>NC_090451.1:419034109-420246220 GCF_031143425.1 Pleurodeles waltl | reverse complement strand
CAAGGCCAAGGCTCAAATTCCCTGGTGGGTTTAGATCATTTATTTCCTCTGTGATCTTCTATAAGAACTCAATGGCAAAGGTTGAATTTTTCATTAAGAATAGTTTCCTGGAATGTCAACGGGTCAAATAATCGGAAGGAAAGGTCTGTAATTGAAGAAAGGGTAGCTGCCCTAAATCCCTCGGTTATTCTTTTGCGGGAAACTCATATCCCAGGTAAAAAAGTTGCGGACTTCAGCATGTTTTAAAAAATGGCCGATTTCAAGGTGTTGCCGCAGCCCCAGCAGCCCATTGAGGCGTTGCGGTCTTTCTAGCTATAGGACTCAATGCTCGGACACTTTACTTTCTTTGTGACCCCGAAGGACAATGGTGCTGGGTGCACTGTTTAATTGCCAAAGAAAGATTTGTCTTCATTAGCTTTTATGCACCCCTGCTAGATGATCCAGCTCCTTATGTGGGATTGTTCCAGTCCCTTTTGCAATTATCAGGTAAAATTATTATTGGAGGGGATTTTAACTTTCTTCAGGATCCAATTTTGGATACCACTGTTAGGGGTAAGAAACAACATAAGCCTAGAGTTGTCAAAATCTTTAAAGACTGTGTCAAAGTGTTGATGCTTTGTGATCCTTTGAGAATGAACGCCCCCAACGAGAGAAAGTATATGTGCATCTCAACACGGTTCAAAAGCGCCTCTCACATTGATTTTTTCCTGATATCTAAAACATTGCGCTTCAAGACTCAGTTGGTGCTGCACTCTGGCTTATCTGACCATGCCTCCCTGGTGCTGGAAGTGTCTCTTTATTCGGAAGTCCCCAAGTTTCAGACTAGAAGGTGGGTCTTTAACCAGCAGCTTCTTCAAGATGAGGGCTGGGTACAGATTTCTAAGGATGAAATAAGTGAATTTTTCAAACGCAATCAGAGAACTTCAACTCTGGCTATAATGTGGGATTCATTTAAGGCCTTTTTCAGGGGCTTGGTAATTGCCAAGGAGGCAGCACACAAATCTTCTCAGAGACAATAAACCAGGGCTCTGGAAGAGGCAGTGTAAAGGTGTTTAACTGCTAACCTACATGCCTCTTCGGAAAACAATAGACAGTCTTTTGAATTAGATATAAAGGCACTGGCCAACAATTTTCTCAAGAAAGTTGATATAGGTTATCAGACTTATAAACAAAAGGAATATGAAGAGAGTAATTTCACAGGAAAATTCTTAGCATGGCAGGCTCGGGATCGAATTGCTGGTAATATTATACATGCCTTGAGATGCCCTATCACCGGGGTTAGACATACTGACTCCAGAGTTGTGGATGAGATTATGCTAGAGCATTATAGGCGAATTTACAGCCATGTTCTGGATATTGACCCTAGGTCTATTAAGGAATTCTTGGGGAAACTGGATATTCCTAGTCTTACAGAAGAAGACAGCGATGCTCTAATACAGCCATTTACGAACTTAGAACTCCTTGAGGTTGTCAAGAACCTCCCTACGGGGAAAGCTTGTTGACCTGATGGCTTTCCGGCTGAATTTTGTGAAGCTTTCATTGAAGCATTTATTGATTATTTTTTGTCTTTAATTATTGGCCTACTTAGGGGAGAACAAATTCCCAAATTCTTGGCACCCAGGGAACGTGGTTAGTTTTCCCAAAAAGAAGAAGGACAGGGAAGATCCTAATGCATATGATCCAATCTCTTTGCTAAATACAGATTATAAAATGATTGCAAAACTTTTGGCTCATAGGCTCAACGGGCCGTCAATAAACTGGTGCATCCCAATCAAAACAGGTTCATAGCTGGTCGGCAACTTGCAACTAATACACATTTTTTGGCTGAGGCTCTTGACTATTTCGCCTCTAATAAAATTTCTGCCATTGTTCTTTCATTAGATGCAGAAAAAGCATTTGATTTGGTTGTATAGGATACACTCTTTGCAGTATTATCTAGCTATAAGGTTCCTTCTCAGGTCTCTGCACTAATTCAAAGGTTGTACTCAAACTCTGAAGCTTATATTATTATTAATTCCGCATGTGTTGGTCAACTTCAAGTACAACGGGGGACTCGGCAGGGTTGCCCTTTATCCCCTATACTTTTTGCTCTCTTCATTGAGCCCTTAGCCATTAAAATCAGACGAAATAATCAGATTCTACCCCCTCTAAAGTCAATGGGGAAAATTAAACTCTATGCTGATGATATCATTATGTTTTTAGATGAAGAACGTACTTCCCAGGAAGCGGATTTTTATGTTTTTGACGAATTTGAGCAAATTGGTGGCTACAAGATTAATATGAGTAAGACCGATATTATTCTGTGTGGCACTTCTTCTATTAAACTGCTCCCCGAATTAAGACACTGTGCGAATACTAGGCCAAAGAGATACCTTGGGATTTATTTTTCAGCCGATATAGGAGACCTGTATGACCTTAATTACGCCCTGTTGCTCTCGAAAACTCAGGCTTTGCTTGCCCGATGGGGGTCTCTCCCCTTTTCTATACAGTGTCTTGCAAAATAATGGCATCTGGGTATGGATGAATGCTTCTAGGTCATTATGAGTTGTATGGGGATACATCTCATTAATGTAAAACATTGCACCTGTGTCCATTAGATGACAGATAACTGTTTCTTTCTACTGCTGTGTCCATCACAAAAAGTCACTTTGCAGAGCACCTTCATATTTCAAGGTTCCCAGAGAAAAGGTCAGATTACATATCCCAGTGCCTTTAACATTGTCAACAAGACAACAATGAATATAGCATAATTTAATGACACTTTTAGGTGTTGTCAGTCATTTGTATAAACACTGTGAGACCATATGCATTACATTTGCATTTGGTGTGTGAGTGTTATGCCTTTCATGGCTGTTGTGGAAGTTATGGATCTCAGAGTTAAACATATCTGGTGAATTTCAGAGATTTATCAGTTTTTTTGTAACTATAACTAGGTTTTTAAGATCACTCAGTTACAGTAATTAACTCACACTCGGGTGCCACATCAGCATTTAATCCCTTTCAATGCAGGCGATATATTGTTGTCAAGTCTCACAGCGATGTCCTTGGATAGGCTCTGCGTCACAGTCGAACCTCACAGTCGGGTCCTGCGTAAGCATCAAATCGGCCCTGGTTGGCGTCGAAGGGCACTGTGGCAGTTCCAAGCAGCACAACAGCCTTGATGTTTCGATTTTTGATGAATGGAAGCTGCAAAGTCCTTTCTCAACACACAGGACTGGATTGACACCTCTTGGCAGGGCAGGACTCACAGTGGCAGAGTCCAAAAGCTGAAGAAGAGATGAGGGGACATTTTTGATGGCCCTGAGACTTTCAAAATAGAAGGCAAGCCAGCAAACCCTTGGAGGAACTTGGTTCAGTGGAGGAAGTAGAGAGAAATTCCAGTTTTTCTCACTCCTATGAAAGAGGCAGGAGTCCAACACAGCAATGTAGTTGGGCAAAGTGGCAATCCCTCCTGGCAGCACAGCAATCATTTTTCCTGGCACAGTGTACTTCAGTTCCAGAAGTGTACTGTTTTGGTACAGTTTGGGGTCCAGTACTTATACCCAGTTGAGGCTTTGAAGTTGGGTGTGACTTCAAGGAGATGCCTTTGAAGTACACAAGGCCCCTTCTCTTCCTTCCCTGGCTCCTGACTCTCTACAGGGGGTTATGCAGCCTTCTGTGTGGGGAGAGGAACATCCCTAATCAGGTGTGTTACCTCATCCCTCCAAATGTAGCCCAGGAAGACCCAATAGCCTGGTGATGGGCCATCAGGATGCAAATGTCACACCCCAGCTCCCTTTGTGTGTGACTGCCAGAGGGAATGCACAAAGCCCAACTGTCATCCACCCTAGACGGGTATTCGGAGACAGTCAGAGGCACAGAATGGTAAAAGTAAACAACTGTCCACATTCTAAAAGTGGCGTTTTCAGACTTACAGTTTGAAATCAGACTTCACTATAACTTGTGAGTTTATATTGTGAGTCCAGAGACACCAAACTCCAACTTTATATCTTTTCCTAACTGGGCGTTACACTTGAAGGTTGCTTCAAGGTAACCCCAAACTGAACCTCTGGGAGAGATAGGCTTTGCAGTAGAGAAACACAAATGTAAACATTTTCACTGCCAGGACGTGTTACACTTAAAAGTAAATTTCCAATGTTTTAAATACACTGCACCCTGGTGTTGGAGCTAACCAGGGCCTACCTTAGGGATGACATATATAATAAAAAGGAAAGTTTGGGCCTGGCAAGTGGGTGCACTTGCCAGGTCGAAATGGCAGTTTAAAATTGCACATACAGTCTCTGCAATGGCAGGCCTGTGACATGTTTAAAGGGCTACTATAATGGGTGGCACTTAAGCATTTAATTTACAGGCCCTGGACACATTTAGCATACTTTACTAGGAACTTACAGGTAAATTAAATATGCCAATTGTGGATACGCCAATATCACCATGTTTAGGGTACAAAGTACCTGCACTTTAGCTCTGGTTAGCAATGGTAAAATGCACAGAATCCTAAACCAGCAAATATGAAGTCATATGGCAGAAAGTTAGGGCAAGTCACATCAAGATGCCAGGTCTAATACACACATTAAAATATTATATACAATCCTGCAGTTTAATTAACTATCACAAAGCTGTTAGCAAATGAACACTGCATTGACCCCCCCCTGTAACTCTACTGCCTCGTGATGGACATGCATGCAGCTCATTGTCTTAAAGTAAGCTAGACCAGTTAAGGGTCTGCCATATTTTATACAGGTCCATGATACAGCAGCAAAGATATTAGAAAATTAAGAAATGTTGACCGCCTTTAACTTTGACTGTTTGATGGATCTTCCTCATACCTAAGAGTCCTGCACAGAGTTCAACTTGCTAACTGTCAGTCAAATATCAAACTAATTCCTTAACCAGCACCAAAGTTATTAGCAAATAATACTTTTGACCCACAATATTTGCCTGTTTGCTGTACAAGGTTAACTTAAAAGTCTGTCATATATGCCCATTCATAAACCTAAAGTTATTAGCCAACCCCTACAATTCGTGTATGCACTTGTGCAGACTGTAATATGCTACTTATTATTTAGTAATCTACAAAGTTATATTTCTTTCATCTAATCAGATAAAGCTTGATAACTTAATTTCTACTAGCTAGGATCCACTGGAGAGCTCATGGAGAACAGAACGTGTCTGAGGCCTTGAAAATGGCATATTGGAAGAATGTGATACTTATCAAGCTTTGCCTCACAAGAAGAACTACAACATTAGATAGATGGACCACATTGACCATTAAGCACTGGGTCTTGTTTTGCCTGTATCCATAGATTAAGGTCAGACCTGTTTTGAATGCATGTGTTCTTTACAGTGGTTCCCAGGTTTAATGCTATTTACCAGAGAAGACTGTCCCTTTCAGTAATATGTTGTTTCCTGAACATTTAAGAAGCACTGGCCTTTGAACATAATGCTGCAAACGTTTGGCACATGTTTCTGCTATGTTTCATCAAGAGCCAATCAAGTACAAACACAACATGTTGGTAGGAAGAAAGTCATTAAGCTTTGTCATACTGGAAAAACTTCAACTTTGCAAAGATTGAGCACATTGAAAAGGCGGCACTGGATGAGTTACTGGCTTGTATTTCACGTAAAACTATAAGATAAAGGATATTGGTGAGTATATCCCAAAAGTACTACTTGCTGAATATAAACAGAAACCAGAGTATGGATTAATTAACACCTAATTTCCCTTTATTTATCTATTATTGGGGATATGAAGACAATTCCAGATTTCCACTAATAGGTAGTTTTTTTTACACACATTCCTCCAACCTATTGCTTCCTTCCACTACCTGTTTTATACTCTCAGACCTGTTTTTCATACAAACCCCCTTCATGATTTTCTTTAAGAGAACATTTCACTCGCTCTCATCTATGAGGCTAGTAGCTCACAACAGTATTCTTCGTGCTGGTTTACGGAGGAGCCCAATGATCAAGCGGGTCACCTAAACGTGGGTGAGGGCCTTTCATTGTTTAAAAAAAATTACCACTGCTTTTCCAACTCTTTTGGTACAACGTCCACATTCTGGTTTCTCTTAGGACTCAATAGGAAGTACATTTAAACTATAGCCAATGTTTGGAGAACATTCTCTCTTGCTTTTAATTTCTCCATGTTCCTACTTGTGAATAATCCGATTTTGGTGAATGCCGGTCCTGGTTTAAGGTGCAGTGCCAAGAATATTGTTATTGTATACAATGCTTCATAGGGACACTGGTTACGCATCAGAGGAGGATGTCCCTTCTTGTAACAGGATGCTTGATGAACAGCTAAGGAGGCACTGGTTTTAAAATATTATGCTGCAAACAAGTCTGGCACTCAGTGCCTGCTGTGCTTGACTGAAGAGTTCATGAAGTGTGAATCACATGAATGTGCAAATAAAACAATGACATAAAGAAAGAAATTACTAGTTATCAAGTATTTCTTCACCAGAAGAGCTGTGACTTTAGATAGATGGACCAGGTTGACCAGAAAGCACTGGTAGGGTTACTGAGTGATGCTTCACCTATAACCCATACTTGATGGCTATTCCTAAGGACAGTGCTGTTTTGAGTGTGGCCACAAGGAGGTCATTGTTGTATAAAATAAGGTTGTTTTTGCATAGTGGTGTTTGTGGCCGCATTTTTTATTGAAAAGTAATTTCTGATTTACCTAAAGAATTACACGATACTTGAAAATCTACTAACTTAGCTAAGTTTCTGAAAGCCAAGTTTTGTGAAGATCCATCCATGAAAAAGAACATTTAAGGAGGAATGAAATAGTCCGTCATATGTCATTTTAGCTGCCAACAGGCAGAGCAAAAACCGTTGATCGGATTTACACCACACTTGGTATGGATTTAGAATTAGTGTAAATCCATTTAGTAGTCTGTGAGTTATTTTCTTTGATGTGTGAGAAATAGAAGGCACACCGGAGAGAAAAACGTTGTTTTCGTCGTGCGTCTCTCAAGCCACAATCAGCTTCCAAGAGACCATTTTAAGAGCTGTATTTCACTATTATTTTGTCCCTGACTCTCTAGTCAGAGCTGGCCTGCACGTTTCATGCAGCGTAAAAAAACACAAGAAAAGACGAACAATGAAATGAATGTTTCTCTTTGCTTGGAAGGCAGGAGATAGGGTGCAGGGTCTGACCTTAAACCAATCCCTGTGTACATGCTCCACTGTGATGAAGCAGAAAATGAAGGTTTTACATTTATAAGCGCTTAAACGTAGTGTTGAAATAATCAAGTGTGACTTTAACAGAACTAATAAAGATTGTACGGGGACAAATGTGCCCTTAGAGTAGTTTGCCAACATTATAAGCGTGCTTTATATAACGTGATGTATTAGAATTGCACTAATCCGACATAATCGTAAACGTATACCACGATTTGCTTGTTTGAAATGTTTTAGCTTAGCATAACTTTAGTGGAGGCTTTGGCCTAGTTGCCTGGTCTCACGATTTAGATGCTCGTGTTTTTCAAATGTGCTAATAAACGTGTATTTTTGCTTGAAGCTGTACTTTTCCACTGAGATCGTTCACTTGCTTATCTTAAAGTTTCGTGCCAGCTTGGCATTTTTCTCTTTGCTCCAAGGTCAATCTGCAGGTGCGGACAATGGAAGCTCTGAAAGTGAGTTAATTGGTATAAAATGTTGCAACTTGCGTACCCATCTCCAAGGATAATGTATGCTTAAGTAAAAGCTTGAGAACTGTTGTTTTTGATTGGACAATTTGAAGCCAACCTATGAACCCTCCAATGGAAGACCCTACTGGATTTGAACTGTTGTCTATTTAAACCAGGTGCACGAGAAGAAAGCAGCCATTATCGGCCATTATCCGGACATTATAGCCATTACCAGCTCGATACCCGCCATTTTGCAGGACATTGCAGCTATTATGGCCCACTTTGCTGCGACGCCATTTTGAAAGAGACTTTGATGCTTTCTCTAATCGAGAGAAAGAGACTTTAAATGATTCTTGCCCTAGAGACTTTAACTTTGATCCCTTTGCATGAAGTAGTAGTTTTATTTTGCCGCCGTGAGGCAATTGCCCCGTCCACCCCTGCCCCTTTGCCCCGTCCCATGCTGATCGAGAAACGGTACCTGTGAGACGAAGCATTCCTTGAATGCTGATTGTAATTGGTAAATATGAAAGGAAATTATACAATTGCATTGTGTTTCTTTTAGGTAACCAACTGCTGATTTTGACAAGAGCCCTAGTTAGGAGTTTTTCCAAATTAATGTTGCTAAATTGTTTTTGCATGAAGTCCCACATGCGGATGCTAATTTGAGGTTAGATGAGGATTCCTTTTGTTGCACGATGCAATTTGAGACCTTGTTATGCTGACTAAATGTATGCAATTAGCTCATTACAGATCATAGTATTAGTGATTTGTATTGCTATTATCGAATGCCTTGTTATTCAAATGCTGCATAGATTGCACCTGTTTCGTCGTTATGGACAGCTATTAATGTTCATTTATGTTTATCATTTGGTGTTGAGACATATCTATATTGTGCTAGCTTTGTTAATATAGGGAAATAAATTCACTAACTTTGAATAAATTGGTGTGGTTATTCCTGACTGAAAGGTCAGGGTTCGCCGAAATGTATTCTGGATTAATTGTTAAGTGTTATGTTGATCAGGGTATTGCTTATGTTCGTTATTGATTATTGATTAGATTAAATTGACCGATATAGAGTGAGGAGAGTCCCACTTAGCCAAAAGATTCATCGGCCTAAAGAGCGTCCAAATACAGGTAAATTATTAGTACGGAACGCTCTATCAACTGCACAGCGTACCCCGCAGGTTAGGTGCTATACTAGTCACAGTAAAGGTTGTGCAGATGATCCCTGTTAGGAACGGGCAAAGAGGGGGTGGGCAATTACTACAGCTTGGGTGCTTGGCCTTGTTACAGGCCAAGCACTCTTGCAAACCCAAAATCTCACAGCCAAAGGCTGGCCACAGTGGAAAACGGGTAGGAGGTGCGAAGGGCCTGGTTGCAGGCCATGCACGGGGCGGGAGGGGGGGAGGGGGGGAGGGGGGGGGCTTGAAAATAAAATATTCAAACTGCTAAATGGTTAGCAATGCACACAACACACGCCATAGCTCACACTTCCCACTACAGAGCCACATTGTTATCTTCATGCTCTTTCGTTTCATTACCTTTGCCATTGGTGGTTTCAGCATGGCGGCTGCTTGTATTATGGCATATGTTGTTAGGGCATCAGTAAAGATTAAAAAACGTGTTACAAGAAGCTGTTTGCCATAGAAAGTTTAGAAAAAAGTAAAACATAACAAACACTAAAGCACACAATTCCCACAAAGAAACTAATTTGACAAAAAAATTGATCCTTGAAGAACCAGGCACAAAAAACAATAAAAGAGTTTGTCAGGTCCTGCGTGGCTGCCCGAGATGAGGTGATCAGCCACGGAGCCATCCCCTGATGCTCACAGCTAAACAGCAGGTCTTGGCTGCCCACGGATGGCTGGGCTCAGGGCCTGGCCACCTCCGCTTGGGTCCTGTGGCCCATCCCCACTATGCAGAACTGTGCACAGCTGAAAGAAGTGTGCATCTCATGATGGACACACACCATAGGTTAGCTTTTTGCAGAATGTTGCATGCAGGGCCCGTCCAAAGATGGCGCATAGTGCCAAATGGGTAAATGGCAGGTGAATGAAGTGCATTATAACAAACAGAAATGCAATGAAAAAACATAAGCTAAACATTAGGTATGATTTAGTGAATACAAACTAGGAAACCCCTGAAATCGCCAGCTATGTATGCAATACACACCATAGCTCACCGTTTCTGCAATGATCTCTACAGTAAACAATGGCACAAAAAAGCTGGCTCTCAAGAGAAAACATGGCTGGCAGTGTCACTGATGATGTGAGACACACACACACTTTTTGTTCCTTGCATATTTAACAAAATCAAGCTAAGGGTGAAAGTTGTTTTTGTCAATACAAATTTCCTTTCTGAGTTTCAAAAGTTCATCCTGATTTTAAACTTAGCCTTGGAAGCTGTGTATTGTTTGAAGGAACTGTTGCTATTAAAAGTGTTCCGTCGGTATGCACCTGTGCTTGTACGGCAAAATAATCCTGTTCTGAATAACATTTCACGTTAATATTTCACTGGAGACATATTGGAAAAGCATATTATTTATGTGCTGGCAGTAACACTACAACCGGTTAAATGCAGGCGTGCACTGGTCTAAAAGCTTCTGGTTCGGCCCAAATCAACCGTGAATAATGCATGTTAAATCTTTCCCAGAAGCAATGGAAGCCGAATGAACATCTCATACTGAAGTGTATCATCAAATGCATGCCCCACAGACAGGTCCATCTTACATGAGCAGAGTCATTATCTCTGCAGCAAAATAAAATGGTGGGGAATAAATAAGACTGTGAACACAATATCAATTGCCGCTGTCTTTGTCAACTTATTACCACAGATTTATACATGCTGCAACGGAGACTTTTCAGTGACACATTTTAATTTAATTAAATTTCGGTGAGATTGATGTTTGATCAATCAATAATGTTAATGTTTTTGCAATTTGGAGATTACAGCATGTTCCAGAGATATGTAGATGTGTAATCATGCCCGCATAACCAATTTTGCACATCACTGTGTTTAAATTAGAGGGTGATTACTTTAAATACCTCACTGCCAGAGTCAGATAGAAACTCCCACTCACTCCAGACTGCAATTCGAAAACATTGTGAAAAACAACCCCTGATTATTTCATTGTAGGTTTTAATGATCTATTAACACATTTGCAAACCTAATTTGAGTATTTTAATTAATGATTAGCTTTATAAAAAATAAAATAGGTGCTGTGTACTTCTTGTTGTATGCTTGATTCGCCAATCTGGAAAATTTTTTATTTTGTTGAGTAAGATGGCGACCATTATGGAAGAAAAACATTACTGCAGAATATTTTTTATAGAAGACATAATGGAAGGCTCATAGTGAAACTCTGAGAGGAAATTGAGCATGTATTAGGGAATATCAGTGTATTTTACTATGAAGTCCATTACCACAGAACACTACCTGCCTTGATTTGTCCCAGTGGTGTTCTGGGACCTATAATTAGCCCTGGAAAATGTGTGTTCGACCAGCCTCACATTGGTTTGCGCAAGATTGCAAATGAGTACAGCTGTCTCCAATGGGAATGAGAAAAAAAGGTGTTTATGGGTCCACAAGGCAATTGTACGCGTTCTTTTAGGGCTGTTTGCCAGGCTCATCATCTAATGATCCCTGCTCTCACCAACCTCCACAAGCAGCCTCTTGGTCCTCAGCCTACCAGGAGTTTTCCGTATAGTCTGCAGTGCCCTGATTTAACCTGGCAAAATCCACCACTAAAATAAATATGTTAAAAACACTGATTTCTTGTCAAAAACTTATTCCATGAAATCTACATTGTCAGATTGTTCCATTCCCCTTTCATCCCACCTATGTGTTTTAGAATAGGCAGTAACAAAGGGCAATTGCATGGTTGTGCAAAAATAAAAAAGGAAGATCAATGTTGTGGTTATTTATTTATCTTAGTGAAGCAGTGTGAGAAGGAGTATGGCCTCATGGTTTGCACTTTAAGCAAAAAACAAACAGGATTTATGAAACAAATGTGTTTAAATATATGTATAGTTTGTGGCCTACTGTAAGAAAAGGGGAGTGATGTCACTTGGCAGCCCCCCACCCCATCCTCTGTTGGAAGATCCACACCACCTGACAAAAGATGTGGTCAAAGGGCTTCCCCATCCAAATTCTGCCCATTCCACCCAAAAATAATTTCAGTTTGCCCTTCCAGACTGCATTGCACCCTGCCCACCCTACCCTACGCTAGCTAGATATGATTCCTCATACCTCATCTCTCTGGCCCCTCAACACTATCACAACTATCCTTGCTGACACATAAAATGTTTGGAGTGGACTGCAGTAGCACAGCTTTCCCTTTTCTATTTCCTGCTTCAGAATATACTGCCCAGGGATATCTGAAGGCAAGAATATATTATCCATTTTGTCACATAATCATAGGCATAGCAATTTGGACAAATGTTGAGTTCTATGTGTAGTCTAAATGTCATAGTACGTTTCATTTTTGTAAGCTACCAATGCCTACATCTGAATTTATGCTAGTTTTACTAAAGAACCACATGTCTTCATAAGTGCCATTCAGTGACCCTGTGAGGTTGGTTGAGCAAATCATCTAGGAATTAACAGCCGATGTGAGGGTCATTTAGAGACCAATTACGTTGAAGGTATGTACCATTATTACGTTTTCATCATTCATAGCATTTGCATCTTTAACACAATTTCAGCCCTAAGAGATATGTTTTTAATACTTTTTTGAAGTGGAGGTGGTTGGATTCTGTTCACAACTTGGGATTGAAAGCATTCCAGAGTGCAGGGGCTAGAACACCCAATGAACCTTCTCTGTATTGTTGACATCTGCGGTTAATTGGTGAATCGCATGTGGACTAACTGACCAGAAGTCTCAAGTATAGGTCCTGTGCTATGTAGGACATACTAGTCACACTTGATTCTTGTTTACGGCTAAGACATAATCTCAAATCAATGCCTTGTTCTTGGTTACCTATTTCTATTGCAGTTAACTCATCTAGATTTCTTTAATGGGTAATTAATGGGAAGCCTCACCCTCACTCCTGCTTGATCACTCCTCTAATGGGTTGTTGTGTTGTTTAAAAAAATGTTCAAGTCAACGCTGTTCTTCTCAATAAGGTAGAACCATATATGCCTCATAACGTAATTGTGCTGTTTCAAAGCATGCACAGTATGCAAAGGTGTAATTTCTGTCACCATGACACCTGTGGAAGCAAATCATTGTGGATGAATTTTCTGGAGAACCATATCACAAAGCAAACAACCCTGAAAGGGACACATAATACATACATGTTCAAGAACTAGTCACAGACAGTTGAATCAAGCTCATTTGTCTGGAACCAAAAAAGGAAAACTAAGGCAGAGTTAATAAAGGTGGCTGTAATTATAGTTTCTTTATCATGTTACTCTTGGGGTCACAAGTGTAATATTTGGGAAGTCTTAAGGGGGCTCTCAATGTCCAAACACTTGTAATCCTGAGATAACTGTCAATAGAGCAACCACTTCACTATCCAGAGCTTCCTGGATAGGGAGGTCACATCTCATGTTGCTCCCTCTGAGGTTTTACTATTCGAACCCCACAGACCTGTTCATTTAAGCCAGGCCCTGTGACTATGTGAGTATGTATATGACTCTGGCAATCCAAGGCTTCACGTGAAATATAAAAGTAAAAAAAAAAACTCACAATTAATGTAAAAACAACAAACAGTGATGCCATCAGTGGTGTTAGTGGTTATATCATAAGTGATGTCACCAATTATATGACTTGCAATGTCATCAAGGGTGTTTCGTGTGATATCATACACAGCTCAAGGCGGTGGCATGAATTATGGTTTGTGCCTGATGAATTTCAGTGGTGTTAAGCATTTGACCTAGAGCGATAACTCTGTTTCTCTGTGTTTTTTCTGTGCATTTGATTGCTTTTTTCAATGATGTAGAATAAAATATTAATTTTAATTGTTGTGTGGCTTGTTATGGAATTACATTCAAACCACAGTTGCAACTTACCTTATGGAATTCTACTTGTACTCGTCATCTTTTTTAATGTTTCTTCCTCTTGATTACAAACCTGCTTCGAACAATAACAGAAAGAGAGTTAGGCAAACAATTAATAATATTTTTTTAAAATGACCATTTGCTTCATCCATTTTGTTTGACAGACAAGATCTGTGAAACGGGCAGGGCCAGGGCAGGCATTAAAGTGATGCTAGGCTATTTCCTATGGGCCTCCCGAAGCTTTGCTGGACTAGCGTCACAATCTTTGACGCTAGTCCAGCAAAGTGCCACAACTGCACCAAAAATGTTGGTGCAGTTGTGCTAACGAGTGCCATGGTGCACTTTATTGCAAATACAGTGCACCCATAGTGTTATTAGGGGGCTCAGGGCTCAGAGCTGATGCACCAGTTCCTTGTAAATATGCCCCTTTGTTTTGATGGGTGAAAACAAGTGAATTCTCCATGGATGAGGTAGTGTATCAGTGGATGCCACGCAGATTGGAATCTGTCCTCTGTTCTGGTTAAGTTGTGAGAAAGCTGTTCCATCGCCATCAACATGCCACAGGCGAGAGAACCACTGAGCCTGGAGGGAGGAGTTGTCTTTTTCCATGTCAAAGCCACAAGTTGCTGTGCTGCTTGGATCAAGTAACTAATAAGCGTCCAATCAGCATGGGTTATCTCTTCCAGGACCAATGGTCGGACACCAAGGATAATAGTGATATAGAAAGCAGGAAGTGGGAACCCTACAGTGGCTTTACTGTGATTCCAGACCTCCTTCCATTGGGTGGTAATGAGACTGCAGGACACCCATTCATGACAGAAGTTCCCCAGTCCGCATCAACAGCAAAGGAAGGACATACCAGGGTACGTGGTGGAAAAGCAGGCCAGCTTGTAATACCACTGAAACATATGCGTGTATACCATTTCCCTGAAGGAGATGCTTATGTATGTTTTGGGTATTTCACGCCATAGTGTTTCCCATTGTTTGGGAGATATGCCCTCCATAGTGGTGGTGTGACATGTAGATTGATTGAGTGCGAGGGGGTGTAGAGTATTAAAGCGTACAATATGCGTTGGAGATGAGCCCTCATGATCCATCATCTGCCCTCACTAGCTTCTCAAAGGGGATGTAGGGTCAGACAACTTTGGAGTATACAGAGGGGTGTAGTGTCCAGTGCTGCAGATGTCAGTATTGTAGCCTTACCATCTATGAGAGGTTGTAGTCTTCTTTGCACTGCTCAAAGGACGTTATGGAAATCCCAGTGAAGTGATCACACAGTGTCCTTCAGTTGCCATCACTCCAGCTGCAGAAGAAGTGAGGTGATAGTCCAGGTGTAAAGTCAGGATTAGGCTAGTGGGAGAGGGGAAGGTAGTGAGCTCTCTCCTAAGGGCCTGTTTATCTTATATCTCGAGTACAGTCTTGGCGGAGGTAGGGATGTAGGTGCTGCACGGTCAGGCATGTTCCCGCAAAGTTCTACATGCTACTGTGCTGTCCATGTGGGACCAGTGTTTCTCACTCTGATGTACTACCCACTCAGAGACGAATCACCTATGGGCAGGCCAGTAGTACTCAAGGAGTTTGGGGCAAGCCAAACCCCCCAACCTGTGGTTGCATCATTAGAGCGTTAGATATCCTAGGTCACTTCCTGTTCCAGATGAAAGCGTGAATGTTGAGCTGTAAACTAATGATATCATCTCATGGGATTGGAGTGGGCAGAGGCTGAAATAAGTAGAGGACTCTCAGGAGCACATGCATTTTTATATCACTGAGCCATCCCAACCATGATATGTGGAGGGGTTTCCACTGCCGGAGATACTCCAGGATCGAGTGGCAGACAGGAGGCAAATTCATCCAGGAGGTGAGCATGGGGGTTAGGTTAAGGCCCAGGTACTTAATCATATCAGAGAACCATCCAAACAGTGCCAAACCTTGCAGGGTAGGATGATTGTGTTTGGGAATGGTCAGGTTGAGTGTGCTTAACTTTGACATATTAATCCCAAAGCCTGACACCACCTCAAAAGTGTTCAGGCAGGCGACGATGGCGGGGAGGGAGGTGGCAGGCTGAGAGAGGGTAAGTAAGAGGTTGTCAGCGAATATGCTAATATTGTGTACTCAGCCTCCAAAGGGGATGCCAACCACATCAGCCATTCAGCGGACAGTGATAGCCAGTGGCTCAAACACTAAGGCAAATAAATGAGGCAGCAGTGGGTATCCCTGCAGCATACCATCTACTGATGGCTATCAGGGCCATATATATTGTCTGTTGATAAAGATGGTAGGCATTGTGGTGATATAGGAGGCCATGATTTTAGTGATCATGCCCAGTTCCATCCCCACTTTGCCCAATACAGTTTGGAGAAAGAGCCAGTTCACCCTATCAAAGGCCTTCTCTGTGTTCAGCAATGTAAAGCATGCCGGTATGTGATGTTAAAGTGACCTCTCACCTAAGTGGAATATGCAACATACATTGTCTGCGCCCTGTCTGTTCCAGATAAAGCCCACTTGGTCAGGATTGATAAGGCCTTGGAGGTTGCGCTAGAGCCTAGTCGCCAAGATCTCGGTAAAGCTCCTGGCATATGTTTTAAGAAGGGATACGGAGTGGTAAGATGAGCAGTGAGTTGGGTCCTTGCCTTGTTTGGGGATGAGGGATATCTCTGTTGTTGCCATGTGCAGCATGAGTCCCATGTCTTGTGTTAAGGAGTTGAACAGTGGTACCAAATTGTTCTTTCTTCCACAGGTTTACCCAGCAGAACAACAATACCTATGGATATTATTTAATTTAATTTAGTTGTATATATTAACCACACCACTGAGCATGTAGTAATAGTGCTCTCACTAGTGGTAGGTGTACAAGGAGTGACACTAGGGAGTTCACTTTGGTCCTGACGAGGAGTCTAGGGGTAGACTCCAAAACATGTAATTGTAAATTGTAATCGTATTTATATAGCGCTTACTACCCCTGACGAGGCGTTGAAGCGCTTTTCGATGAGTAGCACGCTACTCCGGAACCCAACAAGAATTAGTGATGGATTAGTATTGTTAAATAATGAGTACAGTTTTAGTATTATTATGAGTTAATTTGAGCCGCGGATATCAGAGTTTGTTAGTTAGACTGGAGTAATGGAGGGGTGGAGGAGGAAATAAATCCAGAGGTGTTAATTGGGAGTATATCCTTCATTTACTCAACCCAAAGGCTTGGGATGAGTAAAGGGGGGTGGAGGGGGAAGAGTATGTGGAAGGGTTAGGGAGAGCATAGTAGCAGGGTGACATGAATGCAGGAGAATTTAGTAGGGTTGTGTGGGAGGTCACAGAGGGAGAGTGAGGTTTGGTGATTTAGATGTGGAGGGAAGAGCTTAGGCAGAGATATTTAGGAGATGAAAGTGGTAGAAGGGATTTGGGATGAGTCAGAGTGAGAATGGAGGATAGTTTGATAGAGACATGACATAAGAGTGATGAGTAGATAAGTGTGATAAGATGAGAGCAGGAATTCATAGATATCTAGTATAACAACCCAAAAAAAAAAAAACAGGAGCCATGCAATGATCCACGAACATACCAAGCACAGGAACAACATATACACATACATATATATATACATATATATATATATATAAATACACACACACACACACACATATGCACATACAATACATAATTAGAATCATGGGTAAAAAAATACTTAGTCAGACAGGTTTAAAGAGTGTGTGTGAATTTTATTGTTATGACATAGTAGCAATACATATTTTCCAAAGAAACTATAAATAAATAGAAATATACATATAATCTGAAAAAAATATTTATCCACATAGGCATATGCAGTTCATAGTTGTTTGAAAAAGGTGGTTATGAAGGAAAGAGCCAACTCTTGAGTAGTTTTCTGAAGACAAGAAAGTTATCTGTGGCTCTTATAGTTGGGGGTAATGAATTCCATAGTTTGGCTGCTTGGACGGAGAAGGATGTACCACCTATAGTCTTTTTCTTGTATGATGGGGTGCCAGTCTTGAGCGGAGGGTTCTTTGTTGGATGTATTTGGTCATTTTCTTTCTGATAAAAAGCGGTCCTGTTCCATGTATAGCTTTGTGGGTGATACAAATCAGCTTGAAAGTGCATCTTCTGGCAACGGGTAACCAGTGTAGTGCTCTCAAGGCAGGGGAGATGTGGGCTTGCGGCTTTTATGTAGTAGTAGCCTGGCTGTGGAATTCTGGATACGTTGTAGTTTTTTCATAACAGATAGAGATGATCAATGGTAGAGGCTATTGGCATAATCCAGTTTGGATAGTACAAGTGAGATGGTAGCTTGCACCTTGTATGGAAATCCGAGGTGGGGGAAGATGCGTCGTAAAGTCTTTAAGGTGATGAAGCTTGTGCGTGCTAATTTGTCTACTTGGGCATTCATAGTTAACTTGGAATCCATGGTGATTCCTAGGTTTTTAACTTCCTTGGATAATTGAGGAGGTGGTCCGAGATCGTCCGGCCAGACCCACAGAGGGTCATAACTTTTCCAGTCACCACATATGAGTATTTCTGTTTTGGAGGTATTTAGTTTGAGATGGCTCCAGGTCATCCACTGATCAACGGCTCTGGGGCAACTGAAGATTTGTGAGTTTTCAATGTTTTTGGGGTCTTCTAATTTAAGTAGTATTTGTGTGTCATCTGCATAGTTGTAGCATGTGAGATGGAAATCATTGATCAGTTCTGGTAAAGACATCATGTAGATGTTGAAAAGCAAAGGTGAGATGATTGACCCTTGGGGGACCCCTGCTTTTGTGAGGTAGGGTTCGGACGGGAAGGGGGGCGAGTGGATGATATTTGCTCTTTTTTAAAGATAGGAAATAATCCAGTCGAGAGCAATACCTTGTATGCCGGCTTCATGGAGTCTTTGAGTTAGGGCGTCATGGTCAACCGTATCAAAGGCAGCCTGTATTCCTTCTGTTTCTTGTATATGAGACAATTATGTATTAAACTGTGTTGACATGCAGTTAGAAACAAACACATAAGGACCAGTGAGGGTTTAAAAGATTCGCAAGAACAGCAAGATAGCTAGACTTCGGAAGGGGATGTCAAGTGAGACCTTTCACTAGATTTAAGAGCGCTTTTCACTGAGCCGAGTTTAAAAACAACCCTGAATAAAGCAGACTTCATCCAGGGTGTGAAAACATACCAAGGTCTGGCAGAGGCATTGTGCTATAGTTGCATGTATACAGTGCTTCAGGTCCTGTCGAGATTTTGGACTGGTAGCAGGCTATTTTGTGGGATTGTTATGTTTTTTTTTTCTTTGTTAGTGTTTTATAAAGGGAGAACCTTCTACTCTGTGTCTCCAGTAGCGGAAGATAGAACCCGATCGTCTCAGTCTTATACGGATTACGCTCCAGTACATCATCAATTCACCTCCAGGAAGGATTCTAGATTTATTTCTGCTATGGAATCTCTGAGCGCAGAGACTTCCTTTATCTTTGCCAAGCCCAAGAGTTAGGGTGGCTTGTCCTTTCCAGAAGCTGAGCTTCAACTGGGGCACCTGCTACATTTATATTTGTAAGTGCTTCCTGTTGAGGTTTAGTTTCTGTAAAATGAGCATCATGGCCTACCCAACCGGAGTATTTTCTACGAGTAAGTCAGTAAGCGTTTACCTAGCATGTTTTATATGCCCTGTTTATATTGTACACTAAGGCTACGTGATGGGTCATGGGGGAAACGTCTCCAACAACCTTGTGTGCCTTTGGCAATGTGATTGTTACTAGTGCGTCTTTGTGGAGATGTCCTCATGCTTCTGCGCATCAACAACGCACCACCTGAATCGGAGGTAAACGCAGTGGGGTCGTTTTGGAAAGCTGTCCATCATCCTGGTAAAAGGCGGGAATTCCTTTGCCTACTACGAGGGTGGACGGGGCGTGGCTCACCGGGCGGATGTTACAGGTGACTTATAAAGGGAGAACCTTCTACTCTGTTTCTCCAGGAGAGGAAGATGGAACCCGCTATTCAAGTCAGATACAGATTATGCTCCAGTACATCATCAATTCACCTCCAGAAAGGATTCTAGATCTTTTTCTGCTATGGAATCTCTGAGCGCACAGCCTTGCTTTATCTTTGCCAAGCCCAGGAGTTAGGGTGGCTTGTCCTTTCCAGAAGCTGAGCTTCAACTGGGGCACCTGCTACGTTTATATTTGTAAGTGCTTCCTGCTGAGGTTTAGTTTCTGTAAAATGAGCATCATGGCATACCCAACCGGAGTATTTTCTACCAGTAAGTCAGTAAGCGTTACCTAGCATGTTTTATATGCACCGTTTATATTGTACACTAAAGCTACGTGAGTGGACCACAGTGAAAACGTCTCCAGCAACCCTGTGTGTCCTTGGCAATGTGATTGTTACTAGTGCGTCTTTGTAGAGATGCCCTCGTGCTTCTGCGCATCAACAACGCATGACCTGAATCGGCGGTAAACGCAGTGGGGTCGTTTTTGAAAGCTGTCCATCATCCTGGTAAAAGCGGGAATTCCTTTGCCTACTTCGAGGGTGGACGGGGCGTGGCTCCAGGAGAGGACAATAGCACCCGCGCGTCACAGTCAGATACACATTACGCTCCAGTACATCATCAATTCCCCCCCAGGAAGGATTCTAGATCTTTTTCTGCTATGGAATCTCTGAGCACACAGCCTTGCTTTATCTTTGCCAATCCCAAGAGTTAGGGTTGCTTGTCCTTTCCAGAAGCTGAGCTTCAACTGGGGCACCTGCTACGTTTATATTTGTAAGTGCTTCCTTTGAGGTTTAGTTTCTGTAAAATGAGCATCATGGCCTACCCAACCGGAGTATTTTCTACGAGTAAGTCAGTAAGCTTTACCTAGCATGTTTTTTACGCCCTGTTTATATTGTACACTAAGGCTACATGATGGGTCATGGGGGAAACGTCTCCAACAACCTTGTGTGCCTTTGGCAATGTGATTGTTCATAGTGCGTCTTTGTGGAGATGTCCTCATGCTTCTGCGCATCAAAAACGCACCACCTGAATCGGCGGTAAACGCAGTGGGGTCATTTTGGAAAGCTGTCCATCATCCTGGTAAAAGGCGGGAATTCCTTTGCCTACTTCGAGGGTGGACGGGGCGTGGCTCAGCGGGCGGAGCTTTCAGGTGATTTATAAAGGGAGAACCTTCTACTCTGTGTCTCCAGGAGAGGAAGATAGAACCCGCTATTCAAGTCAGATACAGATTACGCTCCAGTACATCATCAATTCACCTCCAGGAAGGATTCTAAATCTTTTTCTGCTATGGAATCTCTGAGCGCACAGCCTTGCTTTATCTTTGCCAAGCCCAAGAGTTAGGATGGCTTGTCCTTTCCAGAAGCTGAGCTTCAACTGGGGCACCTGCTACGTTTATATTTGTAAGTGCTTCCTGTTGAGGTTTAGTTACTGTAAAATGAGCATCATGGCCTACCAGACCGGAGTATTTTCTACCAGTAAGTCAGTAAGCGTTACCTAGCATGTTTTATATGCACCGTTTATATTGTACACTAAAGCTACGTGATGGACCACGGTGAAAATGTCTCCAGCAACTTTGTGTGCCTTTGGCAATGTTATTGTTATTAGTGTGTCTTTGTGGAGATGTCCTCGTGCTTCTGCGCATCAACAACGCACCACCTGAATCGGTGGTAAACGCAGTGGGTTCATTTCGGAAAGCTGTCCATCATCCTGGTAAAAGGCGGGAATTCCTTTGCCTACTTCGAGGGTGGACGGGGCGAGGCTCAGTGGGCGGAGCTTACAGGTGACTTATAAAGGGAGAACCTTCTACTCTGTGTCTCCAGGTGAGGAAGATAGAACCCGCGCGTCACAGTCAGATACAGATTACGCTCCAGTAGACCATTTAGGAGGTAAGGTACATAATATACCCCCCTTCCAACACCCCTTTTTAACCATACCACCCATGTGAGATGTATTAAATTAGTAATATAATCCAGAGGGTGGTATTTTTAACTCAACAAGACCTCACTACTCCTATCCCTTTTAGCATTCACATTGTTGAAACCATCAGTGCTCCCACGTATTCTGTCAGTCGCAGCATGCCTCGTTCTGTAGCAGAACGGGAGGAAACCCAATGATGAAGCATGCCACCAAGGGGTAACCCTGGTGCGTGAGGGTTTTTCATACAAACAAAAACTTTTTTGTCTCCCTGTGGAAGTTCTCTGGGGCTGGGCCTTTTTGTAAAAGTACCAAATGGTCCAGCAGTTGAGGTAAGAACAGCCGGTAGAAGCTAACTGGGGGCCCATCTGGTTCTGGTAACTTGCCAATGGGAAGGGCCTGGACTGTAGTTTGGAGCTCCTCCAGTGAGATCAGAGCTTTGAGGAGCTCCACGAGCTGAGGATGGAGGGGTTCCCATTCACAAGCAGACAAATAGCTCTTTATAAGAGAGGGCGGGACATCTTCGCAGTTGTACAGGGCCTGGTAATATTCATGGAACACCTGTTGTTTATCCCACTCAGTGATTGCCTATCCCTTGTTCCAGGTCTGTAACTTTACAATATGCGCCTTAGCTTGAGTCTGGCAGGGTCTGTGAGCCAGAATCACACCCACATTGTTACCTCTGTCATGATATTGCTGTTGCAGTGCCAAAAGAGAATGTTCGGCCCTATTCCATTTCTAAGCCCATAGTTGACCTCCTAGAAGGGCAAGTTTTCTTTTAGTGCTGCTGGTGTTACTTTATCCACCTGTTCCATGGCCCTAATCTCCGCCATCAAGTTGGATTCTATAATTTGTGCCTCCCTCTCCCTTGCTGTGGCTAGAAAGGATATCACCACCCGGATTGTGTCTTTGAATCTGTCCCAAAGCGTATGGAGCAAGATATCTGGAAGGAAATTAAGAGTGAAATACTCAGTGATCCCTTTCACGGATCCCTTCCATGTCAACTGGATCCAGGGGAAGTCATGTGGGTAAGTGCCAATGAAAAGGACCCTTAGAAAGAGAGATGGTGTCAAACCATGTCAGCTTGATGTGAGCATGATCAGAGATAGAGATATTGGAGATCTCCTTTGTGGCAAGATTGCGAAGGAAGGAATGGTTTATTAGTACATGTTTGATGCCGAAGTATGATGTATGGATGTGGGAATGGAATGAAAAATCCCACACGTCAGGATGTCTGTAAGGCCAGTGGTCCAGGAGCCGTAGGTACACTATGTCCCTCTTTAGCTGGGCTGACATGGTCCCCTGTGCCTTGGTAAGTGACTGTGCTTGTGTCCATAGTTGGGTCCCACACCAAGTTAAAGTTGCCACAGATCAAAATGTCACCCTCTAGCCTTGTTAGTAGCTCTTGCAGGATGCGTCGGAGATATTAGTCCTGTGCGGTGTTTGGGGTATAGATGTTGAGTAGTGTGAGCCGCTGTTTACCCCTAAGCATGTGTTTTGTCAGGAAACAACCCTCCTGGTCCCTCACCAGCTTTGTGACAGAAGAGCTGAAACTTGCTTTACACAAAATACCCACTACCAGCATTTTAGTATCAGTTTATGCCCAGTGACGAATGGGGTATTTTGGATGGGCAACTGTGCCTTGGTAAGTGACTGTGCTTGTGTCCATAGTTGGGTCCCACACCAAGTTAAAGTTGCCACAGATCAAAATGTCACCCTCTAGCCTTGTTAGTAGCTCTTGCAGGATGCGTTGGAGATATTAGTCCTGTGTGGTGTTTGGGGTATAGATGTTGAGTAGTGTGAGCCGCTGTTTACCCCTAAGCATGTGTTTTGTCAGGAAACAACCCTCCTGGTCCCTCACCAGCTTTGTGACAGAAGAGCTGAAACTTGCTTTACACAAAATACCCACTACCAGCATTTTAGTATCAGTTTATGCCCAGTGACGAATAGGGTATTTCGGATGGGCAATTCAGTTCCTGTCTGCCCTCATGATATGGGTCTCATGAAGGAAGACAAATTCAGGATTGTGCTGTAGTATGTACCCTCAGACCTGCTTGCATTTGTTTGGGGAGATGAGGCCATCAACATTGAGGGAGAACAATTTAATGCCCATCACCAAGTTCATGGTTTAGAGGGGTGAGTGATAGCAATGCAGTGTAGCCTCATCATCGGGGAAAGGGAGCTCAAGAGTACGGCAATACAACCACATCCCGCCTTGCTGCATCCATAAGACGGTATACACTGGGAAGATCTCAGAGAAGATGATACATCAGGGGGCCAACAGAGGAGGCAGGCATGGTATGTACACCCACCCTGAGCTAAGGGGATGCCTGTGTCATCTGCATGCATTGATTGCAACATCCACTGGCATTAGATGACCTGGGAGAAAAAAGTAGGTAAAACCAATCAAAAAAAGACAGCCCAATATATCCAACAGTTCTGTCCATGTCCCTTGGGGTCTGGAACCAACATACCCACATCCTGCTAGAGGAATCACCCGTGTGGAATCCTAAGTGCAAGGGCTGACCAAGAGGTGGAGTTCCAGTTCAGGAGCAGGAGGTCAGTGAGGGAGCCCCACGGTCCCTGTTGCACAGAGTCTTGCAAGCCATCAGAGCAGGCAATAGAGCAGTTCCAACAGTGGAAATGAGTGTAGCAAGATGTTGTAAGGTTGCTAAGGTCACAGAGAGCCTGAAGTGGAGGGAGCCGGAGAGGAGTCTGCCCCCATGTTTTGAAAGTGGTGGATGATATCCCTTATTGTCTTCTGTGACCATGCCTTGGTCTGTCATTTGTCTAGATGATTACATTTGAAGTTTAAGGTGGTCTAGATGGGCTTCAGTTCATGTCTGGGAGATCCATGGGTAGGAGAAGCATTCCTGTCCCGGGGGCTGGTGGTGAGCCCTAGCAACTGTTTCGCCTCTGCCAGGGAGAGCAGAGAGTGCTGCTTGCCCTCCTAGGTGAAGAGTAATGCAAATGGGTGCCCCCATGGGTTTTGTTTCTCACCGCTTGTCAGTAACTGGATTGAAAAGCAGACTTCAGAGCAGGGTAACAGGGGAGTGGTACTGGTAGAGGTGGATGGGGTGGCCCCGGAACTCCAGATCTGCTTTGTATCTGGAAGCTCATAGAATAGATTCTTTCTCTGTGAAGAAGTATAGTGTACCTGCGTCAATATATTGGGGACCAAGTCTGAGCAAAACGTAAAAGCCACTCAGTGATCTCTATCCAGGACCAATGGAGGGGGTTTTTCCATCTGCCCTTATCATCTGGAGGAGTCCCACAGTAAATGTCATGATGACACTGCCTTCCACTCCCTTGGGGTCGCTTCCGATACATATGTTGTTCCAGCAGCTCCTGATTTCCAGATCCTCCTATTTAATTTGCATTTCCTTTTGCTGTTCCTCAAGTGCTGCTACATACCACCACAACATCTCCTTATCATCAGCTAGAGTTGAGTCTCCTACTATTGGGATATGGTGATGAGAGAGGAGAGAGACCCAGGGCTGAGTATGATGTGGTGGAGGCATGGGCTGGGCCGGGTACCAGGTTGTTCACTGCAGGTAGGCTAAAGCAGTGGTGCAGCATGAGGTCTCTCCATTGGAGACCATTGATACTCAGAAGCAAGAGTGTAGAGATCTGCGCTTCGTGTCTGGATGCCCTTAAGGTAAACGTGGATCACTAGGCTCTTATCACCTTACCGCTCTTCTGCATCCAACTGGAGTTACCTCCAGGTATTGGGGGCCCGAGTAGAGGAAGCTGCTCGGGTTCCTATGTGCATGGGAAAAGTCTGGCTCAGATGAACATGTAGGAGAACCTTGCTCAGGGTGTACGGTGCCAAGGAGGTGACACAGAATCCCCCACCTTGAAGCCTAACAGACACCAGGAGGTCTACAATAGGCTGCAGTGTGTGTGCTGAGCAGCAGGCTTTGCCTCTGGGTCCCAGACAGAGTGCCACTAGCATTAGTTTTTTGCTGCGGCACTGACTGACGCATCCTAGGCCTGTCCACCTCTCAGTCCGTAAATTACATTCAGCCGAGTGAGCGCTGTCAATCTTCAAGCGCTAAGTGCAGGGATGCAGCTATTCTGATCCCTGTGTCTCAGGCCAGAGTCTGGCAGTAAGGGGGCTCTTCTATAGGTGTCGGTGTGCCGTAGGACATCCTGGTTCTCATGGTCCGCCAGCCAGATCAGCAAGGGGGCCAATGCACAGTCAGTTTCAAGCGTCTCTCCCATCATTCAGGTGGGAGTGGGGGGTTGTGCCATAAAGGCACCTCAGCATTTCACTTCCCTGTTGCTGTGACAGTGTCCCAGTCATTTTTGGTGGGACATTGATTACCTGCAGGTGAGGTGCTTGGGTGCAATAGATCAGAGAAAAGTCTGCTTCTCAGTGGTCATAGAGCTAATTTGCCCTTAACGCCATTGCAGGTCATGGTGCCCCTCGCCTTTGCTGTTGGTCTCTCCTGTGTGGGCGGCTTCCACAGGGTATGTAGAGTCTCTGAGACCAGATAGAAAGGTGCTGGTCTCACATTGTGTGGGATTCACCACCTGATAGGTTCTCCTTCACGGGGGTCCCACCAGACTTCGCCGCCAGGGTAATCGCTGACTCACACCGCCAGTGCTATAGATCACAGCCCAGCCTGCTCAAGACAGGAGCACTTCATGAGCTAGGCTGCAAGAGGCATCCAATTCTCTGTGACCGGGGCCAAATCATTAAGATGAAATGGACTCCCTTGAGTGGTAGAAGGGGTGCACTAATGTCATGCTACAGTTTTCAGATACCAGCCAGGGCCCTGTGCTATGGATAGTGCCGGGGAACCCACGAGGGCCCAGAGAGTAAGCAAGACATGCCCTACACCATTCCCAGCTAGGCCACACCCCTTCATCCTGTCTTTTGAAACACAACTGTCATTATCATCTGAATAGCACAACCTTTCCCTCTGTCAGACTGCCCACTCACATAGTGATGCAGAGGGGTACGTTCTAAGCAAAGCAAGCTTATCATGTCAAGCAATCTTCCATGGTCAACACCTTAGGTTACTTTGTCATACACAGCTTTTTTCGGTCTTGAGTTTCTTAACAATGGCTTGCAAGTCAACTACTTCTTCAACTGCTTCTTCAGTGGATAGCTCTACCTTAGTCATTGCTAAATGTGCTTCAATCTGAACAAGTGGATCTGCCTTTTTTATAGTTGAGACTTAGCTTCCCGTCTTGGGATTCTGTTGCAATTTCCACAGTGACCCTTGCTTCGTGAGCTATCTCCTGTTCCAACGTTTTTAAGTATTTGGCAAATTTTGTATCTCTGGATGTCAATTATAGCACTTCAAAAGCTGTTCCATATATATTGTGCTTTTCCAACTGATCCTCCTCTTTTGTGTTACATGGCAGTGTCAATGTCATAGATTTTTAGTTTCGGGGTTAGAGTCTTTCAGCTGATATCTCATCCCAAAGACCCTTCATTACTGTTTTCCCTGGCTTCATCATTTACAAGGTCACATATTGTGCTACTGCTGTTGAGTTGTCTACAACAAACTGAACATCAGTGTGTGCATTCAATATGCCCAAAATGAATTCATTATAATAGTTTGTAAATATTGTGGCTTCATCTAGGGGCAGACAATATGAATTCTTTGGTGACTTTCCAGTCATTGTATGTCTGATTCCAGGATCATAGTTTCTTTACTTTCCCTATTGAAACAATTGGTCTTAGAAAGCCAACAACACATGTTGTACAATACTTCCCATTATGTTTGAAGTGACTACTAGCACTTACCTTATCCACTTTGTCTTTGAAAGTGAAGTGATATTTGTTACATGTTTATGATGGAAGTATACATGTCACATATCAGCACTCTCACCAAATAAAAGAGTATTCACACTGTGTGGAGAATCTCTTGTTTTTGTTTGAAAATCCTTTCTGCAGAAGAAATCAACAAGCTCTCCCAGTGGTGGATTCTAATTGTATTGCTTATGAAGTGTACATTGCCAGGGACAGTTGAAAGAAGTTCACCAATGATTTTAAGGAGTGTTTGAATTGGTTTCTAGCAGGAAATCATCTCGAGCATCCAAAGATTACTGTATGATACTGTGAGTCAAAAATCCTGTTGGTGGATCTAAGCACTGTGTATGATGCACATGCAATCTTTAGTCCAAGTTCTGAAAATATCAATTGAAATGATTCAAGCATTTTCTATCTGTTGTGTATTTGTTTCATTAGGTCACTGGCAGACATGCTGCTAAAGTGTTCTCCATATTTTACATCTGTGGCTTAATGTAGGTATCTCTCAAATTAGAACAGAAGGTGGAACACATCTCCAAGCTCAGACACTAGGAATTCCTTATTAAGCTTGGATGTCATCCTCAGTAGTATATGGTATGTCTATTTCTCTATATTTCTCATTGATTACATTTTGGATGGTCTTAATGCTCCACTCAGGATTGTGGTTGATTTTTGGGACTAACATCACCCTCTTCTACTGTCTTGGTGACACATGGATGTCTTCGACTTACCCAGTTCAGACACCATGAATGTGTTTTTGCTTGCACAAGATATTGTTACTTTCTTCTTTCTTAACCCTACCGTCCAGTACTCATTTTATCACAACAGGTGTGTGACTCTTCTGTCTTAAAAACTGCCCTCATATAGGGGTCCACTTACCTGTCATTTGTAAGTGCACAACACAATTATTTTCCTAAACACTTTGGGCCATATTTATACTTTTCGACGCACAACTGCGCCAACGCAGATGTGCGTCAAAAAATCTAACGCCGGCTAACGCCATTCTGAAGCACCATGCGGGTGCCGTATTTATTCAATGACGTTAGCCGGCGTTAGCCGGCGGAGCTGCCTGGTGTGCGTCAAAAAAAATGACGTACACCAGGCAGCGCCGGCGTAGGGGAATATGGAGCTTAGGCGCCAAAAAATGGGGCAAGTCAGGCTGAGGAAAAATTTTCGCCTCAACCCGATTAGCGCCATTTATTTTGACTCCCAACCCCCACTGAAATGACTCCTGTCTGAGCAAAAACAGGAGTCATGCCCCCTTGCCCAATGGCCATGCCCAGGGGACTTCTGTCCCCTGGGCATGGTCATTGGGCATAGTGGCATGTAGGGGGGCACAAATCAGGCCCCCCTATGCCACCCAAAAAAAAAAAAAAAATTACTTACCTGAACTTACCTTATGTTCCCTGGGATGGGTCCCTCCATCCTTAGGTGTCCTCCTGGGGTGGGCAAGGGTGACAGGGGGTGTCCCTGGGGGCATGGGAGGCACCTCTGGGCTCCTTCCGAGCCCACAGGTCCCTTAACGCCTGCCCTGACCAGGCGCTAAAAAACAACGCAAAAGCGGCTGGACGTCATTTTTTTTGACCCGCCCACTCCCGGGCGTCAGTTTTGCCCGGGAGTGTAAATACGGCGCACATGCCTCGGAGTCAATTTTTTAGACGGGAACGCCTACCTTGCATATCATTAACGCAAAGTAGGTGTCCACGCTAAAAAATGACGCAAACTCCATGGATTTTGGCGCTAGACGCGTCTAACGCCAGAGTATAAATATGGAGTTCGTTTTGAGTCGAATATGCGTAAAAAAAAACGACGCAAATCCGGCGCAAACGGAGTATAAATATGGCCCTTTGTATTGTGGAACCAAACAACAGTTATAAATCCCTGTTATTGTCATTACATCTTACTGTACTTTCTTTTGCATATTTCTGATTGCAATGTTTGCACAAAACTAGGCATACCATGGAGCTGGTTCTAGCTAAAGTAAACAAACTCAAGGTGGCTGAACTTAGGGTTCAGTGTAGGTCCAGGGAGCTACCTTATAACAAAAAGCATAGGCAAGCAAGCAGAATTGATTAGGTCCCTTAAGGCCTGGGCATAGAAAGCTTCAAAGAATGAAGCGGAGGCAACCCATCCAACAACCTCCACCAGGAGGAGGAGGAGGTTGCCCTGTCCACTACTTCCTTCACTACATTCATAATCCCAGCTAGGTGAGGGAAGGAAGGCTTGCTCCTAGGGGAACCAGCACTATCTCTTCCAGCGAGACAACTTTAGGCTCAGTTGGAGTCCTTAGCAATAGAAAATGAGAAACTAGAGCTGGAGAAGAAGAGTTGGGCAAGGGAAGAAGAGGGAAGGAGTGACGGCAGCTACAGTGAAAAAAGTGCTGGGATACCCAGAGGGTAGGTGGTCACCGTAAGCTCCCCAAGGAACTACTTCCAATGTACACTGAGGGGGGTGACATTGACAAATGGTTGACTGCATTTGAGAGGGACCTTGAGATCCAAGAGGTCCACTGAAAGTATTGGGGTTCACTCCTGTGGGAACTGATTGCAATAGGTGGGAGGGATAGGCTCCTGACCCTACAAGGGGAAGAAGCAAAATCCTACTCTCCCATGAAACAAAACTTCCTTGCACAAACTTCCACAAAAGTCCCCAGCCTTCAGTGTGTCCAATGGACTTGCGAGGATTTGGCCTGGTGCATAGTGGGACTTGTAGTCCCAACGTACCTGGGAGCAATTCAGATATTCTGGAACCTTGGATTGGGGTTGTGGATCACTTTCCTGCATCAAGAAACACTTCTGGAAGTAAGTGTAAGAGTGTTACATTGCAGACGGCTGGAACTCTTGACTGTGTCCTGGTCTAATGCAACCTTATCTTTGAGTGCTATCTGCTTCTAAGCTCTTAGGCTTACTTTTCATCTTGAAAAATTCATATCTCTGGTTTCCTATATTATTTTTCAGATGTTTTGGTGTCATTTTAAAGGTAAAAATATGTCCTATTTTTAAGAATTGGTGTGGGATTTTTATTTTGTGATGTGTCTTACTTATTTACTGTATTGATGTATTAAAATGCTTTACTTATCTGTCTCCTAAGTTATGCCTGCCTGTTGGCTTGTTGCCAAGCTATTAGGGGTTGTGTCAGGGGCCACTTTGTGGAACTTTGACTGGGCACAACCCTGTGCTGGAGGTGTATTGCTAGTGGTAGGTGTACTTACCCCTACCAATACCCAGCCTCTAACACAGCTATAACTAGAGAACACTTCTATTTTCATCACCCTTTCATTTTTCAGCTGACTAAGACAAGGGATTGCCAAACTTGAGGTAGATCTATTAGTTACAGGCACATTAAAATGCATTTTCAATTGAAATTGTGGCGGAACCATAACTACACATTGACTACAGTGTGTAATATACATTTTTACTACATGGACAAGTCTAATTACTGAATGTTTGCTAGTGCTATTAAAGCTCCTATTTCAAAGGAAAGGGGCCTACCTGTGAACTATTTCTGGTGACTCAAAGTGCGGAATTCATTTACAGAATATTTAGCTTCTTTAAACTAATAAAAATTCAAATAGTTGTTTAAAAGAACATTTCCTCTTTCCTTCAGTGTTAGTAAAAATGCGTTCACAATGACAGTGCTCAAAGCATTAATAAGCACACCTGGGAAGCTTGTTGAATAAGGATCTTTGCTGATGCAAAGATCTACCAACCGATCCTTCTCATATGTGAAAATAAACATTGCAAATGCAGAACCCTGTAAGAAAATGTTACACTCTCTCACATTGCATTTAATTGTTTTGTGTTGAACTTACACTACACTGGTAGTGTAGTACAAAAGAAGAGTACATTCTATAGTGATTTTTAAAAATTTCCCTAAAATGAACTTTGTGTTTATAACATGACATATCATAATACACAATGTTGCATAAAATACATTTTACATATTAGCACATAATTCTCAACGAAAACACACATTACTACCAATATTCCCAGACATATCTGCAGTCTCAAACAATGGATACTAAATGATCATGCTCAAATGTTCAACAATGTTTAATAATGTTTTATACCAGTATGTGGTTATAGTTAGGTCCTAGTTTCCTTAAGAAAATCGTTTTTTGTTTTGCCAGTAACTTTAACGACGTTTGACGGATCTTTACAAATTTTTCAAAATTAGTACAACAGTCAGCTCAGATACTGTATTAGAAGTTTTGGGGTGGTTCGTCAAGCATGGGTTGAGAAAAAGGGTGAGGGGGGAGAATGCTTTTTCGTCTTGCAATTTCCCATAGGGATTTTGAACACAACTACACCCCGAACCACTGGACGGAATTGCACCAAATTTGGCAGAAAGATAGCTCTTGGTCCAAAAAGAACTCTTTTTGTTATTTGGTGTAAAATCCAATCAGGGGTAATTAAAGAAAAAAGAAATACAGATAACTGGAAGGACAGGATCACAGGGTGATATCTGTTTGGTTGGCACCACTTCAACCAGGAAGTGCTGGAAGCCATCTTGAGACCAATATACATGATAACACCTTCCAAATGATCCACAGAGCTGAAAACAAGAACCAAAGTTCAAATGTAGGGAAAATGCATTTTAAGGAATGTATATATATATATATATATATATATATATATATGTGTGTGTGTGTGTGGCAGCCATTACGGGACTCTAGAATGGGGACCCCATTGATTGTAGGTTTTCAGGGTCATGAAAAGGAAAACTACTAAAGGGTGATAACATATTTTAGTTACAATATAAATCATTTGTTAATGGTACCATACTAATTTGAGGAATTCTGTTGTGTTCTTTGGTGATTTAACCCTGTGAAAAAACCTTCTGCTAGGATTTCATGAATCATATTTGGGAGAAACCTGTTTTCTCATGATTTTCTAATAGGATTGATGAGTGGTGCTTCATAAGCTAAAATGAAAGCATAATTTTCTATAAATTACACTATCTTTCTCAGCCATATGAGAATTGAGTCTGACATTCTCAGTAAAACATGCACTTCCAACAAGAGCAGCCTGTCACTTTATTCTCTTGTGTTCTACTCAAAGTTGCCAGATTTTGAGGCCCATCCCAAGCCCAATGCTTTGCAAATTCATGGCCAAATTCAGTCAACGCAGACCAGTACCAGCCCAAAAACCAGCCCTTGCTCGCAAACCTCAACTTATGTAAAAACATTCTTCAGAAAACATTTAAATATAATGCTAATTTCTATTCAATATGCTTATAGCGGGAGGAGGCTAAATGGACATCTATGCACTCTTCAATCTTGTCCAAATGTTATTAATAACTACTGATTTTCTTGATTTTCTGCACGTTGGCATTCAAACACACACTTTGGTCACCACAAATCCAAACCTGAGCAGACTGCAACCCATCTTAACAAACTCCAGTTGTGGAACCTTGAAACTGTTTATGTAACATGGCTCTTCAAACAGTACATTTAATAGATCTCACAGGATTAACACCACACAATGATACACATATAAAGAAACCACCCTGGGGTGAAGCAATTTGAGCAACACTTGTTTTTCAAGATACAACGAGAAGCCATCTCCCTCAAGTTAAGATGTAAAAAGACAAAAAATAGATATTTAGGGCCTTATTTATACTTTTTGGTGCAAAACTGCACTAAGGCAGTATTGCCCCAAAAAGTTTTGCACCGGCTTGCACCATTTTTTAGCACCAGCTGGGCACCATATTTATGGAATGGTGCAAGCCGGTGCAAAGGGTAGGCTAGCTTAAAAAAAAATTACGTTAGGCAGTTTTGAGTCAAAATAAATGATTCTGACCAGATTAGCATCATTTTTTGACGCTAAGGGGCATATTTATACTCTGTTTGTACTGAATTAGCGTCATTTTTTTAAAACTCTAATTCAGTGCAAAACTAACTCCATATTTATACTTTGGTGCTAGACCCGTCTAGCACCAAATTTATGGAGTTAAAGTCATTTTTTGGAAGTGGAAACCTATCTTGCCTTAATGAGATGCAAGGTAGGCGTTCCCGTGCAAAAAAATGACTCTATGGCCTTAACACCATATTTATACTCCCATGTAAAAATGGTGCAAGGGAGGGAGGAGGGGTCAAAAAATGGGGCAAAGCTTGCTTTGCCCCATTTTTTAAGACCTGGGTCAGGGCAGGCGTTAGGGGACCTGTGGCCCTATTTCCATGGTGGAAAATCCATGGAATAAGCCCAGAGGTGCCCTCCCTAGGCCCTAGGGGCACCCCCACCCACACTAGAGGGACTGCGAGGATGGGGGACCCCATCCCAGGTAAGTACAGGTAAGTGCATTTTACTTTTGAAAGTGCCATAGGGGGCCCTGAAATGGGCCCCCATACATGGCACAGGGTGCAATGGCCATGCCCAGGGGACCCCTGTCCTCTGTGCTGGCCACTGGGGTGGTGGGCATGACTCCTGCCTTTTCTAAGGCAGGAGTCATGTGGCATGGTAGGTTTAGCACCATAAAATGACCCTAATCTGGTTAGAGCCATTTTTTTTTACTCTAACCTGCCTAAAGCCATTTTTTGGTGCTAAACCCTCTTCTTCTATACTGCCAGCCCCACCCGACTAAAGTCATTTTTTAAAACTCTAGCCTACCCTTTGCACCGGCTTGCACCATTCCATAAATATGGTGCCCGGCTGGTGCACAGAAATGGTGCAAGCCGGTGCTAAACTTTTTGGTGCAAAACTGAGTTAGTGCAGTGTTGCAGCAAAAAGTATAAATAAGGGCCAATATTTTGTAAGTTTGCGCCACTTTTGTGTCATAAAATGACGTTAATGCGGTGCAAAAAAAGTTTAAATCAGGGCCTTGGTGCTAGATGGGTCTAGCACCAAAGTATAAATATGGAGTTAGTTTTGCACCGAATTAGAGTAAAAAAAAATGACACTAATTTGGTGCAAACAGAGTATAAATATGCCGCAGAGTATAAATATGCCCCTAAATATGGCGTTAAGGCCATAGAGTCATTTTTTGCACGGGAACGCCTACCTTGCATCTCATTAAGGCAAAGTAGGTCTCCACTTTCAAAAAATGACTTTAACTCCATAAATGTGGTGCTAGAGGGGTCTAGCACCAAAGTATAAATATGGAGTTAGTTTTGCACCGAATTAGAGTTAAAAAAAATTACACTAATTCGGTGCAAACAGAGTATAAATATGCCCCCAAGTTACTTTGATAAGTACCTTGCACCTCAATCCAAAGTTCTTCAGCATCACCACCTACTATGACACTAACAGTTATTCAGGACCTACGTCTTTGTGTTTCAGCAAAGATCAGCTTAAAACTTTCAGTTTCGTCATGAAGCAAATGGGTTTGTCTGATGATTAGATGAAAACCAAGGGTTTTGGAGCAGAAAGGAAAAGGGCACCTATCCCAAAACCTTAGGTGATACCCTTCCCCAACATCTCAACACCAACACTTCCTCAAGTCTGATGACACCGTCATCACTCTGCATGTCCTATACAATTTCTTTCCCCTTCATCATTAGCACTGTCCGAGTCTGAATGAGTTCAGGGTGTGGGTTATTGTTTATGACTGGGCACAATTGAGGGTTCTGATGATGACCCTATTTAGTTTCTCATACAGATAAAACATAATGTCATGCAATATGCTGAATTTATCCAATGTTAGTTAGCAAAACTAGGGTTCATTCAGTAGCATCCACAACCTGTCTGCTTTGCTTTCAGAGCAACAATTTGTAAAGTAAAACTGGGGTTCTCATTTTCACTTCCAGCTGGGACTAACACAAAGGACTCATTTAAAAGACCTCTGGCCCTCCTTTTGTTGACGCCTCACCCTAGCTGTGAGCCATCCAGAGATTAAAACCTATGTGCCAATGCAATGGGGAGAAACAGCACTTAGCTTGTTATAACTTCACAAGTGCTAAGGAGAAGCTAGGATTTGGTGTAAGATTTTTGACTGTGTTGATCTCATGTATGTGAGATATTTATGTGCTATAAGAATGTCAGATGTATCTGTCTGTATGAACAGTTACTCCAATAATATTTTAATTTGTTTTTAACACATTTTTGTAGCGCTTCTCATCTCAGGGCATTGATACAGTGTCAAACCACTTGATATTACACATATTACACAGTGACACATAAATGTACAAAGAATATTACATGGAAGAATGATGGTTCCAAGGTGTAGGAGTCACATATCACTTATATTGCTAGGCGTTATGTGCTGCTAGTTCTTGGTCTGGTGAAACACAAAGCCCGGCTATATCACACAATGAAATAGTCTATAAAAGAGATTATTAATATCCAAAATGAACCATTTTTAGCCACCACATCATAACAAATGATTGGAAAAAACAATATGGTTCTGTATGAATTGAAGTGTGCATGCAGCGCTTGGATGGCAGTTCATACTTCATTGCACTATAATAAGAGTGTGACTTAAAAATGTTAAGTAACAAGAGAGGGGTGTTTTGAAGCAGGCACATTAACCCTCTATGCTACTTTATAATGAGTCAAATCTTTAATTAGACACAATTCAGATCTCTCCACTGGGTGCATTAACAAATTTATTTTACTGTCATTAGTAATCTTTCATCTCAAGCTGAGCCTCAAACTGGACAAAGCCGACAACATCATCGCCCCGCACCTCCAGACCGTCATCAACTCTTCTTTTTCTTCTGCTACCTTCCCCGAATGCTGGAAACACGCCGAAGTCAACGCCCTACTAAAGAAACCTATGGCTGACCCGAGCGACCTGAAAAACTTCCGCCCCATCTCCCTTCTGCCTTTCCCAGCCAAAGTAATAGAGAAGACCGTCAACAAACAGCTGACCACCTTCCTGGAAGACAACAACCTGCTCGACCCCTCACAGACCGGATTCCGAACCAACCACAGCACTGAAACCGCCCTCATCTCAGTCACAGACGACATCAGAACCCTGATGGACAACGGTGAAACAGTCGCCCTCATTCTTCTCGACCTCTCGGCTGCCTTTGACACCGTCTGTCACCGCACCCTAATCACCCGCCTCCGCTCCACCGGGATCCAAGACCAGGCCCTGGACTGGATCGCCTCCTTCCTCTTAAACCGCTCCCAAAGAGTCTACCTCCCTCCGTTTCGCTCAGAACCCACTGAGATCATCTGCGGCGTACCTCAAGGCTCATCACTCAGCCCGACACTCTTCAATGTCTACATGAGCCCCCTCGCTAACATCGTACGCAAGCACGACATCATCATCACCTCCTACGCCGACGACACCCAACTTATACTCTCCCTCACCAAGGACCCCGCCAGCGCCAAGACCAACCTACAAGAGGGTATGAAGGACGTCGCAGATTGGATGAGGCTCAGCTGCCTAAAGCTGAACTCTGAAAAAACTGAAGTCCTCATCCTCGGCAACACCCCGTCCGCCTGGGACGACTCCTGGTGGCCCACGGCCCTCGGCACCGCACCGACCCCCGCAGACCACGCCCGCAACCTCGGCTTCATCTTGGACCCCCTTCTCACCATGACCAAGCAAGTCAACGCCGTGTCCTCCGCCTGCTTCCTCACCCTCCGCATGATCCGCAAGATCTTCCGCTGGATCCCCGCCGACACCAGAAAAACCGTGACCCACACCCTCGTCACGAGCCGCCTGGACTACGGCAACACCCTCTACGCTGGGACCACCGCCAAACTCCAATATCGCCTGCAACGCATTCAAAACGCCTCAGCCCGCCTCATCCTCGACGTACCCCGCAACAGCCACATCTCCGCACACCTGAGACACCTGCATTGGCTCCCAGTCAGCAAAAGGATCACCTTCCGACTTCTCACCCACGCACACAAAGCCCTCCACGACAAGGGACCGGAATACCTCAACAGACGGCTCAACTTCTACGTCCCCACCCGCCCCCTCCACTCCTCTGGCCTCGCACTCGCCGCCGTCCCTCGCATCCGACGCTCCACGGCGGGTTCTCCTTCCTGGCGGCCAAGACCTGGAACTCCCTCCCCACCAGCCTCAGGACCACCCAGGACCACTCCGCTTTCCGGAGACTCCTAAAGACCTGGCTGTTCGAGCAGCGATAACCACCCCCTTTGTCCCTAGCGCCTTGAGACCCGCACGGGTGAGTAGCGCGCTTTATAAATGCTAATGATTTGATTTGATTTGATTTGACATGTAACATGAAAGAGCAGAAGGAGAGGAAACTTTCTCTTTCAGGCCTGGTCAAGCCAGGCTTTAATTTGATGCCAAGCACTATTCACCCCGCTCACTGGAGGACTGGGCAGGCAAGGTGATTTTCTTGAAACAGGGCCATCATTGGAAGCTGAATTAAAATGACGACCCTGCAACCAAAAACCACTGGGGGGATTGTGTTAACAATGACAAAAGTCGTTACATTTAGGTGCACAAAGTGTCATCGTGCCCTAATATAACTCCTTCTGTCATGATTGTGCGCAAGCCTGTAATAGCCTGCTGCTACTGCCTCAGAGGTTGGGGTTGGAGGGGGGCTTGAGCATGCCTAAGGCAGGTAGACAAAGTGAGCAAAGAAGCTACTAGCTATGCTCAGGAGAGAGTGTACCCTTTGAGTGCAGCATAGAACCAGCATTCATGATGCGCTAGCTCATCTCCAACAAAGACACACACAGGGCAATGCCAAGCACAAACTCTTACCTACCTGGTGGGTTTTTCCCTGCACAAATGGATTAAATGTAGCCTATTTGTGAAGGAAATAGCCAAATCAGGTAATACTGGTTCTATTGCAGCCTCCCAGAGTGTTCTAAAGAAAAACTAGAGCACTAACAGGCTTTCTTATGGCAAAAGCGTGGCACACCTGAAGCCATCTTGATTAAGTCAAAGTGGTAAAACTTAAAACATTTAGGCCCTCATTACAACCCTGGCGGTCGGTGTTAAAACAGCGGAAATTCCACCAACAGGCCGTCGGAAAAAAAAATGGAATCATGACCATGGCAGAAACCGCCAACATAGACAGCCACTTTAACACCCTGACCGCCACGGCGGTAGAAACAAACACCGCGACGGTAACCGCCAACAGACAGGCGGAACACAAGGTTCCGCCCACTGTATTACAACACGCCTAACCGCCACCTTTTCCGGAGTGGAACCAACGCTATCAAAAGCACGGCGGAAACAGTACACAGAAAGGAATCCACTCATCTCTCGACACCCAACGAGGAACCAGGACGTCTTGTAGCCCGAACTACACATCCTGCCCATGCTGCTCTTCCTCCTTCTGTATCAGGAGCAGGACAGATGCTGCTGACGACGACGGTGAGTACTGCACCTACAACACAGGGGAGGGTGGGAGGGAAAAGAGAGTGACACACATTCACGCAACATGCAATACCCCCACCCTCACCCACAACACCATACACACAAATACATGCAGCAACATTACATATACACCCTCTCACGTCCTGGAAGAACGTAAGGACAAAAGGAAATGATGGTAACGAGTGTAATCAATAAAAATCAGATAGTGCAATTTCAAAAATCAGTATATACTAATATGTACACCAACTACACAAGTCTGGATAGTGTTCCAATCATTGTCCGTGGACCAGTGGTCCCAAAATGCATGGGCGAAGGCCACACAAGACAGCTGACTCGAAACGGAGAGAACACTGCAGGGGCATCAGATCGAAATGAAACAGGCACCTCAGGGGGTACCTCAGCCAGATGAAGGCACAATGCCACTGCTGCACGAGGGGGCTCAATGCCCACTGCTGTATCCTGGGGAATGCAAAGCCACAGTATCTCAACTCTCTTCAGTGGGTGGTTTGCCCACTGCTGTGTCGTGGAGAGTGCAAAGCCACAGTCTCTCAAGTCTCTTCAGTGGGTGGTTTTCCCACTGCTGTATCCTGGGGAGTGCAAAACCACAGTCTCTCAAGTCTCTTCAGTGGGTGGTTTGCCCACTGCTGTATCCTGGGGAGTGCAAAACCACAGTCTCTCAAGTCTCTTCAGTGGGTGGATTACCCACGGCTCTATCCTGGGGAGTGCAAAGCCACAGTCTCTCAAGTCTCTTCAGTGGGTGGTTTGCCCACTGCTTTATCCTGGGGAGTGAAAAGCCACAGTCTCTCAAGTGGATAACAGTCTCCACTGGTTCTGGAGGGGGCTTTGTGCCCAGAGTGCTTCATCCTGCCACGGACTGAGGTAATGGATGTGAATCTCCACTGGTTCTGGAGGGGGCTTTGTGCCCAGAGTGCTTCATCCTGCAAGGACTAAGGTAGTGGATGTGAATCTCCACTGGTTCTGTAGGGGACTTGGTGCCCAGAGTGCTTCACATGCAGTGTGGCTGGTCCCATTACTTCACATGGGTGTGTGTGCCACGAGATTGCCTAGGAACAGGTAGCATGATACGCCATGGAGGCAGAGACATACCCTACCCTGCTGAGGCTTCGCCTGCCACCTGCAGGTGCAAACAGTGATGAGAGTCATGCCTCATGGAAGCTGGGCAGGGTCCAGGAAGTCTCCTCAAAGCCTCAGAAGGCTGCCCTCTGGGGATGATGGCCATGTCAACTGTGGTGGCACTGTCTGAGTGCGGGGCTGGTGGCGGGGCTTGCGGCGGTGTCTGTGGAGGAGGTGCTGGTGGTGAAGCATGTGTCTGCACCTGTTGAGGGACACAGCAGGACATCTCCTGCAGCCTCAGACGGCTGCTCAATGGGGATGATGCTGGGGACTGTTGCTGAGGCAGAAGACGTGCAGGTGGCGGTGCTGGTGGAGGTGGCAGTGCTAGTGGCGGTGCAGGTGGCAGTGCTTGTGGCGGTGTAGGTGGCGATGTCCACCGCTCTACAGGTTGGTGTAGTGTTTGACAGAAGGGGTGACTTTAGTCCCTCAGTCAGAGCCACTGTGCCCTGTCCTGACCTGCTCTTCGGCTTGTGTCCCATCCCCACCCTTGAAGTTGCCGCTGGTGTCTTGCCACTGTCCCCTTTTGGTTTGGAGGAGCCCTTGCTGGCTGGTAGTTGCGGCTTCTCCCTCTGGGATGTGGACACCTTCTTAACCTTGGCAGGAATGTCCTTGGCCTCGCTACGTGGCACACTGGCAGCCCTGATGGGTGGCGCACTTGAAGAGACCACAGTTGCTGGCACCACTGTGCCTGGGGATTTGGTGGCTGAGGTGCTGGGCTGGGACCTGGAAAGCCTGGCCCTAGGGGAAGGCCAGGGGGGAGGGTGAAGGGAAGAGGTCAAAGTTAGCCAGGAAACGTTTTTTAGACACACTGGGATGGGAAGATGGGGGGAGTTTGGGTGTGGAGGAAGCGGTAGTGGTTGTAGGAGGTGTACGTTTGCTGAATTTGGATGAAGGTGCATGGGCCGTAGGCTGTTGTGAGGTGGATGGCTGTTGGGTGTGTGTGTGCCTGCGTTTGTGTACTTTGGGAGGAGGGCTCACAGACACACTAGGAGAGGACACTGGGGATTTGTGAATGGTAGTGGGGGTGGTGATTGCACATGAGCGGTCTGTGGTGATGGGCGTGCTGGTGATGGAGGTAGTGGCTGTGGATGTAGTGCATGCAGGTGTGAGTGGAGATGAGACAGGAAGGGAGGAGGAGGAAGTGGAGGAGGGGGACACAGTGGAGGCAGTGGATGTTGCTGTGCCTGCATGTTTATGGTGCTTGTGTGAGTGCCTCTGGGATGTGTGGTGCTTATGTTTGTCATGTCCACTCTTGTGTGTTGATGAGTGTGCATGCTGGTCTGATGGTGTGCTTGGGATAGGCTGAAGTACAGGGGATTGGGTGTGGGTAGAGAAAGTTGGAAGGGTTAGGCTAGACACAGGGACAATGGCTGCCACCAGTGCTGAGGCCAGAGCCAGAAATGCTCTCTGTTGGGCCGCCTGCCCAGAATAAATGACCTCCAGGTATGCATTTGTTTGTTGCACCCTGGATGGCATTCAAAATGGTATATTGCCCAACAGTGAGGGATCTCAGGAGGTCAATAGCCTCCTCACTGAGGGCAGCAGGGCTGACTGTGGCAGGGGCTGAGGTGCTTGGGGTGAAGGAGATGCCCACCCTCCTGGGTGAGCGGGCACGGGACACACGCTGAGGGGCTGCTGGGAGGGCGGGCCTGGTAGGGGGGGTGGCGGCTGTACCTGTTGATGTGGTGGGCACAGAGGTGCCCGCCACCGCAAGGCAGCTCCCATCAGAAGAGGGGTCGCTGTCGCTGGTGTATGCTCCTGTCCCCGTCATGGAGCTCCCCTCGCACTCCGTCCCACTGGTGCCTTCAGAATCTGTTACTTCACCCTCCAGGGCCATGTGGGATGCAGGTTCCTCCTGCTCTGGTGCCACTGCTCCTCTGCCAGATCATGCTAATGCACGCAAGAACAGGGTGACAAAACAAAAAGGGGGGGAAAGACAGAAGAAACACATGTTTAGTGCATGCAACACCACTACCGTTGGTGGACACAACACACAGGGAGCAGCCCTATGCACTAAGCCATGCACTAACAGTTATTAAGAAATTGAGATGCCCATGGGGGACGATGCCTAAGCCCAATTGCTGCACAACTGGAACCCACAGGAGCCTGACTAGGTGTAGATGGCTCTTACCAGTAGTGGGGTTGGGGTGCCACAGAGCCTGCCTAACAAAGGACCTACCCTACCAAGTTTGCCCAGGCTTAGGGGAACCCACAGCCCACTTCCCCCAGCCAGACACCTCGTAAAGCGCTCAGAGTCAGCTGAATGAGAGTGTACTCACCCCCTTGTGGCTGCTGTTAGACCCTTAAGCACCCATCCAACTCCGGACAGGCCACCGCCAGGATCCGGTACATCAAGTGGGTCATGGTGCGATGGGCACCCCTTCCACATGATGCCAATGTACATTTTATTGTAACATACATCCCAGAAGGCACCTTAGAGGTGCCCCCTGAAAACTTAACTGACTACCAATATAGGCTGACTAGTTTTAGCAGCCTGCCACACACCAGACATGTTGCTGGCCACATGGGGAGAGTGCCTTTGTCACTCTGTGGCTAGTAACAAAGCCTGTACTGGGTGAAGGTGCCTCTCACCTCCCCCTGCAGGAACTGTAACACCTGGCGGTGAGCCTCAAAGGCTCACCCACTTTGTTACAGCACCCCAGGGCACTCCAGCTAGTGGAGTTGCCTGCCCCCTCCGGCCACACCCCCACTTTTGGCGGCAAGGCCGGAGAAGATAATGAGAAAAACAAGGAGGACTCACTGGCCAGTCAGGACAGCTCTTGCAGATGGAGGATTCCCCCAATAGGGATAGGGATGTGCCCCCCTCCCCTCAGGGAGGAGGCACAAATAGGGTGTAGCCACCCTCAGGGCTAGTAGCCATTGGCTACTAACCCCCAGACCTAAACACACCCCTAAATCGAGTATTTAGGGGCCCCCAGAACGCAGCAAGATAGATTCCTGCAACCTAAAACGAAGAAGGACTGCTGAGCTGAAAATCCTGCAGAGAAGACGGAGACACCAACTGCTTTGGCCCCAGCCCTACCGGCCTGTCTCCCCACTTCTAAAGACACTGCTCCAGCGACGCATTCCACAGGGTCCAGCAACCTCTGAAGCCTCAGAGGACTACCCTGCATCTAGAAGGACCAAGAACTCCAGAGGACAGCGGCTCTGCTCCACAAAGACTGCAACTTTGCAACAAAGAAGCAACTTTGAAACAACACACGTTTCCCGCCGGAAGCGTGAGACTTTGCACTCTGCACCCGACGCTGCCAGCTCAACTTGTGGAGAACAAACACCACAGGGAGGACTCCCCGGCGACTACGAAACCATGAGTAGCCAGAGTTGACCCCCCTGGGCCCCCACAGCGACGCCTGCAGAGGGAATCCCGAGGCTCCCCCTGACCGCGACTGCCTGCTTCAAAGACCCGATGCCTAGTAAAGACACTGCACCCGCAGCCCACAGGGCCTGAAGTATCCGACCTCCAGTGCAGGAGCGACCCCCAGGTGGCCCTCTCCCTTGCCCAGGTGCTGGCTACCCCGAGGAGCCCCCCCCTTGCCTGCCTGCATCGCTGAAGAGACCCCTTGGTCTCCCATTGAATCCTATTGCGAACCCGACGCCTGTTTGCACACTGCATCCGGCCGCCCCCATGCCGCTGAGGGTGTACTTTCTGTGCTGACTTGTGTCCCCCCCAGTGCCCTACAAAACACCCCTGGTCTGCCCTCCGAAGATGCGGGTACTTACCTGCTGGCAGACTGGAAACGGGGCACCCCCTTCTCCATTGAAGCCTATGCGTTTTGGGCACCACTTTGACCTCTGCATCTGACCGGCCCTGAGCTGCTGGTGTGGTAACTTTGGGGTTGTCCTGAACCCCCAACGGTGGGCTACCTTGGACCCATCTTTGAACCCTGTAGGTGGTTTACTTACCTGCAAAACTAACAAACACTTACCTCCCCCAGGAACTGTTGAAAATTGCACTGTGTCTAGTTTTAAAATAGCTATTTGCCATTTCTGTGAAAACTGTATATGCTATTTTGCTAATTCAAAGTTCCTAAAGTGCCTAAGTGAAATACCTTTCAATTAAAGTATTGTTTGTACATCTTGAACCTGTGGTTCTTAAAATAAACTAAGAAAATATATTTTTCTATATAAAAACCTGTTGGCCTGGAATTGTCTTTGAGTGTGTGTTCCCCATTTATTTCCTGTGTGTGTACAACAAATGCTTAACACGACCCTCTGATAAGCCTACTGCTCAACCACACTACCGCAAAATAGAGCATTAGAATTATCTCTTTTTGCCACTCTCTTACCTCTAAGGGGAACCCTTGGACTCTGTGCATGCTATTTCTTACTTTGAAATAGTACATACAGAGCCAACTTCCTACATTGGTGGATCAGCGGTGGGGTACAAGACTTTGCATTTGCTGGACTACTCAGCCAATACCTGATCACACGACTAAATTAAAAAAATTGTCATTAGAAACTGATTTTTGAAATTTGAGCTATTTTTCTACATTTTTAAAAGTCCTGCTAGGGCCTTGTGTTAGTCCCTGTTAGCATTTCTTTTAGAGTTTAAAAGTTTTTGTAAAAATTTGAATTAAGTTCTAGAAATAGTTTTAGATTCTTAAAAAGTATTCCAACTTTTAGAAACATAGGGCCTCATTCCGACCGTGGCGGTCATGGACCGCCAGGGCCGGGGACGGAGGAAGCACCGCCAACAGGCTGGCGGTGCTTCTGGGGCAATTCTGACCGCTGCGGTAAAGCCGCGGTCAGAAACCGCCGGTTTTCCCCTGCCCCAGGGAATCCTCCACGGCGGCACTGCAAGCAGCGCCGCCATGGGGATTCCGACCCCCTTCCCGCCAGCCTGTTCCTGGCGGTTTACACCGCCAGGAAGAGGCTGGCGGGAACGGGTGTCGTGGGGCCCTTGGGGGCCCCTGCAGTGCCCATGCCACTGGCATGGGCACTGCAGGGGCCCCCTAACAGGGCCCCATTCAGATTTTCAGTGTCTGCAAAGCAGAAACTGAAAATCGCGACGGGTGCCACTGCACCCGTCGCACACCAGCAACTCCTCCGGCTGCATTCGGAGCCGGCTTCATCGTTGCTGGGGCTTTCCCGCTGGGCGGGCATGCGGCCTTTTGGCGGTCGCCCGCCCGCCCAGCGGGAAAGTCAGAATGACCGCCGCGGTCATTTGACCGCGGTGCGGTCTTATGGCGGTCTCCGCCCGGCGGGCGGCGCCTGCCGCCCGCCAGGGTCAGAATGACCCCCATAATGTCTAATGCAGAAGAGAGTGTGATGGAACTCAACGTCACCCCTTACCTGCATCTTAGGATATCAGAGTTAAGGTCTCTCTGCAAAAAGATTAAAACTGGTTCAAACCCTACCAAAATACAGCACCAGGAGCTTTTGGCAGAGTTTGCAAAGACCAACCCCTCTGAGGATAACCTCCCAGAGGGGGTAGCTAGTGATGTGGAGGAATTCCCACCTCCAGTCCTAGTTAGGGAGAACAGGGTCCCTCAAACCCTGACTCCAAATGTGATAGTCAGAGATGCTGCTTCTCTCACAGGAGAGTCCAGCAACTCTGGAAGCATTGAGGGCAGCCTCAGTGAAGATGACCTCCTGTTAGCAAGGATGGTCAAAAGATTGGCTTTAGAGAGACAACTCCTAGCCATAGAAAGGGAAAGACAAGAGATGGGTTTTGGTCCCATCAATGGTGGCAGCAACATAAATAGGGTCAGAGATTCTCCTGACATGTTGACTATCCCAAAAGGGATTGTAACTAAATATGAAGATGGTGATGACATCACCAAATGGTTCACAGCTTTTGAGAGGGCTTGTGCAACCAGAAAAGTAAACAGATCTCACTGGGGTGCTCTCCTTTGGGAAATGTTCATTGGAAAGTGTAGGGATAGACTCCTCACACTCTCTGGAAAAGATGCAGAATCCTATGACCTCATGAAGGCTACCCTGATTGAGGGCTTTGGATTCTCTACTGAGGAGTATAGAATTAGGTTCAGGGGGGCTCAAAAATCCTCGAGCCAGACCTGGGTTGATTTTGTTGACTACTCAGTGAAAACACTGGATGGTTGGATTCAAGGCAGTGGTGTAAATGATTATGATGGGTTGTACAATTTATTTGTGAAAGAACACCTGTTAAGTAATTGTTTCAATGATATACTGCATCAGCATCTGGTAGACCTAGGACCAATTTCTCCCCAAGAATTGGGAAAGAAGGCAGACCATTGGGTCAAGACTAGGGTGACCAAGACTTCCACAGGGGGTGACCAAAAGAAAGGGGTCACAAAGACTCCCCAGGGGAAGAGTGTTGAGACATCCAAAGGGAAAAGTAAAGAGTCTTCTATAGGGCCCCAAAAACCTGCTCAGGAGGGAGGGTCCAGAGCCTCTTCACAAACCAATTTTGGGTACAAGGGTAAAAACCTTGATCCCATAAAGGCCTGGTGTCGCAGCTGTAATCAGCCAGGACACCAAACTGGAGACAAGGCCTGTCCCAAGAAAGGTTCCACTTCTAACTCTACTCCAGCTAACACTGGAATGGCCAGTCTCCAAGTGGGATCAACAGTGTGCCCAGAGCAAATCAGGGTTCACACTGAAGCTACATTAGTCTCTGAGGGTGGGGTGGATTTAGCCACACTGGCTGCCTGGCCCCCTAATATGCAAAAATACAGGCAGCAACTCTTAATTAATGGGACTAGTGTAGAAGGCTTGAGGGATACAGGTGCCAGTGACATGGTGACATGGTAACATGGTGACAGAGAAACTGGTTTCCCCTGGTCAATACCTGGCTGGACAAACTTATCCAGTCACCAACGCTGACAATCAAACTAAAGTACATCCCATGGCTATGGTAACTTTAGAGTGGGGAGGGGTCAATGGCCTGAAACAGGTGTTGGTCTCCTCAAATATCCCTGTAGACTGTTTGCTTGGAAATGACCTGGAGTCCTCAGCATGGGCTTAGGTAGAACTCAAAACCCATGCAGCCATGCTGGGTATCCCTGAACTGGTGTGTGTCAAGACAAGGGCACAGTGCAAGGCTCAGGGTGAAACAGTGGTGTTGGAGCCTGGAAAAAGGGCCCAACCCTCCAAGAGAAAAGGAAGGAAGACTGGGGAACCAGCTTCAACACAGCAAGAAAAAGAGAACCTCTCTTCCCAGGAAGAAGTTCTGCCCTCTGAGGGAACTGAGCCCATGGAGTTAGGACCTTATCAGGTTGAGCTCCTGGGCCCAGGGGGACCCTCAAGGGAACAGTTGTGTAAGGGGCAAGAAACCTGTCCCTCTCTTGAAGGCCTTAGGCAGCAAGCTGCTGAAGAGTCCAAAGGAAAAATAACAGGAACACATAGATTCTATTGGGAAGATGGACTCCTCTACACTGAGGCAAGAGATCCCAAACCTGGTGCCACTAGGAGAGTGGTAGTGCCTCAGGAGTTTAGGAAGTTCATTCTGACCTTAGCTCATGATATTCCTCTTGCTGGGCATTTGGGACAGACCAAGACGTGGGAGAGACTAGTCAACCACTTCTATTGGCCCAACATGTCCCAGAAATTCAAGGAGTTTTGTGTCTCCTGTGCCACCTGTCAAACCAGTGGTAAGACAGGTGGACACCCAAAGGCCCCCCTCGTTCCACTTCCAGTGGTGGGGGTCCCCTTTGAAAGAGTGGGTGTGGACATAGTGGGTCCACTTGAACCTCCCACAGCCTCGGGGAACCAATACATACTAGTAGTAGTGGATCATGCTACTAGATACCCTGAAGCAATTCCCCTTAGGTCGACTACTGCCCCTGCAGTAGCCAAAGCACTCATTGGTATTTTTACCAGAGTGGGATTTCCTAAGGAGGTGGTGTCTGACAGAGGTACCAACTTCATGTCAGCATACCTGAAACATATGTGGAATGAGTGTGGGGTGACTTACAAATTCACCACACCATACCATCCACAAACCAATGGTCTTGTAGAAAGATTTAACAAGACATTGAAAGGCATGATCATGGGGCTCCCTCAAAAACTCAAAAGGAGATGGAATGTCCTCTTGCCATGTCTGCTTTTCGCCTACAGAGAGGTGCCTCAGACGGGAGTAGTGTTTTCCCCCTTTGAACTTCTGTTTGACCATCCTGTAAGGGGACCACTAGCTCTTGTAAAAGAAGGCTGGGAGAGACCACTTCATGAGCCTAAACGAGATATAATGGACTATGTACTAGGCCTACGTTCAAGAATGTCAGAGTACATGGAAAAGGCAAGCAAAAACCTTGAGGCCAGACAACAACTCCAGAAGATGTGGTATGACCAAAAGGCTGCTATGGTTGAGTTTCAGCCAGGGCAGAAAGTCTGGGTTCTGGAGCCTGTGGCTCCCAGGGCACTTCAGGACAGATGGAGTGGCCCTTACCCAGTGCTAGAAAGGAAGAGTCAGGTCACCTACCTGGTAGATCTAGGCACTAGCAGGACCCCCAAAAGGGTGATCCATGTGAACCGCCTCAAGCTCTTCCACAACAGGGCAGATGTGAATCTGTTGATGGTAACAGATGAGGACCAGGAAGCTGAGAGTGAACCTCTCCCTGATCTCCTCTCCACAGACCCAAAAGATGGCTCAGTTAATGGAGTGATCTACTCAGACACCCTCTCTGGCCAACAACAATCTGACTGTAGGAAGGTCCTGCAACAGTTTGCTGAGCTCTTTTCCCTAACCCCTGGTCAGACACACCGGTGTACCCATGATGTGGACACAGGAGACAGCATGCCTGTCAAAAACAACATTTTCAGACAGTCTGACCAAGTTAAGGAAAGCATCAAGGTGGAAGTCCACAAGATGCTGGAATTGGCAGTCATTGAGCACTCTGACAGCCCCTGGGCTAGTCCAGTGGTCTTAGTCCCAAAACCTCACACCAAAGATGGAAAGAGAGAGATGAGGTTTTGTGTGGACTACAGAGGACTTAATTCTGTCACCAAGACAGATGCCCATCCCATTCCAAGGGCAGACGAACTTATAGACAAACTAGGTGCTGCCAAATACTTAAGTACCTTTGACTTGACAGCAGGGTACTGGCAAATCAAAATGGCACCAGGAGCAAAAGAAAATACAGCATTCTCCACACCTGATGGGCATTATCAGTTTACTGTTATGCCCTTTGGTTTAAAGAATGCCCCTGCCACCTTCCAAAGGTTGGTGAATCAAGTCCTTGCTGGCTTGGAGTCCTTTAGTGCAGCTTATCTTGACAATATTGCTGTCTTTAGCTCCAGCTGGCAGGATCACCTGGTCCACCTGAAGAAGGTTTTGAAGGCCCTGCAATCTGCAGGCCTCTCTATCAAGGCATCCAAATGCCAGATAGGGCAGGGAACTGTGGTTTACTTGGGACACCTTGTAGGTGGAGGCCACTTTCAGCCACTCCAGCCCAAGATCCAGACTATTCTGGACTGGGCAGCTCCAAAAACCCAGACTCAAGTCAGGGCATTCCTTGGCTTGGCTGGGTACTACAGGAGGTTTGTGAAGGGTTATGGATCAATAGTGACACCCCTCACAGAACGTACCTCCAAGAAAATGCCCAAGAAGGTAAACTGGACTGTAGAATGCCAACAGGCCTTTGACACCCTGAAACAAGCAATGTGCACAGCACCAGTTCTCAAAGCTCCAGATTACTCCAAGCAGTTCATTGTGCAGACTGATGCCTCTGAACATGGGATAGGGGCAGTTTTGTCCCAAACAAATGATGATGGCCTTGACCACCCTGTTGCTTTCATTAGCAGGAGGTTACTCCCCGGGAGCAGCGTTGGAGTGCCATTGAGAGGGAGGCCTTTGCTGTGGTTTGGTCCCTGAAGAAGCTGAGACCATATCTCTTTGGTACTCACTTTGTAGTTCAAACTGACCACAGACCTCTCAGATGGCTAATGCAAATGAAAGGTGAAAATCCAAAACTGTTGAGGTGGTCCATCTCCCTACAGGGAATGGACTTTATAGTGGAACACAGACCTGGGACTGCCATTGCCAATGCAGATGGCCTTTCCAGGTTCTTCCACTTAGAAAATGAAGACTCTCTTGGGAAAGGTTAGTCTCATCCTCTTTCGTTTGGGGGGGGGGGGTTGTGTAAGGAAATTCCTCCTTGGCATGGTTACCCCCTGACTTTTTGCCTTTGCTGATGCCAAGTTATGATTTGAAAGTGTGCTGAGGCCTGATAACCAGGCCCCAGCACCAGTGTTCTTTACCTAACCTGTACCTTTGTTTCCACATTTGGCACACCCTGGCATCCAGGTAAGTGTCTTGCAACTGGTACCTCTGGTACCAAGGGCCCTGATGCCAAGGAAGGTCTATAACAGCTGCAGCATGTCTTATGCCACCCTGGGGACCCCTCACTCAGCACAGACACACTGCTTGCCAGCTTGTGTGTGCTAGTGGGGATAAAACGACTAAGTCGACATGGCACTCCCTTCAGGGTGCCATGCCAACCCCACACTGCCTATAGGTATAGATAACTCACCCCTCTAGCAGGCCTTACAGGCCTAAGGCAGGGTGCACTATACCATAGGTGAGGGCATAAGTGCATGAGCACTATGCCCCTACAGTGTCTAAGCAAAACCTTAGACACTGTAAGTGCAGGGTAGCCATAAGAGTATATGGTCTGGTAGTCTGTCATGCACGAACTCCACAGCACCATAATGGCTACACTGAAAACTGTGAAGTTTGGTATCAAACTTCTCAGTACAATAAATGCACACTGATGCCAGTGTACATTTTATTGTAACATACACCCCAGAAGGCATCTTAGAGGTGCCCCCTGAAAACTTAACCGACTACCAGTGTAGGCTGACTAGTTTTAGCAGCCTGCCACACGCCAGACATGTTGCTGGCCACATGGGGAGAGTGCCTTTGTCACTCTGTGGCTAGTAACAATGCCTGTACTGGGTGGAGGTGCCTCTCACCTCCCCCTGCAGGAACTGTAACACCTAGCGGTGAGCCTCAAAGGCTCACCCACTTTGTTACAGCACCCCAGGGCACTCCAGCTAGTGGAGTTGCCCGCCCCCTCCGGCCACGGCCCCACTTTTGGCGACAAGGCCGGAGGAGATAATGAGAAAAACAAGGAGGACTCACTGGCCAGTCAGGACAGCCCCTAAGGTGTCCTGAGCTGAGGTGACTCTGACTTTTAGAAACCCTCCATCTTGCAGATGGAGGATTCCCCCAATAAGGATAGGGATGTGCCCCCCTCCCCTCAGGGAGGAGGCACAAAGAGGGTGTAGCCACCCTCAGGGCTAGTAGCCATTGGCTACTAACCCCCCAGACCTAAACACACCCCTAAATCAAGTATTTAGGGGCCCCCAGAACACAGCAAGATAGATTCCTGCAACCTAAGATGAAGAAGGACTGCTGAGCTGAAAATCCTGCAGAGAAGACGGAGACACCAACTGCTTTGGCCCCAGCCCTACCGGCCTGTCTCCCCACTTCTAAAGACACTGCTCCAGCGACGCGTTCCACAGGGTCCAGCAACCTCTGAAGCCTCAGAGGACTACCCTGCATCTAGAAGGACCAAGAACTCCCAAGGACAGCGGCTCTGCTCCACAAAGACTGCAACTTTGCAACAAAGAAGCAACTTTGAAACAACACACGTTTCCCGCCGGAAGCGTGAGACTTTGCACTCTGCACCTACGCCCCCGGCTCGACTTGTGGAGAACAAACACCACAGGGAGGACTCCCCGGCGACTACGAGACTGTGAGTAGCCAGAGTTGACCCCCCTGAACCCCCACAGCGACGCCTGCAGAGGGAATCCCGAGGCTCCCCTGACCGTGACTGCCTGCTTCAAATACCCGACGCCTGGTAAAGACACTGCACCCGCAGCCCCCAGGGCCTGGAGGATCCGACCTCCAGTGCAGGAGCAACCCCCAGGTGGCCCTCTCCCTTGCCCAGGTGGTGGCTACCCCGAGGAGCACCCCCCTTGCCTGCCTGCATCGCTGAAGAGACCCCTTGGTCTCCCATTGAATCCTATTGCGAACCCGACGCCTGTTTGCACACTGCACCTGGCCGCCCCCGTGCTGCTGAGGGTGTACTTTCTATGCTGACTTGTGTCCCCCCGGTGCCCTACAAAACCCCCCTGGTCTGCCCTCCGAAGATGCGGGTACTTACCTGCTGGCAGACTGGAACCGGGGCACCCCCTTCTCCATTGAAGCCTATGCGTTTTGGGCACCACTTTGACCTCTGCACCTGATCGGCCCTGAGCTGCTGGTGTGGTAACTTTGGGGTTGCCCTGAACCCCCAACGGTGGGCTACCTTGGACCCAACTTTGAACCCTGTAGGTGGTTTACTTACCTGCAAAACTAACAAACACTTACCTCCCCCAGGAACTGTTGAAAATTGCACTGTGTCTAGTTTTAAAATAGCTATTTGCCACTTGTGTGAAAACTGTATATGCTATTTTGCTAATTCAAAGTTCCTAAGTGAAATACCTTTCATTTAAAGTATTGTTTATAAATCTTGAACCTGTGGTTCTTAAAATAAACTAAGAAAAGTTATTTATCTATATAAAAACCTATTGGCCTGGAATTGTCTTTGAGTGTGTGTTCCCCATTCATTGACTGTGTGTGTACAACAAATGCTTAACACGACTCTCTGATAAGCCTACTGCTCGACTACACTACCACAAAATAGAGCATTAGAATTATCTCTTTTTGCCACTATCTTACCTCTAAGGGGAACCCTTGGACTCTGTGCATGCTATTTCTTACTTTGAAATAGTACATACAGAGCGAAACTTGCTACAGGTGACATTCGGGGTGGTCCTATTTCCTGGCGGGGTCCTGGCAATGTTCTCTGTCTTCTTCCTGGATCTTAGGGACCGTTTGAGGGCTGGTTCTCCTTCTGCAGGGGGTGTGGTGCTGGTGGCCTGTTGGTCCTGTGGCGGTGTCTCCTGTCCACTAGCGCCGGCAGAGATGGAGGGATGTTCATTGTCCAGGCTAGTGTCAGGGGCCCGTTGGGTTGCCACTGTGTCCCTCCTGGTGTTGACAATGTCTGCCAGCACCCCTGCAATGGTGACCAGGGTGGTGTTAATGGACTTCAAGTCCTCCCTGATCCCAAGGTAGTGTTCCTCCTGCAGTCGCTGGGTCCACTGAAACTTGGCCAGTACCGTGCCCATGGTCGCCTGGGAATGGTGGTAAGCTCCCATGATGTTGGAGAGTGCCTCGTGGAGTGTCGGTTCCCGCAGCCTGTCCTCCCCCTGTCCCACAGAAGTCTTCCCAGCTTTCCTGTTATCCTGTGCCTCTGTCCCCAGAACCGTGTGCCCACTGCCACTGAACCCAGGTCCCTGATTTTCTTGGGTTGATGGGTTTGCCTGTGTTCCCTGTAGTGGTGGACACACTGCTGATTGACGTGTCCTTGGGACAGAGGGATGGGCCCGCTGGGTGGGTGCTGTGGTGGTGTTTCCTGAGGGGGAGGCTCTGTGGTGGTTTGTGACTGTGTCAGGGGAACCGACTGTCCCGAGGTCCTTGATGGGCCCGGCTGGTCATCTTGATCCAGGCGTGCAGATCTGCTGTCATCACTGTGGGCCTCTTCTGTGGGGGGACTGGATATGTCTGGCACCTCCTGTCTGGTGACATTGGGTATGGGTCCTGTTTGGGTGTGAATTCATAATCTTAGTATCTGTGTGTGCCATCTTGTGCAATGGGTGAGTTAACCTCTACTCCTGTGCTTGCTTTATTGCCGTGGCCCTTGTGTGATTGGTGATTTTGGGGGCATGAGTGAGTCTCTCTACTGGACATGCTTTGGTGTCTATGCATTGGTGTTACATGCAGGGCTTGGTTTTGGGATGTGTGGGTTGGGGTAGTGAGGTATCTGTGCGGTGTTGGGGTGATGGGTGTGAGGGTGAGGGTGGGAGTATGTAATGGCATATAGTTGGGTGGGATATAGTAGTAAAGATTTGCCTTACCAGAGTCCAGTCCTCCTGCTACTCCTGCAAGGCCCTCAGGATGCATGATCGCCAAGACTTGCTCCTCCCATGTTGTTAGTTGTGGGGGAGGAGGTGGGGGTCCACCGCCAGTCCTCTGTACAGCAATCTGGTGTCTGGATACCACGAAACGTACCTTCCCCCGTAGGTTGTTCCACCTCCTTCTGATGTCATCCCAGGTTCTTGGATACTGTCCCACTGCGTTGACTCTGTAAACGATTCTCCGCCATAGCTCCATCTTCCTAGAAAAGGATGTCTGCTGCACCTGTGATCCGAATAGCTGTGACTCTACCCATATGATTTCCTCCACCATGACACTGAGCTCCTCCTCAGAAAACCTGGGGTGTCTTTGAGGTGCCATGATGTGGTGTGGGTGATGTGTGAGGTGCTGTCTGTTGTGATGTGTGAGGGGATGTGTTGTTGTGTGTTGTTTGAGGTGCGTGGATGTTGTATAAGTGATGGTATTGTGTGTCTGTGGATGATGGTGTTGTGTTCGCTAATCTCTCTCTCTGGCCTTCTTTCAAATTTATGGTTGTAAGGGTTTGTGGGTAATGTGGGTGTGTGCTTTATATTGGATTGGGCGTGTGGGTGTGGTGTGTGTATGTGTATCAGGCGTGTGTATTTTGAATTGTCCAATGTGGTTGCGTTTTGTAAATGTGTGTGTATTTTGAGCGTGGCGGTGTGTACCGCCAATGGATTACCGTGGTTGAAAGACCGCTGCGTTGATTCGTGGGTCGTGATAGTGTGGGCGTATTCTTCTTGGTGTGACGGTTTGGGTTTTGGCATCGCCAGTTTATCACTGACTTACTCAAGATGGAGTATTGAGAAAATGTATTGGTAACAAACCTGAGGTTTCATTTAGGAGAGGCAGTACCCTCAGTAATATCTTAAGCCCTAATTATTTGGAGGTTAAGAAAAAACAGATTGGCTCAATGCACAAAACTTGGGCTTTTATAGATGTGGATCATGTGCAATGTGCAAATGGGCATGGCAAGCTAAAAAAGATTTCTTGGATATGAATGGTCATAGGATAAATATAAAGGCACATATAGATTGCAATACAAGATATGTCATTTACAAGCTTATGTGTAAATGTGATAATCAATACGTCCCCTCAAGATTTGAATCTCTGAGCACTGGAGAGCAATCAGGCAAGCCTCTCATATGAAAATATGTGTGGCACAAGGAAGCCACAAGACATTTTAATTCTTTGGTTTTGATTACTGTGGTGTAAATCCGCGAGGAGGTAATAGGGAACTAGCCCTACGCAGAAGGGAGTCAATATGGATTATGCGATTAGGAGCAATGGAACAAGGGCTAAACACTGATCACGAGATGGAATATTTTCTTGGGGCTAACTGATTGAGATTTACAACGGGAATCATAATATTTTAATAGGCATCCCAAGAGTAGTATAGGATTATACTTGGATTTGGAACTACAGTGTAAACCAATAAGGTTGAGATAAACAGGATTTGTAAATACACTGTTATATGATAGAAGAAGACATTTGATCTAAGGTTACACTGTGGGGCGTTGTCCAATCCAGAATTTTTGACATCTCGGTCAGATTTGATACACATAACATTTCTGTATAATTGGAAATAGAAGTGGAGGATTGAACCTTCATTCAAAAATATCTTCTCATTAGTATCGATCTAGGGAAGTTTAGATTAAGCACCTCATCTTATTTCTCTTTGAAAATCTATATAAGATTATTTTAAAAGCAATTAAAAATATTGTATGGATTATGGAAATATAACATAGAAATGGTTACAAGTAGCATGAAAATAAATTGTTAGGTAACTGAGAACTAGGAAGATGGCGACAATACACAGAGTAATTGGGTACAGGCACTCACAACGAGTCCGTTTTCAATTTTTACTTATACAGATTTAGACGATCTCGAAGTCCGTTGTTAATCTTTACAGTGTAACTGCGGAAGATAAATAGGACCGAGTCGGTTGAGCTCGGTTTGGAGAAGAACAATACCAGTTAGTCAGCGTACTCGCGAGGAAATAAAACATATAATTGGTTACAAGCAGCATGCAAAGAAATTGTTTGGTAACTTGTAATTAGGAAGATGGCGACGAGATACAGAATAAGGAGGCACAGGCACTCATAACGAGTCCGTTTTCTATTTTTACCTATACAGACGCAAACGATCTCGTAGTCCGTTGTTAATCTTTACAGGGTAACTGCAGAAGTTAAATAGGACCGAGTCGGCTGAGCTCGGTTTGGAAAAACAAACCAGTCAGTCAGCATGCTCGCGAGCGAGTTAATACTGTCAACAGGTGAGACATGAGCTGAATGTAGGCATGGGATATTAATACGAAGATAATGCTACTATGAACAATAGTTATTGGTTTTGAATTTCATTATAAATAGATACTGTTGGAGACAAAGTTAATATTTGTGGAATTTTATGGCAAGACCGGAGGCTCCTATTATGCGTTTCTTTTCTTACTTTAATTAAATAGCAGCAGTCAAGAAACATACTACAATTCCCAGAAGGCTAACAACAACAGCCAATGGGAAAGAAAAAGTAGTCATAACAGTATACACCAATCACATGCATAGTAAGGTATTATGACATCACTTGACTGCGACCAGCCCTCTTTTCTTGCTGCTCGCAGTCAAGATAAGTACCCTTTTATCTTTCTCCTCATATTTGTCTGTGGTAATACGGTAAGATTATGGTTATTACGCTTTTTGGTTAATTTTCATTGCTTCCTTATTGCGTGTTCTTAACGCGTTGGTTCAACGTTATTAACTTGTTTTCCATAGACGGCAGGTTGCCGCATTATCCGGAGCGCTTCCCGGCTCGCGCACGGCAATTTCGGCCATTTTCTGCTCTGCGCGCGGCGCCCGTGCGCTCGCTGGCTGGGAACCCGGCTTTTCCTCAAGCGGCAGTTATTCTGCTCGCGCTTGAGGAGATACCGGGCGCTCGGCCAAGAACGGCTCCCCTGAGGCTTATATTCCATTTTTAGACGCGTGGTTTCTTCGCGTCTCAAAGAAATTAAGTGGCTTTTCCTTTCCCATTATCGGCTGGAGGTTCCGTTTTTTTCATTCCTTCTGTTACCTCGTAGCCGTATTTTACCTGATTTTAACCCCTCTCAGCCCAGTTCCTTTGTCACTATGAATACGGATAATTCCCCCTCACATGAAGTAGAGGATATTAGGCAGGAACTCTCTGCCTTCATCAAATCCTCTGTCCAACAGGCAGTTTCTTCTTCCATACAAAAAATTTCTAAGAACCTAGAACACTCATTTTCCGATATGATTTCTAGGACCATGTCGGCCCAGGCTGCGGGGGAATGCAGTCAGCGCCTTTCCCCTAGTAAAAATCCAAACAAATCGAAAAAATTGGCGCATAAGAGAAGTGAGGTTTCCTCACATGCGGCAGAGGACGCGGTTCCTCAAAAGGCTCCCCCCAAGGAGTATAAATATGTGGACATTGGGAAACCTAATTTAAAACACAAATCTAAAACAAAGAATATTATTCCCCCTTTGATGATTTCATCCACCCCTGATACGGATGACGATGTGTCGGATCTGGACTCTGTTTCCAGTGTCTCGGATGACGCAGATGATAATACTTTTTCTCCCCCGCCTCCCAAAAAGTCCAAGTTGTCCTCTCTTCAAACCTCCACGCTTCTAGACCCTGAGGGTTTCCCGATGTTTGACCCTTCCAATATACTTCACCCCAACTCCACTGAGTGGGTTCCCGCAGACCATGTGGCTCAATATGATTCTGCAAAAATCAATTGCCCCTTGGACAAACAAACCAGGGCGAAATTGAAATCTGAGTGCCCGCGTCCTTCCCTGTCCCGTAATTTATTCGCTACCCCTGCTATTTACCAATCTCTTTTATCATATTTTACAAAAATAGGCAAGGATCCACGCAAAGGGGTGGATAAAGCATGGGCCTCTTGCCAAGATAAATTGCTGGATGTTATGGGACCTCTAACCCGTATTTTTGTCATAGTGGAAGCGGCCAGAATAGATGGTTCCTTCATTGATCCTGAAGAACTCTCCTTATGGGTGCAACGTACCTTTTGCCTTTTAGGGAATGCGAATTCCGCCCTTACACACGAAAGACGCAAGGGTCTTCTTTTAAAACTTGACTCTAAGTTAGTCAATTTGGCGACTGTCAAATCCAACTCTCAAACGGATGGTGCTTTGTTTGGAGAATCCTTCATTAAAGAGCTAAGCAAGTATGTGACAACCTTTACTTCTTTGGACAAGGCGCAACAATCAATGAAAAAGGTATTTTCACAGCGTGTTTTTGAAAGGGCTGGCAGAGGAAGGAACCGCTTTGCCGGCCGTGCATACCACAACCAAGGTTCCAGGGGTTATCATAACGCATCCTACCAGGAATATAGACCACAGTTTTATCCACAAAGAAGCAGGGGTTTCCGCTCCAGAGGTTCCAGGATCTCCAGACGCTCTCCCCAACCAAGTAAGTCATGTTTCTTCTTCCATTCCGTTAGGAGGACGTCTCCGTTTTTTCCTTCCAAAGTGGTTACAAATCACGGCAGACCCGTGGATTCTCAACACTATTCAGGGTTATTCCATAGAACTTTACACAAGTCCTATTCAAACGCAGTTACCCCCTCTTCCTCGTTTCTCCTCAGACATGGTTTCTCTCATAACTGCGGAAGTGCAAGCTCTATTGCAAAAACAAGCCATTGTTCCTATTCTTCCCGATCCGACAGGTTTTACCAGCTCGATATTTCTGGTTCAAAAGAAAAACAAGAAGATGCGCCCGGTAATAAACCTAAAGTATTTCAACCATTTTGTAGTTTACCATCATTTCAAGATGGAAACTATTCTCCATCTCAGAGACACTCTTCTGCAACGGGATTGGATGGTTCGACTGGATCTTCAAGATGCGTATCTAGTGGTTCCAATCCATTCTCATTTCAGAAAGTTTCTCCAATTCCAGTGGTTAAACCAGTTTTTTCATTTTACCTCTCTACCCTTCGGTCTCTCATCAGCCCCCTGGTGCTTCACCAAGCTCATGAAACCTGTGGTAGCTTTTCTCAGGGCGCAGGGCATCAGACTCATCATTTATCTCGACGATATTCTAATAATGAGTCAGTCCTCTCAGTCCCTTCTCTCTCATCTATCCTTCACGCGTTCCCTGTTATCGGAACTAGGTTTCATCATAAACAGAGAAATATCCATTCTAATTCCATCTCAGGTTATAGAATTCTTAGGATTTCAAATAGATTCAATTTCGGCCACCCTCAAACTCCCTTCAGCAAAGATCAAAACTATAAAATCGGAAATTCTACAGGTCCTCCGCAGTTCTCAGATTTCCCTAAGAACGTTAGCACGAATTGTGGGTCTACTCTCATCTTCAATTCAAGCTATTTTTCCAGGTCCTCTCCATTACAGGGCTCTTCAGAGATTGAAAATCCGTCATCTAAGGAAGGGTCTCTCATACGCAGATATCATTCCATTAGACGCCGATTCTCGCACAGAACTTCAATGGTGGATAGACCATTTAGATTCTTGGAACGGAAGGACTATCTTTGCATCAGCCCCCGATCTAGTATTAGAATCAGATGCAAGCCAATCAGGATGGGGGGCCCGATGTGGACCAATCTCAACTGGAGGCACATGGTCGTTAGAGGAGTCCAGAATGCATATCAATTGTTTAGAGATGCTTGCCGGCTCCTTTGCAATCAGAAGCCTTGCAAAAAACAGAGTGCGATGCGCTATTCTCCTCAGGATGGACAACATTTCAGGCGTCCGCTATATCAATCGTCTCGGAGGCACGAAATCCAAACCTCTGACGGAATTAGCCAAGGGGTTTTGGGAATTCTGCCTTTTAAACCACATTTCGGTTCATGCAGAATATCTTCCGGGGTCTCTCAATTCAGTGGCGGATTGGCACTCTCGTCATCTGCGAGATTCAAGCGACTGGAAACTCCATATTTCAATTTTCCAACTCATTCAAAACAAATGGGGTCCCCTAGTAATAGATCTTTTTGCTTCACGCCTCAATTCCCAGCTTCCTCTATTCTACAGCTGGCGGCCAGATCCATTAGCTGTAGCATCAGATGCTTTCTTACAGGATTGGTCCCCTTCCCTCAATTATGCCTTTCCCCCTTTCCTCATGATCAGCAGAGTGCTGGCTCAGCTCAGGCGCCAACTAGCCACCATAGTTCTCATAACCCCCTTTTGGCAGTCTCAAACTTGGTTCCCAGCGCTTTTAGAATTATCAATAGACTTCCCGGTCCTGATTCCTTCCTTCCCGAACCTATTGCTCAATCCTCTAGGGTTTTCTCATCCTCTGATATTGGACAATCTGCTCACCCTCTCGGCATGGAAAGTCTTGGGCAATCCCAAATTATCCCAAGCATTTCAGCAGAAGCTTCCCGATATATCGCTCAGTCTTGGGCCCCAGGTACAAAAAAGGCTTATTCATCAGCCTGGTCTATTTGGAACAGCTGGTGTTTGGGAAAACAAATTGATCCCTTTTCAGCAGATTTGATTTTTATTCTCAATTTTCTAGCAAATGAAGCCAGTAAAGGTAAGGCCTTTCGTGCTATCAACCTTTATAGATCAGCTATTTCGGCCAATCATTCCCTGCTGAATGGAAAACCTGTAGGAGAACATCCTTTGATCTGCCGTTTACTAAAGGGAGTAAAGTTTTCTAATCCTCCTTTACCTAAATACAGTCGATTATGGGATGTTTCTATTGTTTTGAAATTTCTATTGTCTTGGCCTGATAATGTCATGCTTTCTCTAAAAATGTTATCGGCAAAGTTAACTATGCTATTGTGTCTTGTTTCTATTAAACGGCTGGCAGATGTTAGAGCTCTAGATATATCTAACCGTCAGTTTACTCCTTCTGGGGTCATGTTCACTGTGGTTCGTCGAACCAAAACCAATTTATCCTCAGTTTTTTATCCTTATTTTCCTGACTATCCCAATCTATGTGTAGGACAATGTTTGAAAGTGTATGAATCAAAGACTGCAGATTTAAGATCCTCTTCTCATTCCCAATTATTAATTTCATTCAGGAAACCTCACTCCCCCGTTTCGACCGCTACTCTGGCCCGGTGGGTTCGTTGGTTGATGTCTTTGGCGGGCATAGATACTTCTATGTTTGGGGCTCACTCTTCCAGAGGGGCAATGGCTTCTAAGGCGTTTTGGACAGGCTCCCGTTTAGAAGACATTCTTAAATCTGCAGACTGGTCTAATGACACAGTATTCAAAGTTTTTTATTGTAAACCTATTGAAAATGTTTCTCTGAATATAACTAATATGCTTTAAACTCGCATAATAGGAGCCTCCGGTCTTGCCATAAAATGTAGATTTTCCTAGTATTATGACGGAAAGTCTTAATTTTATTAAAGACACGGAGGCGAGTATTATCCCTCCTCTTTCATTAACCTTGTTTTCTTTCCCACCCTTTATTCTAGCACCATTGGCCATCACTCAATCTGCCGCTTAAGTCTCCTCCTTCGGCCTGGATTTCTTCTCTGCAAACTTCCATGGCTCCGTTCAAAGCCGGTCTTCCCACAGGACTAATCTTCCGGGATCCGCCTTGGTTACCTTGGATTTTGAACTTTTGTTCGGATGTTTTGTCGTTTATTATGGCAATTTTTATTCTGTTCTCTATAGTTCCATTGTTTACTGTTAATTGACTCTCTCGCAAGAAAAGAGGGCTGGTCGCAGTCAAGTGATGTCATAATACCTTACTATGCATGTGATTGGTGTATACTGTTATGACTACTTTTTCTTTCCCATTGGCTGTTGTTGTTAGCCCTCTGGGAATTGTAGTATGTTTCTTGACTGCTGCTATTTAATTAAAGTAAGAAAAGAAACGCATAATACTCGCCTCCGTGTCTTTAATAAAATTAAGACTTTCCGTCATAATACTAGGAAAATCTACATTGCAACTTGGAATTCGGTGAGTGCCATTAAAGAAATACTTTGACAAACACTCTTCTATATAAGGCTAAACAATTTAATAATTAGAGGCACATTCTTCATTTACTCCTAGTCTTAACTCATGTAAATTGCAAAGGATGCAAAGGATACCATGAGACAAAACATTTATGAGGCATACAGCATTGGATTTGAAGGTACAGAGTACTATAAAATTATGTTATTGTAATGTCAGTTAGACTTGGAATTAAATAGAGTTTTGTGAGATTCGATGTTGAGATTGACTTATAGGTGAATTAACTAATTTTTAGTTTTAATGTTTAGCTCTAATGGGGTTTATCTAGTGCTGTTTGGAACTAACATCATGTGTAATTTAGGGAGAATTATAAATAAATGAATTGCTAAGTTCCCACTACTGTATATAAATGCACAGGTGTATTACTAATATTGGGATAGGACGTACAGTGTATATGTGAATTATATGTTTTGATGTATTAGTTATGAGTATAGTATTTTGAAAGGTCCTGAAACATAATATTGGATGTGAAGGTCCTGAGGAAATCCAGGGGTACTCCCCGGATGAAACACGTGTTGAAAAGTAAGAGGATTTTGGAAGAAAACATTGATGGACATGTAAGAACTTATCGAGGACCATTCAAGTCAATTCTAAGGAATAACAAGTGTGGATTAGTAGAGACTGGATATATTGGCAAATGCTTTTGGAACTATAACTTGATATTATAAAGAATCACCGAAGGAGTATATACTTTGGACTGCTGGTTTTTAGTGTTTTAGTCCTATTAAATATGTATTAGATATAGATACAAACTTTACATCTAGTAGGTACTGTGTTGAGTAAATACATTCATGGTAAATCTTTATTTGATACAGATGTGTTGAGTGTTGTTCATAATTTGTGATATGTGTGCGTTCACAATTTGTAAAATATCACTGACCTTTGGTGTCGCAGACTTGTGTGGGTGTCTCTATTGTGGTGGATCCCGAGCTGTGAGACGTAATACCTGTGGCAGATTTCCGCCGCCGCAACAGTATGTTGGCGGTCTTCAGCACGGCGGAAAGCGGGATTTACCACCAGGGTTGTAATGAGGGCCTTAATTTAGAAAAGAACACAATGAGGGGGTTAGTTTTGTCACAGAAATTTTAGTTAGTGATGTAGAGAGATTAGGACATGTTTTAAGTGGGTTGTCAAATATCTTTCTCTTCTATATCATTGAATCGTTCTGTCTTGGAGACTGAAACATGCACTTTCAACACCAGCAGCAGACTGCTAGTTAACTCCCTGGTGGTCAGAAGCTTTTCTACGGTGTTCTAATGAGCAACTAGAGTGCTAACAATCTGAATTTATGCCAAAAGTGTGGTACATCTGAACGCCACCTTGATGAAATCATAGTGGAAAACTGAAATCATTTTCTACTGAGGATACTGCAGTAAATGAGGGAATTAGTGAGCTTCATAACAAATAAGTCTCTTTAGAGGGCCAGATCTATGAAAACTGGTGCTACATTGCATGTGGCACCACTTTTCTTGTGGCCCCTTGCACCCCCCTGCTGCCACCATGTGTGCACCTTGTTTAAAATTCAGCACACCATGCCACAAGGTACGGGGCAATAGCATCAGAATTTCTGACCCTATTGATGTACTGTTCAGAGTTAGAGCCAACATTTTGGGGCAAACCCCAAACAGTACATGGGGGCCCATTGGTGTGCCCCCTTTTATTGCCTGCTCTGAAAAGGTGTTAAAAGTACCAAAAAAATGGAGCACAGAAATCTCTTAGATTTCTTTGCACCAGTTTTTGTTTTGCCCCCCCTTATGGAGGAATGCCCCCTTTGCATACATTATGGGGGTTAAAAGACCGCCGAGGGACCGCCGTGCAGAAGACCGCCATTGGTGGCGGTTTGCCGCTCGGCCTATTATGACCGTTGGCAGCTCTCCATCCTTTTACGGACGGAGAGCCGCCAACAGCCATACTGGTGGGAGATGGGGAAGTGGAGGTTGCTCCACCACCACCGCCACGCCAACAGAACACCGCCCAGCGAATCACGTCCTGTGATTCGCCGTGGTGGTGTTCTGTTGGCGGTGTGGTGTCGGCGGAGCTGCCCCCATGGATCCCGTCCCCTCCCAGAGGATCGTCGGACCAGGTAAGTTGATTGTCCGTGAGGGGAGGGGGTGGGTGGTGTTGTGTGGGTGCATGGGGGTGTGCGTGTGTGTATGTAGAGGGGGTGTGTGAGTGCGTGTATGTTTGCGGGGGTGGTGTGTGTATGGAAATGAGTGCGTGTATGTCTGTGGGTATGTCTGTATGGATGTGTGCGTGTATGTTTGAATGTGGGTGTGCGTGTCTGACTGTGTGTGTGGATGTAGGCATGTATGTCGGCGTGTGTGCGTGTGAGTGTGTAGGTGGAGCCTGCGTGCGTGCCGTTTGGGTATGGGTGATGTGATGTTGGGGGTCGGGTGGGGAGGGAGGCCCTGCCACCTTTGGGGGGTGGCAGGGGTAGTGGGGGGTGTAGGGGAGGGAGTTGAGTTGGGGGTGGGGGGTGGGGGAGACCCCTATCAGTGCCAGGGAAGGAATTCCCTGGCACTGATAGTGCTTACCGCCATGGATTTCATGGCGGTTCAAACCGCTGGAAATCCACGGCCGTAAGCCGGGTCCAAATACCGCCGGCGGTCTAGTGACGGCCCCCGGGCTGGAGACCCAGGTCACTAGCCGAGCGGGCGTCTCCGCCCTGGCGGGCGGAACGGAGAACCGGCGGATGACCATGGCGGTAACCGCCATGGTCATAATTCCACAAGGTAAGACCGCCAGCCTGTTGGCGGTCTTACCGCCGGTTCTCCGTCTTCCGCCAGGGTCATAATGACCCCCTATGTCTGGTGCAGGCATAATGTAGTGCAAAGAGTTACAAAGTGGGGCAATGCATGCATTGTTCCACTTAGTAAATATGGAGCAGGGAAAAGTCCACCTTACTGTCAGAAAATGACTCTAAGAGAGGGCTGAAGTGGCACTAGGCCCTCTTAAATCAAGGCCTAAAATGTTCTGTTTTTTTGCTTTGCAGTTTTATATAGCGCAGACTTGACCCAAAGGTACTGGAGTGCTTTACACGAACACCAGTCACATTACACAAGGACACATTGGGGCATATTTATACTCCGTTTGCGCCGAATTTGCGCCGTTTTTTTCGACGCAAATTCGACGCAAAACTAACTCCATATTTATACTTTGGCGTTAGATGCGTCTAGCGCCAAAGTTCATGGAGTTAGCATCATTTTTTTGCGTGAACACCTTCCTTGCGTTAATGATATGCAAGGTAGGCGTTCCCGTCTTAAAAAATGACTGCGATGCATATGCGTCGTATTTATACTCCCGGGCAAAAATGATGCCCAGGAGTGGGCGGGTCTAAAAAACCCGCATTTGTGCCGGATTTTAGCACCTGGGTCAGGGCAGGCGTTAAGGGACCTGTGGGCTCAGAATGAGCCCAGAGGTGCCCTCCCAAGCCCCCAGGGACACCCCCTGCCACCCTTGCCCACCCCAGGAGGACACCCAAGGATGGAGGGACCCATCCCAGGGAAGAAAAGGTAAGTTGTGGTAAGTATTTTTGTTAATTTTTTTTTGGGCATAGGGGGGCCTGATTTGTGCCCCCCTACATGCCACTATGCCCAATGACCATGCCCAGGGGACAGAAGTCACCTGGGCATGGCCATTGGGCAAGGGGGCATGACTCCTGTCTTTGCTAAGACAGGAGTCATGTTAATGGCGTCTGGGCGCCCAAAAAAAATGGCGCAAATCGGGTTAAGACGATTTTTTTGCCTCAGTCTGACTTGCCCCATTTTTGGACGCCCAAACGAAATTTTTCCCTACGCCAGCGCTGCCTGGTGTACGTGGTTTTTTTTCACGCACACCAGGCAGCGCCGGTCGGCTAACGCCGGCTAACACCATTCAATAAATACGGCGCCCACATGGCGCTTCAGAATGGCGTTAGCCACCGCTATTTTTTGGGGCGCAAAACTGCGTTAGCGCAGTTTTGCGTCAAAGAGTATAAATATGGGCCATTGAATTTGGTTTTAGGCATGAGAAAATTACGTGATTTGCCCAGAATCACAGGATCTTGAGCTGACACCGAAACTCAAACTTGGTTTCCAAGTTGCAAAATCTGCAGCTCTGTCTGTAACACCACATCCTCTCCCCTAAGTATAACATATAATCAAATAACCAAACTGGATAAAAACATAAAGATAGCTAATTATTTAAAAGCGCTTTGTCGTTATTTGAGAACTCAGAAAATATGTCCTCATTTTAGATTTTTTAGAGCACTAACCATAATTTCTATGGGAATAAGACCCTCTCATTTTTATAATACATCAAGATAATGGCAGGTGTGCTACACTTTTGTAATAAATATAGAATGTTAGCAATCAAGTTGTTCATTAGATTACTGTGGGGACGTAGATGTCAAGGGGGCAGACTCGGATAACTGAGGGCAAGGAGGAGGGTGCAGAGAGGACAAGATGACCATGCTGGCAAAGCGGGAGGGGCAGTGGCAGCACAATGGACCATGGGGGGGAAGAGGAAAGGGGGCAGCAAAGCAAAGCAGCCATGCAGGCCAGGCAAGAGAGGATGTGGCAATATAACAGACTATTGAGGGCAGAAGGAATAGACAGTGGCAGTACAGCCATAAATGTCAACAGACCCAATTCAGGCAGCCGACTCACGATGTTTTTAAGCCCAATGAAGCTTTATTTTATCTGTTTGCTGCCTTAAATCTCCTCTTTTTCAATGTAAGTCAGTAGGGAAAATTAATTCCCCTGATTTTGTTTCCAAAATCTACCTCCTACCAAGTTCACAATGTTGCCAAGCATGGTACATTGGATCACGGAGGGTAGGAGGAATGGGGTAGGGGCATGGTCTCGAATAATAGAGGGCAGGAGAGAGATGTGCAGGTGCACCAAATTGATCTCAAAGGGCTAGCATCAGGATTTGCAGCAGCACAGGGCAGCTCAACAGATCCTATATAGCAATAGGGAGGGGACAGTGCATGCACAAGGACAACAGAGAGCAGAGGGGAAAGAGGTAAGGGATGTATGCTGACCGTACCAGACAGGCAGAAAAGACAGTTGCAGCATAACAAATCAAGAAGGGAAGGAGAGAGGGGGCACTGGCATGACACCAGACAAGGCAGGAGGAAGAATATAGGTGCCTGCATGTGGAAAATGGAAGGCAGGGGGCAAGGGACATGGCAGGAGCAGCAAGCTGACCTTGGAGGGCAGGTGGGATGGGCAATGGAAGCACAACACACCATGGAGGGCAACAGTTAGACTATAATGGCATAGACACAAACAATGGAGGGAAGGTGTGAGGGGGTCAGGGGCAGCAAGCTGATCACCCAGGGCAGGTGGGAGGGCTGTGGCAGCACAGAAGACCATGTATGGCAAATGGCAGGGTAATGGCAGCACAATCAGGAAGGTGAACAGGAGGTAGGGGTCAGGGGCATGCACACAGGACCATGGAGGGCAAAAGGGAGGGGTAGGGGCTGGACACAGACAAGAGAGGGCAGGGGAAGGGGCTTCACAACAGACCATGAAGGGAAGGCAGGAGGAACAGTTGCAGCACAAAAGAAGATGGAGAGCAGAAAAGAGTGGCAGCAAAATGTACCATGGAGGACAGGATGGAGGGGATAAGGGCATGGAACATGGACAGGCAGGGTGTAGGTGACAGGGACAGGTGGCAGTCATCTGACCAAGCTAGGCAGGTGGGAGGGGCAGTGGGAGGTCCATGGAACATGGTGGGTAAAAGGAAGGGAGCAAGGTCATGAACAAAGACATCATAGGGCAGAGGGAAGGTGGGGAAGGGCAGCAAGCTAAATAGAGGCTAAGCAGGAGGGCAATGATGGGTTCATAGAATTGGGCAAAGGAGGGCAAGAGGAGCAGGCAGGGACATCAAGCTAAATAGAGGGAAGTAGCAGCACACTGGACCATGCAGGGCAGGAGCGAGAAGGCTGGTGCGTGGACTTGGACAAAAGAGGGGAGGGAGGAGGTGGATAGAGCAGCAAGCTAACTGTTCAGGGCAGACAGGAAGGGCAGTGGCAGAACAACAGCCACACAGGGCTGTAATAAGGTAGTGGGGCATGGACTTGGACAATGGAATCAAGGAGGGGTGGGGCAGGAGCAGCAAGCTTGGGTGGGTGGAGCACAATACTAGGCCCATTGCAATGCATCCAACCCCACACTTTTTTTCACGTTAAGTAAAATGCTTGGCATCTCGATCCTATCCACTCTCGTGGAAGATGGCGATTATTGTCCCCATTCATAAAAAAGGAGACACGAGCTCCCCTGGGAATTATAGGCCTATCAGTCTATTAAACAACTTGCAGAAAATCTTTTCGTACCAGTTGCTAACTAGATTAAAACAATGGATAATGAAAAACCAGGTCTTAAGCCATCTCCAGGCAGGATTTAGGGACAAGATCAGCACTATCGATCAGATCTTCCGATTTACCACCATCAAGTGGAAGACGGTAGATGCAGACAAAGGCCACTTATTTGTGGCCTTTGTTGACTTGAAGTCTGCGTTTGACCTGGTCCCGCGTGCCAAGCTTTGGGAGGTCCTTAGTACCACCGGTGTTCCGGGTTCCATGATTAATATTATTAAGGATCTTTATTCTGATAATTGTGCTAAAGTCCGCTGGGGTACCATTGGTGATCTAACTCCTGCTTTCCCAACTACACGGGGTGTGAGGCAAGGCTGTGTTTTGGCGCCCACCTTATTTCTTTTGTTTATTAATGCCTGTTTGCCATATCTCTTAGACTGTCAAAGTGATGCCCCTAGCCTGGGCGGGCAGAAGATCCCCTGTCTTCTGTTTGCAGATGATACCCTATTGCTATCACGTACTGCTATGGGCCTTTCTAGGCTGCTCTCCAAATTTCTGGAGGTTTGCACTGACCATGGGTTATCAATTAATTCAGCAAAAACAAAATACATGGTTTTTGGAAATAGTAGAAAAAAAATGAAGAGGCCTGTATATTTAGATGATGTCCCTTTGGAAAAGGTGGACACCTTTGACTATCTTGGTATCAAAGTGGAAGATTCACATCTTTGGCATGCCCAGCGCCATAAATCTTTATTATGCCTGAAGCAGAGGGCGGGTGGAATTGTCAGATTTGCCTCTAGTTCCCCGAAATTTGCAATATCTCCTGCACTGGAAATATACAAAGCTCAAGCTAGGGGGGCCGCCCTATATGGAGCCGAACTTTGGGGCCATTGTAATTTGGCGAATCTGGCTAGCGCGGAAAACCAGTTTTTAAAAATGATGCTAAAAGTTCCATCGAGTACCCCATCCTTGCCCATTCACCTGGACCTAAATCTTTTCTCAATCTCACAGATTGCTGCCCTAAGGCCCCTGCTGTTTTGGATTCGGCTGTGGACAACTGATGCCCTAACCCCTTTTCGGTGTGGCCTCCTAAATGTGGTGAGCCGTGATTTTAGTATTAAATCTAAATGGTGTGTATTCGTTGAACAATCTTTTTCCCGTTTGGGGTTAGGTTCCTATTGGCATGATCCTATTTCTATTCCTAAAAATGCTGCACAGCTGTTAAAGGAAGCTTATTGGCATAATGTTCAGGTTGGACAATTTGCTGGTTCGATCCCATTTTCCATGTCTGACAATTTTTTACTTGTCAAATGCCACTATGAATTTGAGCCCTTTTTGGATGCAAAGTTATCTCCATTTGCTCATGCCCTCTTTATCAGGTTTAGGATTGGATCCCTCCCCCTGTGCTGCCTTACATACAAATGGTCCAGTTCAACTAATAGATCTAAAGGTTGCCCGATGGGTTGTAAAGATGTAGAAACTGTTTCACACGTTTTCTTCCACTGTCAAGCATATCACAAACAAAGAGCACTTTGGCTTATTCCGCTTTTTAAACAATTAGGAGCTAGATCCTGTCTCCATGTTGAGAGAATTTTAAAAAGCGACCCATCCGTCAAGATAGCTCTACCAGTGGCAAGTTTCCTCGAGTCTATCTGGAGGTTGAGATTAGCAAGTTTAAGGGATAAAATGGTGTAGTTATTGTTTAGTCCTATTTATGTATATTTTTCCGACTTGGATGTATGGTCGTAGCTTTTCTCTATACAGGACATGGATCTTGGCTTGATTTCTTATGGATTATTTATAGACCTATGGAACTGTTCCCTTATTTTATGTCGTGAGAATTTTAAAATGAAAATCATCCACCCAGACAATCTTTTTAATGGGGGAAAAAGGGGGAAAATTCTTATATTATTATGATATCCGAGTTCAGTAATTTCAAGGAGCAAGCGTGGGGAACTAATTTTTAGACTTATTTATTTATATTTATCAAATTGGATGTGTGATTGCTCCACAGTATTCAGATATTGGTGTATTATATTTTTAATTAGTGCTGATTCATGAAATTATTTTCATTTTTGAGTATTGCCTTTCACTATATTAAGTGATGTTTATCTGACTGCTTATTTCTTGTTTGTTTTTTAAAAACCTGTCTTGCCCCTTTTTAACTGTACTTTTACTTATTTTTTTACCTCTGTGTTTTTAGAATTCCTTTCTTTCTTTGTTGTGTATTGTACTTTAATGGTTTGTTTTTACTCTCCGAAATAAGTTAAATGATGATGAAGTAAAATGCCCATTGCAATGCATCCAACCCCCCCACAATGCATTGCAATGGGCATTTTACTTACCGTAAAAAAAAAAAACTAGAAATTCACTAAAAAAAGCAAAAGTTACAGGGACATTATAGTTAGGTTCAAATTTTACACACACAAAACCATAAAAATGTATTATAGATATAGATATTTCAAATAACTATAACTTGTGCCACAAGGTAACTATAGCTCACACCCTAGCCATGATAGTTATCCCAGATACTGCATCACTCATTACATGTTCTCTGATATCATTATTAATATCACTGCAGCATATGCAGTAAAACTATTGATAAGAAAACTGTGCATGGTGAGGGCACAAGTTATAGTTACCTTAGGGTATGAGTTATAGTTACTTGAACTTACTCTAACAATAGAAGCTGAATTTCTATAGTTTTTCATGTGTAAAATCTGAACCTAAATATAATGTTCCTGTAAGCTTTGGTTTGTAGTGAACATATATATATATATATATTTTTTTTCTCTGAAAAAAACAAAGGGTACACATTGATGTTATAATTAGGCTAAATATGCAAAACCATAGAAATTCACCTGTAATCGTAACTAACTGTAACTCGTGCCCTAAGGTAACTGTAACTCACACTCCCCCATGCAGAGTTTTTTTTTTTTTACCGGAAATTTTACTGCAAATATTACAATTGAGATTATTAATGATGTTATCCGAGATGTCATGAGTGCCATAATTTGTGGGGTAATTAGCAGTGCATGGTGAGGGCGCGAGTTATAGTTACCTTAGTGCAGGAGTTATAGTTACTTGTGATAACTCTAACTATAACAGGTAAATTGCTATGGTCTTGCATGTTTAAAATGTGAGCCTACCTATAACGTCCCTGTAGCCTTAGTTTTTTTTAGAGATTTTCTATGTTTTTTATCTATCCTTTGATTTGTCCAGTGAATTTCTATATATTTTTTAAACGTAAAGAAATTTTCACTCCTATATCTTAATTCAACCACCACCGTGCATGACTAAAGACCCTGTGGCCAACCACCTATACTCACCCAACCTTGTGCCACGCACAAGATGGTCAACCTCTCCTAACCATGTCACCCTGAGAGACAGAGTAAGTGAAAGATTGAGAGATTGAGAGTGAGAGACTTAGGCTTTGATGAATAATATACTTAGAATGAGATACTTCTAGACTAATTGAAAAGAAAAATGCTTTTGTCAGTTAAAAAGAGTGAGATCACCTTTCAGTGTGTAACTTAAATATTTATACTTGAAAAGAAACTATAGCAGGGGAAGAGCACAGACACATAGGGCTGCATTACGACCCTGGTGGTCATTAGACCACCAGGGCCGCGGTGGAGGTCGGAACGCCGCCAAAGCAACGGTCCGGCCTCCACATTACGACCGTGGCAGAGCCGCCACGGTTGAACCTCCGACACTGCCAGATTGCTGCCAGCTGACAGTCGGGTGGTGCCAGTGGTCTCAATCTGCCAGGGCAACGCTGCTTGCAGCAGTTCCCTGGGGATTATGAGTCCCCTTTCCACCAGCATTTGCATGGCAGTAGCTGCCCGCCAAACTCATAAGGAGGGCCATAGCCTAGAACCCTTACCCTTTAGTGTGCATGTCTGAGACCTTAACCACTAGGCCAGAGGTGACCCCTTTCTGTGCAGTGTCCAGTATGACATTCAACCCACAGTTTTTGAGGTGAAAAAAGGCTTCAGTGTTCCATCACTAGCAATGTTTAACAGTCTAAACATTAGAAAATAAACAGACACACTGTTGAACCTACTGACAGTGCACAAGGTTTACCATTAGGCCAGAAGTGACCCTTCTCTGCTGTGCCTCAAAACGTAAGTATAACATTGTTACCAAACATATTTCCAGTCTGTTTGAAATCATTGTATGGAAAGACCATTGCAAAGCAATATTTCTCTCTCTCTCTTCCATCCCACTATGGGATGAAAGAGAGAGAGTGAGACGACCACTGGGGAACCCTCAAGGTCTCCAGGGTCATAGCCAGCTCCCGGAGTCCTACAGGAGCTGGTATTGCTCCCACAAGTAGAGGTGCTTTAAATAGCAGTTCCTTACTCGTGGGAGCAATGTTTTCATCTGTTTACCCTCATGCATATTTGCATGCAGGGAAACAGATGAAAACTTCACTTTCTGCAAGTGAGAGCTGTTTGACAGCCCTCACTTGCAGAAAGTGAATTGTTTGCTCTGACTTGATGAGAGCTTTTAAAGCTTCTGCCAACTGAGAGCAAACAGCTATGTCCCGGGGGTGGAGGGGCCCCCTGGACATAACTGGAGCCGCTCCTAGGGGGTGGTGGTCCCAAGGGCCATCATTGAATCTACAAGGGGGGCCACGCAACATCCTCTAATGTATATTGCCCCTGGGAAGTAGTGGTCCACAGGTCCCTGGGTGTGAAATGGACCACCCTCATTATTGTATTCCAGCCCTGGGGAAATGATGGTGCACGGGCTGTGGGTGGGGCATGCGCCCCCCCAGCATAACATATGATGTTGACCCTGGGGAGGTGATGTTCCTTGGAGCTGTGGGGGGGCGAGCACCCCCCTTGCATTTAACTATGCACGAGCCCCAGGGAGGTGGTGAACCCCATGGCTGCGGGGTGGTAAAGCAGCCCCTCACATTTAATTAAACACTACCCCCTGGGAGGTGAAGGTTCCTGGGGTTGTGGGGGGGCACTCACCCCTGCATCTATTTTATTTAAGGCCCGTGGGAGGTGGTGGTCCTCAGAGTAGGGGCACTATGTGGCCCCTTCGCATTTAATTAAACACTGGTCTCAGGGAGCTGGTCGTCCGCCGGGGCTGCGGGGGGGGGGCCAGGCGCCACCAGCATTGAAAATGTTAAGGCCCCAGAATTTTGCCCACTCAGGGGATGCAATTAAACAACGTGTGAGCTTGCGTTTGTTTGTTTTTTACATTTTCAGTGGATCCGCCGAGTCTCCCGCAGAATATTAAACACAAGGGGCCTGATTACAACTTTGGCGGAGAGGGTTAATCCGTCCCAAATGTGACGGATATCCTGCCTGCCGTATTACGAGTCCATTATATCCTATGGAACTCGTAATACGGTGGGCGTGATATCCGTCACATTTGGGACAGATTAACCCCTCCGCCAAAGTTGTAATCAGGCCCAAAATGCTTTAATGCCCTGTGGGGGTTGGGGGGGGGGGGGTTCAAGGACCACAGCACCAGAGCTGAGGGGTCAGGGTGCTGCCCCCTGGCCCCTTTTTATTTAAAATGTTTTTTTCTGGTACTCAGCTGAAACTGAGTCCCAACATAGCTGCCAACACGTCCTTGTTGAAGTGTTCGCAGCCAATCAGATCTCAGCACGAGATCTGGATGGTTCACTGAGCCTTCACACCCCTATAGACAGTTATTTGGATTTGTTTTATTTTCTCAAAAACTACCAAATGGATTTGCACCAAATAACAAAAAGGATGCTTCCTGGGCTAGGTGCTACCTTTTTGTCAAATTTTGTGTAATTCTGTCAAGTAATCCCTATTCGTATTAAGATTATAAACACACCTTTTTTTGACCCCCCACCCTTTCCCAGGCCTCCACTTGACAGATCACCCAGAAACTTTCCAGACAGCAGCTGATATGATTGTCAATTTTTGGGGGGAAAATGTAATGAACATTTGTCAAGCAGTGCCAATGATATAGGCACGTAAAAAAATTGCTTTTTCTATAGAAACTAGGTCCTAACTACCTAGTGGCGACCATATATATATATATATATATTTATATTTATATATATATATATATATATATATATATATATATATATATATATATATATATATATAATAATGCCTACTGGCTGTCGCCAGTAAGTAGTTTTAGTTAGGACCATGTTTCCACAGGAAAAGCTTTTTTTTCATCTACGCCTTTGGAGCCTTTTAACAGACCTTCATGAAATTTTCCAAAAAAGTGTGCTAATAATTCTTGTTGTGCATGGAAAGTTCCAGCGTTTCCCATGCTAATTCCTGTAGAAGATTTGAATACATCCACACCCATTCTCTCCGATAGAACTAGACTGAATTTGTTAGAAAGTTAGATTTTGTTCTGCAGATTGTGCTTTTTGTTATTTGGTGTAATTTTGTCTTGGGGTCCTGGCAGGGAAAAAAACATTAAAAAATAAATTGTTGCACTTTTCCCATGGGCTCCCATGCTTGTTTCAATTGTAACCCTCAGTTAGGCCAGGACACGTGGAAATGCAGGGTTTAATAAAAAAAATGGAGGGGGGCACACAGGCCCCCTCCAAGGGCCTCAAAATGCCCCAGGGGCCACCACCTCACCGGGGCTAACTTTAATAGTGAGTGGGGGGCTGTGCAAACCCCTGAGCACTGGGGGGCATCACCTCTCTGAGGCTACAAATAAAATGCATAGGGGTGGCTAGGTGGACACCCCCAAGCCCTGGGGACCACCACCTTCTTGGAGCTTTAAATAAGTTGACTGGGGGTTGTGCAGACCCTCCCCAAGCCCTTGTGGGTCACAACCTCCCCAGGGCTAAGTTAAATATGCCAAAGGGGGCCACAAGGACCCCCGTGCCCTGGCGACTAAAACTCCCCTGGGCTTTTTTTTTTTTTTAAAAGGAGAAGGGCCATGCGGTCCATCTCCCGGGCCACTATCGGAGGGACATGTGGACCCCTTCTGGAGCCATAGATGGCCTTGGAGACTACCACCCCAAGGGCCATCTCCTGTTATGTTACGGGTTGCCCACCCCTGGCACATAGATCTTTGTTTTGGCTTAGTGGGAGCTTAGACAGCTCTCACCAAGCAAAAGCAAACACTTCGGTTCCAGTGGACATGAGTTGTCAAAGTGCTCCCGCCTGCTGGAAAAAGAGGTTTCATCTCTTTCCCTGCCCACAGGCATGGGGCAGGGAAAGAGATTAAAATATTGCTCTTGCACAGAGGGAGCTCTCTGTGTGCAACAGCACTATTGGCTTTGGCAGGAGGCAGGGAGTAGGTTGGGACTGCGGGGGCTCTGAGGCTCCCACCCCAATCTTACAGAACGTTTGGTGCCCTAGCAGGGACCAGAGCACGCAGGGACACATGGCCAGGTCCTCCTCCTTTTAATTGTATTTGGTCCCAGTGGATGGAGTCCCTGGGGCTGAAATCGGCCTGGTGAGGGATCCCACATGGCTCCCTACCCTTCTAATAATAGGACAGGCTTACCTGCCTATCTTAGTGGTATGCATATGTCTTAACCCCTTTTTCCAGGATGATGTACAGTTTACCAAGAGGCTCCCCCAGTAAGTTTCTTGCCGATTTTCGTGGCAGTTTTATGATACTAAGGAAGATGAATACATCTCCTTAAAACAAAGAAGCACTCAAATCATATAAATAAGAGAAAGGATCCTGGCTTGCCTGAGATTTAGGTGTTGTAGTATCATTAGTCTCTCTATAGAAGGATTCATGTTATCATAGAATTCTGTAGAAAGAAGCACAACGAACAATCATATTGCCAAATGCACACAAGGTTACTGAAGGCGTTTCCTTGTGGTCCATTATGCAGCTGTAGTATAAAATACACACTGGACATTTACTCAACGAGATAGCACTTACCAACTAACCGTAGAAAGTATTTCAGATAGATAGACATTTTGTGTAGAACTGTGGACTCTTGTTGGATAAGCAGGCAGGTGTGGATCCTTTGTGTCCCAGTCAGTCACGCAGCTATTGACACACTCACACACCCACTCACAGACGTACTCAGACACACATGCACCCGCTCACAGATGAACTCAGAGACTCATATACTCATGCACAGACCCACTCAGACACTCTCAAACCCACTCATAGACCCACTTAGACACTCATACACTCACTCATAGATCTGCTCAGACATTCATGGACCCTATCACAGACCCTCTCAGACATTCTTGTAAGTACTCACACACCCACTCAGGCTTATGCACCCACTCACGAACCCACTCAGAGACTCATGCACTCATTCATAGACAAACTCAGAAACTCATGCACTACCTTACAGACGGACTCAGAGACGAATGTATCCACTCACAGACCTACTCGGACACTCACGCATGCACTCTGAGACCCACTTTGACCTTCATGCATGCACCTACAAGCCCACTCAGAGAATCAGACACTCACTCAAAGACCCACTCAGAGACTCATGCATTACCTTACAGTCCCACTCAGTAAGTCACACACCCACTGAGAGATCCACTCAGAGATGCACACACCCACTCACTGACCCACTCAGACACTCACGCACTCACTCACAGACCAACTCAGACATTTATGCACACACTCACAGATCCACTAAGACACTCATGCACCCACTCACAGACCCACTTAGACATTCATGCACACACTCACTTACCCACTCAGGCTTATGCACCCACTCACAGACCCGCTCAGATGCTCACTGACTGACTCACAGATCCTCTTAGACACTCACACACCCACTCTCAGACCCACTCAGATACCCTCACCCAATCACAGATTCACTCAAAATATACTCACCGACCCACACAGACACTCACTCACAGAGACACTCATGCACCCACTCACAAACCCACTTAGAGACTCATGCACCCACTCACACACTCATTGTTGAAGGTTCGTGGTTGCAGTTAAAAAAAACTTAGAAATTCACTTAAAAAATCAAAGTTTACAGGGATGTCATAGTTAGGAAATAATATTAAAAAACATTAGAAATTCACTGTAAAGCTAAAGGTTAGAAAGACGTTATAGTTAGGAAATATAATTAAAAAAACCTTAGTAATTTACTGAAAAAAACAAAGGTTACAGGGATGTTACAGTTAGGCTCACATATCACTTGTAGAAAACCAGTGAAATTCAGTAGTTATAGCTACCTGAGCTAACTATAACTTACGCCCCCGCAATGCACTGCTCATGACCTCACATAATACATCACTCAAGATATGGTCTGTGACATCACTGATGCCCTCTCAAATGACATCACTGATGACATCATCCACAAACGCAGTCACACCCCTATACAACCTCTGATACAAACAGTCATGTACCCACACAACCACTTGCATACACCTTCATAGACCCACACAAGTACTCACACAACCACTCACTCACTTGTACACCGATTCACACAGACACATACTCCACAATACAGCCACTCACACACCAACTCACTTATCCAAACAGACACTCACCCATACAGCCACTCACAAAACCACTCACTCAGCCGTAGGGCCACTCACACACCCACTAACTCATTCATACAGGTACTCACACAACCACTCACCCACCCATACAGCTACTCATATAACCAGTTTCTTACCCATACGGCCACTCACAGAGCCACACACTCACCCTACTGCTACTTACACACCCATTTACTCAGCTACACAACCACTCACACACCCACTCACCCACCCATACAGCCTCTCAATGCAGCCACTCACTCACCCGTACAAGCGCTCACACACTCACTCACATACCCACACAACCACGTACATACCCATTCACACATCCATACAAGCACTCACATATCCACTCACTCACACACCCTTACACCCATTTACACAGATACTTATTCTACAATACAGCCACTCACTGACCAACTCACTTATCCACACAGACACTCACTCACCCATACAGCCACTAACAAAGCCAGTTATTCACTCATACAGCCATTCAGTCACCCACTCACTCACCCATTGAGTCACCTAAACACCCACTCATCCACCCATACAGCCACCCACACAGCCACTTGCTCTCCCATACAGCCACTGACACATCCACTTACTCACCAATATAGTCACTCACACAGCCACTCCCTCACCCACACAGCTACTCACATACCTATATATACACCCATACCGTCTCTCACACACCCACTCACATACCCATACAGGCACTCAGATACCCACTCACACACAGACACACACAGTCATGCAGCCACTCACATAATATATGTTAGAAATAGTATCACTCATTAGTAGTACAGAAAGTATACTAGTAACTTGTGCACACTGTTACCTTATGGCACAAGTTACTTTAAATAACTCAAACTATAACTGCTATTTCTATGGTTTTGTCTGTTTCAAATGTGAGCCTAACTATAATGTCCTTGTAACCTTTGTTTGCCAACACTTTAACCAGGAGGTGTTGGCAGCCCTTTTGGGACTCAGCCTCAGCTGAGTCCCCAAAAAAACCCACCAAAAAAGGAAAATACCCTAACCCTCTTGCCTTGGTCCTGAGGTCCCCCTAGGACCATGCCAACACTAAAAAGTATTGTATTTTTATTTCATAAAAAATCCACAGATGGATCAGTGGATTTTACTGAACATTTAAAAAAAACAAAAAGCACTCTCTCCTGCTCTTTTTGTTAATTTGGCCCAGGGTGGGCCAGGTTCCTGGGGCATACATAGCATAATAAATAAGGAGAGGGCACACAGAACCCCCTCCTAGGGCTTTTTAAAAGTCCCAGTGACCACCACCTCCCCGGGGCTATAATTAATAAATACAGTTGGGGGCCCGTGGATCCCCCAGGTCCTGGATATCACCTCTTCCCCAGGGCTACATAATAGACATAGTTGGGGGGGCACGTCGACCCCTGGGGACCAGAGTCCACCACCCCACCGGCCCCAGAGACCACCACCTTTATGGGGCTGCATAATAAATATTGTTGGGGGACCATGTGGACCCCCAGGGCCCCAGAGACCACCACCTCCCCTGGTCCTCAGGGACCACCACCTCCCTGGGGCTGCATAATAAATATTGTTGAGGGGCCTCACGGATACCCCAGGGCCACCTGGTCCATCACCTCTTAAGGGCCATATATATTTTAAAAACATGGAGGGGGGCCGTGCAACCCCGTCCTGGGCCATGTGCGGCCCTGAGGACAAGCATCTCCCTGGATCCAGTCTATGCAGAAAAAATGATCCAGGCCCTCCTTGAGCTGCATATGGCCATGGGGACCTCCACCCCACCCCAGGGCTGGCTATCCTATCTCCTGAGGTACCCACCCTCAGGAGATAGCTGTTTGCTTTTGCTTGGCAGGAGCTGTGCCAGGTCCTGCAAAGCAAAAGCAAAAACTCCGCTTCCAGCAAGCAGGAGCTGTAAACATGTTCCCTCTTGCTGGAAGCAGAGATTTTATCATGCAGCAGGGTAAGGGATGGTAGTATTGCTCCCACACACAGGGATCCATTTAGCAGCTCCCTGCATGAGGGAGCAAAGCCAGCTCTGGCAGGAGGCGGGGAGCCAGCTGGTACACAAGGGGCCTTGAGACTCTCCCTGCAGTCTCTAACATTTATTGAAAAGAAAATTAATCCTGCCCTGCATATTTATTTTAGGTAAATACTCAGGGCAGGATTAATTATGGCAAGATGCTTATTTCTAAACAAGTCAACCTCCACAAAAAGCACTTACAGATATGAAAAAAGCAGGTAACCAAGTTGAAGCTTTACTTCTTTGAAGTACTAATCATCCTAATATCATGCGCATGGTCAAGGCAAACCACGTGTGTTTTATTTGCATTTCACTATGGAAGGTCACCTGTAATCCTTGATGGAGGTGTTTGCATCCTTGCTTTTTTGAAGCGAAATATCCATGTAGTGAAGGTTACAAGTGGGTTCTTTCTTGTCCTCTGCTGCAGAGACCAGAGATCGTGCTATCCCTTTTAAAAACTGCAAGCATGTAAAATGGCATAGAAGCCCTGCCCTTTAAGCCCCATATATTAGTGATATGCAACGTCTTCCCCCCCTTTCCCAGGACAATATACAGCTTATTAAAAGGACCCCCTGAGTGTGTTTCCCATCAATTTTGGATATGCATTCTTGATGCATAGAAATATGATCACACCCCACCAAACAAAGAAGCCCTGTTGTCAATCCCCGATGCTCACAGCCAAAGGCCATGCGTGACATAGGGCTGGGTGGTTATAGGGTGTCAGCCACAGGGTCTGGTGACCTAAGGCAACTATAACTAGCCCCTTCCCCATGTACTGCTCATTACCCCAGACATTACAATACTCATGACATCTCTTATTACATCATTGATAATATCACTGTAACATTTGCAGTAACATTATTGATGAGGGAACTGTGCATGGCGAGGGCACGGTTTATACTTACCTTAGATCGCGAGTTATAGTTACTTGAGATAACCATTACTATAATTGCTGAATTTCAATGGTTTTGTGCAAGTAAGTTCAGAACCTAACTATAGCGTTTCTGGAACCTTTGTTTTTTTAAGTCAATTTCTATGTCTTTTTTAAATTCTACTTCCTAACTATAACAACCTTGTAACATTTGTTTTTTCACTATGTAATCATACAAGCTTTACTGTTGTTATGAACCTCCTTGTATATGTATTTTCGCCCTTTGAGATGTTTGAGTGGTGATATTACTATTTCTGAAATACTATGGTGAGTGTTAGCAAAGGTGTGTTACAATGATTCTGTTAATTTAGAAACCGAAAGCAGAGTTGATGGCATGTTATAGTTTAATTGCAAAAATATGGAAATAGACTGGGTGTGGTATTTTTCAGGATAAATAAATAAGACGTAACTGTTGCACTATATATATATATATATATATATATATATATATATATATATATATATATATATATATATATATATATATATATATATATATATGTGTGTGTGTGCCATTTTGTATGAAAAATGGAGCAAGGCTTAGACAATATACTGATTTATCATGTTATGAATTATTGATGAGTATGTACATTTTATCTATTTTGTTATTTTGTCTTTTTTAAGAAGAAAATAGAAACTTGTGCCCGAGGAAAAAGATGTCTGCTTACATAAGCAGCAAAAAAGAGCCTTGATAAGACAAGCAGGGTTAATGTGCTCTTGAGGTAAACCCAGTGCTTAATTTGTGCTTGTTGTTTCCGGTGCTGAGCACCAGCAGTTATTTTTGAGGGCTGGGGCTTAGTCTTCTACCTTAAGCATTTGCTGCGAGCAAAAGACACATATGGGGAAGACAGAGGACGGGAAAAACAAATAAGCCACAAAGGAAGAAAGTAGAAAGCTGCAAGAGGGAGCTGAATGGGCAGGGAGTAGTTTTATATGGATTGAAGAGGCCCGAGATGACTTCAGGATCACGCTGCCTCAGTATTACGTGTTCACACATTTAATTGCAGCAGCCGCGTGTTTAATAGGAGGGCTTTGGGCATCAGAATCTCTTTATTTACAAATTAAGCACTGGGTATACCTATGTCTTGAAGCACATATGTTTGAAGTTAGAAGGATGTGGAAGTGACTGGACAGTTGTGCAGTTCAGCAGCATGAGCTAACTCTGCCCGAGCTAGCCTTTGTCAAATGTAACTTATAGACATACTAGCCTGCTAATATATATAAGGAAATGGAACACTCTTTAGCAGACTAAAGTGGCTAAAAGACTGGAAAAAAGTGCTACCTGAATCAAAATCCAGTATGCAAATAAAGCCAAAAGGGTGGAGACATTGATGCCTGCTGATTAGTGTCTAAAGAAAGATTCAAAGTTATATAATGTTTTGTTTTATTTGTTTAATAGTTGTTGATATAGTTTGTTACTACAGTTGTAGTTGTGGATATGTATCTCAATGGTAGCATGCACTTTGTTCATTCTAGAGACACTTTGTAATGGAAAAGGCAATTATTTTGTTATCCAGCTATGGTGACTTGTCATGCAAAATGAGGTGTTAGAGATCAGTCCTTGTCCATGCTGTAGTATTGGAACCTCTGATATGAGAAAGAGGTATTGGCACAGAGAGTAGTGCATCTTTATACGGTAATAGGCATTCCTATCACTTGCTGTGCACACAGTATTATGTATGCCTGTCACCAACAAAAGAGGTCTGAAAGTGAGGTGAGTATGGTCCCACAATCAACTATGGAGTCAGTTGTGCAAGACACAGTTGTCAATAGAGTCATACTCTACAATGGACATTCATCACAATGAAGAGAGGTATGCTCAAAGAGAACACTCTCTGCCCACAGCCTACTTTGCTCATATGCTATCCCAGGGAGTTGTCTCAGCTGGCAGGATGGTGTGTTTCCATACCATAGTCTCTATGGTTGTTATGAAAGACAGATTTCTCAGCATAGAGGTAATTCTATCTCTACACATTTCTTGTACATATGTCATACTGGAGACAGCTGTGATCAGAGAGGTAAGCCTCTTTTCACAGTCTAATTTAGACATCCATCATCCAAGAGACAGATCACAGGATAGGGGCCATTCTCTTCCCCCATTGTACTATGGAGACAATGCAAGAAAGGTCTATAAGCAAATATGGCAGTTCTTCCCCATAGCCTAATATTTTTACCGGTCAGAATGAATATAGTTATTTCTTTGGGGAGAAGTCTCAGTTGAGAGGCCAGCACTTTTTATACTTGCTATGGCATAGTGAGGTCTTACTGAGGTAAGTAACGTCCCCACCCTACTATAGATCCTAGTGAGCCTGGTAAAAGGCATGAGTGGAGAGGCAGTGTTATTTTACACACTGGTTACCTTCATGCATGGTGTCAGTGGAAAGGCCGGTGTCTCATGAAGAGGTGTCAGTGAGATTGCAGTGTGTCTTTACAGTCTAGTAGGCACTGTTGTTATACTGTGAAAAGGTCACATTGGAGTGTCTATTTTCTCCCCAACACCCTATGTTGGGTACAGAAAGGCATAAGTACTATAATAAAGAAACTGTAAACTCTTCCTCTTGAAAAAAGTTTACTATCATGCAAGACTCTTGTCGGATTTTACAAAAGTAGTGGGGTACATCAAATCTTGATGCAAGGTGTTACTGGAAAGCCTGTCTCTCCCCACGCTCTACTATACATACTTATAGGTCTGGGATTTAGTGGAGAACTCACTCTCTCCTCACACCCTTCTATGCACTGCAGTTATAGTGTGAGAGGTATCAGTGGAGAGGCCACTTTCTCCCAACACCCTACTAGTGGGGACAATAAGTCATTAGTACTTTTATTTATTTATTATTCGGTCTAAAATTTAGACCATTAAAAGCATAAAAACGTGTCATACATCCAAAGAAAGACAGAGATACAGTTAATACACTCTTTATCCAACAACCCAAATATTAAATGATACTCGTTAGTTGATGGCTCCTGGCTTATTGGATACCATCTACCAGGGAAGTTTGAAAGAGAAACAGATGGTATACTGAATCTTTTCTGGTATTACCTATGACAATTGATCTAATGCAAATTGTACATAACCAGCAGTTCATTGTACCCCATAGAATATTTCATATTTATAAAAAAGATTTAAAAACGAGACATTTGAATGGGTGCCATAAAATTAACCTCAATTTTTGAAGTAAAATATTCATAAGAAAAGGATCATGCCATTTACAAAGGGCTATTCGCAACGTTACTAAGAATTAAGCAAGTAAAAAAGACCCAATAAAAAACACAAACACAAGTAAAATCTAATATCATAGGTGAACCGACACAAATAATCAGATTTAGATTCTCTAATCGTCTAAAATCCTCGTCCACTGGCTGCTGGTCCTCTCCTCAGTCATTAGACTAAGATCTGAGATAGTCTTACTACGAATTATCCATGCTGCTGACAAATATTTGGAGACAGACCCAACTATCAACGTGGAAGTATCATGTTTGCATAGTCTATAAGCAGCGGTTCGATCATGTAGTAGCAGTACCTTACACAAAGGGATAATCCACTTTCCTCTAGGGCATTTATACAAGGGGCAGAAAAATAAAACATGCTCAGCAGTTTCCTTACATAAATGGCAGTTTATGCATTTGTCAGACATGGGACTATTGGTCGACCAACGGGCCGTATAGCTGTTGGTTGCTATTGTTCCATATCTGAACTGAAGAAATAAGGCTCGGGCACGTGCTGGTATGGGGAGGTCCAAAAATAATTTGGGCCGGGGTTCGTGTTTAAGCAGCAGAAACTCTGCTGTCAGCCGACCTAGCCCATTACGGTGAAAAAACTCATCATAAATTGTTCCCCAATGTCGCTCTTTGATCAACAATCTAGCATTAGCAGGGATCCTCTCAGGATTCTCCCAATAATGGGGAAAGCCCAGCTTAACCCAGGCTGATTTCATCTCCCTCAACCAACTGACTTTTTCCCATCCCTGGGAAGGTGGTATAAGATCTTTGATTGCTATCCTGAAGGGCTCAAGTTCTTCAGTTTTCCATAATCAAACCCAATATAGAAGTGGCCTTAAACTTGCAGTATCTTTGATGCTGTTTATACCCAGGTCAAACCTTAGGGGGATCATAGGTGTGCCCTTCCCTAGTCTAGATATATGTCTGAAAAAATTGTTTTCTTTGGATTGGAGAATATCCAATTGTTTGTGTAAACCCCAAAGTTCCGCTCCGTACAGGGCAGCAGCACGGATTTGGACTTTATAAATTTCAGAGATAGGGATTAAAGTGGGGCTTGCTACAGTACTAGCCTTTCGTTCTAGCAATCCACCTCTTTGGCTGATAACAAGTGCCCCTTTTCTTATGGCTGCATCCCAAGTACCCTTGTCCGATAATCTAATGCCCAGGTAATCGTACTCCGTTACCCTCTCCAAAAGGACTGAATCCATTACTATATTTGCTTTTATCTTCTTTTTCGAGGTGTTATATACCATAAGTTTTGTTTTCTTGGCATTGATATCCAGACCATAATCTCTAATACCCAAAACTGGTTAACCAAATTTTGGATTCCCATAGATGTTTTGGCCAGCAGGATAGTGTCATCCGCATAAAGCAGGCATGTCACCTTATTCCCGGCCAACTTGGGAGAGTCGTTAGTACAGTTTGCTAGGTAATTAATGCAATTATTTATGTATAGGAGGAAGAGGGAAGGGGCTAGGACACAACCCTGTCTGACTCCTCTTTCAATGGCGACTGGATCTGTTAAATCGCCATCCTTACCACTCCTGATTTGTGCGTAGGTGTTCTCGGACCATAAGTTTCAGAAGACCAATGGGGATGCCCATATCGGCTAATGTCAGCCATAGCTGGTTCCTGGGGACCAGATCGAAAGCGGTTCTAAGGTCAATGAAGAACACAAACAGGTTGCCCCCTCCTACTTCCACAGTCTTCCATTTGATTGTTAGAAATCTTAGAACTTGGTCTATAGTACTGACTGCTGGCCTAAACCCTGCTTGTAAATTGGAGATGGCATTAGTTTTTAGGATCCATTCTTCAAGATGAAATAAGATTTGCTTTGCAAAACTTTTTTGGAAATTGTCAAGTAAGGAAATTGGACGATAATTGGCAGGGTCAGAGGGGCTGCCTTTTTTGAAAATAGGAACTATCTCTGCTCCCTTCCACAAGCTCGGAACAGGCGCTCCTGCAGCAACTGCATTAGAAACCAAGTTCAGGAATGAGGCCCATATATCCGGATTTGACTTGTACAGGTCACTTGGAATTTTATCGAGACCTGGGGCCTTTTCCCATTTCAGTGAGACAATTGCAGCCTTAGTTTCTGCGAGAGTGAATTTGATTGGGGGGGCCTCAAAGGTAATAATATGATTCAGTTCCCCCGTAGTAACATCTGTGGGCCCTGAGTATAATCGGCCAAAGTGATCTGTCCACTCTACGGGGAGTATTGAGGCACCAGGCAGACGGCTAGGTTCCCCACTGGCGTCGGCCACCAGTTTCCAGAATCTCGAGGTATCATTAGCTTGTGCAGACTCCAGAAGGGAAACCCATCTAGACTCATCCCATCCCCTGCGGGCCCTGCCAAGTACATGTTTATAATTTTTCCTTGCTTGCCTTATTGATTCTGACTGACCCCCTCTTAGAGCTCTGAGTAGTTTATGCTGTGCTTCCCTGCATGCGGCACTAAATCATCTTGCATTACACTTCTTTTTAGATTTACTGGCAATCTCTTTTGTAAAAAGGTGTTTTAGGGACTTAAATAATTGTGTATGGGCTACTAAGAGCCCTTCGCCATCATCTAAAAGCAGGGACATGCACTCCATTTGATCAGCCAACAGGCTATGCAAGGATGTCATAGGACCTAGGTCGGTGTTCACAGATTCCCATTTGACATTACGTCTATTGTTTGCCAATGCAAGCTGTTGTTCATAGATCTTAGGACAAGGGGCTTCAAGTAGAGGTAGTAAACCCCTGATCGATAGGATCAATGGGTCGTGATCACTTTCCTCATGTTCTAAAATCTTCATGTCAACCCTATGACCCCACAGCCGAATGTCAAGCAAGATATAATCTATCTGGCTCTTCTGGGCTCCACGCCTGAATGTAGGGTGAAGATCAACATCCGAGCGGGAACGACCGTTCCAGGCCCGGAGACCGTGTGCCAGTGTAATGTCCACGACTTGGTGTGTTAATCTGTTCATTTTCGGTCTTTTGCTTGACACCAATTGGGGGATGCCCCAATATGCGTCCTCTTCTTTGTATAGTTCATGGGCCAGTGAATAGGGCTCAAAGGTAACATTAAAATCCCCTGCGATATGAATATGGTGGGAAGAGGTTTTGCAGGAGAGAAAAATGTCCAAAATAATAAAAGCATCTGACTCGTATTTGCTGCCCAGGCTCCTATTGTAGATGTTAATTATTAGGAGCGGCTTCTTCTCAAGGGAAGGTATAATTAAACCCATCAGATCGGGACAGCCCATGTCTACTGTTTCAACCTGGCATTTGAGGGAGCTGCTGAGCCATACGAACAGCCCGCCTGATGGTCTCCCAGAGGTCACCTTGGATGCTGGGACCCAATAACTTTTGAAGCCAATTCTGTATTTGGGCTCCAATGCCCACGTTTCGTGAAAAAGGCATATTTTGTGGTTGTCTATAAATTTGCCCCATTCTGGGATACCCATTTTATTCTCCAACCCTGCGATGTTCCAGCTAAGAACTGTGTCTAAACCATCAGTTCTGCCTTGTGTGATTTTGGTCGTCAAACACCCTCTAGCGAGTGGAGTACCATGGGGAGATTTCGTACCTCTTTCAATCGTATCTAGACTAGCCTTGGTTAGAGTTTCCGCAATATTATCTCCCGGGATGTTACTCACCCCACTTAAGACGGGGCCTAGCATGATCAGTTCAGGTACCCGTACCGATTGAGTAGACCCACAGTTATTGGAGCCTATTGAGTCCGGGGTTGGGTTACTCTCATGAGCCTCACCCTCCTTACTGACTCCCTTAAGTACAGATCTCCCTACTCTGACCACAGAGGGAAGGAGGGAGGCTATTTTCCGACCTAGAAAAGTCTATCTGGGCTGGTGAAGAAATTGATGTGGGATCTCTGGTATCTACAATAAAAGTCTGGTCAGACTCAGGACTACTTATACCTATTCCTTGTGTTCTACTAGTTCTAATTACAGGGAAGTTCTTATCCCAGTTTCTAATTCTTTGAGACTTAGGTGGGTCATAGGTGGGGCTATCTTTTAGTCAGTCAACTTCAGAAAGAGAGGGTGAGAGGGGGCTACGTCCTATCTGAGGGACAGGCTGCTTCTGAGAGCTGGTATAACCGCTGGGTGGCATTAACGCCCCCTTACTAGCTGATGTGACTGTGTAAGGATAGAATGCCTGGAGTCTACACAAGGATACTTGTTCACCTAGAGGATTGGGTTTGCACACGTTCGAAGAAAGCTGCTGAACAAGGGTGGGTGAATTGAAGTTGATAACAATACAGTCCTCCGTGCCGGGGTTCTTACTTGGACCGACCCAACCCACCCTCCTCACCATTATTATTGAGGATACCATGTGGAATGGAAATCTGACGTTACTATGTAACCAATGTATAACCTTATTTTTCAATTCTGTATATGATTCGGAAATGTTGATTTTAAGTTTAGGGACGCTCGTGATAACAAGAACATATGGACAGGATTCCGGCGGTAGGTGTAAAGTTCCCAGGTTGGTTACTTCGTCCCTATACGTCCGATCTAATGCTGAATAATTCCGGTCAGGAATGTCTTTATAGAATTTCATTCTCATGGTGTTGAAAGGAACGGCTCCTCCATTCCCCATCGGAAGGGAAGTGGCAGTCTTGGGACCCTTGTCCTTGGAGGCGGTAGCCAGCCTGCCAGATAAAACCCTCTCTGGTTGATGTCGAGGAACAAGACCGTTCGTTAAGGGGTTGTGATCCATACCCAAAGGTAAGGGAAGGTTACTGGCGCTGTTGCCCAGTGGGCTCGAAGGGAGAATTTGGCAGGGAAGCTGCAAGTCCGATGAAGGGGGAGTGGTCAGCTGCTTAGACTCAATAAGACCTCCCAATTTCTCCTCAATGGCTTGTAGGTGAGCTACTATAGGGTGTAACCTCTTGGAGAACTCGTCTTTAATGTGTTCTATTATATAGTCAATTGCTGGGCAATCATCGGTGAGTACTTGGGCTAATGTGTGACCCTTGCTCCGAGTTGATACATTGGGTACGCCATGATTGGGGGAGCTTAGGATACGGGCCCGTTTGTTCCTTAAATTTGTCTCACCTCGTTTTCTTTTGCCTTTGTGTTGTGCTCTAGGTTAGGTGCGGACCTATCTAAAGGCGGCTGCATCAGGTCGAGTGGCTGGTTGGCATTTTCCTGAATCTCCACAGTAGACTCTTGGGAAATTGGGGGTGAGATAGCCGGGGCAGACTGTAAATCAGGAGAATGAAGGGATTGTGGTGGGGTTTGCGGTGAGGCTAAGGCTAGACGATTAGCTGCCATCGATGAGGGGGCAATTAGACGGCGCTCCACCAGTTCAATTTCCTTTTCTAGTGCTCCGACTGCTTTCTGGAGAAATCCATCTAAGGTCTTGTTGTTACCAACCTTTTCCAAGGATGCCCCCCCTTCCTTCTGGCCATCTTATATTCTTAAATTCCCTTTAGCTGACAGTTGTTTTTAATTTCCTTCGCCAGTCTTTTGGTATGGGCGCTTGGGCACTTGTCTCCCCTGTTCCCACCCTTTTTGCACCCCACTGGGGCCTTATTTTGAAGGATTGAAACATCAGAAAGGAACAAATAGTGCAAAATACAGCTCACCTATAGCAATATATTGTCCTCACATCTGCGGTGGGTTCAACCGCTGGTCGCCAACCCCAATATCAAGATAAAAATAGTATGGCGCAGTCTCCTCCTGTCTCCCCCGAGGGCACAAAAGATCTTATAGGGTTCGTCGTCCTGCTCCAGCTGCTGCTGTCTCCAAGCGCGTGGTTTTAGTACCCTCGGGTATTGTACATGCTATCTGGGGGCTGGTAAAATAAGCCCTATGATCGTGATGAAAGTCTCAGAGGGGTGGCCCAGCCCAGCATCTGCCAGCCGCTGACGGGCGCAGGACGGGCCTGCCCTTGGCCCGGGCTTGTACCGGGCTTCGCCCCCGCGCGTCCCGCGAGGCGGGAGCGCTAAGAAAAATTTAAAGGGCTCCTGCCCTTCAAAAAGGAAATGGTGCCGCCTCCGCCGCCTCCAGTAGCGCGGCCCGCGAGGCGGGAGTGCTAAGACAAATTTAAAGGGCTCCTGCCCTTCAGAAAGGAAATGGTGTTGCCTCGCCGCCTCCAGTAGTGCGTCCCTTAGTACTTTAATGAAGAACAGTATAAATATTTAGCCCAAAAAGTGTTCACGATCTTGCAAGACTCTTACTCGATATTTAAAAAGAAAAAATAAAGTAGTGGGATATATAAAATCTTTCACAAGAGAAAGATTACAGTATAAAGGTTTGTGTTTTTGCACAGTCTGGTGCTTACACCCTATAATACAAAGCTCTTATGTATTATTATGCAATAAATATACTTTGAATGTTTGAGCCTGCGAGACTCTCACAAGAGCTAGACAAATATACGAATAACAGTAGGCATTTATATGACCAATCATATAATGTTGGAATAGGGTGGCTCTGACAAGAGACTTTGGTGGTCATTACAACCCTGGCGGACGGTGTTAAAGCTGCTGTAAGACCGCCAACAGGCCAGCGGTAAAAAAATAGGAATTACGACTGATGCGGAAACCGCCAACATAGACAGCCACTTTAACACTCCGACCGCCACGGCGGTACAGACAAACAGCTTGGCGGTCACCGCCAACAGACAGGCGGAAGACAAAGTACCGCCCACAGTATCACAACCTACCAATCCGCCACCTTTTCCGGGGCAGATACACTGCGGATAAAAACACAGCGGAAACAGGAATCCAAAGGAAAAATGCTCACCTCTACACACTCCATGAGGAACCAGGACACCATGGAGCCGGAACTCCAAATTCTCCCTGCAATAGTCTTCCTGCTCCTCTACCAGGAGCACGAACGCCGGCGGTGAAGACCACAGTGAGTACTGCACCTATGACACAGGGGAGGGGGAGGGAAAAAATAGGGACACACACACACGCAACACGCAACACCGCCATCCCCACCCTCACCCACTACAACACACACACTAATACATATTTATACATGATAGTTACACCTCCCAACCCCCCGTAATAATGCAAAGACAAAAGAAAATGAGTGTAACCATTGTAATATATTAAAATCAAGTAGGCAAAAATATATATATACACCATAAACAAAATATACACCAAGCTCATGAGTCCAGGTAGTGCTCCAATGAAGTCCGTGGAACACTGGGCCCACACGGTATGGGCGAGGCCCACACAAGATCCCCGACCATGATGGAGAGAACACTGCAGAGGCATCAGAGAGCAAGAAAACAGGCACCTCAGGGGGAGGGAAAGGGGGGGCACCTCAGCCGGTTGAGTGCACAACGCCAAACCCATGAGAGTGCCACATGCCCACTGTTCCATCGTGGGGAGTGCAAAGCCACAGTCTCAAAGTCTATACAGCGGGTGGGTTGCCCACTGTTCAATCCAGGGGAGTGCAAAGCCACAGTCTCACAAGACTCTACAGTGGGTGGGTGGCCCACTGTTCAATCCAGGGGAGTGCAAAGCCACAGTCTCACACGTCTATACAGTGGGTGGGTTGCCCACTGTTCAATCCTGGGGAGTGCAAAGCCAGAGTCTTTCAAGTGGCTGTATCTCTCCACTGGTTCTGGAGGGGGCATGGTGCCCAGAGTGCTTCATCCTGCTAAGGACAGAGGTAGTGCATGTATCTCTCCACTGGTTCTGGAGGGGGCATGGTGCCCAGAGTGCTTCATCCTGCTAAGGACAGAGGTAGTGGATGTATCTCTCCACTGGTTCTAGAGGGGGCATGGTGCCCAGAGTGCTGCATCCTGCTTGTGACGGACTCAGTAGCGTCAGTGCCCTTGGCGCTCATGGGCCAGCGGTGCTTGAGCCGGCGGTGCCCTGTTCAGCAGTGCTTGAGACGGCGGTGCCCTGTTCAGCGGTGCATGAGGCGGCGGTGCCCTGTTCAGCGGTGCTTGAGGCGGCGGTGCCCTGTTCAGCGGTGCTTGAGGCGGCGGTGCCCTGTTCAGCGGTGCTTGAGGCGGCGGGTTCCTTTGCAGTGACTCAGCTGCTGGCGGTCCTCTCTGTCACAGCGGGGCTTGTGCTGGCGGTCCTCTCTAGCCCAGTGGGGCTTGTGCTGGCGGCCCTCTCTAGCCCAGCGGGGCTTGTGCTGGCGGTCCTCTCTGTCCCAGCGGGGCTTGTGCTGGCGGTCCTCTCTAGCCCTGTGGGGCTTGTGCTGGCGGTCCTCTCTGTCCCAGCAGGGCTTGTGCTGGCAGTCCTCTCTAGCCCAGCGGGGCTTGTGCTGGCAGTGGCCTCCTGGCCAGCGGGGATGATGGCGGTGGCCTCCTGGCCAGCGTGAATGATGGCGGTGGCCTCCTGGGCAGCGGGGATGATGGCGGTGGCCTCCGCCGTGCTGCTCTTCCCAGACTTTCCTGGTTTCTTGTGGCCCTTCCCCAACTTGGAAGGTGTTGCAGCTGACTCCACACTCCCACCGGGACCCCTGGGAGAGGCTTTGGTGGCTGGAGTCTTCCCCCTCTCCCGCCGGGCACTGGCCAGCTTTTGATGCTTCACAGGTGGGGGACTGTCCGTGCTGTGGTTACGTGCCACAATGGCTGCCCTGGTAGCCGGTCCACTCCAGATTCCGGTGACTACAGGCACCACTGGTCCCGGAGATGTTGTGGCTGAGGTGCTAGTTCTGGACCTAGGAGACGGACGGGGTGGGGGAGGTGTGGGAAAGAGGTCAGGGTTGGACAGGAAAAGTTTTTGGGAGACACTGGGACAGGTAGCTGGAGGGCGTTTGGGAGTGGAGGAAGAGGTTGTGGTTGTAGGAGGTGTTCGTTTGGTGACTTTGGGTGAAGGTGCATGAGCTGGAGGCTGCCATGAGGTGGATGGCTGTTGGGTGGGTGTGTGCCTGCGTTTGTGTATCTTGGGAGGTGGCGTCACAGACACACTGGGAGAGGACACAGGGGATGTGTGAATGGTAGTGGGGGTGGTGACTGCACGTGAGCGGGGTATTATGTTGGGTGTGCTGGTGATGGCAGTAGTGGCTGTAGGTGTAGTGCATGCAGGTGTGAGTGTAGACGAGACTGGGAGGGAGGAGGGAGACGAGGAGGAGGGGGACACAGTGGAGGCCGTGGATGTTGGAGTGTCTGCATGTGTGTTATGTTTGCGTGAGTGCCTGTGGGATGTGTGGTGCTTATGTTTGCCAGAGCTTCCCTTGTGTGTTGACGTGTGATAGGCTGGGGTACAGGGGATTGGGTCTGGGTGGAGGTAGTTGGAGGGGGAGGCTCGAGACGGGGACAATGGCAGACATCAATGCTGAAGCCAGAGTCTGAAAAGCTCGCTGAAGGGCCGCCTGACCAGAATGAATGCCCTCCAGGAATGCATTTGTTTGTTGCAACTGCCTTTCTACACCCTGGATGGCATTCAAAATGGTAGACTGCCCAACAGTGAGGGACCTCAGGAGGTCAATGGCCTCCTCACTGAGGGCAGCAGGGGTGACAGGGGTAGGGCCTGAGGTGCCTGGGGCAAAGCTGATGCCCACCCTCCCGGGAGAGCGGGCATGGGGCAAAGGCTGAGGGGCTGCTGGGAGGGCGGTGCTGGTAGGGGGGGTGGCGGCTGTACCTGTTGATGGGGGGACACAGATGTTGCCGCCACCACAAGGGAGCTCCCATCAGAGGATGAGTCCGTGTCGCTGGTCTCAACTCCTGTCCCTCCGTGGAGCTCCCCTCGCCCTCTGTCCCACTGGAGTCCGTAGGGTGGACCTCCATGACCATGTGGGATCCAGCCCCCTCGTGCTCCAGTGCCACTGCTCCTCTGCCTGATGATGCCAATGCACAAAAGAACAGGGAGACCACAAAAAGGGGGGAGACGACAGAAGAAAGACATGTTGAGTGCTTGCATTATCACTACCGTTGGCGGACACAACAGACACAGAAGCCCCCTGCACTACGCCGCACTCTTGGGCTCCACTGTTCAATCGTTGGGAAATGGCCCACTAGTTTTTGGACGACATCTGCACACATGGATGACACAGGGGCATGACTAGGTGTACTTGGCACTCTACAGAGGTGAGGTGGGGTGCCACATGGCCTTCCTTACGGAGGGACCTTGCCTACTAAACTCGCCCTGGCCTAGGGAAACCCACAGCCCACCTCCCCCACCCAGACACCTCGACTGCTCGCTAAATCAGCAGGATATGAGCGTACTCACCCCCTTGTGGCTGCTGTGATGCCCTCAAGCGCCCATCCAAATCCGGGTACGCCACTGCCAGGATCCTGAACATCAGGGGGGTCATGGTGCGACGGGCACCCCTCCCACGTTGGGAGACCATCCCCAGCTGAGCCTCCGCCATCTTCTTGCTCCAGCAGCAAATGTCCTCCCATCCTTTACGGCAGTGGGTGCTCCGTCTGTGCTAGACCCCAAGGGTCCGGACGTCCTTGGCGATGGCATGCCAAATATCTTTTTTCTGGTGGGCGCTGACCTACATGAATTGTACCGGGGGAAAAGAAAAGTTATTACCAACTGCACCGTCACAGTCATTGGCCCCCATCCCTACCCTTGTCATGTGGCACATGCACTCACCGTTCTTTCATGCACGCCGCAATCTCCCCCCCTTCTTACATCCACCCCACTCCACACAGGCATAGCCCATACAGCATGATCCCAGTGTACTTACCTGTTTGTCTGGAGGACCGTAGAGTAGCGTGTACTGGGGGAGGACCCCATCCACGAGTTTCTCCAACTCCTCCGATGTGAAGGCAGGGGCCCTTTCCCCAGACACTCGAGCCATTGTCTCTTCCAGACCGAGGTCACAGCAGCACTTGCAGTGTTGGTCCTCTCTTGTCAAAGATCAGGTATTGAGTGATTGAACAGATAGAAAATGGCAGTCACGTCGGCGGCGGTGCGTACCGTCACCGCCGGCGTACATCGTCATTTGCTCCTGGGACCCATAGGGTCCAATGTTAACCAATGCAGCATTGCGCCGTGGTCTTCGACCGCCTACCGCGACGGTGTACAACGCCAGCACAGTTACCTCACATCCCATTGTTCCACTTTAGAGGTCAGGCAGCCGCCATTTCAGGGGCCCACATGGCTTCATTTTTAACTGCGTCACACATACCTAGGCCTAGACTCAACACACATACAGGCCACATTTTGGATTATGATTCATGTTCTGTGTAAGCTGTGGGTACGTACCTGAGTTGGTTGACTCTGTGCTCACTGTTGTCCTTCATAGGCACCGTCCGCTGGGACATGTGAGGAGATGGCGGCATCCTCCGGTGTACCGACCGTTGGTGGACCTGTCGACAATGGAGGAAAGACATGTGATCATCACCTACAGGCTTGACATGCAACAATCCAGGAACTGTGTACCCAGCTGGAGCCAGACCTTATGTCAGCTATCTACCATCCCATAGGAATCCCCCCTCAAGTGCAGTTGCTGTCAGTGCTCCATTTCCTGGCAAGTGGGTCATTTCAAACAACAGTGTCCATAGCATCAGGGATGCCCCAGCCTATGTTTTCCAACGTGTTGTCCAGAGTGTTGTCTGCCCCGCTGAAACACATGCGGAGCTACATCGTTTTCCCTCAGGTGGAGGATTTGCCTACAGTGAAAGGTGATTTCTACGCCCGGGAACATATCACGAACATCATAGGTGCCATTGATGGGACACATGTGGCTTTGGCCCCCCCCTGCAGGAGTGACCAGGTGTACAGAAACCATGAATGTACAGATGGTATGTTTGGCAGACCAGTACATCTCCCATGTGAATGCCAAGTTCCCTGGCTCTGTGCATGATGCCTACAACCTGCGGAATAGCAGCATCCCTTATGTGATGGGTCAACTCCAGAAGCACTGTGTGTGGCTATTAGGTGAGCAGCTGGAAGCAAGACAGTGGGAATGGTTGTCTGGGTCTGGGGATATCCCTACAGGTTAGTGTGTGTCTAACAGTTGTCCCTCGCCATTTGCAGGTGACTCTGGTTACCCCAACCTGTCATGGCTACTGATCCCAGTGAGGAATCCCAGGACAAGGGCAGAGGAACGCTACAATGAGGCCCATGGGCGAACTCGGCGGATTATAGAACGGACCTTCGGCCTCCTGAAGGCCAGGTTCCGGGGCCTCCATATGACAGGTGGATCCCTATTCTACTCACCAAAGAAGGTGCTTCACAACTTAGCTTTGCGACGACAGGTGCCTTTTCTTCAGGAGGATGGTCCAGATGGCAGTGTTGTTGCAGCTGTGGTGCCTGTGGACAGTGAAGACGAGGAAGCAGAAGAAGAAGACATGGACAACAGGGACTCAGTGATCGAGCAATATTTCCAGTGAAACACAGGTAAGAATACAAACCTGCCTACTACATGTACTTTAATATTACTACCTCTATACTCTATGTCATTTTGACCCAGTGTATGGTCACTGAGTTGTCACTTTCCCTTACGATTTCACAGATGTGGGTCCCACAGTGTGACATCTGCTTTGATTCCTCATCGACTACAGCTGTGTGACATGGGTATGTTGACATTACAATTGAAACAGCATTTTGTCACAGTAATTGCTAATACACATTTTCAAAATCACAGACAGACTCCAGATTGTTTAGTGCTTTAAGGGTGTTTATTTAAGTGCTCAATATTAGAGGGGGTTGTAAAATGGTGAGGGGGGATGGTGGACGAATGTCCATGGCAGAGTCCAAGCTATTAGTCTCACAGGTGCATTGTCCAAAAGGGCATAGGAAGTGGAGCTGGGGCTGTTTGAAGGATGGACAGGGTGACAAAGTGGGACAGAAGGATGACATTCAGGGTGGTCTCATTTCTTAGCGTGGGTCTTGGCATCGTTCTCTGTCTTTGTCCTAGATCTCAGGGACCGTTTGTGGGGTGGTTCTCCGTCTGCAGGGGGTGGGGTGCTGGTGTGGTGGTCCTGTGGCGGTGCCTCCTGTCCACTAGCGCCGGCGGAGGTGGTGGGCAGTTCATCGCTCAGGCTAGTGTCAGGGGCCCCTTGTAGTGCCACAGTGTCCCTCCTGGTGAGTACTTCCTTCAGCACCCCTACGATGGTACCCAGGGTGGATTTGATGACTCTGAGTTCCTCCCTGAAGCCCAAATATTGTTCCTCCTGCAGGTGCTGGGTCTCCTGAAACTTGGCCAGTACCGTTGCCATCGTCTCCTGGGATTGGTGGTAGGCTCCCATGATGTTGGAGACGGCCTCGTGGAGAGTGGGTTCCCTAGGCCTGTCCTCCCCCTGTCGCACAGCAGCCCTCCCAGTTCCCCTGTGTTCCTGTGCCTCAGTCCCCTGGACCGTGTGCCCACTGCCACTGCCCCCAGGTCCCTGTTGTTGTTGGGGTGGTGGGTTAGCCTGGGTTCCCTGTAGTGGTGGACACACTGCTGATTGACGTGTCCCGGGGACGGAGGTATGGCCCCGCTGGGTGGGTGCTGTGCTGGTGTTTCCAGAGGGGGGAAGCTCTGTAGTGGCCTGTGACTGTGTGATGGGAACCGACTGTCCCGAGGTCCCCGATGGGCTGGGCTGGTCATCTAGATCCAGTTGGACAGAGGTGCTGTCATCACTGTGGGCCTCTTCTGTTGGTGGTGTGGGCATGTGTGGACCCTCCTGTCTGGTGACGTTGGTTAGGGGTCCTGCAGGGGAATAAAAGGATGTTTATTACATCTGTGTGTGGCATGGTGTGCAATGGGTGGGTGGCCGTGTACCCCAGTGCTTGCATTCCTGTGTGGGATCTTGTTTGATGATGGTTTAGGGAAGTGTATGGGTATGTGCAGTAGACACCCTTTAGTGATGGGTGTCCATGCTTTGTTGTTGCATGCAGGGCTTGGTGTTGGGATGTGTGGTTTGTGATATTGGGACATTTGTGAGGAGTTGGGGTGATGGGGGTGAGGGTGGGGGTATGTGATGGCATGCATGTAGGGTGGGGGATGTAGTAGATAAGCTTTGACTTACCAGAGTCCATTCCTCCATCTAGTCCTGTGAGGCCCTCAGGATGCAGAATCGCCGAGACCTGCTCCTCCCACGTTGTTAGTTATGGGGGAGGAGGTGGGGGTCCGTGCCAGTCCGTTGAACCGCAAGGTGGTCTCTTGAGACCACGGAACGCACCTTCCCCCGTAGGTCATTCCACCTCTTTCTGATGTCATCCCGATTCCTTGGGTGCTGTCCCACTGCGTTGACCCTGTCCACTATTCTTTGCCATAGCTCCATCTTCCTTGCAATGGAGGTGTGCTGCACCTGTGATCCGAATAGCTGTGGTTCTACCAGGATGATTTCCTCCACCTTGACCCTGATCTCATCCTCTGAGAACCTGGAGTGTCTTTGCCGTGTCCTGGGGTGGTGTGGGTGATGTGTGGGGTGGTGTGTGTGGTGATAAGTGTGCTGATATGTAGTGGGGTGTTGTGTGAGGTGCGTGGAAGTTATGTGGGTGATGGTGTTGTGTGCCTGTGGATGCTAGTATTGTTGATGGTGGTGTCTCTCTCTGTGCTTCTTTCTCAATTGTGGTCGTAGGGGTTTGTGAGTGATGTGGGTGTGTGTTTTATATTGTATTGGGTGTGCGGGAGTGCTGTGTGTATGTGTATCAGGTGTGTGTATTTCGAATTGTCCAATGTGGCTGTGTTTTGTATGTGTGTGTGTATTTTGAGCACAGCGGTGTGTACCGCAAATGGAATACCGCGGTTGAAAGACCGCCGCGTGGATTCATGGGTCGTGATAGTGACGATGGAGGTTTTGTTTTCGTCAGCTTATCACTGCCCTTTGGTGTGACGGACTTGTGTGGGTGTCTGAATTTTGGCGGATTCCGTGCTGTGGGTCATATTAGCTGTGGCGGAATTCCGCGGCCGCAGCGGTGTGTTGGCGATCTTCTGCACGGCGGTAAGCGGCTTTTACCGCCAATGTTGTAATGACCGCCTTTATGTTTATATTGTGCAATGTTCTGTTACACATAGAACTGGATGCATTCATTGATTTTATTAGGGAATATATGTTTCCTTCTGTCTTGAAGTGCACTCCATCTTGCCTATAGTCACCTCGCATATCAAACCGGATGTTGTTGTGATACACTGAGCCCATGCCATGGTCACAAAGAAATGCAAATACTGTTTTATTGACATGCTTTCAGGATTTCTTCATCTTAACGCAAAACATTTTTGATGATTGCCATTTCTTCCTTTGACATATATTAAAATATACAAAGGCAGATTGAGTAAACGGAGACATCACTTGTGTAAATGCCTCCTTCATTTTGATTTCAAGCACAACACCTGTGATTCTGCCTCGGTCATTTCCACCACAGTACACTAACATCAGATTTAGGTGCTCACAATCCAAAATGCGCTCAACCATTTGTAACATTTGATCCCACTTCTTACCTCCATGGCCAATACAAGTTATGTCCAAGTTTGGAAATCCAAGTCTTGTCAATACCACAATCATTGGCATGTTCTCTAGCGCAGTAAATGAAGCTGTGACCCAAAATCCAGAGGCGAACCATGGTGCTATATGGCGATCTCAGTCACAATAGGAGTGCTCAGCAGAATGAGTAAGCTTCAGGAGCTATATGGAGTTATATGAGAAAAGAAATAATGAGAGAGAGGAAAAAAGTATAAATGTAATTTCTGGGGTTCTGACAGTTACAAATGTAAGTTAAGTTGTGACAAGCTGCTGTGTGTATGGTGTACAGTTAGTTGATAAACAGTATGTGCTTTTCTATTGGCTGAGTCAAAATTTTGGTACCATCTTGCGAGAGGCTCACAAAGTCAAACCAAGAAGCATCGCCCTCTCAGACTGAACATGAAGGATTGCCTACTTGACTCTTGCAAGAGTCTCACAAGATATTTTAAAAAGGGGAGAAAAAGAAAACAGTGGGAACAACATAGATAATAAAACTAGAGGGTAGCTCAAAAAAGAGCTGTTTATGTTAATAGTTTTCAGCAAATATTCCTTTTGTGTTTTCAAACATTTTTAATATTTATTTGATTCTTTATCTTTTTGAAAGGCTACAACAACAAAAATAAATACCTGAGGTGCTGAACAAACACCAAAAGCATCTTCTGTAAACAAAAGGAGAAAAACAATTATGAAAAACACTGCCTATGGGACACTTGTGCACTTGACCAAGCTTGTCCAGGGAATGCATTCTTCTCTCTGATGAAAAAATTATCTGATTGCACAAGCAGCAAAATAGTGCTTCATTAAAAAATAAATCTGGGTTATTGTCCATCTGTGCACTAGAAACGGTGCAGGAACAGAATCTCCTGGAGCAAATGATATTAAAGCCCCTATAGAGTTGTCTAGCTTCACAGCATGCCCAACTCTGGCCGTGCAAGCCTTTGTTGATGAAAAGACACCAGAGGTCTCCACATCTCTGTGGTACTCATACTATATTGCTTATATTTGCAACCCGGGATAAACTCTTTGTTGTGAAGTTTACAGGTGACATACTTCACTGAAACCTTCTTGGCACCAGGCCTCATTTTAAAACATTTCCACGTAAAAGATTGCTTGGCTGGCTGAGGTGGTCCAACTGGTGCAGTTGCTGCAGGCTGTTCATCTAATTAGATGACGACTTATTTCTGTTCAAAGACAAACAAGAAAGGGGAGCAAGTCACAATAGTGCAATTGTGAAATGAAGTACAAAAGATGGAATCTTCTTCTTCTAACCAGAGGCTTCCATATTAACCAATTAGAATTCTTCCTTGTAGTGTGCTTCATCTCTCAGGCCTCTTGTGAGTTTATCACAGACATCTCACAGGACCATAAGAAAAAAATACTTTATCTCTTCTATAGAACAATACACAAATCATTTATGTACCGTAAACAACATTTCTAATGTTTTTGTTTGTTGGAAATGACACCAAAACACTGAAATTAACTTAATTCTAAATAGACAATCTCACGTGTGGGTTATGAGAGTCAAACAGGAAGTACAGACCCCCCAGAGTCTTAGCAAGTGATTGTGCGTCTGGCTCCTCTGAGGATCTCGCAAGAGCCATCACTTTAAAAAAATATGTCTAAAGAAAAAAAACATCCATCTCTTATTCACTACATTATTATACATTAGCATTAAATAGTAACTGAAAACATGATAAAGAACCATTTAGAATAGATGACAATAACATTTACAAGTTTACCATCTCACGAGTCTCCCGCGAGCTTCTCATGATCCTTTCGCAAGAATATTGATACATGAAAAAAAAAGATTGCTGGTGACATCTCTTGTTATTAGAGTTACTATAACTGAGTGAATAAATAATGACTATTAAATATTTATCTTTTTAATACTCCAACACATTTTACAAAGAATTTTGCAAACTGTCAACCATATCCTGTTTTGTTATAATAAAAAATATATTTTACTTAATCTCCAAACATAACATATATTATGCAACTATTCTCTCATATATGCGCTCACAGGAATAATTAATTTAGTTTAAAAAAATCCTAGAAATTCACTGATAAAGCAAAGGTTAAAGTAATGTTATAGTTAAGTGAATTTTTCAGTGACTACATTAACGTTTTTAACTAAAAACACACACACACACAGAAATTTAGCAGTTCTAATTAGTGGTACTAACTATAACTTGTGCCCATGCCAAGCACTGCTTATGACCTCAAAATTACCTCACTCCTGACATGCTCTATGGCATCCTTTATGACATCACTCATCACATCTCAACTGACATCATTGATGACATAATCGATGGCATCACTGATTTTATCATGCAAGCTTCACTTTTAAACACATTAGTCTATAAATTAGTATAGCATTAAAGACTTGACAGTAAGTGCAAACTAGCTCAAGAGAAAATCACCCATTTCTACTGCCACCACAGATACAACTCACTCAGATGTTCAAAACAAGCACTATGTACAACATTAACCCTATATAGATCAAATTAATAATTGACCACAGATATATTGGAAACACTCATTGACGGCAATGTTCAATATCTCTACAGTTGTTGAGAGAAAGCCAACATAGTTATTGCCAGTTAAAAAAAAATAACGTTCAACATACGCCTTTAATCAGTATCAAAACCATGACACTCAATGATCCTATATTACAAAGTGAATTAATATGAGTAGGGAAGTGGTTACTGTAAACAGTATTCACTCTATCAAGAGAGTTTACCCTATACCACACTAGTGAAAAACTCTGGGCCTGATTACAACTTTGGAGGAAGGTGTTAATCCGTTCCAAAAGTGACGGATATACCACCAGCTATATTACGAGTCCATTATATCCTATGGAACTCGTAATACGGCTGGTGGTATATCCGTCACATTTGGGACGGATTAACACCTCCTCCAAAGTTGTAATCAGGCCCTCAGTTTGAAGATAGTGAAGTGTATTGGATGTTATCTATGATCAAGGAAAGGTTATCTCTGAAACATGTTATATGTTGTTGTAATGTTTTTACTATAATAAAGGGATTCAAGCATCAGAGGATGTGAAGTCGAAGCATTCTTTCCTAGAGTAATGTGGTTATGGCTGCGGGAGACTGAGGGAAAGAGTATTTTGGATACATATAGATATTCACTTTATAAAACTCGTGCCCCCGCAAAGCACAGTATTCTCTTCAATAATTTTACTGCTAATGTTTCCTTGATATTTTTAATGATGTTGTAAAAGTTGCCATGAGTGCTATAATCTGTAGTATCTGGGGTAAGCAGTGCGTGGCGAGGGCGCGAGTTATAGTTACTTTAGGCCACGAGTTATAGTTGCTTGAATAACTCTATCTATAAATGCTGAATTTCTCTGGATTTGAGCAAGTAAATTTAGAACCTAACTATAACATCCCTGTAACCTTTGAATTTTTAAGTGAATTTCTATGTTTTGTTTAAATTCTATTTCCTAACTTTCATGTACCTGTACCCTTTGTTTTTTTTCAGTGAATGTCAATGTTTTTTTATGTAAAGTAATTTTCATTACTATACCTTGATCCAACCAATGCTGTGCATGCCCTTTGGCTGCATGCGGTGGGGGTTGGCCACAGGGCCTGGCCTGAGGCCAAACCCTGCGGCCTACCCCCTATCCACCCAACGCTCAGCTGCACACAGCCTTTGGCACTGTGCGGAGGGAGTTAGATGCAGGGACTGTCTCTCTGGGTGTGGGAATAGTGTTAGAGTCTGTCTCTGGGTGTGATACTCTGTGTAAGTGTGTCCGTCTTGGTGTGAGAGTGGTGTGTGAGGGCCTATGTGGATGTGAGACTTGGTGTGAGACTGTGAGTCTGAGTGTGAGAATAGGTGTAAGAGGGTGTCCCTAGGTTTGACAGTGGGTGTGAGAGTGTCCCTGTGAGTGGGGGTGTACGTGTTGGTCTGGGTCTGTGAGTGTATGTGTAAGAGTCTGAGTGGGTCTGTGAGTGGGTGTGTGAATGCCAGAGTAGGTGTCTGAGTGGGTGCATGAGTGTTTAAGTTGGTCTGTGAGTGAGTGCATGAGCCTAAATGGGTCTGTGAGTGGGTATGTGATTGTCTGAGTGGGTCTGTTAGTGGGTGTGTGAGTTTGAGTGGGTCTGTGAGTGGGTACGTCAATGTCTGGGTGGGTTTGTGTGTGGGTGCATGAGTGTCTGAGTGGCTCTGTGAGTCAGTGCATCAATGTCTAAGTGGGTCTGTAAGTAGGTGTTTGAGGGTCTGAGTGGGTCTGTGAGTAGGTGCATTAGGGTCTGAGTGGATCTGTCAGTGGGCGTATGACACTCTGATTGAGTCTCTGAGTGGATGGATTAATGCCTGAGTTTCTTCTATGAGTGAATAATTTAGTATATACATTAATCTATATATGTTTCTTTCTTAAATTTTTGCTGATATTTGTGAATTTGTTGTGACGTTACACAGAAGGTGCCGGGTTGAGTGTCACAACATATTCACGAATATCGTGCGGCGTTAAAAAATAAATAATTATAAGGTCATAATTTCACCCTCAAAGACCCCTATTGCACAGCCCTGGGTTCCGGGTACCTCTACCCTGACCCCTTATGTCACTTTTAATTTAACTTTTCAGCCCCAGGGACTGTGTCCCATTACCTAAAATGGCAGCACCAACTTTCTCTTCAGGCTGTAGCCAGCCAATCACAGCATTCTTATTGGCGCACATATTCAACATTATGCCACGATCTTCGCGAAAACGTTAAAACGGATCTGCTGACATAGATATACAAATGAATTTCCCCTTTAATATCTCAAAATAATACTGAACGGATTTACACCAAATAACAAAAATTGTAATCTGCATACCAAAAGCTATCTTTCTGTCAAAATTGGTGTAATTCTGTCCAGTGGTTAGGACTGTAGTTGTGTTTAAAACTGCTAATGGAATTAACAAGGAAAACAAAAGTCTTTTGACCCTCTTTTTGTCGGCTCCTGCTTGACAGATCACTGCAAAACTTTCCGTGAGTAAACAAGAATCACTGGCACACTTTTACACTTTTTAAACAAGTCAAATGGAAATATGGTCCTACCTATAACAAGCTAACGGCGCCCACCACTAAGAGATATCTTTATATAAATATATATATATATATATATATATATATATATATATATATAGTCACAGTGTTGAGGAGAGTGTTATACAGTGACATACAGTACAGTAAAGATTTAAAGATTTGCACAGTGGAGTGAAGGAATGTAGACTGGAGGAAAGTGTTGGAGAGTAGCATACAGTGTGACAGAGTGTTGTAGAGTAGAGCTGCATAGAACACAGTAGAGTGTAAACAGTGAAGCTGTATAAAATGGTTTCTTGTATAGTAGCATAGAGTAAGGTAAAGTCTTGTACAGTGGAGTAGAGTTGAGTGGAGTGGTGTAACATAGGGCCTCATTATGACCCTGGCGGGCGGCGGAGGCCGCCCGCCAGGATCCCACCCTCCATTATACCGCTCCGCGGTCAGAAGACCGCGGAGGGTATTATGAGTTTTTCCCTGGGCTGGCGGGCGGTCTCCAAAAGACCGCCCGCCAGCCCAGGGAAAAACTCCCTTCCCATGAGGATGCCGGCTCGTAATCGAGCCGGCGGAGTGGGAAGGTGCGACGGGTGCTGTGGCACCCGTCGCGTATTTCAGTGTCTGCAAGGCAGACACTGAAATACTTTGCGGGGCCCTCTTACGGGGGCCCCTGCCGTGCCCATGCCATTGGCATGGGCACGTCAGGGGCCCCCAGGGGCCCCCAGGGGCCCCGTGACCCCCCCTACCGCCATCCTGTTCATGGCGGCTTTCCCGCCATGAACAGGATGGCGGTAGGGGGGGTCAGAATCCCCTCGGCGGCGCAGCGAGCTGCGCCGCCTTGGAGGATTCTAAGGGGCAGTGGAAAACCGGCGGGAGACCGCCGGTTTTCCCGTTCTGACCGCGGCCAAAGCGCCGCGGTCAGAATGAGCAAGGGAGTACCGCCGGCCTGTCGGCGGTGCTCCCGCCCCGTTGGCCCTGGCGGTAGAGAACCGCCAGGGTCAGAATGAGGGCCATAGTGTGGAGTAAAGAACAATACAGTGTATTTCTGTGTCATAGAGTAGAGTGGCAGTCAAGTGTAGAAGAGTGGAGTGGACTAGAGTAGAATAGCAGAGAGTAGAATGTTGTACAGTGGATGGGAATAGAGTGAAGTATGGTACAGTGGATTAGCATAGAGTGGGGTGGCATACATTGAACTGCCATACTGTAGAGTTGAGGAAATTGTAATAAATTGGATTGACATCTGTTAGAAATGGAGTCTCCGGCTGGCAGTCAGTTTGCACTCTGTCCAAGCAGGGCCCCTCACTCTAGTCAGGTGTAAGGGAGTTATATTCATTAGACAACTTCTGCTCACCCCCTTGGTAGCTTGGCACAAGCAGTCAGGCTTATCTCAGAGCAAAGTGTAAAGCATTTGTACCAACACACAGAAATACAGTCAAAACACTACAAAATGGACACCACACCATTTACTAAAATAGCCAATATTTATCTAAATCAAACAAGACCAAAACAACAAAAAACAACATACACAAGTCAAGTTATGAATTTTTAAATTAAAAAGAGTTTTACTCCATGGAAAAGAATGGATACATTGATGTTTGCGTCAAAAATAAAGCCACACGGGTGAGCGTGCGTTGGAACTGTCAGTGATGCGTAGATTCCTCACTTGCAAGTGAGGTTGTGCATCGTTTCTTCTCTGGTCGGATAGGAGATGTGTCTTTTTTATCTCCTGCAAGAGAGGGATGCGTGGATTTCTGGACACGCACCTCGAATTCGCCCGGGTTCACATTGACTTTGACGCCCAGCGACAATGCGTGCAAAATCCAGCTGCACAGTGATGAGGAACTGTGCTGCGTGGAGGTTGTGTCAATTTTAGCAGCCATAAGCCGGTGTTGCATTGTTTCTCCACCTGCGATGAAGGTGGCGCGTCAATTTCTCAGCCATGATTGCAGTGGTGCGTAGTTTTTATAGCCATTTTGCAGGTGGCGGGTTAAATTTTTCCCTGCACGACTCCTGTGCATAGATTTCTGCCTTGGTTCTACCAGTTTCACCTTTTAAGGGTGCAGGGACTGAAGTGAGCACCACTTGGCAGGGTAGGAGGCTCAACAAAGAGTTCAGGTGCTGGCAGAGGAAGTCTTTGATGGCCCTGAGACTTAAAAACAGGAGCTTAGTTCAGTCCAAGCCCTTGGAGACACTTCACAAGTAAGAAAATACCACAACGTTCAGTCTTTGTACTCTTTCACTAAAATAGCCAATATTTATCTAAATCAAACAAGACCAAAACAACAGAAACCAACATACACAAGTCACGTTATGAATTTTTAAATTGAAAAGAGTCTTACTCCATAGAAAAGAATGGATGCATTGATGTTTGCATCAAAAATAAAGCCACACGGGTGAGCGTGCATCGGAAATGTCAGTGATGCGTCGTTTCCTCACTCGCAAGTGAGGTTGTGCATCGTTTCTTCTCCAGTCGGATAGGAGATGTGCCTTTTTTCTCTCCTGCAAGAGAGGGATGTGTGGATTTCTGGACACGCACCTCGAATTCGCCCGGGTTCACATTGACTTTGACGCCCAGTGACAATGCGTACAAAATCCAGCTGCACAGTGATGAGGAACTGTGCTGCGTGGAGGTTGTGTCAATTTTAGCAGCCATAAGCCGGTGTTGCATTGTTTCTGCAGCTACGATGCAGGTGGCGCATCAATTTCTCAGCCATGATGCAGGTGGTGCGTTGTTTTTATAGCCATTTTGCAGGTGGCGGGTTAAATTTTTCCCTGCACGACTCCTGTGCATAGATTTCTGCCTTGGTTCTACCAGCTTCACCTTTTAAGGGTGCAGGGACTGAAGTGAGCACCACTTGGCAGGGTAGGAGTCTCAACAGAGAGTTCAGGTGCTGGCAGAGGAAGTCTTTGATGGCCCTGAGACTTAAAAACAGGAGGTTAGTTCAGTCCAAGCCCTTGGAGACACTTCACAAGTAAGAAAATACCACAACGTCCAGTCTTTGTACTCTTTCACGCAAAAGCAGTAACTGCAGGCCAATCCAGCAAATTACAGTCACAGACAAGGGGCAGTATTCCTCCTCCAGCTCTTCAACTCTTCTCCTTGGCAGAGGTTCCTCTTGACTCCAGAAATAATATAAAAATCTGGGGTATTGGGCCTACTACTTATATTCCTTTTTGCCTTTGAAGGAGGCAAACTTAAAAGGAAAGTCTCTGTTGTTCACAAGATCCTGCCTGGCCCCAGACATACACCATGGGGTTGGAGACTGAATTGTGTGAGGACAGGCACAACCCTTTCAGGTGCATCAGCTCCTCCCTCCCTACTCTAGCTCAGGAGACTCATCAGGATATGCAAGCTACACCCCAGCTCCCTTTGTGTCACTGTCTAGAGGGAATTCAAAACAGCCCAATTGTCAGTCTGACCCAGACGTGGAATACAAAAGCAGGCAGAGGCACAGAATTGTTAAGCAAGAAAATGACCCCTTTCTTAAAACTGACAATCTAAAAACCAACTTTACCAAAATATGTATTTTTAAATTGTGAGTTCAGAGACCCCAAACTCCCTATCTCCATCTGCTCTCAAAGGGAAACTGCACTTAAAAGATATTTAAAGGTAGCTCCCATGTTAAACTATGAGAGAGTTAGGCCTTGCAAAAGTGAAAACCAAGTCTGGCAGTAGTTCACAGACAGGACATGTAAAACACATCGGTACATGTCGCACCTTTAACATACACTGCACCCTGCCCATGGGGCTACCTAGGACATACCTAAGGGGTGCCTTATATGCAAAAAAAGGGTATGTTTGGGTCTGGCAAGTGAGTATACTTGCCAGGGCGAATTGGCGTTTTAAAACTGCACACAAAAACACTGCATTGGCAGGTCTGAGCTATGTTTGCAGGGCTACTCATGTGTAGGTGCACAATCAGTGCCTCAAGCCCATTAGTAGAATTTGATTTACATGCCCTGGACACCTCTACTGCACTTCACTACGGATTTACTAGTAAATCAAATATGCTAATCATAGAAAAGCCAATTATGCATGCAGTTTACACAGCGAGCACTTGTATTAGCATTGGTCAGCAGTGGTAAAGTTCCCACAGTACTAAAACCAGGAAAAACAAAGTCTAGCACACAGTCAAAATATAGGAAGCAGAGGCAAAAAAGAAAGGGGAAACTACAACAAGGATGCCAGGTCCAACAAAGTCTCATACAGCAGAGTGGAGTGCTGTGTTGTACATTGTTGAAAACTGTTGTAGAGTGTTGTACAATAGAGTGTACTGGCGTAGAGTTGAGTGCAAATTTGGACAGTGAATTGTATGGGAAACGAGTGCAGTACAGGTTAGTAGGGTGAGATAGAATGTAGTAGAGATTTGTAGAGTGGAGTTTCTTAGAGAGGAGGTCAGTACACTGGAGTGGCATAGACTGGAGTAGTGTACAGTGGAGTGGCATAAAGTGGAATAGTATAGAATGGAGTAACATAGGCTGGAGAGGCCTGGGCAGAATTTGCAAAGTCCCACTACATGGAATTCCACAGAGTGAAAAAGTCACTCCCCTAACTTTGCACAAACGGGTGGAGTAGTGTTTGGCTGCCTATTTGTGCTGACTGGTGCGAGTCATGCGCTCCGCATTGCATATGCAAATGGCACCACGTGGTTACTCACAAGCGCAGCCATCTTGTTTTTTCTATTCTGTGCATGGTGCTGGGTCTACTTTCAATCTAATTTATATCTTTGCAATCCTTGCTCTATTCGACTTATACTCCCCTGTTTTACATCTATTTCATTAATGTGTGTATTTGTGTTGTTGTATCTATGTTTTTGCCTTTTTTCATTTTCTGTGACTTTATGTCCCTTTATTTGTTTTCCCCTAACTTCTCCTAACTTAATTTTTCCATCTCCATTCATTCTTTCACCCTATGTTTTTTTTTTTTTTTTTTTATATCACACCCAACGCCATTTCAGAACATGGTGGACAAGGAGGTAACAGTGCAAGGGGTTGCCGCAAACTGTACACTCTGCAGTTGCCAGCACCACCAAGGGGTGCAGCCCTGTGACATTTTTAGCAAGGAAGAGGTGGCTGCACTTGTTTTTTGTGCAGTGTTACCTACCCTCCAAGCTGGCAGCAGTAGGCAGGCTGTGAATGCGGTTTGTGAAGCAAAGATCATTTGTTGCAATGCATTAATATTTCTTTATGTAGTTTAGGAAATCTAAAATAGAGCTTAGGTAGGGTGTCGGAAATTAGGAATAGGTCAACCCGATTATATAGATACTAGGCAATCTGATTCAGAAAAGTACAATGTCAATATGTTATTGCGTTTGCCTTTCAAAATATTTTCTAGGAGATTGATTGTACTAGTAATACATTTTTTTATCTTCTTTATTTCCTACATCACCCCCCCCAAGGGCAAGAAGAAGATATTAGAGGATCGATTCATGGAGGGTCCCACCACCAGCACTACAGCAGGTGCAAGTTCTACCACCAGAGTCACAGCAGATGCCTCTGCTGACCCCAGTAAGTTATTTCCATTATTTATTTCTCTAACTCATAACTCTCCCCAATTAGATTGATTTTTCCTGCTTTCTCTTATGCTGTGACTCTTTTTTCAAATGCTCTTTGTTCTATTCAATGTTTATTCTTGTTATCCCAACCTTAATTATCCTTTTTTCTATATTAACTCTAGCTGACTTCCTCCTGTTTCTGTAATCTGTAGGGTAAGCTTTCTTCTGCTTGGTTATACTGTCCCTCTCTCTTAGCAGAGTACTGTAAGACTATGCCTCTTTTCTTGCGACCCTTAGTGCCCCACTAACACCACCATGTATGCGCCGTATTTAAGATACGGTGCACCATGGCGATAGTTAGGGAACTAGTGTCAACATTTGTTATGCTCGTTTGGTGCTTTGCAGGATTAACGTAAAATGTTTGACACTAATCCTGCAAAGCACATTGAGACCCAATATAAATAATGGTGAGTCTTCTTTTAATGACTGCTCTGTGCATGCATTAAAAATGCTACAACAAATGGTGCAAAGAAATCATTTAGATTTCTTTGCATCATTTTTTCAGCCACCCTAACGGGGTAACGCCTTCTTGCATCCCTTATGCCTGGCACATGTGGTGCAAGGGGGCAATGCATTGTGCCACTTTGTAAATCTGGTGCAGTGATTTTGTAAGCCTAATGCCACACTAACATCAAACAAATTATGCTAATGTGGCCTCGGAGCTTCTTAAATCTGAGCCTAGATTAGGTAGTCTTCTGTGAAGACTGCAGAGTTTGCAGACCCAAGCAAGCTCTTCTTCACTTGTTTGTTGATAAGGCTTTCTATGTCTTGCTCATGCTCAAATGATGAGAGAGTGGCCAAGGTTATGGTGACCCCCCCTCCAATTCTGTGTTGTATTTTTCTAGCAGTTTTGATGACAGTGAAGCATGACAGTAAAGTAGTATGAGGATGGTCCTATTGCATTTGCCAAAATTGCCAACCAAAACCAAACCATACATCCTTCATTGACCAATTTATTCTGACCCTTCAATGCACTTCAAATGACTCATAGTCATCATCCTATCTCTGCCCCTCCATTACAGTTACCTTGACTACTGGCTTTTCTAACATAGTCGACCAGCAAAATGCCCAAAGTGATATTTTAAATGGGAGAGGAGATACTCTAAACTCTACTGTAGCCATTTGTTGTGGTTGTATTTTGTTAAAAAAGGGGGAGGCGTATGTGGAATATAAAATGTGTAATGTTGTTTTTTATAGCTGCACAGACTACCAGTGCTGGGGCCAGCACCAGTGCACCAGAAGCAGCACCTAAAGAGGAAGTCTCTGTAGCAGCACAGACAGGTGATGGTGGGTCACATTGCTTGGTTATTGAGAATTACTAGTATACCCACTCTATTTGTTAAGTCAGGCAGATCCCACCCATCCATCTTCATCCACGACCTACCTGCCCATGGCACTTCATGTGTTGTGACGGTTAAGATGATAATGATGATGACCCCCAACTAACTGCAGCATGATTCAATATGGCACTGCAGTGTTAATTGTGCAATGTTCATCTGCTTCTTCTAATATAGCATTTACAAAGTCCTCAATGGATTGCAAACAGAAAAATGCAAGGAGTCTTTCTCTTCCTTCACAGTGTCCACTCAGTCACCTCCCCTTGCACTGCACTATTTGTTCCTAACTTCGGTCCACATTGAAAAAAAAACATTTTTGGCATGTGCCAGCTATTACGTTCAGAAAAGTGGTTCATACTTCATTTTAAGTTTCTGCTACCATGACTGACTAAACCTAAGCTACGTCATCAGTGAACCATCCCCCAGTATTCTATAGCAAAACCTCTACCATACTTACTCACACATTCCCCTGTACCTTACCCTGCTGAAACAGACTAGGGGGGTCATTACAACCCTGGCGGTCGGTGTTAAAGCGGCGGTAATACCGCAAACAGGCTGGCGGAACAAAAAAGGGAATTATGACCGTAGTGGAAACCGCCAACATACACAGCCACTTTAACACTCCGACCGCCATGGCGGTACAGACAAGCAACACGGCGGTCACCGCCAACAGACAGGCGGGAGACAAAGTACCGCCCACAGTATTACAACAGGCCAATCCGCCACCTTTTCCAGGCGGATTCTCCGTGGATAAAAACACAGCGGAAACAGCTTTTGCAATGGGAAAACGCTCACCTGAACACACTCCACGAGGAAGGAGGGCACCATGGAGCCGGAACTCCAAATACTCCCTATGATTGTGTTTCTGCTCCTCTACGAACATCAGCAACGGCTTCGCCGAAGACAACAGTGAGTGCTGCACCCACGACATAGGGGAGGGGGGGAGGCAAAAGTCAGGGACACACACACGCAACACCCTCACCCCCACCCGAGCCTCGCACACTACAACACACACACCAATGCATTACCAAACATCACAGTAACAACCCCCAACCCCCCCGGAAGAATGCAAAGACAAAAGGAAATGAAGTACAACCATTGTAATGTATCAAAATACAGAAAGCACATATATAAATAAATATATACTCAATCCAAATATATACATCACGATTAGTAGTGCAGGTATGCACATTTCAAAGTCCGTGGGCCACTGGGCCCAAAATGCATGGGTGAGGTTCACACACAATACCTGTCCAGAAACGGAAAGAACACTGCTGGGGCATCAGATAGAAATACAACAGGCCCCTCAGGGGGAAGTTAAGGGGGGGCACCTCAGCCAGATGACAGCACCACGCCAGATCCACGACGGGGCTCCATGCCAATTGATGTATCCTGGGAAGTGCAAAGCCACAGTCTCACAAGTCTTTGCAGTGGGTGGTTTGCCCACTGTTTTATCCTGGGGAGTACAAAGCCACAGTCTCACATGTCTTTGCAGTGGGTGGTTTGCCCACTGTATTATCCTGGGGAGTGCAAAGCCACAGTCTCACAAGTCTTTGCAGTGGGTGGTTTGCCCACTGCTTTATCCTGGGGAGTGCAAAGCCACAGTCTCACAAGTCTTTGCAGTGGGTGGTTTGCCCACTGTTTTATCCTGGGCAGTGCAAAGCCACAGTCTCACAAGTTTTTGCAGTGGGTGGTTTGCCCACTGTATTATCCTGGGGAGTGCAAAGCTACAGTCTCACAAGTGGATAACAGTCTACGTTGGTTTTGGAGGGGGACTGGTGCCCACAGTGCTTCATCCTGTTAAGGACAGACGGAGTGGATGCTGTTCTCTACTGGTTCTGGAGGGGGACTGGTGCCCACAGTGCTTCATCCTGTTAAGGACAGACGGAGTGGATGATGTTCTCCACTGGTTCTGGAGGGGGGCTGGTGCACACAGTGCTTCATCATGTTAAGGACAGACGGATGGATGCTGTTCTCCACTGGTTCTGGAGGGGGACTGGTGCCCACAGTGCATCACGCTCCCCATGACGGTCCCAGTTCCGTCACTGCCCCTGCCGCACATGGGCTAACGATGCTTGAGTTGGCAGTGCTTGCCATGTTCAGCGGTGCTTGCCATGGCGGTCTTTGCCCTGTTCAGCGGTGCTTGGCCTGTTCAGTAGTGCTTGCCACGTTCAGCGGTGCTTGCCATGGCGGTCTTTGCCCTGTTCAGCGGTGCTTGGCCTGTTCAGCGGTGCTTGCCATGTTCAGCGGTACTTGCCATGGCGGTCTTTGCCCTGTTCAGTGGTGCTTGGCCTGTTCAGCGGTGCTTGGCCTGTTCAGCGGTGCTTGCCATGTTCAGCGGTGCTTGCCATGGCGGTCTTTGCCCTGTTCAGCGGTGCTTGAGTTTACTGTCTCTGACCTGTGCAGCGGTGTGTGCCATGGCGGTCCCTCATTGCCCAGCGAGGCTGTGGCTGCCGGGGCCCTCCTGGGCACTGACTCTGGCGGTGGTCTCCGGACCAGTGAGGAGTGTGCTGCCCTCCTGGGGACTGACTCTGGCGGTGGTCTCCTGACCAGTGATGATTGTGCTGCCCTCCTGGGCCCTGACTCTGGCGGTGGTCTCCGGACCAGTGACGAGTGTGCTGCCCTCCTGGGCACTGACTCTGGCAGTGGTTTCCGGACCAGTGACGAGTATGCTGCCCTCCTGGGCACTGACTCTGGCGGTGGTCTCCGGACCAGTGACGAGTGTGCTGCCCTCCTGGGCACTGACTCTGGCAGTGGTCTCCGGACCAGTGACGATGGGGCTGGCGGTGGCATCCTGGCCAGCGGGGAGGATGGCGGCCTTCTCCGCCGTGCTGCTCTTCCCAGACTTTGGCGACTTCTTCTGCCCCTTCCCCACCTTGGGAGGAGTCACAGCTGACTCGACACTCCCCCCGGGACCCTTGTGAGCGGCTTTGCCTGCAGGAGTCTTCACCCTCTCCCGTCGGGCACTGTCCAATTTCTGGTGCTTCACAGGGGGTGGACTGGCAGTGCTTTGGCTCCGTGTCACACTGGCTGCCCTGGTGCCCGGTGCACTCCACATACCTCTAACAGCCACCACTGGTACTGGACTTTTTTTGGCTGAGGTGCTACTACGGGACCTATGAATTGGAGGGGGGGTGGTGGGTCAGAGGTCAAGGTTGCTCAGGAAACGTTTCTGACGAACACTGGGACGGATAGCTTGAGGGGGTCTGGGAGTGGAGGAAGAGGAGGTGGTTGTAGGAGGTGTAACTTTTGATGCTTTGGGTGCAGGTGCATGTTCTGGAGGCTGTCGTGAGGTGGATGGATGTTGGGTGTGTGTGTGCCCGCGTTTGTGTACTTTGGGAGGGGGCGTCACAGACACACTGGGCGAGGACACAGGGGACGTGTAAATGGTAGTGGGGGTGGTGATTGCAGGTGAGCGGGGTGTGGTGCTGGGTGTTCTGGTGCGAGTCCTAGTGGCTGTAGTGGTGGTGCATGCAGGTGAGAGTGGAGACGACACTGGGAGGGAGGAGGGAGACGACGCGGAGGGGGCACAGTGGAGGCAGTGGATGTTGCTGTGTCTGTATGTGGGTGATGCTTGTGTGAGTGCCTGTGGGATGTGTGGTGCTTATGTTTGCCTGAGCTGCCCTTGTGTGTTGAGGTGTGTGCAGGCTGGTCTGATGGTGTGCTTGGGATAGGCTGAGGTACAGGGGATTGGATCTGGGTGGAGGAAGTTGGAGGGGGGAGGCTAGACACAGGGACAATGGCTGCCATCAGTGCTGAGGCCAGAGATTGCAGGGTTCGATGATGGGCAGCCTGGCCAGAATGAATGCCCTCCAGGAATGCATTAGTGTGTTGCAACTCCCTTTCTACACCCTGGATGGCATTCAAAATGGTAGACTTCCCAACAGTGAGTGACCTGAGGAGGTCAATGGCCTCCTCACTGAGCGCAGCAGGGGTGACAGGGGCAGGGGCTGAGGTGCCTGGGGCGAAGGTGATGCCCACCCTCCTGGGTGAGAGGGCACGAGGCGAACGCTGAGTGGCTGCTGGGAAGGCGGTGCTGGTAGGGGGGGTGGCGGCTGTACCTGTAGAAGTGGGGGGCACAGATTTTGCCGCCACCACAATGGAGCTCCCATCGGAGGACGAGTCAGTGTCGTTGTTTGCTGATCCGTCCCACTGGTGTATTCAGAGTCCGTGGTGTGGCCCTCCATGGCCATGTGGGATGCAGCCCCTTCGTGCTGCGGTGCCCCTGTACCTCTGCCAGATGATGCTGATGCACAAGAGAACAGGGAGAGCACAAAAAGGGGGGGAATCAGAAGAAAGACAGGTTGAGTGCATGGCTTACCGCTACCGTTGGCGGACAATACAGACACAGCAGCCCCCTGCACTACGCCGCGCTCTTGGGCTCTACAGATGCAGTTCCTGGGATATGGCATACATGGCTATGGTGGACATCTGCACACATAGATGACACAGGGGCATCTATACCTGTACTTGCCACTCTACAGAGGTGGGGTGGAGTGCCACATGGCCTGCTTTATGGAGGGGCCTAACCTACGGAACTCACCCTGGCCTAGGGAAACCCACAGCCCTCCTCCCCCACCAAGACCCCTCCACTGCGCACAAAGTCATGAGAATGTGAGTGTACTCACCCCCTTGTGTCTGCTGTGATGCCCTCATGTTCCCATCCAACTCAGGGTAGGCCACCCCAGGATCAGGAACATCAGGGGGGTCATGGTGCGATGGGCACCCCTCCCACGTTGGGAGGCCATCCTCAGCTGAGCCTCCGCCGTCTTCTTGCTCCAGCGGCGAATGCCCTCCCATCTTTTACGGCAGTGGGTGCTCCGTCTCTGGTGGACCCCCAGGGTCCGGACGTCCTTGGCGATGGCACGCCAAATATCCTTCTTCTGGTGGGCGCTGACCTGCATGACATGTACAGGGGAAGAAGAGAAGTCATTAACAACTGCACCGTCGAAGTGAGTGGCCCACATCCCTGCCCTTGCCATGTGGCACATACATTCACACTCCATCATGCTCGCTGAACTCTGCCCCCTTCCTACTTACATCCAGCCCTCTCCACCAAGGCATAGCCCATACAACTTGCACCCTATGTACTCACCTGTTGGTCTGGAGGACCGTAGAGTACCGTGTACTGGGGGAGGACCCCGTCCACGAGCTTGTCCAACTCCTGTGCAGTGAAGGCAGGGGCCCTTTCCCCAGATGCACGTGCCATTGTCTCTTCCAGACCGAGGTCACAGCAGCACTTGCAGTGTAGGTCCTCTCCTGTCGAAGATCAGGTATCGAGTGATTGAACAGATAGAAAATAGCGGTCATGTCCGTGCGTATCATCACCGCCGGAGCACTTCGTCATTGGCTCCTGGGACCCATAGGGTCCTATGTTAACCAATGCAGCATTGCGCTGCGGTCTATGACCGCCTACTGCGATGGTGTACAACGCCAGCATAGTTACCTCACATCCCATTGTCCCACTTTAGAGGTCAGGCATCCGACATTTCAGGGGCCCACATGGCTTCATTTGCAACTGCGTCACATATACCTAGGCCTGGAGTCAACACACATACAGAAAGTATTTTGTATTTTGTGTCGTGTTCTGTGTAGCTGTGGGTACATACCTCTGAATTGGTTGACTCTGTGGTCGCTGTTGTCCTTCCTAGGCACTGTCAGCTGGGACATGTGAGGAGATGGCAAGATCCTCCGGTGTACCGACCGCTGGTGGACCTGTTGACAATGGAGGAGCGACATTTAATCACCACCTACAGGTTTGACCGTGCCACAATCCAGGAACTGTGTACCCAGTTGGAGCCAGACCTGATGTCACCAATCCGCCATCCCACAGGAATCCCCCCTCAAGTGCAGGTGCTATCAGTGCTCCATTTTCTAGAAAGTGGGTCATTTCAAACCACAGTGGCCATGGCATCAGGGATGTCCCAGCCTATGTTTTCCAACGTGTTGTCCAGAGTGTTGTCTGCCCTGCTGAAACACATGAGGAGCTACATTGTTTTCCCTCAGGTGGAGGATTTGGCTACAGTTAAAGGTGACTTCTATGCCTTTGGACATATCCCTAACATCATAGGTGCAATTGATGGGACCCATGTAGCTCTGGTCCCCCCCCACAGGAGTGAACAGGTGTACAGGAACCGGAAGTGTTATCATTCGATGAATGTACAGATGGTATGTTTGGCAGACCAGTACATCTCGCAGGTAAATGCTATGTTCCCTGGCTCTGTGCATGACGCCTAATCCTGCAGAATAGCAGCATCTCTTATGTGATGGGTCAACTCCAGAGGCACCGGGTGTGGCTATTAGGGGACTCTGGTTACCCCAACCTGTCATGGCTACTGACCCCAGTGAGGAATCCCAGGACCAGGGCAGAGGAACGCTACAATGAGGCCCATGGGCAGACTAGGAGGGTGATCGAACGCACCTTCGACCTCCTGAAGGCCAGGTTGAGGTGCCTGCATATGACAGGTGGTTCCCTATTCTACTCACCAAGGAAGGTGTGCCAGATCATCATCGCCTGCTCTATGCTTCACAATCTTGCTTTGCGACGCCAGGTGCCTTTTCTGCAGGAGGATGGTCCAGATGACAGTGTTGTGGCAGCTGTGGAGCCTGTGGGCAGTGATGAGGAGGAAGCTGAGGAAGAAGACATTGACAACAGGGACTCTGCCATACAGCAATATTTCCAGTGACACACAGGTGAGAACAATTTCTTTACTAGTACATTTACTTTCACACTTCTACCTCTATCCTGTCTGTCAATTTGAAGCAGTATTTGGTAACTGAGTTGTATATTTCCATTACGGTTTCACAGGTGTGGTTACCAACGTGTTTCATCTGCTTGCATCCTTCATGGACTAGTGATGTGTGAGATAGGTATGTTTACATTACAATCTTCGAAAGGATTTTGTCATTGTCATAGATAATACAAATTTTAAAAATCACAGACTGACTCCAGATTGTTTTGTGGTTCAAGGGTGTTTATTGACGTGCTAATTATCGGAGGAGGTGGCAAAATGGTGAGGGGGGATGGTAGAGGAATGTCCATGGCAGAGTCCAGTCTATTAGTCTCACAGGTGTACTGCCCATATGGGCATAGGAAGTGGAGCTGGGGCAGTTCGAATTTGGGCAGGGTAACAAAGTGGGACAGTGGGATGACAATCAGGGTGGTCTCATTTCTTGGCGGGGGTCTTGCCATTGTGCTCTGTCCTGTTCCTGGATCTCAGGGACCGCTTGCGGGGTGGTTCTCCGTCTGCAGGGGGTGGGGTGCTGGTGTGGTGGTCCTGTGGCAGGGCGTCCTGTCCACTAGCGCCGGCGGAGGTGGTGGGCAGTTCATCATCCTTGCTCATGTCAGGGGCCCCTTGGAGTGCCACGGTGTCCCTCATGGTGGTCTGTATGTCCTACAGCACCCCTACGATGGTGCCCAGGGCAGAGCTGATGGTTCTGAGCTCCTCCCTGAAGCCCAAATACTGGTCCTCCTGCAAGCGCTGGGTCTCCTGAAACTTGGCCAGGACCGTAGCCATAGTCTCCTGGGAGTGGTGGTATGCTCCCATGATGGAGAAAAGGGCCTTGTGGAGAGTGGGTTCCCTTGGCCTGTCCGCCCCCTTTCGCACAGCAGCCCTCCCAGTTCCCCTGTGTTCCTGTGCCTCTCATCCCCTGGACCGTGTGCCCACTACCACTGCCCCCAGGTCCCTGTTGTTGTTGGTGTGGTGGGTTATCCTGGGTTCCCTGTAGTGGTGGACACAGAGCTGATTGACATGTCCTAGGGACAGAGGTATGGGCCCGCTGGGTGGGTGCTGTGCTGGTGTTACCAGAGGGTGGAAGGTCAGTGTTGGGCTGTGCCTGTGCGAGGGGAACCGACTGTCCCGAGGCCCACGATGGTCCGGCTGGTCATCTGGATCCAGTTGGCCAGAGCCGCTGTCGTCACTGTGGGCCTCTTCTGTGGGTGGGGTGGAGATGTCTGGACCCTCCTGTCTGGTGAAGTTAGGTAGTGGTCCTGCAGGGGTGTAAAAGCATGATTATTGCATCTGTGTGTGTCATGGTGTGCAAGGTGTGCAATGGGTGGGTGAGCGTGTACCCCAGTGCTAGCATTCCTGTGTGGGGGCTTGTGTGATGATGGTTAGGGGGTGTTATGAGTATGTGCAGTGGGCATGCTTTAGTGATGGGTGTCCATGCTTTATTGTGTCATGCAGGGCTTGGTGTTGGGATGTGTGGTTTGTGTTATTACTACATTAGTGAGGATTTGGCGTGATAGGGGAGGGGGTGAGGGTGGAGGTGTGTGATAGCATGCAGGTAGGGTGGGGGATATGATAGTTAAGATTAGACTCACCAGTGTCCATTCCTCCACCGACTCCTCCGATGCCCTCAGGATGCATAATGGTCAAGACTTGCTCCTCCCATGTTGTTAGTTGTGGGGGAGGAGGTAGGGGTCCGCCGCCAGTCCGCTGAACAGTGATGTTGTGCCTTGAGACCACGGAACGCACCTTCCCCCGTAGGTCGTTCCACCTCTTCCTGATGTCCTCCGGATTTCTTCTGTGCTGTCCCACTGCGTTGACCCTGTCCATGATTCTTCGCCATAGCTCCATCTTCCTAGCTATAGAGGTGTGCTGCACCTGTGATCCAAATAGCTGTGGCTCTACCCGTACGATTTCCTCCACCATAACGCTGAGCTCCTCCTCCGAAAACCTGGGGTGTCTTTGGCGTGCCATGGGGTGGTGTAGGTGATGTGTGGGGTGGTGTATGTGGTGATGAGTGTGTTGATGTGTAGTGGTGTGTGGTGTTTTGTGCGTGGATGTTGTGTGGGTGATGGTGTTGTGTGCCTCTGTGTGCTGGGGTTGTCTATTGCTGTGCTCTCTGTCTGTCACCTTCGTCTCTGATTTTTGGTCGTAGGGGTTTGTGGGTGATGTGGGTGTGTGTTTTATATTGTGTTGGGTGTTTGGGAGTGGTGTTTGTATGTGTATCAGGTGTGTGTATTTGGAATTGTCCAATGTGGCAGTGTTTTGGAGATGTGTGTGTATTTTGAGCGCGGTGGTGTGCACTGCCAATGGAATACCGTGGTTGAAAGACCGCCGCATGGATTCGTGGGTCGTGATAGCATGGGCGTGTTTCTGTTGGCGTGACGGTGGAGGATTTGTTTTCGCCAGTTTATCACTGACCTTTGGTGTGGCGGACTTGTGTGGGTGTCTGAATTTCGGCGGATTCCGAGATGTGAGTCATAATAGCTGTGGCGGTTTTCCGTGCCCGCGGCGGTGTATTGGCGGTCTTCTGCACGGCAGTAAGCAGCTTTTACCGCCAATGTTGTAATGACCCTTCTAAGGGTCTGATTAAGAGTTTGGCAGAGGGGGTTTCTCTGTCACAAACATGATGGATATCCCATCAGCCATATTAGCCATATTACAAATTGTAATATGGCGGAGAGGATATCTGTAATGTTTGTGATAGAGTATCCCCTCTGCCAATTTGTAGTCCTCTCAATCAGTCCCTAAGTCAAGTTTCCTTTCCTTTTCTTTCCTTTTCTTTCCCTTACTGCCAATTGAAAGTATTAGATTTAAATAATTCATGTGTGAGTGTGAGGCCAGGAAGTTAAGTGGGATTAAGTGTCTGGGATTTTATATTTAGTGGATGGAATAGTCTATGATGAATATGCCCCCAAAAATCTATATATCTTGTTCCTCTCCCTGTACTGCAGTGCATCAGTTTTCCCATGTCTATTAAAGCCAGGCAGGATATGTATTATCCGCATGGTATACTTGACGTATTTGCCATATAATCATCATCTGCCTCTTGTAGTCAGGGTAGAATTGAAAGACATTTGGAAAAGAGACGCAACATTGGAATCAAAGATATATTTAGTCCATTGCAGGTGTTCCAGCTGTAGACTGCAGAGAGTAGCAAATTTGTAGTTTAGCTGATGCACTAGTTAGCACGCTTCCAGTCATTAAGCACAACAAGAATAAAATACTTGTACTCCATTGTGGATGAAGCCTCACCCATTACTCAAATCATTTAAATTTTTTAACACAAAGTGTCAGTGTGGTTTAATATTTTAGGAAATGCTTTACCACAAAAAACACTTCGGCCCATATTTATACTTTTTATCACTGCATTTGCGTCATTTTTTGATGCAAAAGCAGCGCAAACGTACAAAATATAATTGTATTTTGTAAGTTTGCGCCAATTTTGCATAAAAAAATGCCGCAAATGCGGAGCTAAAAAATTATAAATATGGGCCTTTGTTGTTTTTAGATTATGCTGCCTCCTTTCAGCAAGTCAGTGGTTTTCTGAGGCATGTGTTGTAATTATATCCCTTCCCGTGACTGTCTTTCCTAATCATCACATCATTCCAGTGGCCCTAGGGGACCCGCAGCAATGTACTTACACAGTGCCACTATATAATTTTTTTTTAAGTGTGTACGTTCTTTACAATTTGTCTATTTCTTTTTTTCTTCCTTGTTATAGCTACTCCTGCTGGTCCACCTCTACCACTGACCCAGCAGGAGAGAATAGCCTGGCAGCAGAGGTTAGAGGCTACCAGGCCACATTACCAGTAGCTAGTAGATGAGGAGGGCCAGGCACATGCTTGTTTTTCTAGACCTCGACCCAGTTCTGCCAGCCAACCGGCAGTGCCTCCAGGTTACACCAGTGCATTCACCAGCCTGGAGCTACCCATCCCCAAGTTGCCCCCCCTTTCAGACTGGCTCTACAATCACTGCATTCTGCATGACCTTCACCAACCTGGAGCTCCCCATCCCCATGCTGTGCCCACTTTCAGACTGGTTCTAAAATCACCATATTCTGCATGAGCTGGCGCAAGTGTCCCATCGAATGGCACACATCGAGGGCTACATAGAGCATCTGGAGACCTTCACAAAAAATACCCTCTTTTATCCCTTTTTTAATCTTATCTTTGGAGTGAGGGGTTGTGGGTGAAGAGGGTGGGAATTTGGGAAGGGTGTTTTCTTATGGACATTGTACATTTAATTTATACTTGGACATTTATTTTGGACATTGGTTGGGAATGGGGAAAGGTGTGGGAGACCGGTGGGTCTATTATGGGTGGAGAGGGTTTGTCTTTTATATTCCAATATTTACATCTTATATGTTAGTAAAGGGGACATTTTTTTAATCCACTTTATGTCTAAAGTATTCTTTTGTGTTTTACTTCAACTTTGTACTGATGTCTATTCACACAGTCTGTCTTTTTAATCTATTTCTCTAAATGTATGCCAGTTAGGAGGGTGTACTGCCATTCCCTATATTGCCTACAGATACATAAATAAACACACAGTTCTCTCAACTGCTGTATAAATTAGTTATGCACTAAGTAAAGAAGTTCACTTCACCCCCATAGTTCTCTTACCTGAAAAGATGAAGTGATGGCTGGTGACTTCTCCCTCTGTCAATCTTCCAAATTCCAACATCAATCAATCAATCAATAATTTATAAAGCGCGCTATGTACCCGTTAGGGTTTCGAGGCGCTAGGGTGGGGAGGGGGTGGTGCTGCTATCGTTCGAAGAGCCATGTCTTGAGGAGTCTCCTGAAGGTGAGGAGGTCCTGGGTCTGGCGTAGTGAGGTTGGGAGTGCGTTCCAGGTCTTGGCGGCGAGGTAGGAGAAGGATCTGCCGGCAGAGGTCTTGCGCTAGATTCGGGGGACAATGGCGAGGGCAAGGTTGGCAGAGCGTAGTTGACGTGAGGGAACGTAGAAGTTGAGTCTGATGTTCAGGTAGGTGGGTCCGGTGTCGTGTAGAGCCTTGTGTGCGTGGGTGAGGAGTTTAAAGGTGATTCTCTTGTCCACGGGGAGCCAGTGGAGGTCCCTCAGGTGAGGGGAGATGTGACATCGGCGGGGTATGTTGAGGATCAGGCGGGCGGATGCGTTCTGGATGCGTTGGAGTCGTTTGATGTCTTTTGTTGGGATGCCTGTGTAGAGTGCGTTGCCGTAGTCGAGTCTGCTACTGATGAGGGCTTGGGTTACCGTCTTTCTGGTTCCTGTTGGAATCCACTTGAAGATCCTGCGGAGCATACGGAGGGTGTTAAAACAGGAGGATGAGACTGCGTTGACCTGTTTGGACATGGTGAGGGCGGAGTCAAGGATGAAGCCGAGATTTCGTGCGTGGTTGGCTGGGGTGGGTGGAGTGCCCAGGGCGGTGGGCCACCACGAGTCGTTCCAGGCCGAGGGGGTGCGCCCGAGGATGAGGACTTCCGTCTTGTCGGAATTAAGTTTTAGGCGGCTGTTGCTCATCCATTCGGCGATGGATTTCAGTCCCTCATGAAGGTTGGCTTTGGCGGTGTGAGGATCTTTGGTCAGGGAGAGGACGAGCTGGGTGTCGTCGGCGTAGGAGAGGATGCTGAGGTTGTGCTGGCGGGCCAGTTGTGCGAGGGGGGCCATGTAGACGTTGAATAGCGTTGGGCTTAGTGAGGAGCCTTGGGGGACGCCGCAGATGAGGTTGGTGGCTTTGGAGTGGAAAGGTGAGAGTCGGACCCTCTGGGTTCTGCCGGAGAGAAAGGAGGAGATCCAGTTGAGGGCTTTGTCTTGGATGCCGGCTTCGTGTAGACGGGTTAGTAGGGTGCGGTGGCAGACTGTATCGAAGGCGGCTGATAGGTCTAAGAGGATCAGGGCTGAGGTTTCGCCGTTGTCCATTTGTAGTCTGATGTCATCTGTGGCGGCGAGGAGTGCAGTCTCTGTGCTGTTGTTTCGTCTGAACCCGGATTGGGAGGGGTCTAGGATGGAGTTGTCTTCAAGGTAGTGGGCGAGCTGTGTGTTGACGATCTTCTCGATGACTTTCGCTGGGAAAGGGAGGAGGGAGATTGGTAGGAAGTTTTTGAGATCGTTGAGGTCAGCCTTAGGTTTCTTGAGGAGAGGTTGGATTTCTGCGTGCTTCCAGCTGTCCGGGAAGGTAGCGGTGTTGAAGGAAAGGTTGATGATCTTGCGGAGTATGGGGGCGATGGCGACGTCGGCTTTGTTGAAAACGTGATGTGGGCAGGGGTCAGAGGGAGATCCTGAGTGGATGGAGTTCATGGTTTTTAGGGTTTTGGCGTCGTCTACTTGGGTCCAGGTGGTGATGTGGTCGGTGTGGGAGGAGTTTTTGGGGGTGGGGTCTGGCGGAGGTGAGGTGTTGAAGCTGTCGTGGATGGCTGTGATTTTCTGGTAGAAGAAGGTGGAGAGATCGTCGCAGAGTTTCTGGGATGGAGGGATGTCGTTGACGTTGGCGTTGGGGTTGGAGAGTTCCTTCACGATGCTGAAGAGTTCCTTGCAGTCGTGAGCGTTGTTGTTAAGGCGTTCTGTGAAGTGGGAGCGCTTGGCGAGTCGGATCAGTTGGTGGTGTTTACGGTTGGCTTCCTTGAGGGTAGCAATGTTCTCGGGTGTGCGCTCGACGATCCATTTTTTCTTGAGTTTCTGGCAGGTGCGTTTGGAGGTGGTTAGTTCATCTGTGAACCAGGCTGTTTTTTTCTTTTCTTGGTTGGCAGTGGGTCTCTTGAGTGAGGCTAGGATGTTGGCGCAGTTGAGGATCCATTGTTGGAGGTTGATGGCGGCGGAGTCCGGGTCGGTGGGGTCGGGTGGTGGGTTTTTGGCGAGGATGTTGGTGAGTTGGTCTTCGGTGACTTTTCCCCAGCGGCGGTGAGCCGGCAGAGGGGTGCGGTGGTGTTCGGTGTTTTTCTTGAAGGAGAAATGGACGCAGTGATGGTCGGTCCAGTGGAGTTCGGAGGTGTGGCTGAAAGAGATGTGGTTGCTTGAAGTGAAGAGTGGCTCAAGGGTGTGGCCGGCGATGTGGGTGGGAGTGTTGACCAGTTGACGGAGTCCGAGGTTGGAGAGGTTGGTGGTCAGTGATGCGGTGTTGACGTCATTGTTGTTCTCCAGGTGGAAGTTTAGGTCTCCCAGGAGGATGTAGTCTGAAGAGGCGAGGGCGTGGGTGCTTGCGAGGTCGGAGACGGTGTCGCTGAAGAGGGCTCTTGGTCCTGGAGGACGGTATATGAGGGTTCCTCTGAGGGTAGTCTTGGGGTCCGTGTGAATCTGGAAGTGGAGGTGTTCGGCTGTTTTGAGGGTGTCGTCCGTGTGGGTATTGATCTTGAGGGTAGCTTGTGGGCGATGGCTATTCCTCCGCCGATTCCGTTGGTGAAGGATTTCCCAAGGCGCCTTCTTTATGGTAGAGGCAGTGCGCTAAGAGGGACGGCATCACAGTGAAGTCCCATTCCCACCTAGGTGATCTCCCACTGTAAGATTAATCAAAAGGATCACAGGCTACTAAATTCAAAGAAAAACCGAGAGTTTGTAGGTTATCTATATATATTCATATTATAGCTTTTCAAAGACTGAGGACAGACTACTACCACCATGACATATCAAAGGATACGTCATATCAGAACTAGCAATAGTAAGTTATTCTGATCAGTGGTGAGCATGGAATTTGAAAAAAAAGTTATGAAATCTTCAAGTATGAAAAATGTACTCAAAGTCTGTACACTGTAGTTTATAAGGTACAGTGGTTAACTGGCACATAAAAAAGGCCTGAATGATGATGTTGACTTTGAAGAATGACATTCTTTCTTATTTATGCATGATTGGGTAAGTGGGGCCGGTGTGGGTTCGTGCTCATATAATAGAAGATTCCACTATAAGTTGGTGTCACATTTAACCACATCCATCCCACCAAGTGTGGGATCTATTTGGTGTAAATTAACTTAAGTCACACTTCAATAAATTACACAGTCCGGGGGAGGAGGGTTAGGGGTTTGATGAATATATGGAGGGTATGGGGAAAGGTTTGACAAAGACACACACAACACAACAAGAGTATTCATCAGGGTAATGAGCAGCACATCTTCTTCATTAATCTGTTGTGGAAGGGAATGAAGGAATGAGTACGACACAGTTCAATTAAATGGATTGCAAACAGTACTTCTGCCCTAGAGACTGAAGGTATAGATATAAAAATGTTCTTTCATCTAGGTGTGAAATGGAGAAGTGAATTGAATCCTTCCAGGTCTAAAGAATGTTATTGTTAAAAGAAAAATGATTCTGTATTGCCAAATTAGGCGGTGCATCTGCATTCTCCTCAAAATGTCTGTCACTCTTGGGTGCCTGTCTCAAGACCAGCCTGGTAGGCAAGCAGGAGTGTTGAGCTCATCTTTTGCCCTTTTTTGTGCTGGAGAGGAGAAGGCCTATGGATTTTAAAACAGAAACTGAATTGTAGAGTCAAGGAAAATGACAGAAGGAAGCTAAGCTTCATGAGGGATGTACCAACAGTAAAATACACAGACTCATCAGCATTTCTGAAATCAACTCACCTCATTCCACTCCACATTGCTGAGTGCTAGGCCTTGGAGTCATGGGTTTCATTTGAAGTTGATAACTCCCTTCTTCTAGCTATTGTTTATGAGATAGCCCTGAGTCCTTCTATCCTCCTTCAGTTCCGGGAGCACAATCTTGGTTTCTCATTGTTATGCAGGGATATTTTGATGGCCAGGGACAGAGCAGAGGCAACAGGCACTGCATCAATCTGGATAGCGATGGGATGATTTTTTTTTTAGCTATGGAGCAGGTGCTGCGTTGATCTGGCAGACATTGTGTCAAATTTCACAGACGTTGCATTGATTTTCCGACGCGCTGGATATTCTCTTCTTTGGTGAGTCTTTAACCTCTTGGGTGCCTTGGACGAGATGATCTCGTCCAAGGCTACAGTTCCCCTGTGCCTTGGACGAGATCATCTCGTCCATGGCACAGGGGAACTTGGGGGCGCGCTAGCGCGCCCCCCGTGCACCCCCCTTCCCCCCCCAAGTCGGGGATGGAAGGGGAAGACCTTCCCCTTCCACCCCCGACCCCCCCCCACCCCCCCCTGTGACGTCAGCGTGCGCGCGCGCGTTGATGTGTCACAGGGGCCTCCCTAGTTGCGCTGGAAGCTCTGCTTCCAGTGCGATTGAAAAAGAAATGTAAAAGCATTTCTTTTTCAATCACTTGGGAGGCCCGGAGGGGCTTCAAAGGGAAGGAAAAGTATTTCCTTCCCTTTGAAGTCCCTCCGAGGGTTTCAAAAGCCGGATTGCTTGCAATCCGGCTTTTGAAACCCCACTAGACACCAGGGATTTTTTTTTTTCTTAGAAATTGACAAAAGGGAGCGACCCCTTGGGCAAGGGTCGCTCCCAGGGGGGGCATTTTTTTGAAAAGGCCTTTTCTGCCCCCAGGGGGGGCAGAAACCTCTAGGCACCAGGGACCATTTTTTTTTTTTTTTTTTTTTTTGTTTCATTTTTTTTTATTGAGGTGGGGAGCGACCCCTTAGGCAAGGGTCGTTCCCCTTGGGGGAAAATTATATTTTGGCCATTTCTGCACCCCTTGGGGGCAGATTGGCCTATTTTGATGAGGCCAATCTGCCCCCAAGGGGGGTAGAAACCACTAGACACCAGGGATTTTTTTTAATTTTTATTGTTATTGACAAAAGGGAGCGACCCCTTGGGCAAGGGTCGCTCCCAGGGGGGCATATTTTCGGGAAGGCCTTTTCTGCCCCCCCTGGGGGCAGATCGGCCTACTATTAGGCCGATCTGCCCCCAGGGGGGGCAGAAACCTCTAGGCACCAGGGACCATTTTTTTTTTTTTTGTTTCGTTTTTTTTTTTTTGGTGGGGAGCGACCCCTTAGGCAAGGGTCGCTCCCCTTGGGGGAAAATTATATTTTGCCCATTTCTGCCCCCCTGGGGGGCAGATTGGCCTATTTTGATGAGGCCAATCTGCCCCCAAGGGGGGTAGAAATCACTAGACACCAGGGAGTTTTTTCTTTGCGTGAATTTCACGCAAAGGGAGCGACCACTTAGGCAAGGGTCGCTCCCTGGGGGGGAGGGCAATTTATTTTAGGCCATTTCTGCCCCCCCTGGGGGCAGATCGGCCTATTATTAGGCCGATCTGCCCCCAGGGGGGGAAGAAACCTCTAGGCGCCAGGGCAAATATTTTTTTTTGTGTTTTTTTTTTTTGTTCTTTTTTTTTTTTTAGAGATGGGGAGCGACCCATCAGGCAAGGGTCGCTCCCCTGGGGGGCAAATTGTATTTAGACCATTTCTGCCCCCCTGGGGGCAGATTGGCCGATTTTAGGTCAATCTGCCCCCAAGGGGCAGAAACCACTAGGCACCGGGGATTTGTTTTTTGGCGCCAATGTCACGCAGGGGGAGCGACCCCATAGGCAAGGGTCGCTCCCGGGGGGCAAATTTATTTTAGGCCATTTCTGCCCCCCCCGGGGGACAGATCGGCCTATTATTAGGCCGAACTGCCCCCGGGGGGGGGCAGAACACTCTAGGCGCCAGGGCAATTTTTTTTTTGTGGTTTTTTTTGTTGTTGTTTCTTTTTTTAGAGATGGGGAGCGACCCATCAGGCAAGGGTCGCTCCCCTGGGGGGGCAAATTGTATTTAGACCATTTCTGCCCCCCTGGGGGCAGATTGGCCAATTTTAGGTCAATCTGCCCCCAAGGGGGCAGAAACCACTAGGCACCGGGGATTTGTTTTTTGGCGCCAATGTCACGCAGGGGGAGCGACCCCGTAGGCAAGGGTCGCTCCCGGGGGGGGGTGGGGGTTGGGGGGGCAAATTTATTTTAGGCCATTTCTGCCCCCCCGGGGGGCAGATCGGCCTATTATTAGGCCGAACTGCCCCCGGGGGGAGGCAGAACACTCTAGGCGCCAGGGCAATTTTTGTTTTGTGTTTTTTTTTTTTTTTGTTTCTTTTTTTAGAGATGGGGAGCGACCCATCAGGCAAGGGTCGCTCCCCTGGGGGGGCAAATTGTATTTAGACCATTTCTGCCCCCCTGGGGGCAGATTGGCCAATTTTAGGTCAATCTGCCCCCAAGGGGGCAGAAACCACTAGGCACCGGGGATTTGTTTTTTGGCGCCAATGTCACGCAGGGGGAGCGACCCCATAGGCAAGGGTCGCTCCCGGGGGGGGGGGAGGGGTTGGGGGGGCAAATTTATTTTAGGCCATTTCTGCCCCCCCCGGGGGACAGATCGGCCTATTATTAGGCCGAACTGCCCCCAGGGGGGGGGCAGAACACTCTAGGCGCCAGGGCAATTTTTTTTTTTTTTTTTGTTTCTTTTTTTAGAGATGGGGAGCGACCCATCAGGCAAGGGTCGCTCCCCTGGGGGGGCAAATTGTATTTAGACCATTTCTGCCCCCCTGGGGGCAGATTGGCCAATTTTAGGTCAATCTGCCCCCAAGGGGGCAGAAACCACTAGGCACCGGGGATTTGTTTTTTGGCGCCAATGTCACGCAGGGGGAGCGACCCCGTAGGCAAGGGTCGCTCCCGGGGGGGGGGGGGGGTTGGGGGGGCAAATTTATTTTAGGCCATTTCTGCCCCCCCGGGGGGCAGATCGGCCTATTATTAGGCCGAACTGCCCCCGGGGGGAGGCAGAACACTCTAGGCGCCAGGGCAATTTTTTTTTTGTGTTTTTTTTTTTTTGTTGTTTCTTTTTTTAGAGATGGGGAGCGACCCATCAGGCAAGGGTCGCTCCCCTGGGGGGGCAAATTGTATTTAGACCATTTCTGCCCCCCTGGGGGCAGATTGGCCAATTTTAGTTCAATCTGCCCCCAAGGGGGCAGAATCCACTAGGCACCGGGGATTTGTTTTTTGGCGCCAATGTCACGCAGGGGGAGCGACCCCGTAGGCAAGGGTCGCTCCCGGGGGGGGTGGGTGTTGGGGGGGCAAATTTATTTTAGGCCATTTCTGCCCCCCCGGGGGGCAGATCAGCCTATTATTAGGCCGATCTGCCCCCGGGGGGGGGGGCCAGAAACCTCTAGGCGCCAGGGGAATTTTTCTTTTTTTTCTTTGTTTTTTTTTTTAGAGATGGGGAGCGACCCATCAGGCAAAAGTCGCTCCCCTGGGGGACAAATTGTATTTAGGCCATTTCTGCCCCCCTTGGGGGCAGATTGGCTGAGTTTAGGTCAACCTGCCCCCAAGGGGGCAGAAACCACTAGGCACAGGGGATTTGTTTTTTGGTGCCAATGTCACGCAGGGGGAGCGACCCCGTAGGCAAGGGTCGCTCCCGGCGGGGGAGGGTGGGGGTTGGGGGGGCAAATTTATTTTAGGGCATTTCTGCCCCCCCCCTGGGGCCGGCTGAGCTACAGGCCAAACACCACAGGTAGGCACCTTGCAAAAAACACCTCTGTTTTCTGTGAAAAAATATGTTGTGTCCACGTTGTGTTTTGGGCCATTTCCTTTTGTGGGCGCTAGGCCTACCCACAGAAGTGATGTACCATTTTTATCGAGAGACTTAGCGGAACGCTGGGTGGAAGGAAATTTGTGGCTCCTCTCAGATTCCAGAACTTTCTGTCACCGAAATGAGAGGAAAAAGTGTTTTTTGGGCCAAATTTTGATGTTTGCAAAGGATTCTGGGTAACATAACCTGGTCAGAGCCCCGCAAGTCACCCCATCTTGGATTCCCCTGGGTTTCTAGTTTTCAAAAATGCACTGGTTTGCTAGGTTTCCTCAGGTGTCGGCTGAGCTACAGGCCAAAATCCACAGGTAGGCACTGCTTTTTATAAAAAAATTTGATGTGTCCACGTTGTGTTTTGGGCCCTTTCCTTTCGTGGGCGCTAGTCCTACCCACACAAGTGAGGTATCATTTTTATCGGGAGACTTGGGGGAACGCTGGGTAGAAGGAAATTTGTGGCTCCTCTCAGATTCCAGAACTTTCTGCCACAGAAATGTGAGTAACATGTGTATTTTTAGCCAAATTTTGAGGTTTGCAAAGGATTCTGGGTAACAGAACCTGGTCCGAGCCCCGCAAGTCACCCCTCCTTGGATTCCCCTAGGTCTCTAGTTTTCAGAAATGCACAGGTTTGGTAGGTTTCCCTAGGTGCCGGCTGAGCTAGAGGCCAAAATCTACAGGTAGGCACTTCGCAAAAAACACCTCTGTTTTTTTCCAAAATTTAGGATGTGTCCACGTTGCTCTTTGGGGTGTTTCCTGTCGCCGGCGCTAGGCCTACCCACGCAAGTGAGGTATCATTTTTATCGGGAGACTTGGGGGAACGCTGGGTGGAAGGAAATTTGTAGCTCCTCTCAGATTCCAGAACTTTCTGCCACAGAAATGTGAGGGACATGTGTTTTTTTAGCCAAATGTTGAGGTTTGCAAAGGATTCTGGGTAACAGAACCTGGTCCGAGCCCCGCAAGTCACCCCTCCTTGGATTCCCCTAGGTCTCTAGTTTTCAGAAATGCACTGGTTTCGTAGGTTTCCCTAGGTGGCGGCTGAGCTAGAGGCCAAAATCTACAGGTAGTCACTTTGCTAAAAACAGCTCTGTTTTCTGTGATGTGTCCACGTTGTGTTTTGGGGCATATCCTGTCGCGGGCGCTAGGCCTACCCACACAAGTGAGGTATCATTTTTATCGGGAGACGTGGGGGAACGCTGGGTGGAAGGAAATTTGTGGCTCCTCTCAGATTCCAGAACTTTCTGCCACAGAAATGTGAGGAACATGTGTTTTTTTAGCCAAATTTTGAGGTTTGCAAAGGATTCTGGGTAACAGAACCTGGTCCGAGCCACACAAGTCACCCCTCCTTGGATTCCCCTAGGTCTCTAGTTTTCAGAAATGCATAGGTTTGGTAGGTTTCCCTAGGTGGCGGCTGAGCTAGAGGCCAAAATCTACAGGTAGTCACTTTGCTAAAAACAGCTCTGTTTTCTGTGATATGTCCACGTTGTGTTTTGGGGCATATCCTGTCGCGGGCGCTAGGCCTACCCACACAAGTGAGGTATCATTTTTATCGGGAGACGTGGGGGAACGCTGGGTGGAAGGAAATTTGTGTCTCCTCTCAGATTCCAGAACTTTCTGCCACAGAAATGTGAGGAACATGTGTTTTTTAGCCAAATTTTGAGGTTTGCAAAGGATTCTGGGTAACAGAACCTGGTCCGAGCCACACAAGTCACCCCTCCTTGGATTCCCCTAGGTCTCTAGTTTTCAGAAATGCACAGGTTTGGTAGGTTTCCCTAGGTGGCGGCTGAGCTAGAGGCCAAAATCTACAGGTAGTCACTTTGCTAAAAACAGCTCTGTTTTCTGTGATATGTCCACGTTGTGTTTTGGGGCATATCCTGTTGCGGGCGCTAGGCCTACCCACACAAGTGAGGTATCATTTTTATCAGGAGACGAGGGGGAACGCTGGGTGGAAGGAAATTTGTGGCTCCTCTCAGATTCCAGAACTTTCTGCCACAGAAATGTGTGGAACATGTGTTTTTTTAGCCAAATTTTGAGGTTCGCAAAGGATTCTGGGTAACAGAACCTGGTCCGAGCCACACAAGTCACTCCTCCTTGGATTCCCTTAGGTCTCTAGTTTTCAGAAAGGCATAGGTTTGGTAGGTTTCCCTAGGTGGCGGCTGAGCTAGAGGCCAAAATCTACAGGTAGTCACTTTGCTAAAAACAGCTCTGTTTTCTGAGATATGTCCACGTTGTGTTTTGGGGCATATCCTGTCGCGGGCGCTAGGCCTACCCACACAAGTGAGGTATCATTTTTATCGGGAGACGTGGGGGAACGCTGGGTGGAAGGAAATTTGTGGCTCCTCTCAGATTCCAGAACTTTTTGCCACAGAAATGTGAGGAACATGTGTTTTTTTAGCCAAATTTTGAGGTTTGCAAAGGATTCTGGGTAACAGAACCTGGTCCGAGCCACACAAGTCACCCCTCCTTGGATTCCCCTAGGTCTCTAGTTTTCAGAAATGCATAGGTTTGGTAGGTTTCCCTAGGTGGCGGCTGAGCTAGAGGCCAAAATCTACAGGTAGTCACTTTGCTAAAAACAGCTCTGTTTTCTGTGATATGTCCACGTTGTGTTTTGGGGCATATCCTGTCGCGGGCGCTAGGCCTACCCACACAAGTGAGGTATCATTTTTATCGGGAGACGTGGGGGAACGCTGGGTGGAAGGAAATTTGTGTCTCCTCTCAGATTCCAGAACTTTCTGCCACAGAAATGTGAGGAACATGTGTTTTTTAGCCAAATTTTGAGGTTTGCAAAGGATTCTGGGTAACAGAACCTGGTCCGAGCCACACAAGTCACCCCTCCTTGGATTCCCCTAGGTCTCTAGTTTTCAGAAATGCACAGGTTTGGTAGGTTTCCCTAGGTGGCGGCTGAGCTAGAGGCCAAAATCTACAGGTAGTCACTTTGCTAAAAACAGCTCTGTTTTCTGTGATATGTCCACGTTGTGTTTTGGGGCATATCCTGTCGCGGGCGCTAGGCCTACCCACACAAGTGAGGTATCATTTTTATCAGGAGACGAGGGGGAACGCTGGGTGGAAGGAAATTTGTGGCTCCTCTCAGATTCCAGAACTTTCTGCCACAGAAATGTGTGGAACATGTGTTTTTTTAGCCAAATTTTGAGGTTCGCAAAGGATTCTGGGTAACAGAACCTGGTCCGAGCCACACAAGTCACTCCTCCTTGGATTTCCTTAGGTCTCTAGTTTTCAGAAAGGCATAGGTTTGGTAGGTTTCCCTAGGTGGCGGCTGAGCTAGAGGCCAAAATCTACAGGTAGTCACTTTGCTAAAAACAGCTCTGTTTTCTGAGATATGTCCACGTTGTGTTTTGGGGCATATCCTGTCGCGGGCGCTAGGCCTACCCACACAAGTGAGGTATCATTTTTATCGGGAGACGTGGGGGAACGCTGGGTGGAAGGAAATTTGTGTCTCCTCTCAGATTCCAGAACTTTCTGCCACAGAAATGTGAGGAACATGTGTTTTTTAGCCACATTTTGAGGTTTGCAAAGGATTCTGGGTAACAGAACCTGGTCCGAGCCACACAAGTCACCCCTCCTTGGATTCCCCTAGGTCTCTAGTTTTCAGAAATGCACAGGTTTGGTAGGTTTCCCTAGGTGGCGGCTGAGCTAGAGGCCAAAATCTACAGGTAGTCACTTTGCTAAAAACAGCTCTGTTTTCTGTGATATGTCCACGTTGTGTTTTGGGGCATATCCTGTCGCGGGCGCTAGGCCTACCCACACAAGTGAGGTATCATGTTTATCGGGAGACGTGGGGGAACGCTGGGTGGAAGGAAATTTGTGGCTCCTCTCAGATTCCAGAACTTTCTGCCACAGAAATGTGAGGAACATGTGTTTTTTTAGCCAAATTTTGAGGTTTGCAAAGGATTCTGGGTAACAGAACCTAGTCCGAGCCACACAAGTCACCCCTCCTTTGATTCCCCTAGGTCTCTAGTTTTCAGAAATGCATAGGTTTGGTAGGTTTCCCTAGGTGGCGGCTGAGCTAGAGGCCAAAATCTACAGGTAGTCACTTTGCTAAAAACAGCTCTGTTTTCTGTGATATGTCCACGTTGTGTTTTGGGGCATATCCTGTCGCGGGCGCTAGGCCTACCCACACAAGTGAGGTATCATTTTTATCGGGAGACGTGGGGGAACGCTGGGTGGAAGGAAATTTGTGGCTCCTCTCAGATTCCAGAACTTTCTGCCACAGAAATGTGAGGAACATGTGTTTTTTAGCCAAATTTTGAGGTTTGCAAAGGATTCTGGGTAACAGAACCTGGTCCGAGCCACACAAGTCACCCCTCCTTGGATTCCCCTAGGTCTCTAGTTTTCAGAAATGCACAGGTTTGGTAGGTTTCCCTAGGTGGCGGCTGAGCTAGAGGCCAAAATCTACAGGTAGTCACTTTGCTAAAAACAGCTCTGTTTTCTGTGATATGTCCACGTTGTGTTTTGGGGCATATCCTGTCGCGGGCGCTAGGCCTACCCACACAAGTGAGGTATCATTTTTATCGGGAGACGTGGGGGAACGCTGGGTGGAAGGAAATTTGTGGCTCCTCTCAGATTCCAGAACTTTCTGCCACAGAAATGTGAGGAACATGTGTTTTTTTAGCCAAATTTTGAGGTTTGCAAAGGATTCTGGGTAACAGAACCTGGTCCGAGCCACACAAGTCACCCCTCCTTGGATTCCCCTAGGTCTCTAGTTTTCAGAAATGCATAGGTTTGGTAGGTTTCCCTAGGTGGCGGCTGAGCTAGAGGCCAAAATCTACAGGTAGTCACTTTGCTAAAAACAGCTCTGTTTTCTGTGATATGTCCACGTTGTGTTTTGGGGCATATCCTGTCGCGGGCGCTAGGCCTACCCACACAAGTGAGGTATCATTTTTATCGGGAGACGTGGGGGAACGCTGGGTGGAAGGAAATTTGTGGCTCCTCTCAGATTCCAGAACTTTCTGCCACAGAAATGTGAGGAACATGTGTTTTTTTAGCCAAATTTTGAGGTTTGCAAAGGATTCTGGGTAACAGAACCTGGTCCGAGCCACACAAGTCACCCCTCCTTGGATTCCCCTAGGTCTCTAGTTTTCAGAAATGCACAGGTTTGGTAGGTTTCCCTAGGTGGCGGCTGAGCTAGAGGCCAAAATCTACAGGTAGTCACTTTGCTAAAAACAGCTCTGTTTTCTGTGATATGTCCACGTTGTGTTTTGGGGCATATCCTGTCGCGGGCGCTAGGCCTACCCACACAAGTGAGGTATCATTTTTATCGGGAGACGTGGGGGAACGCTGGGTGGAAGGAAATTTGTGGCTCCTCTCAGATTCCAGAACTTTCTGCCACAGAAATGTGAGGAACATGTGTTTTTTTAGCCAAATTTTGAGGTTTGCAAAGGATTCTGGGTAACAGAACCTGGTCCGAGCCACACAAGTCACCCCTCCTTGGATTCCCCTAGGTCTCTAGTTTTCAGAAATGCATAGGTTTGGTAGGTTTCCCTAGGTGGCGGCTGAGCTAGAGGCCAAAATCTACAGGTAGTCACTTTGCTAAAAACAGCTCTGTTTTCTGTGATATGTCCACGTTGTGTTTTGGGGCATATCCTGTCGCGGGCGCTAGGCCTACCCACACAAGTGAGGTATCATTTTTATCGGGAGACGTGGGGGAACGCTGGGTGGAAGGAAATTTGTGGCTCCTCTCAGATTCCAGAACTTTCTGCCACAGAAATGTGAGGAACATGTGTTTTTTTAGCCAAATTTTGAGGTTTGCAAAGGATTCTGGGTAACAGAACCTGGTCCGAGCCCCGCAAGTCACCCCTCCTTGGATTCCCCTAGGTCTCTAGTTTTCAGAAATGCACAGGTTTGGTAGGTTTCCCTAGGTGGCGGCTGAGCTAGAGGCCAAAATCTACAGGTAGTCACTTTGCTAAAAACAGCTCTGTTTTCTGTGATATGTCCACGTTGTGTTTTGGGGCATATCCTGTCGCGGGCGCTAGACCTACCCACACAAGTGAGGTCTCATTTTTATCGGGAGACGTGGGGGAACGCTGGGTGGAAGGAAATTTGTGGCTCCTCTCAGATTCCAGAACTTTCTGCCACAGAAATGTGAGAAACATGTGTTTTTTTAGCCAAATTTTGAGGTTTGCAAAGGATTCTGGGTAACCGAACCTGGTCCGAGCCACACAAGTCACCCCTCCTTGGATTCCCCTAGGTCTCTAGTTTTCAGAAATGCACAGGTTTGGTAGGTTTCCCTAGGTGGCGGCTGAGCTAGAGGCCAAAATCTACAGGTAATCACTTTGCTAAAAACAGCTCTGTTTTCTGTGATGTGTCCACGTTGTGTTTTGGGGCATATCCTGTCGCGGGCGCTAGGCCTACCCACACAAGTGAGGTATCATTTTTATCGGGAGACGTGGGGGAATGCTGGGTGGAAGGAAATTTGTGGCTCCTCTCAGATTCCAGAACTTTCTGCCACAGAAATGTGAGGAACATGTGTTTTATTAGCCAAATTTTGAGGTTTGCAAAGGATTCTGGGTAACAGAACCTGGTCCGAGCCACACAAGTCACCCCTCCTTGGATTCCCCTAGGTCTCTAGTTTTCAGAAATGCACAGGTTTGGTAGGTTTCCCTAGGTGGCGGCTGAGCTAGAGGCCAAAATCTACAGGTAGTCACTTTGCTAAAAACAGCTCTGTTTTCTGTGATGTGTCCACGTTGTGTTTTGGGGCATATCCTGTCGCAGGCGCTAGGCCTACCCACACAAGTGAGGTATCAGTTTTATCGGGAGACTTGGGGGAACATAGAATAGCAAAACAAGTGTTATTGCCCCTTGTCTTTCTCTACATTTATTCCTTCCAAATATAGGGGTGTGTGTAAAAAAGACATCTATTTGAGAAATTCCATGTAATTCACGTGCTACTATGGTCACCCCGGAATTCAGAGATGTGCAAATAACCACTGCTCCTCAACACCTTATCTTGTGCCCTTTTTGGAAATGCAAAGGTTTTCTTGATAGCTATTTTTTACTCCTTATATTTCAGCAAATGAATTACTGTATACCCGGTATAGAATGAAAACGCACTGCAGGGTGCAGCTCATTTATTGGCTCTGGGTTCCTCGGGTTCTTGATGAACCTACAAACCCTATATATCCCCGCAACCAGAGGAGTCCAGCAGACGTAACGGTATATTGCTTTCGATAATCTGACAATGCAGGGAAAAGTTACAGAGTAAAAAGTAGAGAAAAATTGATGTTTTTTTCACCTCAATTTCAATATTTTTCTTTTTCAGCTGTTATTTTCTGTAGGAAACCCTTGTAGGATCTACACAAATGACCCCTTGCTGAATTCAGAATTTTGTCTACTTTTCAGAAATGTTTAGGTTTCTGGGATCCAGCATTGGTTTCATGACCATTCCTGTCACTGACTGGAAGGAGGCTGAAAGCACAAAAAATCGCACAAATGGGGTATGCCCCAGTAAAATGCCAAAATTGTGTTGAAAAATTGGGTTTTCTGATTCAAGTCTGCCTGTTCCTGAAAGCTGGGAAGCTGCTGAGTTTAGCACCGCAAACCCTTTGTTGATGCCATTTTCAGGGGAAAAACCAAAAGCCTTCTTCTGCAGCCCCTTTTTCCAATTTTTTTGAAAAAAAACGAAATTTTCACTGTATTTTGGCCAATTTCTTGGCCTCCTTCAGGGGAACCCACAAAGTCTGGGTACCTTTAGAATCCCTAGGATGTTGGAAAAAAAGGACGCAAATTTGGCTTGGTTAGCTTATGTGGACAAAAAGTTATGAGGGCCTAAGCGCGAACTGCCCCAAATAGGCAAAAAAAGGCCTGGCACAGGAGGGGGAAAATGCCTGGCAGCGAAGGGGTTAATAGACCTGAGACCTCAAAACAGGAAGCAAGCTCAATCCAAGCCCTCTGAGAGTACTTGAGGAGGAAGGCAGAGTCCTTCCAGCAGAGTCAGTGGTCAGCAGGCAGCAGGCAGACCAGCAGTTCTTCCAGCCAAACAGTCCAGATGAGTCCCTTGAACAACGAGGCAGTCCCTCTGACAGAGTCAGTGTAGGGCCAGAGGTGTCTAATTTGATGGGGTCACAGACCCAGTGTATATACCCAAAAGTGCCTTTAAAGTGGAGGAAACTTCAAAGTGTACTTTTGAAGTGCACAAGTTCCCCTTTCAACCCAGCCCTGTTAGCCAGGAGCCATGAGGTGGGCTATAAGTCCTTTGTGTGAGGGTAGGCTACTGGCCTTTAATTGTAAGAGAGAGCCCCTTCACCCTTCTGCCTGTCTTCCTTCTGCAGCTGAGTATCCTGTGTTTATGGCCATCTGGGTGGAATGCACAAGGGGAGCTGTCAACCAGCACAGACCAGACGTAGTTTGGAGAATGCCTGTAAGGCACAGGCGGTAGTTAGTGCACAGAAATGCCTACTGTCTAAAAGTGGCATTTCTGAAATAGTAAGGTAGAATCCATCTTCACTAGTAAGTAGGATTCCTCCCTACCATTCCAACCGTACCAAATATGACAAGTTGATTCCTCTCAGATTGGAAATTTCCATTTAAAAGCATATAAGGGAATATCTAGTGCTGGCCTACGAGAGGAGCAGACTTTACAGTATTGAAAAATGACTTTGGGAGTTTTTCACTACCAGGAGATGTAAAACTTTTGAGTATATTTTGTGACTTTTACTTCCCCTATGGGCAACCTAGGGCCTACCTTAGGGGTAACCTATGTGTAGGAAAAGGTGAAGTCACGGCTTGGTAAGTACTTTTAAATGCCAAGGTGAAGTGGCAGTGAAGCTGCAAACACAGGCCTGACAATGGCAGGGCTGAGACATGGTTAAGAGGCTACTTATGTGGGTGGCTCAATCAGTTCTGCAGGCCCACTAATAGAATTTAATTTACAGATCCTGGGCACATCTAGTGCACTTTACTAGGGACTTACAGTTGAATTAAATATGCCCATTGGGCATGAGCCAAAGTTACCATGTTTAGGGGAGAGAGCACACGTACTTTAGCACTGGTCAGCAGTGGTAAAGTGGGCAGAGTCCTAAAACCAGCAAAAATGAGATCTGAAAAATGGAGGGAGGGAGACAGGCAAAGACTTGGGGGAAGACCACCCTAAGGCTTTCAGGTCTTAAACTGTTGCCTGTGTTGTTACTGCTGCTGTGTTGGCTGCTGTGATGAGACAAGGCTGCCCTCCCTGGAAGATGAAGGCGCACCCCAGAACTGTGGAGTGGGACTCTAAGGCCCATATTTATACATTTTTAGTGCTGCATTTATGTCGTTTTTTGATGCAAATGCGGTGCAAACTTACAAAAAAAATAGTATTTTGTAAGTTTACGCTGATTTTGCATCACAAAACAACACAAATGCAGCGCTAAAAAAGTATAAATATGGACTTAAGTTCCAGCCGTTCTTCCTGTTGTCTTGCTTGCTCAATAATCTACCTCTTGTATCTTGAAACATCCCCTTCAGAAAAAGAAATGAAAGTGGGAAGAATGTTTTTTTGCAGCGTCAATCAAGTAGAGTGGCACAGATGCACTCTTTGGATGAAATAATGTCATTTTGCAGCCTTACATTACAAGTTAAGCAATAGCTTAAGCTCGCAACCAAGGCATGTGCTTATGAGTTTTTGTTCACACCTCTAAGTGAAAACCTTTCAGACATCTTCTTTAGCTGGTTCTGTAGCAGAGGCAATAATGGGATAGACTGCTCCATCGTTCTGTCTTCCTTGATCATTTCCGGTGTGAAAACCTCAAATGGAGGCAGCATCTATGTCAGGCATTTGACTAGGCCAAATTTGTCTGCATCAATGGTCATAGCTTTCTCAATTGCATCCCTCCTCTTTAAATGACATAGGCGGTAATTCTGACCGCGGCGGTCGGCAGTCGCCGCCCGCCAAGCGGTTCCCGCCGAAAGACCGCTCCGCGGTCAAAAGACCGCGGCGGCCATTCCGGCTTTCCTGCTGGGACAGCCCCTTCAACAATGAAGCCGGCTCAGAATGGAGCCGGCGGAGTTGAAGGGGTGCGACGGGTGCAGTGGCACCCGTCGCAATTTTCACTGTCTGCACAGCAGACAGTGAAAATCTTTGTGGGGCCCTGTTAGGGGGGACCTGCACTGCCCATGCACCCGTTCCCGCCATACTGGTTCTGGCGGTGGACACCGCCAGAAACAGGCTGGCGGGAAGGGGGTCGGAATCCCCATGGCAGTGCTGCAAGCAGCGCCGCCATGGCGGGTTCCCTGGGCCAGCGGGAAACCGGCGGGAAACTGCCGGCTCCCCTTTTCCGACCGCGGCTTTACCGCTGCGGTCAGAATCGCCCAGGAAGCACCGCCAGCCTGTTGGCTATGCTTCCGCCGCACTCCGCCATGGCGGTCCAGGTCAGAATGACCCCCATAGTCCTTGATCTGTCTGTACTGCTCTTACATGAGATTGCAACATATAATGGGCTAGCCTGCACAGGACTCTGAAAGCAATTTTCACAGACAGTTCAAGCTACTGGGCCAGGTATTTACGGAGTGCAGAGGAAACCTTTGACCTGGGTCCAACTTATGTGCAAGATCCCTTTATAACAATGGCCCTGCTAAAGAAATTCTAAAAGAGCATGAGGAGAGGGCCTCGCAGGAACACAACGTTGCTTGTATCAGGAATATTAGAGGTGCAGATGGTCTTGTGGAGTCATACGCGGATACCCGCTGCCAACCATATCTAAAGGCAGTGCTTTTTTCACAGCTGTAGACCCTATGGAACTCCTCTGCGTTGGTAAATATTTTGCTGAAGCCGGCAGAGCTCTCCGGGAGGTGTGGGATCAGGAAGGGTGAGTGATTTTGGGCTCCAAGACTTAAAAGTAGGGTTCCAATTATTAAATGCCCAACACTCATATATTGTTGAGCCTGCTTTAAACTTTAAATTAATTAAGACCTGCACAGGGTGCTTTAGTCTTTCAGCTGCACCTTAAATTAACTGGCATGTAGCTAACATATATGTGTGTTACTGCAGTAGATGGTCTGTAATAATTGTATGTATCTGGATCAGGTGTTTTAATTTAGATTCCTTTATTACGTTTTTAAATTTCTTGCTTTTATACTGAAATACGACAGCTCTTGACAGTAGTGTAATTTATCTTTGTCTTATATAATGCTAGTAAATGATTCACAATGATGGTATGCGCTTTATTTTTGTTGTGCATGTGGGTATTAGATGATTTGTAATGATTGTATGTACTTTGATTGCACACTTTATACACACTCCCTCCACTTTTACCTGTGTTTTACTCGTGTGTATGATCTTTTTGCAATGATTGTAAGTAATTATGCAATACATTTATGACTGGCTTCTATAAAAAGGTTGAGTTCCAACGTGTTGGTATCACCTATATCAGGGCTTTAACAGCTACTCTATTAGCCCGCTGAATAGTCCGCAACTGCTTTGGGGCTTTAAAGAATGGATGAAATGAGTGCAAATTCATCTGAAGGTGGCCAGTATGTTGCTGACTATGGGTCTGATTACGACCTTGGTGACGGGGATTACTCTGTCCCAAAAGTGACAAAAAACAAGCTTCCTATGGAAACTAGGTCCTAACTATTACTACCTACTGGCAACCATCAGCAGGTAATATATAGTTATAGTTAAAGTTATAGTTATAGATATAATGGCCATTTTGTTTTGCTGGAAGCTTTGGTGCCATTTAACAAATCTTCACCAGATTTTCAAAACTAGTTTGCCAGTCACTTTAACTGCTGTTTGGAGCGTTTTGGGGAGCTCTGTCAATTGGGGTCTGAGAAAAAGGTGGTCCCAAAATGTGTTTTCCCCATGCAGTTTCCAGTAGGGAATTTAGACACCACTACATCCTGAACCGCCTGACGGAATTATACCAAATTTGGCAGAAACCTAGATTTGGCCCAACTAGATCTGCCAACATTGGCTGACTGGAGAGAAAGGTTGAAGCCACCATTTTGTCAATCAGGACACCATTCTGACAGGGGGTGGGGACTACAAATAAAATAGGATATAAGTTGCCAGGATAGAGGTATCTTGACCCCCTGGGATTGATGAAGAGGTTTCTGAGAATCCTCTCATGGGCAGGAGATTGCCCCCAAATACTTTTTGGGGTGCCTGAGAATCTGACGGCACATGTTATAGTTTCTTCAGCTAAGTGTAACTATAAGTATAACTATAATTGCTGAGTTTCTATGTTTTTATGTAGGTAACACATGAACCTAACTGAACATGAACCTGTAGTTAGGTCCTGCGGACAAACCCCTGTTTGCAGCCAACCCCACACTGCACACAGCCTTTAGCCGTGCATAGTGGGGTTTGGTGTGTGAGTGGGTGTATTTTTTAAATATTTCTTTGGGTCCACGGATCCCTTGTGATGTTACACTGGGGGTCACTCTGAGAGTCGCCAGGGATCCAAGGATCCTTGCGTAGGGCAGAAAATAATTTTGGGCAATTTCTTCCATGTGTCCTGTGGGGTCAGGATACCTGTATCCTCACCCCTTAAGCGACAAACAAAATGGTGGTCACAACTTTCCTGTCAGATTACAGCCAGCCAATCAAGGTCTTGCTTTTTTCCCATATCTGTGGATCCCCCGTGGGAACTAGATATCTATCATTTTTCCTTTAATGACTCCGTAACTACTGCACAGATTTGCACCAAATAACAAAAAGAGATATGTCTGGACTAGGATCTAGCTTTTTTCAAGTTTGTGCAAATCCATTCAGAGGTTTGGGCTGTAGTCATGTTCCTCAAATGCAAAATCCCCTTACACATTGCATGGGGAAAAGGCATTTTGGAACTCCCCTTTTTCTCAGCCCCCACTTCATGAATCAACCTGAAGCTTTCGATACAGCAGCTGAACTAACTAGTGTATTATTTCTAAAAAATGTCATCAAGATTTGTCAAAAGGCGCCAAAGATATTAACAAAAACAAAAAATGCTTTGGCTCTGGGAAATGTTGGTCCTACCTATAACCACATATTGGCTATTGCCAGTAGGTAATATATACATATCAATTGAAGTGCATTATAATTATGAGCAAGATTAGTTCAAGCCAAACCCATTATCAACAGCAATTGGACACTATCCCAAATAATGACATTAAGACGGAGCTTCAGACTGCACATTTTCTGCGCATCTCCTGTCCCTAATTGCAGTGATCCAAGTCTTTACCGAACTTGGCTCCAAAACTGCCATGTGTGCAAACTAAGTTCATAATATATGCACAATATAAGGGCCTCTTACATACACCTATGGACACCTTAAAGAGACCCCATTCTGGGTGTATGAGAAGGTCACAAGCAGGTATAGGGCAGCCTATGAAAATCTTTGGAATCAAGGCTATCCAGTACCAAAATAATCCATTTAGCGGTGAATAAACTTTCTATTCAGCCCCTCATTATCAATAATCCTGTCACATGCAGTAATTCATTTTCCAAGTGGAACATATGGTTATTCTTCCTTAGTTTTTGGAATGAAATTGCACAGAAAGGCTTTTCACTTATGCTAGATGGTCTTTCAAAAACTACTTACTCCATTTGGAGCATTTCTGGATATGTTAATTCTACAGTTTATCTGGCTCAATAAATGCCCCAGTTTCCTACAAAATAGTTTGCTGGGCACTACCAGATTAGTGACTGTATTGGAAGGCCTCTGTGGCAGGTGATAGATGAACTTATTCCAGAGAAATTCCTGCCCAGTCATTAGAAATATATTAGGAAATAAATCTTAAGGCTTTAGTTTTTAAATCTGAAGGTTTGGGGCCTGATTTAGAGCTTGGCAGAGAGATTACTTTGTAACAACAGTGACGGATATCCTGTCCACTGAAAATGGTATTTATATTTCTGCAGACAGGATATCCGTCACCGTTGCAACAGAGTAACCCTTTGGTCAAACTCTAAATTAGGCTCAAAGTTTTTTAAGGAAAGTTACATTTATGTTCTTGGCAACCTTTCATAGAGTATGGGATGAATTGGGATAAAATGAAGTGTTTCTCTCAATAGCTAAAGTCCTTGCCACGGAAGGATCCTTGTTCATGGAAAATAGTGGCAGAGTTTCAAATGCAAAGAATATATGATATTTTTCAAAAGCAGTGCTTTAAATCTTCAGATCAGGTGAAAGCAGAACATAACATACACAGACACTATTTTTTATACATTACTTTGGGGTATCCGTATGAACTATAACTTTATTTGACAAGTTTCCATTCCCAGATCTCATTTTGACTGATACAACGCCATCTATTTCTAACTTCAATGCTTCATTAGTAAACGCTAAGTCCATTGACAGTGCAGTGGCTATCTGGATGGTCTCTATGGTGTTTAACTCCAATCAACTCTAACCAACATTCTTGTCTGCTTCAGAAGACACACTCTGTGAATACACCCATAAAACCTACAGTTCCATAATACCAGACAAAATAATTGTTTTCTTCGTGAACGCCCTGAAAATCGCTATAGTGACGAATAATTAGAAATGTCTGCAGCACCAATCAGATGGAGCTGATAGATAGGTTTTGCTGTTTTCAGTGTTCATTTTTTAAGAATTCCTGTTTTCTCAGTGCTTTCTCAAATTCTAAATTCCATGGCTTTCAGTGTATACCACCATCTCTAATATCAACTATTAAACATATCCAAAATAAACCGGTTGCAGATTTGAATACAAACTTGCGAAACGGGGCTTCAAAGTTATTCCACTTGCTAGCTAGATTTGTTGAAAATCCCCTGTCACAGGTTGGAATTTTCTTAAGGAAGTTGAGATTTAGGTGGTCATTACAAGTTTGGTGGTCCCAAACTCATGACCATGGTGGTTATTTGAACGGAACACAGCAAATACACCACCAGTGCTGCCAGTGCAGAGGAACCGCCGCGGCCGGCGGTAGGCATCTCAAGGCCAGCAGAGAGAATGTTTCTGCCGAGTATATTATGAGGTTGCACACTGTAAGGATTTCTGTGGCGGTCGCACCGCCATGAAAAGCCTGGCAGAGTCGAACAATATAAAAGGAGACACTCAAATTCAGGAACGCAGATATGTCTGCAGCCACACGGTCATGTTGCCGGAACCCATACTTGAAGTCTTCCCTCTGCTCTTGCTGGCATACAACTCCACAACCAGTGACGGCGACGAAGACAACACTCGTAAGTACACCTGCCTAGCATACACTGGAGAGAAGGCCTTTAGTATACACCCACACACAACAAACACTCCCAGCATGGCTAGCAACAGCCACACACACACACACACAAACACCCATACCAACACACACACACACCTACATCCACACACAGAAACAACACACACCAAGGCCAACAAACACGTGCCATACACACACCACCGCCAATGTGAAACACATTCATACACAACACCACCTAGTCACACAACGACAACACCATCGCAATCACACAAACACACTGGCAGAGGGGCACACCGCCAAAGGACAACACATACTGACAGCAACACGTAATAACAGCACACAACCAATCTAAACCAAAACACTGCCAAACAATGTGTCAGATCACACACCACGTCCACCCAACACACAAAGCACATCACAGATGTATCACTACACACACGGACTCACACATCATTACCACACAATGCCACACAGTACCATCACAACACATCACAAGTCCATAGCACAAGTCACCTGCACAACTCATGCTACTACACATCAGCTAAACAGAACTCACTCACCAAATCTCACAAATACAATACATGCATGTGTAAGGAAAGGCAGGACAAGTTTGTTACCATTGACACCAACTGTACTACGGTGCATATATATTGAGACAAATATGTCATAGGTAAATAAACTATATACAACATAGACCTATTGGCCAGTTCAAAAGTTGCTAGTGCCCCATGCACACTGAGCAAAGTCTCTGGCCCCAATTTGATACCTAAATGCAATGTGGCCTCCACATGGCTGTGGCATCAATGAGGCAGGCAGGCACCTCAGGAGTGAAGGGGGCGGAGGTGGGGGCTTGGGTTTGGGAGGGGGGGCTTTTGGCTTGGGTTTAGGCTTGGGGGGCTTTGGTTTAGGTTTAGGCTTTGAGGGAGTGCCTTGGCCTTGAGTTTTGGAAGGCTGACCTTTGGTTTGGTGGGGGTTGTGTTCTTTGCAGGGGGAGGGGCATGGGTAGTACCAGGGTAGGCATGGGAGGACAGGGAGGTGGAAGGACTGGGGTTGGGGAGGGTAACGGGGCGCTTGGGGGAACCACGGGCTCGGACAGTGGGAGGGAAGAGGGATAACTCATAAAAGAATCCTTTTTTAGAAGCACAAGGGCGGTCATGGTAAAAATGTTTGGGAGTGGAGGAAGAGGGAGTGCTTGTGAGGTGTGTAGGTGTCTTGGGTGCAGGTGCATTGGTGGAAGCCATGTGTGTGCTAGGTGTCTGTTGGGTGGGTGAGTGCAGGCGTTTAGGTGTCTTGAGAGGTGGGGGAGGAGATACAGGGAGATGCCAGAGTGGACGTGTGTGTTTCTGTTGGGGGTGGTGCCTGCAGGTAAGCTGAATGTGCTACACATGAGGGTGTTGGTAGTTGTGGTGAGTGCTCATGTGGTGTAAGGGGTCAATGTATGCAGGTCTGCTATTGTGGTGACAGTGGGAATGAGGGGACTTGTGGCTGGATCTGGGAGTGTTGATAGCAGGTTTGAGTGGTGTAGTGTCTGTGAGGGAGGAGGTGGTAGGGGAGTCTGTGTAGGGAGTGGATGTTGTTGTGTCTGCATATGTGTGTTGGCTGTGTGTATGGCAGTGGTGGGTCTTGTAGTGCCTGTGTTTGTGTTTGTGAACCATGTCTGTTGAGTTGGATGAAAGGTGGTCTGACTGTGTGCTCTGGATGGGTGTGGGTAGAGGCGTGTGGAATTGGACACAGGTAGCTGCAGGAGGATGGAAGACAAAGGGACACTGGCTGCCATCAATGATGAGGCTAGAACCTGAAAGGATCTCTGCAGGGCAGTAAGGGCACAGTGAATGCCTTCCAGGTAGACATTGATCTGGTGCATCTGTGATGCCAGTTCCCATATTCCATTCACAATGGTTGACTGTCCCTCACTGAGTGCAACAGGGCTGACTGGGGCAGGGACAGAGGTGCCAGCAGCAAAGGGAATACCCACCCTCTTGGGTGAGGGAGCATGAGCAACTGGGTGGGGAGCTACAGGAAAGGTGGTGGTGGTAAGTGGGGTGGCAGACAAGGATGGTGTTTGGCCACCGACAGGGAGGGTTCATCAGAGGAGGAATCCAAAGATGATATTGAAGATATGATCTCCCTGGTGGCACTCCCCTCCATCCCACTGGTCCCCTCGGCTCCGCTGGTGTCAGCCTCATGGGACCCATGGGCTGCAGCTTCCCCACTCACTGGTGCCCCTTCTCCTTCACCTGATCATGCTGATGCACACAAAGACAGAGGAGGAGGGATGGAGGGAGAGAAAGAAAGGGTGGAATGGGTCAATACCTGCCTATCATTCACACAGAGTAACAAGTTATTTTTCTGCTAGTATGCCATGGCAGGGCATGCCTTTACATTGACATGCATAACTGTGGGAAATCATAGGGAAAACAAAAGCTATGCTGAAAAAACCTACTAATGTGGGAAAATTGGCACTCATTGACTTTGTGAAGGGTCTCACAATGCACAGTTGCATAGTACTTGGCACATTCCCATGGCCGTCAAAATAGACAGATCCTGTACTTTTTACCCAACCGAATCCTGCATTGTAAGGTAGCATGCCCACAATTCCATGAACAATGTGGTCAGTAATTTCTTGGCCCCCTGCAGCCATCTACACATTCAGTAAAGGCAGCTGATTGAGAACTCACAAATTACCTGTCATTGTGGCAGAGTAATACTGATGGCAATGCCTTAACACCTCAGGTTGTTGTGTAGCCATTTTAGTTATAGCTCCTTACCCACTACCGCTGTGCACTTTAACCCAGACCTATTTTATGCGTCTTCGCTTTATTATTGTTACAGCAGCCAATTTTACGGTCTTGTTTGATTTTCTCTCTATCTGACTGTTTATGCCTAGGCCAGCACCCTGTTCTCAAACAAGACATTCTTGCTCACTCTGTGCTTCGTCCAAGGCTGCAGTAAAATAGGTTGCTGGTGAACGTGGTATAAGTTTAGTCTCTGACATTCATAGAAATTACACATCCTTACATAGGGACATTTTCTCAGTACATCAGCTGTTTTATTATAAAAACACTTCCCTGTCCCTTACACGTTAGTAGGAGATTCCAGCCAGAGAACCACAACTGTATGCTGATTGCCGAATGATTCGCTACATCTGTTTTGCAGACTTCAGGCCTTTACGCATTATTTTTATGTTTTACTCTCCTTGTCACAATTTTAATCTTGTCATGCTGTATCGTCCTGGTTATTGCAGTCCATGCTTTGCTATCTAAGATGCAGTCACTTTATTAAAGCATTATTGATATATTTATTGCCTCTGTCATTGTGTATGTGAGACTAATGTAACTGAGAGAAACGGCTAAGATCTGAGTGACCACGGCTTCCCTGAGAAATCAGTTATGTCATCCGCTCGGCTGCTCAATCATCCCTGCCGTTGGGTAGAGATGAGGCACTGCTAGTTAGCCGGAGCAGAACCCGGATTGGAGCGACAGGTGTCACCTGTAGTGGGTCATACTCAGTCTCCCACACCGCAGGTGATTCTTCCACTCGACATCTAGTAGTCTCATTAGAATAATGACAGCCTATGCAACAAGGTGTACTGATGTTAATGGAAGGAGCTGGTCCCTCAAAATATGTGAAGGGTGTCCAGACCAACACAAACATGGAATTAGTCCCCTCATAAGTCACTATATGCATGGTATTGGCACACATAATCAATACAAATCCTGCCAGGATGGCTGATACCCATAGTCCATGTGCATCTACCAATGATATACACTACATCTTCCCACTAGTAGGCTAACCAAACCCATACAAGCCTAACATTAGCAAGATGTGAGTGTGTACTTACCTCCTTGTGGCTGTTATGCTGCCCTCAAGTGCCCATCTACCTCAGGGTAGGCCACTGCCAAAATGTGTGCCGTTAGGGAAGGGTCAGTGTCCAAGCTGGGCCTCAGCGGTCTTACGGGCCCAGCGTCTCAAGTCCCCCCTACCGCTTTTTGCAGTGGGTGCTCCGCCGGCTATGGACCCCCAGGGTCCGCACTTGCTTGGCAATGGCATGCCAAATTCCCTTCTTCTGATGTGCACTGACCTGCATGGGTGATACAGACAGAAGGAGAAAGTCATGTAGAGTGGAATCACAGCAACAGCAGTGAACTTCAGACATCAGACACATCTCATACACACACTAATGTGTCTTAACGGCATAAAAGTATCAGCTCCATTGCCACATTCATGCATCCACTCCATGTGCATCGTCACAGTGCCTTTCAGGCTCACACACATCATTATCAGACAGCACAGTAACATTTGACTCACCTACTGCTCCAGTGCCCCATACAACTGTCCATACAGGGGTAGGACCCCATCCACCAGCTTCTCCAACTCCTCTTGGTGAAGGCAGGGGTCCTATCTCCTGCAGGATGTGAATTATGGCTCCGAGAGACAGTACACAGCAGCTCACGCACTGGAGATCTTGCATGCATGAGAATCAAGAGTCAAGTGAGCTATGCAACAGGAAATCGTGGTCATGGCGTACATGACCGTCACTGCTGGCGGTGATCATCATTAGCCCAAGTCTTCCATAGGCAACAATCTTATCCAACTAGGAGGTGCACGGCGGTTGCGACTGCCTACCGCTATGATGACTAACACCAACGGAATGAGGCCACTTCCATCTGTCCTGTGCATGCAGGACAGGCGGCTGCCATTTTACATGCCATCAGTGTATTGTAGGTGAATAATAAGTGCGTCATGGATGAATTGTAGTGAAATGAGCATAGATTGACTATGTTCACACATCAAAGATGGGTTCAAACATGTGACATTCACAGACAGTGTAGTTAGATGGACTGATGACAATGACGGGACATGTGCAGTCACTTGCTGCCTCGTAGACGGATTAACCATATCTGTATGTTAAAAGGTTACATACACCTTGTTACCTGGGGGAATAGGGTATTGTTAAATAGAAGTGTCACATTTTGTGTGTGTGGCAAGCTGTTTGTCTGGGGCTGCAACAGTAATCTAAGATGGCATACATGTTCAGTCTACATGCCCAAATGGATTGTGTATACTTCAGCGTAATGTCCATATTACCATTGTGTGCTACAAGTATAGTGTTAGGTGGCATGTGAACTATCGACATCAACCTGTTGCTTTTCCTCTCGCCTATTCCTACATACTGTGCAATAGTGAGAATGAGACATGCACACACGTAACGGCCCCTAGTTGACCTTGCTACCCTGAAAGAGAGACACATCATCCAGACCTATCGTCTGAACTGTAAAACCATCATGGCACTGTGAACCTATTTGCAGCTGGATCTCTTGTCTGCCATACATAATCCCTATGCCATCTCTCCCACAGTACAGGTCTTAACAGTCCTACACTTCCTTGCCTCAGGCTTGTTCCAGATTACAGTGGGCTTGGCAGCAGGGATGTCACAGTCGATGTTCAGTCTTGTGTTGAAGGATGTACTGGGTGCTTTATTCAGACACCTGGACAGCTACATCAGGTTCCCCCAATGTGCGGATTTGCCTACTGTTAAAGCTGACGTCTATTATATGGGACATGTCCCTTATGTGATAGGGACCATAGATGGCACCCACATTGCTTTGGTTCCTCCCAAGGTAAATGAACAAGTGTACAGGAACAGGAAAAACTTTTACTCTATAAATGTCCAGGAGGTGTGTCTCGCTGACCAGTATATCTCCCAAGTAAAGCAGAGTTTCTTGGATCTGTGCATGACTCCTACATTCTGAGGAACAGCAATGTCCCACACATGATGGCACAACTATAGAGAGAGAGGGCCTGGCTCATTGATATGTATCCAATAGTATTGTGCAACTGTAATGTCACCTCTCTTCACATTCTACCTTGTGTCACTACCAGTATTTTGATAGGGCCAAGCTTTGTGCGCACAGGTGACTCTGGCTATCCTAACCCTCCATGACAGCTGACACCAGTGTGATAACCAACAACAGATGTGAAAACCTTTTCAATGAGGCTCACAGCAGAAAGAGGCATGTCATCAAGAGGACCTTCGGAATATTGAAGGCCAGATTCTGGTGTCTGCATGTCTCAGGAGGTGACCTGCTCTACATACCACTAATGGACTGTCAGATCATTGTTGCCTCCTGCATGCTACACACTTTGGCCCTGAGACGTCACATACCATTACTGGATGTTGAGGAGGTGGCAGCTGGACCAGTGAATGATGATGGTGACATAGAAAGTGATGAGGAGGCAATTATAAGGATGCAGCTGACTCTAGAACAGAGTTGATCCACCAATAATTCCAATGAAATTCAGGTATGTGTTAACTATATTGTATTACACCTGAACTCCTGTCTCCCTTTTGCCATTGCTCCTCCTGGTGTGTGCCATCAGGGGAGGTGTTACTGTTCAAATGTCAGAGCTATATTTACAATGCTGTTGGCTAGCATCACATCTGCATAGGATTGGGCATCCTGTATGTTCCCAGTAATGCTATATCAACTGCAAAAGGAACTGCGAACCAAAGTAGTGTTATCAGTATAGCTACCTATCCCCACTGCACACAATGGATGAATATGGAACCTAACTTATACTGACAATGGAACTTGACTTTAGTTGTGCAATGTCAGCTGTGAGAGATAGACCATAGGGAATGTGTGTTTTGAAAATGTGGATCTGCCATGGTAGTTTGTGTTAGCATTCCACTTGCCAATTCTCACTAAGGAGGACAGCAATGTACTGCGTGTGTGTTGATTGGGCAACATTGAGTCCTATTGTGATGGTTGCACTTGCCTTAGTATCTTTGCAAGTCACTTAAGGGGTGCTACTCTGGCTCCTGGCTAGACTGGTGGCACCCTTGACACAGGATTTCAGAATATGTCTGTCAAACTTGATGCACATTGTTATCCATCTTACAGAGTTTTGCTGGTCAATGGGTGAACTGAAATGACATATTGCACTACAGAAAATTGTACTTGGTGCAATGAAAACACGTCTGAAGTTGCTGTGCTTAATGGTGTTTAATGTGATTCTCAAGTGCAATGGGTGATAAGTGGGGTCATGGTGGATGAAATCATCAGAGAGTTGGCCCAGCTGCTGGTAGTACAGGCCCATTATCCTAGGACCATGGAAAATTGAGACATGACAGTTGACAGTCAACGGGGTGTATCAGTGGCACACAAGACAGTGTACAGAAGAGGCTCACTTCCTGGCAGTGGTTTTGGTCTTAGCATCAGGTCCGCAGGATATCTGGATGGGCGACCTTGTTTGCGTGGGGGTTCCTCAGCGACAGAGGGAGGGATGCTAGTGGCTGTTGGGTCCTCTGGCAGGGTCTCCATTCCACTAGCTGAGGCAGAAGTGGATGGCTCAGTTGGCATGTGGGTAGTGGAAGGGGCTTGCTGGAGGGTGGAGGACACATGCAAGATGGTTGTTAGTTCCTTGAGCAGCCCCGCAATGGTGGTCATGTTGGCATTGTGAGCCAGCTACTGCTGCATGGCCTCTTGGTGGTATTCCCTCTGCAGCCTCTGGTTCTCATGCAAGGTGGAGAGTATCTGGCCCATCCTGTCTCAGGATTGCTGGTATGTACCCCCTACCTTGGCCCACAGGTGCCCTTCTACTGCCCATAGCCCCATATGTCTGTGCCCCTGGCATGGTGTACCCACTCCCAGTTACACCAGGATCTTCATCCTCTTGGGTGTGAAGGGTAGACTCTGGTCCCTTTACTGTGGGGCACACTGCTGATTGACCAGTCCTTGAGACACAGGTTAGGGGACAAGGGTTCGGCTGTGCTGTTGTTGCCACAGGAGTGGGGAGCTCAGATGTGAACAGGGTGAGGCTGGTGGTGGTTGACTGACCAGTTGTCCCAGATGGACCAGGTAAGTCGTCAATGTCCAGACATCCAGAGTAGTAGTCCTCACTGGGGCCTTCATCCTGGGAGGTCTGTCTGTCTCTGGCATCCTCTGAAAGGTGGCAGTGGCAGAGGTACCTCTGGATGGAGAGGGAGTGAGTAACACTGTAGAGGTGTACTTGTTCATATCATAGTCTACTACATACAGTGGCTTGACTTGCTTCCCAGTGATAGCAATGACAGGTGTGGCACTGCAGATCTTGTTTGTAGGTGAAGGATTGTGACATTGGTTCCATGTTCCATTGAGGGCTGTGGATAGTGGTTAACATTGCTGTCATTGCCATGTACTAATATGAAGTCGAGGCATTCAGTTGGTGTAGCTGGTGCTATAGTTTTATCTGTGCAGTGGGAAAAGCAGCTTTTCCTGTGTAGGGGGTAATGCATTATGGGAATTGTAGTGCTTGCTATTCTGAGTGCTATCCGTGCACTAGGGAGGGACTGCATGGAGATAGTGGCCGTGGGGTGGGGTGGTGTGGCATGCAGGAGAGGGGCATTAGGTGATTGCGTGGGGGGAGTAAGTGTAAGATGGTGTGAATTGGAGAGTGATAGGGTGGTGAGGAAGCATGCTGTACAGGAGTTGTTGGTCCATGGAGTGTTAGTCCAGTCCTTGAGTTATTCCAGTCAGGCCTTCAGGATGAAGGATGGCCAAGACCTTCTCCCACAATGTGAGCTCTGGGGGAGGAAGTGGGGGCCTACCCTCATACTTGTTGATTGCAATCTGGTATTGAGATGTCATGGAACACAACTTCCCCTATGGGTCGGTCGACCTCTTCCTGATGTCGGCCATTGTGTGTGGATGGTTGCCCACTGAGTTTACCGTGTGGATGATCCTCTGCCATAACTCCATTTTCCTGGCTATGGATGTTTGCTGGACCTGTGCTCCCAAACGTTGTGGCCCTACCCTGACGATTTAATCAACCATGACCTTCAACTCTTTGTCTCTGAATCGCAGGTGCTTTTGATGGGACATGGTGGTAGTGAAGTGGTTTGGGGGGTGTTGTGCGCAAGGGTTGAGTGTTTGGTGTTTCATGGGGCATGTGGGATGCTTAGGTTTGTGTGCTGGTGTGATGCGATGTTTGTGTGCAGTTGTGATGTGTGTATAGTGTTGATGGTGCAGTAGTGTGGTGTGTGCTGAGTGTGAAGTGTATTTGTCCCTATAGTGTATCAATGCTAACTAATCAGTTTGTGGATCCTCACTGTGTCTGTTTGTGATGGTAGTTGCAAAGGATTGTGGGTTGTGTGGGGTGTGTTTTATAGTGGTATGTTTGGGTGTGTCTAATGTGTGTATGTGTCTCAGGTGTGGGATATTCGTATTGTCCAATGTGGTGTGGTATTCAGGCTGAGATGTGTTTCTGACCGCGGCGGTTTGCACCGCCAATGGTTTTCCACCACGCAATGACCGCTATGCTGATTTGTGGTTCATAATATGAAGGGCGGAATGTTGTCAGCGTGGCGGTGCTGGTGGTGGGACCACCTCTCTTCCACCCTCAGTTGGCCTGGTGGTGGCAGATTTGTGTCTGTTTTTAGGTGGTCTTCAGTATGTGGCTTGGAATATGGCAGTCAGGATACCACCAACACTGGTGGTCTTTTGGCGGCCTCCAACATGGCAGTCTTCTGAAAAGACCGCCAAATTCGTAATGAGGGTCTTAATGTGTCTGCTACAGAGCCTTTAATAGTTGTGTGAGATATATAAATAAATATTACACCTCCAGTTGGATCTTCTCCCTGAAGATATTTGAGTGGAGGTGACTCATGTTGGAGACACTTGCCTATTTAACATGACATATTGACAGAGATTTAAGATGCTAAGCAGGCATTAAGCAGTTTATTAGCTGATGAACTGAACAGCGACTCGTTGCAACCCCCTTCCATAACTGTAGGTCACCTATGCAAAGACAATATGCCCCGTCCATGGGCCCCTGGACAAGAGGCAGTCCCACATTAGGAGACCCTGACTGTCCATGGCACTGGCTTGTGTCCGAGGAGCAATAGCGCCAGTCATACTCACGTGATCAGCATACTTTCAGTTTCTAATGTGAGGGAATCAAATCAAATCAAATCAAATCATTAACATTTATAAAGCGCGCTACTCACCCGTGCGGGTCTCAAGGCGCTAGGGGGGAAAGGGGGAGTTATCGCTGCTCGAACAGCCAAGTCTTTAGGAGTCTCCGGAAAGCGGAGTGGTCCTGGGTGGTCCTGAGGCTGGTGGGGAGGGAGTTCCAGGTCTTGGCCGCCAGGAAGGAGAAAGATCTCCCACCCGCCGTGGAGCGGCGGGTGCGAGGGACGGCAGCAAGTGCGAGGCCAGCGGAGCGGAGGGGGCGGGTGGGGACGTAGAAGCTGAGGCGTCTGTTGAGGTATTCCGGTCCCTTGTTGTGGAGGGCTTTGTGTGCGTGGGTGAGAAGACGGAAGGTGATCCTTTTGCTGACTGGGAGCCAATGCAGGTGTCTCAGGTGTGCGGAGATGTGGCTGTTGCGGGGTACGTCGAGGATGAGGCGGGCCGAGGCGTTTTGGATGCGTTGCAGGCGGTTTTGGAGTTTGGCGGTGGTCCCGGCGTAGAAGGAACATATCAATGAGCAGCCACTAACAAAATGCAGCCCAGTGTTGTTTGGCTCCTGCAGTGTCTGCAAGGTGCATGATGTTACATTGCAGGCTGTATATAATAGGCGTCCTCTGGCAGTCATCCATTTTAATGGAGAAAAACATGCTACCAGTACTCAGATGTATGTGACTAGTGAGCTACTCAACTCAAATGAGCTATTTCAGCACACAGAGGCACACATTGAATTAATAGCTACAAGGGTAACCTAGTTAGTGGCTAAATTGCCGATTTTGAACAGGGAGACATATGTTTTAATTCAACATAATCCCGCTGGATTAAGATTTGTGTAATCTGATGAAAATGAATTGATTTGCCATCTTGTTGGTTCCAATATAGTACACATTTCGAAAACATAGACATGGCAAAAGTCCAGTATATCCATTCTCATTTATCTAAGCTCAGGGGCCTCACAGGTTACTTTGCTTTGGCACACCGTAAAGCAGCTTAGACTGAACTTGAAGATGGGTGAAGCCCTAGATTGTTCCCCTGGCCAGGGAGATCTGAACTTAATTCCAGCTGCTCAACTGCCAATACACGATTTTAGGTCGGGTTCTGGTGCAGGGTATATGCTCTAACGAACAAATGAAGCAGAGATGGGTATGCAGAGATGAGGCTGCTCAGGGTAGGGTTGGAGCTGTTAATAAGGGACTCCTTCTACAGTCCCCCTTTCAGACCTGACTCGACGGCAACCACTGAAGCACTACTGTATCTCTCTGTGTGGGAGTGAACACACCCAGGTCATGATTAGTGCACCCCCGGAGCAGGACTTAGAGGCGGATGAGACGCTTTTTACCTTTGGCTCTGTCCTTAGGACCTAAAAAACACAATTTCATTCTTGAAATTTATAAAACGTACCTATGTATGGACTTTGAAGGAGTTGACTTCCATCCCTTACGGCGCACCTCCCTTGCTCTCCATTACAGTGGTTGAGGGTACCTGCTGAGACTAAGGGGCTCCCCAACCCTGCCTAGATCCTAACAGCAACCTAAAGAGATTCACTGGTTCAGAGGTGGAGGGGGAGACGAAATGAAGCAGGAGTACAGTTTCGTATTGGTCTAGCTCAGAGTCAGCTGCAGAAGTCTGAAAGGCTAGGCTAAGAAGAATAGGATGTGCCTCTCCTCTCCGTGCTGCTTGCACTCCAGTGGGTTATGTGGGGCAAATGGCTTGCTGACTTAATGTTGGTCCACAACTTTCAGAGGGCATCTGTTACACAAAGCATGCAAGATGCCCCTGTTCATGGCAAAGTAAGGTTTGAACGCAGAGGACAAAATACTAATACATACCAGGAATTCAAGAGCATTTATCATATATATGTATATATCCGAAGTGCTGTGTGTTGTGGAGTATTATTAGGTAGCAGAACATACCAGAAACTCACGTTCATCCATTCGCAGTATGCTCGAGCTGCTGATCTTCCTCTGATGTCACGCAGGGGCAACATTTTACAGTAGTTTTAGCTTTCAACCAAAGTACCAATCATTTGTGCAGGCGATTTTTTCCTTGTGGTAATGGACTGAAACCGGAAACCAGATAATGCATGATAGGATAGTTATGTTTACAACGTCCCTAGCCCTGGAGAATTTGTGGACAGCTACATTTCAGAAACTTACCAACATTTTGCAGTGATGCTTTTCCCTGAATTAGATAGTATTCTCCTTGGCCATTCAAGATGAGCTAGTATTTTACGCGACGCCAGCCCTAATTGCCCTATTTTTACAGCCAAAAAAAAATTCAAAGCAAAATATCTCAGCATTTTTTTCATGAGCCGTGAGAGATCTGAGTGATTCGTTTGTAATGAGCCAGCATGTCTCCACGAATGTACAAACACATGCGAACACACGCATGTTACATATTATGTTGGATAATTCTAAAGTACACCTAAATTGGAGTTTCTTGGCACTTTAGGTGATAACACAACTCAAAATAAAAGTTAATTATGCTTAAACGATTAAACGTTGTTTAAAAAAGCAATCCGTTTTATTGTTTCCTGAGAATGGAAGAGAAGAGAGCATAGGCATACCAGTGAGAGGTTTATGTTATTTATTCCTACAAAGGTTTGTTAGCATAAAGCAGAGAACGTTAAGGTGTATGGATATGAAATTTGGATAATCAGAAAAGAAGGAGGTGAGCCTTAGAAAACTCAGTAAAGATTGCCTAGGGTTTTGAAAATTACTCCTTCCTCAATAGGTAGCCAGTCAGGGCCGGCTTTAGGGAGGTGCGACCGGTGCGGCCGCACAGGGTGTCGACCTGGATGAGAGGGTGCTGACCTCAGGGGTACTGTGTTTAGCAATATCTTACCAAACTTGTGATTTCAAAGCACCTGCTGAAAAGTTCCTTGTGCGACCAGCCTCCAGGATCAATTGAAATTTCAAGATAACACGTGCGATTAATGTTCCTGCTAGAGAGAGAGATAGCGGAGTTTTGTCCAGTGGCATTTTAAAAGGTTAACATGCCAGCATCAAATAACAGATCTGTATTTTATGTGGCTAGCTGAGTGCATTGGTAAATCCAGCTTTTACAAGCACTTTAAAACAAATGAAATGTACGTATGTGAGAGAGTGGCAATGGAGAGATGAGGGGCACTTTTGCTAGGTGGTAGTGAGGGAATCCCCAGGAGGTGGTCATATGGTGGGGAGCGCCAAAAACAATTGTCGTACTGGATGCCACCAGTGCAAAAGCCGGTCCTTCAGCCAGTGTAACCGTTCAAAAATGAGGGAGGTGTGCTCATTGCCAGAGGACCTGGTGATCAGCCATGCTACACAGTTCTCTACAAGCTGGAGCTTTATAATAGTTTAATGGAAAGCGTGACATAGCACGAGTAACTCTAATCCAGATGTGCTGGATTAAGGCTGCCACCAGAGACCTGTGGAACACTCTTGAAATGAAAGAGATGTTTTTTTCAGATTTGAAGTTCACAAGAAAGTTTTGAGTGATGATTATACCTAGATTTTCTTGGCAAATTTATCCAGGGAGTGTGAAGGAGTCATGATTGTTGGACTGTTGTTGACATTCCGTTTTTTTCAACCAAGTTCCTGATGACAAGAAGCTTCATGTTAGAAGGTTTAATTTTTAAAAAGTATGTGGCCAGACCAAAGGTAACCAAAGACTGTTTATAAATGTTAAATAACAGTGGCAAAAGCACTGAGTCCGGGGCTACTCCCACTCTAACTTCTGACCCATAAATTGGAAGGAGGATATTTTTGTGGTGGTTGGTGTGATGGGAAATTAGCCTTTTCACAGCAGGCTCCTCCATGTCTTCAGCTTTAAACTCTCCAGAGGGAGGAAGATATTGACTATTAAAGATGGCTGACACTACGGCACAGTCTATGAAGCCTGTTCAATGCAAAGATCACAATTAGCTCTGTGCTGTGATCCAATCAAATTCTGGCTTGTGGAGGATTAAGCAAATAACAGGATTCTATCAATATTTGTAGACAGCAGACGACTAGCTTCGCCACAGTGTTTGCTAGAAAAGTAGCAGAGGAATTGGCTGATTGGTGTTAGGATCATGTTGCAAAACAGTAGATTTTTTTAACAGAGGTTTAGTTGTAGTTTTAATCCATTTGTCTGGTGCTTCACAAATGAAGGATTGATTGGAAAGAGTAACCAGAACTGGAGCAAATAAAGGGGCACCTTGTTTCACAGCCTGAAGCCAACCGAGTGTGGTCTATCAGTAGTAATTAGCTTGACTACTTCCATAGCTGTAACTAAAAGGGAAGAATAATTCCTCTGGGTGGATTAGTCTTCTATTGGGAGACATTACAGTGAAGCAAGACCATCCTTTAATTCAAATCTCATCCCTGTTTTGTTAATGGGAATGGACACAAGGTACCAAAAAGGTCCTTGAGAGGAGTTAATCAGACCTTGGTTTGTCTTAAGAAAAGCCACTTTTTTTTTAAATATATGGAATAAATATTTGGTTAAGTTTGATACATTGATTGTTAGATTTGAATAATATTGCTGTTTTGTTAAATGTTTGTGAAGTTTTTACTTGGACGAGGCTGTTGCACAGCATCATTTGGATGAGGAGTCATAATATGTTCTCCACCATCTCTCTGCATGCAAATTATAGAGTAAACAAAGGATTGGTTTGGTAATGGTACAATGGTGGTAACTTTGTAGTGCTATAATAGTGCCAAACATATTTGTCAAGTATTGAACAAATTAGTCAAAATATCATTCAAAGCTGCTATTTGAATGTGAGTTAGAAGAAAATAGAGTATTGTTTCCCATCTCAGCATGTGATTAAGATTTTTTTATGTTTAATAGCCCAGGAATTAGCAATGTTTAATGAAAAAGAAACAACTAGGTGTTGAGAACTAGATAAGAGAAAGGAGGGGCTGGTCACAGACCCTAGATTGGGGGGGAAATGAATAACGCCTTCAAATGGTCCCTTAAGAATGAGGAGGATCTTGATCGACTAGCACTAGATTAAATATTTTGAGCTCTAGAAAATCAGAAGCAGCACTGAGGGTTGTTCCAACCCGTAGTTAATATCGCCCAGCATCAAACCATGATGATTCTTAATAAAACATTTACAGATGTCTTCCAACAAAGCAACTAAAGTTTCTGAATTGGTTTGAGGAGGCTGGCGAATTAGGAAAATGTGTAGGTTGAGAGAATCAACCTTGTAGTCGCAAATCAAAGAATTACCAAAGTGGGTTCTTGCAGTTTAATGGTGAGACTGCTATTTTTGGTTACTGTAACATCACAGTTAAATGTTTTACTGCATTCTTATCTGTTAATAAACAAATTAGGTGATAATAGCTCATCTAATGCATTGTATCATGGAGCCAAGATTCTACGAGCCAGCATACATTAAGGTCTTAACATTTCATATTATTTGACATTTGGAATGTGGTGGTTATGGAAAAACTGTGAATTACATAATTTAGCTTAGAATGTATAAGTGTACTTGGTTTTGGTTGGTGATGGGACCAATATGGCAGTATTTTACAAAGCATGGTACTATAGTAAAGATTTTCAGCTTTGAGGGCGGAAATAGTGCTGTCTGATAGGTTATAATAATAAGAGGGCAGGCAGATTGTTGAGTGGATTACCGTGAAGTATGTGACACACATGTTCTGATTAGACTTGGAAGTGGCAGCGTGGGTGGTAACTGCCTGTGAGTGGGTGCTGACAAGGGGAGACAGCCTTGCCTTTGGCACACTGCTGGTATTGATGTGCAGTGACAAAATCTACATAGGTCCCACTGGGGAAGTATAATGGGATACACACACTATTTGTGCCATGTCTCAGTTTGAATGTTCCTTGGCTTCCTATGTCAATTCATAAATGTTGTTGTCCAAATCAGTCTGCTTTACTCCATAAGCTTGTACTGACACCATACAGCACCTCTAGTTAGGGGAATAAAAGATTGTCCCAGTGAGTACAGCAACAGAAAGAGGCAGGTTGCACAGACACACAGCACACATAGGCTCTCATTACGAATATAGCGGTCTGGGTCGCCATGCTGGGGGTGGTGGTAAAATGGCGGTCCAGATCGCCATATAATAAAAGTGGCAGAACCCCCAATTTCGTAACTCTGCCACTGCCAGGCTTTGGCCACCAGGCAGCCTGGTGATGGTGGAGTTAAATATCCAACAGGGCAGCGCTGCAAGCAGCGCTGCCCGCCAGATAATGTTTCAGGTTCCACCAGCCTTTCCCTAACTGCCAGGGAAAGGCTGGTGGAATAGGTACCTCAGGGTGCTATACTGTTTAGAGGCAAAAAATTGCCTCTATGCAGTGTAGCGCCATTTTTTGGCGCACAAGCCCCATGGATATTGCTCCTGGCTTAGTAAAGACAGGAGCCATGCCCACCACCCCAATGGCCATGCCCAGGGGACTTAACTTGGATGAGCCCCCCATCCTTAGGTGACCTCCTGGTGTGGGTAGGGTTAAGTGGGGCTGTCCCTGGAGACAGGGAAGGGCACCTGTGTGCAATTTCAATGATCTCTGACCAGGGAAATCTGCCTTCAGGTCCCCCTATGCCTGCCCAGACTCAGGCGTTAAATCATAGTGCTAAGCAGGCTTAGCACCATTATTTCAGGCCCCCATCCCCCTGTGCTGGATTTTAGCATGGGGAAAAAAAATGAGGCAAAGGCTATATCGTCCTTTTCTGGAGGGGAATGCCTACCTTGCATCTCATTGACGAGGTTGGCTTTCCCCTCTAGAAAATGACGTAAACTCCATTACTTTTGTGCTGGACATGTCTAGCGCCAAAGTATTAATATGGAGTTAGGTTTGCTCTGAATTATCGTAAAAAATAAATTGATGATAATTCAGCGCAAACCAAGTATAAATATGGGCCTTAGGCCCATGTTTATACTTTTTGACGCTAAACTGCGCTAACGCAGTTTAGCGTCAAAAAGTTTTGCGCCGGCTAACGCCATTCTGAAGCGCCATGCGGGCGCCGTATTTATTGAATGGCGTTAGCCGGCGCAAGCAGACCGGCGCTGCCTGGTGTGCGCGAGAAAAACCACGTACACCAGGCAGCGCCGGCGTAGGGGGAAAATGGCGCATGGGCGTCTTAAAATGGGGCAAGTCAGGTTACGTCGAAAAAATCATCGTAACCCGACTTGCGCCATTTATTTTCGACGCCCATCCCCCATCAACATGACTCCTATCATTGTAAAGATAGGAGTCATGCCCCCTTGCCCAATGGCCATGCCCAGGGGACTTCTGTCCCCTGGGCATGGTCATTGGTCATAGTGGCATGTAGGGGGGCACAAATCAGGCCCCCCTATGCCACAAAAATAAATAAAAAAATACTTACCTGAACTTACCTTAATGTCCATGGGATGGGTCCCTCCGTCCTTGGGTGTCCTCCTGGGGTGGGCAAGGGTGGCAGGGGGGGTCCGTGGGGGCAGGGGAGGGCACTCTGGGCTCATTTTGAGCCCACTTGTCCCTTAACGCCATCCCTGACCCAGGCGTTAAAAAGCGGCGCAAATGCGCCGTTTTTGGCCACGCCCACTCCCGGGCGTCATTTTTGCCCGGGAGTATAAATACCACGTAAAGGCCTGGGAGTAATTTTTTAAGACGGGAACGCCTCCCTTGCATATCATTAACGCAAGGAAGGGGTTCACGCTAAAAAATGACGCACACTCCGGGCACTTTGGCGCCCGAAGCGTCTAACGCCATAGTATAAATATGGCGTTAGTTGGCGTTAGTTTAGCGTCGAATTTGCGTCGAAAAAAACGACGCAAATTCGGCGCAACCAGAGTATAAATACGGCCCTTAGTGCTTTGAGCAATTGAAAAATCCAGTCTTTGCAAAACCTCCCCTTAAGCAGAGTATGCCGTTTAATAAGACCAGCAGGGCAGCCAAGTCTCCTCTATCCAAAGCTATCAAAAGTGGTTCTTTAAATCCAGTCCACCAGAGCCAACTATAAAGTAGCCCAAAAACAGGCTAAAATAGTCTGGGATAATTTTGGTTGAAGGGATGTCCTGGATGCTGTTTGGTCTGGGAACAAGGCAGCCTTTTAGCACATGATTATCCACAGAGCAAAAACAAGTATAATAAGATGGAGAATAACATCTTACCCCAGGACTTGTTTAGCTACTTCCAAGCACTTTAAAGTGTTAACACCCCCTGTTCATACCATCTTGGATTCTGGAGAGATAGACTCTGACCCTTTAGCGAGATGCACCCAAACTGTGCAAGAGCTAGATGATGATCCAGGGTTCTTTTCCTTGGAGGAAGAACCTATGCTGTTTGTTCACAGAAAGCAGATAGGCTCCAGGGCCGAATAAGATTCCTGCTGGTGTTTTTAAATCAAAATCAAAATTGTTTTGCTAATGCTGTCATGGCCGGTGTCCAAATATTTGCAACCTGGAAAGCAGCAGAGATATTTCCTATCTTTAACAACGGCCTTATATCTGACCTAGTAAATCATCAACGGATAAGCCTTATTGATGAAGCACAAAATATTCTGCAAAACAAATTTAACACTATCTTTTGTCATGGATTGAAGATGACAAGATTCTCTCCCAGTTTTTAAGCAAGGTTCCATTCCAAGACGAGCACAGTAGACTAGGGGCATATTGGCAAGCTTGTGGGGCAGGGCAGCGCTGCAAGCATTCTTGCTGCGCTGCCCTGCTTCAAAAGAAGAGGGCAGGAATGCTCCTTATCTACAAGAGAGAGCGCATTCCTGTCCTTTTCCACTGCGCTGGTGCACCATGGGCTGCCATGCACCAACGCAGGCACCCTTGCACCATTGTGCAAGGGTGTCTGTGTTTCAGGGATAATTGTTTTGTGCAGAAAGTGACAAACAACAACAGAAGTGGGAAATGCTCTATTGTATAATTTCTTATATTTAAGAAGTTATGCCCAGTTGCAATGGCCTAGATGGGATTGAACTACTTACCTCCAGTTTTGGACTAAATAATTTTTATTGTAAAACTAAAACATTGGTGCATCATTTTTGAATTTTTAAAACAAAGCATCTCATCGTATTAGAATAACAAACAAACTGTTGCTAGGGAAACTCCATCATGTATGAGCACAAATATATTTAACACTGCACCTTATTACATTTGTATCCACAATGTTGTACTTATTCCTCTGGGATAGAAGGGATTGAACCGTCTTTCCTAATCACAAGCAATGTTTTTCTTATACCCACCCTACTTCATTGGTGTACTACGTTAAACCATCGAAGCAGAAGCATGATAGCACACATGGACCATAAACAACACTTTATTCAAACCCACAAATGTTCCTGTAAAATTCAGTTTTATAAAGCACCTTGCTATCTTTCCTTACATGTGAATTTTTTTTAAAGAAGATTTTACAAATGTACCTACGATTCTCTGACAATTCTGAATTTCAATTAAGATGTGTTTTATGTGGAATATTGTAATCAGTATTTTTTACGTTGCTTTTAAGGTCTTTGGCCGAAATAAATTATTTGATTGAAAACTGTACAATGGTATCAGATTTCATTTTTGTGTGTGGATTTATGATGCCTTTTGGGTGTTTTACTTTGTTCAGGTTGAAGTCACAAAGATATTTCAACTAAAGTGCTTCCATTATTTTATTTTTTTCTATTTAAATTAATGCATTTCGCTAATGAAAAAAAACGTGATCTTAACATGTGATGTCATTGATATTTAGAAACAGTAAATAGTCACAATATTTAGAAGTATATAGAGTACTGGGCAGCCGCACAAATCTAATTTAAATGCATGATTTTAACTGCACACTTCTGCTTATGCTTGTCTTCTCTGCCCTGGCTAGTCCTAGTCAAACTAGAAATGTGCCTCCTGCGGAAAATCAGAACTGTCAATAAACTGCGTCTGCTGCCAAAATATTATCTAAACAGATCATACGTAATCACTTGGTACAATTATCTCTTACATTTTAAATGACAATGTGTACTCTGGCACTGCACCTGTGCTCGGTATTCTGGGTCCCATTGAAATGATTAAAAAAATGAGCCTCTGCAAGCAGTTTTGAATTTACATAGTTTATCTTGTTCCGTGACAGGTCGTTTTTTATATCTAAGTGTGCTTGAAAGATGCGAAAATGGTGAAAACGTGTTGTTCTAGTACATAACCTTTTTTACGATAATTGTCGGTTCTGCTTAGTAGTGTGGCACATAAACTTTTGCTCATGGTAATTATTTAAACTGCAAATCTCCCTTTAACTATAATTGGTTCCTCATTTGGATCAGCAGAATATAGCTATTGCTTGTTTGGACAGTGTGTGGCAGTTAGTTGACTACCGGAATGAATCGATGAATGAATTTCTGCAGCTCTGATGATGATCCACTACACAGAGGAGGCGAAACGCTGTCGGTTTGTTGGCAAAGCTGCAAAAGGAACTCATGTGCTCTTCTAGTTGTATTTTCGTATTCTCTGTATATTGTTACTTGTTATTTATCGCTGTGCGAACACTCACGAGCACTAAGTACCTTTTTATATAACAGTAAAATAATTGAATCTGTCAAAGCGTGTGTGTCTCTTCTCATTAATTGAATACTTTGATGTATTTTAAATTGTTTAATGTTTCATCACATGGAGCCCTTGTCGCATGTATGTTGATTGCCCCTGGTTCCAGGTGTCTTTATATTGTATGCAGAGTATGGCCCTCATTACGAGTCTTGCAGAGACAGGCCGGCTATGCCAGCACTGCCGTGTTACGACCGACCGTGGATGTGAACAGGGAAGTACACACCAAGTACATCGCCTGTACAGCCAGTGCGGGCCAACCGCCGCCGACGGCGGATGCCATCAACAGGGCGGCGGAAAGGACCTTACCACCCACCCTATTACGGATCAGCACTCTGCCACGACTTCTGGGGCGGGCCAACCTTCACTCAAAGCCTGGCAGAAAGGAACAGTATATAAGGAAACACTCACCGTAGGGACACAGAGGAGGCTGCCGACGACATGGAGCGTGAACTGGAGATCTTCGCTATGCTGGTACTTGTAACCCACTTCTAGGACATACAGTGCAGGCGAAGAGGACAAGGGTGAGTACCCGCCTACCACTCAAGGGAGGGAAGGGAACACTTACACACCCACATGCCTCACACACACCCAACACTGACTGCCACACCCACACACAAACACATGCACAGCAACACCCTTACACATATACACACACACGTGCACTCGCAACACACTCATTCACAACCAGAACACACACCACGCCCTACACACACATCACTCACTCACCAAACAATGCCAACCATATACACGCCACAACACTCATACCCAGCCACACACAAACTGATCACAAAACCACAGCCGGCACAGACACCAGGTAGAAGACGGCATACCATCCACACATATATTAGTACCATATCATGATGCCATCGTCCATACCACTCACTCCACCCACACCATGCATAACTAAACACACATCACAATCAATTACCCACACACATAACATCCACACCAACTTCCAAACCCATCACCACACAAACACCATTGCACACATATAGACAGATAGGGGCAAAAGTGGAGAACAGAAGTGATGTCGCCACTCAAGCACATTACACATGCACAGATGGGGACAGCGATGCACATACCTTTGCACACAAGGCAACCATAGTCAAACGCAGGACATCTTGATCAAAGTCCACCAACTGTGCAAGTTGGTCATATATATTATTGGGAAAAACAAAATGGGAAGCAGGAACTATTTACAAAGAGGCTCATTGGACAGTTCAGAGGTCCATGACATTGCAGCTAAACAGTACCAACAAGGCCCCAACTTGACTCCTGACATAACCATGGTCTCCACAGGGCAGGGGCATCAATGGGCCAGGCACCTCAGGGTGCAGGGGGAGCTGTTGGTGGTGGGGATCAGGTTAGGAAGGGGGGGTTTGGGGGAGGGGGGCTTGGTCTTAGCTTTTGATGGAGGGGGAGTTGGTTTAGATCAGTGGGTGGGAGCAGGATAAGGCCTCTTCACAGGTGTGTTCTTGGAGGGGGAAGGGACATGGGAACCGTAAGGAAGTTCGAGGGAGAATTGTGAACCGGAGGTACTGGGTTTGGGGAGGCCACGGGAACATACAGGGACAAGACGGGGGTGAGCCAGGAGATTCAAACAGGTCAACGTGGGAATGGAAATATTTTTTAGGAGCATGTAGAGGGGCTGTGGGAACAGGCGTGGAGTTGAGGTAGAGGGAGTGATTGTAGGAAGTGTAGGTGTGCTGGACATGGATGTAAGTGGGTGGGTGCTTGAGTGTGGTGGATGAATGTTGGGTGGCTGAGTGGGTGCGCTTATGTGTTTTGGGAGGAGGTGGGAGAAAAAGGGTTTGAGAGGACAAACGGGTTGTGTGAATGGAAGTTGTGGTGGTGTCTGCAGGTCTGGTGTGTGCTGCAGGTGTCTGTCATCGTTGTTGTGGTGAGTGCAGGTGTGGTGTTTGGGGTGCATGTCCGGGTGACTGCTGTTGTGGTAACTGTGTCAATGGGGGCAGGATCTGGGAGTGATGATACAGTACTTGCGGGTGTGTGTGGTGAGGTCACTGTAACGGAGGACGGGGTGGGGGAAACAGTGGAGGACGTGGCTGTTGTCGTGTTTGCATCTGTCTGTTGAATGTGTGCATGGCTGCAGTGTGACCTGTGGTGACCATGTGTGTCCTTGTGTGGCATGTGTGTTATTCTGTGTGCATGCTGTTTGGCTGGTGTACTTTGGATGGGTGAGGGGAGAGAGGTGCTGGATGGGGCACATGTGGTTGGAGGGGGGTCAGAGGTACTAGGGACACTGGCTGCCATCAAAGAGGAGGCCAGAGGCTGATACTATCTTTGGAGGCCAGGGAAGGCACTGTGAATGCATTCCAGGTAGGCATTGGTTTGCTGCATCTGGGATGCCTTACCCTGGATGGCATTCTTGATGGTTGTCTGTCCCACAGAGATGGTTCTCAGGAGGTCAATAGTCTCCTCATTGGGGCAGGGGCTGAGGTGCCTCTGGCGAAAGAGACGCCCACCCTCCTGGGTGAGCGGGAACGGGCAACTCAGTGGGGAGCTACTGGGAGGTAGGTGCTGGCAGGGGGGTGGTGGTGGAAGATGTAATTGGGGTGATCCCAGAGGGGTCCGCCACCACTAGGGAGCTGCAATCAGAGGAGGAATCAGAGTCTGATGTTGCAGTGGTAGTAGGCTCCCCCGTGGTGCTCCCCTCACCCTCCAACCCACTGGTTTCTTCCACGTCGGTGGACTGTGCCTCCTGGGTTCCGTGGGCTGCAGCATCCCCTCTCGCCAGTGCCTCTGCTCCTTCGCCTGATGATGCTGATGCACACAAGGACACAAGAAAAGAGAGTGGGGGAGGCAAAGAAAGGGATGCAGGGTGTGAGCAACTCATCTATGACGCATGTAGGCACACATGCAGTACACTTCAGTCTCAGACCTCCCCTTACCATAACCTTTGCACTACAGGAATGTTCCACTGATAGGGATTACACCGGCCTCTTTGGAGTACACTACATTGACAGTGGTGCCCTTCAGATTCATTGTACATGTCCTGCAACTCCAGTTGAGGTATCCATTTAATGCTCAGATGTTTTGAGTACCACTACGTCACTTTGCAAGAAAACAGGAACAGTACTTGACTGTCTGTACTCCCCAATTTCCACCTTACATGGGTACACATGCCCCCTACACTTCAAGGTAATGTGACCCGGTTGTCAGGAGATTACCCATTAAATCAAACTTCTACAGGAGCAGATGCCTTTTACTCAACTCCCTCCAACAGATACGTGCTCAGACTTTACTGATTATCTGAACCCTGCATCTGTTAGGGGGAAAGGGGAATGGGAATAGAAAAAGAGAGAGTGCCTCCAGATCCAGTTCCAGCTTGTGTTCCCCACTTAAAGATAGATATTCAGTGTGTGTTTCTGTAACCTGCACCTTTCTTCTTATTGGGATTTCTTTAAAGGAAGGACCTGCAGTCAGGTGATAAAAGCATAGATAAGTACATTCCTACTACACATTCCACTGTTCAGCCATTCACGTTCACCCAATTCTATTGTTCTCCTAACCTGAATCTCTTGGGAGACTAGCCTCTCTCTAAGAGAACAATGTTAACTTAAAATCTTCTTTTCTCCAGGAGTCAGAGGTATCCAAGGTTCTCTGGAGAACAGCTCAAAGGTTCACAAATATACAATCTACTAATGTCTTTTACAGGAAATGAAAACTCATTCTCAAGGTTCAGTTTTCTTAGATACAGACTCTAGGAATTAGTCTGAGCACTGAGATTTGTCTCTAAGACTGGCAAGTCTGCAAAGCGAAGAGTTTTTGGATATATATGTACATATATATATATATATGTTGGCAAGTCTGGAAATCACACAAAAGGATTCCTTACTGCAGTTGCTTGAAGTTCTTTTAAGCCAAAACAAATTCTCCTCAGAAGTTGATAGCCAGTTGTTGGTAGAAGGAAGAAATTCAGCTTCTCCAGAAGGGAAAAAGTAGCTGGTATGCACACCGTAACAGGAAAAATAATTAAATACTAAAAACTGGAAGATTTCTATGAAACAAAGTGCTTCAGGAACACTGCTCATTCTCCTCAGGATGACAGTTGAAGTGCACAGCTCCCAGAGAAAAACAGCTGGAGGGAAGCTTCAGCATGAGACTAAGGTAGAAACACTAGAGTGCTGACCTCACAAGGATTTGTGGCCACCATCTTGAGTGGCAGTTAAACCTGAACAAGCTAGTTCTAAGAACAGCCTCCTTAAGAGCCACCGGGAGTGAGGACGCCTCTGCAAACAACGTGGGTATAAGGAAAAGGGGAATCATTTTTGCTGAAGGAAGAACTTAACAACACTGGCAATAGTTTTCCTGACAGTACCCCCCTGCAAAGAACACCCTCCCACAGACGGTTTGTTGGGGAAAGTGTTGTGAAATTGCTTTATCAACCTTGCAGCATGCACATTTAGGAAAGCTTTCCAGGACCTTTTTTCTGGGCCAAAACCTTTCCAATCAATGAGGTAATATAATATTCCCTTTTTAAACTCTGAGTCTAAAATTCTGTTCATGTCATATTCTAAATGTGAATCTACATGGACAGGATCTGGTGGTGTGGTTGCCCTAACAATGGGAGAGCTTCTTTTAAGAAGCGAGACATGGAATACTAGATGAACCTTAATCCGAGGAGGCAAGGCGAGTTTGACCGTTTCTGGATTTACAATTTTCTTTATTTTAAAGGGTCCTACATATCTAGGCTGGATTTTTTTGTTCCCTCTTAAATGTAAATGTTGAGTGGATAGCCATATCTTCTCACCCTCGCAATAACCAGAATTACCTCTCCTCTTTTTGTCAGCATGCTTCATTTAAGAGACCTTTGCCTTGGCCAAATGTTCTCTAGCAGATTGGTAGGTCTTTTGAATTTTGTTACTGAACTCATTTGCAACTGGGAACGAGCCTCCCGACCTTCCTAATATAATGTTTGGGTCCCTACCAGAGTTCAACTAGAAAGGAGAATAACCTGTGGAGGCATGAATAGCATTGTTGTACGCAAATTCTGCTGTTCAAATTAAATCTGGCCAATCATCATCTTGGTCCAGAAGATATAAGCATAGGTACTGCTCTATCTCCTGGTTAACTCTTTCCTTCTGTCCATCGTTTTCCAGATGCTAACTAGTAGAATAACGTGAGTCTATTCCAAGTTGTTTCATAAAGGCCCTCCAGAATTGGGAAACAAATTGGGGACCTCGATCTGAGATTACAACCACCTGAATGCCATGAGCTCTCACAATGTGCTGTGAAAATAACTGTGCTGAGAGGCTCTGTGAACCTTCTTCAGAGGGATAAAATGACTCATTTTAAAAAAGGTGTCCATAGAAACTATGATTGTGTCAAAACCTTGACTTGAAGGAAAATCTACAATCAATTCCATAGTAATGGTGTGCCAGGGATATGGTGCAATGGGAAGAGGCTGAAACTCACCTTCAGGAGCTAGTCATGTTGTCTTTCCTCGAATGCATTTATCACAGGTTTGAACGTATTGCCTTATTTGAGGGATCATGGCAGTCAACCAGAAACACCTTTTAATTAATTCGGTAATCTTCAAAATTCCTTTATGGCCAGCTAAAGGCTTATCATGACACACTTGCAGCGCTAGTTTGATTTGGCAAATATGAAGAATTTTCAACAAAAGGGAGATTTTCTAGAACCTTTCTTCCTTCCTTTTTTTAGGCCCAATCTGAAATTTCTTGGTGACACATGAATTCTCGAACCTTCCTTTTTATTTCAGAAAATTGTAAGGTACAAACAAACTTGTCTGCTGGAATAATTGGAATCTTTTCAGCTTCTCCGGCTCCAGGTATATTATTCATTCTCGATAACGCATCTGCCTTACCATTGTCAGAACCAGGTCGATAGGTAATGGTAAAATTAAAATCTGCAAAGTACAAGGACCATCTCAATTGCCTCGGAGTTAATGTCTTAGCAGTCTTTTAATAATTGAAGATTTTTATGATCGGAGATCACAGTGACTACATGACAAGTCCCTAATAAATAATGCGCCGTTCTTGAAAGGCACCTTTACTGCTAATAGCTCTTTGTCAGCAATTGGATAATTTCTTTCAGGAGGAGTTAATTTCCTGGATCGAAATGCCACTGGGTGAAGTTGACCAGTTTCCTTGTGCCTCTGAGACAATACTCCACCAATTGCTTGGTCAGAGGTGTCAGCTTCCACAAAAAATGGCTCCTCAGGGTTAGGATGGAGAAGGATCGGGGCTGTCGTAAAGGCCCTTTTGAGGACCTCAAAAGCTTCTTCAGCATCAGTTGACCAATGGAAGGGTACTCCTTTTCTCAAACGTTTTGTAATGGGGACCACCTTTTTAGAAAACTCTTTTATAAACCAGCAGTAAAAATTGGCAAAGGCAATAAAACTTTGCACCTCCTTCACCGTTTTAGGAGAAGGCCAATCCAGGATTGTTTGAATTTAAGCAGGATCCATGGAAACTCCATTTTCCGATAAGATGAATCAAAAGAATTTTACTTCCTTCGCATGAAATGCACACTTTTCCAACTTCACAAATAGGTTATTTCCCAATAATTTCTTTAGTACTGCTCTCACGTGATCTACATGGTCTTGCAAATTCTGGGAGAAGATTGAAATATCAACGTAGACCACTACAAATAGATCTAAAAACTCCCTCAGAACATCATTCACAAAGTGCTGGAAAGCGGCAGGGGCGTTACATAGCCCATAAGACATCACTTGGTACTCATAAAGACCAAACTGGGGGGCAGAAGGCCATTTTCTATTTGTCTCCCTTAGAAACGCAAATTAAATGGTACGCTCCACGAAGATCTAGTTTGGTGTCGATTTTTGCGTCTTTTACCTTATCTAGAAGTACTGAAATCAAGGGCAGGGGATATCAGTTCTTCACTGTAACTTCATTTAACGCTCTATAATCGATACAAGTTCTTAACTTGTCAATCTTCTTCTTTGGGATGAAAAAAGGGGGGAAGAGTCTGGGGATTGCGAGGGCCGAATAAAACTGTTTGCCAAATAGATTCCAAATATTCTTTTAGGAACTTGTTCTCCTTTTCAGTAAGGGCATAGATTCTACTGCAAGGTAGATTCGCACCTGGCTCAAGTTCGATCCTGCAACCATAAGATCTATGGGGAGGTAGCTTCTGTGCCTCTGCTTGGTGAACACTGCAGACAATTCTTTATATTCTGAGGGAACGACAACCTTTTGCTAGAGCACAAACCACATTGGATTTGGTAGCTAAAACTTGAGCGGGAGATAGTGCACTACTTATCTCTTGAGGACCATAACAATGTTTCCGACAGTAGCTTGAATTTAATTGTACAGTCCTCTTTTCCCAATTAATTTAAGGGTTGTGCTCCGTAACCCACGGTAAGTCCAATATCAGCTGAAATTGTGGAGCATCTATGAGATTGACAGATATCTTTTCTTGGTGTCGTAGATGATCTTTCAGAACTATAGGTTCAGTTTAATCTGTGATAGGGCCTGAAAACAGGTTTGATCCATCCATCGCACAAACAAGCTCTGCAATTCTTTTTTTGACAAAATGTATTCCCATTTTTGTGGCATATATGGATGTCGTAAAATTTTCCCATAGCTCCTGAGTCAATCATCACTGAAACCTTCTGCAGCTTCTTTTCTCTGAAGATGAGGTCAAAGGAGATGGTTAGATGAGGGGAAGCAGACTGTAATGTGTTTGCCACTACTTGGGATTGAGGGGCTGGTTGGTGCTGTGAGATAACCAGGGTTACTCTCTTAATAGAATGAGTTTTCTATTTTCTTGAATTATCTTGTTTAGGCTTCTTTGGGCATTCTCATACAAAATGCCCAGACAACCCACATTAGAGACATAGGGGGTCATTCCGACCCCGGCGGGCGGCGGGCACCGCACGCCGGGCGGAAACCGCCCAAAGACCGCACCGCGGTCAAATGACCGCGGGGGTCATTTTAACTTTCCCGCTGGGCCGGCGGGCGATCTCTAGAAGATCGCCCGCCGGCCCAGCGGGAAAGCCCCTGCAAAGAGGAAGCCGGCTCCGAATGGAGCCAGCGGATTTGCAGGGGTGTGACAGGTGCAGTAGCACCCGTCGCGATTTTCACTGTTTGCCAAGCAGACAGTGAAAATCTTTGTGGGGCCCTGTTAGGGGGCCCCTGCACTGCCCATGCCAGTGGCATGGGCAGTGCAGGGGCCCCCAGGGGCCCCACGACACCCGTTCCCGGCAGCCTCTTCCTGGCGGTGTAAACCGCCAGAAACAGGCTGGCGGGAAGGGGGTCGGAATCCCCATGGCGGCGCTGCTTGAGGATTCCCTGGGCCAGGAGAAAACCGGCGGGAAACCACCGGTTCCCCTTTTCTGACCGCGGCTTTACCGCCGCGGTCAGAATAGCCCAGGAAGCACCGCCAGCCTGTTGGCGGTGCTTCCGTTGCCCTCCACCCTGGCGGTTTGAAACCGCCAGGGTCGGAATGAGGGCCATAGATTCTTAGATCTTCACTTGTCCTTTTCCTCTTTAGACAGGGAACCTCTAACACTTCTGATTTGCATTGGCTCTTCCAAAGAGTGTGTCTCAAAGGTCTTGATACTTTCCACTTTACCTCGTTGGGAGGCCGTCCTCAGCTGGGCCACTGCAGTCTTCCGGGCCCAGCGTCTCAGGTCCTCCCACAGTTTCCTGCAGTGGGTGCTCCGCCAGCTGTAGACCACAAGGGTCCGCACGTCCTTGGCAATGGCTCACCATAATCCCTTCTTGTGATGGGTGCTGAAATGCATGGGAGACTGATAGGAATACACATTAATGTAGACCACACGCATGCTGACATAGGGTACAATCGTACTGACAGTAGGCCACCATAAATTCCATCATCTTCCTGCAGGTCCACATTGATGGCCTACTCCACTACTCCTATACGCTTGGTAATCCTACATTCACACACACATACACCCAAGCAATATCACTCATTACTAGGACACTGTTAATCCACTCAACTGCTTCACTGGTCGCCCACACAACTTGGCATACAGGGGTAGGACCCCGTCCACAAGCCTAGTCAGCTCCTCCTGTGTGAAGGCTGGGGCCCTCTCCCCTGTAGCATGTGCCATCTTCACAACCAGATGTAGGTCACAGCAGCACACACAGTGGAGTTGGGGTTGTGGTGAGTGCAGGAGTCAAGTGGGAAAGGGAAATCAAAATTACGGTGACAACCACATCGGTAAGCATCATCACTGCCGGTGGCGAGCATGATTGGTCGCTGTTCCCCATAGGCACCAATGTTAACAAATGAGGAATTGCACGTCGGTACTGACCTCCTAATGCCATGACAATTTATGCCAGTGGAGTCATTTCACTACCACCTGTCCTCAGCATGTAGGACAGACGACCACCATTTGAAGTGTAAAATGTATTAGAGTGCAATCTCTAAGCGCTGTCTATGCTTTCATATCTTCTTGTACATGTTAGGCACATCAGTCATATACAACTATACATGCCATATGTGATGTGTGGCATCAGTTAGCTGCATTTGTAGGTTGCATTGCATCGCGACCACTCATCGATTGTCACAATGTTAGCTGCATGCAACCCTTCCATTATATGAAGGCTACGTTTGTGCAGTTGTGTGTGCGTTGACATCATCAGTAATGTGTTGGTGTGGTGACGTATGTGTGTTGTCCCTCCCTAGGTATCAACCCATGCAGAGACTGAGGAATGCACTGATGTATCTGACCCTAGTTGACCTGGCATCCATGGAGGAATGACACGTCATACTGACCTACCGTCTGAACTGGATGACCATACGTGAACTCCGTGCCCAATTGTAACTAGATCTACTGCCAGCACTACGTAATCCCTATGCTATTCCCCCTACTGTGCAGGTACTATCTGTGCTACATTTTTTGTCCAGTGGGTCATTTCAAGTGACAGTTGCCTTGGCAGCAGGTGTGTCACAGCCATTGTTCAGTAACATCTTAAGGGATGTCCTCACTGCCTTGCTGAAACACCTCCGCAGCTACATCACACTTCCCCAAACTGATGGCTTGCCCACTGTAAAATCTGATTTCTATGCCATTGCACACATTCCACATATCATCGGGGCCATAGATGGCACCCATATTCCCTTGATTCCTCTCAGGGTAAATGAACAAGTGCACAGGAATAGGAAAAGTTATCACTTCATTAATGTACAGGTGGTGTGTCTTGCAGACCAGTACATCTCCCTGTGATTGCCAAATACCCTGGATCTGTGCATGACTCTTACATTTTGAGGAACAACAGTGTCCCACACCTCATGGCACGGCAACAAAGAGAGAGAGCCTAGCTTATGTGTGAGTGAGATGTGAGAGTGCAGTAGCTAACAACCTGCCTTTCTTACTCTTTACCCTCTACACAATGGTGCATATGCTATGTATTCCCACTCTTCCCAGGTGATTCTGGCTATTCAAACCTGTCCTGGCTGTTGACACCAGTGAGGTATACAGGGTCAGGGTGTGGCATTCGCTACAATGAGGCCCATGGCAAGACAAGAAGAATCATCAAAAGGACCTTCGGCCTACTGAAGGCAAGATTCTGGTGCATGCATTTGTCAGTCAGATCCCTGTGCTACTCCCCAAACAAGGTTTGCCAGATCATCGTGGCCAGCTGTATGCTGCACAACGTGGCACTAAGGAGATATGTACCCCTACTGGAAGAGACGGAATGGCCTGATCCACCGGTGGCAGCTGAGGGGACAGAGGACAGCGATGAAGAAGGGGAGGATGATGTGGAATCCAGAACTCAGCTCATTCAGCTATACTTCCAATGAGTTGAAGGTAAATTTTGCCTAATGTTTCCCACAACATTGCCTATGTAGATTTGTGCACAATTGTAAGAATGTACAACCAGTGCTGAGACGCAACAGTGTGTGTGGTTCAATGTGTGTACTGTCACATACCCCTTACTGCTTCATGTGTTTGATGACTCCCAAAGGTAGTTCACACCCAGAAGTTTTGTTTTCCTGGATGTGTTTCCTGCATGGACTGTTTGGACATGCTGCGTGGATAGAGGGTGTGGGCCAGTTTTGCTGATATCACATCTCCTCAGTACTTGCACACCGACCTAGTGTCCCTCACAATGTGGGTGGAGGTCACCTCAGCTAAATTAGATGGCCCTACAGTTGTACTAATCTTCAAAGCTTCATATTTGAGTCCATAACTGGTGTGTAGTGCAACTGAGAAATGGTAATACTGGTCAGTCAAGAAGTGACAGTACTCTGGCAATGATGTCCAACTTTGGACACAAAGCAGGTACATATGTCATTGAGCAAACTGTACCTAAATGTTTGCTACATGTCTGTTCCTCACAGGTCTTCCTATGGTGGGATTCCCTTTGCCATGCCGTGTACAAGGAGGATTAGGACATTCCTACTACAAGTGTTAGAAAACATTTCACAGATTTGGAATGTTACATGCCTGCAAACTTTCCCCCTAGACAATTTCTGGTACTGTTTCAACATTTTACATTGACAAAGTTATTCATGCATGTATTAGAAATAAAGCACAAATAACTTGGGTGTGAATGTACAGTGTTTATTAAGTGAAGCAAAATAAGGGATGGGGAAATACAAGGGAGTGGACAGATGGTGGACAAAATAGTCAGTGTGGTGTTCTCAGATGCTGGTAGCACAGGTCCAGAGTCCATGAGGCGATTGGAAAATGGAGCACAGCCAGTAGATAATCAACAAGGTGTGTTAGTGGCACACAATGGAGACAGTTCAGGAGAGGATCAATTCCTGGTGGTGGGTTTGGTCGTGGCTACAGTCTCTGAGGGATGTGTGGTTGGCTGGCCACATTTGTGAGGGGGTTCTTGGGTAACAGAGAAAGGGGTGCTGGTGTCTTGTAAGTCCCCTTGCTGGGCCACCAGTCCAATACCAGGCGCAGATGTGGAGGGCTGGGGTGTCTTGTGGCTTGTGGAAGGGGCCTGCATTTGCGTGGAGATCTCACGCAGGACTGCAGTCATGTCCTGCAGCAACACCTGATGGTGTTCACTCTGCAGCCTCTTGGCCAGTCACTACCCTGGTTTGGCTCCCCCCTTGGCCCACAGTGTGCCCACTCCCACTTGCACCAGGACCTTCATCATCTTGCGTGGTGACGGGTGGTGACTCCGGTCCCTATGCAGGTGGGCACACAGTGGCTGAACCAGGGGCACCAGTTTTGGGACATTGATCCACAGCTGTTGGTGGTGGCTGAGTAGTGGTGGTCTGTCTGGTAGGCTGGGTGGGGCTTCTGGAGGGTGACTGTGGTCCTTCAGATCCAGACATCCCCTCATCCACCTCTTCCTGATGTTGTCCCTTGTGCGTGGATGGTTTCCCACTGAATTCACCCTGTTGACGATCCTCTGCCATAGCTCCATCTTCCAAGCAATAGATGTCTGCTGGACGTGTACACCGAACAGCTGTGGCTCCACCCTGATTATTTCGTCCACTATGGTCTGCAACTCCCTGTCAGTGAAACTGAGTTTCTAAGGGGGTGGCATAGTGGGTTTTGTGGGGAGATATGTGCTGTGATGTGGTGGTGTTGTTTGAGCTAGTGGAGTGTGTGAGTGAGTTGGTGACAAGTGTGGTGATATTTGAAGGTGCAGTTGTGGGATGCGTGGTTGTGTGTCTGTGAGTTATATGTGGCATGTGGGGTGTGCAAAAATGTGACTTGAGTTTGTGGTGTCCCTTTCCAGGTGGCCTAGGGTTGTGTGGCAGCAGGTAGGCATAGCTAGGGATTGTGCGTGTTGTGGGTGTGTGTTTTATAGTGGTGTGTGTGGGTGTGTGAAGTGTATGTATGTGTCTCAGGTGTGGGGTTTTCAAAATGACCAATGTGGGGTATTGTTATTGGTGAGTCCATTACATGGCCATGGCAGTTCGTACTGCTGTTGCATGACCGTTGTGCTGATTTGTGATTGGTAATTGGGAGGGCAGTTTTTTTCTTGCTGTGCCGGTGGCAGATTCTGTGCAGCCTGTTTCCTGCCATTGCTTGGCCTGGCGGGGTCGGATAACTTGCTCTTTTCTGGTGGGTTTTGCCTTTGGGGTCGTAATATGGCAGTAAGTTTCCCGTGTCCACGCTGGTCTTTTGCAGGCAGACTGCAGGGTGGTTGGCGGTAATTCCTGCCAAACTTGTAATGAGGGCCTGTGTTTTCTAAATACACAATTACAATTTTCACTATCAGTGTTTCATAAATGACACAGGGTTCCCAGTGCACCTTTGGGTTTGCCTTTCAAAAATCCTTTGTATTCATTGGTAAATGCTTTACGTTTGTCCCTATTTGGGGCAGTTTTGTTACCCCCTTCGCCATTGACCCTATTGCATGGATAATTGCATGTGTGCCAATGCGTTTGACTGCGAGCAAACTTCTTTTTCCTTTTGTGTATCTCCTTCGCAATTATGCTCATGATGTCCGTGGTGCTTTGCATCAGCTTGCTTATGTCAATTGTTTTGCTTTTCATTTTCAATTTATATGGCAAGAAAATTCTAGTTAGGAATTTACAACACTAATAGCTCTATCTATCTTGAGCAAACACGAGACCCATTGCTTTGCAAATGCTTGTTTTCTTTGATCTCTCCTGTAGTAGTTGTGTAGCCTGTGGAGGATTAAGTCATAGTGACCTTGGTGGATGTGGAAGAGATGGAGGATGAGATAGATTTTGACTGTTGTGGATCTTGTGGATATAACGAGATTCATGTGTTGACTGATTAGCCCACAGGAAGTGACATCTGTTAGTAATGTTTGTAACTCTGTTGGATATTCTCCTCTCTTTTATCTAGCAGTGCTTGCAACAAAGCCTCTTTTGAACACAGTAGCAGCCCATGGCTCTGGCATAACAACGGTCTGACCAAAGTCAAGAGGCCCACAGTGCCATTTCTACATAACCAAGATATCAGTGACCATTCTCAGGTAGCTAATCTGTGTCATGTTGGCCATCAGCCACTATTGATCATGCACTGGAGAGCTTCCTTTATGGGATCAAATGATCTCCTGTCTACCACTCCTCTTTGTGCAATTTAATTATCTTATGAAGGTGATGTTTGAATTCTGACCTGGTTGTCTCGCTTGTCTGACTTCAGCTCAATTCTTATGCTGTTCTGATTTCTGGATAGAGAGTGGATGGCTCAAGTGCAGGTTATGCCCTGAGCATTTTCCTTAGAAGAGAAACATTGCATGCTTTACAATCAGTGCATTCTTATTGCCAAATCAGATTGCTGCTACTCGTGATGTTTGTTATTCTGGTAGCACTGTTGCACTATCTAGTGGTGTTGCTCCACCTTGTGAAAGCACAGCTTCACCTAATGAGGGTGTTGTTGCTTTGGCTTTGGCGGTAGGTTTATCTTGCCGGTATTGCCTGTATTGCTGTTCAGCTAACCTTCATGGCTCTTTATTTGAAGGTGCTCTTTATTTTCTATAAGTATAACTGTTGGGACAGAAAAGTAATCTTCATGGTAAGATATATGTACCTCTGTCCTGACAACCCAACTGTATTGTTGTCTCAATTTATAATGATGATTTGTTCGCCATAGGCAAACATAGACCATGAGTGTGCACCATAACATAGGCCTGTCTCATGGATTGCAATCTTGTTGGACCAGGAGGGGTGCCCAAAGTGATGTCCTCATAGTGGTGGAAGGCTACCTCCTTCACCAGGAGTTAAGCAGCACAATTGCAGTAGCTTACTGTGTAGTGATCAGCAGTAGTGAATTGGTCCTTTTTAACCTGTATCATTGGATTGAGACCAACAGGCTTACTCACCTTTTTTAAAGTTATGCTGCTGTGTGTTTAATTCCCCCCAGGCCTCCATCAAGTTAATGTAAAAGTGCATGCATGGTAGAAACCTGTGCTGAATCCATGTGCGCTCGCAAGAATTACACTACACAAAGGATGAAGTTTGGTACAGTATGCACAAGATAAATATTCAGGCTGGTGTGTTTTTAAAGTAACACACCCTGGTATAGTACAGAGAGACTCCAGTTCTGATCAGTCTGTGAGCACACTGAGTGCATGGACTGCATGTGGGTATGATGGTACTAGCAGAATACCTGAGGATAACAGCGCTGGGCAGTGAGTGTGCTGTGGATGTACACTGAATACAGAAGGCCTGTAATGGTACATTACATGGAGGAGCTTGGGCTCCAATTTGGGTAGCCCAGGCCTGTCTGGTGAAAACATGAGGAGTAGAGGAATCCCCCAAGACAGACTGGTATATTGCTTCATTCCTGTAGCTTGGGTGGGGCATGCACTGGAGGATAGAAGTGCCAGGCTCTCTCTGTGTATTTCAAAGGGCTCTTTGATTCAGTGACAGATCACATGGAGGGGCCTGGACATATTTCAGGAAGAGAGAGATGGGGCTGATAAGGGAGGCATAAAGAGTATGGCTGAGGACCCAGGATTAATCTTTTGATGCAAATATCACTGTGACTGACCTCCAGGAGTGATCTCTGGTCACTCCCATGAATCTTATTCTGGCTTAATCAGCTTTGGAATCCTGCATGCCGTGACAGACATCCTTCAGGAGGAAGAAGAAAGAGGAAAGATGTGAATTTCAAAGAAGCAGATCCCCTACATAAAACCTCAAAGACCCTGACACTAAAATACAGTTTGTGCCTGGATGAGAACTATAAATGGGGGAGTCTGAGACCCCAAAAACTTTATCATCTGCTGAGCAGCCAGATGGGCTGTGTAAGGAGGGAACGTTCTGCAAGATGTCTACTTGTGACCAGGACTAGGGGCCATGCCTGCTAGTCTCCCTGCTGGGTGAGGAGGCATCCTGCGGGGAAACCAAGATCACCTGCCCTGAATCCTGAACATCATCACTGGCTGCTTGCCAAGACCTATGGTCTCGTGAGGGAGAGGAGAGTGCTGGAGGGAGTGAGGATCAGAGGAGACCCCTGACATGAGAACTCCCTTTAAGAGGTGGGAGGAATGAGCTCCACACCGATCAGTCTGCAGCACATGTGCTGTACTGATTTGGCGACCCCATATGCAAGGAGGGGCTGCAGTGGACTTTAACATAAGGTCACTGTGACTGGATTTTTGAGTGCAGGGGTAATGACCTCATATTCCAGGAGGAATTACTCAGGACCGTGAAACTGCTGCTGTGACCAGGGCATGACCAGCACCACTCTGTGGACTGCACCGAAGGAGGCTCGAGAAGCAACAGGACATCCAAAGAGCCCCTTTGGAGCAATGAGACCACCTGCCATCCCTGAGGATTGAAAAGGGACTTACTACATGATCGCTGAAGCAGGAGCAACCCAGATTGTCAGAACCAGCCGGTAGTGTGGCTGAAGAATGAGAGTCTGCCCCTGACAGGTGCTGCAGCGTGTGACCATGTGCGGCCTGAATTTGAATATTGGGAGCAGGACTGCTCTGCACCTCTGAACGGTTTCAGGCCTCCGGAGTGGGTAAGAAGAACTGGGCTTTTGGGGCCCCAGGAGACTTACAGCCACTGGTGCTGCAATACCACAGACTCTAGGGACTGAACTTACAGAGCCTGAGTGAGAGAACTCTGAAGTATGGCCTAATAGTTTACATTCCCTAGATGCAGTCATCAATGAATGAGGAGTAGCATTGAACCTGTTGCACTAGAGGTGGGAGGACTTGACAACTGCTAGTACCCCGATCTCAAGAGGGATTGTGTTACTGCTTTTGAATGTGCATGTGTAGAGTTAGAATTAAAATACTTCTTTTTGTATATTAAAAAAAAGTATTCAACCAGACATTGCTTTGTTGTTTGTGCTGCTTGCACATTGAGTTATGAGTCATGTTCACTCATCTCTATCCGTGATCCCCCTCACAGGAGCCATAACTGCTCATCCTATGCTCCCCAACTGAGAGTCAAGTGCAGAAGGGAGTGCTTGGCAACCTTGAATGGTCTCCATAGTAGGACTGGCCACAAGACATCGGAAGTAAAAGTCTTCTACCACCATGGTTGGGCCCAGTAGCTCTTGCTTGCCCCACAGTCCTCTGAACGTGGTTCTGACAATATCCTTAGGCACTTCAGTGCCACTTTGACTTTTCATGCTCTGTAGATGCTGCCTGACTGGTAACCTTCATCACTCATGCAACTCATGGCAAGTCATTTAGAGCAAAATGTAACATTGAGGATGATCTTCTCTGCCAAGGCCAATGTATAAGTAGATGTTTTCAAACAGGGACACTGTCTGGTGCTTTCTAACCCTAGGGCTACTGGAGTGAAGCTAAGTCTTCATGTTTATGGTTCATTAGGCACTCTTTCAGAAGTAGTGGTTTTGATGGAGACTGACTTTGGTCAGTAACATCAACGTGCTGGCTTACCTTCATGGTACTCATCAATGTTCTGCTCCTCCTGCCACAGTTGGAAGGGAGAAGGACAATTAGCCATCAACTCCCTTCTGCGCTCTTAATGGACTTGCATTCTGAATAACATGGGGCTAACAACACAGAACTGACGATAAGAAATTATTATAAAGTATGTAAACTTTATGATGAAAGATTAGGTTTTATTTCACAGGAAAGATAGATTAAAGGTGTGAGAAGAGTGCTGGAAAAATTCGACTGCAACCCTGCTAGTGTCTTCTGGTGTTGTCTGCATTCTCATTTGGTGTACTGCATTGCCATCTCTTTTGTTGGTGCTGGCTCAAGTCGGATTTTCCATCCACAAACAATCTGTGTGCTCTACCTAAAATTAATAGCTCATTGATGTAGCCCTGGCTTACGTTCAACAACTAGCAGTAAAAGATAGACATCGTACTTTTTTAAAAAGCAGAACGGAAGAAGCTCAAGCACCAAATTAAAAATACAGATATTTATGACAGTGCTTAATGTGTAAATAAAAAGGTGCCGGTGCCCAAGGCCTTCCTCCTAAACGCGCGGCTGCTGCAATTAAATTTGCAAGCAGGAAATTCTGAGGCGGCGTAATCCTGAACCCATCTCAGGCCTCTTTAATCCATATAAAGCCAATCCCTGCCCCTTCAGCCCACTCTTGCAGTTTTCTACTGTCTCCCTTTGTGATGTTTATTCGTTTTTCCCTTCCTCCGTGTGTCCCATATGTGTCTTTTGCTAGCAGCAAATGCTTGAGGCAGAAGAATAAGCCCGGCCCTCACAAATAAGTGCTGGTGCTCAGCACCGGAAACAACAAGCACAAATTTAGCACTGATTTATGGAGAACCACAGAAAAATCAGTGGAGTATATAGCTTCAGTCAACCCTTCTAAATTGCATGTAAGTAATGGGTGTTGTGAAATGGAGCAGAACACATGCTGACATCTTCTGGTGACTGCAAAAACAGCAATAGTGCCTATAAGATCTTCCCAATGTCCATTAAGGTAATATTTTACTAGTCCTAGACTCACATGAACAGTTTCACACAAGGGTGAATCATGCAGATCTGCTCAGTGTTGGTAACTCTCAAACAATATCTGTGTGAATGACAAATACTTTTACTATTAGTTGGTTTGACTTACTCTCTTGGCTTACTCCTGAATTTCAGGGGACAAATAAAGATTTTTGTGTGAGTTAGAGTGACTTACTTTTTGAGCACTCGAGTTGTTCCTGAAGTACAGATGTAAGCCAGGAGTGCTACAGGAGTAGGTCCCAGTAAAATATCTGTGACTCTCCATCCAGGAGTTGTGGTTAATCCAAATAAGTAGTGAACGTTTGCCAAACACAAATGGGCAGTTCCAGTATTACTTGCCTTGTAAAGATGTGTTTTTGTGCAACTCAATTCACAATCGAATGGCCCACCGCACATAAAGCCTAATATACGGGGGTGAAACCAGCACAGAGTTTCAGTGGAAGTTACACACTAGACTAGTGATACTCCAAGTACGGCCAGGGGGCCGCATGTGGTCCTCTTGACGTTTACATGCGGCCCCCTCATCAACAGCAGGGCTGGGCTGCTGTTTACTTGGCTCAGCACTATGATTGAAAAGAAGTTAAATAAACAGACAAACCCTTGTTTAAACATTAATCGATGGTAAAGAAAGAAAGTAACCAGGTTGTCCTGCACCTTCAACTTTAGGAACACCTTCACCTTTAAAGACATATTGCAGTCAAAGTGTAAAGATATGATAAGGTTTCTTCAAAAATCAAAACGTGTATTTCATTAACATGCGGAGCTGTCTCACCTTAGTAAATCAAATTATATCAGTACATCTAGAAGTATTTTCTTGTAAGTGATAGTTTTCAAACATAAATTCAGAAACATTCATTCATTCCCCCCACCCTGAAAACAATGTCAATAGTGAACCAAGGGACAAGTCAGTTGTTACATGCACTCTAGGTGGTCTGGGTTCCTATTATACATCAGCAACATTACAGTTTATTAAGTTAAAAACAGGAGAAGGTTTTGTACAGTACACATCCTGAAATCATGTACATTGAGGCTCTCTTAAATGCAATAATGAAGAAAAAGAGGGAAAGTGAAAGAAAACAATTGCCTGGGATCACACAGTTTGGTAAAGTGGGGAAGCCAGGAATAAATCCAAGGTTTTCTGGTTTTACATTGTGCAATTCATCCACTAAATATATATGCTTCAGTTCCCCTACAACCACCATACTTCCTCCATCCTCCTTTCATCAATGAGGCGCTCAGTCACATCACAAACCAAACTTTGCGGCTCCTGGGAAAATGTTTGCGAGTACCAATGCTTTAGATGCAGTAGATATAGAAGGGAATCCCTCTAGTGTATTTTTCAGTTTCTTGGACTGGAAAAGTACTAAATTTCAGAACAGATCAATTGGTGAAACAAAAGAAATAATACATTTGGAAATAAAACCACTTTTCTTTTGACATTCCATTGTGAGGTTTACAAGTTAGCGCTGCCTAGAGCTCGTGTTTTTTAATAAATCCCTTTAGGATACCTTGTGTCAGGGAATGAAAACATCTTCGGAGATCTGGAAACGGTACCACAACACACGTAGTTTCAGACAGATTTATATAAACAGCCGTAGCGGTGACAGAAATACAATACATCAACATCTAGCTTTTATAATTCCAGAGAAAGTAAATGGTGCTGCTGGAGCAAGAACGAAGAGAAACTGGATGGTAAATTCACTGAGGCTTTCCCATAATCCATTTTACCTTCAAGGTGGCGATTTAAATTATGCTCAATCATTCGGGATGCTTCTGAAGTGAAATCCATCCATCAAAGATCGAGTTAGACAGGGTTAAAAGTTCTCTTTTTTATCGTCCTCAAGCGCATCCGCTGTGTCCACATTGAGAAGCTCTCTCTATGAAATGTGAAAGTCAATTTTGAAAGGACAATATGAAACCTTGAAGAAACAGGTCTCGTTGTTTTACCTGGTAATAACTCTACTGGATGAATGTTTGTTACTGTTTACGGAAGCTGGGGCCTTTTGTAACAGTGGCACAGTGGCATTTTTTTCTCAAGCAACCATACCTTGCAGTTCCCATCACATCAACCATCTTTCTGAGATAACTAGTATCACAAAAAAATTGTCTGTTTATATTTAAGACCAAATAGGTTTATTCAAACAACCGTTTACGAATAAGGAGCTTCCAGACACTATGTGAATGCCTAAGGAAGGCATGCATGTGCCTTAGGTACACTTTCCGTATACGAAAAGCATCAACAGAACCAATTGGTTTAAATTTAATATGTTAAATATTTAAATATATCATTACCACATTTAAGCCAGACAGATGTAAGAAACTAAGGCACAGATTTACCATTATTTGATGCAGTGCCATGCAGCAAGACAAGTTGCTTCGCTGCACTGCATTAAATGGAAAGGACAGGAATGGGCCAGATCTATTAAGATATGGCGCATTCCAACTCTTTTTTTTCAATGTCGAACTTGTGGCTGCAAAGCCGCAATGCAGGTGGGAGCACGGAGAATTCTAAATTTATAAAACACTATGCACTCTCTTAGACACCCAGTAGGGGATATGTATAGGACTTGGAAAGGAAAGCTGCAATTTTTCTCATCAATAAATAAATTCATCTCACCCTAAAGTCAATAATGAGAGTTGTAGTTGGAATTTTAAAGGCTTTAATTATCATAAGTGAAAAATCTTTCTTGTTTAGTCAAATACGTTTTAAAGAAAAAGGTGTGCTCCATAATCTAGTCCTGTTCTATGTATTCTTGATCAGTAAAAGAATTTCATTTTAGTCAGAAAATAGTAAAAAGTAACAATTGTCTAAGAGGCAGTCTGGTCACCAAAGCTATCAGTACTCTTAAAGAATACTGTAACAGACTCTGATAAAGAATAGCCTAGGCAGAGAACAAAACCTTTGTGAGACCCACATAAAATTTGTACAAGAGAGTGAAAGAATGGATTGAGACAAAGAGAATTTATTTGTTCTTTCCATGGGACACTTTTATACCAAATGTACAATGAATTATAATTTGGGACAATTATTTCAGCTTAGTGTTTCAGTCATCCAATCACAAACAAGAAAAGCCATGACACAGGAACTGTTTCTGTCGAGATGATAACTTCTATCAAAGAGAGCTCTGATACAAGATACATTTAGCAAACATTTTTACATAGGCTGATACACTTTGGGGGTTATTCTAACTTTGGAGGAGTGTTAATCCGTCCCAAAAGTGACGGTAAAGTGACGGATATACCACCAGCCGTATTACGAGTTCCATAGGATATAATGGACTCGTAATACGGCTGGTGGTAAATCCGTCACTTTTCCGTCACTTTTGGGACGGATTAACACCTCCTCCAAAGCTAGAATAACCCCCTTTGTCTCTGGAAGAAAAGACAATTGTACATTATATTCACAAATAGCGTATGTCATTTTAATTCTCACATTTCCTCACACTAAGCTATTCATAAAGAAGCAAGTTTCAGATTAGTTTTACAAATTTTGAAATTTCAGTGCAGGTCAGAGGGATAAAAAGAAGAAAGTAATATATTTCAGTTTGTTAGCATGTGATGTTTGTGTTATGCAAAGGTCATTCAAAGTCATGATAGAAACACTTCTGCTGAGTTTAAGCTGATTGGAATTTATAAATGTTAGCAAATCAAGCATGTTAAACATATGCGGGTCATACAACATTTAGATGGGAAATGCACATTTAAAATGCAGCTTTTAATTAGGTCTAGGTTTCAATCATACGTTATTAAATAATTGGCTTTTATTTTTAATGACATTTCTAGCAAAGTCCACATCTGATCGTTCGGAGCCATCACAAAAATGTAATTCTCACATGTATTTAGCATAGTTAGCTTTCACCTCCTTCCATCTCGTCTTTTTCTTTTAAGGTTTTCTCTTTCCTTTAATCTCTTATATTCTTCATTCATTCTATTCCAAATCTTTCTTCATTCTTTTATTCATGTCTCTTGATCTCTTCTTTATTAAACCAATGTTTATTGCCTTGCATAAAGGAAGCAAGTTACTACTATTGATATAGGAACTAATATTGTTTTAAGAATACCTCCACCTACTGCCTTAATCCAACTAGCTACTGTGGAAAATCCTATTGCGAAGCTTTGAACTATACTTGTGGTTTCTAAAGGTTGAAGATCAACTTTTAGATCATAAGTATTCTTTGCATACTCCAGAATCTTTCTACTCTCATCAGGAATGTATGTACAAGAATTTTCAATTTTAAGCATCTTGCAGACCTTTCTCAGCAAGCAAGATATCTAAGGCATAGGGATTCAGCAAAACCATTGATCTAATAAAGCTCCAGCGGTACTACTTGCTATTCTATCAACTACTGTTGAAAGCTTTCTTATATTCTCATAATTCAAATCCACTCTTATAAAATGTATACGTGCCCCAAATATGTGTCCAAATAATTGTGTTCTCTCATTTAAACTGTGAGTATAACTTTTGTGTGCGGGTGTGATTGTTAATGCGTCTAAGGTCTGTATGTGATACATTTTCATAAAAAAGTAAACCTAAATAGCAAATACCTTCCCAGTAAGTATGCATTATCTACACATACAAAGTACTCTCCAGGCATAGTAGGATCATTTTCTTGCAAATTGTGTCATGTTCCTACATACATTTCAAATACATGCTCACAATTACTATTTCCCACTTGTGTCTTTCTCCCACTAATTCTCCTCTTAAAACACATACTTCCCCCTTGTGTCTTTTATTTAATTTAAGCTTAAGAACAGACATTTTCCTTCTAAATTCATCTTCTTCTTTTCTCCATACATTCTTTTGAACATACGCTATCTCATATACACTTCTTGCAAAGTGCTGATTTTTCTCTTCTAACATTAGAACAAGGGGCTTTTCTTGAGAGTTCACTAAGCATGCTAGATTTCTTTCATGTGCTTTAATTGTGTTTACAGGAAGAAATGGTCTAAAGTAATGCCCTGCAGTCTTCATTTCTCTACCTCGGGATGTAGATTCATACTCTTCATTAATGGAATTTTAGAAAGTACTATGTCAAAGTTTGAGTAATATTATTCAAAATGCCCTTGACCATGTACTTAACTAAGAAATATCCTACAGGAGATAGCATAGGAAAGTGAAATATGACGATAGGAAACCTGTTCATCAGCTGAGGATTGCATTTGTGCACAAACATAGCAGACTTTAACATCAATAGCCTTAGTGTATTCTTGTATTAGTCTAGAGTAAACATTCTTTGAGAAATCTTCTTTCTTGTAATCTACAAATATCTTCAGCTCATCTTCATCTGTACCTGGCTTAGATGTTGCACTTACATTTTCTACTACAACTTTGTCTGCGTCAGGTATGAAGTGTATAACTAATACTATTGCAACTGCAACTAAGACTTTAAGTGTGAGTAAGGTCTCCAACATATTGTGCACCTAGTTCTATTAGCAGTACACATGTTTCTCTACAATCAGATCTATCAGAAATAAATTGTTGGTAGCAGCAATTTATCTCTTGTTGAAGTTGAACAATATTAGGGCACTCTTCCTCAGGTTGGTTTGTTCTTAAGATAGTCTTTTCTTTTTAATTGATTTTCTTTTTCTTTTAATCTTTTAGTCTTGTTAATGATAATATCTTCACATAGACAATCCTTAACCCTACTCTGTGTTCCTCTAAAAATGTTAACCCTATTCTTCAGTTGCTCTCTCGGACCTAAGTATCTTCTTATGCAAGTAATTTTTATTAGTCTTTTTATTTCATAACAGGTTTATATAATCACTTAGCCTTTTATATTGCAGTTTTTGAATTTGCAAATCAATAGTTTTTTTTTTTAATCAAAGGCTTTCAAGGAAGCTCTGGCAGTTCTTTGCTCCAATCAAGCAAATGAGATATTGGGGCATTCAAATGTTGGTTCGCATAATATGTCCATTCAGGTGACGAGCATCTTCAACAATGTAATATGGATCTTTTAGATTTTCTGAGTGTGTTTTGTTCTTCTTTTGTGTCACTTATACCACTTGACTCTGCTTCTTCTCTCATTGTCGGTGGTATTGATTTAGCTGACACTTGATCTTAATTTATTTTTGATTAAAAGCTTTGGGCCGTCTTTTGTTATGTGGAATACTTCTTGTCTCCATTTCAGAACTTGTTCCTTCTCCTGGATCATCTGGATTTTCTGCTTGTTCTGGAACTGGTCCAGAAGTCACTTCATCAATTTGAGTTATCAGTTCTTCTCTAGTGCCACTCTGTGAAATGTCCATCAGTTGGACTTCTTCACCTGTCAGAGATTCTTCACCGCTTACTCCTTTTTGCTGTCTCCGATCACAGTTTTTTCTTTCTCGAGTTTGTTTTCATACAACATGCAGTGGTAAGTACACCAGTGTTCTCGGTTCTGGCTCACAAAACACTGTTTCTTCATAAGGATCCCTCAGTTTGGGATTCCAGCACTGCTATGTTTGTGATCAGAATTACTTGGAAGCGACCTTTCCAATGTTGCTGCAGACAGGACTTTCTCACATGCTTCTTGACTAAGACCCAGTTACCAGGACTAAGGTCATTGACACTGTTCCTGACTTAGATTTGAGGAAACAGTTTCAACCTGCCGAGAGACAGAACGTACCACATCAGCAAATCCCTTACAGTAATCGAGTACCATGTCATCTGTAATGTTCACAAATGCATTTGCTGGAACTGCAGGTAATTGCATTGCTCTGCCTATTAGAATCTTGTATAATGCTAAATCAGTTTTTCTGTCAGGTGTATTTTGTAGACTCATCAACAGAAGAGGTAAAGCATCAGGTCATTTCAGAGAAGTGGAAGCACAAACTTTCACCAATCATAATTTAATCGTCCCATTAAGTTGCTCCGCTATGCTTGAAGCCTCCGGACAATAACTGCAGTGGAGCTTCTGTTCAACTTTTAATGCTTCACACAACAGTTTTATAATCTCACTGTTAAAGTGAGTATCTTGATCTAACTCTAGAGAGATAGGTATACCCTATCTGGGTACTAACTCACTCAACAGTAACTTTGCTACAGTGAGACTATCACTTCTCCTGGATGATTAAGCTTCCACCCATCTCGAGAAGATGCATACAGTCACTAGAACATTTCTCAACCGATTGCAAATAGGCATTTCAAATAAGTCCATCTGCAACCTATTGAAAGGACCTCCAGTTCTTCCTATATGACTCAATATAACATGTTCATTTGCCTACATTCATCTGTTGAAAGGTTACACATCAATGACACAGTTCTTCTGCTTAGGCACTGAGGCCCTCATTAAGAGGCTGGCGGTCTTCAGACCGCCAGACTTGCAGATGTGGTTGGACCACCACCAAAGCAGCAGTCTGACAGCTGGCACTGGCACTTTCCCCTGGCCTGGCGGTGCCTCTGGTCTAAATTTGCCAGGACAGTGCTGGGATAAAGACCCCTCTTTCTTTCTGCAGGGTGCACTTGGCATGGGCAGTGCAGGGCCCTCCCAAACAGACCCGTCACACAAATCACTGTCTGCTTTGCTGGGGCACCCGACTCATAACAGCTTTGCTGCCAGCCATGTTACGAGCCCACGTCAATGTTGTTGTGCGTTTCCTGCTGGGCCAGCGGGCCGAAACTGTTTTTCCACCTGCTGACCCAGCGGGAAACTTATAATAGGGCCAGCGGAAATGAGACCACACTGGCCTTTTCCGCCCGCCAAACTCGTAATGAGGCCCTAAATCTGGGGTTAAACCAAAACTATTTAAAATTATAATCAAGGCATCCCTACCTAGGTGAATCGGGCCATGGAAATATCTTGTCATTGGAGGTAGCATACTGTCTGGCAATACTGGTCTTCCATCCATTGAAACCCAAACATTGTAATTATCTATCACACATCCTGCTCTGATACAACCCTGTGCCTCTGTGTCTGTTGTATTTTCTTGCATTTGTCTCACTTCATCACAAGTAGAAGCTATTCTCATTGTCATGGAAATTCATTTTCTCCTGGATTTTAATCTATAAATGAACCATTAAATGTGCAGGCCACAATTGCACAAAAGCTTGCCACTTCATGAGCATAGCTGTTGCTGACTGTGACTTAACTAATGTCACTCCTGTGTGCTGCACATTTCAAGACAGGAACCTCAGTGGGAGGTTGTAGAGCTTCCAATACTTTCTTTACATGCTCACCATTTCCAATGGGGAAACAGATGAAGTCATGAAAATCTCGCTGTGACCACAATTGCCAAAAATCATGGACAATTCCAAATCCATACTGACTATCTTACTTTTGCTGTTAAGCTGCAAGCTCTGGTAAGGGCAAATAGTTTTGCAACTTGTGGTGAAGAAATTCCTTGAAGCCATGAGGCTTCTATTATTTCTTGGATAGTGCAGACTACATAAGCTGCTCTCAAGGAACCTTCATTTGTTCTTAAGCATTAGTCACCCACAAATAAAACATAATCTGGACCTATTAAAAGCTCATCTTTATGTCTGGTCTGTGTTTTGTGCATACGTCTGTAACAGCAAGGCCATTATGTTTGAAACAGTCAGATTCATCTCCCTCGGGGATTAGTAACAGTGTGCTAGGATTCAGTACTTGACATCTGTTCAGTACATTTTGCTGCTCATAACATGCTGGTCTAGAGTTAGTAAGGTGCTGAGCCTTCATTCTAGTAAATAATACTTCTACAGAGTGAGAGATCATGACTGTTAAAGGATGTCCCATCACAACGTTTTCACATTTTTTGAGACTCACCGTCACTGCAGCTACTGCTTTGAGACAACTAAGCAATGCAGCAGCTAGAGGATCAAGGGACTCAGAAAAATAAGCAACAGGCTTTTTGGCATCTCCATAAATGTAATTTAGCACTGAGAAAGTGCAGCCCTCCCCATCATTGCAAAACAGTCTGAAATCTTTTGACAAGCCTGGCGTTCTCAGTGCATGGCATGACAGTGACTTTCTCCTATTCTAGGAACGCTTTCATGCATTTGTTGTCCCATGGAATCAGATCTGGCACATCTTTGTGTGTCAACCACAATAAAGGTTTTGCCACTAAGAAAAAGTTAGATATCTACTGTCTACAGTAGTCAACCATTCCCCAAAACATTCTGACCTCTTTGCGTTTTAGGAGGACTCATTCACAGAATAGTTTTGACTCTCTCTTTTGATGCTTTCCTTGTTCCTTTTTCAAATATTGGACCTCTTTTTGACAATACTGCAGTTTGTTTGCAGACACTTTGGCCCTCATTACAACCATGGCAGTCGGTGTTGAAGCAGCAGTAATACCGCCAACAGGCCAGCGGTAAAAAAATGGAATCATGACCATGGCGGAAACCACCAACAGATATAGCCACTTTAACACTCCGACCGCCACAGCGGTAGCAACAAACACCGCAGCGGTAACCGCCATCAGCCAGGCGGAAGACAATGTACCATCCACCCCGGTACAACCTGCCCATCCGCCAGCTTTTCCAGGGTGGTACCAACGCCATCAAAAGCACAGCAGAAACAGTACTTTGGAGGGAAACCACTCACCTCTCGACACTCAAGGAAGAACTAGGATGCCATGGAGCCTAAGCTGCATATCTTCCCCATGCTGGTGTATCTGCTCATATACCAGGAGTACCAACGGCAGCGACAACGACCATGTTGATTACTGCACCTAGCACATAGGGGAGGGGGGAGGAAAAAGAGAGTGACACACACACGCAACACCCCCACCCCCACCCTCACCCCCAACACCATACACACAAACACATGCAATAACATTACATATACACCCCATAACCCTCTGGAATAACACAAGGACCAAAGGAATGGAGTCAAATTAGTGTTATATTAAAAATAGTTAGAAATATGTTAACAATTCAAAAATAGTATTTACAAAATATACAATATTTACAAAAGGCGGGACAATGTCCACTCAAAATGTCCGTGGCCCACTGAGCCAAAACACATAGGCCAAGCCCACACTTGACTCCTGCCTCAATACGGAGAGAACACTGCAGGGGCATCAGGTCGAAAACACACAGGCACCTCAGGGGGACGGGGAAGGGGGGGCACCTCAGCCAAAAGATGGTACAACGCCACTGCTTCTGGAGGGGGCTCCATGCCCACTGCTTGGTCCTGGGGAGTGCCAGGCAACAGTCCCTCAAGTCTCTCAAGTGGGTGGTTTGCCCACTGCTTGGTCCTGGGGAGTGCAAAGCCACAGTCTCTCAATTCTCTCAAGTGGGTGGTTTGCCCACTGCTTGGTCCTGGGGAGTGCAAAGCCACAGTCTCTCGAGTGGGTGGTTTGCCCACTGCTTGATCCTAGGGAGTACAAGGCCACAGTATCTCAAGTGGGTGCCAGTTTTCCACTGGTTCTGGAGGGGGCTTGGTACCCGGTGTGCTTCAGCCTGCCAAGGATAGGGTGAGTGGATGCCTTCTTCCACTGGTTCTGGAGGGGGCTTGGTGCCCAGTGTGCTTCATCCTGGCAAGGAGGGGCTGAGTGGATGCCTTCTTCCACTGGTTCTGGAGGGAGCCTTATGCTCATTGTGCTTCAACCTGGCAAGGAGGGGCTGAGTGGATGGCGTCTTCCACTGGTTCTGGAGGGGGCTTTGTGCCCAGTGATGCAGGACATGGGGTGTGCAAGGTCACACTCATTCACCTGGGTGTCAGGTCCACATGATTTTCTGTGGGCAGGATACATGACACACCATTGATGCATGACTACAGTCCATCCGCTGACAGTGACGGCTGTACAGTGGTTGCAGTGCCGGTGCAGGTGGCGGTGCTGCCAGTGGTGGGGGGAGGCTCCAGCCCTTCCCCTGCAGCTTTGGACTGCTGCCCACTGGGGTTGCTACTGCTGGTGGCAGTGCTGCTGTCCGCGGTGCAGGTGCTGGCCGTGGGGCAGGTGGCGGTGCTGGTCCCAGTGGAGCTGGCGGTGCTGGCCGCAGTGCAGGTGGCGGTGCTGCCAGTGGAGGGGGGAGGCTCCAGCCCTTCCCCCGAGGCCTCAGATGGCTGCCCACTGGAGCTGCTGCTGCTGGTGTCAGTGCTGCTGTCAGCGGTGCAGGTGGCGGTGGTGGCCGCAGTGCAGATGGCGGTGCTGCCAGTGGAGGGGGGAGGCTCCAGCTCTTCCCGTGCAGCCTTGGATGGCTGAAGTGCCCTGGCTGGTGTTCTGTGTCCCCTTCCTGCCCTTGGCAGATGGTGGTGCCTCCTTGCTTCTGCCAGCTGGAGTTCTTGCCTTGGCCTTGCTGGCTGGTTGTGCATCCTTCTCCTTGCTGGATGCTCTCCCCTCTTTGCCCTTTCCTGGTGGTGGAACATTCTTGTCCTTGGCAGGTGTTGGTGGCACACTGGCTGGGCTGACAGGTGCCTCCTTAGAGCCTCTCAGATCTGCAGAAACCACAGCGGACATGGACTTGGTGGCTGAGAAGCTGGGCTGGGTTCGGGTCGCCCAAGGTGTAGGACGGGGGAGGGGTAGGGAAGAGGTCAATGTTGGCGAGGAAAAGCTTCTTAGGGACACTGAGGCGGGAAGAGGGTGAAGGTTTGGGAGTGGAGGAATAGGGAGTGGTTGTAGGAGGTGTCAGTCTGCTGTGTTTGGGTGCAGGTGCATGAGCTGGGTGCTGTTGTGAGGTGGATAGCTTGTTGGGTGGGTTTGTGCTTGCATTTGTGTACTTTGGGAGGAGGGGTGACAGACATAGTGGGAGAGGACACAGGGGACATGTGCATGGATGTGGGGGTGGTGACTGCCCGTGAGAGGCGTCTCGTGATAGGTGTGCTGGTGATGGAGGTAGTGGATGAGGATGTAGTGCATGTAGGTGTGAGTGGAGACGCTACCGTGAGGGAGGTGGATGACGAGGAGGAGGGGGACACAGTGGAGGCAGTGGATGTTGGCATGTCTGATTCTGGATGGTGTTTGTGTGAGTGCCTTTGGGATGATGTGTGGTGCTTGTGTTTGCCTGAGCCACTTCTGTGTGTTGATTTGGGTGAATGCTGGTCTGAAGGTGTGCTTGGGATAAGTTGGGGTTGAGGGGATTGGGACTAGGTAGAGGAAGTTGGAGGGGGGAGGCTGGAGACAGGAACAATGGCTGCCATCAGTGCTGAGACCAGAGCCTTAAATGCTCTCTGTTGGGCCACCACTCCAGCGTGAATGACCTTCAGGTATACATTTGTTTGTTACAAATGCCTCTCAACACCCTGGATGGCATTCAGAATGGCTGACTGCCCAAAAGTGAGGGATCTCAGGAGGTCAATAGCCTCCTCACTGAGCGCAGCAGGGCTGACTGGGGCAGGGCCAGAGGTGCCTGGGGTGAAGGAGATGCCCACCCTCCTGGGTGAGTGGACATGGGAAACACGCTGAGGGGCTGCTGGGAGGGCAGTGCTGGTGGGGCGGTGGTGGCTGGACCTGTTGTTGTTGTGGGCACAGAGGTTTCCACCACCGCCAGGGAGCTTCCATCGGAGAAGGAGTCACTGTCTGTAGTGTCCCCTCCTGTCTCCGTTGTGATGCTCCTCTCGCCCTCCATCCCACTGGTACCCTCACCCTCTGTGGATTTGGTCTCCAGGCCCATGTGGGATGCAGCTCCCTCCATCGCCAGTGCCTCTGCTCCTCTGCCAGATGATGCTAATGCACACAAGGAAATGGTGACAAAACAAAAAGGGGAGGAGAGACAGAGGATACACTTGCCAGTGTCAGCAACAACACTACCGTCGGCATACCCAACACACAGGGAGCAGCCCTATGCAGTAGGCCATGCACTACCAGTTACAAAGACAGTCATCAACCCATAGGGTACATACCATAACGCCATCAGCTGCACACCTGAAACAAACACGGCCCTGACCAGTAGTAGATGCCCACTAACACCATTGTGGTTGGAGTGCTTCAGAGCCTTCCCAACAAGGGACCTACCCTGCCATGTTCACCCTGGCCTAGGGGCACCCACAGTCCACATCCCCACCAAGGTAAAACCTTAACACGCGCCAAGTCATGATTCTGAATCTGTACTCACCCCCTTGTGGCTGCTGTGATGCCCTCAAGCGCCCATCCAACTCCAGATAGGCCACCACCAGGACGTGGAACATCAGGGGGGTCAGGGTACGACGGGCACCCCTTCCTCGTTAGGAGGCCAGACCCAGCTGGTCCCCCGCTATCTTCCTTGCCCAGCGGCGCAGGCCCTCCTACAGTTTGTGGCAGTGGGTGCTCTGCCTGTCAAAGACCCCCAGGGTCCACACCTCCTTGGCGATGGCACGCCAAATACCCTTTTTCTGATGGACGCTGACCTGCAGGAAAAATTACAGCAGAAAAGGAATTAGTCATACCGTCCGGACTGTCATACTCATGGCCCACCATGTCCCTCCCTTCCCCTTACGCACATACATTGACCACCATACATGCAGCACTCTGCCCAGGACACCTCAGCCCCCCTACGTGTGGCTTACACACACAGCACTCCATGCATTCATAGCCCACGCATCATGCTCACAGTGTACTCACCTGTTCGTCTGGAGGACCATAGAGTAAAGTGGACTGGGGTATGACCCCATCCACCAGCCTCTCCAACTCCTCCAAAGTGAAGGCAAATGCCCTTTCCTCAGACACATGAGCCATTGTAGCTTCCAGACACAGGTAACAGCAGCACTTGCAGTGTAGGTCCTCTCCTGATGAGGGTCAGGTAGCAAGTGAGTGAATAGATAGAAAATGGAGGTCACGTACGGGGCGATGCATACCGTCACCACCATTGTCTCCTGGAACTCATAGGGCCTAATGTTAACCAATGCGAAGTTGTGCGGCGGTCATCGACCGCCAACCGCAACGGCGCACAACGCCAGCGGAATTACCTAATTTCCACTTGTCCCTCCTCACAGGTCAGGCAGCCGCCATTTCAGGGGGGCACAGGCCATGGCACCTAACTGCGTAACAGCAGACATTGGCACATCAACTGACTCTCGGATTCACATACTGGTTCTGTAAATGAAAAGATGCATAATTATTTCAATAGATGTGTGAGTATGACCCTCTGCTCACCTTTTCCCTCCCTAGACTAAAACCCCTCTGGATGAATATGAGATGGAGACATCCTCCAGAGTACAGACCCCTAGTGGAACTGGCGACAATGGAGGACAGACACATTATCCTAACCTACAGACTTGATAGGGCCACAATCCAAGAACTGTGTGGCCAATTGGAGCCAGACCTGTTTTCAGCTATCCGCCAACCCACAGGTATCCCCCCTCTAGTGCAGGTCCTGTAAGTGCTCCATTTTCTGGCAAGTGGTTCCTTCCAAGTGACAGAGGCCATGGCATCAGGGATGTCACAGCCTAAGTTCTCCAACGTATTGACCAGAGTGTTGTCTGCCCTGCTGAAACACATGCGCAGCTACATCGTATTCCCACAAGCTAAGGATTTGGCAACAGTGAAAGCTGACTTTTATGCCCTGGGACATATCCCCAACATCATTGGTGCCATTGATGGTACACCTGTGGCATTTGTCCCCCCCCCCCCGGAGGAATGAACTAGTGTTAGGAATAGGAAAAGCTATCACTCTCTGACTGTGCAGATGGTGTGTTTGGTGGACCAGTACATATCCCATGTGAATGCCAATTATCCTGGCTCTGTGCATGATACCTTCAGCTTGAGGAATAACACCATTCCATATGTGATGTCTCAAATCCAGAGGTACAGGGTGTGGCTAATAGGTGAGCCCCTGGTCCCCACCCAGTTGATGTAGGTATATGGGTGTGGGGTTGTCCCTAAGGGTGATTGTATGTCTAACAGGTATCCCTTGAATATTTGCAGTTGACTCTGGTTACCCCAACCTCTCATGGCTACTGACCCCAGTGAGGAATCCCAGGACAAGGGCAGAGGAACGTTACAAGGAGGCACATGGGCAAACAAGGAGGATCATTTAAATAACCTTTGGCCTCCTGAAGCCCAGGTTCTGGTGCCTCCATCTGACAGGTGGATCCCTGTACTACTCACCCAAGAAGGTGTGCAAGATCATCGTTGCATGTTGTATGTTGCACAACCTGGCCTTGAGACGCCAGGTGCCTTTTCTGCAGGAAGGTGAGCCTGGAGATGGTATTGTGGCAGCGGTGGAGCCTGTGGACAGTGAGGAAGAGGAAGCAGAGGAAGAAGATGTGGACAACAGAAGATCACTCACACAACAGTATTTCCAGTGACACACAGGTAAGACACTGTAACTTCACTTTCCATTGCCATTATGTGTTTGAGATTGAATATGGCAGCCTGATTTCCCAATTTCTATGGCCACTTACTGTACCCTTCCGCATCTCTATTTTCAGATCTCTGTGCCCCACTCTAGCTCCTGGTGTGTTTACTACTGCCCACTACAGGTCATACCTATGCATATATGACTGTACAGTTGAATTGCAATGTATACAGCTTGTTAAACGAATACATATTTGAATCAATTGACAGACTCCATACTTGTATTTGTTCCAAGGGTGTTTATTTAAGTGCTAATAAGTGGAGACGGTATTGCAATGGGCTGGGTTGCTGATGGAGGAAAGTCCAGGGTGGAGCCCAGTCTATTGGTATTACAGGTGCATTTTCCAATGGGGCATAGGAAGGGGAGCAATAGCAGTTCAAGGTGGCCAGGGAGACAGAGTGGGACAAAAGGGTGACAACCAGGAGAGGTGGGGTGTTGGTGGGCTGTTGGTCCAATGGTGGGGCCTCCTGTCCACTAGCACGGGCGGAGGTGGAGGGCTGTTCATCGGTGTGGCTGGTGTCAGGGGCCCATTGGTGTGCCACTGCCTCCCTCATGGTGTTGGCCATGTCAGCCAGCACCCCTGCAATGGTGACCAGGATAGTGTGAATGTGTTGAGGTCCTCCCTGATCCCCAGGTACTGTACCTCCTGCATCCACTGGGTCTCCTGTAACTTGTACAGTATCTTGTCCAAGTTCTTCTGGGAATGTTGGTATGCTCCTAGGACCCCTGCAAGTGTCTTGTGGAGAATGGGTTCCCTGGGCCTGTCTTCCCCCTGTCACACAGCAGTCCTCCCAGCTTCCCTTTTGTCATGTGCCTCTGTCCCCTGAACCGTGTGCCCACTTCCACTGACTTCAGGTCCCTGATCGTCCTATGTCTGGTGGGTTCCCTGGTGTCCCTGTAGTAGTGGACACACTGCTGAGTTACGTGTCCTGGGAACAGAGGTATGGGCCCACTGGGTGGGTGCTGTGCTGGTGTTTGCTGAGGGGGGAGGCTCTGTGGTGGTATGGACTGTGGCAGGGTAACCGACTGTCCAGAGGGCCCTAATGGGCCAGGTTGGTCATCGTGATCCAGGCGTGCAGAGCTGCTGTCATCACTGTGGACCTCTTCAGGGGGGGGACTGGATGTGGCTGGCACCTCATCTCCAGTGACGTTGAGTAGGGGTCCTGTGGGGATGTAAATGCAGTGTTAATGTATCTGTGTGTGCCATCTTGTACATGGGTGTGTTTCCCTGTATGGTTGTGATTGCCCTGTCAGCTCTGCCTTGTGTGAGTGGTGATTTTGTGGGGTAGGTGATTATCTCTAATGTGCATGCTTTAGTGTTGGGTGTCCATGCAGGTCTGTGATGGGTGTCCATGCAATGGTGTGGCATGCAGGGCTTGGTTTTGTGATGGGTGGGTTTTGATATTGGGGTATATGTGAGGTGGTAGAGTGCTGGGGGTGAAGGTAGGGGTAGGAGTTTGTGATGGCATGCAAGTAGGGTGGGGGATATAATAGTAAAGATTTGACTTACCAGAGTCCAGTCCTCCTGCTACTCCTGCGAGGCCCTCAGGATGCATTATTGCCAAGACTTGCTCCTCCCATGTTGTTAGTTGTGTGGGAGGAGGTGGGGGTCCACCGCCAGTCCTCTGTACGGCTACCTGATGTCTTGCAACCACAGAACGCATCTTCCCCCGTAGGTCGTTCCACCTCTTCCTGATGTCATCCCTTGTTGTGGGGTGCTGTCCCACGGTGTTGACCCTGTCCACGACTCTCCACCATAGCTCCATCTTCCTAGCAATGGACGTCTGCTGCACCTGTGATCCGAACAGCTGTGACTCTACCCAGATGATTTCCTCCACCATGACCCTTAGCTCCTCCTCTGAAAACCTGGGGTGTCTCTGGGGTGCCATGGATGTGGTGTGAGTGGTATGTGTGAGGGTGTGTGAGGTGATGTGTTGGGGTATGTGGTGTGATGTGCGTGGATGGTGTATGGGTGATGATGTTCTGTGGCTCAGATTGAGTGTGTGCTCCTGGCTTGTCTCTCTCTCAGTTAGCAATCTTTTTTTTCATTGAAAGGGTTATGAGTAATGTGGGTGTGTGTTTTAGATTGGATTGGGGTTGTGGGTGTGGTCGGTGTATAAGTGTGTCAGGTGTGTGTATTTTGAATTGTCCAATATGGTGTAGTTTTGTTAGTGTGTGTGTATTTTGAGCGAGGCGGTGTGTACAGCCAATGGTTTACCGCCATTGAAAGACCGCTGTGGTGATTTGTGGGTCCTGATACTGTGGGAGTATTTCTGTTGGCGTAAGGTGTGGGTTTTTGTACCCCCAGTTTATCACTGACCTTTGGGCTGGCGGACTTGGGTAGGTGTCTGTATAATGGTGGATTTCTCTGTGTGGGTCATAATACCCATTGCGGCATACTGCCGCGGTCACGTTATGTTGGCGGCCATCAGCACGGCGGTAGGCGGCATTTACCGCCAATGTTGTAATGAAGGCCTTTATGTCCATCCTCTGCCAAATGATTCAGCAATGCAATGGTGTCAACTTTGCAAGATTCTTATGTCTCTGATGCAACAAGCAAATCATCTATATATTGCACTAAGACTGAACCTCAGGGCATGATCAATGTTTCCAGATTATTTTTCAAGATCTGATCATAAATGGAGGGACTCTCAGTGTATCTTTGTGGGACACGACATAATATTAATACTTTCTCTCAAAACAGTAAGTATAACAAGTATTGACTCTCTTTGTGCATTGAAATCAAGGAGAAAGCTTGAAAGACCTCGATCACAGCAAGCCATGCAGCTGTACATGAGTTGGACAACGTAATCATACAAACTAATATCTTATTTAAACACCATATAAACAAAACAATTATACACATAACTATAAACATCTCTATCCGTGCTCTATATACTACTTTGTGTAATCAAGTTATGCACAATCTTTTACTTTTAATCATCAAAACAATTTTAAACAATCTTTTGCACTGTGTTTTCCAATGAACAATTCATAAGAAAATCCACTGCTAAACCCTTTTCCCAGGTGAGCAGATTTTTGGATGAGGTAGTCCTATTTAAGTACCAACTTTGATAGGATATTGCTTCCCATTGTTTATATCTGGTACTGTCACATTCTTCTCTTGTGTTCAACAATGAATACAGTGCTCCTCAAAAATATGGTCGACACGTTTCGGCCTTACAACTTATGGCCTCCTCAATACATCGGAAAAAGTGCCTTATCACTGTCACAATGGTCGTCGTTTATTCCACGCGGAGGCTGACAGCTCCAATGCAGTCTTGTTTAATCAGCCCGTTATTGGCGCTGTTATCATTCAATTGATTTTTTATTTTTGTTTGATTTAGGTATGCAGCCTCACTGGCTTACTTTCGTGTAGTACCGCTGACTCGCTTCAACGCTGCCGGCATGTTTTTTAAATTTATAGGCAATTGTTTTGTCATTAACATTGGTTAAATCCCTAATGTCTCTTGTTGGGCAATTTTAAAATCCACATCCTCCTCATGTCTCTGAAATTCAATACCTTGGGGCATGCAATAAATAGTGCAATTTGATTTGTACAATAAATCTCTCCCTAATAGGTTAACAGGACTTGAATCACACACCACAAACTTAGAATTTCCTTCAAATGATCCTATTTTTACAGGTTAGTAATCTGTCTATTTGCAACTCCCACAAACTTGTATCTCATTTTCCATAAAGGGGTATGCCTGGTACATCCTCTGTTTTCACAGTGGAACGGGTAGCTCCTGGGTCAATCAGAAATGACAGTTGGTAGCCATTCACTTCACCATCTACAGATTGCCCACTCTGGTCTAATTCTAAGACAGTGCTAAGTATGCAATCTGCCTCACCTCTCAGGTACCACCATTGTTATGTGCCTGAATATAACATCTCACTGTTATAAAACATGGGAAACTGCTGAACTGGCTCAACTGCATTTTTCATTTTTAACCTGCACCATATTTGGATTCATTTTCGGCAATTGATCCTGATTTAATCTTGCATTTTTACACTGGACTGAACTACAGGTGCTCTTGTATCTGGCGCATAGTAAAATTCAGCATCTGTTTTTGGTTTACTCCCTACATCCGATTATTGACAGTTCTATCTGGATTGAACCTACACTCGTGCTTCCAATGCCTGACCCTGTTACACAAGTTCAAGGTGTCATCTTCTTCAGTGAGGCAACATCAACACCTGTACTCAGATCTATCAGATCACCTCTTCCTTTTCCTTGCAATACCATCATTCCTCCCTGTACACCCTTTGTTCCTGATTGCAAACTACTTATTTGCATTCCACTTATGTCTTGAACTGCATCACTTTTCCAACAAACTGCTGATTCTGAAAACCTTGCTGTGCAAACTTAAGGCCTGATTATGAGTTTGGTGTTCCCAACCCAGGATCGCCAAACTCGCAGAGAGGACTCCACTGCCATGGGGTGGTGTGCCCTATTCCCTATTACAAGTTTTCCACCAGTCTGACCTGGTTGACTGGTGAAAACCTTGAAAAAGAGCATTCCTGCCAGTCTGACCAGTAGGAACAGTGCTACTAGATAGCACTTGCCAACAGCTATCTCGTAGCACAGAGGGGGCTGACCAGCACCTTCAGAATGTGCAATGTTTGCAGATGGTGCTGGGCATGAGGGGCCCTGCACTACCCATGTCATGAGCAGTGCAGTTGCCTCCCTGTGGCCTCCTGCATTTGTTCTCCACCAGCCTTTTCATGGGGGGGGGGGAACCGCCATGAAAAGGCTAGCGGAAAACAAGTTTGTAATCAGCAGAGTAGCAATGAGTTAAGCGCCACCCTGGCTGATTACAACCAAGACTGCTGACACCCCATTGGGATCTGTGATCCTGGCAGGGGCGGCAGTCATTTGGCGGTCTGTCCACCAAACTTGTAATGTGGTCTGCGAGTCTGGCAGTCTTTTGAGCTCCAGACTCATAATCAGGCCCTTAGTCTAAGCCAACATAAAATTCTCCTTAATCTTTCATTTTTTTATCTTCTGCTCATCACTGCAATACTGTGCATGCTTCAAAATTTAATCTAAAGAACTTGTCTGCCAATATATCACATTCTGTTCATGTTCTGATATATCAGGTTTCAACCCATGTACAAACTCTGTAATGAAAAATCCCATGTCTGTTGGATCAAGATGCGTTTCTCCTGTATGCAGCTGAAATGCTTTATTCAACCTTTCATAAAATTCATGCAGTTTCCTTAACTTCCCTGTTGCATTCAATTCAATATCAAATCGTTCAAATCCTTAAATGGAGTTCTGCCTTTCGAAAATGTTAATGCCTCATTATACTTAGTCATTACCGCAGGAGAAGGTGCATTTGTGGCAAGATCACTCGCTGGTTCTGCATCTTGCCATTGAACAGCACTCCTATACTCTGCCCACAAATCTCTCGGAACCACAATATCAAAAAACATACTTAAATCAACCCACAACACCTTTGAAATCTTAAGGAATCCTTTGACTTGTGTATACCACTGCACTGGCCTTTCTTTCAACTTTGGAAAATTGTTTGTAAATAATGCAAGGTCTCCCCTGCTCCAAGTGACTTGAACATACTGTCCATCTGGTATCCCCCTTAAAGGATAGGCTGCAGTTTAATCTTCCTTTTCTGAAAGAGCTGTTTGTTTGTTTTCTTTCCTCCTCGGCTTCTTCTGGCTGCTTCTTTTCTTTTCATGTTTTTTATGGCCATTTCCATTCAAACTTGCCAAATTTGCTCCATTCTCACACGCATTTTATTAATTGAGTTGAATTCACATCCCTGAAGAATGCATGTTTTTAATTGATTCATCATTTAAGTGCCCCCTAAACTTCTCTGTAATGGTACGATTTTGGAAATATCAATCTCATATTTGCTTGCCAATTCAGTTAATGTGTTGTGAACATTTGCAGCATTTCTCATAATTTCTTTGTACAAGTAAAACAATACTTTTTCTTGACATTGGTTTATGTGACCAAGAGTCAAACATCTTCTAATGATTTCTTCTAATTCAAATTTCAATTTGAGCACATTTAAAGGTCTCTCCTTTTCAGGAGCTGTGCTGGTATCTGAACTTGAACCAGTACTATGTCTTTCTGCAACCTCAACTTTCATACAATTTCTAGCAGCTTCTTCAGACCAAGGAGGAAATAAACCACCTTCTAACTTACATTTGCCTGGTTCTGTTTGTGTTAACTTTTCTTCTCCTAACGCTTGAATGGCCTGTGGAGTCGTAATAAACCACTGTAATTGGCGATGTACAACCTGTGCAGGTACTGTTTGTGGTGTAATCAATTCAGTAACCTGTGCTGGAGTTGTAACCACAGTAGCTGTTCATGTCACCATTTCAGCTGTACTCATTGGTGCTGGAGCACTTGCAACCACTTGCTGAGTTACAGACTTTCTAGTAACAGGCTGAGCAATAATGAGTTGTGTTAATACTGGCTGTGTCACAATCAGCTGAGTCAATATGGATTGTATATTTGCAGGCTGTACTACTTGCATCAGATTAGTAACTTGTGGAATACCTGGATCTATTGGAGCTGTAGCTATGATCACATTATTTATCAATTGAGCGCTATCATTTGGTATTGGACCCACATATCATGGTGGACCTGTGGCCAGAAATTCATATGATATATCATCATCAGAACCAGTATCTTAATCAAATTTTGTTTGAGCATTCACTTCTTTATTCCTTTTAATCTTTTTCTTGGCAGGCTTTTCAGATTTCTTAGTGTTTTTAATTCTCTTTTTTTGTAAGTGCAGGGTATAATCCACATCTTCCAATATACCCTTCCTCTTTACTACTGCTTGTGTATACCAAACTGCATCTGCATCATGTGTCATTGCTCTCTTAGTTCATTTTTTAAATCTTTCTCTGTCCTTAATTTATACCATCTTCTGCCATGCACTAAGTGCTTCAAATTAAGTAGGTCTGGGAGGTGACTTCATTTCATGTAATACTTCTTTAAATCTGCCAACGATTCCTAAGTTAAATGTTCCTCAGCTAAGAAAACTCAGTATCCTTTTTTCCAGTGAGCTTGCACCATTGACAAAGCCAAACACATGTAGTTAACCTTTCTTCAATCATCATATGATATTCTGGCATGCCCTCAGGGGGAAAGGGGTGCTTTAGGCCAAATGTAACTTGGGACTGTGGAGAAGGAAGGATTGGATGGTGCCCATATTGTACCATACTGCTAAATATTCAAGGTGAATAGCCAGTGTTACCTACGGTGAAAAACAATGCAGAGGACAGTGCCTTTCCTGTAAATATAAAGCATCAAGTTTCAGGATGTAATCCAGCTTCCCCATACTTAGGACATCTAGCAAGTAGCAAGTGTCCTAATATATTAGAATTTGATGATACCACAGGTAATTGGAATATAAGGGACAGAAAGTAAATAAGTAGCATCTGGACAACTAAGATACAAGGAAAAAAGTTAACTACACTTTCATTAGTAGAACAGCACTATACATGGAAAGACACTTTTTATATCACATGATGGTCTTCTATATAATCTATTAATTGAACAAGAAAATTATTATACTATTGCACCCAATGTGATTTCTAAAATATTGGAATATCCTTTATTGTCAGCTTGCTGCTCTTACATGACAACGTGGGCAGATGTTACACTTATAAATTCTGCATGGATTGATTACAAATGGTGTGATCAATTTCAGAACTATTTCCCTGTGGGTTTAGGCCTTCCTCTCAGTAAATATCACACATTGGACACAAAGTTACAGGGCGGTATGTATTTCATTTGTGGTACTAAGGCTTACAAAGTGCTTCCCCGACACTGGGAACTGATGTGTGCTATTTCTTATCTAACAGCAAACATTTTAGTTGTGCCACATTTTGGGAATTTCTCTCATAGGTATAAAGGAGATATACATACACCTATTTTGGAGCCTGGACAAGGTATATTTTTGAGCTAATGCGTAAACTAATCCCTGGATATGAAGTATATGATTTGGAATTGGCCCTTGTTCACATGCCTGCATGGCTAGCCATAACATTCAATGCCACAAGATATATACTTCAAGAGTTGCAGGTGGAAATAAATTCAGTGGCTGCCATGACTATTCAACATAGGATTTCCCTTGAGCACCTGACTCTACAACAAGGAGGACTGTACATTTTATTGAACTCCTCTTGCTGTTATTTTTTTTAATGAAAGTGGAAAAATAGCAAGGGATGTGGCCCAAGTAAAGAAAGAAGTTAGAACATTTCATGGAGCAGAGATAATTACAGATTCTGATGATTGGTCCTGGCTGTGGTTGTGATTACCAACAGGATGGTTGAAGAGCTTAGTTCTAGCACTCTTTGGTATCTTTATAACAATAGTGGTACTTTTGTGTTGTTTTCAGTGTTGTTTCCCCATGCTCCAGCAATTCTGTGGTAAGAGGATCCTTTCAATTTCTGCAGTTAAAGTTCTACCTACTGCAGAGCAGGAGCTATCCCAACAGAGTAGGCCCCTTTTAAGTTAATCAAGTTGGTGAGCACAGACCAAATAGTCATCCTTCTAGAGGAACAGAACACCTCCCCATACCCAAGATCTTAGTCTCAGCTCTTTGAGCAAATCCATACCTCATGAAAGGGACTATTCAGCTCCTGGGTGAAAGTTGGAGCTCATACAAATTGGCCTCCAAAGGCATTAGGCAGGGAAAAGATAAAATTCTAAAAGTACCTTTGCAAAAATATTTATTACAAATCTGGCTTTTCTAGTGAATTGGGCTTGTGATAGACATCCTAGATTTAAATTTGTAACTTTTTTTTAGTCAGAGACCATGTTAGAGACCATGTTATTACACTTGACATTGTATTCTAATGTCTTCCTATGGAAAAGGTAACCCTGCTACAATTCTGATGAAAAATCCTCTCTCATGGTAAAGTCAGATTTTAAATTACAGTTTTGAAAATGGCACTTTTAGAAAGTTGGTATTTTCCTGCTTTAGCTATTTAGTGCCTATCGGAGTGCTTTGGCGCCCATGAATAGGTGCAGCTGACAGTTGGGCTTTGTGTATTCCTCCTAAACAACCACACACAATAGAGAGCGTAGGTATGTCTGGAACGGTCATCACTGGCAGGATGGGAGGACAGAAATGAGTGCAGCCCAACTTACACTTGAATAGGCTGTGCCCTGCCTCCGTATAAAGGGTTGCATACCCCCTGTAGTTAGTCTGGAAGAAGGGTAGGGAATGCAGGAAGCCTGTGTACTTCAAGAGAATTTCTGGATGCTTCGCCACCTACCAGAAGAAGGACACCAGGTATAAATACTGAACTTCAGACACCACCTCTTCAGAATATTTTTTGACCTGTGGATACTGTACCAGACAGGACTGCTATGCTGCTGAATCGACTGCTACTTTGCTGGACTGCTGCTCTGATGGTCTGCTGCCTTGCTGTGTACTCCTGCTCCCAGATGCCTGGGTGAGAACAACAGAACTGCATATGTTTGAACCCAGGACCCTTAAGTGACTCCAAGGGCTTGTTGGCTGGCCTCTGCTTGAGCCTCTGAGACAGAATGCTCCAATAACCTCGCCTCCAGCACCTGGACTCTGCCATCTTCGAGTCTAACCTGCCAAGTGGTACTAACCTGGACCTTTGGAAGAAGGCCAAAAATGCTCTGCCAAACTCTGCGGGTCTATCGGAACTGTCACATTTCTTCTGCTTCACAGCGCAACCCTGAGCAGAACCGATGCATTGCCACTAATGTGTGGATTGGGGCCTCCGCAAAGACCAACATTGCATCACAGCTCCTCAGAACTACCACTGCATGGCACATTCTTGGCAGAGACAATTGCCTCTCTTATTGATAGCAGCCTCGATGATGACACTGGACTATGCATTGTAGCCTTGCAGCTCCTCAGAACCAACAGATATCCCTGAATGAGCTACGCATCCTCGATGCTGGACTTTGCATCAGAAGCCCTCATCAAAGGGATGCTCAGCGACTATGCAGGACCTCGCACTGCAGCCTCATCACAATTTGGAACTGGCGTATCAATTTGGCTGCCCAATGCATTTTTTATTTGGACCTTCACTATAATCTGCAACCAAGAAATTAAGGTACTTTGTTCAGTGGGCCCAACTGGGTCGGCCTGCACTCTACAGTGGTCAGCCTGAACCTTTGACATTGTTCAGGTCCGGCGCAACCAGATATCCACAGTTGGTTCTCTGTTCTTTTTTGGCACTATTTTTAGTGAAATCTTTAAAGCTGCATAGCTCTAGTTCTACACGTTGGATTTTTGTTGATTGATAGCATTTCATTTATTAAAAACAACTACATTTTTCTAATCTGTTGTGGGATCCTTGTTGTGTGGTGTTTTCACTTTATTACTGTTTGAAGTGTTACACAAATACTTTACAAGTTGCCCCTATGTTAAACCTGACTGCTCTGTGCCAAGTTACCAGGAGGTTGAGCACAGGTGAATATGGGGTTTGCTTATGCCTTACCCTGACAAGGATTGGGATGCTGCTAAACAAGTGCTCACACTCCATTGATGATGATGGTGGATTTGTAAAGTGCACAGATACTCCAAAGATTCTCACAGACTGTCAGTTTACTCATGTTGGAAGAACCATGTTTCTAGTTTTTTCTTCAAGATGGATAGATCGGTAGTAGTTTATAACTCCAATGGAAGTTTATTCCAGGCAACCAATCCCAGATAGAAAAAGGACATACCCCCATTTCTTGCATGGTGGATTTTAGGAATTCTGTCCAATTGACCATAAATGTCTGTAGCGGATATACACCCTCATTATCACCCTGGCAGTCACCATAGTACAAGAGTCATGGTCACGGTCAGACTGCTGCCAAAGTGGAAGCCCGACCGTGACATTACGACTGTGGCGGAGCCGACACGGTTGGACCGCCGACACCACCAGGTTGCTGTAGGCAGACAGCCTGGCAGTCTCGGTGGTTGTAATCCTCCAGGGCAGCGCTGCTTGAAGCCCTGCCCTGGGGATTATGAGCCCCCATTCTGCCAGCCTTTGCATGGGGGCCCCTGCATTGCCCATGCACATACGAGCCGGCATCAATCTTAAGGCTCTGTTCACCGCAGGGCCGGCTGGAGGAAATGCTGTTTCCACTGGCCGGCCCTGTGGTGAAGTCCTAATAGGGCTGGTAGTGTTCAGGACGCACAGGTGGCCTGATGGCGGTACGAGTTTGGCGGGAGGCCTCCACCACCCGCCAAACTCATAATAGGGGCCATAGTCTTTGATCCTCTCCCTCAGGTAGTGAGCTCTGGTGGCATGCAGTGCTTTGTGGACAAGGTCTAAAGATTTATAGAGGATCCTCTTTTTATTAGGAAGCCAATGGAGCTCCTTCAGAGGAGGAGACATATGATTTCATGGGGGTAGTTTCAGGAGAGTTTGGGTCACCAAATTCTGTATTAATTGACATCTGTTAAGAAGATATTCTGGGAGACCCAAATATAGAGTATTTCTGTACTCAGTCTGGATTTTATCAAGGCTTGAATCATCATTTTCTTAGCTTTGACTGAAAGTAGAGGCAGAAGTTTTTTCAGTGTTCGAAGCAGCCCAACACAAGAGTCAACCAATGCTTAGATTTGTGATCGGAAAGGAAAGGGCGCTACCAAATTTAATTCCTAAATTCCTCACAATGCCATGTAGGGGGCCAGGGAACGGGGAGTCCTTTGGCCAGAAGGGCTTCCAAGAGTCTGGCGATATAGGGCCAAGGAATAAGATCTCTGTCTTATCTGAATTACATTTCAATTGATTGGTGGACAACCAGTGAAACACATATGAGACTACCTTAGCCCCTAAGGTCTCAGCCAACAGAGCTAAGGGCATAAGATAAGCATTAAAATGTGTAGGGCTGAGGGTCAAACCTTGAGGCACACCAAATGAAAGCTCATTAATTTTTAAAGAGATGAGGTACATCCACACTTCCTGACTTCTTTCTTCCATAAAGGAAGTAAGTCACTTCATGGCAGATACACCAAATCTGATAGATTAGAGTCAGGCCATGAGTCTAAAGTGGGGGACAGTATTGAAGGCCACTGATAAGGTTAACATTATCGAGAAGGCTTTCCCCCTTTTATCAAGGGTACCCTTAATTTACTCAACAACTTCTATCAGGGTCGTCTCAGTACCATATTTTGGTTCTGAAACCCGATTGACTCAGGTACAAGAGGATGTCATTTCCCAAGTGTTGTGAGAGTTAGGGATTTACACATTTTTCTAGGACTTTCGAGAAAGCAGGGAGAAGGGAAATGGGCCTGTAATTATCTTGAACTTTCAGACTGACTGTAGGTTTTTTAAGCAAGGGCAGGATTTTTACTTGTTTCCATTGCACCAGAACCATTCCAGATGATAGTGAGGTGTTCAAAAGTGTGTTTACTGCGGGATTGATGGCATGTGCCACTTTGGCAAGTATACTTGGAGGACATTGGTCAGATGGAGTCCCTGATTTAAGGGGCCATATTTATACTCTGTTTGCGCCGGATTTGCGTCGTTTTTTTTAATGCAAATTCGACGCAAAATGAACTCCATATTTATACTTTGGTGTTAGACGCATCTAGCGCCAAAGTTCATGGAGTTTGCGTCATTTTTTAGCGTGGACACCTTCCTTGCGTTAATGATATGCAAGGTAGGCGTTCCCGTCTAAAAAATGACTCCGAGGCATGTGCGCCGTATTTATACTCCCGGGCAAAAATGACGCCCGGGAGTGGGCGGGTCAAAAAAAATGACGTCCAGCCGCTTTTGCGTCGTTTTTTAGCGCCTGGTCAGGGCAAGCGTTAAGGGACCTGTGGGCTCGGAAGGAGCCCAGAGGTGCCCTCCCATGCCCCCAGGGACACCCACTGCCACCCTTGCCCACCCCAGGAGGACGCCCAAGGATGGAGGGACCCACCCCTGGGACATTAAGGTAAGTGCTGGTAAGTATTTTTTTTTTTTTTTTTGTGGCATAGGGGGGCCTGATTTGTGCCCCCCTACATGCCACTATGCCCAATAACCATGCCCAGGGGACATAAGTCCCCTGGGCATGGCCATTGGGCTTGGGGGCATGACTCCTGTCTTTGCTAAGACAGGAGTCATTTCAATGGGGGTTGGGAGTCTAAAAAAACGGCGCAAATCGGGTTGAGGCGAAAATTTTGCCTCAGCCTGACTTGCCCCATTTTTTGACGCCCAAGCTCCATATTCCCCTACGCCGGCGCTACCTGGTGTAAGTCATTTTTTTTTACGCACACCAGGTAGCTCCGCCGGCTAACGCCGGCTAACGTCATTGAATAAATGCGGCGCACGCATGGCGCTTCAGAATGGCATTAGCCGGCGTTAAATTTTTTGACGCACAACTGCGTTGGCGCAGTTGTGCGTCGAAAAGTATAAATATGGGCCAAGGTTTTTAATGGCATCCAGATGGATGCAGTGACTCCTCCAAGGAGATAGGGAGGAAGTTAGAGAAAATAGGGATCTCAGATGTATTCTTACTACCATTTGCTATCTCGAGAAGGAACTCACTAAGCTATGAGTCGAGGTGCAAGCTTGCGTGAATAGAAGCCATTTTATTCTGGAAGTATGAGGTCAGCAATTTTATTCTGGAACTATAAGGTCAACTGATCGCACCAATCAGCTGAGGGCTGATGGCCTCTGATGGTGGCCTCTGGGCTCATAAATGTTTTAACAATTCAAAGTATGTCCTAGGATTTATTGCTTGATTCTACTATCTTTGTCTCAAAGTAGGGTTTTTTGGCAGAGTGGACCTCCTGGTGGTAATGTTTTAGTGCTATCCTATATATTTTTTGTGTCCTGAGAGAACTTTTCCGCCATTTCTTCTTTAGGTGTTTGCATTGTTTATTTCCATTCCTGAGATTATCACCAAACCATCGGCCCGACAGCTTAGTTCAACCAACAACCATATTTCTTACCATCCACTAACTCTGTTCCAGTAGTTGATGGAATAATTAGATTCCATGTCCATATATACCTAGACATCATTTCAGAAATTATCAGGGGAGGGGATAAGCTGTACCATTTATAATTGTGTCCAGGAACAATGCCAGGATTTCCTGCATTAATTTAGGAGTAGACCGCTAAGTGGTGCAGTAAGCTTGCTACAGAAGGGCCGGTCCTAATAGTAGCTTTCTTGTGGGTTGGGGCAAAATGTGTACTGTAACACTTGCGATCCATCAGGTACAAGAATAATGGCCATGCAGATCGAGATACAAACTAATGAAGGACAGATTGATCCACAATGAGAATTAAGTTGGCAGATACTTGATGGAAATGTATTTTTGCATTAAATGATGTGCAATGCAATTTGCCAATGTAATGGCACACAGACTCTGCAAACACTGAATTCCATACTTTTTGGGGAAATTCAAACTTTTGCAGGGAGTCACATTTTTTAAATATTTGGCAGGATGAGTCATGGTGATGTCTGCACAAACACTAGATCAACAGTCTGCAGCTGAGAAAAGGAAATATTGGGCCTGCTTTAAGAAAAGTGGTGCCGCATCCAATGCAGCACCACTTGTCTTGCTTTCCTCAGATCCCCCCTACCCCCACCATGTGTGTGCCATATTTAATATAGGATGCACCATAGTGCAGGATAGGGGCTATAGCATCAAAATTTTTGACGCTATTTATGTACTGTGTAGGGTTACCATGCAAATGTTGGTGATAATTCTGTACAGTAAATAGGGGCCCATTGAAAAGCAATGGGGTACCCCTTTTAATGCCTGCTCTGTGCAGGCATTAAAAGTAGCTGCAAAAAATAATGCAGTGGAATCTCTTAGATTCCACTGCGCAGTTCTGTAGTCCCCCTAATGGGGGGGTGCCCTTCTTTGCATACATTATGCCTGTCACAGGCATAATATGGCACCAGGGGTTTGTAAATATGGTGCGGCGAGTTTGACCTCGTTGAGCTACATTAGCATCACAAAAATTATGCTAATGTTCCCCAAGGGGGCTCTAGGCCTTCTCATATCTGGGCTATTGTCTTAGCTGCTCAGCGTCTAGATTATTGTCCTAGTGCGTCTGCATCTAACAGGTGTCCTGAAACCACATTAGAGATATGTCACTCATTGCACACTGAATTTCTCATCATGATCATAACAGTGACTGTACATGGAACATATCAGTTCAGTCTATCATTAGACAAGTAGCTTGTCTCTAACTTGCACTTTGCAATGAGGTTCTATAACATGTGGAATAGACCAGGGGAGGCAAAGCCTCATACAACTTAACATTTTAGAACTGTTACCTATTATTTTTGAAAAATGTTGCTATTCTGTCATTGAACATGTGAATAGCACTTGCCTATGACATGGAGATCACACACCTATCCCTACTACATGCATTACAACCAACTACTCTAAGGTTCTGAATTTGAAGCCAGTGAATTGCATGATAAACACATATCTTGATTACATCCACACTGACCCACTCATCAGTGTTACTGTAATTTGATCATGTGGCATGTGCGTTCCAAAATTATCCCCCAAGAGTACACCAATAGCACAGTAAGCTGTAAAATAGTATCACAGAGGGTTCAGTGAGCTACTGAGGTGCTGCACTGGTATTTCATTGTGTAGTTAAATTTGATAGGAACACGTGACCAGCAGTGCAATTTGCGCTGTTTTGCCTTACTCCGTATTTATGAGGCCATTCAAAGCCACACAAAGTGGCTTTGTGTGATTTCATAAATATGATTTGGTGGTTTGGGCTGCCATTGCATTTCAAAAAGTGACACAACTTCAACGCAAGGGGCTTCTAAATATGCCCCTTTGTCCCACTTAGTGGAGTAGTGATCTCTCATTTAACCATATTGGCTGTTAGGGTCTCTCCTACCACTTCAACGTTAGTGCTCGCATTGAACTACACGAGGGACTACTTTCCAACTAAGGCCATCTCGGTCTCCTCTGCTGGCTCACTTATGAGCTTTCACTTCAAAGTGCTAATGCTGCTTGCATTAGCCCAATAAATGTAGACTTGTTGGCTTTATCAATGCTTGTTATATTTAGTTAGAAGTAAATTCTGAAGATTCATTGGCTGCAGCATGGCATTTTTAAAGGGAAACTAGAATAACTTTGAAGGTATATTGTTGGACGTAAGTGGATTTGCATTCATGAACATTCTGGTAAAACTTTTCTGGATGTAAGTGACAGGTCGCTACCAAAAACACAGTAGATCGAGTTTACGTTGCACTAATAATTTCGTCCAAATGTGTGAAGCTTACCAACTGTGTGGCTTTCAAATATTAAATGTAAGGCAAGACACATGAAGTCATATGGGCTCGCAGCAGACAATTTGTTAAAACATAACATCCAAGTGCACTGTTGTTACATACATCACAAAGTAAGATGGGAAACTTATTTTCTGCTAAGTAAAGGCAAGGAGTATAGCCCTTCCCTGGAGGATTGCGGCTTCAAGGAAATCTGCAGCGTGCTAACACGCATAATATACGCATGTTAAAGATCGTCCAAAAACAGCCTGTTGCATTATTGCCAAAAGGACGTTTAAATGGCAGTGTGCTTGCACACAACAGTAATTGAACAGAGAAGGAAACACATACAATGCCCTGAAGTACATATGAAACACAGAAAAATAAATGCCAACTGGTGTTATTTTGTAAACAAGATTGTACTGAAGATGAAGTAGCTTTTACTTAATTAGTCTGATCACCCAAGGACTTACTTATTTCAGACTCATTATTCATGACAAATTTAAGGCTTGTGTAATTATTTACTGTTGTAAACAATAACATTTCGGGATCTATGTGTACCTCTTTTGTAAGTATTAAAACCACACTCTGATCATTTCCAAAATGCAATAGAAATAAATGAGCTTTAGAAGTAAAATTTTCTTACAAAATGAATAGGTTTTCAATGGTAAACAGTTTGTCCAAACTCTAAGTGAATTTCTATTGATGTACATTGGACTAATACACCTACGAATAGAGAGACAAATGAGCAAAACATTTACAAAGAAATGTAGAGACACTGATATAGAAATGGGGAGAGGTCACCGTCATAGTCCACAATAGGTACCAACAGTGGCCCGAATTTGGTCAGTTCATAGCTCCACAATTCTAAGGCATCTGACTATTTCTTGTGTTTTTAGTACACAGAAGAATTTTGTGAGTGCAACACTCACAAGAGAGCTCCAGGACTGTGAACTCTACGGTGTATCTACACCCGCCGTGGCAACAGATGTTTAGTCGTCTGCAGGGACTCTGGAGGCACAGGGCCGTATTTATACTCCGTTTGCGCTGAATTTGCGTTGTTTTTTTCGACGCAAATTCGACGCTAAACTAACGCCAACTAATGCCATATTTATACTATGGCGTTAGAGGAGTATAGCGCCAAAGTTCCCGGAATGTGCGTCATTTTTTAGCGTGAACCCCTTCCTTGCGTTAATGATATGCAAGGGAGGCGTTCCCGTCTAAAAAATGACTCCCAGGCCTTTACGTGGTATTTATACTCCCGGGCAAAAGAGACGCCCGGGAGTGGGCGTGGCTAAAAACGGCACATTTGCGCCGCTTTTTAACGCCTGGGTCAGGCATGGCGTTAAGGGACAAGTGGGCTCAAAATGAGCCCAGAGTGCCCTCCCCTGCCCCCAGGGACCCCCCCTGCCACCCTTGCCCACCCCAGGAGGACACCCAAGGCTGGAGGGACCCACCCCAGGGACAATCAGGTAAGTTCAGGTAAGTATTTATTTTTTTTTTTTAATAATTTTTTTTGGCATAGGGGGGCCTGATTTGTGCCCCCCTACATGCCACTATGCCCAATGACCATGCCCAGGGGACAGAAGTCCCCTGGGCATGGCCATTGGGCAAGGGGGCATGACTCCTATCTTTACAATGATAGGAGTCATGTTGATGGGGGATGGGCGTCGTTAAAAAATGGCGCAAGTCGGGTTAAGACGATTTTTTTGCCTCAACCTGACTTGCCCCATTTTAAGACGCCCTAACGTCATTTTTGCCCAACGCCGGCGCTGCCTGGTCTACGTGGTTTTTTTCCACGCACACCAGGCAGCGCCGGTCTGCTTGCGCCGGCTAACGCCATTCCATAAATACGGCGCCCGCATGGCGCTTCAGAATGGCGTTAGACGGCGCAAAATTTTTTGACGCTAAACTGCGTTAGCGCAGTTTAGCGTCAAAAAGTATAAATATGGGCCACAGTTTGTAACCTAATAAGAAACTGCATATTATTTAGACGCTTAACAAAAATTCATGTCAGACTCGTTGCTTGTCTTGTAAAGTGAATGCATGACTCAGCAGCCATGGATTAGTCAACTTGTGATACGGCACCGTACAGCTTGTCAAGTCAGTTCTTTAGGCAACTCGACAAGCCATAGGTAACAAAGGAAAATCCAACAAATCAACATCCACCAGAAGAAATCAAGGGGCTTATTTACAAGAAGTTTGAGACCCTATTGTACTATTTTTTTAAGCATCAGCAGCGCATTATCTGCTCCATAATGCCCCAATTTTACAAAATTATGCATTAGGTCCAATTTGTTAGTTTTTGTAGGCCTGCGCCAAAAAATATCTGTGCTGGAACCGGCTGCGCCACACAGTTTCTAATGTATGCAGGATAGGCGTTTCTTTGTAAAAACCTACTTAGGACTGACACAGCGATATTTACAATTTTTTCAGTGTGTGATGCATCTTTGAGATGTGTTGTACAAAGCTTGGAATGTGTCAAAATTCCTACTTCTCTTCAACCAAGGCGTAGGAAGGGACGCAGAGATTTTCTAATAGGAATCTGACCAGCTGAAGCCATTTAACACACTGTAATAAGAAGGCAAATCACATTCCCTCAATGTGTAGTAGTCCTACACATGTAACAATGCTGTTGTAGAACCCCTTTGCCATCCTGTGACCATGGCACCTGAGATAGTAACATCTCCTGCAGCATACAATGCGATGCTGTGTACTCCATGGATGGGACAGGCCAAGGTTGTCACATCTCCATATGGGAATGGTTCCCCAAGTCCATCCAAGCGTACTCCAAAGCACAACAGGTAAGTACACACATAAGGTAGGTAACACAGGATTTCCCACTTCAAATGACAACATATACTTGTGGCCCCTCACATTACACTTTCACTCAATATGTCACACATATGTATGTATGTACATACACCTAAGTAGACTATGCCCACTGTAATGTGACACCTAGCAATACTCCATCCTTGTCTGTCTTGCTTTCAGGACCAATGTAATACAGTAATATGTGATTTTCCCACCATTTCACAGTTTATTACATTGGTCCCCACATATTAGGCTACTTGCATCTGTTAGAACTGATGCACCGTCTAAATGGTTTTGACGCATTACTGAAGTTGCACTGGTTCTAAGCCCAACTTCAGCAATGCATCACTTTTTAGACAGATGTGTTGCAGCATCCTTCCCTCAGATGCATCATTATTTCTGATGCATCCTTGGGACCCTAAGCCATAATGCACCATATTGTATATATGCAGCATTCATGGCCTTGCAAGCTGTCTTGATGCAGCACAAGTGATTTTGACACATTGCTGCTGCATGGCTGCAGCAAAGCCACATTTTGTCAGTTCTTGTAAATGAGGCCCCAAGCTCTTATGAAGAATACATCTTTCTGTATAGGCACAATCAGTGGAATACGTATCAGTTACAAAGGTGTGCAGCCCATGTATTGATAGTTCCCAGCAGTTCCTATATTCATCAGGGTTTTTGCATCTTTAGGGATTGCAACTTGAACATTCTTTGCTATGACAACTCACATGTAACATCTAAATACAGATCCATCAATAAATAGCAGCTCAAGTGATCCCTTACACGTCTTTATGAAACATGCTAGAAGGAATGAATTAGTTCATCCATCAAAAAGACAAAGAGCTAAAACAATATTAACACCAAACACAGCACATTTTATGGAGAGGGCAAAAAATGAAAGTCATTTGGACCTCTAGGGATAAAAAACCAACATATATGATCTAATCTAAAGACAAAATTATACAGTACGTTTTCTAATACGAGAAGAAGTAATGAGGCTTTAAGTAAAAAAAATACAGGGCCAGATTTACTAAGATTTCACACAATACAGCGCACAAGGCAACATGCTGTGGTGCGTTGCATGAAATGGAGACAGCAGAAATTAGCCATATTTATAATGATAAGGCAAATTTCTGCTGCCTCCTGGTACTGGTGTACTTTGTGCTTTCTAGTGTCAATGCAGGCAAGCGTTCCTGCACAGAAACATTTCTTAGAGGCATATTCCTTTTTTTGTTGTGCTGCAGAATGCAGAAAAATTCGAAAGTAGATATAAGAAGAAGTAAAGATACACCTTCCTGCACAAAAACAAACCAGAGAGGTGTTTTCCTCTTTCTATGTGTGCTGAAAAATGAGGAGAAATTATAATATTTCTTCTCTTTACTCTGGCTTCGGGAAGGTGTAAGGTTTTGGTACTGGCCCGGATTTACATGATTTTGTAAATCTATTGCAGCATCATAATCCATGGGTGATGCATGGGAAAATCCACCACAGCGCCCATGGAACACCTCCTCAGCCTAGAGTAAGGCAACACAGAGACTTACTCTATTTGTCTTACTCCATATCTATTAGGCACATAGTGGCTTTGTGTGATGTCATAGATGTGGTTGAGAGGGTTTTGCCACGAGGCATACAATAAAACGATGATCCAGGGGAGCAAGCCTTACATAAATATACCCCAAAGTTTAATGTGGTGTTATGGTTACATTTGGCAATAATTTATTTCTTTAGGTTGAAAAAAAGAATTCGAAATTAATTGAAAAAACAAAGGTTGAAGGGATGTTAGTTGAAAATGTCAGTTAAAATACAATTTTGAAGTAAAAATAACACTGGAACTTACCAGTTATAGTTTACTGAGATAACTTTAACATATGCCTCCACAATGCACTTCATATGACCTCACACATCACATCACTCGATAGTCTATTTTATCCACACTATATGCAATTATAAATAGTCAATTAAAAGACAAGTGAAAAGATGTAATAGCCTCTCTACAAGCATGTTAATAATACATCAGTAAAAAGCATTTGAAAACTGTATACAGATTGTAACACACAAATTCATCAGGCAGTGATTTTGCTAATGTAATCAGATCAGCAACTGTAAATACATCATATTTAAGGCACAAAGATTTTTTAAAATGATTCCTCGCTTCCAACATCACCTTACTGGGACAAACAAATAGAGCATGCTAAATGTTTTTACAGAGATCACATAATCCAGTCTTATCTCCAATATTAAACCAATGCCTAATCTTAACATATCTAAAAATCTTCTAGTACTATATTCCAGTGTAAACTTCAAATATTCTTGATCATGCTTAAAGGATTTACTATCTAAAAAGGGTTTGTAGATTTTTAACTAAGAATATTGTGCAATACTCTGTGTATAACTGAGTCTGACCATCATAATTTTCAGGAACAATTTTAACTTTGCTGGTGTCCATAACTGCAGATGAGCCATAAAGCACTGGCATTTAATACATCTTAATAGGTCACTAGGGATCCCCAATCACATTAGTTTCCTCGAAAGGGTAGGTCTATTAACCCTAGCAAAAGCAGTAGAGAAGTCGACAAATACGGTGTATACAAGTTGTGACTTAGACACTGCATACGTATTGATAACAGTTTACAGTATGGCAATATTATCAGTCATGAAGTATTTGGGTCTGAAACCCGCCTGAACTAACAGTATCATAACCTTTAAATATGCCCATTCCTTGAGATGGTACAAAATGCTTGAGGCAAAATCTTCCCTGTCACATTGAGGGGGTCAATTTGGCAATAATTACAGGGGGGTAAGCAAGAACATTTGTTATGCACTGAGACAACTACGCTTCCTGTCCATGAACTTGGGATTGGACCCACTGGATAACAGTAAGAGAAAAAGAGGGGTGAGAAGTTTACTCCAGCCTTCTGGATCACTCTGTAGTACCTTTATGAGAATCTTATTGGGACCGATCACTAAGGATGATCTTGCATTCCTTATATACTTCTCTTTCAGTTTTTTCTTTGGAGATTTTATAGGTCGATTAAGCATGTGAGATGGCTTAGGAGGTACCTCCCATTTTAATGAAGCAGTATTAGTTGCATGGAGTTCAGAAAAAATATTTAATCCATTCAGGCTGATGAATGGGTATTGCAGAAGGATTTTTCTTACTCTTTGTAAATTTAGAGATGAGCTGCCTAAGGATTTTACTATCTTTTTGTAGGGCTGCTTGCTGCAAGTCTACCCAGTTCTTTTCCTATATGGTTTTGTTGATTACAAAATAGTTTCGACCTTTTCGTTTACAGAGCTTGAATTTCTTGTAATTGAAAAATCCACAAACTGGTGGTGAATGAGCCTGCTCCACGTTCGAGAGAGTTTCACTTCCTTTGGATCTTTAATTAGAGGTCCCTTTCCTTTTTTAGGTAAGCTCCTCCTCTGGATATGGTGAACAGATTTGAAATTGTCTCTTCAAATGTCTGAATGGGGCTTCTTTGTTCTAATGAACGATGAAGCCCTGGTGATAAGACTACTGCATTAATCTTAGCCATATTGCTTGAGTTCTAAATGATTCAACCTTGATTACACGCTATAGTAGCCACTCTGTTTTCTTCTGTTAAAGACCAAGATGACTTTTGATGTAGTTTCGATTTGAGTTTTAAATTTGATATTACATATTTGATATCTTGGACAAACTCAGATTTGAAGAACATTTCTGAAATAGATCATAACCAGTTGTGGCGTAGTCGATAATGTAAGAGCCAGTAACTCCCTTCCTAGTGTGTGCAGCCAGTATATCCCCATTGATTCTTCCGTTAGGATCAGACAGTTTACTCCAAGCAGCAATTTTAATAATCTTCCAAGGTTATCTGCCTTTGCCTTAGGTGGAAATACTGGATCGGGAATGGACCAGACTTCTTCCAGAGCCTTGATTAGGTGGGCTTTTATTGAGGCATTTGAGATTTTTACTTTGAGATCGCCTATTATTATCAAATGCAAATTTCCTCTGGAATCAAGAATGGACTCAATCGATTCAAATATCTCATTCAGCAGTGGATTGAATTTTTGGCCAGGTGGAACTTCGAGGTTAAAAAGAAATAGAATATCTGTGGAATCAGCACTCACTTTAGGTAGTTTAATATTGATGCACTGCACATTATTGCTGGGAATATGTATTATTTCAAAGTCCCACTGTATCTCTACTGTAAGGAGGATCAAAAGGCCACCTCCAGCATGGCCTTTTCTGACCCTCATAGCTGGAATATCAATAACGTAATCATTCTTCCAGTCAAAATCGACTACGTACCAAATGTCCTGGAGACATGTGACAACAGGATAGAATGGCATCAGGCTATTTAACTTGGAAAATTGCACACTCGTCAAGTTCCAGGAGATAATCACTAAAAGGGAGTTTAGAAATGCCATTCAATGTATTTTCATTTAAGTTCCTGTAAAGCCAAAAACAGGTGACATTGTTTTTTGCATTATCCACTTTGGTCGGGCTTTGGTTCCATATTGGTCTACCTCCTTAGTCAAGTCAATATGTACTGTGAGTGTGTCAGCAGAATCACTATTGAGCTCATGGCCATTTAGGCTCAAGGGAGTGGCCAGATGTTTGACTCCCCTGTCATAGGTCAGCCTTAAAAGCTGCGGAGCCTAAAACTTATGTTGTATTCCTAAGACATCAAAAACATTATGTGAAGTCTTTCACTATCCTGCAGCACTATAGAGGGCATCATATTAGACCAAAATTCTACAAACCCTCTGGAAAGTTCTTGGTTATTAGGAAAGGAAACCGATTTTATTTTGGAAGATATGAGGGAATGAAGTTGCTGGAAATTAAACACAATCCTTAGGATTATTTGTCTAAGAGCATCATTATTGTTTGCGAAAAGGTCGGATATCTCAATAGCACAGTAGAGATTTGAGATAGGCTCTACATTGGCTAACCCGCAATTAGAGCTTGCTGTTGATCCGTCATGAGTAGGAGGCCTACTTTCCGAATGACGCAAAGAACTTGGAAATTCCAGGGCGAGTGAGTTTAACTGTGCTTGTGTTTCTTTTCCAATTGGTGAGAGGAACATATTGGATACTTGCACATCTTGAAACTATATCCTTTGAGTTGTTCTATTACTATTACTTGCCCTGTTAACCTCAGTAGTTGAGTGGTTAACTGTCTGTGCAAACTTTATTCTTCAGCACTTCCTTTTGGTAATTCTAATATTTACCTTTCTCTTTTTTCTTTTATTCTTCTTTTCCTTTACATTATTTCTGGCAAACTTATTTTCTTGTATTCTTTTTTTCTTTACCTTATGTCTGGCAAACTTAATTTGTTTTCCTTGTTTTGCAGTTAAAGATGTTGGGGGGATTTGTTGAGTTACTTACATTGTTAGAGCAATTGAAGATTGGGTAACACGGAGGGGCAACTGAGATAGGACATGGCTCCAGATCAAAAGATGATTCTGCAAAAAGTCTGTGTATGGAGTAAACTCTTCCTTCCCAGTTCTTTTCCCTCCCTTTGGGTTTTGTCTTGCTTGTTTGGGTTGTGAAGGACTTTTTATAAAAGTTCCAAGCAGATGGTGCTTTTGAGCCAATAACACCCATACCTGTTTGATCTCCATATCCAGTATTTGTTCATTTAGAATAATTGAGGATTTTAATATAACAGTTTGAATTTCAACTTGTGATCAGAGTTGGATACAACCTTTTCCAGCTATATGAAATATGAGTACAGTATTAGTATTATTATGAGTTAATTTGAGCAGAGGATATGTGAGTTTGGATTGGATAGACTAGAGTAATGGAGGGATGGAGGAGGGAAGAATCCAGAAGTGTTAATTGGGAGTTTATAGTAATAGGATAGGCTAGGGATGAGTAAAGAAGAGATGGAGAAGGGAAGAGTCTGTGGAAAGGTGTTAGGGAGATCATAGTAGCAGGAATGGTTTTGGATAAGTCAAAGGTGAGATAAATGAGGGTGAATTTACTAGGGTTGTTTGTGAGATCATGGTAGTAAATTGAGGTTTGAGGTGAGCTAGATGCGGTAGAGGGGGGAAGAGATTGCACAGGATTATTTTGGAGATGAAAGAAGAATAATGGGTTTGGGATGAGTCAGAGTGGGGATGGATGATAGATTGGTAGAGACATAGGGTGATGGGGAGATAGAGTAAAGCTTACAAGAGGGTAAAATGTATATTATTATTTTTTTGTTATATATATATATATTTTTTTTAAACATTGATTAAAAGTATTTAATCTATGCAGTTACTTATAGTTTGAATTTTGTTTATAGAATTATTATTTTTTATTTTGTCTCTTGTACAGCAGGACTAGAGTAATAAATAAGAAGATATGTAATACATTGTAAGTGAATATATGTGCAAGGAATAATATAACGGTTAAAATAATATGAGAAGAAAAGTAGTATTGTATAAACACAAACTTTCAAGATTTGTAATATTTGAAGTTAATTAATAAGTGTACTTTTCAAACATTCATTTATCTTCCCTTCATTTTTAAATAGTGAAATACTTGCTGTTAAATAGTTAAGATAACCTGCTCATTATGATATAGAAAGAAGGCAGGGATTCATAGCAACTTATTTAGGAGGTATGCATTGACCTATGAACATGTTAAGCATAGAATAATATACACACATATATGTTTATATGTCAGGTTACCCCCTGTCCAAGCAAGGACCCTCACTCTAGTCAGGGTAAAAGAGAATCACTTTCAGATAACTGCTGCTTATCCCCTTAGTAGCTTGGCACGAGTAGTAGGGTTAACTTCAAAGTGCTAGGTGTAAAGTATTTGTACCAACACACACAGTAACTTAATGAAAAAACTACAAAATGACACAACACAGGTTTAGAAAAATAGAAAATAGTTATCTAAACAAAAAAAGACCAAAATGACACAAATCCACAATAGACAAGTCAAGTTATCACTAAAAATGCAAAAAGAGTCTCAATGTAATTTTAAACAGACACTAACACTGTCAGAGTGAAAATGTACCATGGGTGCATCAAAAATAATGCCTCGCGGGCGAGTGTGCATCAAAAAGGGCTTGCGATGCATCAATATCACTCACGAGCGAGACCTTGCATTGTTTCCCCTTTAGTCGGGTCGGTGTGCGTCGTTTCCTCTCTCTGCAGGAAAGCGATGCGTCAATATAGTCAGCACTCTCAGGTCCGGGCAGGTCTTGCATTCTTTTTACACGCCCAGCGGTGTTTGTGTTGGAAATCCAGCAGCACGATGATCCAAAACCCACGCAGCGCGGGTTGCAATCTCACCAGCTTCCGGTCAGTGATGCTGTGTGTCATTGCTCCAGCCCCGGGTGTCGATCTTTGGGTCGCATTGCAGGTGAGCATCGATTTTCAGCCACAAAGCCAGCAGGACCTAAATTTTTCAGCCGCAGATCGGAGTTGCGTCGATCTTTTCGCCACACGGCGTTCTGTGCGTGGATTTCTTCCTCTTAGGCTGCCAGCTTCTCCTTTCAGGGTCCCAGGAACTGGATGGGCACCACTTGGCAGAATACGAGTCTTTCCAGATACTCCAGGTGCAGGCAGAGAGAAGACTTTGCTGTCCCTGAGACTTCAAACTACAGGAGGCAAGCTCTAAATCAAGCCCTTGGAGAGTTCTTCTCAAGATGGAAGGCACACAAAGTCTAGTCTTTGCCCTCTTACTCTGGCAGAAGCAGCAACTGTAGGATAGCTCCACAAAGCACAGTCACAGACAGGGCAGCTCTTCTTCCTCAGCTCTTCAGCTCTTCTCCAGGCAGAGGTTCCTCTTGGTTTCCAGAAGTGTTCTAAAGTCTGTGGTTTTGGGTGCCCTTCTTATACCCATTTTCTCCTTTGAAGTAGGTCTTCTTCAAAGCAGAGTCTCTATTGATTGTGAAATCCTGCCTTGCTCAGGCCAGGACCCAGACACTCACCAGAGTGTTGGAGACCGCATTATGTGAAGGCAGGCACAGCCCTTTCAGGTGTAAGTGACCACTCCTCCCCTCCCTCCTACCACAGATGGCTCATCAGGATACGCAGGCTACACCACAGCTCCCTTTGTGTCACTGTGCAGTGTGAGGTACAACCAGCCCAACTGTCAGACTGACCCAGACAGGTAATCCACAAACAGGCAGAGTCACAGAAATGGTATACGCAAGAACATGCTCACTTTCTAAAAGTGGCATTTTCAAACACACAATCTCAAAATCAACTTTACTAAAATATGTATTTATAAATTGTGAGCTCAGAGACCCCAAACTCCACATGCCTATCCGCTCCCAAAGGGAATCTACACTTTAATTATATTTAGAGGTAGCCCCCATGTTAACCTATGAGATGGACAGGGCTTCCAACAGTGAAAAACAAATTTAGCAATATTTCACTGTCACGACATATAAAACACATTACTATGGTGGTCATTCCAACCTCGGCGGTAAAAGGCGCTTACCGCCGTTCAGAAGACCGCCATAACACCGCCGTGGTAAACCGCCACGCTCATTCTGACCCACAGCAGGCAAACTGCCAAAATACAGACATCCACAAAAGTCCGCCACACCAAAGGGCAGCGAGAAACTGGTGATGACCAAACCTCCACCGTCATGCCAACAGAAATACGCCCACACTATCACGACACATGAATCCACGCGGCGGTCTTTCAACCGCGGTATTCCATTGGCGGTACACACCGCCACGCTCAAAATACACACACACTTACAAAATACAACCACATTGAACAATTCAAAATACACACACCTGAGACACATACACACACCACTCCCACACACCCAATTCAATATAAAATACACACCCACATCACCCACAAACCTCCACTCCTAGAGATTCGTGAACACGCACCGAGAAAAGACATCCGAGCACCCAGACGCCCAATTCACTGTCACCCAGCAATATTTGCACGCACTTCACACAACACAACAATACACATCACCACACTTAGCACCACACAATCCACCCTACACATCACCCACACCACCCCATGGCACCGCAAAGACACCCCAGGTTCTCTGATGATGAACTCATGGTCATGGTGGAGGAAATTGTGCGAGTAGAGCCACAGCTGTTCGGGGCACTGGTGCAGCACACCACCATTGCCAGGAAGATGGAGCTATGGAACAGAATAGTGGACAGGGTCAACGCTGTGGGACAGCACCCAAGAAATTGGGACGACATCAGGAAGAGGTGGAACGACCTACGGGGGAAGATGCATTCCATGGTATCCAGGCACAACATCGCGGTGCAGAAGACTGGCGGCGGACCCCCACCTCCTCCCCCAGAATTTACAACATGGGAGGAGCAAGTCTTGAACATCCTGCATCCTGAGGGCCTCGCAGGAGTAGGCGGAGGAATGGACTCTGGTAAGGCAAATCTTAACTACTTCTTCCCCCCACTCCACCTGCATGCCAACTCATACCCCCACCCTTACCCTCACCCCATCACACCTACTCCTTGCAACTGTATCACCATCACAACCCACCCATCCCAACACCTAGCCCTGCATGCGTCCACAAAGCATGGACACCCATCACCTAAGCATGCCCACTGCACATACACATACAACCCCCCCCAACCACCGTCACAACAGCCCCCACAAAGGAATGCCAGCACTGGGGTACACGGGCACCCACCCATTGCACGCTATGACACACACAGAAGCAATAACCATACTTTTAGACCCCTGCAGGACCCAAACGCCACGTCACCGCACAGGAGGGTCCACAAATGTCCACTCCACCCCCAGAAGAAGCCCACAGTGAGGACAGCAGCTCTGTCTCCCTGGATCTAGATGACCAGCCCGGTCCATCGGGGACCTCGGGACAGTCGGTTCCCCTCACACAGCCACAGGCCACAGTAGACCTTCCCCCCTCTAGGAACACCAGCACAGCACCCACCCAGCGGGCCCATACCTCTGTCCCCAGGACACGTCAATCAGCGGTGTGTCCACCACTACAGGGAACCCAGGCTTACCCACCACCCCAACAACAACAGGGACCTGGAGGCAGTGGTAGTGGGCACACATTCCAGGGGACAGAGGCCCAGGGAAACAGGGGAACTGGGAGGGCTGCTGTGAGACAGGGGGGGGACAGGCCCAGGGAACCCACTCTCCACGAGGCCCTCTCCTCCATCATGGGAGCATACCACCGCTCCCAGGAGACGATGGTGACGATCCTGGCCAGGTTTCAGGAGATCCAGCTTCTGCAGGAGCAACAGTATATGGGGTTCAGGGAGGAACTAAGAAACATCAGTTCCACCATGGGTACCATCGTAGTGGCCCTGAATGAGGTAGTCACGACATTGCGGGACACTGTGGCACCTCAAAGGGCCCCTGACACTAGCATGCACCAAGAACTGCCTACCACCTCCGCTGGCGCTAGTGGACAGGAGGCCCCGACACAAGACCAACAGGCCACCTGAACCCCACCCCCTGCAGAAGGAGAACCACCCCGCAAGCGGGCCCTGAGATCCAGGAAGAAGACAGAGTAAGATGTCAAGACCCCCGCCAGCAAAGGATACCGACCTGATTGTCATCCCACTGTCCCACATTGTCACCTTGTCCAACCTTAAACTCCCCCTGCTCCACTTCCCACAGGCATTTGGACAATGCACCTGTGAAACTGATAGTCTGGACTCTGCCATGGACAATCCTCCACCATCACCCCTCACCGATTTGCAACCACCCATCCAATTTAGAGCACTTGAATAAAAACACTTATTGCACAAAACAATCTGGAGTCTGGCTGTGATTTAGAACAAATGTATTAGACATGACCGTGCCAAAATGTTCATTCACATTGTGATGCCAACAAACCGCTGTCACACAGCTGTAGTCCATGGGGAAACAAAGCAGATGTCACTCAGTGGGGCCCACATCTCTGAAAATGGAAGGGAAAGTCACAACACAGTTACCATACACTGGGGGAAAAAGTCAGACAGTAGAGAGGTAGGAGTCATTAAGTAAATGTAATATGCCAGTGTCTACTCTTACCTGTGTGTCACTGAAAATACTGCTGTATTACTGTGTTCCTGTTCTCTATGTCGTCCTCTTCGGCTTCCTCCTCTTCACTCTCCACAGGCTCCACAGCTGCTACAACACCACCATCTGGACCATCCTCCTGCAGAAAAGGCACCTGGTGGCGCAAAGCCAGGTTGTGAAGCATACAGCAGGCCACGATGATCTGGCACACCTTCTTTGGTGAGTACATTAGGGATCCTCCTGTCATATGGAGGCACCGGAACCTGGCCTTCAGGAGGCCAAAGGTTTGCTCGATCACCCTCCTAGTCCGCCCATGGGCCTCATTGTACCGTTCCTCTGCCCTTGTCCTGGGATTCCTCACTGGGGTCAGTAGCCAGGACAGGTTGGGGTAACCAGAGTCCCCTAATAGCCACACTCGGTGCCTCTGGAGTTGACCCATCACATACGGGATGCTGCTATTCCGCAGGATGTAGGCGTCATGCACTGACCCAGGGAACTTGGCATTAACATGGGAGATGTACTGGTCAGCCAAACACACCATCTGTACATTCATGGAATGATAACTCTTCCGGTTCCTGTACACCTGTTCACTCCTGCTGGGGGGGACCAAAGCAACATGTGTCCCATCAATGGCACCTATGATGTTGGGGATATGTCCAATGGCATAGAAATCACCCTTCACTGTAGGCAAATCCCCCGCCTCAGGGAAAACGATGTAGCTCCGCATGTGTTTCAGCAGGGCAGACAACACTCTGGACAACACCTTGGAAAACATAGGCTGGGACATCCCTGATGATATGGCCACTGTTGTTTGAAATGACCCACTTGCTAAGAAATGGAGTACTGACACCACCTGCATTAGAGGGGGGATCCCTGTGGGTTGGCGGATGGGTGACATCAGGTCTGGCTCCAGCTGGGCACACAGTTCCTGTATAGTGGCTCGGTCAAGCCTGTATGTCAGTATGACATGTCGTTCCTCCATTGTCGACAGGTCCACCAGCGGTCTGTACACAGGAAGATTCCTCCATCTCCTCGCATGTCCCAGCGGACGGTGCCTATGAAGGACAACAGCGTGCACAGAGTCAAGCAACCCACAGGTACGTGATCACAGCTTGCACATAACACGATTCCCAATGCATTGAATGGCTTGTATGAGTGTTGGTGCATGGCCTAGGTATGTGTGACTCAGTTGGTAATTAGGCCATGTGGGCCCTTGAAATGGCGGCTGCCTGACCTGTGAAGTGCGACAGTGGGATGTGAGGTCAATGCGCTGGCGTGGCACACCGCAGCGGTAGGCTGTCGAAGACCGCGGCGCTAAGCCGCATTGGTTAACATTGAACCCTATGGGTCTCAGGAGCCAATGACGATGTGTGCCGGGGGTCGCGGTACGCACCACCAAGGTACGCACCGCCGCGTGCGTGACCGCCATTTTCTATCTGCTTAATCACTCGATACCTGATCTTCGACAGGAGAGGACCTACACTGCAAGTGCTGCTGTGACCTCGGTCTGGAAGAGACAATGGCTCATGCGACTGGGGAAAGGGCCCCTGCCTTCACTGCGGAGGAGCTGCAGAAACTTGTGGATGGGGTCCTCCCCCAGTATGCGCTACTCTACGGTCCTCCAGACCAACAGGTAAGTACACTGGGACCATGCTTAGTGGGCAATGCCTTGATTGAGTGGGGTGGATGAAAGATGGTGGGGAGGGGAGCGATTGAGGCATGCATCAAACGACAGATGAGAGCATGTGCCACATGGCAAGGGTGGGGATGGGGGGCCACTCACATCGAGCATGCAGAAGGTGATGACAATTTTTCTCTCCCTGTACATGTCACATAGGTCAGCGCCCACCAGAAAGTCGCGATTTGGCGTGCCATCGCCAAGGACGTCCGGACCCTGGGGGTCCACAACAGACGGGACACCCACTGCCGGAAGAGGTGGGAGGACATCCGACGCTGCAGCAGGAAGACGGCGGAGGCTCAGCTGGGGATGGCCTCCCAACGTAGGAGGGGTGCCAGTCGTATTTTGACCCCCCTGATGTCCCGGATACTGGCGGTGGCCTACCCTGATTTGGATGGGCGCGTGAGGACATCACAGCAGACACAAGGGGGTGAGTACAAATACATTCTGCTGACTTTGCACGCAGTGGAGGTGTCTGGGTGGGGGAGGAGGGCTGTGGGTATCCCTAGGCCAGGGCGATTTCTGTAGGCTAGGCCCCTCCGTAAGGCATGGCCCTGGGCCCCCGCCCCCCACCTCTGTAGGGTGCCAAGTACAGGTATCCATGGCCCTGTGTCATCTATGTGTGCAGTTGTCGTCCATAGGCTTGTAGGCCATGTCCCACGGATTGCGTAGTGGACCCCAAGTGCGCAGCGTAGTGCAGGGGGCTTCTGTGTCTGTCTTGTCCGCCAACGGTAGAGGTAATTCATGCACTCAACATGTCTTTATTTCTCCTCCCCCCCTTTTTTGTGGTCTTCCTGTTCATGTGTGCATTAGCATCATCAGGCGGAGGAGAAGTGGCATCGGAGCACGAGGGAGCTGCATCTCATATGGCCATGGCGGGCCATGCAACAGAATCGGATTTCACCAGTGAGACGGAGGGCGAGGGGAGCTCCACAGCGGGGACTCGTGCTGATGTCAGTGACAGCGACTCGTCCTCTGAAGGGAGCTCCCTTGTGGTGGCGGCAACATCCATGCCCCCCGCAACAACAGGTACAGCTGCCACCCAGCGCTCCAGCACCGCCCTCCCAACAGCCCCTCAGCGTTTGCCCCATGCCCGCTCACCCAGGAAGGTGGGCATCTCCTTCGCCCCAGGCACCTCAGGCCCTGCCCCTGTTGCCCCTGCTGCCCTCAGTGAGGAGGTCATTGACCTCCTAAGGACCATCATTGTTGGGCAGTCTACCCTTTTGAATGCCATCCAGTGTGTACAAAAAGAGGTGCACCAGAGTAATGCATACCTGGAGGGCATTCATTCGGGTCAGGCTGCCCATCAGCGATCGTTCAACGCTCTGGCCTCAGCACTGACGGCAGCAATTGTCCCTGTCTCTAGCCTCCCCCCTCCAACTTCCTCCACCCGGACCCAATCCCCTGTACCTCTGCCTATCCCAGACACACCTACAGACCAGCATGCACACACCTCAACACCCAAGGGAAGCTCATCCAGACATAAGCACCACACATCACACAAGCATTCACACAAGCAACATCCACATGCAGACATACCAACACCCACTGCCTCCACTGTGTCCCCCTCCTCCTCGTCTCCCTCCTCCCTCCCTGTGACGTCTCCACTCACACTTGCATGCACAACATCTTCAGCCACTACGTCCATCACCAGCACACCCACCAGAACACTCCGCACACGTGCAGTCACCACCCCCACTACCTTTTACACGTCCCCTCTGTCCTCTCCAAGTGTGTCTGTCACCCCCTCCTCCAAACTACACAAATGCAGGCAGCCACCCACCCAACAGCCATCCACCTCACAACAGCCTCCAGCCCAAGCACCTGCACCCAAAGACACCAGACTTCACACTCCTACAACCACATCCTCTTCCTCCACTCCCATACCCACTACACCTACCTGTCCCTCTCTTTCCAAATTGCTTTTCCTTTCCAAACTTGACCTCTTTCCTACAACTCCCCCACCCCGTCCATCTCATAAGACTCCAATCAGCACCTCAGCCACCACTAAACCGGGACCAGTGAAGACTGTTGTCCATGAACTGTGGAGTCCCCCACCCTCAAGGGCATCCAGTTCAGCTAGGAGCCAAGGCACGGCCAGCCCACCACCGGAAAAGCATCCGAAGATTGCCAGTGCCCGCCGCGAGCGACCAAAGACCCCAGGGACAAAAATCCCTACATTGGCTCCGGCAGGAAGTCAGGTGCCACCTGGCACACCGCCAAAGGTGCGAAAGGGCCACAAGCGTGCAGGGAAGGGTGGGAAGGGCAGCACGCCCGACAAGTCCGGCAGCAGGCCAGCTGGCCAGGAGGGCCCCACCAGCCCCATCCCAGGTGTGCAGGAGGACACACACAGGCCCGGTACTGCAGCCCAGGAGGGCCCCGCAAGCCACCAGACAGATGGGCAGGAAGGCCCCGCCAGCCACATGTCGGGTGGCGAGTGACATCCATGCCTGGGCCGGATCCGCTGACCAGGGCACTCATCTCAAGCACCGCTCCGCTGGGCCCTTCATCTCAAGCACCGCTGAACAGGGCACCGCCGTCTCAAGCACCGCTCCGCTGGGCACCGCCGTCTCAAGCACCGCTGAACAGGGCCCTTCATCTCAAGCACCGCTGAACTGGGCCCTTCATCTCAAGCACCGCTCCGCTGGGCACCGCCGTCTCAAGCACCGCTGAACAGGGCCCTTCATCTCAGGAACCGCTGAACTGGGCCCTTCATCTCAAGCACCGCTCCGCTGGGCCCTTCATCTCAAGCACCGCTGAACTGGGCCCTTCATCTCAAGCACCGCTCCGCTGGGCACCGCCGTCTCAAGCACCGCTGAACTGGGCCCTTCATCTAAAGCACCACTCCGCTGGGCCTTTCATCTCAAGCACCGCTCCGCTGGGCCCTTCATCTCAAGCACCGCTGAACTGGGCCCTTCATCTCAAGCACCGCTCCGCTGGGCACCGCCGTCTCAAGCACCGCTGAACTGGGCCCTTCATCTCAAGCACCGCTCCGCTGGGCCCTTCATCTCAAGCACCACTGAACTGGGACCTTCATCTCAAGCACCGCTGAACTGGGCCCTTCATCTCAAGCACCGCTCCGCTGGGCACCGCCGTCTCAAGCACCGCTCCGCTGGGCCCTTCATCTCAAGCACCGCTGAACAGGGCACCGCGTCTCAAGCACCGCTGAACAGGGCCCTTCATCTCAAGCACCGCTGGCCCATTGGCGGAAGGGGCAGGCCCGCATCTTTGTCAGGCAGGGCTGCACGAAGCACTCTGGGCACTAGTCCCCCTCCAGTACCAGTGGAGACTGTTATCCACTTAAGAGACTGTGGCTTTGCACTCCCCAGGATGGCACAGTGGGCACCCCACCCACTGTAGAGACTTGAGAGACTGTGGCTTTGCACTCCCCAGGATGGCACAGTGGCCATGGAGGCCCCTCGTGGATCTGGCGTTGTGGACTCATCTGGCTGAGGTGCCCCCCCTTCCCTTCCCCCTGAGGTGCCTGTAGTTTTCCTATATGATGCCCCTGCAGTGTTCTCTCCATTGGAGGCAGGTATCCTGTGTGATCTTTGCCCATGTCTTTTGGCCCAGTGGCCCACGAACAATGGCTGATGGACATATCGGACTGGACAATTTATGTATATTAAGTTATAGATGTGTGATATATTTTATACTCTGTTTTACAATATAATTCTATATTTATAATCATTTCCTTTTGCCTTTGCATTCCTCCGGGGGGTTTGGGGGTGTAACTGTGATGTGTTGCTATGCATTGATGTGTGTGTTGTAGTGGGTGAGGGTGAGGGTGGGTGTGTCGCATATGTGTGTCCCCGTAATTTTTTGCCTCCCCCTCCCCTGTGTCGTAGGTGCAGTACTCACCGTTGTCTTCTGCGCCGGTGTTCGTGCTCCTGGTAGAGGAGCAGGAAGACAATGGCTGGTAGGATGTGTAGTTCGGGTTCCATGCTGTCCAGATTCCTCGTGGGGTGTATGGAGGTGAGCGTTTTCCGTTTTAAATGTCTGTTTCCGCCGTGTTTTTATCGGCGGGGCTACCGCCCTGGAAAAGGTGGCAGATTGGTGGGTTGTGATAGGGTGGGCGGTACATTGTCTCCCGCCTGTCTGTTGGCGGTGACCGCCGCGCTGTTTGTTTGTCCCGCCGTGGCGGGCGGTGTGTTAAAGTGGCGGTCTCTGTTGGCGGTTTCCGCCAGGGTCGGAATTGCATTTTTTTTAACGCCAGCCTGTTGGCGCTTTGGCCGCCGCTTTAACACCGACCGCCAGGGTTGGAATGACCCCCTATATGTCCTACCTTAACCATACACTGCACCCTGCCATTGGAGCTACCTAGGGCCTACCTTAGGGGTACCCTACATGTAAGAAAGGGAAAGTTTAGGCCTGGCAAGTGGGTACACTTGCCAAGTCGAATTTAAAGTTTACAAGTACACACACAGACACTGCAGTTGCAGGTCTGAGACATGTTTACAGAGCTACTTATGTGGGTGGCACAACCAGTGCTGCAGGCCCACTAGTAGCATTTGACTTACAGGCCCTGGGCACCTCTAGTGCACTTTACTAGGGACTTACTTAATAAATCAAATATGCCAATCATGGATAAACCGATTACAAACACATTTTGTAAAGGAGCCTTTGCACTTTAGCACTGGTTAGCAGTGGTCAAGTGCCTAGAGTAACAAAAACAGCAAAAACAGAGTCCAGCACACATCAACAAGCTGGGAAAGAGAGGCACAAAGTTAAGGGAGACCACACCAATTATGAAAAGTCTAACAGTGGTTATGAAGGAAAGAGCCAACTCATGAGTAGTCTTCTGAAGACAAGATAGTTATCAATGGATCTTATGTTTGGGGGTAATGAATTCCATAGTTTGGCAGCTAGAACAGAGAAGGATGTACCACCTATTGTCTTTTTATTGTATGGTTGTGTTTTAAGGTGGGGTGCCAATCTTATGCAAAGGTTTCTTTGTTGAATGTATTTGGTTATTTTGTTTCTGATGAAAAGTGGTCTTGTTCCATGTTTAGCTTTGTGGGTGGCACAAAGCAGCTTGAAGGTGGATCTTCTGGAAATGGGTTACCAGTGTAGTGTTCTCAAGGCAGGGGAGATGTGGGCTTGTTGCTTTACATGTAATAGTGGTGAGTTCTGAATACGTTGTAGTTTTTTCATAATAGATGGAGATGATCCATGGAGGAGGCCATTGACATAATTCAGTTTGGATAGTGCAACAGAGATAGTAGCCTGTGTCATGTGCAGAAATCCAAGGTGGGGGAAGAGCCAAGGTGATGAAGCTTGATCGAGCTAATTTGTCCACTTGTCCATGGTCATTCCAAAGTTTTTTACTTCCTTGGATAATTGGTCCCAGATCGGCAGGCTCACAGTGGGTCATAATATTTTCAGTCACCACATGTGAGTATTTCTGTTTTGGAAGCATTCAGTTTAAGATGGCTCCAAGTCATCCACTGATGAATATTTGTGAGTTTTCAATGTCTTTGGGGCATTCCAATTGAAGTAGTATTTGTGTGTCATTTGCATAGTCGTAGCATGTGAGTTGAAAATCATTGCTCAATTTTAGTAATTTTGGATGAGAAGGGGAGAGAAGGGAGGATAATTGATAATATTAGTTCTGTTTTGAAGGGAGGATGTAATCCAGTCTAGAGCTGTCCCTTCTATGCTGGCTTTGTGGAGTCTTTGAATTAGGTTGTCATGGTCAACAGTATCAAAGGCAGCTGAGAGGTCCAAAAGAAGTGGTGCAACAACTCCATTGCAGTTGACTGTGTTTTCTAGATCATCCCAGATTGCCATGAGTGCCGATTCAGTGCCTCTTCCTGGGTGGAATCCAGTTTGGTAGTCTGAAACTATGGAATTGTCTTTAATGAATTGGGACATCAGGGCAAATGCTACTCTTTCTCTCAGTTTGCTAAGGAAATGTCCATTTGTGATTAGTCTGTATTTGCTTGGGTCCTGTGGATCTAGGTTTGTTTTCTTTAATAACGGATGTATGTATGTCTTTTTCAGGTCTTCAGGAAAAGAACCTGCAGTTAAAGATTTATGATGATTCTTCTTAAGTAGATAAAAGAATGTTCTTGAAGATGTGTGATGGACAAGGGTCAGAAGGGCAACAGGAATGCCTGCTTGTTTTGATCAAATCCATAATGTCTCTGTGTGACATTCGTTTAAAGGAGTGCAGCGGCAGCTTTGGTTTACTCTTGGAGGCAACTTTAGGAAACGGGTTGGTGCTGATGGTATTCTTTTGTTTTAAATAGAAGTCCAATGTGTCTGCCTTGGCTGTGTAATAAGTTGCCAGTTTGTTTGGGAAATCTTGAGTAGTGGGATGACTCCCTTCATTGCACATAGGTCTTCAAAATTAATTGATAATTTTATAAAATTCTTCAGTTGTAGGTTTAGCCTTTAGAATTCTGACTGAGTAGTACCTTTTTTAGCTTTTTTGATTGATGATTTGTATATTCTGTTAAGTTTGTGTAGCTGAAGTTTGTCTTGAATGTTGTTTGTTTTGAGCCAGGCCTGTTGCAACCTTCTGATTTGTTTCTTCATCTTTTTAAGTTCTGTGTTTCTCCAAAGTGTTGGCTTTCTTTTGTCCTGCTTAGTTTTTTCTGAGTGGTATTAGGATATCAAAAGCATTCTGTAGCCACTCATACATTTTTGGAACAAAATTATTTGTGTCTAGATCTGTGTTGGCTTTGGCTATTACTTGTGTTTCTATGTCTTCAAAATTGAGTTTGCTACATGGTGATAGATGCATGTATGTAAGTTGCTATGGAGTGTGTTGACTTGTGGTATTTTATATTGGAATGTTATCAAATGGTGGTCTGACCATGTGATTGCTGTGATGCTTTGAACAGTAACTATTTCAGGCTTTGCAAAAATGACATTTAGGATGTGTCCAGTGATGTGTGTGGGATTGTGTACAATCTAATGTAGGTTCACTGTGGCTAGGCCAGTGGGGAGATCTTTTGGATGGGGCATATTGGGTTTATCAATCCAAACATTTAGAGTGCATAGTTCTGAGTATAATGTTATAAGGTGTGAAACTTTATATAGATAAGCATCTGGGAATGCTGAATTGTTAGGTGGAGGTCAGTAAAAGAGGAGAAAGTTACCGGAGAAAGTTGGTGTTGGGTTGCATCGGGTACAACCTTGTTATGGAAATGTTGTCTGTTTTACTGAGATTTCTGCTTGTTTCAATATAATAGTTAGTCCCCTTTTTCTTTCCTATACGATTTTGTGTGATGGTTTGATAGCGGGGGACCAGCTTCATGAAACATTGGGGCCATGTCATCTCCCAACCATGATTCCGTTACAAATAATAAGACAGGTTGTGTGTCCGTGAGCAGGTCGTAGATGTGATGCTTGATTTTTGTGAGTGATTCAACATTTATGAGCAGGCAGTTTAGAAAATGTGTGTTTGTTTTGGTGTTGTTTTGTTTTGGAGAAGGGTGATCAGTATATTTTGAGCCTGTAGCAGGTGCTTTGTTAGTTGTGATAAGTGCGTGAGGGTCATAATAGTCCTGTTTTTCAATATAGTTTTCTTCTTCAAGCAGGATTAGGAGACATTTTGTTGGGTCTGTTTGTGTTGGTGGTGGACTTGGTGGCTGAGAGTGACATAATGAGTGTAGTTTTTTTGTAGAGTAGCCCTATTGTGTAATACACAAGCGGATGCAAAGTTGTTAAGAGTGACATGTTGTTTATTTTGTTTGCATCTGTTTAGTGTTAAAGGAGTATGGGTTAGGGGTGGTGGAGAAACATGTGGATCATAATATAGGGCTCTAAGTTGTGCAATGGATGAGAGGCGGACCAACAAATGTTGCTGTGTTGGGGTGCTTCTAGTAAATGTTTGTGAAGAGTGAGCATTTAGGAGTAAAGATTGGCCAGGATTTGTATTAGTTGTATAAACATGAGGGTGGAAGTGGGTGTGATGGTAAGTATTATGAACGTTTGTGTCACTTTGATGTGCTGATGTGTGTGGTCTGTTTTATTTTTGTGGAATAGTGAGAGGGGATATTGATGTACTGGTTTTATGTGAAGGATTTCTATGTGAGTTAGTGCTGGTCAGTGGTATTAGAATATTACAGGAGGTATTGATGCGTTTTGGAACAGAGTGTATGAGGTGTGTAAGAGGGGATAGATGTGAGTTAGGGGTGTTTGTGTTAGTTTTGATCACTGGAAGAGGTAATATGTGTAGCGGAGTGGTGTGTAAGGATTGTATGATTGTGTCTGATTGGTGAAGAGAGGGGAGGCTGTTTGTGGATAGTGTGTTGGAAGGTTGTGTATAGTTATTGTCATGATAAAAGGGGGTCTGGCAAGAGCAAATAGAGGATAGTGTTGATGGTTTGTATGAACAGGGAGTGTGTATCTCTATTGCTTAAAGTAATGTATAATGTGGTTTTGTGTTATGTGGGCGATGGCAGGTTGTGTTAGTTGAAATAGACACAGTAGTGTTTGGTGTGTTAATGAAGGTGTCTTACAGTTGTGGTGGATATGTGTATAGGTGTGGTATATGGGGTTTTGTGTTGGTTGATGAGACATTGCAATCTGTATGAGGTCAGAGTTGAATGTCTTTGCTGATATTGTGTTGGCATGTTGAAGGATGTATACAGAGTAAGGTACTTTTTGGTAAATTATAAATTGGGTAGCATTCATGGCCCTAGGCCTGACCAGTCCCGAACAGGCCCAAACAAGCAACATCCCTTGTCCTCTCCGCCCTTATCCTCAACGCCCAGGTTGAGACACCCTGAGGCCTAAGCTTAAATAGCTCTATTGGCCAATAGAAACCAAGTCCTAACCCTAACAAATCAGATTTATAACCTTAAACCTCACAGCCAACAGGAGACCTAGCCCTATTAACCAATTGCGCCCATAATCCTGACAACCAAACACAATACTAACCCTAAAACCATGACTCAATAGGAATCCCAGCCCTAGTACCAATCACAAATCCAAACCTAAAATCATAAACTAATAGGAATCTCAACCCTAGCACCAATCCAAACAGCAACCCTAAAATTATGAACCAACCAGAATCTCAAACCTAGTACCAATCACAACATCATCCCTAAAATCATGAGCCAATAGGAATCTCAACCCTAGTAACAATCACAACACCAACCATAATCCTTAAACCAATAGAAATACTAATCCCAGCCACCAATCACAACAACATATGCAACAACCAATAGAAACTTATATAAGGGCCAAGTTAACTGAAGCCCAAGTCCTTGTGGAAGGGAGGAGGGAGCTGCTGCTCCATTCAACAGGCAGAATCCACACTTCCAAAGTAGCAGAGTTTATTTTCCTTGTAAGGGAGAGATTGAAATGCACTGAAATACTGCTTGTTTCGCACTCAGATATTTGGCTTTTTCAAGGCAAAAGCAAGTGGTTCAGACACCTTCTAAACACAATTTAAATCACAGAAACAGATTAAACATTCTCCTAAACACACTCTGGTTAGCCACTGAAGTTTATGTAGCCTTTCTTCTAAAACAGGGTGGTTGGTGGTTGGCTTCATACAGTCTTTTGTCACAAACTAGGAGGGTAATTTCAAACAGTCATGGCTATAAAAACAGCAGTTTAAAAAGGCCAAGCTGGCTGAAACACAGGGCGCCTACAGTAAATGGCACAGGTAGCAGTACAAACACTTTTTTAAAGAATAACAAGATTTCCCAGAATCTGGGGCTCTTACCAGTCTCCTAGCATTTCTTAATCACTGGGCTGTACTAGGGTGCAGGGACAAATCTGGGCTCACAAAACGGAGGTGGCTGTCTTGGGGTTCTGATTCATTCAGAATTTCCTTGGATTAGATTTGAATTTCCTCTGTGATGTCTGTAGGGACTCAGAAATCATTGTGTGCTTGTTTACAGAATGAAGGGCCAGATGTATCAAGATTCCAGGTAGCGATTTCCAAATTGCGAATTTTGAGAAATCGCAATTTTAGAAATGCAAAACGTGATGTCTCAAATTTGAAAATTGCAAATAGCGATTTCTTAAAATTCGCAAACGCTATTTGCGAGATGCAAATACCGAATTGCAAATAAATGTGCGATTCGGTAACTGAAAATCGCAAATAGCGAAAATGGCAAACCGGAACAGCCTGATGACATCACAACCAGGAAGTGAGTCAGCCCATGCTGTTTCCAGATGCCACACCCATAGGAGCAGTGAGAGAGACACAGCCCGCCACAGGGAGTCAGCACTGTGAGGAAGCCAGGATCAAACTGCAACATGGCCAATGCTGGCAATGGGAAGGAGAAGGGAGACAGGAAGAGGACGCTGAAATTCAGTGAGAAAGAATTGGAGGTGCTCATTGAGGAGGTTGTTGGGAACCATGATAGACTCTTCGGCAAGACCTCACTCCAAGTACCTGAGAGTGAGAAGCGGAAACTTAGGTCTGACATACAGACAGAAATATGCGCAGTGGGTGTTGTGCAGTGCTCTGTGGAGGAGATGCGCAAGCAATGGTATGACTTGCAGTCCTGTGGCAAGATGAGGGTGGCCAGCAGGCTCAGGGAGGCAAGGAGCACCGGAGGCGGACCATCCACCCACACACCATCCACCCCTATGGAAGACCTGGTGAAGTCCACATTGCTGCCAGAAGCTGTCAGTGGTGTAACTGATATTGACACCTCAGGGACACCCAGCACCAGCAAAGGTAAGGCCAGTTATTATGTGTATCCCCACATGTGTATGTACACATGCCCCTTAGGAAATAGAACATAGCTTGATGCACAATAAAAAGTAGTCCTCGTCACATCTTACATACAACACAACAGTGCCTTATGGGAGTGGCAGTACACAACCCTAAGGTGAATACACAACATAAAAAGCAAGATAGTGGTCAGCCACATAGAGAAACACCACAAACGACTCAGGGTGACACAATTTAATTGTATATTTAAAGCAACACTGTGGAAATCTGTGACAAATGCTAGAACTGACATACTGCACATTGTCCTTGAAGATTATTCGGTCCCTGCTGCTGCAGGATCTGAAAAAGTGGAGGAAGCAGGAACACAGCCACAGTCAGACTCAAATACCAGTGAGTCGTACAGTATTGTTCCGACTAGACGCAGGGCAAGGGTGTTACCACTGCCAGAGTACAACTGAGATGCCAGAACACGAACCCACACCACCACCACATGCGAGTCCCCCAGTAAGACAGCAGTCCCTGCACCAGCGCCAGCATTAGTCAACTCCCCTCAGGAGGCGCCACGATGCAGGCAGACAAGGCACAGAAGAAGGGGTGGGCCCATCAATCTTTGGCGGCCTGGAAGCTGCTATGCTGAAGGTGCAGCGCCTGCAATGCAAACATTTGAAGTACCTGCACAGACAGTTTGTGTCACACAATAGCAATATGGGGTTACAAAACAAGCACTTGGAGACCCTGATTGAGGGACAGCAAAGAGTTGCTGAAAACACCAAGGAGTTGACACAGGCTGTTGGGGAATATGCACTGATATACGGCAGGAGAGCGTCAGCCAGCGCAGGCGCCATCACCAATATTTGACAAAGTTTGATAGCTACTGTAGATCAGTCAATCGGCTTGCAAGTTCAACAGCCTAGATATCACGGCGTGCCGTTGCCACACAGGTGGAGATGGCACATTGCAGTCGGGACATTGCACAGGGACTGGTGCAAATTACCAACTTAGTGGATGCCATGCAAACAGCACACAGTGCCACAATAAGCGAACTGGGTGTTGGGGACAGTGAGGAGTCCTCTAGCCTCAGAAGTACGACAGTCCCTGTGATTGATCCGAGGTGTCGCAGTGCCAGACACAGTACTGCAGGTGAACCTGCTACTAGAGGTGCCAACAAGGGCACTGAGCACTCAAGTGGAGTGCGTGGACGGAAGAAGTGATGTTGATGGCTTCACGGGACCACCTCAACATGTAGAAATAAAGTTGTGCTATGATACTAATAGTGTGACACTGTTAATAGATCATGTTTGTCCATTGTGAATAGCTATGTCCTAATGACACATTGTTTACCTGAAGTCAAGGTAATAAAGATGCTAACTACTGAAATACATATTGAAGTGGATTTGTCATTACTTACATCAAAAATGGTTGTATGTGATGTCAACGCGTCTTTGCCTGCCTTCTGCTGCACTGTTCCTGTCTGCTGGTAGAAGGGGTGGTAAGGGATCATCATCCTCATCTGAGTCTGTCTCCATGAGTTACACTGGTATGCCCCTGGTGGTTGCTATTTTGTGCAGGGTAGCACATGTGGCCACAATTTAGCATGTTGTCTCAGGGCTGTACTGTAGTGCACCTCAACTCCTATGGATGCCCCTGAAATGGCTCTTCAGCAGCCCAAAAGTGCGCGCCACCACATTGCGGGTAGCCCTATGTGCAGCATTGTACCTCCTCTCTGCTTGAGTGGCAGGGCTCAGGTAGGACATTAGCATATAGGTGCACACTGCATTGACACTGTCTCCTGAATGCACAGAGAGTAAAATGAGTACATTAGCTGTCTGACGTCATGCTTACATCAATGCATTATTGTGAACTATCAAATTACCTAGTAGATATCCTTCCCCAAACTCCCCAGCTAACAGTTTTGTGTGTATCTCGCTGTGGTGAAAGATGTAGGAGTCATGTGTGCTCCCTGGGTATCTGGCCACGAGATTGGTAATGTGTAGGAGGCATTGCATATCACCTGTATGTTCATAGAATTATGGTTTTTACGGTTGCGATACACATACTCGGTGGCCGATGGTGGACAGATTGCTACATGTGTCCCATCAATGGCACCTAGCACATGTGGCAACTGTGCTATCTGGTAAAAATTATTAACTTTGGTTTGTTGTAATGCCTGTGGGGTGTTGAGGAATCTTATGTACAGTTGTATTCTGCTCAGCATGGCATTGAGAAATGCGTTGGAAAATCTAGAAAGGGCACTCTGTGATACCCCTCCAGCTGCTGCTATGACCCCTTGATAGCTCCCTGAGGCTAGTAGGTGCAGGGAGCATAGTACCTGCACATGTGTGGGTATGCTATTGGTCCTGTGTGTTGTGCGCTGTAGCATGGGTTGTAGCTCAGCTATCAGGTCAAGTATCATGGCTGAGCTTAACCTGTACTTATCATAAATTTCCTCCTCAGTCTGCTCAAAAAGGGTTATGCGCACTCTGAAAATGCTCTCCTGTCTCCTCCTCTCTCTCCTCAAACTTGCCAAGATCCTCATTCTCCTCGCCATGACGTAGAGTGCAGCCATTGTGGAAGCGGTGATGAGGCATTCTGGGCTTCTTTATATAAGTTGCAGGTGGTTACCACCTGGTTTCAGTTTGTGGTAAATTGCATGTGCAAACGGCCATTCTGCAAATAATCGCAAATTGCGATTTTTGGGTCATGGCATTGCGAATCCGTTTTTTGCGTGTCACAATCTGCATCTCGCAAATAGCGGCATGATTTAGGAGATCGCTATCTGCAATTTGGTATTCTGTATCGCAATTAGTGTTTCGCAAAAAACTATTTGGTAAATCATAATGCTATTTGCGATACGATGTTTGCGACACGCTAATTTGTGTCTCATTCACAAAAAATCGCTATTTTTGCGATTTCTTATTTTCCCACTGCAAATGCCTTTCATACATCGTAAAACACATTTTTGCATTTGCAAACAGACATTTGCACCGTTTGCGAATGCAAAAACGCTTGATACATCTGGCCCGAAGTGATGTTCAGACAGAAAAGCCAGGAACGCAAGATACATTCACTTCAATCGTGGTTACATTACTCTGTGTACTGTTGAAGTGTCTCTTATAACAATTTAATCTCTGCCACATAAGATGGTTCAAATCTATATCTAGTAGAGTATAGTCTGTTGGCAGGGCATGGATAGAACTGCCTTCAAGGGAAATCTGCTGATTAATGAATTCACTAGGGGGAGTGGTGCTATTTATTTCTACATTCAAAAAGGCTTTCCACACTTGATTGGATGCGCTGATTGCTGTGATGTCAATTAGCTCTGTAACTGTTCATGCATTACTCCCTTTAGTGTTTTTACATTTTCTGAGATTGCTAGAGGTAACTTAAGGAAGAATTCGGTATAGGTATTAAACCTTCTATGGAGCCAATATACGCAGATTTTTTGTTTCCTCTCTTTACTGTTTGCACCATACTTTATCGCTTCATTACAACAGGCCAGTTTCTAACTTTTTTTTAATTGTCATGTTCAATATACTACTATACTTCCTCTAGGTGCAAGTGATTGCTGCCTTCACCCACAGCAACAAGAGTTCATTACCTTTGGGATTAGTACATGCAGTTTTCCAGAAGTAAAATAAGAAAAGGTGAAACAAAAGTTGGTGGGCAAGCATGAGCACGAGCAGGAGGCACAAGCCTGGTCACAATCACTGAGTGCGATTATATTGAAAATATACAGGGGACCGCAAGAGTGTCATATCCACTGCTTCCACTGCAGGTTGAAGAGTTTGCAGCAGGAACCGTAAGAGCTAGTGCTCCATCTCTGCAAGCCGCACCTTGACCTAGCTGGGTCACTTCTGGGATACAGGGACTCGCCTTTCTTTGACTACCCTGATCATACAGTTTCTCCCACCAATATGTGCCAGATCACCATGCCTCACTGGATGCACACACAGCAACACACAACTAAATGCCCATCAAAGCTGCTCTAACCTTTATTACAGTACTGACTATATGGCCCTCTTTCTGCCGTAGGAAGCTTGTCGGACAAGTTTACAGGAGCGCCATTCCCTCCTGCATCTTATTCCTTGACAGTGGCAACTGGCTCTAGTATGGCAGTACAATGATGTAGTGCAGCATTTTGTGACCCTTGGGCAGCTAAAAGACTAAAAATGGCTGTGCAAGCCAGCAGACTCCAATGCCTGTATCCGGTGGGGAGGGTGCAGGGGGCAGTGGCTAAAAGGCCCAGATGAATCAGCGTTTTGGCATTATGGTGAGGAAGACAAGCAGGGGAACCTGTAGAGCGCAAGTTTCTTACTGGAGGGGTTTCCAGGTGCGGGTTGGATGCTGCTGTGTTGGGCCTTTTGGTGGGGGTGATGGTCGAAGAGCCAGGTTTTGATCTGCCTGAAGTCCTTCATGGAGTGGGCAGACCGGAGGTAGGGTGGGAGGTCATTCCAGGATCTGGCAGTGAGCTGAGAGAAGGAGCGTTCTTTGAGGCATTTGCTGCTGATGCGCGAGACATGGGTGAGAGAAAGGGAGGCAGAGCGGAGTTCTCTGGGGGGTTGACAGAACTTGAGGCACTGGTTGATGTAGGCGGGTCTGGTATCATGGAGGGCTTGATACGTGTGAGTGAGGAGCTTGAAGATTAATCTCTGCTGTACGGGGAGCCAATGGAGGGCCGTGAGGTGGGGGACGATGCTGGTTCTTCTGGGAAGGTCAAGAATGAGTCTAGAAGAGTTTATAGTGTAGTGCAAGCGAATGGAGAAAAGGAAGAAGCACACAAAGCCATTGTCTGAGTTGCTGGACACATAGAAGGTTCAAGAGGTATGTTAGGGCAGCATACAGAAAGACTGAAGTAAGGTGGACACACACACACCATCATATATCCACACAATCATCATCATATAGCAACATATCCTCCATCACAGATCCAAAAAAGAAACATCATTCAAAAACATGCCAGCCAATATACGCTCACAACATATCCAACATCATATATCAAGACATCCACCATCACAAGTAAACAATAGCAAAAATCTATAAACACTCATGCACCTCATTAGAATACATATCCACTGTCATATTCCAATAGATACACCACCGAACATCAATACAACCACATCATATGCCAACACACCCACTGGCATACAACCACTCAACCATTACCCTGCACCAACACATCTCCCATCAGACATCATAAATCAGCAATATTGAATCACAAACTATCTACCATATATCCATAGAAATACCACTTTAAGAAATTTGGGATATTATTTGAGGGGGATAAGTAGCTAAATTAACCCGAGGTCAACCCTTTAGTATCTATGGTACAGAGCACACAGCCTTAACTTAGAGGCAGGGTGTAAAGTATTTATGGACTACTCAAAGAGTATAAAGTCAAAACACCACATGGAAAGATCACAAACCAACTCAGAAACATAATGTAAATGTTATTAAGTAAATTTGTCCTTAACTAAATTTGTCCTGGGTAAAAGAAGAGGGTCTGGTCCAGACTTTAGAGTTCTTCTTTTGTCACAGATAGCAAGTCCAGCCCTCTTCTGCTCACCAACAGATCCAGAATTGATCTGTGGAGGGTACTGTGGGTGCCAGATTTATGCCTCCTGCCAGCCCGTGGGTGGGGAAACCTCCGGCCACAGCCTAATCAATAATGCAATGGTTCATTGGAGTGAACCTACCCAATTTTGCAGCATGCTCTATAAATTTAGCTCCAAACCGTCCCACAGTGTCGTTCTCTGCCCAAAACCCAACCTGGCAAAACATTTCAGCTCCTGTGCAGAGCTCTTCTGCCTACACAAGAGATGTGGCCAGGGAAATGACTGCTACCTCTTCTGGGTCCCTCAATCTGTTTCTGAGGGATGCTCCTCTCCCACTGAGCTTGGTGCCTCACTGACTAAGGGGGCAATGGAAGTAACAGGCCCAAGTGTTAGCTGCTTCTGCCCTCGTAAACGAAAGCACAACCAAGATGGTCAGCCTGACAGAGAAACAGAACACCTCTCCACACCCAAAGCCTTTGACCCAGCTCTAGAAGCAAATTCACACCTCATTATGGGGCTATCCAGCTACTAGGTGACCGATGAAAGCTCATGCAAATAGTTGTCAAGAGGCTTTGGGCAGGCAATAGGCAACCTTTTACATATTCTAAATGTGTTTTTCAAATCAAACATTACCAATGATTTTAAATTGTCATAAGTATTTTAAAAAGCCCAATAATTAATTGTCTAGCAGTTTCCTGAGTGATGACAGCAATATTAATTTTCATATTGTAACCCAGTGATTTCCTATGGAACAACTAACACTACTACAGTGTAAATAGCCTTTTTGTTTCATGCTATAGGAGAAGTGTAAAAGAATGCACATCCTCCTAATCTGGCTCTGTGAATGCGTGAAATGTGTGCGATTATGAGTACAGCAGAGCGGAGGCGTCTAGGTGGTTGTTGGAACTAGATGCAATTGCTCAGCTATGTGGGGCCTGAATTGTATAGTGCCTTGAATATTTACTCATAATCACCCCCCTTTGACAACAAACCATCACACAGTCATGTTTATACAATCACAATTATATGCTGATATATGCTCACATACTCACCCTTATAGACCTACAAAACCAAAATCCATATACCAAAACATCAACAGCAAAATGTCAACCACAATGTACGCACACAATTTAAAAAAAAAATGTATTAGGGTGTCTCGTTGTCAATCCTTGTTTATCCTTTTAAAACATCTAGAAATATAGTTCATGATTTATTCAAGCAAGGTTTAAGAAGTTGACTTAGTAGCAGCTTAACTCATCAATTGTATCTCTGTACACTCAACCTTAACTCTCTTTCAACTTTATTGAGGGGGGTGTGAGCCCACCTAAAAAGATAGCCACAATCTTTATCAGGGTCAACCACAAAAGTCACTAAATACACCTGTGCTTAACCCTCTGGTAGCCTGGCTCATATGTAAAACTTAACATAAAGGTAATATGTAATTTGTTCTTCTAGTATTAGCCCCTTAGCTTCTGGGCCTTTATCCTCCAAATCCACTCCCCTAGTGTGAGCCATTGTAGGAAATTACCATCTCGCCTGGCATGTTACCCCCATTTTTACTGTATGTATGTTTGTTGTTGCCTATGTGTCACTGGGATCCTGCTAGCCAGGACCCCAGTGCTCATAAAGCATGCCCTGAATGTGTCCCCTGTGTGGTGCCTAACTGTATCACTGAGGTTCTGCTAACCAGAACCTCAGTGTTTATGCTCTCTCTGCTTTTAAAATTGTCACTGCAGGCTAGTGACTAATTTTACCAATTCTGAATGGCACACTGGAACACCCTTATAATTCCCTAGTATATGGTACCTAGGTACCTAGGGCATTGGGGTTCCAAAAGACCCCTATGGGCTGCAGCATTTATTTTGCCACCCATAAGGAGCTCAGACAATTCTTACACAGGACTGCCACTGCAGCCTGAGTGAAATAATGTCCACGTTATTTCACAGCCATTTTACACTGCACTTAAGTAACTTATAAGTCACCTATATGTCTACCCTTCACTTAGTGAAGGTTAGGTACAAAGTTACTTAGTGTGAGGGCACTCTGGCACTAGCCAAGTTGCCCCCACATTGTTCAGGGCAATTTCCCCAGACTTTGTGAGTGTGGGGACACCATTACACGTGTGCACTACATGTAGGTCATTACCTATATGTAGCGTCACAATGGTAACTCCGAACATGGCCATGTAACTTGTCTTAGGATCATGGAATTGGCACCCCAATACCATTCTGGTATTGGGGGGACAATTCCATGCATCCCCGGGTCTCCAGCATAGAACCTGGGTACTGCCAAACTAACTTCCTGGGGTTTTCTCTGCAGCTACCGCTGCTGCCAACCCTCAGACAGGTTTCTGCCCCCCTGGGGCCTGGGCAGCCCAGTCTCAGGAAGGCAGAACAAAAGATTTCCTCTGAGAGAAGGTGTTACACCCTCTCCCTTTGGAAATAGGTGTGAAGGGCCTGAGAGGAGTAGCCTCTCCTGGCCTCTGGAAATGCTTTGAAGGGCACAGATGGTGCCCTCCTTGCATAAGCCAGTCTACAACGGTTCAGGGATCTCCAAGTCCTGCTCTGGTGACAAACTGGACAAAGGAAAGGGGAGTGACCACTCCCCTGACCAACACCTCCCAGGGGAGGTGCCCAGAGCTCCTCCAGTGTGTCCCAGACCTCTGCCATCTTGGATGCAGAGGTGTGAGGGCACAATGGACAGCTCTGAGTGGCCAGTGACAGCAGGTGACATCAGAGACCCCTCCTGATAGGTGCTTACCTTTCTCTGTAGCCAATCCTTCTCTTGGGGCTATTTAGGGTCTCTCCTGTGGGTATCTCCCCAGATAACGAATGCAAGAGCTCACCAGAGTTCCTCTGCACTTCCCTCTTTGACTTCTGCCAAGGATCGACCGCAGACTGCTCCAGGACACCTGCAAAACTGCAACAAAGTAGAAAGAAGACTACCACCAAAATTGTAGCGCCTCATCCTACCGGCTTTCTCGACTGCTTTCCGGTGGTGTATGCCCTGAGGGCTGTCTGCCTTCACCTTGCACTAGAAGCCAAGAAGAAATCTCCCGTGGGTCGACGAAATCTTCCCCCTGCTAACACTGACACCAAACGTCTGCATCACTGGTCCACTGGGTCCCCTCTCATCTTCATGAGCGTGGTCCCTGGAACACAGGAGCTGGATCCAAGTGTCCCCGACAGTCCAATGGCCCTTCTGTCCAAATTTGGTGGAGGTAAGTCCTTGCCTCCCCACGCCAGACAATAATCCTGTGTACTGCATGAACTGCAGCTGCTAGGGCTTCTGTGCACTCTTGCAAGACTTCATTTGTGCACAGCCTTGCCCAGGTCCCCAGCACTCTGTCCTGCATTGCCCAACTCACTGAGTTGGACTCTGACTTTGTGGGCCCCCCTTTTGTTGTTCTGAGTAGACCGTCGTCCTCAGATCTTCTGAATGCCTATCCATGTGCTTCTGTGGAAGCTGCCTGCTTGTGCATGGGCTCTCAGTGTTGCGGAGCGCCCCCTCTGTCTCCTCCTCCAAGGGGTGACCTCCTGGTCCTTCTTGGGCCCTGGCAGCACCCAAAATCTTCAACTGCAACTCTTGCAGCTAGCAAGGCTTGTTTGCAGCCTTTCTGTGTGGAAACAACTCTGCATCCTCCAGCACACCGTGGGACATTTTCTGACCAAAGGAGAAGTTCCTGGCACCTTCCGTTGTTGCAAAATCTTTGGCTTCTTCCACCTGGAGGCAGCCCTTTTGCACCTTCACCCGGGGTTTAGTGGGCTCCTGCCCCCCCTGGACACTTGCGTGACTCTTGGACTTGGTCCCCTTTCTTTACAGGTCCTCAGGTCCAGGAATCCATCTTCATTGCTTTGCAGTCAGTTGTTGTCCTTGCAGAATCCCCTATCTCGACTTTACTGTCTTTCTGGGGTAGTAGGGTAACTTTACTCCTACTTTTCAGGGTCTTGGGTGGGGTATCTTGGACACCCTTAGTGTTTTCTTACACTCCCAGCGACCCTCTACACACTATACTAGGCCTGGGGTCCATTTGTGGTTTGCAGTCCACTTTTGGAGTATATGGTTTGTGTTGCCCCTAGGCCTATTTCTCCCTATTGCATTCTATTGTGTCTTACAGTGTTTGCACTACTTTTCTGTTTACTTACCTGATTTGGTTTGTGTGTGTATATTTTGTGTATTTTACTTACCTCCTAAATGAGTATGGGCCAGATGTAGGAAACTTTTGCGAGTCGCAAATGGCCCGATTCGCAATTTGCGACCCCGCAAAATCGGAAATGGGATGCAAAAATCCCATTTCTGACTCACAAAATGCGAATCGAGCATTACAGACTCGCAAAAATAGAGACCCCATTCTGCGACCCGCTAATAGGAAGTCGCAATTTGCGAGTCGCAACCAAAATGCAATAGCCACTCGCAAATTGCGACTAGTTGCAAAAAGCCCATTTTGCACTTCCAATTTACCACTAACTCAGAGCAGGTGGTAACCATTACCAAAGTATAAAAGGAGACCCAGAAGGCATCTGGGTTACTCAAGATAGCGGAGATATATGTGATAGGAATGAGGAGGAGAGCCCACGCCGCACAGCAGAGGACGAGGAGGAGCCAGAGACAGGAGAAGATCTACAGAACCAGACAGACACTTTTGCAACAAACTGAGGAGGAGATTTATGATAAATATAGACTCAGCAGTGCAGCAATACTAGATTTAATAGAATTACTCAAACCACAGCTACAATGCCAGACTGTGCGTGGCTGCGCCATCCCTACGCATGTGCAAGTGCTTTGCTCACTGTACCTCTTGGCCTCGGGTAGCTATCAGGGGGTCATTGCCGTGGCAGGTGGGGTATCCCAAAGTTCACTCTCACGGTTCTTCAGGGCATTCCTAGATGCCTTACTCACACACATGTCCAGATACATATACCTACCCAGGAATGAGGCAGAAATCAACAGCACCAAGTTAGAATTCTACAGGATTGCCAACTTCCCCCATGTCATAAGGTGTGTAGATGGGACACATATACAAATATGCCCTCCTGCAAATCTGGAATATCTTTTCCGCAATAGGAAGTGTACCCACTCACTCAACATCCAGGTGGTATGTGACGCCCATTATGTTATCACTGACATGGTTGCCAAATTTCCAGGGAGTACACATGACTCTTACATTTTCAGGCACAGTGGGATACACCAACGCCTAGAACGTGGGGAGTTTGGAGACGGATATCTCCTAGGTATAGCTGAATACACCTTGCAGACATACACACAGGTCAATATGGAACCCATCTATGCCCAGCTAACATTGTACATTTTGTGCCACACAGGTGACAGTGCATTTGCACTTCGACAATGGATACTTACCCCGTACTTAACACCCAGCAATGAGACAGAGAGGCGATACAACAGTGCACATAAGAGGACCAGAAATATCATAGAACGGACCTTTGGACTGCTGAAAGCAAGATTCAGATGCCTCCACAGAAGTGGAGGTGCCCTCCAGTATACCCCAATAACAGCTTTTAAGATTGTTGTCGCATGCGCTATCCTGCACAACATTGCTACCAGACGTGGGCTACCTCTCACCCCAGAAGAACCAGATTCGGAGGATGAAGAGCAAGAGCTACCACATCGCCACGATGGGGATAGAAGCATCGCAAATCAAGGCAGACTGAGACGGGAACACATTGCAAACCAATACTTTGGAAGGTACGTGCTAACTGTCACCACACACACTAATGTCACACACAAAGAGTCCAGGTGTGAAGTGGAACTAACAAGTGTTTTAATTTGTGCAACCAAAAAATAACTATATACATTGACAACAGTTCAGGGGCTGTAACAGTCCTCCTGGCATGAGGACACATTGACCTCATGTGCCCCAACTCCAGGACAGTGTGGAGCTCATATCTTACGCTGGCCTCGGCCAGCATGGCTGGTACCAGGGGTGTCAGCAGTGACCTGCCTTGCGCTTCCACTGTGCAACACCCTGGTGTCACTGGCAGAGACACTGCTGATGGTGGAGCCCTCCTCGCTGTCTTGCGGCGCATCAGCCGCGCCCCTGGCCACATGCTGTGTCTCCATATTATCAACAGCGTGGCTGAGACGGCCCAGTCCACGTGCCACATCACTGGCAAAGTGGCCCATGTCAACTTGGAGGCTGACTGTGCGCCTAGAAAGGCCAGTAGTGTTCACAGCCAGCCTGACTATGGAGACAGACATGCGGTCCAGCCGTTTAAGTAGCTGCCTGTCATGACGCCTTGCTGTACTAATGCCACCAGCCTTCAAGAACATGCAGAGCTGATTCAAACCACTTACATTTGTGCCACAGTTTTCCATTTTTCAAAGATGTAGCCCATTTTCCCATTTGTTTTGCTTTATACCTCCTTCTTTGTGAGGAGGAAACCAGTGTGGAACCCATGGGTGACACAGGAATGCTATAGATTGCTGAAAAGTAGATCATTCAGCAAGGGGTAATATTTGTAGACCCGTTAAGGTTTTCTCAAGGAAAATAACTGTTGAATAAATCAATATTGACGATGAGTAGGAAAATGGCCAGATGTGAGAACATTTTTATCTGTAACTTTTTGTCATGATGGCCAATTTATAAAAGCAATTTACTATTGCATCCCCTAGACCCTTCTAGTTGCAGGGATGTATAGGGTGTGTAGGTTCTCCAAGAACCCAAGTATTCTAGAGCCAACAACTGAGCTGCACCATACTATGGTTTTTCATTGAGTACCAAGTATGGACCAACTCATATAGCAAATTAGGCAGAGTAAAAATTTGTATCAGGGTGCAATGGTTATTTCTAAATCTCAAAATTTGTGGATACTCGTACTAGTGTATGATCTAAAGGGTATTTTCCAAAATGGTTTCTCTCTTATACACTGGCTTAATTTGAAAGACACAGATGCAGCAAAGTCCAATAGGTAACAACAAATTATCTACTATTCCATGCTTCAGCAAGTCTTCCAATAAAAATGGTGCCTCACTTATGCAGTTAGGGTTTGTGGCTGTGACAGGAAATGGTCCAAAACATAACATGAATGCACCACATATTTCCATTAAAAACTGACCCATATTTTTCCAATGTGGGTAGCTCTAGATTTTGTACCCTAGCTCAGCCGGCACCTAGGGAAACCTAGACAACCTGTACTTTTTTGAAAATTACATACCTAGGGGTATCCACTGTAGGCTGACTTGCATGGGCCTCACAAGGTTTTTTGCCCCAGATTCCCTTGGAAACCTCCAACTTTGACTAAAAAAATATTTTCCTCACCTTTCTGTGACATAATGTTCTGGATTATGCAGGGGGATACAAACATCCATCCACCCATCATTCCCCAAAGTCTCCGAATTAAAAGGATACCTCACTTGTGGGCTAAGCAACACCAGCCCAGACTCGTTGCATGTCTAGTTTCCAAAAATGTCTGTGGTTTGTAGGTTTAGACAGGTGACGCCACAGCATGGCTCCAAATACATCACCTACCCTTATTGCTTATCTTTCAACATAGCAATTTAGTCTCTTTTGTGTCAGCAAACATGCTGGGAAATACTGCTGAAGTTCCCTAAAGTGAACAACATAAACTGTGAAGAACAATAGATTTTGACACACAAGGAAGTCTGTAAGAGCATAGCATACGTCCCATTCACCACTATGTGCAGTGCTGTAACTGTAATGCACGTATCATACAGCAAACTGAACATCTACTATGTTTAGACAGTGAATGAACATGGAAAACAGGTCAAGCATCTAATGATACATACCATAGTAATTCAGAATTGGGGTTGGTGTGGCGCCAATTGATTTGAATCTGTAGGTGAAGATGAAGTTATGACATGTGTATCTGTACTACCTTTACTATATGCCTTCTAGCCATGCAATATCCCTGTGAAAGCACACCTACCCTCTGATTCTTTACTAACTGACTAATCATGTATACTAGCCAAGTGAACCTATTCTAATGTCTTTTGTCGCAAGCTACTTGAAGCTCAAGAAAACATGTCTTTCATGTGCCTTCAGTGCACTTACTGTGCTAAATCCAACTCCTTTTAGTTGGGGGTGTCCAAGTATGCTATCCGAGGTCTCATTCCTCAAACTGAATGAGCGTTAAAACCATTGAAACTAAGGCAATCATGATGGGGAATACTGCCTAAGTTCCCTAAAGTATTAAACCAAACAAATGTTTTGTGGGACTCATTTAAAGACACTTCTGCTTTTGCTTTGAAAGTGTGAAAACTCAATTACTAACTTGTATCATACCCAATGTCATTAAACAATGCCACAGAACACAATATCTTGTGTGCAGATTGTTTTCACATCTTATACTAAAGATATTATGTCCTGTAACCTGTACCCTTTTTCAATTAACATTAGTTATGTTGCAAGTTACTATTTGAGCCTGAAGCCTTTCAAAGCTAGCAGAGATGTTAATGAATAAGTCTCACAGGACACTCGTTTTAAATATTGCACTTACTCTGGTTCTCGTGCTTAATCACGGTGGTCCTTGAGTTGTATACATGAGTTCCCAAAAAAGTATTTCAAAATCTAGGCAAGCCTTTACAATTTTGTCACATAGGATACTCTGTGACAACGTTCCCTGTGTTCTGTCCACCATTATGTGCAGTGTGGAAACTGTAATGCTCTTGTCAATCAGCAAACACCAGTCACATTCTGACGGCAGATAATGGTGTCAAACAGGCCATAAGGATGTTCATTATTTCCTCAAGTAGAGGAACTGAAATTCTGCAGCTGCTTGCCTAGCGTAGTAATGGCTCTTGAATGGTAGATAGCCATGCACAGCATTTGAAAGGCTTACCTAACAGCAGCCCCACCTCAGTCAATTTCCCAATACTTCACTTTTGTATGACAAAATAAAGCAAGTAGGAAAACACAGGACTGGCTGAGATGGGCACTGGGCACAGTAAACACGACTCTCCTGCCTCTTTACATGCTCAGATCAGACTTTGCAATGACAACATGGCCAAGCCTTTTTAGGCTTCAGGAATGTGATCAGCAAAGTGTCGCTCCTGCAGCCTTGTCACATCATCCAGAACATACGAAGTTGAGGCTACTGCTTCTGTAGCAGTAAGACTTTCAGTGATAGACAACTGAAAGTCAAGTGAAGACAAGAGTCTTCCTGTGGTTGTCTGACAATAAACAACATATGCATTGTATGTTGCCATGTGGATCCGGTGGGTAGAGATTTTCTTGAGTTTTACGACTCGCACTGTATGGTTGAAGAACCTGGTCGTCCTTATCCACTTCGTCCATAAACTTTTTGAAATGAAGTATAGAAGTGGGCTTGTGAACTTAGGCTATCTGTCCCTAAATGGTGAAGAGGAGGTGCTTTCATCATGAATTGTAGTGAGCACATAAAAATCATGCTTATCTGAGAACATAACGCAGTGCTTTGGGATTTCTGGAGCTTCTTACAAACTGGGAATTTTTTGCGGCAACAACAGACTGTACTGCAGGTCACAGTGCCAGCTTTGTACAGCTCACTGAACAGCTCTACTCCAGAACAGAAATTATATAAAGATTATAACATTTGTGGAGGGGTGGCTGGACAAGCTCCAATACAATCTTTCCTGTGACTTCTAGTATGGGAGAGCAACTTATAGTGTTTAGATTGGAGTCATTCCCTGTATACACTCTCAAGCTGTACACATAGCTACTAAAGCTCTTACACAGCATGTACAGCTTGATGCCAGAGCAAGATCTTTTGCTAGCAATGTGCTACCTGGATGGCAGCCGCCCTTTGTACAGGATCAATGTCTCACTGACGACTATAATCTTTCCAGGAGTATAAATCTCTGGAAACCTGGCCGACAACTGTTCCAAGACATTCTGAATTTTGAACAACCTGTCATGGTCTGGATGGTCCCTGGACAATGCAGAAGAATTGTCTTTGTAATGCAGCAAGTGCTGCAGTAGCAAAAAATGATCTCTGCTCATGTACAGTGCAAAGCAGACCATCAGGACTGCAAGGTTGGCATGAGTACTAACCCCATTTTAAGCGTGTGGCCCCACAATATCCTCAACTCCTCAAGCGAAGTGGATGTCCACATGTGTGCCCATGTACGAGGCCCTAGAGATCCTCCATGCACCCTCAGAAATTGTTCATCACACAAATTTGTTTGCTGCACTATTTGCTCAAGGAAGTCAACACTCAAAGTGATTGACAAAGTCATTTAGAAAAAATATTGCCGTATGGACATTACATCCCTCGTCGCCAGTGAAAGATTAAAATTGAAGCTGAACTAAATTGGGTGGCTGCTAAGAAAGTATTCCGTCTGGGCTTGCTGCGGCATGTGCCTGTTCTCTTGGTTAGTCTAACCTGCAAAGATTGCCCCACTGCACACACTGTGCTTGCAAAGGGACAGCACAACTGCCATTATTGTGTCCCTTAGGATCACTGAAGATGAGTCGTCAGATAGGGCTCCGCTGACTGACAAATCATTTCCATATTCTGCTCCATCTTTCTCTCCCTCAGATGCTGTCTCAGTATCCGCTGTCTCCATCCCTGACCCTGCTTCAGAGCTGTCCCACATAACCTAAGTTAGGGCCCAGGCAACAGTTAATCACCGAGAAGTCATCCTTGCTACTGGCTAAAATGGTCCTTTTAAAACACTGTTTTATATAGAAGACAGATCTGTTGTTCTAAAATGGTTGGTGGGTGTGTGCGCGAGAGATGTGCGCCACTGTAAATAAAGAGAAAGTGACCTTACTTTATCTTCTTTGCTAAAAAAGCAGCTTCTCTAAATTCATTAAAGAAAAACAAAAAGACACAGTATTACTTCAACTTGCCACATACCCAATATCACAACACATTTTTAGCATACTTTACCCATAATGTTATTGTTGGGGGAGGTGCTTGGCATTTGTCAATATAAAAGTAATTCTCCAAAGCTACAAATCCAACTTTGATCTCAAGATCAAAAGATATATATATATATCTATATATGTGTATTGATAGATAGATAGATAGATAGATAGATAGATAGATAGATAGATAGATAGATAGATAGATAGATAGATAGATAGATAGATAGATTTATATATTTATCAGTCTATATATCTATACCTATGTCTATCTGTCTATCTATCTATCTATCTATCTATCTATCTATCTATCTATCTATCTATCTATCTATCTATCTATCTATCTATCTATCCATCTATCTATCTCTATTTAATATATATATATATCATTATATATGGACCCTCAGAGTGGGTCGACCCATTGGCTGACGGTCGATCCCCTACCTACATTCAGGGCCAGTTTTAGGTTAGTGCAACTATAGCAGACACACTCTGTGCTGACCTGGAGGGGGGGCACTGACCTCAGTTGGGGAACTGTGTTTAGCATAACTGATTAGTTAAAATCCCCCACTGCAGAGTTCCTTCTGCATCCAGCTTTCAGGCAGCAATAAAAATGTCAGGATAACTTTTGAGATCAATGTTCCAGCAAGGAAATTGTAGGAAATGTTTTATCCTGAGATTCCCCCTTATAATCATGCATCTAATATGGTATCATCACCTACCAACAATGTGCAGGCAGCTAACATACTCTCCTTTACTCTTGATGAAACTGTTATTGCAATTCAGGTTAAAAAAAAGCAAAGCCCCTGGGCCCAAAGAATACCTACAGATATATTCTGCTCTAAACCCACTGTCTGGAACCCGTGCATTAACTATATATCTAATGCAGCAGCTGCTGGTACAACAATCCCACATTCTTGGAAGGGCACAACAATTATCAAATTTTCCAAAAAGCTGATAATCCTGCCCTGGGAAACTACCAGCCCATAAGCCTAATAGATAGGCTAAATAATCGCCATAATGCTGTAAGGATATGTAAGGCAGTTACTAGTGATATATTTGTGTATTCTCGATAGCAAGCTATTTGTCTTCCATCTGTCCCCCAAGGATGAAAGCCTTAGGGCTGGTGATTACTGCTCTTTAGCAGCTTCAGCACTTAGGAATAAAGAGCCCACATACACCATGGAGCTGGCCCTTAGATTGTTTCCTTTTTAAAGAAGGTCTTCAACTTTTTAAAGAGAGCCAGGTATATGTCAAAACTAATGGTTTTTAAAAAAATTGTAAGATCTAATTTATTGTTTATTAAAAAAAAAGAGATGAATGTGATCATTTGTATTCAAATACTGTTCTATTTATTTGTTAGGCACCTTTTATGGCCTGTAATGGGTCTAAATAAATTAGTTGACGAAGAGTTTGTAGATTTTTCACTGCTGGACATGTACAATTTTAAATATACTTTTTCTACTTTTTAAATAAAATGCACCCTTCCCTATAGTTATTTAGGGTCTTACATATGACTTATGAGTATTAAAAAGGAAGATTTATTTTGCAAGGTGTAAGTGGCAGTTTAAAGCTGAATACTGGAGGCCATATTTACAAGAAATTATGCATCGCTGTGTTGCGTTAGCTATGCATCAAAATAACCTGCTCTTCGATACAACAGAATCCTATGCCATGGATTCATCATATTTACAATACAGTGTACCATGGCTTTAGGATTTTGTGTCTGGCAAAAAAATTATGCATCAATACGCATAATCTGATGCTTTTGCTGCAAAAGTGACACAGGGCTGACTTGCAGCACGTAAAATGACGCTAATCGGCCCTGCATCAAGTTTGAGTGAGGAATGCATACAAAAAAGTATATAAAAAGATACATCAGGGAAAAAATGGCACACTTCACAGAAGGTACCCATGGAACAAGGAGCAGGCAGCAGAAGCAAGGCCAACAACCTTAGCACCAGCCAGGATGTCTAGACAGACTCCCATGGGAAGAGGAAGTGCAATTTCAGTGAGAAGGAGAATGACATCACTGAGGTGACAGAGCACCAACATGAGCTCTTTGTCACCTCTAATTTGCCATTAGGGAGGAAAGAGGCCATTTGACAGTCCATAGTGGAGAAGATCAACAATGTGGGACAAGCATAGAGGACTGTACCCAACTGCAAGAAATGCTGACATGATTATAATCACTGGACAAAGGAGAAACTGGCCAACAACTTGAAGGCAGCAATGCAGACTGGATGGGAGAGTCCAGCGCCCCAGGAGGAGCTGGGTACCTTAGAGGAGCAGGTGGCAGCTGTCATGCCAGACAAATCGTGGATGAACTACTAGGATATGACAGTTCAGCACATGTGGGACAACCACTGCCATGGGGTAAATATTAACAAGGGGCAATGTGGGCAAAAAGGTCATGCTGTGCACTGTAGCTAGCTATGCCCTGGTGCTCTACTGTGCTATGTGCAGGGCAAAGGGCAGGAATCTGGATCATGTCCCACTAAATGGCACAGAAATGTCAGTCACACTGCCCAGTTACGTGTTGCACAGCTCAGTCCAGCTCCTTCACATTCCCCCATAACGTGTGAAGTGCAGCACCAGTCCAGGTCCACCTTTGAATAATGGCACGTGTAGTGGAATGCACAACATTTGTCACCAGAACTACAAGTCCTACAATACAAAGAAAAACATGGGGGCCTATTCACAATGTAAGTAGTGCAGGGCAGCAAGTCACCTTGCAGCGCTGCCCTGCGCTACATGGAAAGGGCAGGAATGGGCCGTATCTATAATTTATGGCACATTCCTGTCCTATCCCCCATTGTGCTGGTGCACAATGGGCTGCCTAGCACTGACGCAGGCCCCCTTGCGCCATGGTGCAAGGTTGCCTGCGTCGCAGACAGGATTATATTTGTGCAGGAAGGGACACAATCCATGGAGGCTTTTTGCTCTTCCTATGTGTGTTGCAGAAAGAGGAAAAGCAAGGAGAAATATGCCTCTCCTAGGTAGGTGTAAGATTTACACATATTCCCAGGTGGACAGATCCTTGTAAATCTGGGCATGCATTAAACCCCATGGGTGTTGCATAGGATAACCCACTGCAATGCCCATGGCATGCTCCTCTGATGCAGAGTAAGGCAACACAGCGAATTGCTCTGCATTGCCTTACTCCATATCTACAAGGCCATGAAAAGCCATGCAAAGTGGTTATGTGTGGCTTTGTAGATATGGCTTTGCAGCCTGCTCCACCAGTGTGCTACAAAGATTGACACAACGGTAGATCAAGCTGCATACAATATGCCCCTGGACTGGAAGCACATATTATGCATTTACACTTGAACCCTACACAATCTAATGGAAACAATGCAGGCCACCTTGCACCATGAGGTCACTGTGTTTCACCAGGGTCCATGCACACAAATCTGCATTGTAAAGCAAACAAATGGCATGGGCTTGTCGGAGGTGAAACAGATCACCTGAGAGGGGTGTTAAGCCTGGGGCATGGGAAGTATCAACACATAGGAACATGCCAATAGCCACGTGTATATTAACTGTCATGCCAATGCATAGCACTCAGCTTTCCTGACATATGGGGTGAGACCACACAGGTGTCAGCTGCCATGGTGAGGACCACCAGAACACACACCATGTACTAAATCAGACTGAGTCAGGGTAAATGCTAATGATGCACACTGGAGGACCATATATGTTGAAACCTCAGATGATGTGTGGCCCTGGTGGGACCCTGCTTGTGTGGTGCATTGTAAGTGCACCCTGCATAGGTTGAACTACCACTGTGTCTGAATGGGGAGACATTTCATAGCAAAGAGGTCAAAATGGATATGAGTCCTGCAAAGTAGCTTCACCAACACACATGCACTGCTGGGTCTGAAAGTGTCACACTTGTTTTGCAGCTAGGAAGGGATGACAAAGAAGAGTCCATTAGAGTACATCCTCCTCCATGTCATGTGTTCCTGGCCGAAGCTGTAGCATGTGGCAGGGGTGAGTCTAAAGGGAAATTGTCTAACCATGCCACATATGTCTCAGGTAGCAGATGTGAAATAGGAATTTGTCAAGGGACATGAAAAACTAGTCTGCCACCACAAAGGGCAGGACTCAGTGATGGTTGGAGACTGAAGTGGATGCACCCAGTAATGTTGCAGATCTGGGCAGGTGTATGTCACCAATTCCAGCACTCCTACCATGTGGGGTACAGCTTGACCCATAGCCCTCAATAACAGCCAGCCATGTCAGTCCATTGGATATTACCACACATATTATTGGTGTTGTAGGAAAATGAGACTCAATGTATGATCTGGGTTTCATCATTGTGTGGCATTAAGGTGAGTCACTGGCATAAAATGAGGAGTGGTGGAGGTGCCATGTATATGTACAAGTGAGTGGGGCTGAGTCAAAGGATGTGTTATACTATGCAGATACCCAACTGTGGAAATTATCAACTGTGGTGAGTGTCAGTGCTAGCAACCTACTTAGGGTGACAGGGCCCATCCCCTCAGTTTTGTTACACAGTGCCCACTGTCCACAAACATGAAGAGATTAATAAAATGTGTATCCAATCAAGAAGAGTAGACATGCATAGAATATATGGTAAGTACATGTTCTCACACATTCCTGCACTGTAGCAAGGTTATTTGGTGTGTAGAGTTGTGTACAAAATGTGTTACAAAATCAACCCTTGGCCACATGAATACACAATGTGCATGCAAGACAGCACAACAAGGCAGAGTACCATAGTGTACAGTGCAAAAGCCAGATGGCAGGGTCATAAATATTCAATGACCAGACCTACATCACCTGCATAGGAGCAGTGGGCTGAATACTGGCTACAAGGAAGGAAGGCACCATGGGGATTAAGTGGAATGTGAACAGTAACGTGTCAGTATGTTAAAACAGAATCAGTATAGGCATCATGAAAAAAACTGCAAATCGCCATGGCAGATGCAGACCTGACCTCTCATAATATATCCACAAATTTTAGGCCCAGTGAACTGTATGACCGTGTTGCAATATGTGTCATGAGAGAAAAGGTCAGCCTTGCCACACAGTGTATGAAGAATGCAGAGATATTGCCATCTGAAAGTCAACTAAAGTGCAACTTGGACCCAATACCTCTGTAACAGACGTCCTACTCATCAGTGTTGTTCTGAATGTCAGATATTATCACGTCAGGTTGTCATTCAGATTACTCATGTCAACATCTAACATAGAACACCATTAACAGTTCTCTATCTCTTGCAGAGTATGTACCTACCCCTCCTGACCAGCTGCCTGTTTGGGATAAGGATCTGGTTGAGGATGCCAGCCTGCCAACCCTTAACTAAGACACCCTATAGAAAATCCTGACCACCTTTGATACACCATCTCTGGTTGTGGGAAGGGCCAACAACATTATGGGGTCTTTTGAGGATAGACTCATCAACCAACAAATACCAACTGCTAGCCCACCCCCAGCCCTGGACTCCGAGAACCCCCAAATTAAATTCGAATAGAAGGCCAGCGAGAGATGGTAGATATGGTGCAGATGGGGATGGAGACCATGATGGGCCACCTAGAGGAAGTCCGTAGGTTCCTCAGTCCCAATGAGGACAGCCTGGCTGCCACAAGAGGTACCTAGCCTACGCTCTGTGAACTTGAACAGTCCCTGGCTGTTGTTGCTGGTGTGATGAGGCAGAGGCACAAGCAACTGCTCAGCCAAAGTGGCACCAGCATGGACGCCAAATATCTGGGGGTGATGTGCAACATTCTGGAGACCATGGAGCAGAAGCACGACACATGCATCACACCAACAATTGGTGCCTACTACTGCAACAAGGGTGCTGTGCTGGCAGACTAATGGGCCCTTCTCAGTGCAGTGCTGCCTCACTTGTTGGTACAGAGAATTGCTTCTGCAGACAGGGGCTCCACATCTTCAGCCCTTCATGTGTGTGTGCCTCCATTGCCTCTGGCACCTACAACCCCCCCCCCATGGGAAGCACAACACACATCAGAGGAAGAAGATGTGGACTTCACCGCTTTCCAATGTAAAACTACCCAGTAGCATTTCTTTGTGCCAAATCACCAGTTTCTTCTTTGCCCTTTGATGATTTCCATGCCAGTGTACTTCCCAATTAGTACTCTCCTCAATTTGCTGTCCCACCTGTTGATCACACCCATTTGTGGTCTGTTGATGTGGCCTATCTTCCTGATTGGCAATTTGTCCCACCTATTCCTCACTAAAACACACCTCTCCTCCACATGTTGCATGCAGTGTATCCCTCAAGGACTGGTGGTCATTACAACATTGGCGGTAAAAGCTACGTACCGCCGTGCAGAAGACCGCCAACACACCGCCGCGGCCACGGAATTCCGCCACAGCTATTTTGACCCACATTTCGGAATCAGCCAAAATTCAGACACCCACACAAGTCCGCCACACCAAAGGTCAGTGATAAACTGGTGAAAACAAAACCTCCACCGTCACGACAACAGAAATACGCCCACACTATCACGACACACGAATCCACACGGCGGTCTTTCAACCGCGGTATTCCATTGGCAGTACAGACCGCTGCGCTCAAAATACACACACATTTACAAAACACAACCACATTGGACAATTCAAAATACACACACCTGATACACATTCACACACCACTCCCACACACCCATTACAATATAAAACACACACCCACATCACCCACACATCCCTACGACCACAATTACGGAGAGAAGGCCAGAGAGAGAGCACCAACAAGAACAAAAGCATCCACAGGCACACAACACCATCACCCACACAACTTCCACTCACTTCACACAACACAGCATTACATATCAGCACACATATCACCACATACTCCACACATCACCTACACCACCCCATGGCACCGCAAAGACACCCCAGGTTCTCGGATGAGGAGCTCAGGGTCATGGTGGAGGAAATCATCCGGGTAGAGCCACAGTTATTCGGAGCACAGGTGCAGCACACCTCCATTGCAAGGAAGATGGAGCTACGGCGAAGAATAGTGGACAGGGTCAATGCAGTGGGACAGCACCCAAGAAATCGGGAGGACATCAGGAAGAGGTAGAACGACCTACGGGGGAAGGTGCGTTCCGTGGTCTCAAGACACCACCAGGCGGTTCAGCGGACTGGTGGCGGACCCCCACCTCCTCCCCCACAACTAACAACATGGGAGGAGCAGGTCTTGGGGATTCTGCATCCTGAGGGCCTCGCAGGAGTAGGTGGAGCAATGGACTCCGGTAAGTCAAATCTTAACTATTACAACCCCCACCCTACCTGCATGCTATCACATACCCCCACCCTCACCCTCACCCCCAGCACCCCAACTCCTCACATATATCCCAATATCACAAACCAACCCTCCCAACACCAAGCCCTGCATGCAACAACAAAGCATGGACAACCATCACTAAAGCATGCCCGCTGCACATACCCATACAACCCCCTAGACCATCCTCACACAAGGTCTCACACAGGAATGCAAGCACTGGGGTACACGGTCACCCACCCATTGCACATCATGACACACACAGATATAATAACCATCCTTTTATACCCCTGCAGGACCCCTACCCAACGTCACCGGAGAGGAGGGTCCACACATGTCCACACATGTCCACACCACCAACAGAAGAGGCCCACAGTGATGACAGCACCTCTGTCCAACTGGATCTAGATGACCAGCCCGGCCCATCGGGGACCTCGGGACAGTCGTTTCCCATCACCCAGTCACAGGCCACTACAGACCTTCCCCCCTCTGGAAACACCAGCACAGCACCCACCCAGCGGGCCCATACCTCCATCCCCAGGACATGTCAATCGGCAGTGTGTCCACCACTACAGGGAACCCAGGATAACCCACCACCCCAACAACAACTGGGACCTGGGGGCAGTGGTAGTGGGCACACAGTCCAAGGGACGGAGGGCCAGGAACACAGGGGAACTGAGAGGGCTGCTGTGCGACAGGGGGCAGACAGGCCAAGGGAACCCACTCTCCACAAGGCCCTCTCCTCCATCATGGGAGCCTACCACCACTCCCAGGAGATGATGGCAACGGTACTGGCCAAGTTTCAGGAGACCCAGCGCCTGCAGGAGGAACAGTATATGGGCTTCATGGAGGAACTCAGAACCATCAGCTCCACCCTGGGCACCACCGTAGGGGTGCTGAAGGAACTTGTGAACACCAGGAGGGACACTGTGGCACTACAAGGGGCCCCTGACACTAGCATGGACGATGAACTGCCCACCACCTCTGCTGGCGCTATTGGACAGGAGGCACCGCCACAGGACCACCACACAAGCACCCCACCCCCTACAGAGGGAGAACCACCTGCAAACAGTCCCTGAGATCAGGACAAAGACAGAGCACGATGCCAAGACCCCCGCCGAGAAATGAGACCACCCTGATTGTCATCCTACTGTCCCACTTTGTCACCCTGTCCATACCCAAACTGCCCCTGCTCCACTTCCTATGCACACATGGGCAATGCACCTGTGAGACTAATAGACTGGACTCTGCCATGGACATTTCTCCGCCATCACCCCTCACCATTTCACCACCCCCTCCAATAATGAGCACTTAAATAAACACACTTAAAGCACAAAACAATGTGGAGTCTGTCTGTGATTTCGAAATAGTGTATTAGCAATTAAAGTTACAAAATGCTCTTTCAATTGTAATGTCAACATACCTATGTCACACAGCTCTAGTCCATGATGAATCTAAGCAGATGTCACACAGTGGGACCCACATCTGTGAAATCGTAAGGGAAAGTGACAACTCAGTGACCATACATTGGGTGAAAACGACACACAGTAGAGGTAGTAGTGTCAAAGTACATGTAGTAAGCAGGTTTGTATTCTTACCTGTGTCTCACTGGAAATATTGCTCGATCACTGAGCCCCTGTTGTGCATGTCTTCTTCCCCTGCTTCCTCGTCTTGACTGTCCACAGGCTCCACAGCTGCAACAACACCGCCATCTGGACCATCCTCCTGCAGAAAAGGCACCTGTCGTCGCAAAGCCAAGTTATGAAGCATACAGCAGGCCACGATGATCTGGCACACCTTCTTTGGTGAGTAGAATAGGTATCCACCTGTTATATGGGGGCACCTGAACCTGGCCTTCAGGAGGCCGAAGGTCCGCTCGATCACCCTCCTAGTTCGCCCATGGGCCTCATTGTAGCGTTCCTCTGCCCTTGTCCTGGGATTCCTCACTGGGGTCAGTAGCCATGACAGGTTGGGGTAACCAGAGTCACATGCAAATGGCGAGGGACAACTGTTAGACACGCACTAACCCGTAGGGATATCCCCAGACCCAGACAACCATTCCCACTGACTTGCTTCCAGGTGCTCACCTAATAGCCACACACAGTGCCTCTGGAGTTGACCCATCACATAAGGGATGCTGCTATTCCGCAGGATGTAGGCGTCATGCACTGAGCCAGGGAACTTGGCATTCACATGGGAGATGTACTGGTCTGCCAAAAATACCATCTGTACATTCATAGAATGATAACTCTTCCAGTTTCTGTAGACCTGTTCACTCCTGTGGGGGGGACCAAAGCCACATGTGTCCCATCAATGGCACCTATGATGTTGAGGATGTGTCCCAGGGCATAAAAATCACCTTTCACTGTAGGCAAATCCTCCACCTGAGGGAAAACAATGTAGCTCCACATGTGTTTCAGCAGGACAGACAACACTCTGGACAATACGTTGGAAAACATAGGCTGGGACATCCCTGATGCTATGGCCAATGTTGTCTGAAAGGAACCACTTGCAAGGAAATGGAGCACTGACAGCACCTGCACTTGAGGGGGGGATTCCTGGGGGATGGCGGATTGCTGACATCAGGTCTGGCACCAACTGGGTACACAGTTCCTGGATTGTGGCACTGTCAAGCCTGTAGGTGATAATCAAATGTCTTTCCTCCATTGTCGACAGGTCCACCAACGGTCGGTACACCGGAGGATGCTGCTATCTCCTCACATGTCCCAGCGGACGGTGCCTATGAAGGACAACAGTGAGCACAGAGTCAAACAACTCAGAGGTACGTACCCACAGTTTACACAAAACACCTATCATACACAAAAGGTGGCCTGTATGTGTGTTGAGTCTAGGCCTAGGTATGAGTGACGCAGTTGGAAATGAAGCCATGTGGGACCCTGAAATGGCGGCTGCCTGACCTGTAAAGTGGGACAATTGGATGTGAGGTAACTGCGCTGGCGTTGTACACCGTCGCGGTAGGCGGTCGAAGACCGCAGCGCAATGCTGCATTGGATAACATTGGACCCTATGGGTCCCAGGAGCCAATGGCGATGTACGCCGGCAGTGACGGTACGCACCGCCGCGGATGTGACCACCATTTTCTATCACTTCAATCACTCGATACCTGATCTTCGACAGGAGAGGACATACACTGCAAGTGCTGCTGTGACCTCGGTCTGGAGGAGACAATGGCTCGAGTGTCTGGGGAAAGGGCCCCTGCCTTCACATCGGAGGAGTTGGAGAATCTCGTGGATGGGGTCCTCCCCCAGTACATGCTACTCTACGGTCCTCCAGACAAACAGGTAAGTACACTGGGAGCATGCTGTATGGGCTATGCATGTGTGGAGAGGGCTGGATGTAAGAAGGAAGGGAGGAGAGTTCTGCGTGCATGAAAGATGGTGAATGCATGTGCCACATGGCATGGGTAGGGATGGGGGCCAATCACTTTGACGGTGTAGTTGGTAATAACTTCTCTTTTTCCCCTGTACATTTCATGTAGGTCAGCCCCCACCAGAGGAAAGATATTTGGCGTGCCATCACAAGGACGTCCGGACACTGGGGGTCCACCACAGACGGAGCACCCACTGGCGGAAAAGATGGGAGGACATTCGCCGCTGGAGCAAGAAGATGGCGGAGGCTCAGCTGAGGATGGCCTCCCAACATGGGAGGGGTGCCCGTCTCACCATGACCCCCTTGATGTTCAGGATCCTGGCGGTGGTCTACCTGGAGTTGGATGGGCGCTTGAGGGCATCACAGCAGATACAAGGGGGTGAGTACAATCTCCTTTTGCTGACTTTGCGTACAGTGGAGGTGTCTGGGTGGGGAAGGAGGGCTGTGGATTTTCCTAGGCCAGGGCGAGTTCCATAGGCAAGGCCCCTCCGTATGTCAGGCCATGTGGCACCCCAGCCCACCTCTGTAGAGTGCCAAATACAGGTAGTCATGCCCCTGTGCCATCTATGTGTGCAGAGGTCGTACATAGCCTTGTAGGCCATTTCCCAGAAATTGAACAGTGGAGCCCAAGAGCATGGCGTAGTGCAGGGGGCTTCTGTGTCTGTCGTGTCCGCCAACGGTAGCGGTAATGCATGCACTCAACATGTCTTTCTTCTGTCTCCCCCCCTTTTTGTGGTCTCCCTGTTCTTGTGTGCATTAGCATCATCAGGCAGAGGAGCAGTGGCACCGGAGCACGAGGGAGCTGCATCCCACATGGCCCTGGAGGGCGACACTACGGAGTCTGAATTCACCAGTGGGACGGAGGGCAAGGGGAGCTCCACGGCGGGGACAGGAGCTGACACCAGCGACACGGACTCGTCCTCTGATGGGAGCTCCCTTGTGCTCGCCCAGGAGGGTGGGCATCACCTTCGCCCCAGGCACCTCAGGCCCTGCCCTAGTCACCCCTGCTGCCCTCAGTGAGGAGGCCATTGACCTCCTCAGGTCCCTCACTGTTGGGCAGTCTACCATTTTAAATGCCATCCAGTTTGTAGAGAGGCAGTTGCAACAAACCAATGCATTCCTGGAGGGCATTCATTCTGGTCAGGCGGCCCTTCACCGAGCTTTTCAGACTCTGGCCTCAGCACTGATGGCAGCCATTGTCCCCATCCCTAGCCTCCCCCCTCCAACTTCCACAACCCCGACCGAATCCCCTGTACCTCAGCCTATCCCAAGCACACCTACAGATCAACATGCACACACGTCAACACACAAGGGAAGCTCAGGCAAACATAAGCACCACTCATCCCACAGGCACTCACGCAAGCATCACACACATGCAGACACACCAACATCCACTGCCTCCACTGTGTCCCCTCCTCCCCCTCCTCCCTCCCAGTCTCATCTACACTCACACCTGCATGCACTACCTCTACAGCCACTACGTCCCTCTCCAGCACACCCACCACCACACCCCGCTCACGTGCAGTCACCACCCCCACTACCATTCACACGTCCCCTGTGTCCTCTCCCAGTGTGTCTGTGACGCCCCCTCCCAAGATACACAAACGCAGGCACACACCCACCCAACAGCCATCCACCTCACAACAGCCTCCAGCGCATGCACCTTCACCCAAAGTCACCAAACGTACACCTCCTAGAACCACCACCTCTTCCTCCACTCCCAAACGCCCTCCAGCTACCCGTCCCAGTGTGTCCCAAAACCTTTTCCTGTCCACACTTGACCTCTTTCCCACACCTCCCCCACCCCGTCCGTCTCATAGGTCCCGAACTAGCACCTCAGCCACAACATCTCCGGGACCAGTGGTGCCTGTAGTCACCGGAATGTGGAGTGCACCGGCCACCAGGGCAGCCAGTGTGGCACGGAGCCACAGCACAGACAGTCCCCCACCTGTGAAGCATCAGAAGTTGTCCAGTGCCCGGCGGGAGAGGGGGAAGACTCCAGCTACCAAAGCCACTCACAGGGGTCCCGTTGGGAGTCTGGAGTCAGCTGTGACACCTTCCAAGGTGGGGAAGGGCCACAAGAAACCCGGCAAGTCTGGGAAGAGCTTCACAGCGGAGAAAACTGCCATCATCCCACCTGCCCAAGAGGCCACCGCCAGCACCAGCCCAGCTGCCCAGGAGGCCACCACCAGCACCAGCCCAGCTGCCCAGGAGGCCACCGTCAGCACAAGCCCAGCTGGGCCATGAAGGACCGCCAGCAAAAGGCCTGTTGGGCCATAAAGGACCGCCAGCCCCGCTGGGCCATGAAGGAACGCCAGCAGCTGAGACCCTGCAATGGAGACCGCCATCTGAAGCACCACTGAACAGGGCACCACCATCTGAAGCACCGCTGAACAGGGCACCGCCATCTCAAGCACCGCTGGACAGGGCACCGCCATCTGAAGCACCGCTGAACAGGGCACCACCATCTCAAGCACCGCTGAACAAGGCACCGCCATCTCAAGCACCACTGAACAGGGCACCGCCATCTCAAGCACCGCTGAACAGGGCACCGCCATCTGAAGCACCGCTGAACAGGGCACCGCCATCTCAAGCAGCGCTAGCCCATGAGCGGCAGGGGCACTGACGCAACTGAGTCCGTCACAGGGTGAATGATGCACTCTGGGCACCATGCCCCCTCCAGAACCAGTGGAGACTGACATCCACTACCTCTGTCCTTACCAGGATGAAGCACTCTGGGCACCATGCCCCCTCCAGAACCAGTGGAGACTGTCATCCACTTGTGAGACTGTGGCGTTGCACTCCCCAGGATTGCACAGTGGGCAACCCACCCACTGTAGAGACTTGAGAGACTGTGGCTTTGCACTCCCCAGGATTGAACAGTGGGCAACCCACCCACTTGGGAGACTTGAGAGACTGTGGCTTTGCACTCCCCAGGATGGAACAGTGGGCATGTGGCCCTCTCGTGGATTTGGCATTGTGCACTCAAGTGGCTGAGGTGCTCCCCTTTCCCTCCCCCTGAGGTGCCTGTTTTGTTGCTCTCTGATGCCCCTGCAGTGTTCTCTCCGTCATGGTCGGGGATCTTGTGTGGGCCTCGCCCATACCGTGTGGTCCCAGTGTTCCACGGACTATCTTAGTGCACTACCTGGACTACTATGCTTGGTATATATTTTGTACATGTTGTATATATATATCTCTGGCTACTTGTTTTTAATATATTACAATGGTTACACTAATTTTCTATTGTCTTTGCATTCATCCGGGGGGCTTGGGGGGTGTTACTGTGATGTATAGATTTGCATTTGTGTGTGTTGTAGTGGTTGAGGGTGTTGCGTGTGTGTCCCCCTGTTTTTTGCCTCCCCCCTCCCCTGTGTCGTAGGTGCATTACTCACCGTGGTCTTCGCCGCCGGCGTTCGTGCTCCTGGTAGAGGAGCAGGAAGACTATTGCAGGAAGAATTTGGAGTTCCGGGTCCCTGGTGTCCTCGTTTCTCGTGGGGTATGTAGAGGTGAGCGTTTTCCCATCGAAATTCCTGTTTCCGCCGTGTTTTTTTCACAGTTAATCCGTCCCAGAAAAGGTGGCGGATTGGCCTGTCATATTAGTGTGGGTGGTACATTGTCTCCCGCCTGTCTGTTGGCGGTGACCGCTGCGCTGTTTGTCTGTACCGCCGTGGCGGTCGGAGTGTTAAAGTGGCTGTCTTTGTTGGCGGTTTCCGCCACAGTCGTAATTGCAATTCTTTTACCGCCGGCCTGTTGACGTTTTTACCGCCGCTTTAACACCGTCCACCAGGGTTGTAATGACCACCTCTGTCTGGACATCCGATGGCTCAAAAAAACTGTTGGGGTTGTCGCCAAACAAACTGTGCCTGTAATCTAAACATTTTTGCACATGTAAATAAATGCACTGAGTTCAACCTGTGTGTTATAACGGCTGTTTTGCTGTATATAGGACAATTTGGATTATGGCTGTACTCATGATGTTTATATAGGATGATTTGGATTATTGCTGTACTCATGATGACTCGTTGTACATTGGATTGGTACTTCAAGATTGACATCACTCTCGCATAAAACAATAAACTCCATTGTACCCACGCAGTTGTTACAGACTTTTGATGACTTTGTCCACTTCCTGCGGTGTGCCCTGGCATTCTATCGTTATTCGTCATTACATGACTGCCCTCGCAGTAGGTAACTTTGAACATTTGTGGTGGACAAGTGTTCCTACCGGGTTGGCACCCGCCCCATACTGGACACGCAGCTGTCACAAAATACTTTTTGCTAGAAGATTGCTTTATATTTTCATATACTGTTGGATGCGCGGGCAATCAGGGCATTATCCACCTTTGTTGCTTTTTTGTGTTCTACACGCAGCGCAACAGTAGGTGAATGCCTGTTCCAAGCTGTGTATCCATTCACAGCAAGAGTGCCGCTTACAATGCTAAACTAGGTGTGTAGATCCCTTAAGTGATTCCATGCCAAACTTAACAAGTTCCTCTCCATAGAGCTTTCACCTAGTCACATGTCTACAAACACTGCTAGCAAATCCCTGCCTGTACTTAACACAACCTAAGCACATCTGATAACTCCCACACAGTAAATCACGAAGTAGACTTGTATATATCAAAGATTGATATTTAATTTAGAAATAAAAAGTATTGTTCCTAAAACTACCTGGACTACACTAACTTACTTATCTAACCTAAACTACACCTAAACTAAACTACTTTATCCTAAAAACGATATAAAACCATCTTAGCTTAACTTATCTTACTCTACACATATAATACAACAGACATGTTAAGCATCAACCCTTCACTCCCTTTAACCGGTTCTGTGCCGCAGATGTAATGGTTACGTCCTGCGGCGCAGTGCTCGTGTGCCCAGGATGTAACCATTACGTCCTGGGCACACAGCCCAGAGGGAGCGCTAGCGCTCCCTCTGTGTTCTTCCCTCCCACCCCCCAAAGGCAGTGATGGAAGGGGAAGCCCTTCCCCTTCCACACCCGACAGCCCCCGACCCCCCACCCCCTCGGTGACGTCAGCGGGCGATAGCAGAGGCCTCCTCCCATCGCGATCGGAAGAGAAATGCTGAGCATTTCTCTTCCGATCATCTGAATGAAGCCTGAGAGAATTTACTTCCCTTTGAAGTCTCTCTGAGCACTAGATACCAGGAATTTCTTTTTTTGCTGAAATTGGCATAAGGGGAGCGACCCCTTGGGCAAGGGTCACTCCCCAGGGGGGCATTTTTTTAAGGCCTTTTCTGCCCCCCCCCCAGGGGCAGATTGGGCTATTATTAGGCACCAGGGATCTTTTTTTGTATTTTTTTTTTATGAGGTGCGGAGCGACCCCTTAGGCAAGGGTCGCTCCCAACCCCTTAGGCAAGGGTCTCTTTCCTAGGGGGCAAATTATATTTAGGCCATTTCTGCCCCCTTTGGGGACAGATCGGCCGATTTTAGGTCAATCTGCCCTCAAGGGGGGCAGAAACCACTAGGCACCAGGGATCCTTTTTTTTTTGCGCCAATGTCACGCAAGGGGAGCGACCCCGTAGGCAAGGGTCGCTCCCTGGGGGAGTGGGGGGCAAATTAATTTTAGCCCTTTTCTGCCCCCCCTCGGGGGAAGATCGGCCTATTGTTATTAGGCCAATCTGCCCCCAGGGGGGGCAGAAACCTCTAGGCGCGAGGGCTAATATTTTTTCTGTGTTTTTTTTTTTTTTGTTTTTTTAGAGATGTGGAGTGACCCATTAGGCAAGGGTAGCTCCCCTGGGGGGCAAATTGTAGTTAGACCATTTCTGCCCCCCTTGGGGGCAGATCAGCCGATTTTTGTTAGCTCAATCTGCCCCCAAGTGGGGCAGAAACCAGTAGGCACCGGGGATCTTTTTTTTTGTGCCAATGTCACGCAATGGGAGTGACCCCTTAGGCAAGGGTCGCTCACCGGGGGGGTGGGGTGTTTGGGGGCAGGACGGCAAATATATTTTAGGCCATTTCTGCCCCCCCCGAGGGCACATTGGCCTATTGCTATTAGGCCGATCTGCCCCAGGTGTGGCAGAAACCTCTAGGCGCCAGGGATCAAAAAAATTGTTTTATTGTTTTGTTTTGTTTTTTAGAGGTGGGGAGCGACCCCTTAGTAAAGGGTCACTCCCCTGGGGGGGGAAATTGTATTTAGACCATTTCTGCCCCCCTTGGGGGCAGATCGGCTGATTTTTGTTTGGCCAATCTGCCCTCATGGGGACAGAAACCACTTAGGCACCAGGGATTGGTGTGTGTGCATGCATGTGTTTTCTATAGTGTGGCAGCCCCTTGGATAAGGGTCGCTCCCCATGGGGGTACATTACTGTTGGCCATATCTGCCCCCCATTGGGAAGTTTTTTTTTTCAAAATTAAGAGGGTGGGGGTATGGCCACACCCCCACCCCAAATAAATGGGGCCAAAGTTGTTCTGCCCAACAGTGGGCAGATGGGACAATTACCCCTGATCCACACCCGGGGGACAAAAAGTTTACTAGATGCCAGGGAATTAAAAAAAAAAAAAAGGATATTGGGCTGGTGGCTACCAACCAGTATGGGCCTGGATACGCCCCCACCTCAACTGAAGGGGGTAACAGTCTTTCAGCTCTCCCTGCACTCTAAAACATCTTATCCCACAGCAAGCAAGAAGACATTTGATTGTTTTGGCTTTTAGTTTTACATTTGGGCCATGAGAGCTTGGCTTACTCTCAAAATCGTCCCACTTAGAATGGTGAGGGCTGCACTTTATGGACTTTGGGAGGCTGCCATATAGAAAAATCCACAAGACCTAAACACATCTGAAAAATAAACATCTGGGTGATTCCAGGGTGGTGTGTTTCACATGCACCCCACACCATTTTTGTACCCACAATCCCCTGCAAACCTCCAACTTTGCTGGAAATCACAAATTTTTCCCACGTTTTTGTGATGGAACCTTCCGGAATCTGCAGGAATCCACAAAAATTCCTACAACTCAGCATTGTCTCATCTATACCGATAAAAATTCTGCTGCACTTGTCAGCCTAAAAATGTTTTTTTGCAAACTGCCCTTTTGGACCCCCTTTGGTTCCCCTCCAATATCGACATGTTTTTGGCTTGTCCCTTTCACAAGCACTTAGCCCACCTACACAAATAAGGTATCATTTTTACCGGGAGACTGAGGGGAACATTGGGTGGTATGAAATGTGTCCCAGTGCAGTGATCCCACACAGAAATGTGGGAAAATGCGATTTTTTAGCTAAATTTGAGGTTTGCTGAGGATTCTGGGTAAGAAAACATTGGGGGATCCACACAAGTCACACCTCAATGGACTCCCTCACGTGTCTAGTTTTCAGAAATGTCTGGGTTTGGTAGGTTTCCCTAGAAGGCTGCTTAACCCAGGACCAAAAACGCAGGTGCCCCCTGCAAAAACAGCTAGTTTTGTATTTGATAATTTTGATGTGTCCAGATAGTGTTTTGGGGCATTTCCTTTCACGGGCAGTAGGCCCACCCACAAAAGTGAGTACCATTTTTATCGGTAGACTTGGGGGAATGCTGGGTGGAAGGAAATTTGTGGCTCCTCTCTGATTCCAGAACTTTCTGTCACCGAAATGAGAGGAAAAAGTGTTTTTTTGGCCAAATGTTGAGGTTTGCAAAGGATTTTGGGTAACAGAACCTGTTCAGAGCCCCACATGTCACCCCATCTTGGATTCCGCGAGGTGTCTACTTTTCAAAAATGTGCTGTTTGCTAGGTTTCCCCAGGTGCCGGCTGAGCTAGAGGCCAAAATCCACAGGTAGGCAGTTTGTAAAAAACACCTCTGTTTTCTGTGGAAAAATGTGATGTGTCCACGTTGTGTTTTAGGGCATTTCCTTTCGCGGGGACTAGGCCTACCCCCACAAGTGAGGTATAATTCTTATCAGGAGACTTGGGGGAATGCTGGGTTGAAGGAATTTTGTGGCTCCTCTAAGATTCCAGAACTTTCTGTCAACGGAATGATAGGTAAAAGTGTTCTTTTGGCCAAATGTTGAGGTTTGCAAAGGATTCTGGGTAACAGAACCTGGTCAGATCCCCACAAGTCACCCCACCTTGGATTCCCCTAGGTGTCCAGTTTTCAAAACTGTGCAGGTTTGCTAGGTTTCCCTAATTGCCAGCTGAGCTAGAGGCCAAAATCCACAGCTATGCACTTTGCAAAAAACAGCTCTGTTTTCTTTGTGAAAATGTGATGTGTCCATGTTGTGCTTTGGGGCATTTCCTGTCACGGGTGCTAGACCTATCCACACAAGTAAGGTACCATTTTTATCAGGAGACGTGGGGGAAAACAGAATAGCAAAACAAGTGTTATTGCCCCTTGCATTTCTCTACATTTTTTCCTTCCAAATGTAAGACAGTGTGTTAAAAAGACGTCTATTTGAGAAATGCCCTGTAATTCACATGCTAGTATGGGCACCCCGGAATTCAGAGATGTGCAAATAACCACTGCTTCTCAACACCTTATCTTGTGGCCATTGTGGAAATACAAAGGTTTTCTTGATACCTATTTTTCACTTTTTATATTTCAGCAAAAGAATTGCTGTATACACGGTATAGAATAAAAACCGACTGCAAGGTACAGCTCATTTATTGCCTCTGGGTACCTAGGGTTCTTGATGAGCCTACAAGCCCTATATATCCCCGCAACCAGAAGAGTCAAGCTGACGTAATGTTAAATTGCTTTAAAAAATCTGACATCTCAGGAAAAAGTTACTGAGTAAAACGTGGAGAAAAATTGCTGTTTTTTTCACCTCAATTTTTATTTTTTTATTTCAGCTGTTATTTTCTGTAGGAAACACTTGTAGGATCTACACAAATGACCCCTTGCTAAATTCAGATCTTTGTCTAATTGTCATAAATGCTTAGCTTTCTGGCATCCAGCATTGGTTTCTCACCCATTTTGGTCATTAACTGGAAGGAGGCTGAAAGCACAAAAAATAGTAAAAATGGGGTAAGTCCTAGTAAAATGTCAAAATTGTATTGAAAAATTGGGTTTTCTAATTCATGTCTGCCTGTTCCTGAAAGCTGGGAAGATGGTGATCTTGCCACCACAAACCCTTTGTTGATGCCATTTTCAGGGAAAACACAAGCCGCCATCTGCAGCCCTTTTTTCCCATTGAAAAAAAAAAAATTCACTGTATTTTGGTGAATTTCTTGGTCGCCTTCAGGGGAACCCACAAAGTCTGGGAACCGCTGGAATCCCTAGGATGTTTTGAAAAAAATGACAGAAATTTGGCGTGGGTAGCTTATGTGAACAAAAAGTTATGAGGGCCTAAGTGCGAACTGCCCCAAATAGCCCCAAAAAAAGGCTCAGCACAGGATCGGAAAAGGCCTGGCAGCGAAGGGGTTAATACACATCTTTACACAGTAACAACAAAAACGACACCCACACACAAACTACATAAAAAGAAATATAAACAAATATATATTTTTTGTATTCTTCCCCACCCAAATACCCAACTAAGAACCAACCCCACCTAATATTTTAAAAACTACTAAACCTAACCTAACTTAAACTATGCCAATACTAACTATGCCCAAACTATGCAATAAAAACAGTCTACGTAAAACACATCCTACACCAAAGGGAAAGGCATAAAGGATCCCTGTGGCCTATATTTGCTCCCCTATGTGGTCCACAGACGACTGCAGTCTTTGAACAAGACTGATCAACATGTCCACTTTCGTGTTTGAGACCTGCCATACAGAGCTTCAGATCTGATAGGTTCTTCATTGCCAGATGTTCAAATTGAGAACCATGTCCAATGGTTTGTGGCTGGGGCTGTGGTGTCCTGCAGGCTGACTGGTGGAGGCACTGGCCACTAGAAATGATGGACCACCTTGGTCAGCAGCAACGTCCTAGCTGGTGACTGGCTGATCACGGGTTGGTGACCCCGGTGATGTTATTCTCCAATTGACGGCTGCCCTCTCCTCAACAAATTGTCATGGCATTCAGCTGGCCTCTGTCAAGCTGTGGGTGTGCTGGTAACGCTCCAGCCAGATTAGGTGGTTGTTATGCTGCTCAGGTGTCATGTTTTCTGTTGGAGCTCAAGGAAAATGAATCAGACAAAGCTTAACTAGGACCTGTGTCAATCATCACAATGCTTCATCTAGTTTCAAACATCACATGTGGCATCTCTAAAACCCCTAAATCACCTTGAAGTATAAATTGACCATCCATCTAAAAAAACATTTACTTCTTCCATCTTAACAAGGCCAAAGTACACAGGTGTTGCCAGAGTTTCCACTTGCAATCGCATTGTCTGACAAATCTAGGTAAAACCATGACAATACAGAGAATGATTAGGAACAATGCTATTGTGTACACATGGTATGGTATACCTACCCCGGTTAATTGATCATTAGGGTTCCTTCTGGAGCCTGCAATGGGCTTGATTCCATTGCCGTTAACCAATATAAAATGAGCAATGTCTGACAAGCACAGGTATTGTGGCTCAACAATATGTATCTACTATGGCATGGACACATCTACATACACATTGCCACATAGACTTACTATGTTGAAGGGAAGGTTTTTGAACCATGGATGGAGGGTAGCTAGCTAACTCACACCAAACACAAATGTTGGATACCTCACCTATACTGACAAATATGAATACATAGAGGACCATTCCATGGCTCATCACATGCAGTTCAAGAATTAGCATGTGTCCCTCTACATAGCCTAGTGTATGCCCATACGTGTTAGCAATTAATGTCAGCCTTATGCATCATATCCATGTGATGAGTGTGTGCATGCATGCTATACATCTCATCTGCACAAGTATATTGTGATGTAACTAGCAAGTGTTAGCCAAACTGTAATACTGAGTGTCATTTTTGTTGCAAGCGGTTATGGGAAACACCACCAGAAGGTGAACTGTGTAATGGACTATCTGATGACAACACTGTGCAGACATGCATTTGGGCAAACACACCTTGGAATTTCTGGTGATAAGACAGAGCAAAGGTATGACCGTATCCAATATGGAAATGGGGCATTAGACAGCATAAATGAGGCCTTTAACTGCATCATTATGCATGGAATGTTGATATCTGGGCCAGCTATTCTTACCTATTCTGTCTTTACTGAGGTGTGAATCCTCACATCCTTTCTGGACTTGTCATACAAAATGTACACAGGACGCAATGTGGGCAACTACAGTAGCAATGTGCATCTCACATGCATTTGGAAATTCGACCATCTCAAGCCATGTTCACCAAGGAATCCTCTCCCATACATTTTAACAGAACGTGGCAGTTTGGTCATGGCTCCTCTGTCACCCCATCTATCATGTGGTCCTGCATAGATTGGTAGCACATTCACCTTGACATTAGTCACTATCTAGTGCACATGCAATTTTGACCTATTTCATTTATAATAAACCATGCCTAGAACAAATTATTTCATTGGAATTAGGATCCCCATTGAGCATGTCATTGCAATCATTATCCAACATCACACACAATCCTTGCACAGCACAGTAACCATTCAGGTAACGCTCACTGGTAGCATTCGGATCCTTGAGCTGTCCACCTTAGCCATAGTATAGGGTTTTGGGTCCACCTACAAGACATAACATGTTACACTGCACTGAGAATGTAGAACGCATACTCTGTGGACATAAGAGGCACAGTATATTGAATTAGCAATTCTCTATGTAAGTCTGCACATTGAACATGAAGCATATGGCACAGTTGACATGGCTTAATTATACACATGGGTAAGCATGTTGATGTTTTCACAGATATGACAGCGCCTAATCAGTAATCAGGCACAGAGAGTGTGACCAATTACAAATACATCACTTCTTGCAAAATGATGCAAGGGTGCCCGGCTTTCATGAGTCTGTGAACCTAATAATTTGACATAACATGCTCTGCAAGGTAGTACATTATCTGTGCCTTCCTCATATCTATACATGTCCATGACAATGCTTCACACATCAGACAGTAGCCAGGCTTATCCCTTAAATTCACTGAGCCTCAGTACATGTCAATGCTGCTCAGTAAATAGACATTGTTCATCCATGCCCAGTACAGGCAAAATGAGGAACTGGGAACATCTGCACACCAACAGAGAAATGTTTAGATGTGTCCCAAACATCCTGTCAAACATTTTGACATAATTACATGTGAGTGGTTTCACCTGTAACATACATTGAGCCTCATTTATAACAGGCCTGCATCACCGGACCATCACTTTTTATGATGCTCTCATGGCACAGGCCTTTCAGTCATATCTATGAGGCTGTGGAAAGCCACCCTGCGTGGCTTTGAATGGCCTCATAAATATTGAGTAAGGCAAGGCAGAGCAAAGTGCTGCCTTGCCTTACTCTACATCAAGACGACGTTCCATGGATGTTGTGGTGGGTTTTTCGATACAACACCCATAGTTTTTGACACATTCACAGATTTATAAGAATCTGTAAACCTGGGAAGGTGTCACAACTGTGCACTTCCCCCAGGGGAGGTGTAACAAGGATAAATAGCTTTATTTCTCCTTGTTTTTGTCTGTTTGTATATGCCCTAAATTCTGCAGCACACATAGAAAGAGTAAAACACCTCCATTGATTGTTTTTGTGCAGGAAGGATTTCCATCCTGCATAAAAAAAAACATGTCAACAACACAGACACCCTTGCCCCATGATGCAAGGGTGCCTGCATTAGCGCTAGGCACCATGCGTGAGCCGCTGCAGGCAGAAGTACAGGAATGTGCCGTATGTCTTTAATACAGCACATTCTTGCCCTTTCCTTTTGATGCAGGGCAGTGCAGCAAGAAGCCTTAAGGCGCTGCCCTGTGTCAAAAGGTTGTAAATGAGGCCCATAGAGTTTGGCACACACATTTGTTAGTCAGTAATGACCTGGAATGCCCAGTGACAACACTACTTCCACAATGCTGCTGCGGCAAGAAGCACCTCTGGGGCTGGCATGGACTACATGGTCTGTGGGGGCTAATGCCAGCCCAGTGTTAAAATGCCCCTGTGGCATGCTTCTTCTGATCAACAAGGTTAGGTGGAGGCATGGCATCTGACTATAAAACATATGTGGCCGTTAGAGTCATTGAAGCAATATGATATATTAGCAAAAAGACTCAGCTATTGATTCATTGCACGTGTACTAGTTCCCCTAACTTCAATTCCCAGGTGGTAAATGAGGTCAGCCTCCCGGCTGACCACATTTGCCCAGCGATGCTTCAGCTAAAGCATTGTGCGGTCCATCTTGAAAATCTGGAGCATGCACTGCTGAACCTTCTCCCACCGTGTCTTCCAGTCCTGGGTTGGGTAGCCCTGGACTCCCTGTCCTCCATTGGCAATCATGTTGGGGCGATAGTGAGTAATGAGCCACAGGAACCCCTGAACTCCTTGTCTGACATGTTACGTGATCTGCCCCTCCCAGACATGTCCCTCCCCAAAACATAACTACCCCAAAATAACAATTAACAACCTAAGATCACCCAACTACCTCTAACAATACAAAACCCTGAAAAGACAGACACCTGACAATACACTGGACTAAACAATACAAATTACAAATACAACATACAAAACAGCCTATTGGGACACAACTGGGACACCATAGACACCAACAAGACCAATAAACAGCACCACACTCTCCAGCAAACACCAGACACAACTTCCAGCGAGTGCAGACAAAAGGACTGTAAGGGAAAGTTAAATTAACTTCAAACTTCATAATTTGCAGCATGGCAGAGCCATTGCATCTTTTCCTGGGTGGATGCTTCACATTTTCACAAAATGTTTCTTTTTTTAATGCATCCTTCAAAAAATAGGCAATGTGTGACTTTCTCACAAAACACAATAATGTACAATATTTCTGACATATCGGCTTGGATGCATGACATTCTGATAACGGAATATGTACATTCAGTCACTCATTATACTAATGCATCTGTTTAAATTGATGCAATGGGCCAAATTTTTGTTTTACTTTGTAGTTTAATTTGCAATGCATGTAAACAATTACAGGGATTGGTGTATTGCCTGTGATTATTTGAGGTGACATGCTTGGTGTCTTGGAATGTGTTGCTTGTGAATGTTGACATATGTGTGACTTTTTGCATTTCTGGAGCCCTATTATGCAAAGGGCACACTATCTCTCTTTGCACCTCAGCACACCTTAAAAGAGGTGCACCATGCACAAACAGAGAAAGTCCACCCTACCACGTTGAATGTGCTGCCCCCAGGGTGGCTGTGAACTCACCCTGACTTGGAGGCAGCATATTCAAGTGCAAATAGAGCCGCAGCTTTAAAGCTCCTTCTTGTTTCACTGTGGAGGCGGTAACCGACCTGCACTCTTAAAGGGGATTATAGGTACCCTTGCAGGTGGGTGCAGTGAGTGACTGTTCCTGCCTTCAAGAGGATGTCTTGAGGATCCTTGAGACCACCTTTCCCACCTCCAGAGGGCTGCCATCACGAGGCGTACTGGTGGTGTGCCACCTTTTAGGTGGCGTTGCAAACTGCTGCTTGCATGACTTTTTAATTCTCTACTAACATTTTGCATCAAGGATGTGTCACAAAAGTGGTGATGCAAAATGGTATAAAATATAACCCTGAATGATCTGAAATGGGTTATATTAGAGGTCCCATGTACAAGGGTCCAACTCCAGAGGAGAGTCACTTTTGTAGATGTTATGGTGGCAGAAGACTCTCAGTCATACTTATGATACAATGTAACGTCACCATGCGCGGCGCAGCATTACCTCATACTTATTGAGTAAGGCAAGGCCTCGCAATGTACTGCATCAATCAGGTGTTGCATGGGCCTTGCAATCGGTGGACACTGCAACAGCCATGGAGTTTGACACTGACCAATATTAACAGACGCACTTAAACCTGGTGCAGGTAAAAAATCTTACACATTCCCAGAAGAGGCGTAACAAGGAGAAATGTTTTATTTTATCCTTGTGTTTTCTGTGTCCATGTTTACTGCATTCTGCATCACACATTGAACATGCAAAACCATTCCATGGATGGTTTATGTTTAGGAAGGTGCAGGAAGAACTATAATGCAACGTGACATCAGATTGGGCGAAAGCATAAGCCTTTGCTACGAGGCCAGGTTTACATCGTTAAGTTAAACTGTGTCAGCCTGAATATCTCCCCCCACCACAAGAGCCCTGCAACTCCCCCATGGCACATAGTAAACCAAACTGGCCTATTGAGGTGCCTTGATTTACTCTACAGCTATAAGGCCATAATCAGCCACGCAAGGTGACAGCGTGGCCTCATAGAAATGGTTGAGAGGCATGTGCTACCTAAGGTCCAAACTTAGTCAGCCACCAGCGGCACCACCTCTGGTAAATAGGCCTATATTGACATACATTACTATCCTAGGATGTGCTGTGGATGCATTACCCACTCAGGCAATGACATACGCTAGTTGGTTCAGCCAGTCTAGAGTGTATGTGTCATCCAGGGGACAGATTGTCTGTCTAGATGTGCCTTGGCATATATGACATATGTTGATATGTGCAAACCAATAGTTACCAAAGAGTAATAACCAACAACCATCATATCATGCCTTGGAACACACACATCTGCTGTGTGGGCTTGGGTCTGGACAAATATGTGTGGCACATGCACAGTGCCAAATCACATTAGTGTTTGCATCAAATTCTTGGCCTATATTTTGGTGATCATGAGGGGAACTAGGGTAGCCAAAACAAGTCTGATTTATTCCAAAGAGGTGTATGTTTTCTATTGGTATGCCTTACATTACGTAGCTCTATTGAGGGGTTATTTGAACTGAGGATGTGGACATGCATTCACACAAGATGGTCACCTGCGCATTTATTGACACATTCTGCCACTATTTCCTGGACTGCATCTGTGCATGGTCCTGCGTCTTGGCAGGATTTACCTTACATAAATGCATTGCTTTTGAGCAAATGTTTTATTTTCTAACTCTTTGTGTTGTGTTTTTACAAACACACATACATGTAGCTGTATGAGCCAACCCATTGTTTGTATCTGAATGCAAAACCTGAACATGGTAACATAACACTGTTCTGTGGGGAAAGTGTGGCAACATTGGTCCTAAGTAGTCAATTCTGCTCCCACACAGGATTCTGCATTTATATGTTTTCTGTGAGATGTCACAATGAATTTACTATGTGCCTGCAGATATTGATGTAACATATGAATACTGTATGGGCTGAACTGCGCTCTCAGGCATATACTATGTGCCTCTGTTCACAGTCATTAGACTATAAGTTCACTCTACTGTCCTCCACAAGTGAAGCTGTATAAATGGCAAGATGTACAACACATGCATGCAGTCACTGTACACTACAGTATTTACATTTGCACATTCTTTGGATTGTGGTAGGATGTCTGATGGTCATTACAATGCACCAGCACACATTATCATAACATGTCCAAACAGTGCCAAACTGGACCTGCATATGGCACAGATTGCTGACATGCACACATTTTTTGATTAACAAGATATTGTCCAGCGGTGTTTGTTACACATTGCTACATACATGTGTTATGGACCAATTACCGTCATATGTGATGTGAGTATTTTGATGTTTACAGTGACTATGAAGTAAGATTGCTTATGCAATGGGAGTGTTCATAAATTTATTGGCATTTTAGAACTTTTTTCAAGAAGTTTATATATTTGCGTCCATTGATGTGACTCATGCATCTGCAAAATAATACTGTACTATTTGGTCTCTCCTCCATGTCCCAGCAATTGTATGCACATTGTGGAGTTGGTGCTCACCTTCCTGATCATCATCCTCCGTGCCTTCATGGTCCTCATTTCGCTTGTCCCATAGGACATTGGTCTGCACAAATATATTGTGCAAAATGCAGCACACATGTATGATCTTATATACCATAGGGGTGAGTAGAGCAATCTCCCTCTGGACATGTCGAGGCAATGAAAGAGTGAATTAGGGACTCCAAAAGTCCACCCAACTAAGGACCTGGTCCTGCTAGGTTGCATGGTTGTAGCTCTGCTCGGCCTTCATCTGGGGCTGTGCATATGGGGTCATGACCCATTGCTGCAGATCATATATTTGGTCAGCTGAAAAGACAGGAGAGGAACAGTCAGTCAATGGTCATAATAGTTGAAGGACACACATTGAAGTGCAGTGCCATTGTTAAACTGTCAATACAGCACTGCTTCACTGTTTGAAGGCAGTGTAGGGCATATTTTTCGGCATTATGCAATGTCCTTGGTTTGCAGCCTCAACTGGCAGGCAATGGCCAGCATTGCACCAAGACAGGCACATTAGCAAAATGGTGAATGTGCATCTGCCTGTCCTATGAAATATACTATGTGCACGAGGATCTACCTTGCTGCACAGTCCGAACCCCTGGAGGACTGATGGAGAAGGTCTGTGTGCCACAATAAGAACCACACATAGGATGGCAAGTGTGTATATGATAATTAATGTAAATTTCCATGGTACACATGACCTGGCGTGGAACAATTATTTGTAACACATCTCAGTTTCACAGGTATTGTATACATGACATACCTCATGACCATGGGACTTACCTGTGGACACACAGACAACAGAAATGGAGGCCCTTTTTTCAACAAGATGTTGGAACACAGCATTTTCCATAGTGTTGCACTGCTGAGGATTTTTCTACCATTTTAAGACACACACAGGGCCTCATTTACGAGTTGTTGCCACAGGACAGCACAGGACGTCACTTAGCTGCACTGCCCTGTGTCAAAAGGAAAGGGCAGGTATGTGCTGTATTGATGAAATAGTGCACTTTCCTGTTCCTTCTGGATGCCCCAGATTGCAATTTGGTGCCTCGCTCCAAAGTAGGCATCCTTGCACCATGGTGCAGGTGTGCCTGCGTTGTTGGTTCAAATGTTTTCATGCAGTAAAGGACACTTTACAAAAATAATTATGGAGGCTTTTTCCTCTTTCTACGCGTGTTGCAGACTCTGCGTTTCATTTGCCAATGATGCACTACTTTCCCATAAACTTGCAGATATCGATGCGTCTGTCCTGCTGTGATTTTTACGGGGGTAATGCCTACCTTGCATATGTTTCACATTACCTGATGCAGCCGGTCGTAGAACAGGTTAAAAACAATGCAGACATAGAAAAGTGGTGCATTATACCTAATGCATCATTTGTAAATATGGAGCATGGAAAAAAATTAGCAGTAGCAGTGAAAGCTCCTTGCAAATATGCCCCTCATGTTGCAGGCGCAGGAATATTTTACAGTGCATTTTAGTGAGTGGCAAATGAGTGCTGCAGCCCACTTGTAGCATTTAATTTGCAGGCCATAGGTACACGTAATACTGTATACTAGGGACTAGTAAGTAAATTAAATGTGCTAATCAGCTGTATACCAATTTATAATGTTTTAAAGGGAGAGTTAGAACACTTTATCACTGGTTAGCAGGAGTAACGTGTGCAGAGTCCTATGGTGAACAAAACAAGCACAAAGGGTTCAGTTAATTGATGCAAAAATCTGAGGGAATTCCATACAATGCAACAGATGGCCTTTTCCTATTGTTTTCCAAGATTTCATGACTAATGTAATAATTGTGGTAATTAACTGTGCATGGCCAGGGAGCAAGATATTATCACCCTAGGGTACGAGTTATAGATTTCTGATCTAAATATAACTGCTGAATTTTTATGCTTCTGTGTGTGTTTTTGTGAATTTGAAGGGTTCTTTAAATTCTATTTCTTAACAATAATGTCCCAATAACCTTTGCTTTTTTCAGTGAATTTCCATGATTTTTTATTAAATTACCATACGTTAATCCAAATGCTGCTGTGCACTGCTTTTTTGCTCTACACAGTGGGGGGGTAAGCCACAGGTCTGGGCCTACAGCCAGGCCCTGTGGCTAACCCCCATGCTGCCAACCCCATGCTGTGGGTCTGTGAGTGGGTGTGGCAGTGGCTGCATTGGTGTGTGACTGGATGTGTATGGTTGCGTGGGTGTGTAAGTGGGTGTGTGCGTGGTTGTATAGGTGGCTGTGTGGGTCTATGAGTGGGTGTGTGAGTGGCTTTGTGGGTCTCTGAGTCAGTGTGTGAGTGACTGTGTTGGTGTGTGAATGGATGTGTGAGTGGATGTGTGGGTGTGTAAGTGAATGTGAGTGCATGAGTGGCTGTGTGGGTCTTTGGCTGGGTGTGTGGGTGTGTGAGTGGGTGTATGAGTGGGTGTGTGGGTCTGTGAGTGGGTGTGTGAGTGATTTTGTTGGTCTGTGAGTCAGTTTATGATTGGCTGTATAGGTGTGTATGTGAGGTAGGTCTGTGAGTGAGTATGTGAGTGAGTGACTGTGGATCAGTGACCGGGTGTGGTAGTGGTTTTGTGGGTCTGTAAATTGGTGTGTCAATGGGTGTGTAAGTGAGTGCATGTATTTTTTATAATTGGGGTCTGGATCTGTGGATCTTTCGTGGATTCACATGGGGGCACCTTGCTGAGCCCCTGAAAAAATATACCTCTATCCTGACCCCTTGTATCCTATTTAATCTTTAGCAATTTCCGGGGTACCATGTCCCAATAGACAAAATGGTGGCTGCATCTTTTCTCTAAGGTTGCTGGCAGCCAATCACAGAACTGGTGTGGCATCTGGGTCCGTGATTCCACTGCTATGGATCTGTGTCTCTAGATATATATAAATAGCTTTTTCTTTAATAGCTCGAGATCTTTCTGGACCAAGTTCTACCTTACTGCCAAATTTGGGCTAATTCCGTTCCTAAGTTCAGGCTGTAGTGGTATCTAAAATCCCTATGGGAACTTGCAAGGGGAAAAAGTGTTTTGGGACCCCCATTTCTCTCTTCACCCACTTGACAAATCATGCTGAATTTTTCCAGACAGCACCTGAAATGACCGGCAAACTAATTTTCCAAATTTCATGAAGATTCATCAAACAGCGCCAAAGGTATTAGCAAAACAAAAATCACTTTTCCTATGGAAACTATGGCCCAGATTTACTAAAACATCACGTATCACATGTGAGCAGCTGAAAATGCTGTGCTGCACCTTGTGAGAAAGAGAGAGCTGGAGAGTGCCATATTTGCAGAAATATGGTGCCCTTCTCCTCTCTCCCCAACCTGGAACAGAAATTTTCTGCTCTGCACCACACACACATTTTTTTATCATAGTGCAAGGGTGCCTGCATGAGTATAGCATTGGTTTTGTACTGAAGGATACCCTTCCAGTACAAAATAGTATGTTTAGGCTAAATTTAAAACTTTTCTCAGCTTGAATGTGTGCTGTAAAGTGCAGCACAAATGCAAAGTCGGAAAAGGAAGGAGAAATAAAAGCATTTCTCAGTGATAGCATCTATTTGAAATGTTGCTATTTGTGAATGTAAAATCCTATCTATTTTTTTTAAGTAAACTGGGTTTTGTGGAAAAAACCTTTAGTGGTTGCATGGGAACATCCATGCACCACCTATGGAATGCCCCCTTGGCGCTCAGTAATGCAAATCAGTGCTATGATGTTCTTTGCACTACTCTCAAGTGATTTTGCATGGCAAATACGTTTTTGCTGGAAGGTAAATTAGTAAATAAAGATTTTTCAAGAAACTGTGACTCACACCCATGTCAAGCACAATTTTCTCATCAATATTTGTTTGGTAAATGCTGCAGTTATGTCATAGAAGATATCACTACTGATCTAACATGTGGTATAATGTAGGATAAGTACTAGTGCATGGCAAGGGCATGGGCTGTAGTTACCTTAGGGTACGAGTTATCATTTCTTGAGATTAGTATAACTATAACTGTTGAATTTCTATGGATTTGTGAGTGTAAAATCTGAACCTAAGTATAACGTTCTAGTAACCTTTGGTTTGTTTTTTTCAGTGAATTTCTATGGGTTTTTTTAAAAATCTATTTTTAAACTATAATGTCCCTGTAACCTTTGTGTTTTTCAGGGAATGTATATATTTTTTTAATGTTAAGTGATGTTTAATTACCTTGTGTTAATCCAATCCCCACCAAGCAGTTTTAAGCCCTGCACAGTGGGGATTGGTCAGGCCCTGCAGCCAACCTCCAGCAAGTAAACACCTCTCCCCTCCAATCCGTTGGATGAATTACACCAACTTTTGATGAAAGCTAGCTCTTTATCCAGAAAGCATGCTTTTTGTGACTTGGTGTAAATCTGTTCAGTAGTTTTAGAGATATTAAAGGGAAAAGAAATATAGATATATAGGAATGTGGAGGCTCCACGGATCCCGGAGATCTCATGCTGAGATCTAATTGGCTACTAACACTTCAACAAGGAAAAAATGCAAAAATATAAGAAAAGGGGGCAGGATACAAATACACGAACTCTTTATCCTTTGTGCTGGGGTCCCCCTGGGATCCCACCAGGGCAAAAAAAAACATTTAAAAAAATAATTTCTTGCAAAATGTGCAGAGGTTCAGGGAATTTTGCTGTAAATTAAAATAAAATGTGATCTTCTGTGTTTTTTCTTAATGTACCCCCCTTGCAGGCCAGGCTCCAGGGGCATGCAGACTCTATAAAAATGGAGGAAGGTGCATGGGACCCCTCTCGAAGGGACCACCTCCCCAGGACCAATTGCTAATTTTAAATCAAGGAGGGGGGCTATATATGGCCCTGGGGACCACCATAATGGTATTGAAGAGAGACAGAGAGAGAGAGAGAGAGAGAGAGAGAGAGATTGTTATTCAATGGTCTCTCATACAATGACTTCAAAGTGTCACACTAACAAGATATTTAGTTTAAATGGTATATTTATGGTTTGATGCCAAAACAACAGAGTCACTTTTGGCCTACTGGTAAAGCACTTTGACTGTCACCTAGTAGGTTGAAGGTTCAACATTCCTAGTGATAGAACATTTACATCTTTTTCCAATCAAAATCTTTGGGTCAAATGTCATAGATATGTCTGGAGAGTGCATAGTAAGAAGTCACCTGGGGGCCTAGTTGTTAAGGTCCTTGACCCCCACAGTGACGATGAGGGTTCCAATCTAGGTGTGTCAGTGGATGTTTCCTTGCTTTAATTTCTTTTCAAATTCAAATGTTTAAGGTGAATACTGAAAGGTGATCTCACTCTTTTGCGGGGAGTTTGGGTACCTATAGGGGGTCAACTGCAGGGCCTAGCCACAGGCCAGGCCCTGCGCCAACCCTTGAAATTGACAGCCAAAAGCCATGCATTGCACAGGGATGGATGGTTATAGGGAGATGGCCAGATCCTGCTGCTAACCCCTGCTGTGCACTGGCAAAGCCCATGCGTGGCAAGGAGCTTGGTGCTTGTAGGGGGTTGGCTGTAGGGCCTAGCCACAGGCCAGGCCAGCTGTGGCACACAGCAGTGGTTGTATTAAAATAAAGAAATGTAAATTACTTTACGTTTTTAAAAAAAACAGAAATTCAATGAAAAAAATAAAGATTACCTGGAATTATCGTTAGGAAATATGATTAATAAAAAAACAGAGATTCACTTAGAAAACAAAGGTTACAGGGACATTATAGTTGTGTTCTAAATTTACACACACAGAACCAAAGAAATTCAGCAGTTATAGTTATGATTATCTCAAGTAACTGAAACTCGCACCCTCGTCATACATTGTTAGGTACCCCACACATTAGAGCACTCATGACTTCTTTAATAACATCATTGATAATATCAATGTAATATTGGCAGCAAAATTATTGAGGAAAAAACTGTATGGCGGGGGCACGAGCTATAGTAACCTTAGGGATCGAGTTAGTTACTTGAGAATACTATAACCACTGAATTTCTATGACTTTCTGTGTGTAAATTCAAACCCTACCTACAACTTCCCTGTAACCTTTGTTTTTTAACTGAAAAAAAATATATATATAGATATATATTTACATATATATATATTTATATATATATATATATATATATATTTATATATATATATATATATATATATATATATATATATATATATATATATATCTGAGTGTGTGTGTGTGATAGTTATAGTAAGGACCAGGTTTTCAAACCAAATGGATTTTTTGGTTTGATAATAACTGTGGCACTGTTTGAGGAATCTTCATGAACTGTTCTACAAAAATGCTTAAGCCAACTCAGCACTTTCCTGCAACGTTTCAGGGTGCTCCATCAAGTGGGTGACTGATGACATTGAGGGCTTCGAAAATACATTTTCTACATGCAGTTTTCCTTAGAATAATTAATCAACATTACCACCAAAATGGCTAAACAGAATTATACTAAATTTGGCAGAAAGCTAGATCTTGATCCGGAAAGTGTGCTTTTGTGATTTGGGGTAAGTCTCTTTAGTTGTTTTTGGGAAATTATGGTTCAAAATTATTGTATCTACAGCAATGTATTATATTTGCAGTACTTCTGCAACTAAAAAAACACTGTCATTCACCAGTTATATTTAACTGAGGTAACTAATACTCACACCCCCACGTTGCACTGCTTATGGTTTCACATATTGCATCACTCATGACATATTTTATAATATTATTTATAACATCAATGCGACACCTGCAATGACATCATTGATAACAATCCTGAGCATGGAATATATATGCTATTACTCTATTTGCTACACTATCACAGTATTTCAGAGGAAAGCACAAATGTAAATGCTTTTGCTAGATAAAAATGTAAGTACACTTACAACAATGAGCAAGTGCCCACATAGGGCCTTTATTTTATAGCGCAAGTGCTTCATTGATGTTTTTTCAGGGCTTGTTTTTCAGGGGCGAGCGCAAATTGCTCTGTCCCCTATTATAGTCTCTCTTTGGGCTTCTAACCACACCCATGTCATGTCAGTCACTTTCATTGGTTCGTAGGCTTGCCTTTTAAAATCCACTTGCTTTCATTAGTGAAAGGCATGCATATGTCATGCCTTCTCTGGTGTTTAGCCCTCTTCGAGCGCATCGAGAAACTACTGAAAACATATGAGACCCGATGTTTTCCGTCTGGTTTCTGGACTAATTTGTATCTTTTTTTGCCACGCGATGTATCTGGGCAGTAGTCCAGCACTTTGCATGACATCGATCCTGTTACATAGGTAATTGCACTTTTGCCGGTTACATAGATAATTGTACTTTTGCCGGTTACATGGATGATTGCAATTTTGCCAAACGTTTCACTGCAAGCAAACTTTTATTTCCCTTTGTGTGTCTGCTTTGCGCTGATGGCGGCTGTTGGTTCGTTTTTCTTCCTGCGGCCTCCTACCTCCCTCGGGTTTGTCCGTACCCTCCCATGAGGCTTGCTGTCAGTCACTATGATGCCCATTTTGTTAAACACAATTGAACTTTCACATTCAGCTGTGCACGGAGTACAGCTCACGTATTCACAGCTGCATTGTTTTCAACCAGGGAAGCAGATAATTCAACTCCCCACCTGAACCCCCAGGGCTCAGGCATTGCAGCGCCCACCACATTTAAGTGCCTCTTAGTTGTGGTGGAGGTTTCCGAAGAGGCAGTTCAGAGTTTGTCTCTAAGCAGATCCTGCTATGGCATTTATTGCCTGAATGCTGATTGTGCTAGCCTGAATCTGTTGGATAATTAGAATGCTTTGCTTACACCTGCTTCTTTCTGGCACCCCACCTGATACCGTTTTTACTGGAGTTGCCATTATTTTTTGTTTTTGAAGGGAAGTCATTACTTGACTGTGAATACGCTTGGCGCAGCTCCCACAGAGCATGTGATCTCAAGTGCACAGCACTTGACAGCTTCCCAGATGTATGCCAATCCACATCATTTTATTCTTACTTTTTTTTCCTTTCTAATTGTGTGGTTAGACAACGCCGCTGTTGGCAACGTATTGTTTATAATTATTTAAAATATAGCTAGATTGGCTTTGGTTTCATCCAGGGAAGTAGTACTCCAATACCTCATGCTATTGGCTATGTGGTGTATTATTCTGCTTTTCAGTGAATACTACGTTGGAATGCATGTGTTTGCATTTCAGAAGTAAATAGAGTCTCCACGCAGTTTATCACATCCCGTTCTTTATCTAGTGTATGCATTTTTATTCGGAAACCGTTTATTTGACTATATTTCCTTTCATTGCCAGTGCCATAAGGGCAGGCTTTAATGTGATGAACAGCATTTGTGCATTTAAACAGCATTTGTGAATGACTGTTCTTACATGCTTTGATGTATGAAAGTCAGATCTATTGGCTTTGTCAGTGCTTGTTTATTCCTTTTGCCCTGAAAACATGTGAAATTAAGGAATCACACATGTTCCTCCCATTATGAATTAATTAGGGACATACTGAAGGTACAGCCACATCGATAGCATATATATATATATATATATATATATATATATATATATATATATATATATATATATATATATATATATATATATATATATATGTATATATATATATATATATATATATATCAATATGAGCCAACAAGAATTGCTGCACTCCCAGAGTTAAAGATTAGCAGATTCTATTTATTAACAGAGCAGTATTTCAAACAACCACTACCCATTTCAACATTCGTCTTCCTCAGGTGGTTTCAGTTTGTAGGCACACATGGTTCTCATTCACCTGCCTATATAGATGCAGGGGCATGCTGGGAGTTATAGTTCAAAGTGCCACTTTCAGAGTCCTTCTTTAAAGATAGCTGATCAATATTTGCTTTCTGCTTATTTCACAAGTAAACAAACTATGAGAAGTCATACCAGTCTCTGTGTTGTTTCTGCTCAGTGCTCTCATGCTCGTACTTCCATTAATAAAGACGACATTCACATAGAGTCAATTCATTAACCGTCACTCGGCAGATGCGACGCGGGAGGAGCATCCACGCACAAGACCTCTGTCCTCGGAGCCTGCGTCTGGGTCGACTTTGTGCTTCCCTGAGTTTCCCAGAGCCGGAGAGACCCCCGCCCAGCTTAAAGAGTTTTATGAGGCCATGCGCCTCATATTTGGGCGGTCCGACCCCGCGACGGTGCCTTCGGGCCCAAGGGGTTCTGCTGAGGGGGCCTTACGGTTCTGCGCCGGCGGCTTCTGCTCCGGCCACCGAGGTCACCTCCGGGTCTGCACGCAGACACGCACCAGCACCGGGCACACCCTTCTATGGACTGGGATCAGGAATTGGGTGAAGCCAGTGGTCTGGATACTTCTCCTGATCCTGGCATGCTGGCTCCTCCTACCGTGGCTACGGCACGGGGAGCGACTTATGGTATGGTGGTCAGTAGGGCAGCTGAGTTCCTTGGTCTTGTGCTTCCCACTGTTGAGGTCAGGTTTAATCTCCTGATGGAGGTGCTTCTGCCTGGGGCTTCTACTTCCGAACCCCTTTTGCCATTTAATGTTAATGAAGCCCTCCCCAATGTCCTTTTGGGTACCTGGTCCAAACCCATCACGGGTGCTCCTGTGAATAGGACTATCGCCGACATTGGCCCGCTCCAAACAGTCCTAAATTCCTGTCCCAACACCCAACTCCTGAGAGTCTTGTTATCCAGGCTTTCTCTTCTTCATTTGCATTCCCTTCCGCACCTCCGGACAGGGAATCCAAAAGGCTGGAACAGTTTGGCAAGAAGTTATTTTCTTCCTCCAGTCTCGTGCTGCGGTCTGTGAACACTGCATGCCTTTTGGGCCGCTATACCCACTCTTTGTGGGATACAGTTGCACATGTCCTGCCGCAGATACCAGAGTAGGCCCGTGCTATCGTCTCCCAAGCTGTGACCGATGGGAGAGATGCGGCAAAATTCACAAGATTCAAGGATTCCCAGGCTACAGCTTGGTCCCTCGGTCTTTCCTCTGCCCCTTGCCCCCCCAGTCTGCTTTTCCCCACTTTTGTGGCCACGGAAGGGGCTCCCTGTCATGTCCTCCCGCCAGCCACTGTGCCACCCATGCTGTTCAGCCTCTGCGTGGCCGGGAACGCAGAATCCCACGTGGCAGGGGGACTGGGAACCAGAGGTCTGCCCAGTCCACCTCTGCCCTGCTGCAGCTTCCAAACTTTCCTAGTCCATGCCCTCACTCCTGTCCAGTTGGTGGCAGGATTCGCCATCACCTGCCCCACTAAGAAAACATCACCACGGACAGGTGGGTTTTGCAGATAGTTCAAAAGGGCTACTCTGCCAGGAAGTCGCAGCTCTCTTGGCCAAGGGAGCTATAGAAAAGTTCCCTGTGCCCAAAGTAGGTTGTGGTTGTGCTTCCCGCTACTTTCTGATACCAATAAAGGACAAGGGCTTACGTCCTATCATAGACCTTTGGGACCTAAACTACTTCCTCAAGAAGGAGAAATTCAAAATGCTCAACCTGGCTCAGGTTCTGTCTGCCTTGGACCCAGGAGACTGGATGGTAGCGTTAGATTTGCCGGACGCTTATTAACACATCCCCATCCTGCCTGCCCGCAGACGTTTCCTACAATTCGTGGTAAGTCACAATCACTTTCAGTTTACTGTGCTCCCCTTCGGCCTTACCAGCGCCCCTTGGGTGTTCACGAAAGTGATGGCGGTGGTTGCAGCTCATCTGCACAGGTTAGGGGTCTCAGTCTTCCCCTACCTCGACGACTGGCTGTTGAAGGCGGACTCGCCCCAGAAAGTCATCTCCCACCTTCAGACTATGGCGAACCTCCTGCACACGTTGGGGTTCACTATAAACATGCCAAAGTCACACCTGACTTCCTCTCAGATGCTCCCTTTCATCAGAGCTGTTCTGGACACAGTACATTTTCCGGCTTATGCTACCAAAAAGCGATCCAAGACATTCAGGCCCATATTTATACTTTTTTACGCTAAACTGCGCTAACGCAGTTTAGCGTCAAAAAGTTTTGCGCCGGCTAACGCCATTCTGAAGCGCCATGCGGGCGCCGTATTTATTGAATGGCGTTAGCCGGCGCAAGCAGACCGGCGCTGCCTGGTGAGCGCGAGAAAAACCACGTACACCAGGCAGCGCCGGCGTAGGGGGAAAATGGCGCATGGGCGTCTTAAAATGGGGCGTCAGGTTACGTCGAAAAAATCATCGTAACCCGACTTGCGCCATTTATTTTCGACGCCCATCCCCCATCAACATGACTCCTATCATTGTAAAGATAGGAGTCATGCCCCCTTGCCCAATGGCCATGCCCAGGGGACTTCTGTCCCCTGGGCATGGTCATTGGGCATAGTGGCATGTAGGGGGGCACAAATCAGGCCCCCCTATGCCACAAAAAAATAAAAAAAAAATACTTACCTGAACTTACCTTAATGTCCATGGGATGGGTCCCTCCGTCCTTGGGTGTCCTCCTGGGGTGGGCAAGGGTGGCAGGGGAGGTCCCTGGGGGCAGGGGAGGGCACTCTGGGCTCATTTTGAGCCCACTTGTCCCTTAACGCCATCCCTGACCCAGGCGTTAAAAAGCGGCGCAAAAGCGCCGTTTTTGGCCACGCCCACTCCCGGGCGTCATTTTTGCCCGGGAGTATAAATACCACGTAAAGGCCTGGGAGTCATTTTTTAAGACGGGAACGCCTCCCTTGCATATCATTAACGCAAGGAAGGGGTTCACGCTAAAAAATGACGCACACTCCGGGCACTTTGGCGCCCGAAGCGTCTAACGCCAGAGTATAAATATGGCGTTAGTTGGCGTTAGTTCTGCGTCGAATTTGCGTCGAAAAAAACGACACAAATTCGGCGCAAACGGAGTATAAATACGGGCCCAAGGCTATGATTCTGATCTTTCAGCCTCAGTCTTGGGTTTCGGTGAGACTGACTCTGAGGCTGCTGGGCCTCATGGCTTCCTGCATCCTGCAAGTAACACATGCCAGATGGCATATGGGGGCTCTGCAGTGGGACCTGAAGTTCCAGTGGGCGCAGCATCAGGGGAATCTCTCTGACATTGTCCAGATCTTCGAGAGGACTGCGAAAGACCTGCAGTGGTGGCTTTCGAATCCGCATTGGGTTCACGGCAGATCCCTCTCCCTTCCCAAACTAGATTTCTCTATAGTGACAGATGCGTCACTTCTGGGTTGGGGTGGCCACATGGTAGAGTCAGAGATCAGAGGGCTCTGGTCTCCAGCGGAGTCTGGGCTCCATATCAATCTTCTGAAACTCTGGGTGATCAGGCTTGCGTTGAAAGCATTCTTCCCTCTCTCAAAGGGAAAGTGGTGCAGGTGTTCACGGAAAATACTACCGCCATGTGGTACTGCAACTAACAGGGTGGAGTAGGTCCTGGACCCTTTGTCAGGAGGCACTATGCCTCTGGACATGGCTGGAACATCAGGGCATTAACCTGATGGTTCAACATCTGGCGGGTTCCCTCAACGCCAGAGCGGACAAACTCAGCCGTCGATGCACAGCCAATCACGAATGGTGTCTCCATCCGGAGGTGGTGCAAGGTCTCTTTCAGCAATGGGGAGATCCTTGGTTAGATCTGTTCGCCTCCGGAGAGAACGCGCAATGTCAGCTGTTTTGCGCGTTGGAGTTTCTAAGGCGGCACTCGCTCAAAGACGCTTTTCATCTCGAGTGGAACTCCGGCCTCCTTTCCGCCTTTCTGCCTATACCTCTTCTGCACAGAGTTCTCAAGAAAATCAGGAATGACGGGGCCCAAGTCATCTTGGTGGCTCAGGACTGGCCAAGGAGAGTATGGTATCCAGAGCTATTGAGCATGTCTATCGATCCTCCACTCAGACTGCCTCTTCAGGCGGATCTTCTGTCGCAGCAACACGGGACGGTTCTTCACCCAAACCTGTCCAATCTCCACCTTCATGCGGGGAGATTGAGTGGCGACAGTTGACGGCTTTTGCACTTCCACCCGAAGTCTGCAATGTTATCTTGGCAGCCAGGCGTCCATCAACCAAAACTGTATATGCCTGTTGTTGGAATGAATTTGTGGCATGGTGTACCAACAAATCTGTTGATCTCCTTTAGGCCCCTCTATCTGAGATTCTTCTGTTCATTCTTTCTTTGGCCCAGCAGGACTCTGCTTTGGGCACCCTTAAAGGGTATTTATCTGCCATTTCGGCCTTTCTTAGGCTACCTGATAAGCCCTCACTCTTTAAATCTCCTATTGTGAGCAGATTCCCAAGAGGACTCACCCATTTATTTCCTCACACTCCAATTATCATGCCACAGTGGGACCTCAATCTTGTACTTACTTATTTGATGTGTACTCCCTTTGAGCCAATGCATAATTGTCCCTTGCGGCTCCTCACCTTCAAAACTGTCTTTCTTGTTTCAATCACCTCTGCTCTCAGGGTGAGTGAGCTTCAGGCCCTTTCCTCAAAACCTCCATACTTGTCTGTGCACCCTGACAAAGTAGTGTTGCGCATTAATGCTTCCTTCCTTCCTAAGGTGGTGACACCCTTTCATGTAGGCTACTCCATCACTCTGCCTACTTTCTACACACCCCCACATCCTTCCCATGAGGAGGAGAGACTCCACCATCTGGACCCAAAAAGAGCGTTGGCATTGTACCTCAATCATACTAAAGATTTCCGGGTGGACGATTAACTCTTTGTTGGGTGTATGGGTGCGAAAAAAGAGAAGGCGGTGCAAGAGCATACCATCTCTTGATGGGTTCTTTTTTGCATCAAAATGTGCTACGCTTTGCCCAAGAAGCAACCTCCTGAGGGATTGCGTGCTCATTCCACCAGAGCAACTGCTGCTTCCACTGCGTTAGCACATGGAGTTCCTGTCCTGGATATCAGCCAGGCAACTACGTGGGCCTCCCTGCACACGTTTGCTAAGCACTACTGTCTGGACAGTCAGGTCCGTTGGGACGGCTACTTTGGTCATTCGGTCCTGCATGACTTCCTAGTATGATCTTGGTTCGCAGCCCACCACCGAGGACGGCATTGCTTTGGTATCTATTCTAAGGTAAGGGATCTGCAACTAGAAGCCTCTATAAGATGTAGAAGTGTCTTACCTTCGGTAATGAAATATCTGGTAAGTAACTTGTACATCTAATGTGTAACTCTCAAAATACCCAGATAAGAATAAAACACCTTTGCATAAATTGCCCTTATTTGCATATTATGCTGTAAACTGTGCCTTGCCATTGCACTCAAGTCAACATTGGCTCATGATGTCATTCACCACTTCAATGTATTCTAATAGCTCTGCAAAACGAAAAGTCCGGTTAGGAGTTCACAATGCTAATAGCTCTAACTCGAGCAAATGCGAGACCAATTGCATTGCAAATCCTTTTTTTTTTTTTACTTTTGTGTTGTAGCCGTATGCAGAAGGTTATACTATGGTGCTAACATTATAGATATGGTCTGCTTAACCAAGTGATTTTTGTCATATCCCGCACATCAATTTATAAATAACATAGATAGTTCAATTTATGTCTGATCAGGTGTCCTGATCGACAAAAATCTCCTTCACCAGCCACCTCCTCACTGGGTAAATAGCGGTCACTGGACTCTACAACAATACATTTATACATATAGAATGTGCATACCCGCCCTCAAAGTGCTAGATATGTTCATGAGCCACACACTAGGACTGTCGTGGCTTCTATCAAAACAGAGCGACATATTTCTGTCAATGAAATGCTGTTATGACAAGGTCTGTCACCTAAGACGGATGGCCCTTTCTCTGAAGGCTTTAAATAGGAGCAATAGTGGCGGCGAGCGGCACCGAGTTGAATAATTAGATTGTTCTCCATAAATCTTCAGGTGCAGACATCCAAGCAGGTCCATTATGTGTGTCGTATGTTAGCACTAACTTTTATGTGGTGTGGACACAGCTCTCTGCTATGCTGCGATGATGGGTGAATAAATCAGGCCGAGAGAATGGGACTCAGAAAATGTAACACCTTATTTGCTCTGAAGGTGCGAACGGCCTAGAGTATAATTACAGTACCAGGGTAATCTATTTTATAGCTAAAACACTTATTGATTGGATATGCTGGAGAGATTGTTAGTTACTGCATCAATGGTTTGTGTTCCTTACTATCCCTAGGCTTGTTTACGCTGTTGTGTGAGTCGGTAGACTATTAAAAAGAGTGTTCTAGGCCACACAGCCTCACTGTGGAAGAGAATGCCATCCCTATGCAGTCTTATCCTCTGATCTCATGCCTCTGCTATAGTGGGTCAGTTTATTGATGCAAGGCTGAATTACTAGCACTGTGTAGTTTCACCAAAAAGCACAGGGTTAGCGAATGTGATATCACATAGCCTTCAACACATAATTGTGTAACAGGAAGTTAAATTATAGACTACAAAATTGAAAAAAGACTAACTAGTAAACCGGAAGACACGCTAGCTTTTAAAGAGCAGGATTGAGGCCACTTATGGGCACATTTAGGAGCATATTTATACCTGTTTTGCGCCGAATATGTGTTATTTTTTTTTTTTTTTACACAAATTGGGTGCAAAACTAACATCATATTTATACTTTGGCGCTAGACCCGTCAAGTGCCAAATGTTTGGAGAGTTAAAGTCATTTTTGGGACGTGGAAACCTACTTTGTGCAAAGTAGGTGTTCCTGTGCAAAAAATGACTCTATGGCCTTAGCACAATATTTATTCCCCGTGTTAAAATCACAGACAGGAGGGAGGAGGGGTCAAAAAATGGTGCAAAGCTTGCTTTGTTCCATTCTTTAACGCCTGGGTCACAGCAGGCATTAGGGGACCTGTGGACCTATTTCCATGGTGGAACACCATGAAATAAGCCCACAGGTGCCCACCCTAGGCATCAGGGACACCACAACCCACAGGGGGGAAGGGGAGGGTGTGGGACCCCTCTTTTCTAAGACAGGAGTCATGTGGCATGGATGGTTTTGCGTCAGAAAATGACTCTAGGCATTTTTTTTTTTACTCTAACCTGCCTAACGTCATTTTTTGGTGCAAAACCCCCTTCTTCCATACCGCCAGCCCCACCCGACTAACATCATTTTTTTTTTATGTTTAGCCTACCCTTTGCACCGGCTTGCACCATTCCATAAATATGGTGTCCGGCTGGTGCACAGAAATGGTGCAAGCCAGTGCTGAACTTTTTGGTGCAAAACTGCGTTAGTGCAGTTTTGCACAAAAAAGTATAAATCAGGGCCCTATTAAGACACAGCACCGCTGTAAAGTCATGCACGTTGGAGCAAAGTAGCACAAAGGGCCAGATTTACAAGGTTCTAGTGCTTCTTAGCTTCACACTAGAGTCATTAATTTTTTTTTACCCTAATGTGGCGTGAAGGAAACCATTCTCCTTCGCCATATTTACAAAGTGGTGCAATGCTTGCATTGCTCCACTTAGTAACCCCTTGAACAACATTAAGCCTGCACCAGGCATAATGTATGCAGGGGGGCGTTACCCTGCAGGGATGCCCGTAAAAATTAAGCAGTGAAATTTACATTTCACTGTGCCATTTTTAGCATCTTTTTTAACGCCTGCCCAGAGATAGTGTTAAAATGACGTGCCCATTACTTTCAATAGGCCTCCCTTAACTTTGCAGTATTAGCGCCACAGTTTATGGTGCTAATCCTGCAAAGCACCACAACAGCATCATAAATTCTTATGCTATTGTCATAACGTGCGCCATTTTGTAAATACGGCGCACACCTGGTGTCGTTAGGGGGAGCAGGGGGGCGCGCAAGAAAAGTGGCGCATTACAGCTGATGCGCCACTTTCGTGTAAATCTGGCCCGAAGTCTGGTGCTTTTCAAGGTGCACATATTGCTTTGTTCTTCTTTGCGCCTTTCTCTTTCAGACAAGGTGTTACATTGGTGGCAGATGGGCCTTACAACTTATTTGTTGACCCAAAGCCCGAACCAATAAGATTGTCAGAATGACTTTATGTTATACAAATGTTGCCTCTTTGAAGCATGTGAAAAGTTGAAGATTTTTTTTTTTATTTCTCAAAACATTTCACACATTGCATGTGTGTTGCACTATAAATCCCATATTCAGTGTGTGGAGTGTTAGAAAAATTGTCTTGGATTTTGTACTGGAAGGGTATACTTCCAACACAAAACATATGCTAGTACACACAATTGCGCCTTCTTCCAAAGCTTGTGTTTGGTGTCAAGGCAGCTAGTTTTTGCTCTCATGCAGAACAGAGAGGGGAGGAAGGCCATTTTTATGAGTAAATATTGTTATGTGCTGCTTTTATCCCCCTTGTGCAACGAAGCACAGGATTTTGGTTGCTGTGCTGCGTTGTGCTCAAGTTTAATATCTTTTAATTTCAACCAGTGACAGGCAATTCGGGGTGTTTGGCAAATTGTCATCTCCCTTCAAACCTAATTTGTTTCAACCAAATGGCAAAAAATGTACATTTTCCACTTTTCAGTCGATGCAATTGTCATTTTAACACTGGTTGGTCGCGCACGTTTCCCTGCAAAATTGCCCAACACTGGTGAGAAACTGTCGATAACCGTCAGTAGTGTAACAAGGATGTCATGGGCCTCGTGCAAACAAGGAAAATTACCCCTTTAACTGCCGTTGGGTAGTCAAACAATGTTCAGGGTCCAATGGGCCCCTCAGGCCTCTGTGCCCCGGTTCCACAGCACCTGCTGCACCAAGGGTAGCTACGCCCCTGATAATCTGTGAAAATCGACCAGCACTAGAGCAGTTTATATGATGAAGCCCCAGTAAGCACACTAGTTAAGGCACAGAGGTGGAATAGAAGAAAAATAATGATAGCCATTGTTCTGCTTTTAGAATCGTATTTCAGTTCGGCAAAGCATCATGTTTAATTATCTAATACTTAATTAAGCTAAATGCTAACTCCAGTATTTTTTAAGGGACACACTCTGCTGGCTGTAGTGCTACATTGCAGCCAACTCCAACCTGGATCTGTTTTTGGATGTTCATTTTTATCAGGATTTATGGTGTCTGGCTGAAACGTAGCATATGGAAGGGAGGGGAAAAGCTCTTAGCAGATGACAACAATTGCAAGGGTCAAACCTAGAGCCACTAAGAGCTGAGGTAATTTACAATTGCATGCACCAGTGACAAGAAATCTTGTTCCCGTTTGTTCATGTGATGTGCTGTTTCTTTCAACAATATATTTTAGTCCGGCAACAAATTACTAGATGTACCTCACTTTAGTATAAAAATGTGTCTTACAAATAGCCATTATATTCACGGTGAGTTTATACAAGGAAAATGTATTTCGACTGCCCAATCCTTTTTTATCTTCATGTATTGTTTAAATGTTATTAAAAAACTACAGGAATATTACATACATGCTCAAAACATTGCATTTAAAGTCACCAAAAATAACTTCTCTGACATTGCAGACTACTGAGATCATAGCAACGTCACACAAAACATTACCTTTACAAATGAAGGGAGTTTCTGAAATTGTGAGTGGCTCTCAACATATAGTCTTGCATCTATGTGTCTTCTACACACTAATGCTATTCTTATGTTGATCACACACTGTGATGGCAAATATGGATGCAGTATTTGATTTAAGATTTGTGGTTATTTCAAACAGCAAGCTTTCATCAGACAGAATGATTCAGTACGTTAGTTGTCAAAGTGTAGAAGTAATCCAAAATCCAGAAAGTCCAAAAAGGCAGAACGTGTCTTGTGATAATCAGTGCTTGCTGTGGTGCCAAAAGATGTGCTAGGTAACTTTTGTCAAAAGTTCTGTTTCACATAACTTCCCTCCTCAAGAGATAACTTTTAGGCTCAATGGGTCTCAATAGATTGGAACAGAGCTTTGGTGCGATTACAGTGGAGAGGCCCGAGGTTGCCGAAGATCTCTCCCAAAAAGGGAATGTGCTGACACAGGTGTAGTTTGTGGTGTCTTTGATGGATCAATGTAAGTACTACACCAAGTCATAACAACTGGTGAGTCACAAGTGAGAGACAGGCCCCTCTACGGAGCTTGCAGCCACCAGGCCACCAGGTTTAGTCTGATTTCACTGACATCGAATAATTTTTTACCTCCCTAATCAGTGGGATGTAGCCTCACTTGGGCAAGTCAAAGGTGTGATGAACCCTAGGCTTATTCCTCATTACCTTAACATGCCCCAATGCGTCCCTTTCAAGGAAGTTCATGGCAGACCCAGAGAACATTTGTAATTTAGACAGTGGATAGCTGAACATTAAGATAACAATGTATAATGATGTTACAAATTAAACATTTAGGGCCTTGTATATCTTCGACAATTTATTCTGATCCCTACATAAACATAACCTGTGCGTAACCCAACATTTACGCATAGGCTGGAATTACAAGCTAGTAAGTTTTGCATGGTTTTGAATTACAAGTTAGTAAACACCTCATCAGGAAAAGAATACAGGGCCATATTCATACTTTTCGACGCACAACTGCACCAACGCAGTTGTGCGTCAAAAAATCTAACGCCGGCTAACGCCATTCTGAAGCGCCATGCGGGCGCCGTATTTATTCAATGACGTTAGCAGGCGTTAGCCGGCGGAGCTGCCTGGTGTGCGTAAAAAAAAATGACTTACACCAGGCAGCGCCGGTGTAGGGGAATATGGAGCTTGGGCGTCAAAAAATGGGGCAAGTCAGGCTGAGGCAAAATTTTCGCCTCAACCCGATTTGCGCCATTTTTTTTTACTCCCAACCCCCATTGAAATGACTCCTGTCTCAGCAAAGACAGGAGTCATGCCCCCTTGCCCAATGGCCATGCCCAGGGGACTTATGTCCTCTGGGCATGGTCATTGGGCATAGTGGCATGTAGGGGGGCACAAATCAGGCCCCCCTATGCCACAAAAAAAAAAAATATATATACTTACCTGAACTTACCTTAAGTTCCCTGGGATGGGTCCCTCCATCCTTGGGCGTCCTCCTGGGGTGGGCAAGGGTGGCAGGGGGTGCCCCTGGGGGCATGGGAGGGCACCTCTGGGCTCCTTCCGAGCCCACAGGTCCCTTAACGCCTGCCCTGACCAGGCGCTAAAAAACGACACAAAAGCGGCTGGATGTCATTTTTTTTGACCCGCCCACTCCCGGGCGTCATTTTTGCCCGGGAGTGTAAATACGGCGCACATGCCTCAGAGTCATTTTTTAGAAGGGAACGCCTACCTTGCATATCATTAACGCAAAGTAGGTGTCCACGCTAAAAAATGACGCAAACTCCATGAACTTTGGCGCTAGACGCATCTAACGCCAGAGTATAAATATGGAGTTCGTTTTGTGTCGAATTTGCGTAAAAAAAACCGACGCAAATCCGGCGCAAACAGAGTATAAATATGGCCCACAGTATTTACCATAACATGTGCATTTTGGTGCATTAAACCCCAAAATCTGAATGCTAATCCCCAATAACTCCTAATAGGTATTATTCATCACACCTGGTAAATAAACTACCCCATGGTATCATTATTTGTAAAGTGCGATAAATAGTACCCAAACTCATAACCTTGCACATGCATTCAAATCTTTACCAAGCAAATAGCAACTTTTTTATTTTTATCTACATTCATGCATATCTTTCAGATATCATCACATTGTCTGGCTTGGTTTGTAGAGGGTACCTAAGGTACTTACACCTTATACCAGGTCCAGCTATCCCTGATTAGTGAAATGTAGGCAGTGTTCAAGCAGCTTAGGCTGTCTAGGGGTAGCTGTAGCAGAGCAGCCAAGGCTGAACAAGGAGAGATGCAAAGCTCCTGCAATACCACTATAGTTACCGAGTACTTATACACAATAAAAGACAATACTCTGTGTTACCAAAAATAAAGGTACTTTATTTCAGTGACTCAAGGCTACAAATATCTTAGAGGCAATACTCCTTCTGGAGGTAAGTATTATACACAGTATATACACTAGTAACTAAAATCAGGTAAGTAAACAGTCATAGAATAGTGCAAACCGTAGAAAATACAATGGATAGCAATGGGCCGAGGGGCAACACAACCATATAGTAAAATAGTGGAATGCAAATGTTCAATTCCTCCTTAGGCAAGTCTAGTGTGTAGAGGGGAAATGTGAGTGTAGGAAAGCACCAAAGGTAAGTAAAATACCCCACCCCAGAGCCCAGGAAAGCAGGAGCAACGTACAGCAAGTTTCCTCAGAACACACTACAATTTGTGATGAAGAATTTATGCAAGAACCAAGCAAGACTGCAAGCAACAACTGATGGATTCCTGGACCTGAAGACATGTGGAGAGAGGAGACCAAGACCAGAAGTTGAAGAAGAGACCAGGAGGAACAGGAGCCCCTGCCAACCTGGAAGAAGGTGCAAAAGTGGATTTTCCGGTTGGAAGAAAAGTACAGAAATGCATCAAAGAAGATAGGTGCAGGTTCCTGCTTGGTGCAAGAGATGTCCCACATTGAGTTGTTGGATGCAGGTTGTTTGTGTCGCTGGATTCCACCAACAAGCCTTGGTTCATGCAAGTACGCGTTTTGTGTCAAAGGGGAACTGCTTGGACCTGGGACGGACCTGGGGTTCTCAACTCAGACTGAGGAGACAGAGGGGGCACTCAGCACTTCAGAGAGCCCTCAGAAGACCAGGCAGTGCCCACGGGAGTCCCAGAACACAGGGACAAAGGAGATGCAAAGTGTTGTTATCACAGCACTAAACTGGAGGATCCCATGCCACCGGAGAACAATTCAGAGGGCTGTGCATTGCAGGATTGAGTGCTGGGGAACTTGGCTATGCTGTACATGAAGAACTTTTGGAAGAAGTGCATAGAAGCCCAAGGAGCAGCAGAAGACACAATGCACAGGGGTACTGTCACAGCACGGGGGGGCAAGCTCTTACCTCCAACAAATTTGGACAGCTGTACCTTTGGGCAGTCTGGGTCACTTTGATCTACCACCTGTGTTCCAGGGATCACTTTCGTCAACAGGAGAGGAGTCCCAGAGTACCGGTTGTCGTCGCAGAGAGGTGACTGCTGAAGCAGGGAAGTCAGCTCTACTGGAGATTCCTTTTGTTCTTCTGGTGCAGGGTGAAGACATGCAGTCCTTAGAGCATTCACACCTTGGAAACTGTTGCAATTGCTGGCTGGAGCTGACATTGTAGGTCACAGGAGTCTTCCTGGATACTTTGTTGCAGTTACAGTGGTTCCTGGTGCAGTCTGAGGTTTATCTGATGGTCAGAAGCTGAAGCAGAGGATGCAGAGGAGTCCTGAAGGAATCTTAAAAACCGTCATCTGAGGAAGCACCCAGAGGAGAGACCCTAAATAGCCCTGAGAGGGGGATTGGCTACCTACCCAGATATGCACTTATCAGGAGGGGTCTCTGATGTCACCTGCTGGGACTGGCCACTCAGAGGTCTCCAAAGGGTGCCCACACCTTGGAATCCAAGATGGCTAACACTAGGGACACCCTGGAGGAGATCTGGCCACCACCCCTGGGGTAGTAATGGACTTGGAAGTGGTCACTCCCCTTTCCTTTGTCCGGTTTCGAGCCAGAGCAGGGACTGGGGGTTCCTGAACCGGTGTAGTCTGGATTATGCAAGGAGGGCACTGTTTGTGCCCTTCAAAGCATTTCCAGCGGCTCTGGGAGGATACCCTTTCCATGCCTGTAACACCTATTTCCAATGGGAGAGGGTGTAACACCCCTCTCCTAAAGGAAATGCATTGTTCTGCCTTCCTGCGATTGAGCTGCTCAATACCCAGGAGGGCATAAACCTGCCTGTGAGGTGGCAGCAGCTGGGGCTGCAGTGGAAACCTCATGGAGCTGGTTTGGCAGTACTCGGGGTCCATGGTGGAGCCCCCAGTGTGCATGGGATTGGCCCCCCAATACCAGATTTGGATTGGGGCATCAATTCCATAATACACCTCACATGGCCATATTCGGAGTTACCATTGTGAAGCGACATATATGTATTGACATATATGTAGTGCATGCCTATAATGGTGTCCTAGCACTCATAAACTCCAGGGGATTGGCCCTGGACACCGTGGGGGCACCTTTGTTAGTAAAAGGGGGCCCTCACACACAGTAACTTTGCACCTAGCCTTCCGTAAATGAAGGTTAGACATTTAGGTGACTTACAAGTTACCTGGTGCAGTGAACAATGGCTGTGAAATAGTGAGTGCACTATTTCACTCAGACTGCAGTGGCAGTCCTGAAGAAAGGTTTGTCTGAGCTCCTTATGGGTGGCAAAGGAAATGCTGCACCCCATAAGGATCTCCTGGAACCCCAATGCTCTGGGTACCTAGGTACCATAAAACATATGTGTGAGGCACTCAATACGTGTATATATAAGGTACAATAACTTCTCCGAAATATGTGGAAATATTATACGAAAGGATTAACAATCAAAGTCAGAACAGTTCTTAATATTTAATCCAGTCCACATGATTTATCGAGAATAGTCTTGAAGAACTTGAGTCCCAACAGTCCAAACACCCAAAACTCCAAGCCAACACGTGATCACCGTGATCTGGCATGAACACATGCCAGGAATTTTATGGATTTGGCTCTCGGTTTAATGACTAAGAAACTTGAAGAGATTAGAAGGAACGCATAGAAACATTGTTTTTGTAACTTGATTCAGACTTGGTCTGTGTTGTTCTGGACCAACGGACTTCACGTGAACGGACAACGTGTGCTTAGATATTGTTTACTTTCATTGCGTATAAGCCCTGAAGAAGTCGTTTGGGTAATTTTCCCATGACGAAACACGTGTCGGCTTGGAGTTTTGGGTGTTTGGACTGTTGGGACTCAAGTTCTTCAAGACTATTCTCAATAAATCATGTGGACTGGATTAAATATTAAGAACTGTTCTGACTTTGATTGTTAATCCTTTCGTATAATATTTCCACATATTTCGGAGAAGTTATTGTACCTTATATATACACGTATTGAGTGCCTCACACATATGTTGCATTAGCTTTGGTTTACCACGTAAACCCTTAAGGGTTGGGTGTAGTCCCTTGTGAAGGCACCTTTCAGGTATATTGGTGGCCAGATTTTCCCTGAGCGCCCTTTCTTTCCCCTCACTAACACACCCCTTTAGTAAATACCTAGGTACCATATACTAAGGACTTATAAGGGGGGGTCCAGTGTGCCAATTGGAACTGGAATATGGAGTCACTAAACTGTAGTGACAAGTTTGGTAAATAGAGAGAGCATAAGCACTGGAGCTGTGGTTAGCAGAACTTCAGTGACACAGTCAAGCATATTGACAACACATATAGACCACAAACTATGAGCACTGGGGTCCTGGCTAGCAGGATCCCAGTAAGACAGGCAACACACACTGACAAATAGCGTTTAAACTATGAGCACTGGGGTCCTGGCTAGCAGGATCCCAGTGAGACAGTAAAAACACACTGACAAACACAGATAAATAGGCCACAAATGGGGGTAATCATGCTAATGAGAGGTTACTTTCTCACACTCGTGATGTGCTACCATTATATTTTAATGAACTTTTAGCTTCTTTCATAAGATTTTCTTGATAAACTGCCTTGTAGGTGTCCAGCTTATCCTTGTGTTTGACAAGAGACTGCACAACAGCCGAAAACATGTAACCTGGACAGGGAATAACTTTCTCTTTAGTTCACTATAGAGGTTGCACAATAACAAAATGTGTAAGAGCTGTCAAATCTGAAGCATAATATGTATTAAAAATGTCCAATTTAAAGAACAAAGAAGCCTACATAAACACCAGTAGGCCTTACCTGAGATGATCATCTCTCTTGGAACTTCTGTGATAACCACATAAGCGAGGGGGTAGGCATTTTCATAAAACCACATCTTAGTTGAGACAGGCTCATAATCTTCAGATCTCAATGGATTTTTGAAATCAGGGTGCTGAGAAAGGCAAACTATTTGGAGATGTTAGAGAACTGCAATAATTTTGCAGGTTAGTTTTTATTTCATTTAGCACGGGAAACAGAAGTGCAATAACCACAGATGATGCATTGCCATTAAAACAAAGGGTCTGGTTTAGGTCTTGGCTGATGGGATACACCATCACGTATATCATGTCTTCTATATTACAAGTGTATTATATCCTATGGAACTTTAAAAAAGGGCAGGCTTGATATCTATCATGTTCGTGATTGAGTATCCCATCTACGAAGATCCAAATCAGGCCCAAAGTCACTTCTCAATGTATCATAAACCCTTATTAAAAGGTTCACCAGTTCCTAGATCACAGAATTGGCATGCCACTTCAGACTGAGGAGTTGCTTTTTAGGTCTGAGTTCATCTCATAAACATGAAATACACAAAAAGCAATACACTAAAGGGACTTTGGAGCAGTCATAAGCTTGTTTTGGTGAGCCTTGTCACTCATTTTTCTTGAATATGCGGAGGTCACATTTCACCTAGGTAATTGGCTAACAATCTCTTATAGGAAGACATCATGATAAAAACTATCCGCTCGAGGAGCTTCTCTAGCTTATGCCAGTCACACATGTTCTCAATTTTTAAATGAGCTGCCAGCAGGTGCCACACAAATAAAAAGCCACTCATTGTACAGAATAAAGAATAAAGGCACTTTGTATGTGCCATATATTATTAACCTTTATAAATGCAAAGGTGCATTTAGGTGTTTCATCAGGAACATAACGTAGGCATACTTAGAGTTGTATTAAGGACTACCTTTATCATAACTTAGTGCTGGCATACTTCTGCAGCACACATGAAGGAAATAAAGATCATTAGAGTAGCAAAAGTGAAAATGCAAATGTGTTCTTGCTGATCACTCACTATCATCTGCGGTGCACAAAAGCATAGTTACGTTTTTTCTTTTGCTCCACCTTTCATCAAATGGTGTACAGCATAATAAATACATTAGTGTATTAATCAGTCCATTATGCATCGTGACAAACATGTTAATCAATAATTGCTGACCTTCAAATAGGGACAATTGGTTATTTCCTATTTTTTAATAATACTGAGTTTGCAATCACAAAGAACTAATAAAAGGAAATGGCTGGAGTGTTAACTTACAAATGGAAGTCAGTAAATATTGATTGACTGCTTGACTGAAAATATCAGTTAAAAGAAAATAGTTCATATGTTGACCTGATAAAAGGAGCCAGACTCAAGAAGGTCATCTAGTAATGGCCAGTGGCACTGCATTACATGAAAAGTTTGGATGAGTGTGAGAAATTGGGTTGTTGGCTGACTGGGGAGTGAGCCCTGATCAAGCAACAGCCACAATATCTTGCAGGGTGAACCACAAAAAGTCACTAAATTAACCTGTGCTTAACCCTCGATAGCAAGGCACAAAAAGCAGTCAGGCTAAACTTAGAGGCAATATGTTAAGTATTTAAGCAGTACACAAACAGCAACACAGTGAAACCACAACATAATAAAAATCCCAAACCAATTTAGAAAAATAGAGAACGTTTTAATAAATTATTTGACACCAAAACCATCAAAATCCAATTAGTAAAACCAGAGGTATGAATTTGTAAAGTTTAAGGTTAAAAATAGCAAGTCCTCAGTTTCAAAAAATGGCTACCTGGGCACCTTGAGCACCACAACCAATGGTCTAGGAGTTGGTGAAGATCTCTTAGGGGTGCAAGACTCACTCAGGCTGGGTCCACATGCAGGTTTAAGATGGAGGGAGACTGTTATGTGCCTGTGGCTCAAAACAGGAGACTCTAGTCTCTGGAGCAGGGCTGGTCTCTAAAGGTCCCAAGTAGGCTCCAGGCAGCAGAAGCAGTCCTTCCAGGTATAGCAGCAGCCTGGCAAAGTGCACAGCAGATAATAACAGCAGGCAGTTCCCTTAGAGTCCTTCCACAAATCGAGTAATGAACTGAGGAGCAGGTCGGAGAGTCCCAGTTTTATACCCTGGTGCCCATGCCCCTAGAAGATGGGAGACATTTCCAGAAGAGTCCTTTAAATTCCAGGGATTCCCTGCCTCCCCTGCCCTAGCTGGCTGTACTGACAATGCAGGGTTGGTAAGCCTATTGTGTGGTGGCAGAACCCAGCCTATTGAGTTGCAAGTGGGGCTGTGCTTAGTTCCACCCCCCATTAAGTCAGTTAATGGCCCATTCAGACTCTGCTAATCCCCCTAATGTGTGCCTGTCTGAGGTGAATTCACAAAGTCCAAACTGTCAGTTACGCCCAGTCATGTGACCTAAAGTAGATTATAGGCACAGAGGGCTAAGGGCAGGAAAATGCCAACTTTTTAAAACTGTAATTTTCAAACTTGTAATGGGAAATTCAACTTTACCATCAAAGTGGGCTTATCATTACTAGTTTGTAGGTAAGCATGACATATCTATCACCTCTGGTTTAGGAATTACAGCTTACTACTTTTAATAGGGCATCCTCAATGTTACTCTTTGGGAGAGGAAGGCCTCTCAATAGCGAGCAAACACATTTGAGAGTTTTGTCACTACTAGGACATGGAAAAATTAAAAGTGCATGTCCTGGCTTTTAATTACAGATCACCCTGTCCTATGGGCTACCTATGGCCTCCATTATGGGTGAGTTATATGTAATAAAAGGAGAGTTTAAGGCTTGGCAAAGGGTTTAAATGCCACTTCGACATGGCAGTGGGACACTGCCTTCAGGCTGCAATGGCAAATGTGGGATACGTTTTAAGGGGCTACTTAAGTGGGTGGCACAACAAGTGTTGCAGGCCCATTAGCAGCATTTACTTTACAAGCCCTGGGTATATGTTATACCACTCTACAAGGGACTTATTTGTAAAGTAAATATACCAATCAGGTGTATGTTAATCAGACCATGTTGAGGGAAGTGAGCACATGCACTTTAGCACTGGTCAGCTCTTGTAAAGTGCACAGAGTCTTAAGGCCAACAGAGCAAAAATCCAGACAAAATGGAGTTAAGTAGGCAATAAGTTTAGGGAAAGAAAACACTAAGGCTGGCAGGTCTAACAAATGAGTCTGAAATGTTCCCATTCCATAATTCTGAAAGGAACTTCATCTTTCCTGCTAAAATAACATAGGACCTGAAGGAAGGTGAGATTGTGCTCCATGTGTAAACCAAGAGCTTTTGGCAAACATTCAGAGCAGAATCTGTGAGATATTGGGTCATGGCATACACTAGCACAACTAGAAACAGTTATGCCGGTTATGGTTGGATAGAACATCCTGTCACTCACTACACCAGCATGCAGGGAAATCCCTGTACCTCTTTGAAGAGCTAGCCAGCTGCTGCCTGCACAATGAAAGGCAATCTGGCTGATTTAAACAGCTGGTCCAGATTTAAAGTCATACAACCTGTGATGGATGCAACCAGTTAAAGGTCCACCTTTGTGCAGGCCACAGCAATGCACTCTATCAGTAACACAGAAATAAGTAACCGCTACTGTACACTCCATCAGTTGTTCACAATAATCCCAAGCAGCGACACTAAGGGTAAGCTGATGGTCCAATTGCATATTGTGCCTTTTCAGTGCCCCATTGGCTGGAACTTGAGGGCAAAATTGAAAGGAGCAGAGCATAAGGATTTAAGGTGTGTTGAGTTGTGAAAAGAGCAGGATTGGGAAACCTAATTTTGGGGCTTATGAAAGGGTGGTATATTTAGTGTCTTGCATGATTTAGAATGGAACCTATCTTGCTTCTCTAGGACTTTGTATCAGAGTGTGACATAATTATTAGAATAGAATGTATGAATGCTTGGTTTAGAATGCTGGGGTCCACAGGTGCACACAGAGGTATAAAGACATGTGATTCACAGCTCCGTGTTTGCCCTATTCAAAGGGTATCAGCCTGGGGAAGACTCTACAACATAGAGATGTAAAACAAATGTATTTATGTTTTTTTGCTTTTTTCACAGAGCAGAGAAGTTTTTAAATACATTGCACTTGCTGAGTTTTTGAGTTTTATTTTGCATATTCACATAGTGCTGCAGGGTCAATGACCTCTCAAATATTTAAGATGGGCATGACTCAGACCTCCACATGTTACATAGGTACAAAGCACTTCACCTCACATTGTGTAGCACTCAGCAAAAAGCAATGTGTAACACATAGCCATCAACCGTGACAGCTAACAGATGCTTAATGTTACCCAACCCATTTCTCAATCCACTCACATGCATTTGTACATTGGTTACCTGTCACAGCATAGTTCCTATTTCAATACCTTGAATGGTCTGACCAGATTACTCGACGAAACCAAAAAACATGGTTATATTATAGTATTTCTATATAGTTTGCAAGTGAATTGCGGAATTTGTAGCATTTGAGCGCTTCAGTCAGATATGTCACGTTTACCAAGTCCATGCATTAGTATCTTATCCAGTCCAGGTAATATTTTACTTTATTTTATTTTATTTATTTTGCTTTATTTTATTTTAAGTTAATTTAATATAATTTAATTTTATTTTTGCATTATGGTACTTGCAGTCTCTTTTGTCCAACTGTGAATTCACAACTACGCCCATCATAATGCACATAAACAAAACTGACATGGATGAGTTGCTCACGCATGGATAAAGGACACACTTTTTAAAAAAAATTCTAGGGCGACACAGAGTTGTTTCAATGACTTGGTGTCACTAGGTTAGACCTAGTGCACGTGAATTACTAAATTTGCACATGCAGTAGTTTGTGTTTTTTTTCACAAAGCGGAAACACACATTACAGGAACACAATGTATTTATAATGTGTTGACAAATCTCTTATCAGCATGTTTAGAGAACAGGTTTTCTGTTTTGCCTCTTAATTTATTAGGAAATTACTTCCAAATGAGAGTTGCAAAAATACCAGTGCTGGCACTGGGTGAGTAGCAGGAATGTCGAAGGCCACTCTCAAACTTAGGGGCTCCTTTGCAAGCCACCATAGTTTAATTTTGTTGGATGCTATGGTGGCGCAAAACAGTCTCCCACCCTGTGCCGTATTCACAAACTGGCTCAATGACACCATTGCACCAATTTGTAATCCCTTGCACCACATTATACCTGCACAAGGTACAATGTATGCAAGGGAGGCATTCCCATGCAGGGAGGCCCCAAAAAATGGTGCAAGACAATCTACAAAATTTCACTGCTCCTTCCTAGCATCATTTTTTAATGCCTTCCCAGGGAAGGCGTTAAACGGACTCTAGGCTCTTTTATGTGGGCCTCCCCAAGCTTTGCAGGGCTAGTGGCAAAAAAAATTACGCTAGTCCAGCAAAACGCCACAACTGCGTCAAAAATGTTGGCGTAGTTGTGCTAACGAGTGCCATGGTGCACTGTACTATAAATACAGCGCAATCATGCTTTTGTTGGGGGGGGGGCGCAGATCGACGCAGGGAAACTGATGCATTGGAGCCAATGCGCCAGATCCTCGTAAATGAGGCCCTAAATACATCATTATTCCAAAAGCACCTTATGTTAACGTTCCTTCCCCATATTTTTGAAAACTGCTCAAGCCCCTCTTGTTTTTATTTTTTTTCTGTAACTTGCACAGACCTTATGTTAATGCACCATAATTTTAGCATTTTTTGCTTTGAATACAGCTTTCATATATATCATTCATCAGTTCTGCGTTTCTAATGTTGTTCCATTAGTACATCGTGCCCTCTTTCGCTTGTATGTCAATGTATTGATTGGACAGCAGCAGCTGAGAGCCTGTGTTGGCACCACTTGTTCCTGCTGAGTGTATGGTTGCATCTCCACGCACTGTAAACCTTTGGTATTGTATTACACATGTCTCTACTGCTCTCACAGTCACAGGAGGAAAAAAAAAAAACATCTTCACGTTCTGAGCACATTCCTCTGGCGTCGTGTGCCAAACAAATGCCCTTTCTAGTGGCTCTCAGGAGCAATCGCAAAGCTGTTAGTTCAGAGGTAAGAAGCAGCCAGCCCAGTGACTTGACATCCGCCTGGGGAGGGAGTACTTCAGCTCAGAGGTCTGAAATCCCACAGCGGGGAGCTTTCCTGAAGCCCGTGCGCTTGTTATGTTCCTCTCTTCTATATAAATAATATATTTAATAGTTTCCTGTCTGCTTGATGCTGTCTCCTGTTAGGAAGTTGACAGTTCAATCGCCGTGCCCTTCGCGTGTTGCACTGCAAATCGCTACAGATACTATCTGCAAAACGGATTTATCTACTTGCCTGGGACCTGTCAGCCTTTGCATGGTGGCTCACTTTTTATTCGCTCTGTGCAATATTTATATAAAAATGTGGTTTCTATACACAGGCAAAAGTGTCCCATTTTTTGACAGCAGAAGAGAATTCTCGACTTGCTGGCGGTGAGGAATAAGTAACACTGTGCAATCTTCAGATTACCAAATATTTCTGTTTTTCTGAATGATATTGAGTAAAGTAGCATTAGCACATTGCTTCAGAAATATTGGTACCAGAAAAAGAATGGAAAAAATGTGAGACAAAAAAATTAAAACATATTTTTCTTAGAAGGTGAGCTATTGGCACCTGCACGTTCACAGCATTTTTGCACTTGTTGCAACACCCCAGTTGCTAACTGTGTTATTGTAATTACTTAGGTCAGATATTACTTGAAGAAATCGACCCCATTCCTAATTAAGCACCGCTGCAGGAATATCTTTCAGGATACAGAGCAGGGAAGAGGAAGGCCAATGTTCCTTCATGGACCGCACAGAACTGAGCCCTAGAACCGGAACAGCGCATTGATGTAATAAATGGTCATGAGGCTGCACAGCCTTCAGTTCTAAAAATCATGGGTGCATTTTTAAGAGCCCTTAGGTCCTTATTTATACTTTTTGGTGCAAAACTGCACTAAGGCAGTTTTGCCCCAAAAAGTTTTGCACCGGCTTGCACCATTTTTTAGCACCAGCTGGGCACCATATTTATGGAATGGTGCAAGCCGGTGCAAAGGGTAGGCTAGCTTAAAAAAAAAATGACGTTAGGCAGTTTTGAGTCAAAATAAATGATTCTGACCAGATTAGCATCATTTTTTGACGCTAAGGGGCATATTTATACTCTGTTTGCACTGAATTAGCGTCCTTCTTTTAAAACTTTAATTCAGTGCAAAACTAACTCCATATTTATACGTTGGTGCTAGACCCGTCTAGCACCAAATTTATGGAGTTAAAGTCATTGTTTGGAAGTGGAAACCTACCTTGCCTTAATGAAATGCAAGGTAGGCGTTCCCGTGCAAACAAATGACTCTATGGCCTTAACACCATATTTATACTCCCATGTAAAAATGGTGCAAGGGAGGGAGGAGGGGTCAAAAAATGAGGCAAAGCTTGCTTTGCCCCATTTTTTAAGAACTGGGTCAGGGCAGGTGTTAGGGGACCTGTGGCCCTATTTCCATGGTGGAACACCATGGAATAAGCCCAGAGGTGCCCTCCCTAGGCCCTAGGGGCACCCCCACCCACACTAGAGGGACTGCGAGGATGGGGGACCACATTCCAGGTAAGTACAGGTAAGTGCATTTTATTTTTGAAAGTGCCATAGGGGGCCCTGAAATGGGCCCCCATACATGGCACCGGGTGCAATGGCCATGCCCAGGGGACCCCTGTCCTCTGTGCTGGCCACTGGGGTGGTGGGCATGACTCCTGCCTTTTCTAAGGCAGGAGTCATGTGGCATGGTAGGTTTAGCACCATAAAATGACGCTAATCTGGTTAGAGTCATTTTTTTTTACTCTAACCTGCCTAAAGCCAATTTTGGGTGCTAAACCCTCTTCTTCTATACTGCCAGCCCCACCCGACTAAAGTCATTTTTTAAAACTCTAGTCTACCCTTTGCACCGGCTTGCACCATTCCATAAATATGGTGCCCGGCTGGTGCACAGAAATGGTGCAAGCCGGTGCTAAACTTTTAGGTGCAAAACTGAGTTAGTGCAGTTTTGCAGCAAAAAGTATAAATAAGGGCCAATATTTTGTTAGTTTGCGCCACTTTTGTGTCATAAAATGACGTTAATGCGGTGCAAAAAAAGTTTAAATCAGGGCCTCGGTGCTAGATGGGTCTAGCACCAACGTATAAATATGGAGTTAGTTTTGCACCGAATTAGAGTAAAAAAAAATGACACTAATTCGGTGCAAACAGAGTATAAATATGCCGCAGAGTATAAATATGCCCCTAAATATGGCGTTAAGGCCATAGAGTCATTTTTTGCACGGGAACGCCTACCTTGCATCTCATTAAGGCAAAGTAGGTCTCCACTTTCAAAAAATGACTTTAACTCCATAAATTTGGTGCTAGAGGGGTCTAGCACCAAAGTATAAATATGGAGTTAGTTTTGCACCGAATTAGAGTAAAAAAAAATGACACTAATTCAGTGCAAACAAAGTATAAATATGCCCCTTAGTGCCTCCTTGCCCCACATTAGCGTAATTTGTTTGCGCTAATATAGTCCAACGAGGCCAAAATGGCTGTGCCAAATTTACAAAGTGGTGCAATGCTTGTAGTGCGCCACTTTGTATCTGTTTGCGCTACATCATGCCTGTGCCAGGCATAATGTATGCAAAGGGGGTGTTCCCCCATTATGGGGCCCGAAAAAATGTCACTAAGAAATCTAAAAGATTTCTTTGCGCCATTTATTTCGGAACTTTTAATGCTTGCTCAGAGCAAGCGTTAAAATGAGGCATGCCATTGTTTTCAGAGGGCCTCGATTGGCTCTGCAGGATTAGCATCAAAATTTTGTGACGCTAATACTGCAAAGCTCCAAACTAATGTAAAAAATGTTGACGCTAGTTCCCCTAACTGCCGCCATGGTGTGCTGTATCTTAGATATGCCTCACACATAGTGGCGTTAAGGGGGCGCGAAGGGTGCAAAAAAAGTGTCGCTGCACTGGCTGCAGCACCACTTTTCTTAAATCAGGGCCATAGGGTTTGCAACCGAACTAAATCAGAAACTTTTTTGTGACTCATAATGTGCACTTTGCGAGGCACCAGGATTTAGAAGGACATGAACAAAAGGGGAGGTCTCCCCTCCTTACGATTGCACTGACATATGTCAATCAGAATGACCAAACCATCTCTCAAGATAGTGAATTCTCAAAGTCGAAGTGACCATTACCTAAAGCTTCCAGTGTGTGACAGTTGCTTGAGCGCTGGGGAAGCATACAGTGGTACAGGGAGTGGCTGCTCTAGATCAGTAGTCCTTAACCTGTTGAGTTCTCTGGACACCCACTTAGTCATTAAAGGAATCCGGGGTGAGTGGCCTAAGCACTTTCGATGATTTGAACCACAAAATAATGTAAAAAAAAAAAAAAGAAACATGGGTTTATCAAACAAATACACAAATTATCTCATATTTTATTTCATTCACAAACAAATACAAAATAATCTAAATTGTATTTTTTGTTGGGTGGTTGGACCTTTTCTAAATTCATTTGTGGTCACCCATTGTCCATACTATATTGTATTTGATGCACTTCTCTGCTCTCACAAATCAATCTCAGGATACTAACTTAATTTTTAGCCTACAATTACAAATATCTTCACACCTACAGAATGTTTTAAAATTGTTCAATTTAATATTATGCTTCTTTATTTACATACTTTTTATTAATCTGTTAATACTATTTAATTTTTTGAGGAGTCTTTGTGGACCCCCAAGTATTCCCTGGCTATAGGTAACAATTACTGCTCTAGAATATCAATAATAGAATGTCTGTACTTTCCCTGATGGGGACAGTACTGATTAGAAAATACGAATTGGGAAAGCCAATCCGTCATCTATGGTGCTAAGTAAAAATAGTACTTTTCTAACATTGGTGATGAAATTGATGTGACCAAAAGTAGGAAGATAACGGCGAAGGTGAAATGAAGACATTGATGGTTAGTGTAATTTATTTGTAGTCCTAAAAAGAGGACAAGTGCATGATTGTGAGTGCAGTGCAACTCCCTCGAGCTTGAGAAGGCGTGAGAAGGCTGCAAAAATCAGCTTTATTGAGGAGGTTGGTGTGGCTCATTTAAAATTCCTTTTTATGTTCCTCCCTGGACTCCTTGTGGCCCTAATGCCTCTTGCTCCAGTTCAGTTCATGTTCTATCAGTATAAGTTAATCCTGAGAAGGTGCATGTCCCTCATATTCTAAGGGTGGAACAAGCAGCATGGTTTTGCGCACGACTTCCATGGAAATCAATGGTCTGCACATTGTTTAACACTTGTAGTGCTCAGTTTTAGGAAATAGGCTTTTGAAGGTCTTTGCCTCAATTTGGACTACTAAGTGCTGTTTTATAACTCTGAGAGTGCACTGAGGCCTGCTAACCAGACCGCAGTGCCAATGTTCTAACCCCTTGCAAAGTTTACGTCCAATTGGCTATGCCCGATTGGCAGGTACTGACTTACTTATGAATCCCTAGTTTATGGTGCACCCGGTACCAAAGGAATGTATGGAAGAGTGTCCACCCAAGGCTGCAGCACTGTTTGTGCAACCCTGTGAGTGACAAAGTACAAAATAGCTCCCAGCCTGCCACTGCAGACCGGAAGAACAGTGATCACACTGCTAATTTGACTTTGACATTTAAACTAATGGCAAAGTGACCTCTTCCCCTAACAATATATGTACGTCTCCCCTAAGGAAGGCCTAAAGTGCCCTTGGGCAGGGAGCTCTGTATCATAAGCAGGACATATATTTTTCATATGTCTTAATACCAACACTTCAACATTTTTGTTTTGTTGTAGAAAAGATAGTAGCCCAATTGGCTAACACAGGGTTACCGGCTGGCATCCCAGCCTGGCTTACTCCTGAATAAGTCTACCTAAATGGGTTCTGTAAAGTGCCAAACTAATCATGGCATTAATACTGATCTAACTCCCAGGTTGAATTTGTCACAATTAAAGTAATGCAACTTTTAGAAAGCTGCCACTCTGTGACCCAGCTGGTCCAGTACCCTCACATGAGCACTGGCCAACAAGCATCTTTCTGCGCACCTGGGAAGTTGTGCGTACGACTCTCAGGCTTAGGAACAATCAGCGTATAGAAAGGGTGATGTATTACCTTCCCTTTGAAGGAAGCCACTAAGGGTGTTGGCCCAAAAGGTGAGCTTCAAAGAAGAAGCCCTTTTTGGTGGAAAAATGATGATAACAAACCCAAGAGGCTCTCCTTTGTTCAAGTAGACAGGATGGAGACAGGGCCAGAGAGGGAAGACCGGTGCCCAAACTGGTTTTTACATGGCGTGCAAACCCCAGTTAGCCACACATCTATGGTGGGCGACCAAGATTCTTGCAGTCAAGGGAAGATTTAGAAATCTTGAGAATGGCCAGAATAGTGCACTCTGGGATTGCCAAATGCCATACATCGCTGGAACTTTGTCATCGCAAGGAAAGGGAACTGGTAGCCCATTGGCTAGTGACTGCATGGTCCCCATCAGGACGCCTTCCTGGGATAAATATGACACCCCTGCCACCCTGAACTTCAAATCACACCAGAACAGTAGTAAAGACTGAAGAAAGACAGCATGGTGTAGTGATTTAGGATGGCCAAATGCTGATTTAGACCTTTCAGAGTGAGGTAAATCACCGCTATATCATCAGCATATAGAAGGCAGGAGATCGAATGCCCTCCGATTTTGGGTGCCAGGCCATCAATGTTCACTAAAGTAATAGGCAGGTCATGGTACCAACATACAATCTTGCTTCAATCCGTTTTTTGTAGGGAATTCTGAAAACATACCCTGCACTCCTCCTAAAAGAACTATGAACCAAGTCAAAGTATGCAAAGCTATGACCAAACGTAACAAGTTTGTCGGGACACCCAACTCATATAATTTCTTCCATAAGATCTTCTAATCTACCCTGTCAAAAGCTGTTTAAAAGTCTATACATGCAGCATATACCACTCCACCCCTGATGTGCACATATTTTTCATTTAATGTTTGCATTACTAAGATGTTGTCGAGAGTATTATGTTCCTTCCCAAAACCTGCTTGTTCCAAAGGAAGCATCGAGTTTTCCTCAACCCAGGATGTTAAGTGCGTAAGAATACTTTTAGCAAATATCTTGCCAGCTTCATCCGACAATGCAATTTGACGATAATGTATGGGTAAAGATCTACCTCCCTTTTTATATAGGGGAACTATAACACTCCCAATCCAAGAGGCTGGAACTCTACCTTGTAAGTAGCAGAAATAGAAAACCAGCTAGGGAATCCTTGCCCAAAGCTGAGGCTCTCATTTAATTATTGCCATCGGGGCCCACTGCTCCGGAGGCCTGCATTGACTTTATGAACCCCTCGATCTCAATCACTGAGGGAGGGCCGAAGCTGTCAAATTCAGCTCTATTACTTATACTAGGGTCCCTTTCCCATGGCTCTGTGTCCCGGTTTTCCACATATGGGGAGAGTATGTACTCCCTCCATTCTGCCTCAGCTATCGGTGGGGCAACAGAAGATTTACGATGCCCTCAACCTTCAGAAATAATAGACCAAAATTCGCAGGAATCTTTAGTCACAGCGGCATCCCCCAGTGCAACCCACTTCTGTTCGGACTCCTCCTTCCTTATGCCTATCTTCATTCGCACTCTTCTTCTCTTTAATAGAGATATTCTTCTACTCCTATCCTTTGACTCTCATTCACACCGTAACCTTACCAATTTATTGATTTTTCTATTCAACATTAAAACAGATAACTTTATCTTCTTTTGTGGAGGCTTAATACACTTAGGCTGATCACTTTGAATTATGTATCCGATAAATTCAGTGAAGTAATTTAGCACATCCCCACTCCATTCGTCAGTGTGTCTTCCGGACCTTTCAAGTACTTTTTTAATTGACAGTATTTCAGCATATGTCCAACAAGTTCTACCTGTTTTCCAATTAAAATGAATGTCCTGGCTCTTAAAATTCCATGCCTCTATTGAAGACAAATGAATTTTTAGCAACAGACTAAGGCCCTCATTCCGACCCTGGCGGTTTGAAACCGCCAGGGTGGAGGGCAACGGAAGCACTGCCAACAGGCTGGTGGTGCTTCCAGGGCTATTCTGACCGCGGCGGTAAAGCCGCGGTCAGAAAAGGGGAACCAGCGGTTTCCTGCCGGTTTTCCCCTGGCCCAGGGAATACTCCAGCGCCGCCATGGGGATTCCGACCCCCTTCCCGCCAGCCTGTTCCTGGCGGTAAAACCCGCCAGGAACAGGATGGCGGGAACGGGTGTCGTGGGGCCCCTGGGGGCCCCTGCACGGCCCATGCCACTGGCATGGGCAGTGCAGGGACCCCCTAACAGGGCCCCACCATGATTTTCACTGTCTGCTATGCAGACAGTGAAAATCGCGACGGGTGCTACTGCACCCGTCGCACCCCTGCAACTCCGCCGGCTCCATTTGGAGCCGGCTTCCTCGTTGCAGGGGCTTTCCCGCTGGGCCGGCGGGCGATCTTCTGGAGATCGCCCGCCGGCCCAGCGGGAAAGTCAAAATGACCCCCACGGTCATTTGCCCGCCGCCCGCCAGACTCGGAATGAGCCCCTAAGTATCTTATGATCACTAAGCGGGGAATCGATAATTATCATATACTCCACCGATTGGGCTATAGCGCAAAAGTCTAAGAAATAGTTGATAATGGAACTACTCTGTTTGTTGTGTAATGGCTGCGGGGGAATCTGAATGAAAACGCCCATTTAGGATGATATAGCAGAGATTCCTCAAACCTTTTAATAAGATGAACCCCCTTTTATCCGTCCTAATTCTTGGGGGAAATAAAATGGGACGGCTATTAAAGGCAGATTCCCTCTCTATATCACAAAAGATGGAAAGAGATAGGTTAGAGATTTTACTATTTAGGTCCCCCATCAACAATACCTCAAGGGCACATTCATGTGGAAATGAACAGATGGAGGAAATGTGATTAGAAGTGCAATAAGGCCTTAGCATAATTCCTATCAGGGGGAATAGAAGCGTTTACTATTAACATGGGGGTTTTCCTACTATCCTTCAATGTAGGATAAACTCTCACTATCTGATAGAGATTTAGTGGGACTGGAAAACTAACATATTCCCATTTATGGTTATTACGTAATACCAACAATACCACAATACCCCCTTTTGCATGCCCTTTCTTAGAAGAATGTGCCTTTTGACAAAGTACTGTGTACCCAGGGCAGGTGAAGTCAGATACACTCCAGGTCTCTTGGATACAGATAAAATCTGCCTACAAAGAGCAAATATGATCTACTTTTTCAGAGTGGTTCACTATTCCCACAGCATTCCAGGAGACCAAAGAGAATTTAGGGTTAATGGCCGGGTTGTAGAGTCATTCCCTTTGTCCGAGTGCTATTTAAAAGTCCCCACCAACCAACTCCAGTTTTCCTGTTTAGAACCTAAATAATGTGAAGGGACATCTTCCACAAACTTCACCACTCTTTCTACATAGAAAAGGGAAACTTTAACATTTTCCAAAGAAGAAATAGGGTCACGCACTAGGTGAAGACTACGATCATATGAGTATTGTACAAGGGGGGACTGCTGCTTAATACAAGTAATTTATTTTTCAAATACTGGGACCACATCTAGGCCTCTACACTGTAACTGCTCAAAGTTAACTAAAATCTGATTTATAATGGATTTAGAATAAAACCAGACTTTTGTCTTTACCACTCCTACACGTTGATCAAGATACACACAAGACATGTCACTGCTTTCAATTAATTTTAACTCCTCTATATCTGTAAAACAAGAGATTAAAAGAAAATAGTCAAAGTTAGATTTTGATCAAATAGAACTGAAAACTCTAGACAAACAAGGGTCTCCCTATAGCATTTGATATCTTCCTCCTTACTGTTTACTTTCCCACCTTTAAGAAGATCAGCTGTAGAGTTCAATAACACTGCATTTGATTTTACATACAAAATGAGTCGGCGCATGGATTTAAAGCCGACACAACCCTCTTTATATCTGGTGGATTATCCTGTTGTGAACCCCACAAAGGGGCCAAATCATGTTCTTCCCTAAAATGGGGAGACCCAACAGTTCCCAGGTCTTTGGACCTATCCTTACTTAGGTCCGGTTCATGTTCTTTCATGGGAAAGGAAGTTCCTACAGGACCCACATCCTCAAACTTAACTATTCTTGGGTTCTTTTTAGAGATTGACAGTTTCCCTTTTTTCTCCACCTTTTTCCCTTTTTACGTATCCAGTTTCCTCTCTTTATCTACCTTTACTGATAAGATCTCATTATGCTCTGCAATCAAAGGGTCAGAGTATACTTTAGGTAGCGACCGAAATATAGTGAAAGGGGCCATCAGAGGGTTTGGCCCTTTTTTCAGAATAACAGTTTCCGAGACGGCAGGATCCAGGTTACTCGGAAAAAGGGGTCTGAAAAAAAGATTTTCCAAGGAATAAACAGCATTCTCTTTGTTGAAGAATTCCTATGAATTCGTAGATTTAAAAAATACTTGCGTTTTGCCCGCCTGAGTTCCTTGTTCAATATAAGTGGGCTGATCAAATAGACTCACAGTCGGACGAGTGTCCAAAGAGAACAATGGTGGACCAGGGCCTTGGTGCCCCAATTTTATGGGAGCATCCTTTGCGGCCATCGGAACTTTCTGATCTGGAGCTGACTTGACATTCTTTTGATCCATCAGGACTTTCAATATAGTCAGAAATATGTCTTGGGTATGATCAGAGTTGTTTATTGATTTTTCTAAAAGTGCCAAAATAGAGGCTAAAATTCTCTCTAGACATTTAATGGATTCCAAAATTACTGTATATTGGTGTGGAGAGCACTGGGAAGATTCTCAGGGCGCACAAGATCTGGGGTCAATAAAGACAGTAATGGAGAAAATGATTGATCAGTAGGAGTACTACTAAAGAGCCTTAGACCGGGGGATTTAATTTTAATTTTGCCATCCAAAGGGATGGATGCACAACAGGCAGAAAGATTCCTTGTACCTTGAACACCATTCAAATCAATGTTGGGTAGAGTAAAATCCCCCACTCCAGAGATACAAACATCGTTGGCTGAGGGAGAGACGTTGTTCACAGAGTCCCCCACGAGCAGCGAAGGGGCTTTCCCATCACCAAATTTAAGTCCACATCATTTCCCCTGATGTCCACAAAACTAGTGGCTAAACCATCTACTTCCTTGTGAAACAGTTTGTCAAATGGCTCCTTTTGGAAGGAAGGCAGGATGGAATTTGAGCTTTTTAGGTTCAAATGGGGAATGCCCTTATTTCTTAAAGGATTAGACTTGGTCTTTTTACATGCCCGGCTAAGAAAAGCCCTGCTCACTCAAAGGTATTTGGCAGTCATCCTCGAAATTGGGAGGCTTTCTCGCCCTTGACCAATACCTTGATAAGGAAAGCACCTTAAAGGGTTAGCCCACAACTGTTAGAAAAATATAATGAGCAGTTTTGGTCACCTTTCCAGGGAAACAAATACTCCAATCCTAAATCAAGGAAGCTCCCAAAAGGGCTTTTGGGAGAAGACTGAGGAGGACGACACCCCCTGAGAAAAACAGGCCGCACTGACATAATATCAGCTGCTTCTGCTCCACCTCAGGGACCCACAGCTCTAAGCTGTACCTTCTCTAAACCCGACTAGGTTCTTTAAAGCTCCTTTACAGCTCTTATTCAGCCCTTTATTTGTGCACTTTTGCATGCTTTGCGTGCTTTACCAACTTTTGCAGACCAAATTTAAAGTAATTAGGCTATGTAGCTGGAAGACAGGCTGGAAAAGTTTCCGAAGGGAGAGAACAAGAGGGTGAAGCCTCTGAAGACTACTTAACAATGAAGTCTTTTGGTATTATCAGAACATTTTGCCACTGAGCCCATTGGAAGCTTTAGCAATAGAATTAAACAGAAAGTCTAATGTACCAAACCTGGAGATACGTTTGCTGCGGGTAATTTTCATAGTTAGAATTTGGTTAACATGAAAATGACATTTATGACGTTCCATACACTTAAAATGCTTATTTAAGTCCTGTAAACTAATTAGACTTTTAATTGTTTTCTGTCCCCTCATTATGCACAATTGTGGCTGTAACAGAATGTCCAGGCGTGCTAAAAATGTTACTACAGTAATTTGGTCTTGTTCCACCAAATTAGGACATCATTAATACTAGGATGAACAAACATTCATAGAAAAAAGCAATGTCAATTTATAGCAATGTCCACATAAATACTTTTCTAAACTTTATCTGTCACGTGTCATCACCATTAGGTAAAGTAAAATAGTTTAGTGAAGAATATACTCCTGTTTTGCTATTTTTAGGTATGGCGTTAGCCAAGACCTTTTAATTTCAATAAATTTAAATACATTTGAAACCTAATTATGGGGCTTCCAGATTTTACAAAACTAAATAAACCAAGCATTGACAAAGCTAAAAGAATTGGAGCAAGAGCTAGACCACTGGCTTTGCCCCTGGTTGTGTTTGGGGAAACATCCATTGTGCTCTCCTTTGTTATAAGCAATGCTCCCTTTAAATCACCAATAGGGGAAAGATTGGGTCTTAAACATGTTTATCTAAATTTTACATAAGGATCGCTGCTTTTATTAACTGTCACTTGTATCCAAGTTTTACACCATATAATGATGTTTGAAATGTCAAAATGGTAATTGGTATTTTGCAACTTTAGTAAGCTGTTTTCGATTTGAATGACCCAATTATTTTTTTTCAATCAATATTTTCCCACTTGTGTTCACAGTTAATTGACCATATAGGTGTGTTACTACTTATCTAGTGTGAAAGCTAATGTACTTTGTGCAGTAAGAAGGAACAATGGGGCTTACGTTCAAAGTTATTTTGTGGTTGCAAAACCTGCGATTCACAATGTTGCATCTGCAAAATACACATGTACAAGTGCAAAAAATCTTTCCAACTTGTAAAAAGGCATTTGTGACTCTATCTGAATTGCAAATAAGAGGGGGCCTGAAATGGGTGTTCCCTCTCATTCGCAATTCAGAGATCAATGTATCAGTGATCAATGGTTTGTGACCAGAATTGAGATTACAAACCATTAATCAGAGAGCAACACCTAGAAGTAGATGGCATCCTCTTCACAGTGAGCAGGCTGCCCCTCTGGATCATCTTCCGAATGAACAAACATGACAACATGACAGGAGCCTCAGGGAGAGCCATCCCCGATGTTCTGTGTTCCCATAATTCTACCAATAAAAAGAGTATCTCACATTTAGGTTTGTCTAAATGAAAGACAGGCCAAATGCATGACAGCATGAAGTCAATGCAGTGCCCATGTGGTCTTTACTAGTTCTCAATTTTGGCCTAATACTGACCCAAGATAGAATTTCTTTTAACCCATGCTCTGAAATTTGCATGGTAGTCTGGGAAATTAAATGTGCCGGGGTTCATACAATACATATCACAGTTGATTCTTCTGTGTCTATGGTGTGAGAAATATCTGAGTTTGCTAGATTCCTCTGAATGCCTACCATACTTAAGCCTAAATGCTGCCGTAATCTCCTTGGAATCTCCTCTTCAAAAACATTCCCTGATGTCTAGTGTGTGAATTCCTGATCAAATCGATGGATCCCCTCTCATGTCTGAAGAGCCTGTAATTGGAAAACCTAGAGAAACAAAGAGTTGGGTCAAGACTTGTGATGGACATGCTCCCGTGTTAGGGGGCTTAGGTAAAGAATTCACATGTTTTGGGAAATAATTCCATAAAAAGTTATAATTAGTGTGATCACACAGCCAGGCTATCAGGGTAAAGGACATCTAGCATCAAGCAATAGAAATATTAATAATGTAGGGTTTTGATATGTTTCCATACGGCCTTGGTGTGATATCAGTGATGCAAATACATGTAACATATACAGTTACATTTACAAATTTTGCTGGCAGCTGCTTTCTAAATGTCAAAAAAGCACTGTACACAGTTTATGGCCTGTCAGTATCCTGAACCCACAGAAATCCATATATGTCTGGTACCCTCATATTCTAGAAATCCAGAGAAATAAAGCTGGTGGTCAGGCCTTGTCTCAAAACTGTTGGTGTGTGAGGGAAACTGGTAGGGATTACCATGGTTTGGAAAAATCCTAACATCTGACTAGTTTTGTGTTCAGAGTCTTCTACTGGCCAGCCAATCAGATCAAGGGAGGTCTGGGCTACACCAGTAGATTTCTTAATTCATACAGAATTACAAATATGTAATTTGTACTCTTTCCATGTAGTTCTTAGTTTGGTATCTACAATCAAATGAATGGAGCCCCATAAATAGTGATGCTGCACTATATGGTGATATGCACTAATATTACAAAATTGATTGTGCATACTACATTCTTAGGAGGATCCACCTATATTAGTATGGTGGAATTCTAGGCATTCTGGGTAACTTGTCCTTGGTTAATACTTCGGGATTTATATTAGTTTATTTTAAAACTACAACAAAATATTGAGCAAATTTTGAATAAATAAAAAATATCTCCACATTTTTCATTATTTCTTCAGGTTGCTATGAGCTATTGATGCACGGTTTGCACTAATACAAAAACCCTGAATCTGCTGAAAACAAAAATATATTTTATATGGGTGCAAAATGATTCCAAAGAGTTATATATGCTTTAACAACCTGAAGCCCATGGAGCTATAGTACAGTGATTGGAAAACACCACAGCGGTGAAAGGGTTAATTGTGTCTTTGTCATTTAATTATGTGTGTGGTCCTAGGATAGTAAAACCTTTGGTGGTATATATTACCTGTAGTTTCCTCTCTGTATGCCAATACCTCTTTTTGTATGATCATTCCCATTTTCTTAGTCTGATGCTGCTGTTTTGTTGACATTGCATACTGTGGCAGTACTAACCAGGCCCCAGTGCAGTGCTCTGCCCCCTAAACCATGTAAAAGTTGATTACATTCCTGATTGGCATATTTCAATGGCACGAAATTGTCCCCAGGACCTGTAAGTTAAATGCCACTAATGGACTGCATCACATATAGGGCCACCACTAAAGTGACAATTAAAAACATGTCTCCAGTCCAGCCACTGCAGCCTGGGGGTGCAGTTGTAAAACTTCCAACTCGAGCTGGCAAAAAAAAAAAAACATTTTACCAGGCCTAAAAGTCCCTTTTAAATACTTATGAGTCTCCCCTAAGGTAGAACCTAAATGCCCATACGGCACGATGCATGGTATTTTAAAAGTATGCATTATGTTATTTCTCACATGACCTGGCTTTGAGGAACTTCCAAAGACGTTTTTCACTTTGGCAAGGCTGGTTCTCACATAGGAAAGCAGTGGATTATATTAAATACACTATAAGGCTTAACTTTAATTTGGGAGTAGCTAGAAAAACGATTGAAGGACCCATTTTATTACTAATTAAATACCCAACCTGATGGTCAGGTTGGATTTTATATCACTATTTTAAGAATGACTCTTTTAGAAAGTTGTCATTTTCTTGTCTAAGCCTTTTTGCCAGTGTTCAGTGTTACCTGTCAGTAGCTCCTGTGTGAGCAAGTGAGCAAGGATGACACCCAAAGGCCTGTAGATTGAAACCAGTAGAGAATACTTACTATATGGCCTGCTAGCCTGGGCTTGTGTGAGAATTAACCAAAACGCTAAGGATAATTGAACACAAATCATACCATTCTGTGTCACCTTGTTACCAGATGGCTGCTGTTGGATCTCTCTTTTTTATTATATTGAATGTATGTGGAAATGTAACAAGGCTTTTCCAAATACTGTACATAGTAATAAAGTGACCCATTAGATCACATGGGAGGTAATGCTTCTATAAACCAGTGGAAAAGGGAGTAGATGATACATGCGACAATACTGTGACAGGACATCATATTACATTAGTAGTGAATAGCACAACCTGGATTACTGCATCCATGACATCCTTGAAGTGTTTATTGAAGAAGAGAGGTATCAAGACACAAACTTCCACACTTCACTCATAAATGAATATGTCAGTTAGAAATTCTCCTATTCAGTGTTAGTAAGTACATCTAGAAAAGCTTTGACTGAGACTTTATCACTGGTATGAAGCAGTACATAAATACTACAATAAAATACAATACAATGCTACTCAAATGGGTGAGCAAGCCAAATACAGAATGGAGGTCCATAAGAGTCGAAAGAGAATTTTTATATTCAAAAGCAAACATAAATAGGAGCAAAATTTAAATATGACTGAAAAGACCCTACAAGGGACTTTTTCTTTCCCATTAAGTATTTAACACTGCACTAGCCATAATGGACACAGGAAAAGCACCAGATATGCTAGATGACAGTACACCCATTTTCAAGGCTGAATAGGTAGAGCCATTTTTAGCAAAAGGAGGGCCTCATTTTCTTGGTGCAGCTGCGGTGCTAGCAGTGCACTACACTGCTTCATATTAACAAACAGACACATTGGGTCCAATGCAACAGTTTGTAAAGCCCTGGGTCACATTAAACCTGCACCAGGTATAATGTATGAGGGGTAGGCATTCCCACAGAAAAAGCCACATAGAACTGACACATTGAAATGTACAACTTTTCACTGCAACACTCTGCAACTTGACTGTGTGAAAGGTTTACCGCCTGCTCAGAACAGGCCTAAAATTGATGCAGAGCTTTTTCCAATTGAACTCTCTTGCAATGCTGGAGTTGCATCAGTTTAACGATGCAACTCCAGCAATGAGTCACTTTAGCGATAACAGATGCATCAGAATTTCTGATACATCTGTGAAAAGGCGTGCCATGGAGCTCTGTATTGTAAGTACAGCGCATCCATGGCATCATTACGGGATATGTAGCAGGTGCAAGAAATCTAACACATCAATGATGATGCGGCAGTTTCTTGACAATGAGGCCCGAGTCCCCAAAGCATCCCTGAGAAAGTAGCACACAGAGCGTCACATTCATGATTTACTGTTGTGGAAAGATGCTTCTGGGTACTGTGACAAACCCTTACGTTTACATGCATTTTGAGAGGTACTATTCAGAATTGACTGTAAAGCCTATAATATTTTAACCAATTAATTGGGAACATTGTGTGTGAATTGTGAAATAAACTTTTACTCCTCCTTCTTTTTATTAACAATTGCAGCCCAATCACAAAAATCTATGTCACTTATTTAGAAGTGAAGAAAGGTTTTCTAATTCCTGCACCTTTTCCTACTAATATATAACAAGTATTTGCCACTCTAAAACACCTCTGAAAAATAAACCAATCAAAGGTCTGAAGTAGAATGTGTTCTTTAACACCTTTGTACATTAAATATTTTGCAGAAGACTAATACCAATAATCTTTTAAAATATATAATAGAATATGGAATTTGCATTTCTGAAAAGGCAGCAGAGGAGGTAACCTGCTTAATCTTTCACAAAGTGTTTAAATCCAGTAGTTTGGCTATAATTGTACACTAAGTAAAGTCACTTTAAATGGACTTTGAAGAACTCATTGTGGGATTGGAATCTTAATAGAAAAAAGATACCTTTGTTAAAATAGTCCACGGTTTGATCTGCATGCATCTCACATGGACAGAAGGCCCCCATGTGCCATGAATGTTGATTCCTGGATTGAGTTCGCTCTTACCTTGATGAATATCAAGGGACATTATTAGCATCTCTTTAAAGAAGCAAGCCACTGGTTCAATATTCTGAACTTCCACACAATTGTAAAGTAACTGTTATAACAAGTAAATTCACAAAGTGAAATGGTAGCATTGGTTGCTTTTTTCCTTTTGTTAATTGAATGCATGATTAAATGTTTTTGAACAATATTTTCCACCTTCCTCAATGTAATTTCATGATTTACTTATATGACAGTGCACTATATTTGTAGCAGCCTAGCTTAATCACTTGAAAGTAGCTTACTCATGGTGGTATTCTAATATAAGGATACATCTACACACACATATTCACTCATGCATACAAAGCAAAATAATGCCCAGGTCCATCATGCCAACATTTCAGTGTTCCCAAAGTAGAAATCCATCTACTAGACCCCCACAACCACTGCCTTTTCTAACCAAATGCACAAATGGTCTACAAAAAATCTAATAGCAATACTGACCAAAGACCAGAATTCTTTTCCCACCGCCCCAGAACAGCTATTAAACTGATCAAGTGAGTAGTACTCATAACACCAAGTCAAAATGTTCACAAAATGTCTATCAACTCCCATAACATGGCATTACATGTGCTTTCCCTGTCCAAAATAAAATGGACACATCAAAGTAAAAATAATCTAATCCAACAACATTGAAGGGGTGCTCCACTGACAAGTGTTAATGCCCCAACAATACCTTTCAGGAAACTCACATGATAGTATCCTGTAGCAAAGCGATTGCTAAATGTTTTTCCTCTCTAAGCCTCTCCTTCAGGAGGTCTTCCTTCTTCTAATACATTTCTGGCATTATCCTAGGGGAAGGTTATATCGCAAAACTCATGCCTGTACCACAGTGTCATACATACGCCAGTGTTTTGAACTACAGGGCTTGCACCATCACCGTTGAACAATTAACAACAGTAAGGTGCACTCAAAGTATGCTCATGTATTACACTGCTAAGCTGTAGAACATGTATGCAAGCATCTACCTGGTTATTTGTACTCGCTGTTGTGTCTTGTATTCTTTTAACTGTTTTTCATAGAAACTGAGTAACCATCTTCTATACCTGGAAATTTCATAATTCATATTTAGAAATCATAAAACTCTCTATGTAATGTGGACATTTCTAGTAGGACAAACTCACATATATTGTTTTCTGATGAAGTGAGTAACTCTCAACATTCCAAGAAAATGCTTTAAATATGCTGCGTGGCAGGGAAAGGGCAGAAATGTGCCATAATTAAAGTAATACATTTTTGCCTTTTTCCTAATCTGGTGCAGTTTTTGGAGGATTGTTTTTGTGCAGGAAGGGGCACCCTCCTGCACAAAAACAATCCCATGAAGAATGTCCCTCTTTCTACGTGTGTGGCAGAATGCAGCACACATAGAAAGAGGAAAAAACAAGGAGAAATAAACATATTGCTGCTTGTTACGCCTCCACTGGGGAGGCGTAGGAAATTTGGTGCATTTCCATATCCACCACTTTTAGTAAATCTGGGAATGCGTCAATGTCCATGGTGTTGAGTGGGAACACCCGGCAACACCCATGGACCCCTCCCTCAGGCAGAGTAAGGCAACAGCGTGATTTATGCTCCATTGCTTTACTCTATATGTATCAAGCCACTCAGGGCCATGCAAGGTGGACTTGCATAGCTGGATAAATCGCAATTTGGAGTTGCTTTGCACATGTACCATGTTGTGTGATGCAAGAGGAATGCAACTCACTTATAGATATGTCCCTAAGCCACGCAATCAATCACTTTTAGGTGAACCTCGTAGATAGTTTTGTGGGAATTCAGCAACTTTTTATGCTCTCTGCAGATCTCTTCTGGCTAAATCAAATAACTATTTTTCCCAGAAAGCGAGTGATACTGCACTTTCAGTGAAAACTGTTTCTGAATTTACCTTATAAAACCATGCCTTGGAGAGCAGTAACTCTCTATATTTGCTATTGCTAATTTCTGACTGGACCTCGTAAATATTTTCCTATGATCTAAGTAACTATCTACATGTCGTATTAATCATATCTTACACACATATACATAGAAATTGAGAATCTCTCTACATTCAATTGAACTCACTTCTGAGTGAACCTCACAAAATCTTCCATGACAAATGAGCAACTCCATACATTTCCTAGAGGTCACTTGTGAGTGTTTCACAAATTATTTTTTCGTATGAAATGAATAAGTTCAATAGAAATTTTATCTGGGCATTCCTTAAACAATTATTGTTCTAAAGGATTGAATAACATTTTACATTCCCTGTCTATCACTTTGGAGTGGACCTCAGAAATAGTTCTTTAGGAAATCAACAACTTTCTAAGTTTCAAATAAATTACATGTGACTGAACCACAGAAATATGTTCCTGACAACTGAATACATTTCTATGTTCCATAGTAATTTCTTTGAAATGCACTACACATATCTCCAAAATGAGAAACTTTTTTTATTTCCTTGTAAATTGCTTCCAGGTGGCATACACATTTTTTGCAAGAGGAACTGAATAACTGTCCATGTTTTTGTATATCACTTATGGATGTGCCTCACACATACTTATCCCAGGAATTTTATATCTCTCTAAATTCTCTATAAATCTCTTCTTGGTGGACCAAATATTTTACCTACTAACTGAGCATGTCCCTGATTCTTATTAAACTGCGTCAGGGAAGACTTTTCCAATACCATTGTACTGTCAAAACTATAGTTGGATCTTTCAAGAAAACTACACCATACTGCTCTTAGTCTTGATCTAGATTTAGCTGAGTTGAATACAGAGCATACCTTACGTCATCAGAATATGACTCAATTTCAACGTTTCCTACTAGCAAGCTTCTGGTATGTCATTTTGCTTTCATTCCTAAGATTCATATTGCTTGCTGTCTACATTGTTTAGACTTCTTTCCTTTGCTTGCTTTTTTTCCAAGATCATGCCTCATCCTCCCAAAACCCTTCATGCTTTCCACTACTCTAAGGATTCCCATCAATACCCATCTATCGATTCAGTTTCTCTGCAACTTGAGTCCACAGGCAGCTTCCTTCCAATGAGAACAAACACCACGATGCAAATACCATATCAGAGGCAGCATATGATTGCATTGCCTAAAATGAGCACTCAAAGGTTTCATTAAGATATGAGCTATCCTTACACTTGATAATATAAACAATGTTAATGATAAAGTATGACTTCAACTGCTGTAGTGTGAAACAGTTGATAATATAACATTTAAGTATTCAATGTTATATCAGAACTAAATGACTGTTAAACCTTTTGGTGAGGAGGCTCCAGGCCATTTTCCACACCAATGTGCATGTGCTGAGGACGGATCTAGGTCGTCCTAACACAAGAGGCAGGAAATCCCTCTGGGATTTCCTTTGATGTCGTTTAGCCTTGGGAGCTGGGGAACAGCTTCTCTAGCTCCCAAGGCTCTTTTTTTTCTCTGAAATGATGATCAAAGAGCTTGGACTGCTGAAGTCATTTTCAGAGAAAATGAAAATGAAATGAACCAATCAGCTCACTTTCACTGCTTCGGAGCTCAGCAGGACTCACATTGACCTTGGTTTGAAGCTTGCCTGTCACGTTCAATAGCCCCAGGCACACAAGTGAGGTTGCATTTTTTCTGGGACAAGTGAAAGAATGCTCGGTGGTAGGAATTCTGTGGATCTCTGATGATTCTGGAAATTTACGTCACAGAACTACGAGGAAAATGTGCACTTTTAGGCAAGGTTTAGCGTTCTCAGGGCATTGTGGGTAACAAAACTTTGTGGAATCCACACAATGCATATCACCCTGGACTTCCCGGAGTGTCTAGTTTTCATGCATGCATGTCCAGGTTTGGTGGGTTTCCTTGAGTGGCCATCGATCCTCGGCCAAAAAACATTGCTACCTCCATTGCCAAAGCATATCATTTTTGTGACAGGATAAGTTGATGTCTCTACATTGAATTTTGGGGCCTTTATTTTTGGGGGTACTAGGCCTACCCACACACATGAGGTACCATTTTTATTAGGAGACTTAGGGAAATGCTGGGTAGAAGGAAGTTTGTGGCTCACCACGTATTCAAGGACTTTCCACCACAGAAGTGTGAGGAAAATATTTTTTGGTCAACGTGTGAGGTTTGCAAGGCACTCTGGGTAAAAACAACCTGGTGAGAACTATTAAAGTCAACCAATCCTAGATTCCTCTAGGTGTCTAGTTTTCACAAATGTCCAGGTTTGCTAGGTTTCCCTCGGTGCCGGCTGAGTTGGGCCCAAAATCCACAGCTAACCACCCTGCAAAAAATGGGTCAGTTTTGAGTGGAAAAATGTGTTGTATCCATGTTAAATTTTGGACCGTTTCCTGCTGTAGGCCCTAGGCATACCCACACAAGTGAGGTAACATTTTTTTCAGAAGACTTAGGGGAATGCTGGGTGGAAGGGTGTTTTTGGCTCCCACAGATTCCAAATCTTTCCATCACAGAAATGTTAGGAAAATGTGTTTTTATTAGTCAAAGTTTGAGATTTGCAAAGGATTCTGGTAAAAACAACCTAGTGGGAGCCATGCATGTCACCCCACCCTGGCTTCCCCTGGGTGCCAAGTTTTTTAAAAAGTACAGGTTTGCTAGGTTTCCCTAGGTGCCGGCCTGAAATCCACAGTTACATACTTTGCAAAAAATGGGTATTTTTTGAGTGGAAAAATGTAATTTATCTATGTTATGTTTTGGGCCGTTTCCTGTCACAGGTCCTACCCACACAAGTGAGGTACCATTTTTATCAAAAGACTTAGGGTGATGCTGGGTGGAAGGAAGTTTATGACTCAAGAACTTTCTGTCACAGAAAAGTGAGGAAAATGTGTTTTAGCCAAAGTTCGAGGTTTTCAAGGGATTCTTGGTAAAACAACATACTGAGAGCCACAGAAGTCACCCCATCCTGGATTCTCCTAGCTGTCTAGTTTTTAAAAAATATACAGGTTTGCTAGGTTTCCCTTGGTGCCGGCTGATCGAGGGCCCGAAATCCACAGCTACCTACTTAGTAAAACATTGGTTAGTTTTGAGTGGAAAGATGTGATGTGTCCATGTTGTGCTTTGAGCAGTTTCCTGTTGTAGACGCTAGGCCAGGGTTCTGTAAAGTCAGTCCTGGAGAGCTGGGTCCATGCAAGGTTTTTAGCATATCCACATTTAGAAAAAAGATGTTTCAGAAATCTACATTCTTCTAAATGTGGATATGCTAAAAATCTGGCATGAACCCGGCTCTCCAGGACCGACTTTGCAGAACCCCGCACTAGGCCAATGCACACAAGGGAGGTACCATTTTTATTGGAAGACATGTGGGAGCATGGTATAGTAGGATATTTACTATCACCTATTGGAGTTTGCTGCATCTTTGGCTTCCAAATGAAAGCCAGTATAAAGAAAAAATAATTCTGAAAAATACCCTCTAAATGGTATGCTAGTGGGGATAGGGAAGGCTAAGCAGCAAAAGGGTTAACCTGCATCTGGCAATGCAATAAGCAAGCTAACATGTTAGAATACCTGTGCAACCCTTCAGTGAAACGGTCAGTTAAGATGCTCCAAACAGAACCCCAGGTAATTCCAACCAGCAGAAGAGGTCAAAAAGTTATTCACAGATATATTCAACATGTTTCCAATAGTTCATGTAGGGAGCTCTGATTGAACCCAAACATAGCACAAATAAAGAACTCTTCCAAATATAATCATGCTTCTATTTCAAGAGAAGACATGGTAAAGTGCCAGTAACTTCATAGCTTCATTTTAGCACTGTCCACTTGCCAGGGACAAATCCAGAGACAGGCATTGTGTAATTATACCAGTTCTAATGTCCATGCCTTATTTTAGCACCCTTACTGACATTCTCTTTTTATGAGCCCTTCCCTCACACTCTTAGGCCCTCATTACAACCCTGGCGGTCGGTGTTAAAGCGGCGGTAATACCTCCAACAGGCCGGCGAGAAAGAAAAATGCGATTACGACCACAGTGGAAACCACCAACATAGACAGCCACTTTAACACTGCGACCGCCACGGCGGTAGCAACAAACAGCGTGGCGGTAACCGCAAACAGACAGGCGGAAGACAATGTACCGCCCACCCTATCACAAGGTGCCAATCCGTCACCTTTTCCGGGGCGGAACCAACGCGATCAAAAACACAGTGGAAACAGTACACAGAAGGGGAAATCACTCACCTCTCCACACCCCACGAGGAACCAGGACGCAATGGAGCCAGAACTGCAGATCCTGCCGGCGATCGTCTTCCTACTACTCTATCAGGAGCTCCAGAGACGGCGGCACGACCACAGTGAGTAATGCACCTACAACACAGGGGAGGGGGGGAGGGGGGGAGGGAAAAGAGAGTGACACACACACGCAACACACAACACCCCCACCCACAACGCCATACACACAAATACATGCTGCAACATTACATATACATCCGCCCACCCCCCCTTCAATAACGCAAGGACAAAAGGAATTGATTTGAACGATTGTAATAAATAAAAATCCAGTAGTCAAAACTCTAAATACAGTATATCCAATTATGTACACCAACTACACAAGTCTGGATAGTGCACCAATCATTGTCCGTGGACCACTGGGCCCAAAATGCATGGGCGAGGCCCACACTCAATACCTGACTCCAAATGGAGAGAACACTGGAGGGGCATCAGATGGAAAATAAACAGGCACCTCGGGGGATGGGGGCACTTCATCCTGATGAACGCACAACGCCACTGCTCCACGAGGGGGCTCAATGTCCATTGATGTATCCTGGGAAGTGCAAAGCCACAGTTTCTCAAGTCTCTCCAGTGGGTGATTTACCCACTGCTTTATCCTGGGGAGTGCCAAGCCACAGTCTCTCAAGCCTTTTCAGTAGGTGGGTTGCCCACTGCTTTATCCTGGGGAGTGCAACGCCACAGTCTCACAAGTGGATGCCTTTCTCCACTGGTTCTGGAGGGGGCTTTGTGCCCAGAGTGCTTCATCCTGCCAAGGACTGTGTTAGTGGATGTGATACTCCACTGGTTCTGGAGGGGGCTTTGTGCCCAGAGTGCTTCATCCTGCCAAGGACAGAGGTAGTGGATGTATTTCTCCACTGGTTCTGGAGGGGGCTTCGTGCCCACAGTGCATCATCGGACGAATGACCACTGGGGATGCCAGCCATGTCTGCGGTGGTGCCACTGGCTGAGGATGTTGCGGGCCACTGGCAGTGCTTGCAGTGCTGTCAGTCGCGGCAGTGCTGGCAGCGGGGTTTGTGGCAGCGGTGCTGGCTGCGAGCTCTGTGGCAGCGTTGCTGGCTGCGGGCTCTGTGGCAGCGGTGCTGGCGGCGGTGCTGGCTGTGGGCTCGGTGGCAGTTGTGCTGGCGGCGGGCTCTGTGGCGGCAGTGCTGGCGGCAGGCTCTGTGGCAGCGTTGCTGGCTGCGGTCTCTGTGGTGGTTGTGCAGGTGGCTGGTGCTGGTTGCGGGCTCTGTGGTAGTGGTTGTGGCGGCGGGCTCTGTGGCAGCGGTGCTGGTGGTGGGCTCTGTGGCAGCGGTGCTGGTGGCAGTGCTGGTGGCGGTGCTGTGGCGGTGCTGGCTGTGGGCTTGGTGGCAGCGGTGCTGGTGGTGGGCTCTGTGGCGGCGGTGGTGATGGCGGGCTCTGTGGCAGCGGTGCTGGTGGTGGGCTCTGTGGTGGCGGTGCTGGCAGCGGTGCTGGCTGCGGGCTCAGTGGCAGCGGTGCTGGCAGCGGGCTCTGTGGCGGCGGTGCTGGCGGCGGACTCTGTGGCGGCGGTGCAGGTGGCTGGTGCTGGCTGCGGGCTCTGTGGTAGCGGTGCTGACGGCAGGCTCTGTGGCAGCGGTGCTGACGGCAGGCTCTGTGGCAGCGGTGCTGGCGGCGGGCTCTGTGGCAGCGGTGCTGGCGGCGGGCTCTGTGACGGCGGTGCTGGCGGCGGTGCTGGCGGCGGTGCTGGCTGCGGGCTTGGTGGCACCGGTGCTGGCGGCTGGCTCTGTGGCAGCGTTGCTGGCTGCGGGCTCTGTGGCGGCGGTGCAGCGGCTGGTGCTGGCTGCGGGCTCTGTGTCAGCGGTGCTGGCGGCAGCCTCTGTGGCAGCGGTGCTGGCCGCGGGCTCTGTGGCAGCGGTGCTGGCTGCGGGCTCTGTGGCAGCGGTGCTGGTGGCGGGCTCTGTGGCGGCGGTGCTGGCGGCGGACTCTGTGGCGACGGTGCAGGTGGCTGGTGCTGGCTGCGGGCTCTGTGGTAGCGGTGCTGACGGCAGGCTCTGTGGCAGCGGTGCTGACGGCAGGCTCTGTGGCAGCAGTGCTGGCGGCGGGCTCTGTGGCAGCGGTGCTGGCGGCGGGCTCTGTGACGGCGGTGCTGGCGGCGGTGCTGGCTGCGGGCTTGGTGGCACCGGTGCTGGCGGCTGGCTCTGTGGCAGCGGTGGTGGTGGCGGGCTCTGTGGCAGCGGTGCTGACGGCGGGCTCTGTGGCAGCATTGCTGGCTGCGGGCTCTGTGGCGGCGGTGCAGGTGGCTGGTACTGGCTGCGGTCTCTGTGGCAGAGGTGCTGGTGGCAAGCTCTGTGGCAGCAGTGCTGTCGGTGGGCTCGGTGGCAGCGGTGCTGTCTGCAGGCTCTGTGGCAGCGGTGCAGGTGGCAGGCTCAATGACAGCAGTGCTGGCGGCAGGCTCTGTGGCGGTGCAGGTGGCGGTGCAGGTGGCAGTCTTCTCCACCGTACATGTTGTCTTCGACGTGGACAGAAGGTGTGACACTGGTCCCTCAGTCGGTGCCACCATGCCCTCTCCTGACCTGCCCTTCAGTTTCTGCCCCTTCCCCACCCAGGATGGTGGCGCAGCTGTCTTGCCACTATCGCCTTTCATTTTCCCTGAGCCCTTGGTGGCAGGTGTTTTCTGCTTCTCCCTCCGGGATGTGGGCAACTTTTTTAATTTTGCAGGTGGCGGAATGTCCTTGCCCTCGCTCCGTGGCACACTGGCAGCCTTGATGGTTGCCGCACTCCAGTAGCCCACAGTTGCTGGCACCACTGTGCCTGGGGATGTGGTGGCTGAGGTGCTGGGTTGGGACCTGGAAAGCCTGGCCCTAGGGGATGGACGGCGGAGGAGGTGTAGGGAAGAGGTCAATATTAGCCAGGAAATATTTTTTAGACACACTGAGACGGGTAGATGGAGGGGGTTTGGGAGTGGAGGAAGAGGTAGTGGTTGTAGGAGGTGTACATCTGCTGAATTTGGGTGAAGGTGCATGGGATGGAGGCTGTTGTGAGGTGGATGGCTGTTGGGTGGGTGTGTACCTGCGCTTGTGTACTTTGGGAGGGGGGCTCACAGGCACACTGGGAGAGGACACAGGGGATGTGTGAATGGTAGTGGGGGTGGTGAGTGCTTGTGAGCGGTGTGTGGTGATGGGCGTGCTGGTGATGGAGCTAGTGGCTGAAGATGTAGTGCATGCAGGTGTGAGTGGAGATGAGACTGGGAGGAGGAGGGAGACGTGGAGGAGGGGGACACTGTGTAGGCAGTGGATGTTGGTATGTCTGCATGGGTATGATGCTTGTGTGAGTGCCTGTGGGATGAGTGGTGCTTATGTTTGCCTGAGCCACCCTTGTGTGTTGATGTGTGTGCATGCTGGTCTGATGGTGTGCTTGGAATAGGATGAGGTACAGGGGATTGGGTCTGGGGGGAGGAAGTTGGAGGGGGAGGCTGGACACAGGGACACTTGCTGCCATCAGTGCTGAGGCCAGAGCCTGAAATGCTCTCTATTGGGCTGCCTGGCCAGAATGAATGCCCTCCACATATGCATTGGTTTGTTGCAAATGCCTCTCAACACCTTGGATGGCATTTAGAATGGTAGACTGCCCAACACTGAGGGATCTCAGGAGGTCAATAGCCTCCTTTCTGAGGGCAGCAGGGCTGACTGGGGCAGGGCCTAAGGTGCCTGGGGCGAAGGAGATGCCCACCCTCCCGGGTGGACGGGCACGGGAAACATGCTGAGGGGCTGCTGGGAGGGTGGTGCTGGTAGGAGGGTGGCGGCTGTACCTGTAGACGCGGTGGGCACAGAGCGGCCCGCCACCGCAAGGGAGCTCCCATCAGAGGACTAGTCGGTGTTGCTGGTCTTAGCTCCTGTCCCCACCGTGGAGCTCCCCTCGCCCTCCGTCCCACCGGTGAATTCTGAGTCCATAGTCTCGCCCTCCAGGGCCATGTGTGATGCAGCTCCCTCCTTCTCCGGTGGCACAGCTCCTCTGCCTGATGATGCTAATGCACACAAGAACAGGGAGACCACAAAGAGGGGGGGGAAGAAAGTAGAAAGACATGTTCAGTGTATGCAATACCGCTACTGTTGGCAGACACTACAGACACAGCAGACCTCTGCACTACGCCATGCACTTATAGTTCCTAGATTATTCACAGGGCCATGGGGTACAAGGCCTATGCCCAATTGCTGCACACATGGAAGTCACAGGAGCCTCACTAGGTGTAGATGGCACCAACCACTAGTGGGGTTGGGGTGCCACTGAGCCTGCCTCACAAGGGACCTTGCCTACCAAGCTGGTCCTGGCCTAGGGGAACCCACTGCCCACCTCCCCTACCCAGACACCTCGTAATGCACGCAGAGTCAGCTGAATGATAGTGTACTCACCCCCTTGTGGCTGCTGTGATGCCCTCAAACGCCCATCCAACTCCTGATACGCCACCGCCAGGATCCGGAACATCAGGGGGGTCATGGTGTGATGGGCACCCCTCCCACATTGGGAGGCCATCCCCAGCTGGGCCTCCGCCGTCTTCTTGCTCCAGCGGCGAATGTCCTCCCACCTTTTTTCCGCCAGTGGGTGCTCCGTCTGTGGTGGACCCCCAGGGTCTGGATGTCCTTGGCGATGGCACGCCAAATATCCTTCTTCTGGTGGGCGCTGACCTAGAAGAATAGTACAGGGGAAAAGGATAATCTTTACCAGTCTGGACCGAGATACTTATTGGCCCACATTCCCACTCTTGCCCTGACGCACATACACTCACTGTCCGCTCACGCAGGCCTCAGTCCCCCCCCCCATGTATCTTCCAGCCACACCACTCCAAACAGGCATTGGCCATGCAGCATGCTCACAGTGTACTCACCTGTTTGTCTGGAGGACCGTAGAGTAGCGTGTACTGGGGAGGACCCCATCCACCAACTTCTCCATCTCCTCCGAAGTGAAGGCAGGGGCCCTTTCCCCAGACACATGAGCCATCGTCGCTTCCAGACCCAGGTCACAGCAGCACTTGCAGTGTAGGTCCTCTCCTGTCAAAGGTCAGGTATCAAGTGAGTGAACAGACAGAAAATGGCGGTCACGTCCGTGGCGGTGCGTACCGTCACCGCCGGCGTACATCGTCATTGGCTCCTGGGGCCAATAGGGTCCAATGTTAACCAATGCAGAATTGCTCTGCGGTCTTCGACCACCTACCGCAACGGTGTTGAACGTCAGTGCAGTTACCTCATATCCCCTTGTCCCACCTTACAGGTCAGGCAGCCGTCACTTCAGGGTGCCACATGCCATTAATAATAACTGTGTCACACCTATCTAGGCCTTGCATACAGACAGTAACAGGCACATTGCGGAGTGATAAATGTGTGCTAATGACATTTTGTAATACCTCAGTGTTGGCTGACTCTCTGCTCGCTGTTCTCGTCCATAGGGCACGTCCGCTGGGGCAGGTGGTGAGATGGTGGCATCCTCCGGTGTACAGACCGACACGTAACAGTCACCTACAGACTTGATCGTGCAGCAATCCATGAACTGTGTGCCCAGTTGGAGCCAGACCTGATGTCAGCTATTAGCCATCCAACAGGGATCCCCCCTCTAGTGCAGGTCCTGTCAGTACTCCATTTCCTGGCAAGTGGGTCTTTTCACAGGGATGTCCCAGCCAATGTTCTCTAATGTGTTGTCCAGAGTGTTGTCTGCCTTGCTGAAACACAGGTGCAGCTACATCGTTTTCCCTCAGGTGGAGGATTTGCCTACAGTGAAAGGTGACTTCTATGCCCTGGGACATATCCCCAACCTCATAGGTGCCATTGATGGGACACATGTGGCCTTGGTACCCCCGCAGTGGTGAAAAGGTGTACAGAAACCGGAAGAGCTACCATTCGGTGAATGTGCAGCTGGTGTGTTTGGCCGACCAGTACATCTCCCATGTGAATGGCAAGTTTCCTGGCTCAGTGCATGACACTTACATTCTGAGGAATAGCAGCATCCCTTATGTGAGGGGGCAACTCCAGAGGCACCGTGTGTGGCTAATAGGTGAGGACAAGGACCCTATACCCTGTGAATAGTTGTCTGGGGTTGTCCCCACAGGTTAGTGTGTGTCTAATAGTTGCCCCTCAATATTTTCAGGTGACTCTGGTTACCCCAACCTGTCATGGCTACTGACCCCAGTGAGAGATCCCAGGACAAGGGCAGAGGAACGCTACAATGAGGCACATGGGTGAACTAGGAGGATTAAAGAAAGAACCTTTGGCCTCCTGAAGGCCAGGTTCGGTGCCTCCATATGACAGGTGGTTCTCTCTACTACTCACCAAAGAAGGTGTGCCAGATCATCGTGGCATGCTGTATGCTGCACAACCTGGCTTTGCGATGACAAGTGCCTTTTCTGCAGGAGGATGGGCCAGCTGGAGGTCTTGTGGCAGCTGTGGAGCCTGTGGACAGAGAAGAAGAGGAGGCAGAAGAAGAGGATATCAACAACAGAAACAACGTTATCCAGCAATACTTCCAGTGAGACACAGGTAAGAAGATATCACTGCCTCCCACATCTCATACTATTATTTGGCCTATCATACGTCTGTCATTTTCACCCAGTGTATGGGCCCTGACTTGTCACTTTGCCTTTCCATTTAACAGATGTGGGTCCCACTTTGTGACCTCTGCTACATCTCCTCATGGACTAAAGCTGTGTTACATCGGTATGTTGACATTTAAATTGACATTGCCATATTCCATAGTTATTGCAATTACAGATTTGTGAAAGCACAGAGTGACTCCAAATTGTTTTGTGATTGATGTGTGTTTATTTGTGTGCAAATAAGTGGAGGGGTTGTAAAATGGGCAGGGGGGATGGTAGAGGAATGTCCATGGCAGAGTCCAGTCTATTTGTTTCACAGGTGCATTGTCCAAAGGGGCATAAGAAGTGGAGCAAGGGCAGTTGAAGGATGGACAGGGTGACAAAGTTGGACAGAAGGATGACATTCAGGGGGGTCTCATTTTCTGGCGGGGGTCTTGGCATTATTCTCTGTCTTGTTCCTGGATCTCAGGGACCATTTGTTCGGTGTCTCTACATCTGCAGGGGGTGGGGTGCTGGTGTTGTGGTCCTGTGGTGGTGTCTCCTGTCCACTAGCACCGGCGAAGGTGGTGGGCTGTTCATCATCCAGGCTAGTGCCAGGGGCCCCTTGTTGTGCCACAGTGTCCCTCCTGGTGTTGACTAGGCCCTGCAGAACCCCTACAATGGTGACCAGGGTGGTGTTGATGGACTTGAGTTCCTCCCTGATCCCCAGATAGTGTTCCTCCTGCAGCCGCTGGGTCTCCTGAAAGTTGGCCAGTACCGTTACCATCATCTCCTGGGAATGATGGTATGCTCCCATGATGTTCGAGAGGGCCTTGTGGAGACTGGGTTCCCTGGGCCTGTCCTCCCTCTGTCGCACAGCAGTCCTCCCAGTTCCCCTGTTTTCCTGTTCCTCTGACCCGTGAACCGTGTGTCCACTACCACTGCCCCCAGGTCCCTGATTTTCTTGGGGTGGTGGGTTTGCCTGGGTTCCCTGTAGTGGTGGACACACTGCTGCTTGATGTGTCCTGGGGACAGAGGGATGGGCCCACTGGGTGGGTGCTTTGCTGTTTGTTTCCTGAGGGGGGAGGCTCTGTGGTGGCTTGTGCCAGTGTCAGGGGAACCAACTGTCCCGAGGACCCAGATGGGCCAGGCTGGTCATCTTGATCCAGTTGTGCAGAGCTGCTGTCATCACTGTGGGCCTCTTCTGTGGGGGGACTGGACATGTCTGGAACCTCCTGTCCGGTGACGTTGGGTAGGGGTCCTGCAGGGGTGTAAAGGCATGATTATTGCATCTGTGTGTGCCATCGTGTGCATTGGGTGAGTGACCCTGTACTCCAGTGCTTGCATTCTTGTCTAGGTTCTTGTGTAATATTTGGTTTGGGGTCTGTGTGAGTATCCGTTCTGGACATGCTTTGGTGATGGGTGTCCATGCTTTGGTGTTGCATGCAGGGCTTGGTGTTGGGATGTGTGGGTTGTGATAGGGGGACATATGTGAGGTGTTGGAGTGATGGAGATGAGGGTGAGCGTGGGGGTATGTGATGGCATGTAGGTAGGGTGGGGATTAAAGTAGTAAAGATTTGCCTTACCAGAGGCCATTCCTCCTGCTACTCCTGCGAGGCCCTCAGGATGCAGTATTGCCAAGACTTGCTCCTCCCATGTTGTTAGTTGTGGGGAAGGAGGTGGGGGTCCACCGCCAGTCCTCTGTACAGCTATCTGGTGCCTGGAGACCACGGAACGCACCTTCCCCCGTAGGTCGTTCCACCTCTTCCTGATGTCATCCTGTGATCTGGGGTGCTGTCCCACTGCGTTGACCCTGTCAACGATTCTGCGCCAACGCTCCATCTTCCTAGCAATGGAGGTGTGCTGCACCTGTGATCCGAATAGCTGTGGCTCTACCAAGACGATTTCCTCCACCATGACCCTGAGCGCCTCCTCAGCGAACCTGGGGTGTCATTGAGGTGCCATGATGCGGTGTGGGTGGTGTGTGAGGTGGTGTCTGTTGTGATATGTGAGGGGATGTGTTTGTGTTTGTTGTCTGAGGTGCGTGGATGTTGTGTGAGTGATGATATTGTGTGCCTGTGGATGCTAGTGTTGTTTCTGGTGGTGTCTCTCTCTGGCCATCTATCGCAATTCTGGTCATAAGGGTTTGTGGGTGATGTGTGTGTGTATTTTATATTGGATTGGGTGTGTGGGAGTGGTGTGTGTATGTGTATCAGGTGTGTGTATTTCGATTTGTCCAATGTGGTTGTGTTTTGTATATGTGTGTGTATTTTGAGTGCGGCGGTGTGTACTGCCAATGGAATACCACGGTTGAAAGACCGCCGTGTGGATTTGTGGGTTGTGATAGTGTGGGCGTATTCCTGTTGGCGTGACGGTGTCGGTTTTGTTATCGCCAGTTTATCACTGACCTTTGGTGTAGCGGACTTGTGTGGGTGTCTGGATTTTGGCGGATTCCGAGCTTTGGGTCGTAAAAGCTGTAGCAGTATTCTGCCGCCGCAGCGGTGTTTTGGCAGTCTTCTGAACTGAGGTAAATGGGATTTACCGCCAATGTTGTAATGAGGGCCTTAATCTTCACATTTGAGCTGCCACTGTAGTGTTGTTTATAAGTCCTAGGTTATAACTTTAATACTCTGAGCTTGGGCTTCCAACCGGTTTCCTTTTTCCCTGTGCTTGAATGGCATGCCACTCCTCTTGACCCACTGGATCTGTGCACCGCATCTGGGCTCACACCTCTGGTCATTTTTCTAATTCCTCACAGGCTCTAGTGCCTGCCACCATGAAAGAAGAAGGGCCTATGGTAAGGAGGAGGATACTTCATAGCCCGTCTTCATCTCTACTGATAGAAACCTGGATTTGATAGCCTCAAGCTCACTTCTTCCTTTCCCTCTCCCTCTCCTTCAAGTCTAATTTGTGTAGGAACTTCCTAACAATATATTGCCCCTCCTTTCCCCACCACTATCTGTCCTCCACTCATGTGGTTCCTCCACTATAAAACTCAAGGTCCTGCCCCCTCCTCCTCACCAACAGTCCATGGTTTTCTCAGCTTCCTGAAATATACTTGCACAAAGGATTATTCCTTCTCCCTGTGACCTGCCTGTTCTTCCTTCCTAGGTAGCTGAGTTTGCTCTGCCCATTCTGGAACAAAGTTTCTGTTGAAAAATCTAGCAATTTTGTTTTGCCATGCTACAATGTAGTGTTGTCTCTTCTTGATGGTGTGCTCCCATCCTCCCACTACGTGCCCTCCCCATAACCACAGAGGCCCCTGTCTTGGACACTTCTCCTTCAGAGCTTAGTTCTGGGGTACGTTACATTCACCTAATCATAGTACCTAAAGAATACAGCTGGCAATACCCTGCAAGTGGAATAGGAGCTTCCTATCCTCACACAAAACTACATATCAGATCAAATCTACGCATGTTAGATTAAGGGGGTCATTCCACTCCGCCGCCCGCCAAAGTTCCCCCGTCGAAAGACCGCTCTGCGGTCAAAAGACCACGGGGGTCATTTCGACTTTCCCGCTGGGCCGGCGGGCGACCGCCAAAAGGGCGCCCGCCAGCCCAGCGGGAAAGACCCTGCAACAATGAAGCCGGCTCCGAATGGAGCCGGCGGAGTTGCAGGAGTGCGACGGGTGCAGTAGCACCCGTCGCGATTTTCACTGTCTGCAAAGCAGACTGTGAAAATCCTAATGGGGCCCTGTTAGGGGGCCCCTGCACTGCCCATGCCAGTGGCATGGGCAGTGCAGGGGCCTCAGGGGCCCCACGACACCCGTTCCCGCCATCCTGGTTCTGGCGGTGTAAACCGCCAGAAACAGGCTGGCGGGAAGGGGGTCGGAATCCCCATGGCGGCGCTGCAAGCAGCGCCGCCATGGAGGATTCTCTGGGCCAGGGGTTGCCCTTTTCTGACCGCGGCTTTACCGCCGCGGTCAGAATAGCCCTGGAAGCACCGCCAGCCTGTTGGCGGTGCTTCCGTTGCCCTCCGCCCTGGCGGTCATAGACCGCCAGGGTTGGAATGAGGGCCTAAATACACTACACTTACACATTTACTTCATTGCACTGAAGCCATAAGTCAGGTAACAGACAACTACGCATCCAGTAAAAAAGAAAATGAACATCAAATCTGTATGACATTTTCATATATAGTACAGTACAGTGAATTTGCATTGGATCAGACAAAACTCATCTTGGCTAACGGTCCATACAAACCATTACACTTTCATTTTTCCACCGAATTTCTGTGAAGGTGGTGGAAGAGTTCAAAATTCTCACAAGATACATTGAATAGCATATCATTGTGCATTATATATTATACATTGTTCTCCTTTCTGACAACCCCATGTCAAAACTGACCAATTTTCAAAGGAGAATGCCCACTGTCACAGAGTGGGTGGATGTCAACTGTTTACAGTTGAACATGATCAAAACAGAAAGTCTTCTATTAGTAAAAGGCACACACTCCTGGGGTGAGCACTGGTGGTCCAACTCCTTTGGGCCTCCCTCCAACCCAAGATCACCATAATAAATCTAGGCATATGGGTAGACCACACCTTAACCTTTGAAGCGCAGGTGAAATTGCTGGCAAGGATGTGTTTCAGGCTCTTGCAAGGTCTCAAACCGATTCTTGGACTTTTTGACTCTTGCACTCATTTGGGCACAAGTCCTATCCTGGCTATCCTATTGTAACATTATTTACCTGGAAGTCAACATGCACTCATGCAGTGGTTTGGTTGTTGTTTTCTCTTTCAAAATTCTGCTCTGCTTCTGGCCTCCTTCACAAACTGCATTGTCTCCCTGTGGAGAAGCGTGTGCACCTCAAGACCCTGTGTACTCCCCATAAAATCTTACTCTCTGAGGGAGCCCCCTTTCTATCTAGTTTGCTATCACTGTATAGTCCTTCATGGCCCCTGTGCTCACCCTACCTTAAGCTGGCCACTGTTCCCCGTGTAAGGAGAGTAGAGGCGGGAGGCTACTCGTTTCATGTAGAAGCCCCAGTTCTTTGGAATGCGCTTCCACCTTCTACCAGGAACGTCCAGAACCACTTATCCTTCTGAAATATTCTGAAGATCTGGCTTCTTTCTTCTTAGGATTTTCATTTTGGGCATTTTGCCCATCTGGCATTGTTGTAGTTAGTTGACACAAACGAGGCCTCGATATAAAGTATGAAAACCACTGGAGAAATAGGACCACCCTATTACATACTGCAATTGATGCAGAATTCTGTGTGAGGTTCTGATTAATGCATACAGTGGCAGTTGGTTGGCAGAACAAAGGGGGTCATTCTGACCCCGGCGGGCGGCGGGAGCCGCCCGCCTGGAAGGAACCGCCAGAATACCGCTGCGCGGTCAAAAGACCGCCGCGGGTATTCTGGGTTTCCCACTGGGCTGGCGGGCGACCGCCAAAAGGCCGCCCGCTAGCCCAGTGGGAAACACCCCTCCATGAGGATGCCGGCTCCGAATGGAGCCGGCGGAGTGGAGGATGTGCGACGGGTGCAGTAGCACCCGTCGCGAATTTCAGTGTCTGCTAAGCAGACACTGAAATTCAGGGTGGGGCCCCCAGGGGCCCCACAACACCCCATACCGCCATCCTGTTCCTGGCGGCCGAAGCCGCCAGGAACAGGATGGTGGTATGGGGGTCAGAATCCCCATGGCGGCGCCGCCATGGAGGATTCTACAGGGCAGCGGAAAACCGGCGGGAGACCGCCGGTTTTCCCTTTCTGGCCGCGGCTGAACCGCCGCGGTCAGAATACCCTGGGGAGCACCGCCAGCCTGTTGGCGGTGCTCCCGCCGACCCCGGCCCCGGCGGTCCTTGACCGCCGGGGTCGGAATCAGGCCCAAAGTCTGAAATGTGTGAGAAATGGCTCAAAAATTTGGAAGCACTCCAACATCTTATATAACAATTTCTAGTGCATCTGAAGTATGCAATTGCACCATCTAGAGAAATAATGGCTAAGTAACTTCCTGGGGGCTGAGCAATATATAGTACATGAATCACTTAGTTCTTATGACCAATGGCACTACGGCTGAAAACAAATCCACGTGCTTGCTGTGAACCAGGATAGGTGCTATTGACTCTTAGGGCCAGATGTAGCAAGCTCAGAATTTGCGATTCTGAAATTGCGAGTCGGTGCGACTCGGAATTTCAGAATCGCAAATCCTGATGCAGAACGGTGTCTCAGACACCGTCTGCGACTCGCTATGGGGTCGCAAAGACCCACCTCATAAATATTAATGAGGTGGGTAGCATTTTGCGACCCCAAAGCGAGTCCCTGCACTCACAGGGATGGTGGCCTGCTGAAGTCAGCAGACCTCCATGTCTGTGACTGCTTTTTCAATAAAGCAGTTTTTTTTATTTTGCAGCCCGTTTTCCTTAAAGGAAAACGAGTTGTAAAATAAAAAAAAAACGAAACCATTTGGGTTCGTTTTTTCAGAGTAGGCGGTGGTCCATTGGACCACTGCCTGCTCTGAAAAAACATTTTGGGCAACATTCACAAAGGGGAAGGGGTCCCATGGGGACCCCGTCCCTTTTGTGAATGAGTTACCACCAGTGTGACGCTGGTGGTAATTGCGATGCGAGTTGCAAATAGAAAGGGAACACCCCTTCCTATTTGCGAGTCGCATTCACAATTTGCGAGTCAGTACCGACTCGCAAATTGTGAATGTGCATCGCAGAAGGCTGTTTGCATGGCGCAAACTGCGATTTTCGCAGTTTGCACAATGCAAACAGCTTACTACATCTGGCCCTTACTTCTCACTTTCAAAATTAAGCAAAGACACGAGATGCTAAGATGTAAATAATTTGGGGTCCATGCACTTTTTACTGATTAGCCCAATATTGATTAACTGCCAGCTATAGGGAATGATAGATGTATTCGTGGCTTTCATGGCTTCCAAAATAATGCATAATGAATTTTGGATAGAAGATCATGACATATGCATGCGATTTCCCAAGAAGTCCATTCCCTACTGAAAACTTGTGTTATTGTATGTGGTTAATTGTGCTGCATTGTTCAGTCATGTTAATATTTTGGATATCAGTTATTTCCATTTGTAACAAAGCTTTGAGGCCATTCAAAATATTTAAAAGGTGGCAAGGTTTAACTACAGTTTCCTAACTGAAATAACAGGGTGTCATGATCCTTGTGCATACAACTGTGGGACATCAAAGTCAATTACACTGTCTCCCCATGGGGCTCTACGAAATTTCAGGATAGCGAAGGGAACCTATGTGTAAGAGGAAAATGGTGAAGGGGGGAGGGAGACACTCATTAAAGCAGGTAGTTTGTTGGAAGACCTGGGCTGGACTAGCAGGATCAATGGTAATGGCAGAACATCTTCAACAGTAGTCAAGGGAATGCAACTTTTCTGTCATATGGTAAAATTTACCTTAAGCAACCAAAACCAGGTACACATAGATATTAAACAGACCAAGCAAATTGGGGAATTGATTTACTCAGTGCAGAGGGCACGTAAACTATGACTAAACCCCAACCTTAAGAGGAATCCAACTCAAGAACCAAATTAGAATGAGAGGAGCAGTACAAAGGAGTCTACAAGAAGGAAAACAGATCAGCAACAACACAAGCAAACATCAAAGTCCAGGAATGATACGGAACCGATGAGGGTGGAAAACAATAAAAATGAGACAGGTAGCTTAGTGTGAAGTGGGGGCACCTTCATACATGAATAGGAGGTCCTATAGCTGGTGGTGTGGCTAACTAAACAACTGTGTTGTGGAAGTGTTTGTCCTACATGTTTGTAGTTTCTACTGTCCTATTCGCCATCTATTTCATATTGTTTACATTTCTTCCGAACTGCTGCACCTGTTGACATGAAACAGGGTCAATATGATCTAAATTGCTCAAATACATTAGTAACACAAAGTGTTTGAATAAATAATCTGCCTGCTCGGTTCTTCCCTCTTCTTTAATAAGTATCATATTTCCTCAAGCTGTGTGTCCTTTCTTTTACGTTACAGGAATCACACCCAAATATTGGCTCACTGATTCGTGATAAGCTTTCTGTGTAGAATATCTAAAGCCTAACCCCTGGGATCTGCTTTCAGTGTATCTCAGACTATATCTAAATGTATATTTGTATTTCACTTATAATTTATGTAGGAGAGAGAAAAGTGTGTGGCTGTGTTTGCCTAGTTCTGTGCATATCTAATGTCCTGCAGATCCTCGATGTACATTGCTTGTCATAAAAGCTGCTCCTGTTGAAGTCGATAACATGTTTGAACTTGTATCACGATGGGGGAAAGAAATTCAAGGTGATGTTTAATATGACTTTGAAATCCCCACCCAGAATAAAAGGTCCATTGACTGATGCATATTCTACCATGAAAACGGTCAAGTAAGATTTAACATCTGCTTTTTGGTCCATATTTAAAGCAAACACAGAATGTTCAATTGTATAAGTGGCACTCAACAATCATCATTAGCCCATCTATGTAGAGTTACATGGAGATCATATCATTAAACATCATAACAGCTACCCATTGGGTGTTTGTCACCTAAAATATGAGTAATTTTTCATTTGCTGCCCTACCTTTTTCAGCAATATCCTTTGAGTGTGGGAAATGTGTGTCTCCTAAAGACACAATGTACCTGACTTAATATCCCTCAGATGCAAAAACACCTTTTTATGCTTTTTAGGATGAAGAAACCGGTTAACATTCCAGGATCGGATTCCTACTCTAAGATTCATGGTGAACATATTAGATATGGATGAATTGTCAATATGTATCACACTTTCTGTGCACCCAAGTTTAGTGAAAGTTTAGTGAAAAGTGAAAAGAAAAGGGCGATATATTGCATGAGAAAATGTTTGATTTAGGAATACTGGTTGGGTATATATCTGAGTTATGACATAGTAGCTAGATCCACAGTTCCCCGACATTTATAAACCACACTTTTGTGGCCTATATAGTGTTTGGCTGTGATGTTGTCTGCAAGTTTCACTTTGATGGTTTAGCCAAAAAAGCTAAGTGTGCTGTCTCTCCCTTAGAACTCCTTCATGTGGAGACATTGCAGCAGGGGTGCGAGGCATCTGTTGATTCCATACTTGGATTCAAAATTTTCAGACACTTCACAACTAATGAGTAAGCCTTCGCTGTTCTAATTGTTGAAGCAGAGGACAAGTGAGGCAATGATTACATGACTTAATTCTCACTTGCGAAGCTGTGTGAAAAAAGTATGAGCATAACCCTTAGCTAAAACAGTAGCAAATAAGGGCAGGCACATTTTAAGTCCGTTGTTGTCAGTGAATGTAAAACATAGGGCAAGTCTGCCTATTTCAGCTGGCTTGCGTCTGTCAAACCTGAATTAAAAAATCCGGAATGCAGGCAGAATTTCATGCGGCAAAAGAGTACCTGGTTCTGTGCTGTCAATATCTGTGACCACTATCAGGGGCCAGACAGTCTAATTACCTTCATTCAATTTTAATTAACTTAATTACGCTGACCATCATGAGAGCATATTTCCTAGCACAGGAGTATGTGGAAGACACCTGCCTGTAATGATGGGGGAGGGCGGGTCTGCAGTCTGCTGCTACATAGGCTTTCCTTCATGGGAAGTTGCTTTCAAGACCACTGTCCGGGCAATATATTTATCTTAATGCAGGTATCATTAAGATAATTACATAGTCCGCCCTCTCAATGCTCCTAAAAGCAACTGTGTTGGGGTTTGGACTATCTATTTCCACCGGCAGAAAAACCTAAATTACGTTCTGCCGGCAGGAAATAATTTTGATTTTTGACAGTTCTGAAATGGGCCTGAAAAGTTCACCTATTCCTATGCCTAACACCAAGATCCCAGATGATACTATCTCGCTCTAAGAATGGACTTCATGATATGGCAGCTATCCTGATGGTGGGGCTGAAGAGATCATAAGCTCTGTTACTAAATACATGACCAAATAGTGCATTAGGCAGGCACATTTTGACTAAGCAGACTCAATGACCCAGGGAAAACATAGGCATTAGACAGAGAATTACAAAAGGATAATGAAAAGTAAATACAGATGTAGCGGAATGTCCAGTTGCAATATAACTCAAAGAGTTAATTGGTATGCAGTGTGGTTTTGGAGCAAAAATAGAATCTATTGTCTAAGAGCCACCTTCATCTAAAATATGAAAAATGCTATTGTACAATGTTCGCCATAACTTAATGAAAGCCATCTCAGTGGATTAATATCTCATATTTTTGTATATATCATTAAAGTATGTACAGCACCACAAAACAAGTGCTAAAGTTTAGCATTGCTGGGCTAGCCTCAATAAATGTTGACACTAGTCCAGCAATGCTAGCCCCCCCGCCTTGTAAACAGAACAGTGTCACTTAAATGCTTGCCCTGAGCAGGCACTAAAAAAATAACACTGTGAAGGACCAGAATGGCGCAGTGAAATCTTGTAGATTTCACTGCACAATTTCTGCAGGCCCATTTGCAGGGGAAACATGCATACATTTGAGAGAGTGTAGCATATATATATTCTATATTAACATGAAATGTTTATGAACTAATGTGTAATAATGCCACATAGAAAATTTATTAAGGTATTTTGCTAAAACATGCGCTTGAAATGTGCCCACGGGGAGTGGCCGCCAATGTATACGCGGATTAATGAAACTGACTAATAATTATGAAATGTTATATTGAAACGTGATCTGTACTAATAATCAAAGGTTATATGTTAGAATTCTGTTAATAAGCCATTAGGCCTTAGTTAGCCTGAGTCGAGGCTTAGCTGCCTGGTTTCATATAAAATGTGTTTTTTCTAACGTGCAGTGTGCTGACTTGTTGAAGGACTTGAACTCTTGTTTTTCCAAACTAGAAGATGAATGTAACTGTAGTAGATCCGTTCTCATGAAATTCGACTGGCTTAGTAAAACATTCTTGCTGAATGCAACAGTGTAAACCACTTGCAGGTACAAGGTTGCCTGACCCGGTACAGGCAATGGAGCCACTGACTGAAGATGTGCAAAGGACCACAAGAGTATGAAATCATACCAGACATTCCACCCGCTAAAGACGTCAATCATAAGGACCAATAAAATACGTGAGAACTGTTATGGGGTGACAAATTTGATGAGATAATTGAAACTCTATTGGAGGGAGATAGTGGGGTGCAACCCCTCATCCAACCAAGTTTTAAGGGAATGTACAACAAAAATGGGATAAAAACCCTTGACACAAGGAAGTGAATTAGAATAGGAGACTAGGAGATAGATGAGAGGGAGATGCTGTCGTGTTTTTATGACGCAGACACTTTGTCACTCTGCATAGAGATTTTGCTGTTTGGTTCTTAAAACCATTCTTGCCTTATATTGTCCATTTACACTTTACCTCCTTATGAGGGAAGTGCCCCTTTACCTGACTTGCTGAATTCCTGGCTGATGGCGAATCAACTGATGACGAAGACCGAATCTCTGTGCTGACCCAATACGGAGGGTAACTATATGACAATGAAATTGTAATTGTCTGTTTGCTTTTCCTTTCTAGGTACCAACTGCTTCTTTTGACAGAGACCATAGCTAGATGTGTTCTAAATTGGTGTTACTAAATTGTTTTGCATGAAGCCCAACATGCCAATGCTAATTCGAGGTTAGGAGAGGGATTCACTAAACTGACGCAAATAGACAAATTACTGAATCTAAGCTTTGTTGAATAATGTGGTAACGTTACTCTGCTAAGGATAACCTATGTTGACGCTGTGTTATGGTCTAATATTCGTGATTCTTGCTTTCATTAAATCTTATCAGAGTTGCCATATTGTGACTATGCTAATGTGTTTCTTGGTTTTGAGATTAATAAACTTATTAGTAGAATTGTAATCAATAGGGAATAAACTTCACAAAATCCTGCTAAACTGGTGTGGTTATTAATGACTGAAAGGTCATGGTGGTTTTCAAGTTTATTAAATGTCTTTGATTAATTTGAATTGTCGCATTACTGCAAACTTTGATGACATTATTGACATATTAATTGACATGCTGATTAGCTATCTCGTCCTAAGGTGTCTTCAATCAGGGTCAGAAGATTCATTTGCCTAAAACGAGTCCCAAAGTGAGTAAATTAGTCATACAGGGATGCATTACCAGTTCTGGTAGCAGAGCGACAGTTTAGGTCCTTTGGGGCCCTAGGACGGAGGACTATTGTTTAAATTGTTTTTCAAGATAATGCAAATTGGAGGTATGATGTGTTTCTAAATTCCCCATGACTTTCCCGGAATCACGGAGCTCGCCTAAGTGAGTTGGGTATGTTCTCGGCGTTTTAGCATGTGTGGTATAGAAATTGCGCTTGCTCAGCTTATGCATATTGCCGATGTTTTGTGAAGGTAGTGTGGATTTAGGCCAGGTAATGTTGTTTTAGTAGGAGTTGGCGTACTCCGCAGTATGAGAGTAGCGAAGTCGGCGAACTTCATGTGAGTGTGGCGCATTATGCAAAAAAATTATCCACGTGGTTGTTGGTGACGTACGGACCCGTTGTGGTCTAAAACTCCGGAGGATATTGACAAGTGTAGGAGACACTTGGGTTTGTGTTGTGATTTGTGCGGTTTAGTAGGTCAATCGGGCGTGGTTGACAAGTCGAGTTTGAGTCAAATTGTGTGAATGAAACTTTCGATGGAGATTTGGCAAGTTCTAAAGTGCACTAGAACGAACCATTGACAAGTCGAGAGTAGGATTTGCGGGTCGAATTCTGCTTGAGGGTGCGGGAGCTGAGAAGGAGAGAGTAGCGGCTGAGGCTTCAAGTGAAATCTCTGTAAAGTTCTGAAGCGATTGTGTTACCCTTCCTGTAGTAAACGGGCAAATTTGGTTTTTCTATTGTTAAAGGTGGGCGCAATATATTGCATTAGTTTGTGTAAGGAGGACAAGCTGTAAGGCTTTGTCAGCTGCAGTGTGTGTGAGTGTGACGTCAGTGGTGCCGCGCTGGGATAGGTCAGTTGCTGAGAGGGGTCGCGCACGGATTGGCAGCCGTCCGTGAGAGGCAATTGGTTGAGAAAGGTGGGTAAAGAGTGTTCTGGGAATTAAAGTCACTTTCTGATCAGATTCTAAACAAAATAAAAGACGCAAAAATGAAGTTTTTCAAGGCTCTAAAGAGTGCTTGGAAGGGAGATACATATATTATGGCAAATGAAGGGGAGCCCACACCGCCTGAGGGTACTCCAGCTTATATTGTAATGGAGGAAAAGGGAGTCGCGCCATGTCTTTGGATGAAACAGTGGCACCAATTAACAGAGAAGGAGGGATGTTTAGCGTTTCCAGAGTACGGAACGTTTAATACAAGAATTTTTGAGAACTTGAGGTGGATGTTAAGTGTGCAAAAACCACCTCCGAGACCAGCTCAGTACGAGGCGTTAGCACTTTGGGATTTAATGGCCATACGACAAAGACAGCAGAAATTTGAAAGGAGAATGAAAAGAGAAGAAAAGACTTTAGCTGAGGCTAGATGGGACAATGAGACCAAGATGTGGAGAAGGGGAATAGTTGACGGACTTAAATTGTTCCCGGCAATAACACAAGAAGATGAGACACAGGGAAAGAAAGCCACTTGTAAGACAGACAAAGGCTCTAGTAAGCCAAAAGAGACTCAGAGGTCTTGGGTAGATGAAGATAATGCAGACAATGAATAGTTTCTTAACCAGTTGTTACATGATCGCCCGCCACCATATGCTATAAATGATAACGAGCAGAGCACTAGTGTAAGTTCTGAAGAACCAGCACAGAGTAAGGGCGTCTCAAGTACAGTGCAGACAAGCGATACAGTTCTGATACAGAATGGTGTCAGTGTACCCACTGCGCCAGAGACACAGATACAGTTGCAGCCACCACAGATTCAAAGGATTTATCCAGACGTCCCAGTACTAGAGACAAATACGAGTCTGATGGTGCCGCCTGATCCGATCAAAATTAGGGCAGATTGAGCCAACTCCGCAATTACTGCCCCAGCCACAGCAGCTGGTTCCGAGTTACAATGCAGTTGCAGGACCGCAGTCAGTAGCTACAGCACCTATGATGAATCAAGCTACAGGAGTTAATGTTCCACAGGATTTGGGACTTGGACAGTCACCAGCTGCCATATCATTGCCAATTACTGTTGGTCCACCACTACCACTGTATGCGCAAGGTAAGCTTGGTGTAAGCGATCAGGGAGTAATGACCCAAGAGGCGATAAGAGGAGGGTTTGCAGGAACTTCCCAAGGAATGACACAGGCAGCGGAGGGGCATAGATCTTTGTTAGACTTTAGTCCGATTGGGGTTCCTTGGGAGACAATGAGACAAGCAGGGTTAGGTACACTAACCCCACAGATAATGAGTACCAATACAATGCAGACACCAATGATGCAGTCAGGAAATATTTCATTGCAAGGCTTACCAGCGCAACAGTTGAACGAGTGGTTAGACAAGCTCAACACTCCGCAGATTACTGCAGTAACAGCAGAGAGGTCAGAGAGGGATGAATACCTGAACTTTGTGAGACTGGGTGTGGAAGCCATGGAACTAGTGTAAGGGACAATGGGGGTGAACAGATTAGAGTCGTACACAGAAGCAGAATTTAGGTATCTGTGCCCCAAAATCACTAAAGAAGTCGGCAAGGTGTATCAGAGGTTGGCAAACCTGGCAGATAAATAAGGCATAGACATTGAAAATACTAAACATTTGAAAAGAAGCTACAGATTAGATTTTGAGACTAAAGACTTTGAGCACATGAGATCTTCCGGGATGAAAGCGCATCTTAAAGAAATACTGCAGAGTGCTCAAATTTGGGGAGCCTTGGAGAAGTGGGAAGGCAGATGGACGAAGAAGAGAGATAAAGAGAAAGGCGAAAGTCCGGAACCAAAACAGGCTAAAGCCGCGCTGGACACGGGAACAATAAAAATTTTACCAATGAGAGAAACATCCGGAGGGTGTCCATGCACCGTGGTCTAGGGGTGACATCCTGTCATTCACAAATGACTATCCCATGATGAGGGAGAAGCCGATAGAATGGTACCAGCAGATGGACAGGTTTGTGAAGCTTGCAAAATGTCTTTGGGAGGACTTGAATACCCTGTTTGAAATTATAGTTCCACCTGACTTATGGCTTGAGTGCAAGAGAGATGTGGACTGGCCAACAGAGGAGCTGGCAAGGGATAAGGTTACTGGAGCACCATCCCCAGAAGTGATGAGGTATTATCATAAAGTGATTGAGTTTTTGAAGCAGAAAGTGTCGCCAAAAGTGACTGATTGGCAGAAAATCGATTGAACCTCACAGGAAGCCAAAGAGTTGATTCATGCTTACTATGAGAGATTGTTGAAAGCATTCAAACATTACAGTGGCACTGAGGTCATTGAGCCAAAAGACATGAATCATCTTGTGTTCAGGTTTGTTGAAGGGCTGAGACCAGAGATTAGCCAGATGATTAAGAATCATTTGATCTGTTGGCAAGCGAAGCCGATTGATGAGGTGTTGCAGTATGCGAAATACTGCAGTGACAAGATTGAGTTGAAGCAGAGAAAGTTGAAAGAGAAAGTGATGGTGATGCAGCTTAAGGTAGCACAAGCAGGAATGCATGGGAATGGAATACAACAGGTGGTACAACAGCAACCGCAAGGGAATGGCATGTTTCAGGCACAACCGAGAGGTCAAGGTTGAGGAGGTTTTGTGAACCGTGGTCCAGACTTGAATACTGTTGTGTTTCAAAATGATGTGCAGGGCATGAAAAAGATGTCACCATGTCACGCGTGCAGGGCGTGGGGCATTGGAAGCGGGAATGCCCAATGGTGGTGCAGCATGGTGTTGTTCAACAAAGCAATGATGTTGGTACATTCCAAAATGTGAGGGGTCCAAAGATGAGGGGCCAAAATCAGAACTTCCAGCATAACATGGTTCAGATGCAGGGGTTACAGCCCGTGCAGCAAATGCAAATGCTGCGTGCTCAACCAGCATAAATGCAGCAGGTACAACAGCAGGTTCCCATGGTACCTAGACAGCAAATGCAAATACCATTAGCTCCAATGGGACAGCAACAGGTGATGCTTCCTCAACAGGTCACAGGCCAAACGATGAGTCAAAATAACACAGTACAGCAGTTCCCATTACGTGGTGAGGATGGAATAAACGATGAATGGTCGGATGATTGTTCAGGCAGTGAGGAGTGCATGCTTGCAGCGTCCCTAGAGGTAGATCAGAGGGGTCCCTATGTAGAGGGATAGGTGATGGGTCATAAGGTTTCTTTCCTACTCGATACAGGAGCTACACGCTCTACAGTCAGAAGTGCAGAGGTTCCGAAATTGCCACTTTCAGGGCGTACCATAAGAGTGGTAGGAGTAGAAAATCAGTTCCTGACAAATCCGATTACAGACCCGGTCCAAGTTGAAATTGTCAACTTCCAGGGATTACATACATTTGTAGTCTGTGATTCGAGTCCCGTATCCCTACTGGGAAGAAACGTAGAGCCATATGTACAAAAGCTTTTTCCCAAAGACACAAAATGGGTAAAATCCTTTGGTACATCTGGCCCTTACTGTGTAAAACAAGGTGTTCGATTACCTTTTCCAATGAAGGGATTGAGGTGCAGACGAACAGTGATGATGAAGGGGACGATGGTCAGTTTCCAGAGTTAGAGATGCATACCGCAAATGAGGAATACCCCTTGATAACCTTATTCCCAATGCTTACAGAAACAGACTTGTGACCTGAGCTGCAGGGAACAGTAACAGAGAAAGTGTGGGACCTGACAGGAAAAGAAGTGGGATTGATAAAGGGAGTAGAACCGGTTAAGGTACAGGTAAAGCTGAATGCAATGTTTCCTCAGGTACCGCAGTTTCACATGGCACAAGATGTCCTCATTCAGGTAGCACAGATAATTGCGGACTTTGTGAAGAAGGGGCTTCTGAAGGAAGTGCTGAGTAGCCTGTGTAATTCACCAATAACAGGCCTGAAAAAGCCTTGTGGGAAAGTTTGAATTGTGCAAGACTTGAGGAAAATAAACAAGATTGTGGTAAAATGCTGCCCCATAGTGCCAAATCCAGCAGTGATTATGTTTCAGGTTCCGTGTGATGCAGAGTGGTTCACAGTTGTGGACCTGTCTCAAGCATTCTTTTCGGTGCCTCTTCATGAGGACAGCCAATATCTCTTCAGTTTCAAATTCTTGGATAAGGTGTACAGTTGGTGCAGAATTCCTCAAGGTTTCTCTGAGTCACCTTCCATCTTCAATCAGATATTGAAGAAGGATTTGGAGTCATTAGAACTGCCTTTCAGTTTGACTCTAGTACAGTACATTAATGATTTGTTGATTGCGTCCAGAACAGAAGATGACTGCAGGTATGACACAATTGCCTTACTGAACCATTTGGGGAAGAATGGACATAAAGGGGGTCATTACAACATTGGCGGTAAAAGGCGCTTACCGCCGTGCAGAAGACCGCCAATACACCGCCGCGGCGGCGGCATTCCGCCACAGCTATTATGACACACATCTTAGAATCAGCCGAAATTCAGACACCCACACAAGACCGCCACACCAAAGGTCAGTGATAAACTGGCGGAAACAAATCCTCGACCTCCACGCCAACAGAAACACGCCCATGCTATTACGACCCACGAATCCACGCAGCGGTCTTTCAACCGCGGTATTCCATTGGCGGTACACACCGTCGCGCTCAAAATACACACACATCTCCAAAACACCGCCACATTGGACAATTACAAATACACACATCTGACACACATACAAACAACACTCCCACACACCCAATACAATATAAAACACACACCCACATCACCCACAAACCCCTATGACCAAAAATTACAGACGAAGGTGACAGAGAGAGAGCACAGAATAGACAACCCCACTACACAGAGGCACACAACACCATCACCCACACAACATCCACGCACAAAACACCACACACCACTACACTCACCACAACCATCACCACATACACCACCCCACACATCACCCACACCACCCAATGTCACGCCAAAGACACCCCCGCTTCTCCGAGGAGGAGCTCAGGGTCATGGTGGAGGACTTCGTCTGGGTAGAGCCACAGCTATTTGGCTCACAGGTACAGCACACATCAATAGCCAGGAAGATGGAGTTATGGCGCAGAATAGTGGACAGGGTCAACGCCGTGGGACAGCACCCAAGAAATAGGGAGGACATCAGGAAGAGGTGGAACGACCTACGGGGGAAGGTGCGTTCAACGGTCTCCAGGCACAACATCGCGGTACAGCGGACTGGCGGCGGACCCCCACCTCCTCCCCCACAACCAACAACATGGGAGGAGCAAGTCTTGACCATCTTGCATCCTGAGGGCCTCGCAGGAGTCGGTGGAGGATGGGACACTGGTAAGTCAATTCTTAACTATCATATCCCCCACCCTACCTGCATGCTATCACACACCCCCTCCCTCACCCCCTCCCCTATCACCTAAACTCCTCACTAATGTACTAATTACACAAACCACCCATCCCAACACCAAGCCCTGCATGACACAACTAAGCATGGACACAACTCACTAAAGCATGCCCACTGCACATACCCAGTACACCCCCCCAACGATCACCACACAACCCCACACACAGGAATGCTTGCACTGGGGTACACGGTCACCCACCCATTGCACACCATTACACACACACATGCAATAATCTAGCTCTTATGCCCCTGCAGGAACCCGAAGGACCGTCACCACACCAGAGGGTCCAGACAACACCACTCCACCCCCAGAAGAGGCCCACAGTGACGAGAGCAGCTCTGCCCTACTGGATCCTGATGACCAGCCCGGACAATCGTGGGCCTCGGGACAGTCGGTTCCCCTTGCACAGGCACAGCCCAACACTGACCTTCCACCCTCTGGTAACACCAGCACAGCACCCATCCAGCTGGCCCAAACCTCCCTACCCAGGACAGCTCAATCAGCGGTGTGTCCACCACTACAGGGCACACAGGGTAACCCACCACCCCAACAACAACAGGGACCTGGGGGCAGTGGTAGTGGGCACACGGTCCAGGGGACGGAGGCACAGGAACACAGGGGAACTGGGAGGGCTGCTGTGCGACAGGGGGCGGACAGGCCAAGGGAACCCACTCTCCACAAGGCCCTATCCACCATCATGGGAGCATACCACCACTCCCAGGAGACGATGGCGACGGTCCTGGACAAGTTTCAGGAGACCCTGCGCCTGCAGGACGAACTGTATTTGGGGTTCAGGGAGGAGCTCAGGACCATCAGCTCCGCCCTGGGCACCATCGTAGGGGTGCTGAAGGACATACAGCAGACCTTGAGGGACACCGTGGCACTCCAAGGGGCCCCTGACACTAGCCAGGACGATGAACTGCCCACCACCTCCGCCGGCGCTAGTGGACAGGACGCCCCGCCACAGGACCACCACACCAGCACCCCACCCCCTGCAGACGGACAACCACCACGCAAGCGGTCCCTGAGATCCAGGAACAGGACAGAGCAAGATGGCAAGACCCCCGCTAGGAAATAAGACCACCCTGTTTGTCCTCCAACTGTCCCACTTTGTTACCCTGTCCATACTTAAACTGCCCCAGCTCCACTTCCTATGCCCAGATGGGCAGTGCACCTGTGTGACCAATAGACTGGACTCTGTCATGGACATTCCTCCGCCATCACCCATCGTCAGTTTACAACCCCCTCCCATTTCTGAGCACTTCAATAAACACCCTTGAAACACAAAACAATCTGGAGTCAGTCTGTGATTTAGTAAAAATGTATTATCAATGACAGTGTCATAATGGGTGTACCATTGTAAAGCTAACATAACTATGTCACACATCACAAGCCGTTGAAGGATGCAAGCAGTTGACACGTAGGTAACCACACCTGTGAAACCGTAATGGAAGGGTACAACTCAGTAACCAAATAGTGATTTAAATCGAAAAACAGGATAGAGGTAGACGTGTGAAAGTTAATGTAATGCTAATAATGAAAATGTTCTCACCTGTGTCTCACTGGAAATATTGCTGTATGACTGACTCCCTGTTGTCGTTGTCTTCTTCCTCAGCTTCATCCTCATCACTGTCCACAGGCTCCACAGGCTCCACAGCTGCTACAACACCGTCATCGGGATCATCCTCCTGCAGAAAAGGCACCATGTCGCAAAGCCAAATTATGGAGCATGGAGCAGGCGATGATGATGTCGCACACCTTCTTCCTTGAGTAGAATAGGGATCCACCTGTCATATGGAGGCACCTGAACCTGGCCTTCAGGAGGCTGAAGGTGCGTTCGATCACCCTCCTAGTCCGCCCATGGGCCTCATTGTACCGTTCCTCTGCCCTGGTCCTGGGATTCCTCACTGGGGTCAATGCTTGAGATGCCGGTGCCCTGTTCAGCGGTGCTTGAGGCGGCGGTCTCCATTGCAGGGACTCAGTTGCTGGCGGTCCTTCATGTCCCAGCGGGGCTTTTGCTGGCGGGCCTTCATGGCCCAGCGGGGCTTGTGCTGGCGATCCCCTCCTGGGCAGGTGGGCTGGTGCTGGCGGGCCCCTCCTGGGCAGGTGGGCTGGTGCTGGCGGGCCCCTCCTGGGCAGGTGGGCTGGTGCTGGCGGTCCCCTCCTGGGCAACTGGGCTTGTGCTGGCGGTCCTGTCCTGGGCAGCTGGGCTTGTGCTGGCGGTCCTGTCCTGGGCAGCTGGGCTTGTGCTGGCGGTCCGGTCCAGGGCAGCGGGGCTTGTGCTGGCGGTGGCCTCCTGGGCAGCGGGGATTGTGGCGGAGGCCTCCTGGGCTGCGGGGATGATGGCGATGGCCTCCTGGGCAGTGGGGATGATGTCGGTCTCCTCCGCCGTGCTGCTCTTCCCAGACTTTCCGGGTTTCTTGTGGCCCTTCCCCACCTTGGAAGGTGTTGCAGCTGACTCCACACTCCCACCGGGACCCCTGGGAGCGGCTTTGGTGGCTGGAGTCTTCCCCCTCTCCCGCCGGGCACTGGGCAACTTTTGATGCTTGACAGGTGGGGGACTGTCCGTGCTGTGGCTCCGTGCCACACTGGCTGCCCTGGTGGCCGGTGCACTCCAGATTCCGGTGACTACAGGCACCACTGGTCCCGGAGATGTTGTGGCTGAGGTGCTAGGTTGGGACCTGGAGAGTCGGGCCCTAGGACACGGACGGGGTGAGGGAGGTGTGGGAAAGAGGTCAAAGTTGGAAAGGAAAAGTTTTTGGGAGACACTGGGACGGGTAGCTGGAGGGGGTTTGGGAGTGGAGGAAGAGGTTGTGGTTGTGGGAGGTGTTCGTTTGGTGACTTTGGGTTAAGGTGCATGGGCTGGAGGCTGTCGTGAGGTGGATGGCTGTTCGGTGGGTGTGTGCCTGCGTTTGTGTATCTTGGGAGGTGGTGTCACAGACACACTGGGAGAGGACACAGGGGACGTGTGAATGGTAGTGGGGGTGGTGACTGCACGTGAGCGGGGTGTGGTGGTGGGTGTACTGGTGATGGCAGTAGTGGCTGTAGATGTAGTGCATGCAGGTGTGAGTGTATATGAGACTGGGAGGGAGGACGGAGACGAGGAGTAGGGGGACACAGTGGAGGCAGTGGATGTTGGTGTGTCTGCATGTGTGTGATGCTTGCGTGAGTGCCTGTGGGATGTGTGGTGCTTATGTTTGCCTGAGCTTCCCTTGTGTGTTGACGTGTGTGAATGCTGGTCTGTAGGTGTGCTTGGGATAGGCTGGGGTACAGGGGATTGGGTCTGGGTGGAGGAAGTTGGAGGGGGGAGGTTAGACACAGGGACAATGGCTGCCATCAGTGCTGAGGCCAGAGTCTGAAAAGCTCGCTGAAGGGCCGCCTGACCAGAATGAATGCCCTCCAGGAATGCATTGGTTTGTTGCAACTGCCTTTCTACACCCTGGATGGCATTCAAAATGGTAGACTGCCCAACAGTGAGGGACCTAAGGAGGTCAATGGCCTCCTTACTGAGGGCAGCAGGGGTGACTGGGGCAGGGGCTGAGGTGCCTGGGGCGAAGGTGATGCCCACCCTCCCGGGTGAGCAGGCACGGGGCAAAGGCTGAGGGGCTGCTGGGAGGGCGGTGCTGGAAGGGGGGGTGGCGGCTATACCTGTAGATGGGGGGGGGCACAGATGTTGCCACCACCACAAGGGAGCTTCCATCAGAGGACGAGTCTGTGTTGCTGGTGTCAGCTCCTGTCCCCGTCGTGGAGCTCCCCTCGCCCTCCGTCCCACTGGTGAAGTCCGAGTCCATAGTGTGGCCCTCCATGGCCATGTGGGATGCAGCCCCCTCATGCTCCGGTGCCACTGCTCCTCTGCCTGATGATGCTAATGCACACAAGAACAGGGAGACCACAAAAAGGGGGGGACAACAGAAGAAAGACATGTTGAGTGCATGCATTACCACTACCGTTGGCGGACACGACAGACACAGAAGCACCCTGCACTACGCCACGCTTTTGGGCTCCACTGTTCAATTCCTGATAAATGGCCTTCTAGGCTATGAACGACATCTGCACACATGGATGACACAGGGGCATGACTAGGTGTACTTGGAACTCTACAGAGGTGCAGTGGGGTGCCACATGGCCTGCCTTACGGAGGGACCTTGCCTACTAAAATCGCCGTGGCCTAGGGAAACCCACAGCCCACCTTCCCCACCCAGACACCTCCACTGCGCGCAAAATCAGCAGGATGAGAGTGTACTCACCCCCTTGTGGCTGCTGTGATGCCCTCAAGCGCCCATCCAACTCCGGGTACGCCACCGCCAGGATCCTGAACATCAGGGGGGTCATGGTGCGACGGGCACCCCTCCCATGTTGGGAGGCCATCCCCAGCTCAGCCTCCGCCGTCTTCTTGCTCCAGCGGCGAATGTCCTCCCATCTTTTACGGCAGTGGGTGCTCCGTCTGTGGTAGACCCCCAGGGTCCGGACGTCCTTGGCGATGGCACGCCAAATATCTTTTATCTGGTGGGCGCTGACCTACATGATTTGTACAGGGGGAAGAGAAACTTATTACCAACTGCAACGTCACAGTCATTGGCCCCCATCCCTACCCTTGCCATGTAGCACATGCACTCACCGTCGTTTCATGCACACCACACTCTCCCCCCTTCCTTCTTACATCCACCCCTCTCCACACAGGCATAGCCCGTACAGCATGCTCCCAGTGTACTTACCTGTTTGTCTGGAGGACCGTAGAGTAGCATGTACTGGGGGAGGACCCCATCCACAAGTTTCTCCAACTCCTCCGATGTGAAGGCAGGGGCCTTTTCCCCAGACACTTGAGCCATTGTCTCTTCCAGACCGAGAACACAGCAGCACTTGCAGTGTAGGTCCTCTCCTGTCGAAGATCAGGTATGGAGTGATTGAACAGATAGAAAATGGCTGTCACGTCCACAGCGGTGCGTACCGTCACCGCCGGCATACATCGTCATTTGCTCCTGGGACCCATAGGGTCCAATGTTAACCAATGCAGCATTGCGCCGCGATCTTCGACCGCCTACTGCAACGGTGTACAATGCCAGCGCAGTTCCCTCACATCCAATTGTCCCACTTTACAGGTCAGGCAGCCGCCATTTCAGGGGCCCACATGGCTTCATTTTTAACTGCGTCACACATACCTAGGCCTAGACTCAACACACATACAGGCCACTTTTTGGATTATGATTGGTGTTCTGTGTAAGCTGTGGGTACGTACCTCTGAGTTGTTTGACTCTGTACTCGCTGTTGTCCTTCATAGGCACCGTCCGCTGGGACATGTGAGGAGATGGCGGCATCCTCTGGTGTACCGACCGTTGGAGGATCTGTCGACAATGGAGGAAAGACATGTGATCATCATCTACAGGCTTGACAGTGCCACAGTCCAGGAACAGTGTACCCAGCTGGAGCCAGACCTGATGTCAGCTATCCGCCATCCCACAGTAATCCCCCCTCAAGTGCAGGTGCTGTCAGTGCTCCATTTCCTTGCAAGTGGGTCATTTCAAACAACAGTGGTCATAGCATCAGGGATGTCCCAGCCTATGTTTTCCAACGTGTTGTCCAGAGTGTTGTCTGCCCTGCTGAAACACATGCAGAGCTACATTGTTTTCCCTCAGGTGGAGGATTTGCCTACAGTGAAAGGTGATTTCTATGCCCTGGGACATATCCCCAACATCATAGGTGCCATTGATGGGACACATGTGGCTTTGGTCCCCCCCACAGGAGTGAACAGGTGTACAGAAACCGGAAGAGTTATCATTCTATGCATGTACAGATGGTATGTTTGGCAGACCAGTACATCTCCCATGTGAATGTCAAGTTCCCTGGCTCAGTGCATGACGCCTACATCCTGCGGAAAAGCAGCATCCCTTATGTGATGGGTCAACTCCAGAGGCACTGTGTGTGGCTATTAGGTGAGCACCTGGAAGCAAGACAGTGGGAATGGTTGTTTGGGTCTGGGGATATCCCTACAGGTTAGTGTGTGTCTAACAGTTGTCCCTCGTCATTTGCAGGTGACTGGTTACCCCAACCTGTCATGACTACTGACCCCAGTGAGGAATCCCAGGACAAGGGCAGAGGAATGCTACAATGAGGCCCATAGGCGAACTAGGAGGGTGATCGAGCGGACCTTCGGCCTCCTGAAGGCCAGGTTCCGGTGCCTCCATATGACAGGTGGAACCCTATTCTACTCACCAAAGAAGGTGTGCCAGATCATCGTGGCCTTCTGTATGCTTCACAACTTGGCTTTGCGACAACAGGTGCCTTTTCTGCAGGAGGATGGTCCAGATGGCGGTGTTGTTGCAGATGTGGAGCCTGTGGACAGTGAATACGAGGAAGCAGAAGAAGAAGACATAGACAACAGGGACTCAGTGATCCAGCAATATTTCCAGTGAAACACAGGTAAGAATACAAACCTGCCTACTACATGTACTTAAACACTACTACCTCTCTACTGTCTGTCGTTTTCACCCAGTGTATGGTCACTGAGTTGTCACTTTCCCTTACGATTTCACAGATGTGGGTCCCAATGTGTGACATCTGCTTTGATTCATCATGGACTACAGCTGTGTGACATAGGTATGTTGACATTACAAATGAACGAGCTTTTTGCCACAGTAATTGCTAATACAGTATTCTGAAATCACAGACTGACTCCAGATTGTTTTGTGCTTTAAGGGTGTTTATTTTAGTGCTCAATATTGGAGGGAGTGCAAAATGGTGAGGGGTGGATGCAGAGGAATATCCATGGCACAGTCCAGTCTATTAGTCTCACAGGTGCATTGCCCTAATGGGCATAGGAAGTGGAGCAGGGGCAGTTTAAGGATGGACAGGGTGACAAAGTGGGACAGTAGGATGACATTCAGGGTGGTCTCATTTCTTGGCGGGGTTCTTGGCATCGTTCTCCGTCTTTGTCCTGGATCTCAGGGACCGTTTGCAAGGTGGTTCTCCCTCTGCAGGGGGTGGGGTGCTGGTGTGGTGGTCCGGTGGCGGTGCCTCCTGTCCACTAGTGCCGGCAGAGATGGTGGGCAGTTCATCGTCTAGGCTAGTGTCAGGGGCCCCTTGTAGTGCCACAGTGTCCCTCCTGGTGTTGAGTACTTCCTTCAGCACCCCTACGATGGTGCCCAGGGTGGAATTGATGGCTCTGGGTTCCTCCCTGAAGCCCAAATACTGTTCCTCCTGCAGGCGCTGGGTCTCCTGAAACTTGGCCAGTACCGTTGCCATCATCTCCTGGGAGTGGTGGTAGGCTCCCATGATGTTGGAGAGGGCCTCGTGGAGAGTGGGTTCCCTGGGCCTGTCCGCCCCCTGTCGCACAGCAGCCCTCCCAGTTCCCCTGTGTTCCTGAGCCTCCGTCCCCTGGACCATGTGCCCACTACCACTGCCCCCAGGTCCCTGTTGTTGTTGGGGTGGTGGGTTAGGCTGGGTTCCCTGTAGTGGTGGACACACTGCTGATTGACGTGTCCTGGGGACCGAGTTATGGGCCCGCTGGGTGGGTGCTGTGCTGGTGTTTCCAGAGGGGGGAAGGTCTCTGGTGGCCTGTGACTGGGTAAGGGAAACCGACTGTCCTGAGGTCCCCAATGGTCCGGGCTGGTCATCTAGATCCAGTTGGACAGAGGTGCTGTCATCACTGTGGGCCTCTTCTGTTGGTGGTGTGGACATGTGTGGACCATCCTGTCTGGTGACGTTGGGTAGGGGTCCTGCAGGGGTATAAAAGGATGTTTATTACATCTGTGTGTGCCATGGTGTGCAATGGGTGGGTGACAGTGTACCCCAGTGCTTTCATTCCTGTGTCAGACCTTGTGTGATGATGGTTTGGGGGGGTGTATGGGTGTGTGCAGTTGGCATGCTTTAGTGATGGGTGTCCATGCTTTGTTGTTGCATGCAGGGCTTGGTGTTAGGATGTGTGGTTTGTGATGTTGGGACATTTGTGAGGAGTTAGAGTGATGGGGGTGAGGGTGGGGGTATGTGCTGGCATGCAGGTAGGGTGGGGGATGTAATAGTTAAGATGTAACTTACCAGAGTCCATTCCTCCACCTACTCCTGCGAGGCCCTCAGGATGCAAAATCGCCAAGACCTGCTCCTCCCATGTTGTTAGTTGTGGGTGAGGAGGTGGGGTGCTGCCGCCAGTCCGCTGAACCGCAAGGTGGTGTCTTGAGACCACAGAACGCACCTTCCCCCGTAGGTCGTTCCACCTCTTCCTGATGTCCTCCCGATTTCTTGGGTGCTGTCCCACTGCGTTGACTCTGTCCACTATTCTTCGCCATAGCTCCATCTTCCTTGCAATGGAGGAGTGCTGCACCTGTGCTCCAAATAGCTCTGGCTCTACCCGGACGATTTCCTCCACCATGACCTTGAGCTCCTCCTCCGAGAACCTGGGGTGTTTTTGCCGTGGCATGGGGTGGTGTAGGTGATGTGTGTGGTGGTGTGTGGGGTGATAAGTGTGCTGATATGTAGTGGTGTGTAGTGTGAGGTGCGTAGAAGTTATGTGGGTGATGGTGTTGTGTGGCTGTGGATGCTAGTATTGTTGATGGTGGTCTCTCTCTCTCTGGCCTTCTCTCAGTAATTGTGGTCGTAGGGGTTTGTGGGTGATGTGGGTGTGTGTTTTATATTGTATTGGGTGTGTGGGAGTGGTGTGTGTATGTGTATCAGGTGTGTGTATTTCGATTTGTCCAATCTGGATGTTTTTTGTAAGAGTGTGTGTACTTTGAGCGCGGCGGTATGTACCGCCAATGGAATACCGCGGTTGAAAGACTGCCGCGTGGATTCGTGGGTTGTGATAGTGTGGGCGTATTTCTGTTGGCATGATGGTGGAGGTTTTGTTATCGCCAGTTTATCACTGACCTTTGGTGTGGCGGACTTGTGTGGGTGTCTGAATTTTGGCGGATTCCGTGCTGTGGGTCATAATAGCTGTGGCGGATTTCCACGGCCGCGGCGGTGTGTTGGCGGTCTTCTGCACGGCGGTAAGCTGCTTTTACCGCCAATGTTGTAATGACCTCCTTTGTGTCAATGGGAAATGGATATGCAGATCAAGTCGCAAGGTTTTGTGCATTGAACTGTACATCATTTCGAGATCAGTGGGAATTGTTACCTGAAACTGAAAATGAAGCATGCTTAAACTTTGCATTAAGAGTGGTTGACACATTAGATGGGTTAAGATCACTGCAGGGACGTGCCAGCAAAGAGGAGAAACGCTCCTGGCAGAGAATGCAATGTGTACAGAGATCTGATGACTTATGGGTCTCAGAAGAGGGGAAAATGTTTTTGCCAAACAGTCTTCTGTCATAGTTTGCGAGGTTTTACCATGGGCAGGCACACGTTGGAAGAGATGCAATGATCAGGTTGTTCAAAATCGATTGGACAAGCTGCAGAGGTTATCTGTCACAGGTGCATTATCTGTCAACAGATGAATGCAGGAAAAGGGACTGTGGTGAATATGAGCCATGTTGAGACAGCTGGTGGTCCATTTAGCAGAATGCAGATGTATTTTATTGAGATGCCTGTGTGTGGAGGCTTGAAGTACGTGTTGGTGATTGTGTGCATTTTCAGTCATTGGATTGAAGCTTACCCTACACGTTGAAATGACAGCCTCACCGTAGCAAAGCTGTTGCTTAGTGAGTTAATACCCCGTTTCGGATTCCCGATCTCTTTAGAATCAGATAGCGGCAGACACTTCGACAATGAGATAATTAAGCTCTTGTGTGCTGCATTGAACATTGAGCAGAAGCTGCATTGTAGCTATCGCCCTGAAGCATCAGGACTAGAGGAACAGATGAATGGTACCTTGAAGTCGAGAATGGCAAAAATGTGTGCAGCTACTAATTTGAAGTGGCCAGATGCATTGCCCTTAGTGCTGATGTCAATGAGAAACACACCTGACAAGAAAACATGACTATCTCCACACAAAATTCTGATGGGTCGAGCTATGCGATTGCCCGCAGTGCCTGCAAATGCTCTTGTGAATATCACGGATGATATGGTGTTGGACTAGTGCAAGGGTCTGGCTGGTGTGGTCCGCTCTTTTTCTCACCAGGTGGAGGCTACCACATTGCCACCGATAAGTGATCCAGGTCACACCCTGAAAGCCGGTGACTGGGTGGTTGTCAAGAAACACGTGAGGAAATCGTGGTTGGAGCCGCGTTGGAAGGGGCCATATCAAGTAATACTGACAACAACTACTGCTGTGAAATGTGCAGACCTTCCGAATTGGATAAATGCCAGTCACACAAAGAAGCTGACGTGTCCAACTGATGAGGAACTTGAAGTGTCCAAAACAACAGCTGCAGAAAAGGAAGTCTCAGGGCCGGAGAGTATTCAAAGGGGAACTGAGACTGAAGGAGAGCCCGCTGAGGACGGCTTAGTCCCTCAAAACGAGTTCCAGAGGGGTGACAGTGAACCTATCTCAGCTGAGGTAACAGGGGAACCGACGCAAAGAGAGGTTCTCCCAGAAGCAGACAGATACGGATACGGGTTTGAAGTTGAGCCTGTAACAGACCCTGAAGGTGAGGGGGAAGAGGCAGAGGGAGGTCAAGGTGTTCTGACTCCTCCTGAGCCGCTTGCAGAGCAATCAAGAGAAAACACCATAGCACAAGAGGAGGGTGCTGTTCAACATTCTGAAAGGCCAAGCGGGAATAAAACACATAAAGGAGATAACTGGCCAAAGCAACAAGCTGCAGGAGAGAAAGTGGTCCCTAGTGAAACAATAGAAGAAGAAGTTGACACAACCAGAAAAGAGGATCTCAGTGAAGGAGAGTTGCAAAGTGAACATAAACTGAAAACAAAGATAGTTGCAAACAGAAGGTACGCAGGTCTTGAATGGGCGTATGGCAACAAGAATTCTTGGCGTTCTGTTTTGATCGGGAGGTTCCAGGTCAATACTACGGCACCTGAACTCAACTCTAGAAAGAGACTGTGTTAAGTTGAAATTAAAATTGAAAGCTGAGAAGCTGAGAAAAGAGACTGATAAATTACTGGATGTGACACTGATAACCTGAATTGACACTGAAAAACTGATTATGACAAGCTGTTAACCTGATTTGACAAAGGGGTCCTGGAGTGAGTGAAACGCTGTAAATACTCGCAGAGAGAGAGAGACTTTTGCACAGAACAAAAAAAAAAAGAGCTTTTATATCGTCCTTAAGTTGATTGCTTGCTTTGTATTGTTTTGCTATCTGATTCTTTACAGATCATGAGTTACACTAGAGGTAATAGTAATAAGGGTAGGATGTGTGGTTGGTTCAGTGCTATTCTGGCTATTGTGTGTGCAATAATAATTGTAGGTGTGATTGTGGGAATGTCATTGGTGAATAAGAAAGTGACTAACAATGCTTCAAATCCTTGAGCAGGATGCAAAATACTTGCATGAGGGAACTAATCCAAAGCGGGAACTATCTACTAATGTCTTCTATCGCTTGCTGAACGAGTATGTTGACACAATGGATGCAAAGAATTGTTATGTGTGCACAAAGATTCCTTCATCAGTACAAGAAGGTGTTACTTACCATAGTCTGCCATTAACCTACGGGATAAGTTGTAGTTTGCTGTTAACAAGATTCTATGATCAAGAACATGTGCAGTACTTCTACTCTAACTTAGATGTAGTATTTTCTTTTGTGCCTGTGATTGAGTTTCTAAACAAATTAGCTAAAGAACATAGCATAAAATTAGTTAGGGGTTTCTTTGAGCCGACACTGACATTTGGGACAGCTTATGTGCACCACAATAATCTAACCTGCTTACTAACACCTGTAGAAAAGAGCTTCTTAGATCACACTGATGATAGACGAAAGGCATTAAAGGAAAGGCTAGAAAAGAGATTGGAAAAACGCACGCTTGCAAATGATTATGCTTACAATGCAATGAAGACGCAGGGAAAATTAGCTATAGATGTATTACATGTAGATAGACTTGGCATGTATAGGCCGAAATCTGAGCATGACACTTTATTTGTGGGAACGAGTGAATGCAGGCATGTGTTTTTGTTTCAGAGTAAATGGACATTCATGTTAAATGGACAGGATCCAGCGATCCCTGGGATCTATTATATATGTGGGCTTAATGCTTATTACCGTCTTCCTAAAGGATGGTATGGGACATGTTATTTGGGAATAGTTTTCCCAAAGATTTATCAAATTGATGACATAAAGCAAATTCCTAAAATGTCTGAATTGCAACATACTAGACAAAAGAGAGAGCGGCTGCTGTCATAGGTGACATATTTGGAGCCATAATTCCTTCAGTAGGGGTTATCTTAAACTCCATAAAGATTCAAAAGTTGTCTACTATTGTGGATAACATGCTGACAAACTCCACAGGGGCTATACTCCTTATGGATACTGAACTTGCTACAGAAAGAGCTATTACTCTTCAAAACCAGCTTGCTTTAGACATTCTTTTAGCAAAGAGTGGCGGAGTTTGTAAAATGCTTAATGAGCGGCATTGCTGTGCGTTCATTACTAACAATAGTAAAAAGATTAGAGGTATGCTTACTAACCTAACAAGAGATAGTGCAGATTTGAAAGAGCTGAAGGAACCAGGAGTTTGGGAAAAGGTTGGGAAAGGAATTACCAAGGTAGGAAACTGGTTTAGTAGTATTTGGAACGGGGTTCTTGCAAAAATATTAGGGGGCCTATTGATTGTCCTGATCTGTTTATTGGGGTTATGGTTATCATGTAAAGTTAATGAAAGAATTAAAAGAAATTTGGCAAAATGAAACAAAAGAAATGACGAAAAAGAAAAGGAGAAACTGTTCAAAGAAATTTGGGAAAAATCACACAGGGGGGATGATGTTGAAATGCGTATATTGAGAAAAATGAAAGGTTGAGAAGGGAAAGGTTTTATGTGATGACAAGTGTCATCAGAGGAGGGACTGAGAGAGTGTAGCATAAATATATTCTATATTAACATGAAATGTTTATGTACTAATGTGTAATAATGCAGCATAGAAAATGTATTAAGGTATTTTGCTAAAACGTGCGCTTGAAATATGCCCACGGGGAGTGGCCGCCAATATATACGGGGACTAATGAAACTGACTAATAATTATGAAATGTTATATTGAAACGTGATCTGTACTAATAATCAAAGGTTATATGTTAGAATTCTGTTAATAAGTTATTAGGCCTTAGTTAGCATGGGTCGAGGCCTAGCTGTCTGGTTTCATATAAAATGTGCTTTTTCTAACGTGCAGTGTGCTGACTTGTTGAAGGACATAAACTCTTGTTTTTCCAAACTAGAAGATTAATGTAACTGTAGTAGATCCGTTCTCATGAAATTCGACTGGCTTAGTGAAACATTCTTGCTGAATGCAACAGTTTAAACCACTTGCAGGTACAAGGTTGCCTGAACCGGTAAAGACAATGGAGCCACTGACTGAAGATGTGCAAAGGACCACAAGAGTATGAAATCATACCGGACATTCCACCCGCTAAAGACGTCAATCATAAGGACCGATAAAGTACGTGAGAACTGTTATGGGGTGACAAATTTGATGAGATAATTGAAACTCTATTGGTGGGAGATAGTGGGATATAACCCCTCATCCAACCAAATTTTAGGGGAATGTACAACAAAAATGGGATAAAAACCCTTGACACAAGGAAGTGAATTAGAATAGGAGACTAGGAGATAGATGAGAGGGAGATGCAGTCACGTTTTTATGACCCAGACACTTTGTCACTCTGCATAGAGATTTTGCTGTTTGGTTCTTAAAACCATTCTTGCCTTATATTGTTCGTTTACACTTTACCTCTTTATGAGGGAAGTGCCCCTTTACCCGACTTGTTGAATTCCTAGCTGATGGCGAATCAACTGATGACCTGAGGACAAAGACCGAATCTCTGTGCTGACCCAATACGGAGGGTAACTATATGACAATGAAATTGTAATTGTCTGTTTGCTTTTCCTTTCTAGGTACCAACTGCTTCTTTTGACAGAGACTATAGCTAGGTCTTTTCTAAATTAGTGTTACTAAATTGTTTTGCCTGAAGCCCAACAAGCCAATGCTAATTCGAGGTTAGGAGAGGGATTCACTAAACTGACGCAAATAGACAAATGACTGAATCTACGCTTTGTTGAATAATGTGCTAACGTTACTCTACTAAGGATAACCTATGCTGATGCCGTGTTATGTTCTAATATTTGTGATTCTTGCTTTGATGAAATCTTATCAGAGTTGCCATATTGTGACTATGCTAATGTGTTTCTTTTTTTTTAGATTAATAAACTTATTAGTAGAATTGTAATCAATAGGGAATAAACTTCACAAAATCCTGCTAAACTGGTGTGGTTATTAATGACTGAAAGGTCATGGTGGTTTTCGAGTTTATTAAATGTATTTGATTAATTTGAATTGTCGCATTACTGTGAACTTTGATGACATTATTGACATATTAATTGACATGCTGATTAGCTATATCGTCCTAAGGTGTCTTCAATCAGGGTCAAAAGATTAATTGGCCTAAAACGAGTCCCAAAGTGAGTAAATTAGTCACACAGGGACGCGTTACCACATTATACCCTGCTCATGTATAATGTGGCGCAAGGTTTTACAAACTAGCGCAATGGTCCCATTGCGCCAGTTTGTAAATGAGACACTATGAGGGGGACTGTTTGCACTGCGGTAGCATCAAGAAAAAGTTACTCTACGACAGCGCAAGGGGCTTGTAAATTTGCCCCTAAGTACTGACAAACAACAGATCCGTCTTTGACACGACACATTCAACAGACTACTTTGCATGAATTCACCACTGCATAAACATGAGATACACTTTGTTGTCATCATGCTCACAGCAGCACTTCACAGCAGATACTCAGCCCACAGATGAGCAACCAATCAATGTAATCAACCAAGATGGGCAGTAAAATGGATCTACCTCAGACGATGCATTAAGGGCCACATGTACGAAGCTAAAAATGTGCGAGTCGGGAATTGTGATTCCATTCAAATCACAATTTCTGACTCGCAAATCAGAATGTACGAAAAAATAGCATATCAATTTTGCGATTTGGTGGCGAGTCGCATCACAATTTGCAAAATCGCAAATTGCGATTTCCTAAATTGCACATGGGGGTGTAACTGAATCGGAATTTGGGACCAGGAATTTCAAATTGCGACTGAGTAGCAATTAGCGAACGGGTGTAAAGGAACAGAGAAATTACACTTCCAGGTGCTGGATGATGACCTCAGAACCAGGAAGTACCTCCCATGGAAGTGGGAGGAGTCTAGACAGGATACATAGCAGAGGCACACCCAGCTGAGATGAGCAACAGAGCCCATTCCGAGAACTCTTAACATAAATCTAACACCACAAGGTACACGCTATATTTGGTTGTCATGGAACCTGCCAGCAGCTGCTATAAACAAATACCACACATCATCATCTTCAGAACAATGAACAGGTCTGTCTACCTACTAGAGAAATAAAAAAAATAAAAAAACAGAAATGCCTTATTGTCGTAGCCCTTAAATATCGAAGTCATACATCCTCATCTCAAAAAATACGACAATGTCACATAACCACGAACAGACCATAACAGAATACTCATAGCATATCAAGAGACTCTGAATCGGACTCTGGAAAGCAGCTTCTGAATCCACATGGAGAGTCATTCAATAACCATGAAAGGTGTACAAGTGGAAACTGTGTGGGGTGCAAATGATCAGATAGCTACCATTAGAGATGTCTCCTAGGACTGTTAAAGAGCTTAAAAGTGTCGTTCTAATCTGCGGTCGGTTTCATTGATACATTCTGAGCTAAACACTATATAGGCCCCCGAGATGTCCTGTGGCGGGGAAGAGGGTAGTGGGAACCAGCTGTGGATTCCAGGCTACTGCAAACAGAAACACAAGCATACTTCCAACTTTCTCACAGACCCCAGACTTCGTAGCCATGCCACATGTCTCACTCACACCTGCTACAGTTTGCATAAGTGTGACATGAGGATCGATGCTACATGTAGTGAGCGAAGTAGTTCTCAGACTAATAGGAACATATAATGGTGTAGGCGGCCAGTAAGTGAGTCAGGGGATGTAGATGAATCACACGAACATCAATAAAACGGCTTCCAATAAAATATCAGAGAAGGGCACTACAGAACCAGTAGCAGAATTACCAATACTAATTCCCCGAGGGTCACTGTCCAGTGAGTGTGACCCCCTTCTTCCAATGGACAAACAACTATAATTCTCTCTACCGCTGCCAATGTATAACAGCAAACATTTACCAAAACTCAGTCAAACTTTCGTACTACGTTGCCAGCACTGTATCCATCCCCCACATGCTGCCTGTAACTGCCTGTGTTCTGGCAAGTGCTACCCTAAGTACTATACTGATGTTTCTCTCTCACTGACATGCTAAAACTCATTCCATGCTGGCTAGGCCTGCCAAGCTCTCATCCCTTAAAATGCATACCACATTCTCATTTTGAAATGGCATTCAATTGCAATGTCTGTAATATAAAAGTTAACCTCTATTTTTTGTGTCTCGTTCTCGGCCCTGGTGGTCCTGCCACCTCTAATGCCATGTGTCATGCCAGTACTGCTCTTCTAAGGCTGTTGTCTACATGCCTTGTACCCTAATCACAGGACACCCTACAGAGAAATTAGTAGTGTTTTATCCAGCATATACGAAGCCAATTTGTAGAATGCAAGACCTAAGAATGAACATTAACCTCATTAGGTCCATTGCCCGTGTTCCTCCCGTGCAAATAATCATACTCACCCACTCCTACAGAAAATATTTTTCCAACTCCTTCATCCAGCATGACAAGAAGGACATTGCCCCACTCAACAGAATTCTCTGATCTTGCTTTCTCTGCAAATTTAGCCAGTGGGCCAATCGTTGATGTGGATAGATTAACTTAAGTATGTTGAGATCCTGCATGGGATGAAAAATTGAGTTTGACGTGAGATCTACTTTGATAGTGGTACATCTTGAAATGTAGGAGCCTAAATAATTGGGCTTGACATAAAGACAGGCAACACACTTATGAAACATCATCCAGGCCATGCTTCACAAAGGGCTTCATGGAAATAGACATATCTAGTTAGGTCTGTTAACCTGTCATGACCAGCGCAACAATTTGGGTCGGGCACAGCCAAGGTGGCCAGTGATAAGTTAAAGCAAAGACTGTTGCATTACATTAAACCTCCTTTTACAAGTAAAGTGGGACATTCTGTGATTGGAAAGGAAATCAGAGATATATGGTGGCAGACAGATATTGAAGAAGAGACTCAGCAAAGCTCAGAAGCAGTAGTTCTGAGGATATTACTTGTGGTGGGTTGGTCTCTGAAATAGGGACTTTGTCAAGATGAGGAGACTAATGCAGCAATGCATGGTGCGATCAGCTTCTTTGAAACAGGAGAATCACTTGGTGTAACCAAGCAGCATCAATCCACCCAAAGCCTGTCAGCGACCTTTCCTGCTGTCATGAAGGACAACCACTGCCGCATACTTTTTAACCAAGGCTCTTCACAGAGCTTGCAACATACATAAAATAAAACTCACAGCTTTGCACATCCATTCTGCAGACCTTAACTCTGGTCCTTTCAGAGCAGGATCAAGGTCTTATCTTGATATTGTAAGGGTATTGTCAGGATAGAAGCAAAAGTGGAATTCACATATGCAGATGCCAAAAAATAACACTAAGCCTAGCCTAATCAATAAATGTAATCAACCAAGATGGGCAGTTAAATGGATCTACCTCAGACGATGCATTAAGGGCCACATGTACGAAGCTAAAAATGTACGAGTCTGGAATTGTGATTCCATTCAAATCACAATTTCTGACTCGCAAATCAGAATGTACGAAAAAAATAGCATATCAATTTTGCGATTTGGTGGCGAGTCGCATCGCAATTTGCAAAATCGCAAATTGCGATTTCCTAAATTGCACATGGGGGTGTAACTGAATCGGAATTCGGAACCAGGAATCGCAAATTGCGACTGAGTAGCAATTAGCGAACGGGTGTAAAGGAACATAGAAATTACACTTCCAGGTGCTGGATGATGACCTCAGAACCAGGAAGTACCTCCCATGGAAGTGGGAGGAGTCTAGACAGGATAGATAGCAGAGGCACACCCAGCTGAGAGGAGCAACTGCAGCCATGGCAAGCCAAACAAAGGAGGCAGACACTGCAAGGAGGAAGAGAAAGCTTACATTCTCTGACAAAGAGCTGGAGGTCCTCACTGAGGAGTGCTGCCTACACCATGAGGTCCTGTTTGGGAAGGCAGCAACGAGTGTCCCTGACTCCCAAAAAAAAGAAAATCTGGCTCAATATACAAAGTAAGATCAATGCCATTAGAGTCAGTCACTGCTCCATCAAGGAGGTGCGCAAAAGATGGTATGACCTCAGGTCAAGAGCCAAGGAAAGGGTTGCAGAGCGGATGATGGAGGTGCATGGAACAGGTGGGGGACCATCCACTGTTCCACCACCCACAGCAATAGAGAGCATGGTGGAGACCACACTAGAGCCAGAGGCTGATGCTGGAATTGGGGACCTGGACAGTTCAGCACCTGGAACCTCCAAAAGTAAGGAGCACATCTCACTTATTCACACTTTTCAAGGCACCATCCGCACAACCATATTCCACAAAAGCATGCATCATCCAAATAGTTCTATGCCTAAATGCTCACCTCAAGTTCAGTGCATTATGGGTAATGTAGTACAGTAGTCCGAATTTTGAGGAATATTTATTTTGATAAGCCAAACATCTGAGAGTCACTGATAGTGTATCCCCTTTGTCCCACAGGTCTCCCTCAGATATCCAATGATGACCCCATTGTGAAGGGAGATGACGATGCCACCATGGCAGAAGATGCGGCAGTCAGCATTTCCGCAGAGGAGTGCAACACAACACCAATTTTTCCCCGTGCACGTGAAACAACATAGGACACAGATGTGGACAAAGAGGCGGTAAACCTGACTCCCAGGCCACAGATGGGTGAGAGTCGCCACTGAGAACAGCAGGGTCTAGGCGTAGAAGGTATTGTCTGACACATGATGCAGGTGAGTAGGATGCCAGTACACAACAATTACTGGGACTGGAGGAATCCCTACTCAGCCGTCACCTCCTGCAAAACAAACACATGCGGTTGATGAACTGGAATCTACACCGAATGTAACAGACCCTCACACAGGGACTTGGGAATGTTGAAACGCAATTATCCACCATGAACAGCAACATAGTCAACCTCACCACTGCCATCACTGACCTATGTAGGGAAATGGTGGCAGATCGGGCCCATGTAAGGTGCAAAGAGCGCAACACAGCTGCACGGTTGGACCGGCACAGTCAGTCCATTGGCCGCCTAGCCACCACAACCACATGCCAGTCAAGATGCACTGTCACGCTCCAGGTTGAGCTAGGGCATTTTGCTGGAGATGTGGCAAGGGGACTAGGGCGCACTACTGCTGCTGTGGACCTTATTCATACCTCCCAGGCAGCAAGAGGTACTGTTGACACCCCTCAGGACAGTGAGGACTTATCAAGTGTGAGCAGCGTTTCAGCCTCAGATTCTCGCATCCTGCGTAGTAGCAGTGCCCGCCAGACATCTGTGGACCAACCAGGCACAGGCCATAGTGGTCGTAGCTGTAGGAGGGTGTGATGTTTTCTCACTAGGTTTAGCCTAAGGCACATGAGTGGAATGTGTTAGGTTTTGTTACATAATACTTGTTCACTGCTTGCTATACTCCATCATTTACATTATGCACTCCTGACAATAAAGGATATTTTTGTTTTGCACAACCTGGCTATGTATGTCTTACATTTGTGAGTGCTGTTACAGCTGGCACTTACCTGCCTAAGTAATGAGTTGCTATGTGATCCCGTCTCCGTCTGCCCTCCATTCCAATGCTACCATCCCCAGGCTGTCGTTGTGGTGGCTCCTGCTCCTCATCCTCCGAATCTGTGTCATCTAGTGTGAGATGTAGCCCACGTCTGGTTGCTATGTTGTGTAGGATGGCACATGTAACCATAATCTTGCATGCATTCTCTGGGGTATACTGGAGTGCACCTCCACCTTTGTGCAGGCATCTAAAACATGACTTCATATAGTTCCTCCTCAGTCTGTTGAAATATGGTCTGTCTTGTTCAGTATATCCTCTCCTGTCTCCGCCTCTTCCTTCTCTGCTGGGAAGCCTGGACTCGCCTCCTCCATGCAATCACGTAGAGTGAAGCCATTTTGAAAATCCCAGATGTCTTCTGAGTCTGCTTTTATACTTTGGTTCTGATTACCACCTGTTTGGAATCAGTGCTTATCTGGGTGTGCAAAATGGCCTAATCACAATTTGTGACTGCCTTTTACATTCGGTTTCCGAGTCGCAAATTGTGAATTCTTATTTGCGAGTCACAAAATCCAGTTGCAAATGTTTGCGATTCGGTAATTGGTCGCATTGCTATATGGGACTCCAAAATGGCATTTGTACATACAATGTTGCGTTTTGCACAGTCGCAAATAGTGCTGTGACCGATTTGCGAGTCGCAAAACGTACGTACATGTGGCCCTAAGTTTTTAGCAAATACGTAGCCGACTTCATTACACACCATTCTCTCACCTCAATGGACAACATCCTGCTCGATTACCTCTATTTCTACCTGGACAATCTCAATGACCACAACACATCATCTCTACTGGACAACCTCGCCACCATCAGACTCAAACTACAAGTGACCTCCCCAGCTCACTCAGCAGGACACCCACTCAACCCCATCTTCTCCGCTAGCAAAAACATCTCCTTCACCCACACCTCCGAACAACATTGAACCGACCACCGCCTCGTACACTTCTCCTTCACCAAACCCACCGAAGACCACTACACCCACCGCTACCCACACAGAAACTGGAACAAAGTTCCGGAAGATGAACTCGCCACCGCCCTCTGCAAAACACCAACGCCAACTTCCACGGTCACCAACACAACAGCACATAACCTCAACCTGTGGATCGCCGACTGCACCAACTAGCTACCCTTAAGAACCCCTCCAGCCAACAGCCCTCTGAGAAATCATCTGGTTTGCCACCATCCTTCAAGAGTCCAAGTGCACCTGCAGACAGCAAGTGAGAAGATTGACAAACAGCAAGACCCCAGATGACCACAAGGCCTCCAAAACTGCTGTCAACACACACCACCACCTCATCAGAGCCACAAAGAATACTTCCATCCAGGAACCTATGAACAGCAATGCATACAACAGCAAGGAACTCTTCACCGTGATAAAATAATTCACCAAACCCAGCACGGATACCACCGGCATCCCCCCTCCCAAGACCTCAGCAACAAACTTACCACCTTTTTCCACAACTTGATCATAGACATCTATGACAGCTTTGCAAACCAGAACCCACCGAACCCACATGCAACCACCACACCCAAATGATCCAGTTCTCAGCTGACCCTGCTCAACTGGACCACCCTTACTACTGACAACACCCTTAGGATCATGACAACCAACCACTCTGGAGCCTCCTCTGACTTCTGCCCCCACCACATCTTTAACTGAGCTAGCACCACCATTGCCCCCTGAAATTTGCCGCGCTATCAACTTCTCCATCAAGTCTGTCACCTTCCATGATGACTAGAAACACTCAGAAATCAAACCCCTACTGAAAAACCCTCTGCCGACAACACAGTCTTCAAAAATTACAGACCCATCTCAGTGCTCCCCTTCCCAGCCAAAGTCATCAAGAAGGCCATCAACACCCAACTCACCGAATTCATCGAAACTAACCACAACGTGGAACCCTCCCAATAAGGCTTCAGAGGCAACCATAGCACCAAGACTGCACTCCTTGCAGCAACAGACACCATCAGTACTCTCCTAAACTAAAGCAAAACTGTAGCCCTCATGCTCCTGGACCTCTCCACCATCTTCAACACTGTCTACCACCACACCATCTGCACAAGACTCCATGACTCCAGCATTCACAGCAAAGTCTTAGAGTGGATCCTCTCCTTCTCACCGGCCAAACCCACAGAGCCAAGCTCCTACCTTTCTCCTCAGAACCTATAGAGATCAGCTGCGGAGTTCCTCAGGGCTCCTCTCTGAGCCCCACCCTCTTCAACATCTACATTGCCTGGTTTGCAGACATCATCAGAAGCTACGGACTGTACATTGTCTCCTACACCGATGACACCAAGCTGATTCTCTCCCTCACCGACGAACTTACAGCCACTAACAGCAACTTTCACAACAGGATGAAGGCAGTCACTACCTGGATGAAAGACAGCTGCCTCAAACTAAACTCCAACAAAAATGAAGTCCTCATCCTGGGCACTACCCCCTTTCTATGACTCCTGATGGCCAGCAGAGCTAGAAACCCTCCCACACCCACCGACCATGCACGTAACCTCAGCATCATCCTTGACTCCTTACTCACAATGAACCGCGAAATCAGTGACGTCTCCTCCTCCTGCTTCCACACGCTCTGCCTACTCCGGAAGATTTTTAAGCGGATCCCCACCGAGTCCTGGAGAATGGTCACGTAAGTGCTTGTCAGCAGCAAGCTCAACTACGGCAACGTACTCTATGCGGGCACCACCCAAAACTTCAAAAGAAATTGCAGAGAATTGAGAGCGCATCAGCCACACTTATCTTGAACATCCCCCACTGCAGCCACTTCTCCAGTCACCTGAGAGACCTTTGTTGGCTCCAAATCAACAAAAGAATCACCTTCAAGCTCCTTATGCATGCCTCCAAGGCCCTTCAAAACATCAGACCTGCATACCTCAATCACCTCCTCCCCTTCTACACACCCACCAGCCATCTCTGCACCACCCACCCTGTCCTGGCCACTATCCCATGGATCCACAAGACCTCGGTCAGAGGAAAATCCTTCTCCTACTTCGCTGTGCAGACCTGGAAAACTCTAATGCTACATCTCAGGCAATCACCCTCACTGCCTCAATTCAGGAACGACCTCAAGACCTGGCTCTTCGACTGAACTGCACAACTACCCACCCTCCAGTACTAGGAGACCCTCACAGGTGATTAGCCATGCTCCACAAGAATCATTGATTGATTAAAAAGGATTATGGGCGAATGTCTTAAACTAACCTCCAGTTACCAACAGACCTCGCTGAAAGCCATCCAGGAATGCTCTTCAGAAGTTAAGCAGCTGATCAAGATAGAATGTTCTGTAATTTCATCTGTTGCTGGTAAATACAACACTGCCTAGTCCTGTGATCAACCAAAGATTATATAGGGGATCACTGATAGAATATCAAAAACAAAAATATTGTGTGGATAGAATATCGTGTCAAAAATCCAAGGACCTAAATATAGATGCAAATAGGTATGCACAGATTAATTATTCTTAGCTCTACATGTGTGTACCTTGAAAATATATATATATCCTCAGGCACATTTATATAGAGTTCTATATAGTAATACTTTGCTTACCTGCAGAAAGTGACCTTCACTATATTTTTGTTGTTGATATTCTTGACACCATATTTTGCCCCAAGATATTTCTGGTTTGATATCTCTTCTAAACCCTTTATATAGGAAGGCCACCACATTGTATTGAGGTTCCTCCAGTCTGAACTTGTTTTCCAAGGAATCAAGAAGGATCATGAATGTTACACCTGTCAGGTTCAAATCTACCACAAAGCTGTTTATGAATGCTGTTAGAATTTGGGTCTCTAGTTGGCAGAGGTATGCACCATGTCCAAGTAGGGATCACAATCATAGCCAGGGTAAATCAGTTACACTCCATAAATTAACCTGTGCTGACCCTTTGGTAGCTTGGCACAGAACAGTCATGCTTAACTTAAGAGGCAATGTGTAAAGTATTTGTGTAACACTTAATTACAGTAACATGGTGAAAGACACCACAAACAGACTCAACACCAGTTTAGAAAAACAGAGAACATATATCTGCGTGAAACAAGACTAAGACGTCAAAACTTCAATAAGTAGAAATATTCCTTTTTTAAAGATTAAGGTGGTCATTACAACCCTGGCGGTCGGTGTTTAAGCGGCGGTAAGACCGCCAACAGGCCGGCGGTAAAACAATTGCAATTACGACCGTGGCGGAAACCGCCAACAAAGACAGCCACTTTTAACACTCCAACCTCCATGGCAGTACAGACAAACAGCTTGGCGGTCACCGCCAACAGACAGGGGGAAGACAAAGCAACGCCCACAGTATCACAACCTACCAATCCGCCACCTTTTCCGGGGCGGATTCACCGCAGATAAAAACACGGCGGAAACAGGATTTTGAAGAGAAAACGCTCACCTCTACACACCCCACAAGGAACCAGGACACCATGGAGCCGGAACTCCAAATTCTCCCTTCGATAGTCTTCCTGCTCCTCTGCCAGGAGCATGAACGCCGGCGGCAAAGACCACGGTGAGTAGTGCACCTACGACACAGGGGAGGGGAGAGGGAAAAACAGGGACACACACACGCAACACCCCCACCCTCACCCATTACAACACACACACTAATACATATTTAAACATGATAGTTACACCCCCCAAACCCCCCAGAAGAATGCAAAGACAAAAGAAAATGAGTGTAACCATTGTAATATATTAAAATCAAGTAGGCAAAAAAAATATATATATATATATATATATATATATATATATATATATATATATATATACACCATAAACAAAATATACACCAAGCTTAGTAGTCCAGGTAGTGCTCCAATGAAGTCCGTGGAACACTGGGCCCACACGGTATGGGCGAGGCCCAAACAAGATCCCCGACCATGATGGAGAGAACACTGCAGGGGCATCAGAGAGCAAGAAAACAGGCACCTCAGGGGGAGGTAAAGGGGGGTACCTCAGCCGGTTGGGTGCACAACGCCAAATCCACCAGAGGGCCACATGCCCACTGTTAAATCCTGGGGAGTGCAAAGCCACAGTCTCTCAAGTCTCTACAGTGGGTGGGTTGCCCACTGTTCCATCTTGGGGAGTGCAAAGCCACAGTCTCTCAAGTTTCTACAGCGGGTGGGTTGCCCACTGTTCCATCCTGGGGAGTGCAAAGCCACAGTCTCTCAAGTCTATACAGCGGGTGGCTTGCCCACTGTTCAATCCTGGGGAGTGCAAAGCCACAGTCTCTCAAGTCTATACAGTGGGTGGGTTGCACTCTGTTCCATCCTGGGGAGTGCAAAGCCACAGTCTCTCAAGTCTATACAGTGGGTGGGTTGCCCACTGTTCCATCCTGGGGAGTGCAAAGTCAAAGTCTCTCAAGTCTCTACAGTGGGTGGGTTGCCCACTGTTCAATCCTGGGGAGTGCAAAGTCATAGTCTCTCAAGTCTATACAGTGGGTGGGTTGCACTCTGTTCCATCCTGGGGAGTGCAAAGCCACAGTCTCTCAAGTCTATACAGTGGGTGGGTTGCCCACTGTTCCATCCTGGGGAGTGCAAAGTCAAAGTCTCTCAAGTCTCTACAGTGGGTGGGTTTCCCACTGTTCCATCCTGGGTAGTGCAAAGCCACAGTCTCTCAAGTCTCTACAGTGGGTGGGTTGCCCACTGTTCCATCCTGGGGAGTGCAAAGCCACAGCCTCTCAAGTGGATGACAGTCTCCACTGGTTCTGGAGGGGGCCTTGTGCCCAGAGTGCTTCATCCTGCTAAGGACAGAGTGAGTGGATGTATCTCTCCACTGGTTCTGGAGGGGGCATGGTGCCCAGAGTGCTTCATCCTGCTAAGGACAGAGGTAGAGGATGACAGTCTCCACTGGTTCTGGGGGGGGCTCTGTGCCCAGAGTGCTTCATCCTGCTAAGTTCAGAGGTAGTGGATGTATCTCTCCACTGGTTCTGGAAGGGGCATGGTGCCCAGAGTACTTTATTCTGCCTGTGACGGACTCAGTAACGTCAGTGCCCTTGGCGCTGATGGGCCAGCGTTGCTTGAGGCGGCGGTGCCCTGTTCAGCGGTGCTTGAGACGGCGGTGGCCTGTTCAGCAGTGCTTGAGACGGCGGTGCCCTGTTCAGCGGTGCTTGAGATGGCGGTGCCCTGTTCAGCGGTGCTTGACACGGCGGTGCCCTGTTCAGCAGTGCTTGAGACGGCGGTGGCCTGTTCAGCAGTGCTTGAGGCGGCGGTGCCCTGTTCAGCGGTGCTTGAGACGGCGGTGGCCTGTTCAGCAGTGCTTGAGACGGCGGTGCCCTGTTCAGCGTGCTTGAGATGGTGGTGCCCTGTTCAGCCGTGCTTGAGGCGGCGGGCTCCTTTGCAGTGACTCAGCTGCTGGCGCTCCTCTCTGTCCCAGCGGGGCTTGTGCTGGTGGTCCTCTCTGTCCCAGCGGGGCTTGTGCTGGCGGTCCTCTCTGTCCCAGCGGGGCTTGTGCTGGCGCTCCTCTCTGTCCCAGCGTGGATGATGGCGGTGGCCTCCTGGCCAGCGGGGATGATGGCGGTGGCCTCATGGGCAGCGGGGATGATGGCGGTGGCCTCCTGGCCAGCGGGGATGATGGCTGTGGCCTCCGGGGATGATGGCGGTGGCCTCCTGGGCAGCAGGGATGATGGCGGTGGCCTCCTGGGCAGCGGGGATGATGGCGGGGGCCTCCTGGCCAGCGGGGATGATGGCTGTGGCCCCCTGGGCAGCGGGGGTGATGGCGGTCTCCTCCGCCGTGCTGCTCTTCCCAGACTTTCCTGCTTTCTTGTGGCCCATCCCCACCTTGGAAGGTGTCGCAGCTGACTCCACACTCCCACCTGGACCCCTGGGAGAGGCTTTGGTGGCTGGAGTCTTCCCCCTCTCCCGCCGGGCACTGGCCAACTTTTGATGCTTCACAGGTGGGGGACTGACTGTGCTGTGGCTCCGTGCCACACTGGCTGTGGACGACATCTGCACACATGGATGACACAGGGGCATGACTAGGTTTACTTGGCACTTTACAGAGGTGGGGTGGGGGTGGGGTGCCTGCCTTACGGAGGGACCTTGTCTACGAAACTCGCCCTGGCCTAGGGAAACCCACAGCCCATCTCCCCCACCCAGACACCTACACTGCACGCAAAATCCGCCAGATGAGAGTGTACTCACCCCCTTGTGTCTGCTGTGATGCCCTCAAGTGCTCATCCAACTCCAGGTACGCCACCGCCAGGATCCTGAACATCAGGGAGGTCATGGTGCGACCGGCACCTCTCCCACTTTGGAAGGCTATCCCCAGCTGAGCCTCCGCCGTCTTCTTGCTCCAGCGGCAAATGTCCTCCCATCTTTTCCAGCAGTGGGTGCTCTGTCTGTGGTAGACCCCTAGGGTCCTGACGTCCTTGGCGATGGCACGCCAAATATATTTTTTCTGGTGGGCGCTGACCTACATGAATTGTACAGGGGCAAGAGAAACTTATTACCAACTGCACCATCACAGTCGTTGGCCCCCATCGCTACCCTTGGCATATGGCACATGCACTCACCGTCGTTTCATGCACGCCGCAATCTCCCCCCCCTTCTTACATCCACCTCACTCCACAAAGGCATAGCCCATACAGCATGCTCCCAGTGTACTTACCTGTTTGTCTGGCGGACCGTAGAGTAGCGTGTACTGGGGGAGGACCCCGTCCACGAGTTTCTCCAACTCCTCCGATGTGAAGGCAGGGGCCCTTTCCCCAGACACTGGAGCCATTGTCTCTTCCAGACCGAGGTCACAGCAGCACTTGCAGTGTAGGTCTTCTCCTGTCGAAGATCAGGTATTGAGTGATTGAACAGATAGGAAATGGCGGTCACGTCCGCGGCGGTGCGTACCGTCACCGCCGGCGTACATTGTCTTTGGCTCATGGGACCCATAGGGTCCAATGTTAACCAGTGCAGCATTGGGCCGAGGTCTTCGACCGCCTACTGCGACGGTGTAAAATACCAGCGCAGTTACCTCACATCCCATTGTCCCACTTTAGAGGTCAGGGCCCACATGGCTTCATTTTTAACTGTGTCACACATACCTAGGCCTAGACTCAACACACATACAGGCCACTTTTTGGATTATGATTCGTGTTCTGTGTAAGCTGTGGGTACGTACCTCTGAGTTGGTTGACTCTGTGCTCGCTGTTGTCCTTCATAGGCACTGTCCGCTGGGACATGTGAGGAGATGGCGGCATCCTCTGGTGTACCGACCGTTGGTGGATCTGTCGACAATGGAGGAAAGACATGTAATCATCACCTACAGGCTTGACCGTGCCACAATCCAGGAACTCTGTACCCAGCTGGAGCCAGACCTGATGTCAGCTATCCGCCATCCCACAGGAATCCCCCCTCAAGTGCAGGTGCTGTCAGTGCTCCATTTCCTTGCAAGTGGGTAATTTCAAACAACAGTGGCCATAGCATCAGGGATGTCCTAGCCTGTTTTCCAACGTGTTGTCCAGAGTGTTGTCTGCCCTTCTGAAACACATGCAGAGCTACATCGTTTTCCCTCAGGTGGAGGATTTGCCTACAGTGAAAGGGGATTTCTATGCCCTGGGACATATCCCCACCATAATATGTGCCATTGATGGGACCCATGTGGCTTTGGTACCCCCCAACAGGAGTGAACAGGTGTACAGAAACCGGAAGAGTTATCATTCGATGAATGTACAGATGGTATGTTTGGCAGACCAGTACATCTCCCATGTGAATGCCAAGTTCCCCGGCTCAGTGCATGCCTACGTCCTGCAGAATAGCAGCATCCCTTATGTGATGGGTCAACTCCAGAGGCACTGTGTGTGGCTATTAGGTGAGCACCTGGAAGCAAGACAGTGGGAATGGTTGTCTGGGTCTGTGGATGTCCCTATGAGTTAGTGTGTGTCTAACAGTTGTCCCTCGCCATTTGCAGGTGACTCTGGTTACCCCAACCTGTCATGGCTACTGACCCCAGTGAGGAATCCCAGGACACGGGCAGAGGAACGCTACAATGAGGCTCATGGGCGAACACAGCGGATAATCGAGGGGACCTTCGGCCTCCTGAAGGCAGGTTCCGGTGCCTCCGTATGACAGGTGGATCACTATTCTACTCACCAAAGAAGGTGTGCCAGATCATCGTGGCATGCTGTATGCTTCACAACTTAGCTTTGCGACGACAGGTGCGTTTTCTGCAGGAGGATGGTCCAGATGGCGGTGTTGTTGCAGCTGTGGAGCCTGTGGACAGTGAAGACGAGGAAGCAGAAGAAGAGGACATGTACAACAGGGACTCAGTGATCCAGCAATATTTCCAGTGAAACACAGGTAAGAATACAAACCTGCCTACTACATGTACTTTAACACTACTACCTCTCTACTGTCTGTCGTTTTCACCCAGTGTATGGTCACTGAGTTGTCACTTTCCCTTACGATTTCACAGATGTGGGTCCCACAGTGTGGCATCTGCTTTTAATCTCCTCATGGACTACAGCTGTGTGACATAGGTATGTTGACATTACAAATGAAAGAGCTTTTTTACACTGTAATTGCTAATACACTATTCCGAAATCACAGACTGACTCCAGATTGTTTTGTGCTTTAAGGGTGTTTATTTTAGTGCTCAATATTGGAGGGGGTAGCAAAATGGTGAGGGGTGTTGGTGGAGGAAGGGCCATGGCAGAGTCCAGTCTATTAGTCTCACAGGTGCATTGCCCAAATGGGCAAAGGAAGTGGAGCTGGGGCACTTTTACGGATGGACAGGGTGACAAAGTGGGACAGAAGGATGACATTCAGGGTGGTCTCATTTCTTGGCGGGGGTCTTGGCATCGTTCTCTGTCTTTGTCCTGGATCTCAGGGACCGTTTGCGAGGTTGTTTTCCCTCTGCAGGGGGTGGGGTGCTGGTGTGGTGGTCCTGTCCACTAGCGCCGGCGGAGGTGGTGGGTAGTTCATCGTCCAGGCTAGTGTCAGGGGCCCCCTTGTAGTGCCACAGTGTCCCTCCTGGTGTTGAGTACTTCCTTCAGCACCCCTACGATGGTGCCCAGGGTGGAATTGATGGCTCTGAGTTCCTCCCTGAAGCCCAAATACTGTTCCTCCTGCAGGCGCTGGGTCTCCTGAAACTTGGACAGTACCGTTGCCATCGTCTCCTGGGAGTGGTGGTAGGCTTCCATGATGTTGGAGCGGGCCTCGTGGATAGTGGGTTCCCTTGGCCTGTCCTCCCCCTGTCGCACAGCAGCCCTCCCAGTTCCCCAGTGTTCCTGGGCCTCCATCCCCTGGACCATGTGCCCACTACCACTGCCCTCAAGTCCCTGTTGTTGTTGGGGTGGTGGGTTATCCTGGATTCCCTGTAGTGGTGGACACACTGCTGATTGACGTGTCCTGGGGACGGAGGTATGGGCCCGCTGGGTGGGTGCTGTATTGGTGTTTCCAGAGGGGGGAAGCTCTGTAGTGGCCTGTCACTGTGTGATGGGAACCGACTGTCTCGAGGTCCCCGATGGGCCGGGCTGGTCCTCTAGATCCAGTTGGACAGAGGTGCTGTCATCACTGTGGGCCTCTTCTGTTGGTGGTGTGGACATGTGTGGACCCTCCTGTCCGGTGACGTTGGGTAGGGGTCCTGCTAGGGTATAAAAGGATGTTTATTACATCTGTGTGTGCCATGGTGTGCAATGGGTGGGTGACCGTGTTCCCCAGTGCTTGCAGTCCTGTGTGGGACCTTGTGTGGTTTAGGGGGGTGTATGGGTATGTGCAGTGTACATGCTTTAGTGATGGGCGTCCATGCTTTGTTGTTGCATTCGGGGCTTGGTGTTGGGATGTGTGGTTTGTGATAGTGGGACATTTGTGAGGAGTAGGAGTGATGGGGGTGAGGGCGAGGGTTGGGGTAGGTGATAGCATGCAGGTGGGTGGGGGATGAAGTAGTTAAAGGTTTGACTTACCAGAGTTCATTCCTCCGGCTACTCCTGCGAGGCCCTCAGGATGCAGAATCGCCAAGACCTGCTCCTCCCATGTTGTTAGTTGCGGGGGAGGAGGTGGGTGTCCGCCTCCAGTCCACTGAACCGCAAGGTGGTGTCTTGAGACCACGGAAGGCACTTGCGCCCGTAGGTCGTTCCACCTCTTCCTGATGTCATCCTGATTTCTTGGGTGCTGTCCCACTGCGTTGACCCTGTCCACTATTCTTCGCCATAGCTCCATCTTCCTTGCAATGGAGGTGTGCTGCACCTGCGATCTGAATAGCTGTGGCTCTACCCGGACGATTTCCTCCACCATGACCCTGAGCTCCTCCTCCGAGAACCTGGGGTGTCTTTGCTGTGCCATGGGGTGGTGTGGGTGATGTGTGGGGTGGTGTGTGTGGTGATAAGTGTGCTGATATGTAGTGGGGTGTTGTGTGAGGTGCGTGGAAGTTCTGTGGGTGATGGTGTTGTGTGCCTGTGGATGCTAGTATTGTTAATGGTGGTGTCTCTCCCTGTGCTTCTTTCTCAAATGTGGTCATAGTGGTTTGTGGGTGATGTAGGTGTGTGTTTTCTATTGTATTGGGTGTGTGGGAGTGGTGTGTGTATGTGTATCAAGTGTGTGTATTTGGAATTGTCCAATGTGGTTGTGTTTTATATGTTTGTGTGTATTTTGAGTGCGGCGGTGTGTACCGCCAATGGAATACCGCGGTTGAAAGACCGCCGCGTGGATTCGTGGGTCATGATAGTGTGGGCGTATTTCTGTTGGCGTGACGGTGGAGGTTTTGTTTTTGCCAGTTTATCACTGACCTTTGGTGTGGCGGACTTGTGTGGGTGTCTGAATATTGGCGAATTCCGTGCTGTGGGTCATAATAGCTGTGGCAGTATTCCGCGGCCGCAGCGCTGTGTGTTGCCGGTCTTCTGCACGGCGGTAAGCAGCTTTTACTGCCAATGTTATAATGACCACCTAAATGTGAAAACAGTGCTTAGTAGTCACTAGCTGTCAAAAGGTTACTTGAGGTCACGAGGGACTGGTGCAAATCCAAAGTCTAGGCCGACTGCGATGTAGGGTAGGTCAACTACAGAACCGATGCAGGGTCCACTGAAACAGTACCTTCGATGGAACAAAGAATTAACGTTCAGGGCACAATGCATGTTTGTTGCAGAAATCAGATGCAGAACCCACTTCAGTGGGCCAGGACTGGATAGGGCACCTCAGGCAAGGGTATGACCCACAGATGGCAGAGTCCAGCAGCACCAGGAGAGCTGCAGGCAGTGTCTCTAATATCACTGATACTGTGGAGAACAGGGGGAATGCCAACAATCCCTAGGAGAATCATGGGTTTAAAGATGTAAAGAACAAGTCCAGTCCTTCGTATTCCAGGCAAGAAGCAGCAGACAGTAGGCCAACACAGCAAAGCAGGTATCAAAGTGGTGATCCCTCCTAAAGCACACAGCAATCAGTAGGCCAACACAGCAATGTAGCTGCAGAGTGGCAGTCCCTCCTGGCAGCATAGCAGCTCTTCCTCCTCGCACCATGTCATTGGTTATAGTAGAGTTCTGATTTGGTGGGTTTGGGTCCAATACTTATGTCCAAATGTGCCTTTGAAGTGGGGAGACTTCAAGGAGACGTTTGAATATCACAAGGCCCCTGCCTTTCCTTCCCTGGCTCCAGACACTCTACAGGGTGCAGACCTTTGTGAGGGGAGGGGCACAGCCCTATTCAGGTGTGAGGTACTGTTAAGCTCCGCCCCCCCATCAAGCCAATTAATGGCCCATCAGGGCCCATTAAATCACACCTAAGCTCACATTGTGTGTGACTGTCTACAGGGAATTCACAAAGCCCAGCTGTCACCAACACCATACGTGCATTCAGAGACAGGAGCACAGAATGATTAAAGTAAGAAAATGTCAACTTTCTAAAAAGTGGCATTTTCAGACTTACAATTTTAAAATCCGACTTCATCATAAGTTGTGATTTTTATTTGGGAGACATCATACTCCAAGTTCCCATCTTTTCCCAATTGGAAATTACACTTCAAGGCTGCTTCAAAGTAACCCCAATGTTAACCTATGGGAGAGATAGGCCTTGCAGTGGTGAAAAACACTACACTAGCAGGACATGTAAAACTTGGACTTACATGTTCAACTTTTCAAATATACCGCACTCTGCTCTTGAGACTAACTAGGGCCTACAGAAGGGGTGACAAATGTAATTATAGGAAGGTTTGTGCCTGGCAAGTGGATACACTGGCCAGGTCGAAATTGCAGTTTGAATCTGCAAACACAGGCCTGCAGTGGCAAGCCTGAGACATGTTTACAGGGCTACTGTAGTGGTGCAATCTGTGCTGCACGACCAGTAGTAGACTTTAATTCAAAGGACCTGGGCACATATAATGCACTTTTCTAGGGATTTACAAGTAAATGTAATATTCCAATTGCGGATAAGCCAACATTACCATATTTTAAGGAGAGGGCACACACAATTTAACAGTGGTAAAGTTCACAGAGTCCTAAGGCCAGCAAAAACAATGTAAAAAAATGAGGCAAAAAGTTTGGGGGCAACCCTGCAGAGAGGGCCATTTCCAACAAATGTAAACCTGGCTGCTAACATAATGGAATGTATGAAAGCCACCAATAAATGGAACTGCATGACCACCACATTGAGTACATGTAACTATTGCAACAATCATTTGCTCTCTTACTTTGCACAAAAACAAATGTCTACAGAAAGAAAGTGATCTAATCAACTCACTATGTACCACGCTAGCTTGTCCTTCAAAACCTTTTTTGGTTATGAGTTAGCTAGACCAATGGATGAGGCACAATGCTGTATTTCCATTTAACTCACGAATTTGAACGTTCAAGCACCCAAAAGCTTCTGATCATGACTGATACTAGGATGAGATGGGGACTTCGTCTTTGTGCACGTTTGAATCCTGTTACATTTTCGTGTGCGACTTTTAATAAAACAACAAACGTCTGCATTCCACGGGAAATGTACAAAATGGGCATTTAAAGTTATTTTCAACACAGACAGTTGAGCGTCCAGAAGAATACTTTTGAACATTTACACCACATAAACCAAGAACGCATTGAATCAAAAAGTTGAAAAACATTTTTAGTGGCCCAAGATAAAAATATATATACTTTTTTTTTTTATACGCATTATTCGTCACTTTAAAACTCTCATAAACACCAGTCTTTCTGTTCTGCTACTCAGTTGCTGGGGTGGAAGCTGGCAGAGGCATCCATTTTATGACAGTGCTTGACAGTATTTTGCCATACCAAAGAGCGCCACGTTGGGCTATATTCTATTATAAAAAACACCTATCTGTGACTCCTAAAACATTTGATGCGATTTTTTACCAACTTCCAAAATGGTAATTGGTTTTAATGCAAATGGGTGATGCAATTCACTATTTGTTAATCATTGTGAGCTAAAATGTATGTCTTGTGAGATGTAAACACTAGCCGAAGGAATTCAGATGAATTGATACGATCCCTAGATGACAAGGGTAATTTATAATGGGGTTCATGGATATCCGTGATACCAGGACCACAAGAAGGACTAAATGATGCAACATGCTCACAGGGATCTGAACCTCATAAAATGTAGGATTTTATTCCATATGGCATGGGACGCAATGAGAGTCTGATTTTAAACAATCCAAAATAACCACTATTAGAGGCTGTACAGTTCTAGAAATTTGATTGGGGTAGCTTTTCAGAGCTGGCCTGCGAGGTGAAATCAGCATTATCCAGGAAGTTACAACAGAAAAAGTTGATGACGGAGTGGGGTCAGTAAATTTTTCATAGATCATCATATGATTGTCAGTCAGGACATTTAAAAAATTGCTGCAAAAGTAGATCACTGGTCAACAGAGTTGGCAATTGTGAAAGTTCTTGCTCAATTAAAAAAACCAAGTGTAGTTTTCTTGAACTTACTATATAGGTGGCCGGTTCTGGTTTATTTAAGTAGCTTCCTATTGTGACACAACTGGCATGTTTAGAACATGTATTCACCATTGAAGTAAGAAGGACACTGTCTGCTCTGTTATGTCCAAAGTTTCTCTACTCGCGAGTACAGGTTAACCCATCTGTCCATTTTCTAGCTCGACTTTTTGTAGTAGTTGTTCTGCTGGCCAGCCAAACAGATTTCGTTGGGAGAGTGGTAGTGAAAGTATTACATTTCTGTCTGACTGCTGCTCCTTAGTTTGGGTAAATTTTGTAAACCTAAATATTTATGGAAGTTAATTGTTTGCCTTTCATGAACCCCCCTTCTTTTACTTTTCCATGGCAAGTAAGTAATGATGAAAATGGCATTCCTCCTCTGATGCCACCATGCCAATCCACATGACCCAGAGGTTTTACAAATGGAGCAGGGTAGAGTGCCACTGATGAGAAGAGTTCTCTAACTGGGGGACTTCTTCGAAGGATGAAGCTTAAAGAAAATAACAAGCTAGAGGAAAATGGAAGTTAAGAAACATGCTGAAAAATCAAAAACAGCGAGCAATAATTACAGGAATAAATCCCCAGATGGAGAGGCACGCGACTTAAGGTGCAATTCTGCTGAGAGGGGAGTGAACAAGGACCATTTTGACACAGAGAAAGTAATTGATGCTAGCTTCCATACGGTTACAGGACTTCTTCAGCCTATAATACCCCAAAATGGAAGATCCGCTGTCTTGCAATTGGAAAACAGAATGTGCCTCCATGTTTGGGACAAAGACTCCGACACTCTTGTTTAGTGTAAAAGGCCATTTATTAGGACAGACTTGCTCACTGATCATAACACGTCAAATATAAACAGAACTTTATAACAACCTTTATATGAACCTTGTAACTCCGTTTCATCCATTCGCATTTCAAACCTCCACTTATCCTTCGCATCTCACCAAATCCACTTTTTTTCCATGCAGCTCCCTTTTTTCTGTTTTACCCCTTGCCTGACTTTGTCCTCCCCCCGGAAGGGTGGACAAGCCCGCATCTGACTCCCCACCCTCCCCCCTACACTGCCTGTGCAAAGCAACCAGCCCTAAACTGGCAATGAACCCCCAATCTCGCCCCGGCACAACTATTTCACTCATTCCACCCTACTTTTCATCTCTTCATTCTCACATGTAGGGCGGGCAGGTGGCCAACCTCTGTGCAGCGTGACTAGCTTGCACCGAAGAGGCTGATCCCCCACTGGGGTTGCTTCCGCATTTTCCCCCACCTGGTCCTGACCTGAAAAGCCCTTGCCTGTCATATCCACCCTATTCCCTTTAGCTGTGGCCCCAGCCAGGGTGAGATCAAGGGGCTGCTATGTTCCCTTTGAAACTGCTGCAGATTGCCCTGCCTGCTGCATGGACCCTAAAACTGTGTCTGGCAACCGAGAAGGGCCTGCCACCTCTCCCTGATGCCCTTCATCTGCCAGGCCCACATCTTCTTGGCCTGCCTGCAGACCAGGCTCCACTTGTGGTCCTTGGTCCAAAAGCACAGGAGGGGGGGCGGCTGCACCTCGCCCCCCCTTTTTACCCTTTTTTGTATTCATTTTTGGTGGTGAGTGTCACGTGGCAGTAGCTGGTGCCATGGCCCACACCGCCGTGCGCGGCGCGCGCATCATCCCCACCCATGCCTCCTCTAACATTCCTGGCCGCAGGAGATCGCAGCGACCTGCCTCCCCCAAAAACTCGGAGGGCGGCCCTTATGGCCGCAATATCGTGCCCCCCAGCCATGCTGCAAATCAAAACTCGGGCTACGCACTAACTGTCAAACGCGCGCCCGACAAAGTAGGTAGTTTCCTTTAAGAAAGGAAGGAAACAAATAAACACCGCTAGCGCGTAGGCGGTAGCGGCCCAGCCCGTCACCTGAGCGACTCAGGCCAGGCATCCACCCAAGAGCCCACGCTGCCCTGAGCACCCTTGAAACGGGAAAGACAATAGAAACGAGTACATCACCAGCCGATCAGTTAACGCACAAAAACAATCCTACCATACTCCACTAACACCCCTCAGATCAGCCAACCTCTGCGCAGCGTGACTAGCTGGCGTCGAAGAGGCCGATCACCCAACCCCACCCTCTTTTATAGCCTCCTCACATCCCTCCCCTGCCAAGTAAAGCAGCCTATCCCTCCCCAGGCCGTCTACTTCCGGCCCAAAGTCTCCTGTGAAAAGACTGGACTGCATCCAGCTATTCACGGGGACCTATTGCCACCATTTTCCTTCGGAAATAGGAACAACCTGATACAAACAAGAGTTCTTGCAATGTGTTTCTGGTCCTACCTCAGAACATCCCACGGTCTGTTTACAGATGCCATGAGTAGAGGCAAAAGGGGCTCACTCAGATCAAGGTGTCCCAACGGACAAGCCAAGCTGCCACCCAATGTGTCAATTTCTACTTGGTGGCATTCGGGAAATGCAGCGCTGCCTGTGACGTGTAATAAGCACAAAGTGCGTTCAAAAGGATCTTTGCATACTTTTGCCCTTGCATAAACTTTTGCACAGAGGATTGCCTGACAGACGATTTAATGCCACCCATTGCCCAAGAAACAACACAATGCTTAATGTTCTTCCCTGACTAAAGGAAGCTTGTAGAAATCTACCTAACAGAAGAAAAATAGGAAAAAATAATAAAGTATTTAATAGAACATGTCTATGTTAAACGTTTTTACACAAAAGTGAAATTCATTTATATTTTCATCAATATCGGTTAAAAACATTGGAAACCCTGTTTCTTTTTTAAGTCTGACAAACTGGCACATTATTCAATTGCATACAGAAAAGAACATTTTTTTACTTATGCTGCGAATTTTTTAATTCTAAAATATTGTGAAATCATAAATCACTGTTGTCAAATCATAAATATAAAAATAACACAGTATTTATACAGTGATGATATTCAGAAGTACGGTGTTAAAAAACGTATATCTTGAAAAAGTGGGAAAAGGTTTGAGCCAATCTGGCAATGATTTGAACCTGCGAGTGACCTTTCAATAGCACAGATAGGAGAGCTCAGCTATCTATGGTATTAGGTGCCTCTCATACATTACATTTAAATCTTCCCTAGGGGGCAGTTGCCCTCTCACGAAGGTGAACATATAAAAAGGGAACAAAGTGGCGTCAGGAGAAAGACAGAAAATTTTACCCATTTAAACAGTGTCTGTCTTGTAAATTGTCTTGGTGAGGGAATGAATGGCCCTGGATCCTGTACAATATTAGGCTAGTGGGATAGTTTAATTGCGTCCTTGGAGAACCGTTTTGAATTGTTTGCCTCTATTAGAATTCTTTAATGTAGAGAACCGTGTTGAGGGATGGTAACTAGAGATGTGAAATTGGATCAAGTGGGGATAATAATTAAGAAAAAACTTTTGGGCGAAGTAGAAAAATAAAAATAGAAATGGAATCTGTCGGTCAGCTATATGTTGCAGATACCTACTATTGCTTAGACAGGTCACATACTTCAATAGAGTGCTGGATGATGAATTGAGCATGCAGGCCCAGCCAAATATGTCACTCCAAATCATGGTAGTTTAACATGGAGGCCAACGTTTACGTATTTGAATCGGTCCAGGATTAGGAAGACGTAAGGCGGTGTTACTAGTCACTAGAAACATGCACATTTTATCACAATAGTGTATCAAAATAGTGTGCAAACAAACAACTTGCCACCTTTCTTGCATCCTGTTTATCAACTGAGTCACCAGACTGAACAGACTCAACGAACCCCAGCACTCTAAATCTCCAAATTGATAGCTGGTTTAATTCGAATCATAGGAACATTCTAAAAATACATTCGGTGCTCAATTTTAAATTTCCAATTGGGAGAAAACGTGAGCTGAGTAGTAGTTGCTAAGCACAAACTCGATTAAATGCTGAATTAGATTAATTGGAGATGGGAAGCTAGGTGGGAATTCAGGAAAATATATGGTTTTGTCATGAGATTAAACAGCAATTTGATATTACTCCCATGTCTGACCTTAGAACTCAAAATGGATCCCAGAACACACTTGAAGTAAAACCTAAACAAGTGCTAATTGCATTTCCCACAGGCCTTTTTTTAGTCCACAATAATAGAGGACATCTAAAAGCAGTTTTTATTTGCTCTAAGCACCAACTATTTTTAAAAGTGAGCCATTTTCACTAGGACAGAAAATTATAGGAAAGCTTTGACTAACACAAAATGTTGATAGGTTTTAAGGAGTTAGTTCACAGAGACCTTGCACTTAAAAGAAATCATATGTTTTATGTATACTTGAAAGATTTTGGAGTGACACTCAGAAGCCATAAATGTGTTTCTAAAGTTTTGAACTGAAGTTTTAGAAATAATCTTGAAGATCTGGAATGTCAGTTGTGAATTTTCAAAATACATCCATTCATTTACAGTGATTATAAGTGGTCATGCTATTCCATATAGAATGTATGTATGTATTTTTGTGATGTCAATTTCCTATTCAAAAGCATTCAACATTTAGAATGTATCATTAAGTCACAAGCTATCCAAGGCCGAATTAATCACAAGAAAATGAAAAATCAGTCACTGTTCCTCAAACTTTGATGAACTAGTTGAGGAATACCTCATCTCACACAGCTGTGATGCTGTAACTTATCAGACATGGTTAGCACCCTGCATCCCCTCTTGGAAGTGTGATACCACTTCATATATACTTTACATGGCTGGCAATTTTTATCCATCATGCTAGCCCGATCATGCAATACAGCCAACCATTTCTTCACTGCATAAATGTTTCAAATCTTTACACACCATACATACATTGGAGGAAAAATGTATTGCTTCCACACTTGACCCAAGGTGAGCCTACCTGCCAGCAGGAAATAGTGTATCATTTTGTTAAGTGGGGTAGTAAGAGGGTAAATTCCATTCTCCCCAGACAATCTTAGCAACAGTATAGGAGGCTGCACAGGCAGTGAAATCCCCATTATATTTTTGTCGAGTGCAAGAATCTCAGACCAATATGCTTGATCATGAGTATATGAACACCACAAATCTTCAGTGAAAGCTCAGGACTTCTGCTATGGCTTTAATATCAATACGTGTGGAATGCTATCGATGACATTCATGATGGCATACTATTCCCTGTATCATCTACATTCTATTGTTTGAATTTGACCAGTCGGACTTGTCATTTGGTTTCTGGCTGAAACTGTTGGTGGTTGATTGTTATGTACTGAGAATAAACAATATGGAAAACTATGCTGGAGTTTTTACATTGATTGAAATGTAACAATAGGGATGAGTGCCTGCTGAGGACATGTGAGTGACCCCCAACCTCCTCCTGAAACCTACACGTGAAGCAATTTGTGACTTACTAGAAGCAGCAACGAGTGCTGTGCAGTGGTTTCTGTGGAAGCTGTGTGGAACACATTTCATTGTGTTCAGATGAGCTCTGGCATTGTAGCAGGTGAATTTATCTTGCATTTAGGAAGTCACAGATTGGCGACAAGAGGTGCTGAGATGTGTTTGGAATGCTGCTCCCATTAGAAATGATGACATCAAGGGAGCAGTGGAATTGACGTAGATGGAGTGAGTGTACGTACGTACGTATGTACTGTGGTAATTTTGACAGAGGTGAACATCAGAGTTTTCATTGGGATTGCAGAGCAATCAACTTTGTTTGAAGGATACACCACTGCATAATGATGCATTTGACACATTTCGGTCATTTTTCATTTGGGTTGGAGAGCATAGATATTGTATGATAACCATTCTTGGTTGGGAGAAATGTTAGGCAAGAATGCAGATAAAGGTGGTGACAATAATTTAGACACTAAAAACCAAGAAACTTGATAAGAGTTAAAATTCCACTTCTGCAAAAAGTTATAGAATAAAATGTTTCCTGTGTGGCATTGAAGGACAGCTTTCCGACAGACCCAGCTGGTTTGTGAAATTTACTATTTGTAAAACGATGTGGCAAGAAGGAGCATTATGCTTGTGTGTGTACAGGAATAAATTCACAAGGTGTGAATTGTGTGGGGACGGAAGAGAAATTTGTTTTAAGTGTGATGGATGAAGGCTTGGTTGATGTTAATCAAACATAAATGCCTGAGTGTGAAATTGTGTTTGATGAATAAAGAATATCTGTGCTCTCTGCTTCTGGTTCGCCATATACCATGATTGCTGATAAAAACTGGGAGGAGCTGTTTTTAAATGAAAAGATCACACTACAGACACCTGACATAGCTCCAGTAGGTTATGGTGGAATGAATATAGATGTGCTGGAATATTCTCTAATGAAAATTCAATTTGCTGACCATGAAACAGTGGGAAAAGTATATCTGGAGAAAAGGGGTGACAATATTTTAGGTTGGACACATCATAGGCATTTGGGAATAGCCATGAATCCCAAAGCTCAACAGAAGGTTCTATTGATGGCAAATGAAGAGTTAATGGATGACATTTGGAAGAAATGTATACTGGAATTAATTTAGATTACTTAAGAATTGTGAACATAGGATGGTGCTGTTCATTGTGTGTCAAAGGTGAAGAAGGTTCCTCACATGATGTTGGGACTACTGAAGTGAGAAATTGAAAAATTAAAGGAGAAAGGGGTGATTGAAGAGATAGAATGTTCTGAGTGGCTTTCCTCCTTAGTTTTGGCCACAAAGGATGGTGGTAGGGAGATTTGAATGTGTGTTGACCTGCGTGGGTCAAATAAACACATTTGAGTCAGCAGACAGACATTTTCTGAAACTTTGGCTTTAATAAAAGATGAAAGGGTATTCAGCCTTAAGGATTTGTCCTCTGCTTACCACCAAGTTATGCTTCACCATGACTTTAGAGCCTTAACATCGTTTGTGACACCTCTGGAAGCTTATAGGTTCATTTGCATTCCTTTTTGGCTATCCTCGGCTGTGGCATGTTTTCAGAGAGTTATGAAGAAAGTCCTAGAAGCTTGGTAAAAGTGTTTTTTTTTTTTTCAGGATGACAACTGTGTTTATGGTAGGGATCAACAAGAACATGGTGAAATACTGTGGAAGGTATTGGAGTGGCTGAAGGAAGCAGGACTAGTTATTAAGAAATAAAGTTTAGGGTTTTTTACTTGGGACATACCATTTCAGGTGAAGGCATAAGTAAACAACTTGATTTAGCCAGCAGTATTATTGATCCTTGTAAATTAGAAAATAAAGATCAAGTACACTCTTTTTTAGGTTTAGCAAAATTTTGTTCCAAGTTTATTCAAAATTGTACTAGTCTGTTCCAGCCATTGAGAGTGTTCCTAAAAAAAAGCACACAATTCAATTGGACGGATGAATGGATCAAGCTTTTGGGAACATCGAAGACAGCATTGGGAATTTACCAACTTAAGGACATTTCAATGCTTGTAATAAAACAGTTGTGTCAACTAAAGCCAGCATCAAAGGCCTAGGTGCAATTTTGGCTCAGGTGATTAATGGTGAACTGAAAAGGTGGCTTTTGCCTCTCACTCATCGAAAGATGCCGTTGAACGGTATTCTGTAATTTAGCAAGAGGCATTGGCAGTGTTTTGGGCAGTTAAAATGTTTTTGTGGGGGGAATACCTTTTACAGTCAAATGTGATCATCAGCAACTTTCTTGAATATTTATGTGCAGAGAGATGAAAAAACTGTCCCCCGGAGAAGATGGTGTTTGGAAGGGTTGTCCAACTTCAATTTCAGAGGGAAGCATGTGCCACGATAAAAAAATAGAATAGCAGACTGTTTTATGACAGTGTCAATAGATCAAGGTGATGATAAATGTGAAAACACTCTGGTGGGCTGGGTGTGTGAACCAGCAATGGATGACAATGAATGGGTGGATGTCAATTCAAAGATTCAGAATTACTGGTGTTGAAGGAGTTCATTGTGAAGCGTTGGCCAGACAGCATAGAGATTCCTCTCACCTTGAGGAGTTTCTCCAGTTTTAAGGATGTATTGCTTATTGTAGAAGAGAAAATCTTCAGGGTAAATCAAGCACCCTAAAGACCTGAGAGAAAAAATAATCAATTTGGCCCATGAAGGGCATTTAGGGAGGAATATAACTAAGGCCAGGTTATGAGAATGTCATTGGTGGCTGGGAATAGATCATGAGGTAGAAGGGGTAGTAATGGATTGTTGGCAATGTGCAAAAAATGAGAAAACCAAAAAGTCCCACACTGCTCTTCTATCCCCGTTTGAGATCCCAGTAGAGCCCTGGACCAAGTTGGGTTTGGACATTGCTGACCCTTTTGTATTAAAGTCTCATGATGAACAGTACTTTATTTTGAAAGTAAACTACACATCTCAGTGGGTAATTACCAAATATGTGGCTTCTGTCAATACCAGGACGGTAATATAATTCCTTAAGGAGGAGTTCTCTCAGAAAAGTGCTCCCAAGTGACTTGTCACCGATAATGGGGATCAATATGTTTTTCAGAAAATGTGTGAATTTCTCTATGAACTGTCAATAGTGCACTGTAATATGGCTCTTTATTCACCTCAGGTTAATAGTACACCTGAGTATGAACAAAATTTTGAAGAGCTGTGCTCAGCGTGCACTTCTAAAGAATCAGGACAGGAGAGTTTCCCCAGAGTTGCAAAAGGCCATTTTTATTCAACTTAAAAAGAAGCCTAATGTCTCCCCAATGACTTAACTAATCTGATACCTATTTCTCTGCTGCTGGCACAAACCAATATATTTGAGAAGTACATTCATTTTATTCTTATGGACTTCATTGCCACCAACATTCTTTTGGACCCAAAATGGCTTCCACAGTGGATTCAGCAAGAATCTGCCGTGTTGGGAGCAACGGATTTTATCTGATGTTAAGTAAATCAGGTTGGTGCTGTCATACTGCTGTTGTTCGACTTATCGGCAGCAGTAGATACTGTATCTCCCCCCCGGCTTGAGCTGAACTTATGCCAGGCAGGGGTTATAGATGAGGATCTGACCTTACTGAGCTGTTTTTTATCAGGTAGAACTCAAACAGTCAGCTGTGTTACTTTTAGATTTGCATCTTTTCAGCTCCCTTGCGGAGTACCACAAGGGTCCTCACTCAGTCCTACAGTTTTGAACCTGTATGTTGCTTCTCTTGCCACCTTGATCTACACAGTTGGGTTCCAATTATTGTCCTATGTTGATGATAGCTGAGAGCTTTTAAACAGTGCATGACTAACATTGGGGTTTGGATGAAGGTCAATTGTCTGAAGTTAAACGCAGATAAAACAGAGGTCCTGGTCTTTGGAGGTCAAAATTCAATGTGGTCAGAAAGATAGTGGCCTGAGATGTGCAGCCACCTTCCCAGTCCAGTAGACTCAGCAAACAAATAAGAGTGATATTTGATAACACACTTTCTTTTGATGGAGAGGTGAACAAGAGTACCAGCTCCTGTTTGTGTGTCATTAGGATCCTTAAAACAATTCTTCTGTTTATCCCTCTGGAATTAAGAACTGCAGTTATCATGGCTTTGATTACTTCTCACCTTGACTATTGCAATTTGCTATACCTTAACATCAACAAATCATCTTTAAGGAAATTGTAGATGATTCAAATCATGGTGGCTAGCCTGATATTTGACATATCTAAATTTGCCATGGTCACTGCAGGTCTGCGTGCCCTTTATTGGCTCCTGATCACCAAGGACATTGAGTTTAAAGCCCTCTGCTTTGTACACAAGGCCTTGTAGCAGCAGGGATCATTGGCTCTGAGATCCTCTTTTAAATGGTATTGCCCAATGGACAGTTAAGGAGCTCTGGCCAGAAAAAAGTTTCAAAGGTCCAGGAGGGACGACCACTCTGTATCAGTAACCGCAGCCAATCTCTGGAATACATTACGAGATCACATAGAGGGACTGGACACTCACATTATCTTCCGCAAGAAACTTAAGACCTGGCTGTTTTCTCTTTCTTAATTTGGGCTTCTTGGTCTTTCTTCTTGTAGGCAGTGCTTTCACACCTTTTGGCATAATGTGTTTTAGAAATAAATACAAATATAAATATTTTTGATGAATACTAGAATGTCAGACCAATAGGCTTTATCATGGGTACATGACCATTATATGTTTTTCTTTATGCTGCAAACAGATTGATAGGTGAGTAAAACTATGCCAAATCTTGTCCCGTGTATCATGTTATATCTCCACCCCCTAGGTGTTGCTCCCTTTAAGAGGCATAGTAATGACTGGATTTAGGGTGTAGGTCAGAGATTTGCGTCTAGAGCCATGGTATCCTTTTCTGGGTCTGTTTCTTATAAAACATTTTCTGAAGGAGGATTTTCTCCCTTCCAGCCACTTTCGATATACCTTGGGATCCAAACCAATGTAGCAGTTGTGCAAGCCTAAAATTGTTCCCACTACTCTGTGATTACTTACCAGGAATCTACAGCCCCCATCAGTGGAATGATTTCCCAAAGTGAAGGGCCATCGTTGTTTCAGTGTTTAAAGCTTTAAAGCTCAATCCAACAATCCCAAGCATAAAGTCCAAATTGTGAATGATTGGGAACATGGGGAGGGGAACAATGTGGATCCTGAAATCCTTGTAAGCTGTTGTCAATATTCCAAGAGTGTCACTGAAAACCTACAATAAGGTGTGTGACTTTGGCCTTGGGATAACCATTGTAGATTTTGCATTGGAATTAGGGAGTAACTTTGCTCTACCATGACCCAACCATTCCCACTGGTTTGTGATTTTATTCAAGTGCCCGTTGGATTTGGGCTGCTTGAATGTAAGTCCTAATGTTAGGAAGACCCATTCCTCTCTTGAGCATGTTATGGAGCATCATCGCTTTAGAGACTGTTGGTGCTTGTTTCTTCCATACAAAGTTTGGAGAAGAGGAGGGATTTTGCTTTGATATAAGTGAGGTGATCATTGATAAGGCAAAAATCAAAAAGGTCAGAAGGGCATCTGTGTGACCTGACAGCCTTAAGGTGGTCTTCACACCAACTGTTTGCCTACTTCTTCAATTTTTCTGTTCTCGCTTTTGCTCGCTTAGGACTTTGAGCACATTAACATATCTAACCACTGGTAATGTTCACATGCTCTCCCCCTAAAACATGGTAACATTTGCTAATACCCAAATGACATAGGTAATTTACTTAATAGTCCCTAGTAAAGTGTACTACATGTGCCCATGGCCTGTAAATTAAGTTCTGCTTTTGGGCCTGCCCCAATGATTGTGCTACTCACATAAGTAACCCCTTAACCATGTCTCAGGCCTGCCATCGCATAGCCTGTGTGTGCAGTTACACTGCCATTTTGCCCTGGCAAGATCAACTTCTTGCCAGGCCTATACCTTCCCTTTTTTATAAATATAAGTCACCCCTAAAGTAGGCACTATGTGACCCAGAGGGCAGAGTGCAATGTATTTCAAAGGTAGGACATGTATTTTATGTTTAGTATGTCCTAGTAGTGAAAAACTCTCTAGTTTGTTTTTCATTACTCCAAGGCCTATCTGTGGGAAATTGGGTTTTTGGTTGACTGGGATGTGAGCCCTGGTCAAGCAACAGCCACAAACCCGTGAAGGGTGAACCACAAAGAGTCACTAATGTAACCTGGGCTTAACCCTTGGTAGCTTTGCACAACCCTCTGTCAGCTAAACTTAGAGGCAATGTGTAAAGTATATATGCAGCACATAAACAGTAGCAACTGAAAACGTAACACAAGAAAAATCACAAGCCAATTTAGAAAAAAGGAGACAATTTTAATAAATAGTTTGACACCAAGATCCAATTAGTAGAACCAGAGTTATGAGGTTTTAAAGTTTAAGGCTCAAAATAGCATGTCCTCAGTTTTAGAAAATGGCCACAAGAGTACTTGGGTTGGAAATGGGACATCCTGGGTCTCCACCCACTATAACCCCCTCTCCTAACTCTGGAAGGCACATGGATCCCTTCTATCCACACTACACTGGGACCTGTCTGGGTCACTGCATATCTCCCCCTCACTCTGTTAGGGGAAACCGAACCACCCTCCTTTGTCCTTCCCAGACTATCTGGTACTTACCCAGAGCCTTGCCTCCTTTCTAAAGCTCCCTGGGGTCAGTGATCTTAGAATCCACCGCGTGTTGGTGTAGCTCTGGAAAACAGTGTGACTGAACATGTGCTCTCTTGAAATCAAATATGTACAGCCCCTCAAAATTGTTTACCATGCTACTCTTCACCCAACCACCCAGTGTCTAGCAAAAGTAACCCACAAATCCCCCAGGACTGGTGAAACAGTTTCCTACTGCCCCTGAATCTCAGCCAGCACTCTTCTGGGGTGAAACCATGTTTGTTTGTTGACAAGGGTCTCCTTTATGGGGGGATACCTGAGGCTACCTCCCTTCTCTGGTCCATTAGGCCTTCCCTAGCATCCTGTGTGCTTCTAGAGTGACCTCATAAACCTCAAACCACTGGTCTATGTCATCCCCCTCCCTGAATCTGGGCACCAAGTCTCTCGGTGTGTGGACCCTTCCTTCATTACTGGACATGGTACATTCACTGCCACCATTCCTGCCAGACTCTACTAGCTGTTTGGCCTTCAAGTCCAGCTTCTTGAAATTGACCCCATGGGCCATCCTCTTCTCCTCCATGGCCAGTCTCTTTTAATCCAAGGCATGATCATCCTTCCTCTCCTCTGCAGGACTATGTCAGCCTCACCTCTTCTCTCCTCTGCAGCCAGTTGGGCCAGTTGGAGCATCAGGTCCCTCTTGGTCTCTCTGTCCTTTAACTCCCCATGAAACAGGGCTTAGGAGGAGTTACTGCATCCTGCAGGGGATCCAGCAGGAGACTCCCTCTCTGTGGCCTCCCCTCCATCCTCTGGAGCCTCTATCAAGTAATTTTTCCTCTCCTCCGCCTCCTTCTTAGAGCCACAACCTTCTTGGTCCTGTGAACCATCCAGGAGGGTTCTTTAGAATTCCAAATGCATCTTTCGCGTCCTCAGAGCCCCCTGTTGCTCCATTCCAATGTTTGAACTTAAATGCATGTAGGGCCAGCCTTAGGTCCAGATTAGTGGATGCTCTCTTCACTGGCAGACCCTTATCCTTGAAGAACCTTGGAAGCACCTTCCTAGTGTAGGATACCATGCGGATGAGAGTCATGGTAATTCTGTAAAGGTATCACAGGTCCTCCAAAAAAAATAAAAAGAGAGCTAAGTCGATGAAGGTGAAGCAGGAGTCACAAATGAGCAATTGAGAGACAAAAAGGAGAATTGAAAAATCTATTCTGATGCTAAAGTATTTATCTGGGATTTTCATGCAATACAAATCACTGTATGGTACTGCACAACACACAAGTTGTGATCCCACTGCTGCCACCAATGTGAAAAATTGGGTTGTTGGGTGACTGGGGTGTGATCCCTGGTCAAACAACAGCTACAATCCCTTGCAGGCTGAACCAAGAGTCACTCATTCAACCTGTGCTTAACCCTGGGTAGCTTAGCCCAAAAGAAAGTCAGGCTACACTTAGAGACAATATGTAGAGTATTTATGCAGCACACAAACAGTAATATGAAAAATCCCAAACTAATTTAGAGAAATAGAGGCGATTTTAATAACCTATTTGACACTAAAACCATCAAAATATAATTAGTAGAACCAGAATTATGTTTTTTTTTTAAAGTTTAAGGTTCAAAATAGTAAGTCCTTAGTTTTGGAAAATGGCCACCTGGGCACATTTTAGCATCATAGCCAAGGTTCCAGGAGTGGATGGAGACCTTTTTGGGTTCAAGGCTGACTCAGCCAGGTTTCAGGTGCAGGTTCAAGATGGTGGGAGCCTGTTTTGACTCCGTGGCTCTGAACAGGCCAGCTAAATTAGCTTGTGGAGTCACTTATGTAGTGCTGGGTGCAGGTGAAGATGTAGGACTCCAAAGCAGGGCTGCCTCTGACGGTTCAAGGCTGGCTTCATGCAGCAAAACAGTCTTTTCAGGTCCACAGAAGTTTGGTAGAGTGTACAGCAGGTCACAGCAGCAGGCAGTCCACTGAGTTCCTCCGGAACTGACACATCACTGCCATTGCATGACCAAGATCACCGCATCATGGCTACTGTGTGAAGAAACTTGGCGCATCGCATTCTAAACTTCCGCACTTCAGAACAACTCACGGACCCAATGCAACACCTCAGTTACATGAAAAACTTTGGTGCAACACCTCATCTGTGTGGGGAAAAACAATGCATCTCGCAGTTGTGAGCAGCATCAAGGTACTTTTGCACCAGACCATGGGTCCTGTATCTGACCTGCACTCCATCCTTAGTGGCCTGAACTCTTGACTTTTTTCCTCATTTTTCCTTTGTGTTTTGTTTTTGTGCCTTTCTCTTTCTGCTTCCCTCTATCTTTTCCTCGTTTCTCTTGTCACTCGCTTCTCTCTCTCCTCTCATTCTCTCTCCCTGCCCCTGCTGCCCTCACGGCTCACCCCCCTTTTTCGTACCGTTTCCCGCTACCGCCTACCTGCTGTCTTCTCCTCCCCCCTTCCCTATTTAATGGCAGCCACTGCGTGGTAGAAAGAACAACTTCACTGACCTGGTCAGTGAACTGCTCTGCCACTGCGTAGCTCCACCGGAAAGTAAAGCCCTTCTGTCCTTGAACTCTGACCTCTGTCAGTAGTTCGAGGCCCTCCTCCTCCTGCAGGCTTCTTCCTGTGCCTCATCCCTCGTGTCTAGTGGGAGAGCTTTTTTATTTTTTTCTCGTTTTTCCTTTGTGTTCTGTTTTTGTGCCTTTCGCTTTCTGCTTCCCTCTAACTTTTCCTTGTTTATCTTGTCACTCGCTTCTCTTTCTCTCTCCTCTCATTCTCTCTTCCCTACGCTGCCAGCTCCACCCCCTCCTCTCTCTCATTCTCTCTCCCTGCCACTGCTGTGCCCGCAGGCCAGTCCCCCTTTTTCGCACTGTTTCCCGCTCCCACCTCCCAGCTGTCCTCTCCTATCCCTACTTAATGGCGGACACTGTGCAGCTGCGCCAAAGGCGCGTCTAAGGCAAGTCCATCTACGTCCGTCCGCAACCCAACTGCAACCAGCACCATGACCCTTGTACCGCTCACCTACCACCACTACTCATCAGCAGCACTCATCGCACTCAACCCAGGACACGACAACAACTGTAAGCAGGCATCACCACGTAACACCAAGGGACCCTTCACCTGTCGCCACTGCAAATTCACCAGCCTCCATCACTCAAGCCCTCTCTGAAGACCCACAAAACAGAACACAACCTCAGATATATCCTGATCAACACTTGCTCCATCCACAGGCATGCCATCGAACTCTGGAACCTCAAAGACACCACATCCCCAGACATCGCCTTCCTCACAGAAACCTGGCTTAACTCCTCTTAAGCTCCAGACGGCTACAAAATCATCTGCAAAGACTGGCACAAACCACCCTGGGGGAGGCATCGCCATCGTCCACAAAGACTCCCTATGCCTCTCCACCAGCACCTAAGACTCCACGACCATCATGGAACTCCTCCACTTCTGGATTGGAACCAACCCTAACACCTCTCTGCGAGGCACCCTCATCTACAGGCTGCCGTACCCCTGCCCCCATTCTGTAACACTATCGCTGACATCGCCACCACCCACGCACTCGCTTCCAAGGACTACATACTCCCTGGGGGACCTCAACTTTCACCTGGAGAACTTCAAAAAAGCCTTAAAAACACACCACCAACTCATCAGGACCACCAAGAGAAATGCCTTCCAGGAATGCATCAACAACGCACACAACAGCAAAGAACTCTTTACGATCATCAGCAAACTGACCAACTCCAGAGTGAACTCCGCAGACATCCTCCCCTCACAAGAATTCTGCAAAAACCTCTCCACCTACTTCCAAGCAAGATAGCAGACATCTACGACAGTTTTTTGACCCAGGACCATCCCACGCCCAACACCGTCATAGCCTCCACCGAAGCTCCTTCAAACCCCCACTACCTACTCTGCTGGGCCAACATCTCTGACGAGGAAGCCCTCAACATCATGAACTCCATCCACTCAGGCTCTCCCTCAGATCTCTGCCTCCACCACATCTTCAACAAAGCAAGTAGCACCATCACACCCAAGCTCCAGCAGATAATTAACCGGTCCTTCGAAACTGCTACCTTCCCAGAAATCTGGAAACACGTTGAAATCAATCCCTTACTGAAGAAACCAACTGCAGACCCAGATGACCCCAAGAACCTCCGGCCCATCTCTCTACTCCCCTTCCCAGTCAAGGTCATCGAAAAGGCTGTCAACAGACAACTCACCAAACACATCGAACTCTTCAACATCCTTGACCCCTCTCAGTCTGGCTTCTGGAGCAACCACAGCACCAAGACCACCCTACTCGCCGCCACAGATCACATTCGCATCCTCCTAGACAGGGGTGAGACCGTGGCTCTCATCCTCCCCGACTTGTCCGCCGCCTTCGTCACTATCTCCCACAGCACTCTACAGACTCGTCTCCACAACTCCGGCATCCGCGACAAGGCACTAGAATGGATCACCTCCTTCCTCTCCGACAGAACCCAAAAAGTCCATCTCTCCCTTCTACTCAGAGGCCACCAAGATCATTTGCAGTGTCCCGCAAGGCTCCTCTCTGAGCCCCACTTTCTTCAACCTCTACGTGGCTCCTCTAGCCACATCACCAGACACCAGGCACTCAACATGGCCTCATATGCCAATGACACTCAGCTAATTATCTCCCTCACCAATGATCCGCTCACAGCCAAAGCCAACTTCAACAATGAAATAAGGTCAGTCACAGTCTGGATGAAGGAGAGCTGCCTCAAGCTAAATACCAAAAAAACATAAGTCCTCATCATCGGCAACAACCCCTCAGCCTGGGACACTTCCTGGTAGACCACTGCACTCGGAAGAGCTCAGGCACCCACTGAGCACGCCCGCTACCTCTGATTCATCCTGGACTCAGCACTCGATGAACCATCAAGTCAGTGAAGTCTCCTCCACCTGTTTCAACACCATGCGCATGCTCCGGAAGATCTTCAAATGGATCCCAACCGAATCCAAAAGAACAGTCGCCCAGGCCCTCATCAGCAGTCTCCTGGACTATGGCAATGCACTCTATGCTGGAAGGACCACCAACGTACAGAAAAGACTACAATGAATCCAACACCCCCACACCTCCCCCCTACTGAGAGACCTGCAATGGCTCCCAATAGACAAGAGAATTACATTTAAACTTCTCACACATGCATTCAAAGCCCTCCACCGCCAGACCAGAATACCTCAAACAAAGACTCCATTTCTACACGCCCACCGGACAGCTCTGCTCCACCGACCTCGCCCTCACCACCATCCCACATGTCTGGAAGGCCACAGCTGGAGGAAGGTCCTTCTCCCACCATGCTACCAAGACCCTCTGTATCCACCTCAGAAGATCTCCCACTCTGTCAAAATTCAGAAAGGACCTCAAAACTTGTCTCTTCACCTGATCCCCTCTGACCTTCACTTACTGCTCCCCCCTAGTGATTTGAGACCCCAACGGGTGAAAAGCAGTGCTTTACAAACACATTGATTGATTGATTGACTTTGTCATGGTCCAGCATAACCCATCAACTCTTGGAGTGCTTAAAGTGCTATTTGTTTCTAAGTGCTATACTTGCCTTACATTTTTACAAATGCATATCTCAACTTCCATTTAATGATTCTTTATCATTTTGGTCTTGTTTTATTGATAACAACATACTCAATTTTCCTAACCGGTGGTGTTTTCATGGTTTAAGTATTGCACAAATACTTTACAGATTGCCAAGTCAAGCGTGGTTGCTCTGTGTCAAGCAACTGGAGGGTGAGCACAAAGTAATTTAGGGTGTATTGTGACTTACTCTGACTAGGATTGTGGTACCCTCTTGGACAGGGTGCATACCTCTGCAAACTAGAGTCCCAATTTCTAACATTATCAATGTCTTGTTTCTTTCTTGATGGGAATAGATTTGGTTGATGGTTATTATAATTAACTACAATTATTTATTTTAATTTTTGGGCCCAACAGTGTTTTGTTTAAGAGCTTAGCATGTATGGTCTGACTACCCTTTCAAAGGCCTTCTCGGCTTCAAGCAAGAGAAGAACCATTGCCTTATGACAACCATCACAGCATCCTACAACACATTAAGGGACTGATTTAGAACTCAGTGGATGGGTTACTCTGTCACAATCTGCTGGAATCTAAATACCATTCTATCCTATGGAATTTAGATTTTGATGAACAGGATATCATTCACCATTGTTGTGGAGCAACCGGTCCGCCAAATCTAAATCAGCCCCCAAGTCTTCTTTCTTTATGATCATTCTTTTTAAAGTATAAGTCAGCACCTTCCCTTATCTTACCTTGTATCACGAGGTCTCAAAGAGATATGTCATTATTCATCCAAGGCCTTCCTATTTGTGGTAATTGGGCAATCAGGTACAGGGTCAACCAAACTGCTGCATGGTTCAAGAGCTGGCATTTTGGACAGTTAGGCCCTCATTACAACCCTGGCAGTCAGAGATAAAGCGCAGTAATACTGCCAACAGGCTGGTGGACAAAAAAATGGGATAACAACCACAGAGGAAACCGCCATCATAGACAGCCACTTTAACACTCCGACCGCCAGGGCGTAAGCAACAAACACCGCAGCGGTCACCGCCAACAGACAGGAGGAAGACAATGTACCGCCCACTGTATTATGAGTGGCCAATCCGCCAGCTTTTCTGGGGGGGTACCAACGTCATCAAAAGCACTGCGGAAATAGTACACTGAAGGGGAACCACTCACCTTTCGACACTCAACGAACAACCAGGATGCTATGGTGCCCGAACTGCAGGTCCTCCCCATGCTGGTGTATCTACTAATACACCAGGAATTTGAAAGAAGGAGGCGGTGCCACTGCCGACAGTGAGTACTGCACCTAGTACACTGGGGAGGGGGGAGGAAAAAGAGAGTGACACACACATACACGCAACACGTAACACACCCACCCTCACCACCATACACACTAACACATCCAACAACATTACAGATACACCCCGTTGCCCCCTTTATGACACACTGGGACGGGAAGATGGAGGGGGTGTGGGAGTGGAGGAAGAGGTAGTGGTTGTAGTAGGTGTATGTCTGCTGAGTTTGGGTGAAGGTGCATGGGCTGGAGGCTGTTGTGAGGTGGATGGCTGTTGAGTGGATGTGTGCCTGCGTTTGTGTACTTTGGCAGGAGGGCTCACAGACACACTGGGAGAGGACACAGGGGACGTGTGCATGGTTGTGGGGGTGGTGATTGCTCATGAGGGGTGTGTTGTGATGGGCGTGCTGGTGATGGAGGCAGTGGCTGATGATGTAGTGCATGCAGGTGTGAGTGGAGACGCTACTGGGAGGGAGGTGGATGAAGAGGAGGAGGGGGACACAGTGGAGGAAGAAGATGTTGGGATGTGTGCATGGGTATGGTGCTTGTGTGAGTGCCTGTGTGATGATGTGTGGTGCTTATGTTTTCCTGAGCCACTTTTGTGTGTTGATGTGTGTGCATGATGGTCTGAAGGTGTGCTGGGATAGGCTGAGGTAGAGGGGATTGGGTGTGGGTAGTGGAAGTTGGAGGGGGGGAGGCTGGACACAGGGACAATGGCTGCCATCAGTGCTGAGGCCAGAGCCTGAAATGCTCTCTGTTGGGCCGTCATGCCAGAATGAATGTCCCCTGAACTGTGTGCCCACTGCCACTGACCCCAGGTCCCTGATCGTCCTGTGTTAGTGGGGTTGCCTGGGGTCCCTGTAGTGGTGGACACATTGCTGATTGACGTGTCCTGGGGACAGAGGTATGGGCCTGCTGGGTGGGTGTTGTGCTGGTGTTTCCTGAGGGGGGATGCTCTCTGGTGGGTTGGGACTGTGGCAGGGGAACCGACTGTCCAGACGTCCCTGATGGGCCAGGTTGGTAATCGTGATCCAGGCGTGCAGAGCGGCTGTCATCACTGTGGGCCTCTTCTGTGGGGGCACTGGATGTTGGTGGCACCTCCTCTCTGGTGACGTTGGGTAGGGGTCCTGTTGGGATGCAAATGCATTGTTATTGTATCTGTGTGTGCCATCTTGTGCAATGGGTGATTTTCCCTGTATAATTGTGCTTTCCCTGTCGCCTTGGCCTTGTGTGATTGCTGATTGTGTGGGCTGGGTGAGTCTCTCTACTGGGCATGCTGTGGTGATGGGTGTCCATGCAGGGCTGTGATGGGTGACCATGCATTGTTGTTGCATGCAGGGCTTGGTATGGGGATGTGTGGTTTGGGATGGTGGGGTATATGTGAGGTGATGGAGTGATGGGAGTGAGGGTACAGGTGGGGGTATGTGATGGCATGCAGGTAGGGAGGGGGATATAATGGTAAAGATTTGCCTTACCAGAGTCCAGTCCTCCTGCTACTCCTGCGAGGCCCTCACAATGCAGTATTGCCAAGACTTGCTCCTCCCATGTTGTTAGTTGTGGGGGAGGAGGTGGGGGTCCACCGCCAGTCCTCTGTACAGCAATCTGGTGTCTTGAAACCACAGAACACACCTTCCCCCGTAGGTCATTCTATCTCTTCCTGATGTCATCCCTGGTTCTTGAATGCTGTCCCACGGCGTTGACCCTGTCGACGATTCTCTGCCATAGCTCCATCTTCCTTGCAATGGACGTCTGCTGCACCTGTGATCTGAATAGCTGTGGCTCTACCCGGATAATTTCCTCTACCATGACCCTTAGCTCCTCCTCAGAAAACCTGGGGTGTCTTTGGGGTGCCATGAATGTGGTGTGAGTGATATGTGTGAGGTGATGTGTGGGGTGATGTGTTGGGGTGTAAACTGTGATGTGCATGGATGGTGTATGAGTGACGGTGTTCTGTGCCTCTGATTGAGTGTGTGCTCTTTGCTTGTCTCTCTGTGCTTGGTCTTTTTTTTAGTTGTAAGGGGTTGTGGGTAAAGTGTGTGTGTGTTTTATAGAGGTGTGAGTGTGTGGGTATGGTGTGTGTCTGTGTGTCAGGTATGTGTATTTTGAATTGTTCAATGTGGTGTAAGTTTGTAAGTGTGTGTGTATTTTGAGTGTGGCTGTGTGTACCGCCAATGGTTTACTGCGGTTGAAAGACCGCTGCGTTGATTCGTGGGTCATGATACTGTGGGTGTATTCCTGTTGGTGTGACGGTGTGGGTTTTGCTATCGCCAGTTCATCACTGACCTTTGGTCTGGCGGACTTGTGTGGGTGTCTGTATTGTGGCAGTATTCTCTGTGTGGGTCATAATACTCATGGTGGATTACCGCCACAGGCACGGTATCTTGGCGGCCGTCGGAACGGCGGTAAGTGGGATTTACCGTCAGGGTTGTAACGAGGGCCTTAGTCTCTAATAACAAGAAAGAAGTCAATATCTGTGTAAGATCTGTGAATATCTAAATAAAATGTATACTCTGTTCTCCTCATGTTGTTGTCTTCAGACATCAATAAGAACATGATATCTGATGCTCAACGTCAAGGATGTTGGGGTGTTCGAGAACCTGCAGTGGCACTTGGATGTATCTATCTCAGGATGAACAGTTGAATTGAAGTCACTCCCCATGGGAAGTTTATCCTGTGACGAGTGAGCAACTTTGGGAAAGAGATGCATGAACTGTTTTTATCCATCATTTAGGACATTTAGGGAGAACAAGACATTCATACCGCTCAGCACACCTGTAACCTCAACATATCAACCTCCTTATTGGAGCATACGGCAGCTATCTGAAAACTCAGACCATGTTTCAGAAGTGGACACTCCACTTGTTTTGGTGAAATATGAATTGTAAAGATGTAGGGGAAGCCAAAAGGAACATAATTGGGATGTGTCCTCAGACATTGACTGGGCCTCCTGTAGGGGCAGGAAGTCTTCCTCTTTGCAGGAGAGCCCTTCTCTTTTTTTTAGGAATTTACCACCAGGAAACTGAACATTACTATTGTTATGACAGTTATTGGTGTCAGTCTAAAGATCTAAGCAATGCTGCGTGTCAGGGAGGGCCAATGTTTTAACAAAGGCTGATGCTAACCTACCCCAAGTGCTCTTCTTGCAATAAAAACTCATACCTGCTAGCAGTGAGGCATACACAACTGAATACATTAAAAACCAACACTCGAACATGAATTTGATTGTAATCTTAACTTTAAACCAAAACATGGTGCTGCAACATACAGCTCAGTGTATGCAGGTCCACTATGCAACAAGCAGGTCTCAGGTCTCTTGGAGGGGCTGCCTCTGACTTAGAGAGGTCAGAATCCCCTTGATTAACAGTAACTCCAATAGCAGCAACTGTGGCAGAGTTTTTAGCAGACAAAATTGATAACATCGCATCAAGGACACCATCAGCAAGCAGGATGGATATGATTGGTTGGATTAATCTCTCAGTTTGAGGAACCCAATGCTACGGCTGTCTCCCCCACAGAATATTTAGGAGCATGAATCGATTTTCAATAGGGCCTTTCAGTCTTCTTTCTCCTGTAGACAGTGCTGCCTCCTAATATCATTGTGAGCTCTGTTATATTTTGGAGTGTTTTGCCCCCTCCCCGGTCATCCAAGTGAGTTGAAACACCAGGTAACTGCAGGGCCTCCGCAACAGCTGCCAAGCCAAATATTTCTCTTGCCCCAGGGACCCCTTTCTCCATATGTTGTGAGCACTCTTATGAGAAGCGGAGGTGAAATGGAAAGCCCACTCAATAGGGAAAGATCTCACCTTTCAGGAAAGCAGTAATCTATTTAAATTCCTCAATCTTAGTCAGAGTCACCCCACAGATCTCTTAAAAAAATAGTGTGGCCCCTCAAAATGACATGGGTTCCTGATTACGGACTGCTATTAGGATTCTTTCTTTATCTTTGAACTAGCGGACACAGGTGAGCACATCGGGCACCAGATCCTTGTTATGTTGGTATGCAAAGAATAACCTATATGTCTGATCCACATGATTAGCCCCAAGGGCAGGGTTCTGAAGAACTTGCTGAAAGAGGGCCTGTATTTATCTTTCCAAAGTCTTGGAGATCTCTGCTGGAATGCCTTATACAAAGACATTGTTCTGTCTAGAATGCTTTTCAACATTGCTTCCTTTCTCTGTGAGGGCATGTTGCTTGGTTTTCAAAACTGTCATCCTTTGAACCAGTTCTTTGTGGTCATAGGCTTGCATTGTGGCACCTTTCTCCAGATAATCTAGTCGTAATATGACTCTTTGAACATTATGATCTAGCAGTTATGAGTTATAATTGATATATTAGCACCAGAAGGTAATTACCTTAAGGAACTCTGCCAGAAGTGTCAAAATATCTCCCTTGGTCCAGGCACAGGGAGATTTGACCCTTTCATTTCCATGATTGCTCTAAATGGGTCTTCAGAGTCATCCTGAAACTGTGGGTTTCGAGTACGTCTTTTCCTGAAGCTGCTTTTGCTGCTCTATTTTTGGAAGATGCCATCCTCAGGCGGTGGGTTGGGCCAGTGACAAGCCCACATTGAAACGCAGGATGCTGCAGACTCCCCATCACACAGGTACTTTACTCTCACTAGCTGAAATGGCTAACCCTGCCACTAATGTACCTAGAGGTCTGTAATATTTGTGAGTCACTGAAAAAGCAAAAGTAGACTTAAATCCATCCCTGTGAAAAAATGGTCCTAATTAGATATGGTGGATAGGATACTACATCACAAATATGGCAGATGGGTGGTCTGATATATTACAAGTGAAATATAGTCAATGATGCTTGCAGTGGGCATCCGTCACACTTTTAATGGACTCCCTTTCCTCCAAACTCCAAATAAGCCCTGAAGCCCAGAACCTTTGACAGCTAATGAATCAGTTGTGCTATTCGACAAAGAATATTCACACGTTACATTCAGACTGCCTCGTCAGACCATGCTCCATTTGTGGTTCATGGCATTTCAAGATGCTGTCACCTGTGTCCTTCTGCTATGTCCATTTGGCAGCTTGCTTATATGATGAGGCTTGGAGTGATCCGAACTGATGGTTTCCATCATGGATGTTCATACCTCATACATGGTCAGTTAATTAATGTTTACTCAATTGTTACATACATCAATGTAGCCTGACAGGCAGACAATTTCTTAAATCAGTGCCAATCACTGTAATTGCAATAAATATACCTGGCCTGATTCACAGCTTCCACTATGTAGTTTGTCTTGTAGCACTACATTACTACTACACAACTTAATACAAAGTGCTATTCACAAACTGCACTTTTTTAGTAACTGACACTTATGAATATGAGTTGGGATGGAAAGGTCCCTTGCATGGTGATGGCCCTGTACCCAGCCCCTGGGTGCCCCAACCGTAATGAAGTCTGGATCACTGATGCTGCTTTTTTGTTGCTGTGGACAAGCACGGATCATGCGTATGCACCATGACATAGGCTTGTCATGCGGGTTGTGGTCTTTTTGGACTGGAAAAAGTGCCCAATGTGCTACTTTCATAGTCATGAAAGGCTACAGCCTTTATTTGGAGTTAAGCAGTACGAGTGTGGTGGTGGCAGCATACTGTGTAGTTATCAGTAGTAGTGCACATGCCCCTTTTAGCAATGTTATTAGAGTGAGGCCTCCAGGCCTCCTCATTTAAATTTCTGCTGCTCATTACTGAATGCACTCTTGGCATACATCAGTTTGAAGTGGAGTACTGCACAGTGAGTGTGTGTTGTACATGTGCTGGGTACATGTGTGCCTGTGAATGGTACAATACATGGGAAATTCTGGGTTTCATTTTTAGAGTCCCAGCGCTAACTGGAGGAACATGAGGGGGTAGACAAATCTCTCAACAGATTTGGATATTGCTGCATTCATGTAAGCTGGGTCATACAGACTGGATGAAGAGAGAGCTAGGCTCTTTACTGCATTTGCAAGGGTGCTTTTTGATTCAGAGAGAGGAGACCGGGAAGTGGCCTTAACAAATCTCAGGAAGAAGGTGGGACTGATAATAAAAGAGTAAAGAGTAGGGCTGACGCCCCTAGGGTCCCCTTTTGATACATATATCACTTTAGCTGACATCCAAGTGTGAACTTCTAGTCACTCCCATACCCTATGTTGTCGGGCTATCAGTTTTGGAATTTCTCCTGCTCTGACAGACAGTTTTTTTGAGGAACGGCAGGATAGAGGAGAGGGCACTTCTAAAGAAAGCCTCCGACATTCAACTTTAACCTAACAGACAGAGGGGGTCATTACAACCCTGGCGGATGGTGTTAAAGCGGCGGTAAGACCACAAACAGGCCGGTGAAAAAAAAAAGGGAATTATGACCGTGGCGGAAACCGCCAACAAAGACAGCCACTTTAACACTCCGACCGCCACAGCGGTACAGATAAGCAGCACAGCGGTCACTGCCAATAGACAGGCGGGAGACAAAGTACCGCCCACAGTATCACAACCTACCAATCCGCCACCTTTTCCAGGGCGGATTCACCGTGGATAAAAACACGGGGGAAACAGCCATTTCAATGGGAAAACGCTCACCTCTACACAATCCATGAGGAACGACGGCACCATGGAGCCGGAACTCCAAATACTCCCTGCAATAGTCTTCCTGCTCCTGTACGATCATCATCAACGCCGGCGCTGAAGACAACGGTGAGTACTGCACCTACGACATAGGGGAGGGGGAGGCAAAATTCAGGGACACACACACGCAACACCCCCACCCCCACCCCGACCCTCACCCACTACAACACACACACCAATGCATATCCAAACATTACAGTAACAACCCTAAAACTCCCCGGAAGAATGCAAAGACAAAACGAAATGAGTGCAACCATTGTAATGTATCAAAATACAGTAAGCTAATATATACAGATATATATACACATTCAACAAAATATACATCACAATCAGTAGTGCAGGTATGTACCATTCAATGTCCATGGACCACTGGGCACAAAATTCATGGCCGAGGCCCACACACGATACCTGAGCAAAACGGAGAGAACACTGCAGGGGCATCAGATCGAAATACAACAGGCACCTCAGGGGGAAGGGAAGGGGGGGCACCTCAGCCAGATGACAGCACCACGTCAGATCCACGAGGGGGCTCCATGCCCATTGATGTATCCTGGGGAGTGCTAAGCCACAGTCTCTCAAATCTCTACAGTGGGTGGCTTGCCCACTGTTCAATCCTGGGGAGTGCAAAACCACAGTCTCACAAGTCTCTACAGTGGGTGGGTTGCCCACTGTTCAATCCTGGGGAGTGCAAAGCCACAGTCTCACAAGTCTCTACAGTGGGTGGGTTGCCCACTGTTCAATCTTGGGGAGTGCAAAGACACAGTCTCACAAGTCTCTACAGTGAGTGGGTTGCCCACTGTTCATTCCCGGGGAGTGCAAAGCCACAGTCTCACAAGTCTCTACAGTGGGTGGGTTGCCCACTGTTCAATCCCGGGGAGTGCAAAGCCACAGTCTCACAAGTCTCTACAGTGGGTGGGTTGCCCACTGTTCATTCCTGGGGAGTGCAAAGCCACAGTCTCTCAAGTGGATGACAGTCTCCACTGGTTCTGGAGGGGGACTGGTGCCCAGAGTGCTTCATCCTGTTAAGGACTGAGGTAGTAGATGCTGTTCTCCACTGGTTCTGGAGGGGGACTGGTGCCCAGAGTGCTTCATCCTGTTAAGGACTGAGGTAGTGGATGCTGTTCTCCACTGGTTCTGGAGGGGGACTGGTGCCCAGAGTGCATCACTCTCCCCGTGATGCTCCCAGTTCCGTCACTGCCCCTGCTGCACATGGGCTAGCGGTGCTTCAGTTGGCGGTGCTTGCCCTGTTCAGCGGTGCTTGCCATGGCGGTCTTTGCCCTGTTCAGCGGTGCTTGCCCTGTTCAGCGGTGCTGGCCATGGCGGTCTTTGCCCTGTTCAGCGGTGCTTGCCTTGTTCAGTGGTGCTTGCCATGGCGGTCTTTGTCCTGTTCAGCAGTGCTTGACTTTGCAGTTTCTGACCTGTTCAGCGGTGCTTGCCATGGCGGTCTTTGCCCTGTTCAGCGGTGCTTGCCCTGTTCAGCGGTGATAAATAGACTGCCCTCCTGGGCACTGACTCTGGTGGTGGTCTCCTGACCAGTGACGATGGGACTGCCCTCCTGGGCACTGACCCTGGCGGTGGTCTCCTGACCAGTGACGATCGGGCTGGCAGTGGCCTCCTGGGCAGCGGGGATGATGGCGGCCTTCTCCGCCGTGCTGCTCTTCCCAGACTTTGGCGCTTTCTTCTGCCCCTTCCCCACCTTGAGAGGAGTCACAGCTTAGTCGACACTCCCCCCGGGACCCTTATGAGCGACTTTGCCGGCTGGAGTCTTCCCCCTATCCCGTTGGGCACTGTCCAACTTCTGGTGCTTCACGGGGGGGGCTGGCTGTGCTTTGGCTCCGTGTCACACTGGCTGCCCTGGTGCCCGGTGCACTCCACATACCTCTAACAGGCACCACTGGTACCGGATATTTTTGGGCTGAGGTGCTAGTACAGGACCTATGAATTGGAGGGGGGGCGGTGGTAGGAAAGAGGGCAACGTTGCTCAGGAAAAGTTTCTTAGGAACACTGGTACGGGTAGCTGCAGGGGGTCTGGGAGTGGAGGAAGAGGAGGTGGTTGTAGGAGGTGTAACTTTTGATGATTTGGGTGCAGGTGCTTGTGCTGGAGGCTGTCGTGAGGTGGATGGATGTTGGGTGTGTGTGTGCCTGCGTTTGTGTACTTTGGGAGGGGGCGTCACAGACACACTGGGAGAGGACACAGGGGACGTGTAAATGGTAGTGGGGGTGTTGAGTGCAGGTGAGCAGGGTGTGGTGGTGGGTGTGCTGGTGCGGGTCCTAGTGGCTGTGGTGGTAGTGCATGCAGGTGAGAGTGTAGACGACACTGGGAGGGAGGAGGGAGACAACGAGGAGGGGGACACAGTGGAGGCAGTGGATGTTGCTGTGTCTGTATGTGGGTGATGCTTGTGTGAGTGCCTGTGGGATGTGTGGTGCTTATGTTTGCCTGAGCTTCCCTTGTGTGTTGACGTGTGTGCAGGCTGGTCTGATGGTGTGCTTGGGATAGGCAGAGGTACAGGGGATTGGGTCTGGGTGGAGGAAGTTGGAGGGGGGAGGCTAGAGACAGTGACAATGGCTGCCATCAGTGCTGAGGCCAGAGATTGCAGGGTTCGATGATGGGCAGCCTGACCAGAATGAATGCCCTCCAGGAATGCATTAGTGTGTTGCAACTCCCTTTCTACACCCTGGATGGCATTCACAATGGTAGACTGCCCAACAGTGAGTGACCTGAGGAGGTCAATGGCCTCCTCACTGAGGGCAGCAGAGGTGGCAGGGGCTGAGGTGCCTTGGGCAATGGTGATGCCCACCCTCCTGGGTGTGCTGGCACGGGGCGAAGGCTGAGGGGCTGCTGGGAGGGTGGTTCTGGTAGGGGGGGTGGCGGCTGTACCTGTAGAAGTGGGGGGCACAGATTTTGCCGCCACCACAAGGGAGCTCCCATCGGAGGACGAGTCCGTGTCGCTGGTTGCTGATCCTGTGACCTCCGTGAAGCTCCCCTCGCCCTCTGTCCCACTGGTGTATTCAGAGTCCATGGTGTGGCCCTCCATGGCCATGTGGGATGCAGCAATGCTGCATTGGTTAACATTGGACCCTATGCGCCCCAGGAGCCAAAGACAAAGTGCGCCGGCGGTGATGATACGCACCGCCGTGGACGTCACCGTCGCGGATGTGACCGCCATTTTCTATCTGTTGAATCACTCGATACCTGATCTTCGACAGGAGACGACCTATACTGCAAGTGCTGCTGTGACCTCGGTCTGGAAGAGAAAATGGTTGCTGCGTCTGGGGAAAGGGCCCCTACCTTCACTGCACAGGAGTTGGAGAAGCTCGTGGATGGGGTCCTCCCCCAGTACACGCTACTCAGGGTAGGCCACCGCCAGGATCCGGAACATCAGGTGGGTCATGGTGTGACGGGCACCCCTCCCACGTTGGGAGGCCATTCCCAGCTGAGCCTCCGCCGTCTTCTTGCACCAGTGGCAAATGTCCTCCCATCTTTTCCGGCAGTGGGTGCTCCGTCTCTGGTGGACCCCAGGGTCCGGACATCCTTGGCGATGGCACGCCAAATATCCTTCTTCTGGTGGGCGCTGACCTACATGACATGTACAGGGAAAGAAGAGAAGTCATTACCAACTGCACCGTCGAAGTGAGTCGCCCACATCCCTGCCCTTGCCATGTGGTACATGCATTCACAGTCCTTCATGCTCGCAGAACTCTGCCCCCTTCCTTCTTACAACCAGCCCTCTCCACCCAGGCACGGCCCATACAACTTGCACCCTATGTACTCACCTGTTGGTCTGGAGGACCGTAGAGTAGCGTGTACTGGGGGAGGACCCCGTCCAAGAGCTTCTCCAACTCCTGTGCAGTGAAGGCAGGGGCCCTTTCCCCAGAGGAATGAGCCATTGTCCCTTCCAGACCGAGGTCACAGCAGCACTTGCAGTATAGGTCCTCTCCTGTCGAAAATCAGGTATCAAGTGATTCAACAGATAGAAAATGGCGGTCAAGTCCGCGGCGGTGACGTCCACGGCGGTGCGTATCATCACCGCCGGCGCACTTCTGGGGAAAGGGTCCAATGTTCACCAATGCAGCATTGCGCAGCGGTCTTCGACCGCCTACCGCAACGGTGTACAACGCCAACGCCAGCGCAGTTACCTCACATCCCATTGTCCCAGTTTAGAGGTCAGGCAGCTGCCATTTCATGGGCCCACATTGCTTCTTTTTCAACTGTGTCACACATACTTGGGCCTGGACTCAACACACTTACAGACAACATTTTGGATTATGTTTCGTCTTCTGTGTAGCTGTGGGTACATACCTCTGAGTTGCTTGACTCTGTGGTCGCTGTTGTCCTTCCTAGGCACCATCAGCTGGGAAATGTGAGGAGATGGCAGAATCCTCCGGTGTACCGACCGCTGGTGGACCTGTTGACAATGGAGGAGCGACATTTAATCATCACCTACAGGTTTGACCGTGCCACAATCCAGGAACTGTGTACCCAGTTGGAGCCTGACCTGATGTCACCAATCCGCCATCCCACAGGAATCCCCCCTCAAGTGCAGGTGCTATCAGTGCTCCATTTCCTTGCAAGTGGGTCTTTTCAAACAACAGTGGCCATGGCATCAGGGATGCCCCAGCCTATGTTTTCCAACGTGTTGTCCAGAGTGTTGTCTGCACTGCTGAAACACATGAGGAGCTACATCGTTTTCCCTCAGGTGGAGGATTTGGCTACTGTTAAAGGTGACTTCTATGCCCTTGGACATATCCCTAACATCATAGGTGCCATTGATGGGACCCATGTAGCTCTGGTCCCCCCCCACAGGAGTGAACAGGTGTACAGGAACCGGAAGAGTTATCATTCCATGAATGTACAGATGGTATGTTTGGCAGACCAGTACATCTCCCAGGTAAATGCTATGTTCCCTGGCTCTGTGCATGACACCTACATCCTGTGGAATAGCAGCATCCCTTATGTAATGGGTCAACTCCAGAGGCACCGGGTGTGGCTATTAGGGGACTCTGGTTACCCCAACCTGTTATGGCTACTGACCCCAGTGAGGAATCCCAGGACCAGGGCAGAGGAACGCTACAATGAGGCCCATGGGCGGACTAGGAGGGTGATCGAACGCACCTTCGGCCTCCTGAAGGCCAGGTTCAGGTGCCTCCATATGACAGGTGGTTCCCTATTCTACTCACCAAGGAAGGTGTGCCAGAGTATCATCGCCTGCTGTATGCTTCACAATCTTGCTTTGCGACGCCATGTGCCTTTTCTGCAGGAGGATGGTCGAGATGACGGTGTTGTGGCAGCTGTGGAGCCTGTGAACAGTGATGAGGAGGAAGCAGAGGAAGAAGACATTGACAACAGGGACTCAGTAATCCAGCAATATTTCCAGTGACACACAGGTGAGAACACTTTCTTGCCTACTACAAGTACTTTCACACTTCTACCTTTATCCTGTCTGTCAATGTCAAGCAGTATTTGGTAACTGAGTTGTACATTTCCATTACGGTTTCACAGGTGTGGTTACCAACGTGTGTCGTCTGCTTGCATCCTTCATGGACTTGTGATGTGTGACATAGGTATGTTGACATGACATTTGAGAACGGATTTTGTCACTGTCCTAGCTAATACACATTTTCTAAATCACAGACTGACTCCAGATTGTTTTGTGCTTCAAGGGTGTTTATTGAAGGGCTAATTGTTGGAGGGGGTGGTAAAATGGTGATGGGTGATGGTGGAGGAATGTCCATGGCAGAGTCCAGTCTATTAGTCTCACAGGTGCATTGCCCATATGGGCATAGGAAGTGGAGCTGGGGCAGTTCCAATATGGACAGGGTTACAAAGTGGGACAGTGGGATGACAATCAGGGTGGTCTCATTTCTTGGCGGGGGTCTTGCCATCGTGCTTTGTCCTGGATCTCAGGGACCGCTTGCGGGGTGGTTCTCCCTCTGCAGGGGGTGGGGTGCTGGTGTGGTGGTCCTGTGGCGGGGCCTCCTGTCCACTAGCGCCGGGGAAGTGGTGGGCAGTTCATCGTCCATGCTAGTGTCAGGGGCCCCTTGGAGTGCCACGGTGTCCCTCATGGTGTTCTGTATGTCCTTCAGCACCCCTACGATGGTGCCCAGGGCGGAGCTGATGGTTCTGAGTTCCTCCCTGAACCCCAAATACTGTTCCTCCTGCAGGCGCTGGGTCTCCTGAAACTTGGCCAGGAAAGTAGCCATCGTCTCCTGGGAGTGGTGGTATGCTCCCATGATGGAGGAGAGGGCCTTGTGGAGAGTGGGTTCCCTAGGCCTGTCTGCTCCCTGTCGCACAGGAGCCCTCCCAGTTCCCCTGTGTTCCTGGGCCTCTGTCACTTGGACCGTGTGCCCACTACCACTGCCCCCAGGTCCCTGTTGTTGTTGGGGTGGTGGGTTATCCTGTGTTCACTGTAGTGGTGGACACACAGCTGATTGACGTGTCCTGGGGACGGAGGTATGGGCCCGCTGGGTGGGTGCTGTGCTGGTGTTTCCAGAGGGTGGAAGGTCTGTGTTGGGCTGTGCCTGTGCGAGGGGAACCAACTGTCCGAGGCCCACAATGGTCCGGGCTGGTCATTTGGATCCTGTTGGCCAGAGCTGCTGTCATCACTGTGGGCCTCTTCTGTGGGTGGGGTGGAGATGTCTGGACCCTCCTGTCTGGTGACGTTGGATAGTGGTCCTGCAGGGGTGTAAAAGCATGATTATTGCATCTGTGTGTGTCATGGTGTGCAATGGCTGGGTGAGCGTGTACCCCAGTGCTAGCATTCCTGTGTGGGGGCTTGTGTGATGATGGTTGGAGGGGTGTTATGGGTATGTGCAGTGGGCATGCTTTAGTGAGGGGTGACCATGCTTAGTTGTGTCATGCAGGGCTTGGTGTTGGGATCGGTGGTTTGTGTTATTAGTACATTAGTGAGGAGTTGAAGTGATAGGGGAGGTGGTGAGGGTGGGGGTGTGTGATAGCATGCAGGTAGGGTGGGGGATATGATAGTTAAGATTTTACTTACCAGTGTCCATTCCTCCACCGACTCCTCCGAGGCCCTCAGGATGCATAATGGTCAAGACCTGCTCCTCCCATGTTGTTAGTTGTGGGGGAGGAGGTGGGGGTCGGCCGCCAGTCCGCTGAACCGCGATATTGTGCCTGGAGACCACGGAACGCACCTTCCCCCGTAGGTCGTTCCACCTCTTCCTGATGTCCTCCCGATTTCTTGGGTGTTGTCCCACTGCGCTCACCATGTCGACTATTCTTCGCCATAGCTCCATCTTCCTAGCTATGGAGGTATGCTGCACCTGTGATCCAAATAGCTGTGGCTCTACCCGTACGATTTCCTCCACCATGACCCTGAGCTCCTCCTCGGAGAACCTGGGGTGTCTTTGCCGTGCCATGGGGTGGTGTAGGTGATGTGTGGGGTGGTGTATGTGGTGATGAGTGTGGTGATGTATAGTGGTGTGGGGTGTTTTGTGCGTGGATGTTGTGTGGGTGATGGTGTTGTGTGCCTCTGTGTGGTTGGGTTGTCTATGCTGTGCTCTCTCTCTGGCCTTCGTCAATAATTTTTTCGTTGTAGGGATTTGTGGGTGATGTGGGTGTGTTTTTTATTTTGTAATGGGTGTGTGGGAGTGGTGTTTGTATGTGTATCAGGTGTGTGTATTTTGAATTGTCCAATGTGGCTGTGTTTTGGAGATGTGTGTGTATTTTGAGTGCGGCGGTGTGTACCGCCAATGGAATACCGCGGTTGAAAGACCTCCGCGTGGATTTGTGGGTCGTGATAGCATGGGCGTGTTTCTGTTGGCGTGACGGTGGAGGATTTGTTTTCACCAGTTTATCACTGACCTTTGGTGTGGTGGTCTTGTGCGGGTGTCTGAATTTCGGCGGATTCCGAGATGTGGGTCATAATAGCTGTGGTGGATTTCCACTGGCAGTCTTCTGCACGGCGGTCAGCGCCTTTTACCGCCAATGTTGTAATGACCCCCAGAGACTCTGAATCACAATTGGTGTCTGGAAATGCCCTATAAGAACAGGAGTTCAACGTCCCCAGAATTATCAACTATCAAGCAGCCAGTCAGGCTGTGCGAGAAGGGGGTGCTCTGCAAGACCTCTGTCTGTGACCATGACTGAAGGCGAAAGGCCTGCCAGTGTCACAGTTGGGTGAGGGGACATCAACCATGGGCTTCAAGACCACCTGTCTTGGAGCCTAAAGCACCAGTGCCTGCCTGCTTGTCAAGACCAGTGTGTCATGTGAGAAAAAGGAGAGCACTGGAGGGTGCAAGGTCCAGTGGGGGATCCTTTTCATTGGATCCCTGTAGCAAGGTGTGAGGTTGTGGCTGCTTCACAAATTGGATCATTTTCTGTGTGCAGTGAAAAGTCAGCAACTCCCCCAATGTTGAGCAAGTGCCATAGTGAAGTGAGCTGTGACTGCTGCTGCACCTATTGGGTTATCACCCCTGTGGAGGTTATAAGTTGATGCTCTGTATTTCAGCAGGGGCCACCATGAAGTAGTGCTGCTGTGCCGAATGGGCCATAGTTCGGTTGCGGAGCTAGGTCGGCAACCCTATGGGGGTCATTTTGACCCTGGCGGTAAAAACCGCCAGGGCCGACGACCGCGGGAGCACCGCCAACAGGCTGGCGGTGCTCCCATGGGCATTCTGACGCCGCGGTCAGAAACGGAAAACCGGCGGTGCACCGCCGGTTTCCCGCTGCCCTGGGGAATCCTCCATGGCGGCGCAGCTTGCTGCGCCGCCATGGGGATTCCGAACCCCATACCGCCATCCTGTTCCTGGCGGTTCTGGCCGCCAGGAAGAGAATGGCGGTATGGGGTGTTGTGGGGCCCCTGGGGGCCTCTGCAGTGCCCATCCAATGGCATGGGCACTGCAGGGGCCCCTGTAACAGGGCCCCACCAAGATTTTCAGTGTCTGCCATGCAGACACTGAAAATCGCGTCGGGTGCAACTGCACCCGTCGCACCCCTTCCACTCCGCCGGCTCCATTCGGAGCCGGCATCCTCATGGAAGGGTGTTTCCCGCTGGGCTGGCGGGCGGCCTTCTGGCGGTCGCCCGCCAGCCCAGCGGGAAACCCAGAATAACCGCCGCGGTCTTTTGACAGCGCAGCGGTATTCTGGCGGGCCCCGCCAGGCCGCCGGCTACCGCCACCGGCCAGGGTCGGAAAGAGGCCCTATATGCCAGGTGGGAGCCGCTGATGAGAGTGCTGCTGTGTTGATTGAGTTGTAGCCTGTGTGGGGTAAGTTATGGACCCTGTAGGTGAGGTGGGGTCACCATGAAGATTGCTACTCTGCTGAGCAGGCCATAGTCCATGTAGTGGAGATGGTGACCCTGTATGCGATGGGGGCACCAGGACAAAGCAAAGGGTGTTGTCTGGTTGAGACCATAGTCATGAGGAAGAGTCTACTGTAGTGTCCAAAAGTGGCCAACATCCTGACAGAGGACCAGCACCAGCACCAGGAGTATCTCAACTACCCCACACATTTGAGAAGGATCCCAAGACACTTACCAGCATTAGAGAAGCATCAAGGAACCCCTGGCTGCTGCCTCTGCAGTTTCATGTATGAGGAGCTCGGTTGCACTCAACAGCTGTCCCTCCTGAGCCACGTGTGAGGAATTTACCAGAGGCAGCTGCTGCTGGTTCAGTGTTTGTAAAGGTGGCACACTCAGAGACTCCTGTTACTCCGATCCTGCTGGTTCATGTAAGACTGATTTATGGACCAGGCTGCTCTAGGGGAACTACCCTGCCATAAATTGTTTCAGCACTGAAACACTTTTGACTTTAATGAAAAGTCAGAGTGGGACTCCTTAGACTTGGACTTTGGGAGGAATTTAACCTGAATGTCACCTAAAGTAATTAGAGAATAACTGCTACCGTTAGCAAGGAGGGGGGGACATTTCAAAGCCCGGGCTGTTAAAACAGTAGAGGTTTGACCTCAGGGAACTGTATGTATTGTTTGTAAATGCCATATATTACTTTTTATTCATTTATAATCATGAATACATAGAAGCAAGAATTTGACTAGATGAATAATTATTGCTGTTGCTAAACATATTTTGAGTTGGGAACCTGTGTTCACCCCCCTCTCTTTATCTCCCAACCAAAAAGCCTTGGACTGCTTCAACTGCACTACAAATGCGAGTCAAGTGCTGAAGGGGTACTTGGACCAGTTGCTCAGGACCCATAGTAGGTCAGTCCTGAAACATCAGGAGTAAAAGGCCTCAACTCCCACAGTTGGCCCCAGTTGCTCCTACTTGTCCCGCAGCCTTCTGAAGGGGGTTCTGACAGTATGATCACTACATTTCAGTATTCACAAATGCACTTTTGTACTAACTTACAAGTTTATAGTAAGTCACTACCGCCTTTATTATCTGTGGGAAGGTGTTACAGTGGCAGTGATCGGCCACGTATAGTGCCAAACTTACTATAATAGTGTAAGGCACTAGAGAAGAGTGTGTTACAAAAAAGTGCACTTTTTGAATACCAAAAAGTAATAAACTTAATCAAATGTGTAAACTTTCTAAACGTTGTAAGTTATGTTTGTGAATCAGGCCCAACATGTTTCTGAACATAAATATGCTTGATGTCCATAATCTAGGCCTCTTAGAGTAGATCAGTTTAGGTTTAAGATTTTCAACATATGGTTTGTTCAAGTGTCAGAATCTTTTGGATGCCCACCGCTAATTTATGATGCACCAGTAACCAGAATGGAATGTTCAGAGCTAGGCTGCCAATCAGAATGCTTCACTTGTAGCCACAAATTACTAGTATAGATGGACTCGTGGAGGATTATGAGGCTGTTATCTCCGTGTCACACTATTGAACTGATAACTCGTCCCTTTATGATAATTTATTTCACATCAGGACTCGTTTTAGGCCAATGAATCTTTTGACCCAGTTGAGAGACACCTTAGGATGAGATAGCTAATCAATATATCAATCAATACATCAATAATATCATCAATATTTATCACGACAATGCATTTCACTTTAGTCAAAGTCATTAATCAATTCAGAGACGCTACCTTGACCTTTCAGCCATGAATATCCACACCTTGTTTAGTAGAATTTTATGAATTTTATTCGCTGTTAATTACAGTCTAATATCAAATGCGTTAATCTCAACACCAAGAAACATATTAGCATAGACACGATATGGCAACTTTGGTAAGCTTTCATTAAGGGGAGAATCACAAACATCAGTACGTAACACGGCGTGAAGATAGATCAATTTAGCAGAATGTCAATAACACGTCAGTTCAACAAAGCATGGTCTCGGTCGTTTGTCTATTTGCGTCAGTTTTGGTGAACGCCTGTCCTAACCACTAATTAGCATTAGCATGTTGGGCTTCATACAAAATGATTTGAACACCAATTTGGAAAACATCTAACTATGGTCTCTGTCAAAAGTAAGCAGTTGGTACCTAGAAAGGAAAAGCAAACAGACAAATTACAAATGCATTGTCATAATTACCCTCCAAGGATTAGGTCAGCACACAGGCTCAGTCTTCGTCTTCAGGACATTAGTCAGATCGCCATCAGTCAGAACTCAGCTCTGGGGCAAATGAGCACTTCCCTCATAAGGAGGAAAAGTGTAAAATGGGCAATTCTAAGGGCGTGGATGATTTAAGTAAGCCGCCCAAATCACCAAACAGAGGGACAGAGTTTCTGGATAAAATCAATAGCATTCCCTACCTAGTTCTAAATGACTTCTCGTGACATGGGTTTTTATCCCTTTCCCATTGTTCATTCCCCCAAAATTCTATTGGTCGTTTGTTATACCCCACTATCTTTAACCTATCAAATTAAGCATTAGGTAATCCTAATCTTCACCTCATTTTGTTTTACAAGTTTTTGATTGGTCTTCTTAATTGATGTCTCCAGAGGTGGCACATGAGTTCATCCTTCTGTAATTCTTTGCACATCTTTCGGTTAGCAGTTCCATTGTCTTCACCGGTTCGAATGACTTTGTACATTACATTAATCTACACAGTTTCAATTCATTTTAACATTTATTTTGCAAGACAATGAGAAGCGGGTGAGAAACGGATTTATATGGTTACACTCATCTTCCAAGTTTGAAGAAAAGAACAAGCAGGGTCATGTCCTCTGTGAGTCAGCACACTGAAAAATAGAAAAATGCATTTAATATTAGAGCTGGGCAGCTAAGCTCCAGCTCATGCTAACTTAAGCCTATGAGGTTTTCAATACAGATTTAATAACGCAAATGTTAGTATAAGCTCATTTGAACGTAACATAAACATTTTGATCATCATTATTAGTTTCGATGAGGCAGTATCACACCTTAATTCATAAACATTTCACGTTAATATAGATTATAGAAGCTACGCTCTCTCATTCTCTCCTCTGATGACGTTTGTCATCACACAAACCTATCCCTTTGACCTTTCGTTTTTGATTTTTCACCTTTGGCATAATGCGCATTTCAACATCTTGTCCCTTGTGTGAACTTTTCCAAATTTCATTGAACATCTTCTCCCTTTCACTTTCTTCATTTTTCCTGGTTCTCTTTGTCCAATTTCTTTTAATTTTATCATTAATTTTCATGCTCCCCACAATCCTAATAGACAGGCCAGAACAATTAACAGACCCCCTAATATTTTTGCAAGTACCCCATTCCAAATATTGCTAACCCAGCTCCCTACTCTGGCAATTCATTTTCCAAATTTCTCTTACACTCCAGGTTCCTTCAAATCCTTCAAGTCTGCACTATCTCTAGTCAGGTTAGTAAGCATACCTCTAATCTTTTTTACTATTGTCAGGTATATATGAGCAACAATGACGCTCGTTGAGCATCTTGCGGACCCCCCCACTCTTTGCTAAAAGAATGTCTAAAGCAAGCCGATTTTGAAGAGTCATAGCTCTTTCTGCAGCAAGTTCAGTATCCATCAGGAGTATAGCCCCTGTAAAATTTGTCAGCATGTTATCCACAATAGTAGACAACTTTTGAATCTTTATGGAGTTTAAAATAACCCCTACTAAAGGAATTATGGATCCTAATATGTCTCCAACAACAGCATCCGCTGTCTGTCGTTTTTGTCTAGCATGTTGCAATTCAGACGTCTTAGGTATTTGCTTTAATTCATCAATCTGATAAATCTTTGGGAAAACTATTCCCAAATAACATGTCCCATACCATCCCTTAGGGAGACGGTAGTAAGCCTTAAGTCCACAGATGTAATAAATCCCAGGGATCGCTGGATCCTGTCCATTTAACATGAAAGTCCATTTACTCTGAAACAAAAACACATGTCTGCATTCACTCGTTCCCTCAAATAAAGTGTCATGCTCGGATTTTGGCCTATATATAAAAAGCCTCCCTACATGTAGTGCATCTATAGCTAGTTTGCCTTGCGTCTTTATTGCATTGTAAGCAAAATCATTTGCATAGGTACATTTTTCTGACCCTTTCTCTAATCTTTCCTTTAGTGCTTTGCGTCTATCATCAATGTGATCTAAAAAGCTTTTCTCTACAGGTGTCAATAAGCAAGTTAGATTGTTGCGGTGTGCATAAGCTGTCCCAATTGTAAGCGTCAGTTGAAAGAAGCCCCTAACTTATTTTATACTATGCTCCTTAGCTAGCTTGTTCAGAAACTCAATCACAGGCACAAAGAAAAACACCAGATCTAAATTTGAATAAAAATATTGCACATGCTCTTGATCATAGAATCTTGTTAATAGCAAGCTACAACTTATCCCGTATGTTAGTGGCAAGCTATGATATGTGACCCCTTCTTGTACTGATGAAGGAATCTTTGTACACACATAACAGTTTTTCGCATCCATGGTCTCAACATACTCATTCAGCAAGTGATAGAAGACATTAGTAGAAAGTTCCCCTTTTGAATTAGTTCCCTCATTCAAGTGTTTAGCATCCTGCTCAAACTTTTCCCACGGTGTTAATGTTGTAGTTTCAGGTTTTGAAGCATTGTTAGTCACTTTCGTATCCAACCACGGCATTCCCACAATCACTCCCACAATTATTATTGCACACACAATACCTATTATAAGACTCAACCAACCACACACTTTACCCTTTTTGTTACTACCTCTATTATAAGCTATGTCTGTAAAGAATCAGATAGCAGAACAAAAATCAACTTGAGGACGATATAAAACTCTCTTTTTTTTTCTTTGATGCAAAAAGTCTCTTTCTCTCTGCGTGTATTTACAGCGTTTCAATCACTCCAGGACCCCTTAGTCAAATCAGGTTAGCAGCTTGTCATAATCAGGTTTCCCAAGTCAAATCAAGTTATCAGTGTCTCATCAAGTAATTTATAAGTCTCTTTTCATAAGTTTTCAGTTTCCTTTTAACAAAGTCTCTTTCTTTGAGTTACTTCAGGTACTGTAGTATTGGCCTGGCACTTCTCAATCAAAACAGAATGCTAAGAATTCTTGTTGCCATTCAGATGTTGTTGCATACGCCCACTCAGGACCTGCGTACCTTCTAATTGCAGTTCTCTTTCTTTTCAATCTGCGTTCACCTTGCAATTCTCCTTCACTCAGATCCTCTACTCGGGATGTATCAGTTTCTTCTGTTATTGTTTCACCTGGTACACTCTTTTCTCTTGCAGCCTGTTTCTCTGGCCAGTTATCTCCCTTACGCGTCTTCTTTCTGCCTGTTCTTTCAGGACGCTGATCAGCACCCTCCTCTTGTACTATGGTGTTTTCTCTTGATGGACCTGCAACTGGCTCAGGGGATGCCGGAGTACTTTGGTCTCTTTCTATTATTTCCCCTTCTTCTTCTTCTTCTTCTTGATCTGTAACAGGTTCAAGTACTAACACGTATCAGTCTACTTCTGGGAGAACCTCTCCTTGCTTTAGTTCACCTGCTGCCTCTACTGAGATAGGCACACTGTCACCTCTCTCAAACTCGTTCACTGTTTGAGGGACTAGGCTGTTCTCAGTGGGCTCTCCTACAGTCTCAGTTCCTTCTTGGCTGTTTTCTGGCCCTGAGACTTCCCTTTCTGGAACTGTTGTGCCAGTAACTTCAAGTTCCTCATCAGTTGGACACGTTACCTTCTTTGTGTGACTGGCATGTATCCAGTTTGGAATGCCTGCACATTTCACAGCAGTGGTTGGTGTCAAGATTACTTGATATGGCCCCTTCCAGTGCGGCTCCAAACACGACTTTCTCAAGTGCTTCTTGACAACCCCTAGTCACCGGCTTGTAGGGTGTGACCTGGATCACCGATCGGAGGCAATGTGTTAGCTTCTACCTGATGAGAGAAAGAGCGAATCACATCAGCCAAGCCTTTGCAGTAGTCCAACACCATATCATCCGTGATATTTACTAGAGCATTTGGAGGTACTGCGCGTAACCTCATAGTTCTGCCCATGAGGATTTCATGGGGTGATAGTCCTGTCTTTTTATCAGGGGTGTTCCTCATCGACATCAGCACTAAGGGCAATTCATCTGGCCATTTCATATTGGTAGCTGCCCACATCTTTGCCATTCTCGACTTCAAGGTACCATTCATTTGCTCTACTAGTCCTGATGCTTTGGGACGGTAGCTACAATGCAGCTTCTGTTCAATGTCTAATGCGGCACACAGGAGTTTAATCACCTCACTGTCAAAGTGTCTGCCCCTATCTGATTCTATAGAGACCGGAAACTCAAACCTGGGTATTAGTTCCCTAAGCAGCAACTTTGCGACTGTGAGACTGTCATTTCTACTTGTGGGGTAGGCTTCAATCCAATGACTGAAAACACACACAATCACCAACACGTATTTCAATCCTCCACAAACAGGCATCTCAATGAAATCCATCTGCATCTTGCTAAATGGACCGCCAGCACTCCCTATGTGGCTCAAAGTTATCACAGTCCCTTTTCCAGCATTCATCTGTTGACAGATGATGCACCTGTGACAGGTAACCTCTGCGGCATGTCTGAATTTTGGGTTAAACCAATCGATTTTGAATGACCTGATCATTGCATCTCTTCCAAGATAAGCTTGTCCGTGATAGAGCCTAGCAAATTGTGACAGAAGGCTATTTGGCAAAACGAATTTCCTCTCTTCTGAGACCCACAAGTCATCAGCCCTCTGTACACATTGCATTCTTTGCCAGGAGCATTTTTCTTCTTTGCTAGCACGACCCTGTAATGTCTTTAACTCCTCTAGTGTATCCACCACCCTTAATGCAAGATTCAGGCATGTGTCATTTTCAGTTTGTGGCAACAATTCCCACTGATCCTTGAACGATATACAGTTCAATTCGCAAAACCTTGCGACTTGATCTGCATAGCCGTTTCCCATGGACACAAAGGGGGTCATTCCGACCCTGGCGGTCATGGACCGCCAGGGCCGGGGACGGAGGAAGCACCGCCAACAGGCTGGCGGTGCTTCAGGGGCAAATCTGACCGCGGCGGTAAAGCCGCGGTCAGAAAAGGGAAACCGGCGGTTTCCCGCCGGTTTTCCCCTGCCCCAGGGAATCCTCCATGGCGGCGAGGCAAGCAGCGCCGCCATGGGGATTCCGACCCCCTTCCCGCCAGCCTGTTCCTGGCGGTTTACACCGCCAGGAACAGGCTGGCGGGAACGGGTGTCGTGGGGCCCCTGGGGGCCCCTGCAGTGCCCATGCCACTGGCATGGGCACTGCAGGGGGCCCCTAACAGGGCCCCATTAAGATTTTCAGTGTCTGCAAAGCCACTGCACCCGTCGCACACCAGCAACTCCGCCGGCTCCATTCGGAGCCGGCTTCATCGTTGCTGGGGCTTTCCCGCTGGGCGGGCGGGCGGCCTTTTGGCGGTCGCCCGCCTGCCCAAGAGGAAAGTCTAAATGACCGCCGCGGTCATTTGACCGCGGTACGGTCTTTTGGCGGTCTCCGCCCGGCGGGCGGTGCCCACCGCCCGCCGGGGTCGGAATAACCCCCAAAGTCTTGTGACTTAACATGAGCATTGCATTTCACCACAGCAATTTCAAGAGGTAACTGAATCGCATGTAACAAATCCTTAATTTGTTCACCATTTTTCACAGGTGACCCAGAAGAGGTCATGAACCCTCTCTGTGACCACAATTGACCAAAATCATGTACAATTCCAAATCCGTATCTGCTTTCAGTATAGATAGTGACTCTCAGATTTTCAGCTGAGTGGCATGCCTTGGTAAGTGCAATTAGCTCTGCCACCTGTGCGGAATACACTCTTTTGAACCAGGAAGCTTCAATGATACCAGCTATGGTACAAAATTGCTCTCAGCATTCCGACTGAGTCTCTCAAACAGGATCCATCAACAAACATAATGCAGTCATTTTCTTTTACCTGTGTATCTTGAATATCAGGTCGTGGTTTGGTACATAGTTCTGTTACCTCAAGACAATCATGCTCAACTTCCTCTTCATTATTAACCTCAGTATTCTCAGCAGGAAGTAGAGTTGCCGGGTTCAACACAGTACATTGCTTCAAAGAAACATTAGGTGACACTAATATAATTGTCTCATATTTGGTAATTCAAGCATTTTGTCATGTGCTGAGTTTTGGTTCGAGTCAACAAAATTTCAACTGAAGGCGGAACCATTACAGTCAGGGGATATCCCATTACTATGCCTTCACACTGCGTGAGGCTCTGACCAACTGTTGCAACTGCGCGCAAACAACCCAGTAAGGCTGCTGTGACGGGGTCCAAGGGAGCTGAAAAATATGCTACAGGGCGATTTGCACCTCCATGGACCTGTGTTAAGACAGACAAAGAACAAGCATCACGTTCATGACAAAACAGTAGGAAAGGCTTCGTGTAATCAGGCATACCTAAAGCTGGTGCCCTGCACATGCACTCTCTCAATTCCATGAATGACTCAAGCTCTTCTTTGGATAAGGCTATGGTATATGGCTCGTCCTTAATCTCTTTTCCTGTCAGTTTTATCAAAGGTTTTGAGATAATTGAGAAGTTGGGTATCCACTGGCGACAGTAGCCCACCATTCCCAAAAACATCCTGACATCTCTCTTTGTTGTTGGGGGGTTCATTCGCAAAATGACTGTTATCCTTTCTTTCGATATTCTCCTGGACCCTCTTTCAATCAGATGTCCTAAGTACTTCACCTCTTTCTGACAGTACTGCAGCTTTTTGGGTGACATTTTATGTCCATTCTTTTCCAAATGATTCAGTAAGGCAATTGTGTCATATCTACAGTCATCCCTTGTTCTGGATGCGATCAGCAAATCGTCAATGTACTGCACTAGAGTCGAGTTAAAAGGCAGCGCTAAGGATTCAATATCTGATTGAAGATGGACGGTGATTCAGAAAACCCTTGAGGGATTCTGCACCAACTGTACACCTTGTTCAGGAATTTGAAACTGAATAAAAACTGGCTGTCCTCATGAAGAGGTATCGAAAAGAAGGCTTGTGACAGGTCTACAACGGTGAACCATTCAGCATCACATGGGACCTGAAACATAATCACTGCTGGATTGGGCACTATGGGGCAACATTTTACCACAATCTCATTTATTTTTCTTAAGACCTGCACAAATCAAACCTTCCCACAAGGCTTTTTCAGACCCATTTTCGGTGAATTACATGGGCTGCTCAACACTTCTTTTAGGACCCCCTGTTTCACAAAGTCCGCAATTATTTGTGACACTTGAATAAGAACATCTTGTGCCATGTGATATTGTGGCACCTGGGGAAACACTGCATTTGGCTTCACTTGTACTCTAACCGGTTCTACTCCTTTTATCAATCCCACCTCTTTACCTGTCAAATCCCACACTTTCTCTGTCACAGTCCCTTGTAATTCGGCAGGTAAGTCGATCACTGTGAGCATCGGGAACAAGATAATCAAAGGGTAATCTTAATTTGTGGTTCCTGTTTCTAACCCTGAGAACTGACCATCATCCCCTTCATCATCACTGTTTGTCTGCACTTCGATTCCATCATTGGAACAGGTAATCGAACATTTTGTCTTGCACAGTAAGTCTCTTCCCAGTAGGGATACCGGAATTGAATCACAGACTACAAACTTATGCAGTCCCTGGAAGTTGCTGATCCCAACTTGTACTTGATCAGTAATCGGATTTGTCAAATACTGGTTTGCCACTCCGACCACCCTTATGGTGCGCCCTGAAAGTGGTAATTTTAGAACCTCTGCACTTCTGACAGTAGAGCGTGTAGCTCCGGTATCGACCAAGAATGAAACTTTATGACCCATTACCTTTCCCTCTACGTAGAGTCCCTCTGATCTACCTCTAGGGACCCTGCAAGCCTGCACTCTTCGCTATCTGAGCTGTCATCCGACCACTCCTCATTCATTCCATCTTCACCACGCAATGGGAATTGCTGTACTGTATTATTTTGGCTCATCACTTGACCTGTGACCTGCTGAGGAAGCATCACCTGTTGCTGTCCCATCGGAGCTAGTGGTAATTGCATTTGCTGTCTAGGTACCATAGGAACCTGCTGTTGTACTTGCTGTATTTGTGCTGGTTGAACACGCGGCATTTGCATTTGCTGCATGGGCTTTAGCCCCTGCATCTGAACCATGTTATTTTGGAAGTTCGAATTTTGATTTCTCAATTTTGGACCTCTCACATTTTGCAATGTACCGACATTAGTGCTTTGTTGAACGACACCATCCTGCACCACATTCGGACATTCCCGCTTCCAATGCCCCACACCTCTGCTTGCGTGACATGGTGACATCCTTTTCATCCCTTGTGCGTCATTTTGAACCACAACAGTATTTAAGTCTGGACCACGATTCACAAAACCTCGACCTCTTGGTTGTGCCTGAAACATACCATTCCCTTGCGGTTGCTGCTGCATCATCTGTTGAACTCCATTTCCCTGCATTCCTGCCTGCGCTGCCCTTATCTGCATCACCATCACTTTCTCCTTCAACTTTTTCTGCTTCAGCTCAATCTCATCACTACAGTATTTTGCATACTGCAACACCTCATCAATCGGCTTTGCTTGCCAACAAATCAAATGATTCTTAATCATCTGGCTAACCTCTGGTCTCAGCCCTTCAACAAATCTGAACACGAGATGGTTCATGTCTTTCGGCTCAATGGTCTCAGTACCACTGTGATGTTTGAATGCCTTCAACAATCTCTCATAATAAGCATGGATTGACTCTTTAACCTCCTGTGAGGTCAGGTCGATTTTCTGCCAATCAGTCACCTTCGGCGACACTTTCTGCTTCAAAAACTCAATCACTTTATGATAGTACTTCATCACCTCCTCAGAGGGTGCTCAGGTCACTTTGGGCCATATGTACGAACACTTTTTCCCATAGACACAGAATGGGTAAATACCTTTGCTACATCTGGCCCCTTATCCCTTGCCGGCTCCTTCGTCGGCCAGTCTACCCCTCTCTTGCACTCGAGCCACAAATCAGGCGGAACAATGATCTCAAACAAGGTATTCAAGTCTTCCCACACAAGCTTCACAAACCTATCTGTTTGTTGATACCACTCGATCGTTTTCTCCCTCAATCTGGGATAATCATTTGTAAAGGATAGGATGTCTCCTCTGGACCACGGCACATGAATTAAAACCCCACCAGCTGTTTCTCTCATGGGTAGTATTTTGACTGATTCCATATTGGGTGAAGCTTTAGCCTGACTTGACCCCGGACTGTCACCTTTCTCCTTATCTCTTTTCTTTGCCCATCTGCCTTCCCATTTTTCTAACGCTCCCCAGATTTGCGCACTTTGCAGTATTTCTTTTAAATGCGCTTTCATACCGGCAGACCTCATATGCTCAAAGTCTTCTGAATCAAAGTCTAACCTGTAACTTCTTTTCAAATGTTTAGTGTTTTCAATATCAATGTTGTACTTGTCTGCCAGGTTCGCTAATCTCTGATGTACCTTGCCTACCTCTTTAGTAATCTTAGGACACAGATATCTCAGTTCTACTTCTGTGTATGACTCTAATCTGTTTACCCCCATTGTTCCGTCCATTAGTTCAGCAGCTTCCACACCCAGTCTCACAAAATTCAGGTAATCATCTTTCCCCAACCTCTCCGGTTCTAATGCAGTTACTGTAGTCTCCTGTGAAGCATAGGTCTTTTCTAACCACTCATTCAACTATTGTACTGTAAAACCCTGTAGTGAAATGTTCCCTGCATGCATCATTGGCTATTGTGAAGCATTCATACTTATCGTCTGTGGGGTTAGCACTCCTAGCCCTGCCTGTCTCACTGCCTCCAATGGTGCTTCAGCTGGGCTAAGGTTTAACAAGGACCTCGGTTTCTCAACCGCTTGCTCTCCTGGGGCCATTAACTGGGGAGTTCCTATGGACCCTCCTTTTATTGCATCTTGGGTCATTACTCCCTGATCACATACACCAGGCTTACCTTGTGCATACAATGGCACTGGTGGACCAACAGTAATTGGTAACGATATTGCAGCTGGTGTCTGACCTGGTCCCAAACCTCGTGGAGCTGCGACTCCAAAGGTCTGCTCCTCTGAAGCTGGGGCAGGTATTAATGGGGGACCTGCTGTTGGGTTATGTCCTGGTATCAGTTGTGGCTTCCCAAGGCCTCTTAGTTTCTTTAGGCTTACTAGAGTCTTTGTCTGATTTACAGGTAGCTTTCTTTCCCTGCGTCTCCTCTCCCTGTGTTATTGCTGGGAACAATTTTAATCCATCAACTATTCCCCGCCTCCACATTTTGCTCTCGTTATCCCACCTAGCTTCTGCATAAGTCTTTTCTGCCCTTTTTATTCTTCTTTGGAATTTTTCTTGTCTATGTTTAAGGGACATTAAATCCCAAATCGCTAAATCCTCATACTGAGCTGGCCTCGGAGGTGATTTCTGTACGCTTAACATTCACCTCCAATTCTCTAGCACCCTTGTATTGAATGTCCCATGTTCTGGGAATGCTAAACATCTCTCTTTCTCTGTTAATTTGCGCCACTGTTTCATCCATAAACAAGGCGCAACACCTTTCTCATCCAAAACTATGTAAGCTGGAGTACCCTCAGGCTGTGTAGGCTCCCCTTCACTCGCCATAATGTATAGATCTCCTTTCAGAGCACTCTTAAAAGCTTTGGCAAAATTCATCTTAGCGTTTTCTCTTATTTGTATTTGATCAGAAAGTTACTTTAGTTCCCAGGACACTCTTCACCCACCTTTCTCAACCTATTGCCTCTCACGGGCAGCAGCCAATCCGTTCGCGAGCCCTCTCGACAACTGACCTATCTCAGCGCGGCACCACTGACGTCACACTCACACACTGCAGCTGACAAAGTCTTGCGGCTCGTCCGCCCCACACTGGATCCACACCAAACTAATGCAAAAATTACTGCAAGCACCTTAACAATAACACAAATTTGCTGGTTTACTACAGGAAGGGTAACACATCCGCTTCAGAACTTTACAGAGATTTCAATTGAAGCCTCGCCCGCTACTTACTCCTTCTCAGTCCACACACCCGCAAGCAGAATTCGACCTGCAAATCCTACTCTCGACTTGTCAATGGTTTGTCCTAGTGCACTTTAGAACTTGCCAAATCTCCATCGAAGGTTTCACAGATACATTTAGACTCGAACTCGACTTGTCAACCACGCCCGATTGACCTATTAAACCGCACAAATTACAACATAAACCCATGTCTCCTACACTTGTCAATATACTCCGGAGTCTTAGACCACGACGGGTCTGTACATGAACAACCAACCACGTGGATAATTTTGAGCACAAAGCGCCACACTCATATGAAGTACGCCGACTTCCCACTCTCATACTGCGGAGTACGCCTACTCCTAGTAAAACAACATTTACCTGACCTAAATACACACAGATTTCACAATCACTTGCAGAAAGGCATAAGCTGAGCAAGCGCAAAACCCTATACCACACATACTATGACACTGAGAATATTCCCAACTCACTTAGGCAGGCTCCGAGATGCCGGGAAAGTCATGGTGAATTTAGAAACACATCATACCTCCAATTTGCATTATCTCAGAAAAACAGTCTAAACAATAATTCTTCGTCCTAGGGCCCCAAAGGGCCAAACCATCCTCTGCTACCAGAACTGATAACGCGTTTCTTTATGATAATTTATTTCACTTCAGGACTCGTTTTAGGCCAATGAATCTTTTGACCCAGTTGAGAGACACCTTAGGACGAGTTAGCTAATCAATATATAAATCAATACATCAATAATGTCATCAATATTTATCACGACAATGCATTTCACTTTAGTCAAAGTCATTAATCAATTCAGAGACGCTACCATGACCTTTCAGCCATGAATAACCACACCTTGTTTAGTAGAATTTTATGAATTTTATTCCCTGTTAATTACAGTCTAATATCAAATGCGTTAATCTCAACACCAAGAAACATATTAGCATAGTCACGATATGGCAACTTTGGTAAGCTTTCATTAAGGCGAGAATCACAAACATCAGTTCGTAACACGGCGTGAAGATCGATCAATTTAGCAGAATGTCAATAAAACGTCAGTTCAACAAAGCATGGTCTCGGTCGTTTGTCTATTTGTGTCAGTTTTGGTGAACGCCTGTCCTAACCACTAATTAGCATTAGCATGTTGGGCTTCATGCAAAACGATTTGAACACCAATTTGGAAAACATCTAACTATGGTCTTTGTCAAAAGTAAGCAGTTGGTACCTAGAAAGGAAAAGCAAACAGACAAATTACAAATGCATTGTCATAATTACCCTCCAAGGATTAGGTCAGCACACAGGTTCAGTCTTCGTCTTCAGGACATCAGTCAGATCGCCATCAGTCAGAACTCAGCTCTGGGGCAAATGGGCACTTCCCTCATAAGGAGGAAAAGTGTAAAATGGGCAATTCTAAGGGCGTGGATGATTTAAGTAAACCACCAAAATCACCAAACAGAGTGACAGATTTTCTGGATAAAATCAATAGCATTCCCTACCTAGTTCTAAATGACTTCTCGTGACATGGGTTTTTAGCTCTTTCCCATAGTTCATTCCCCCAAAATTCTATTGGTCGTTTGTTATACCCCACTATCTTTAACCTATCAAATTAAGCATTAGGGAATCCTAATCTTCACCCCATATTGTTTTACAAGTTTTTGATTGGTCTTCTTAATTGACGTCTCCAGAGGTGGCACGTCCGGTATGAGTTCATCCTTCTGTAATTCTTTGCACCTCTTTCAGTCAGCAGTTCCATTGTCTTCACCGGTTCGAATGACCTTGTACATTACATTAATCTACACTGTTTCAATTCATTTTAACATTTATTTTGCAAGACGATGAGAAGCGGGTGAGAAACGGATTTATACGGTTACATTCATCTTCCAAGTTTGAAGGAAAAGAACAAGCAGGGTCATGTCCCCTGTGAGTCAGCACACTGAAAAATAGAAAAATGCATTTAATATGAGAGCCGGGCAACTAAGCTCCAGCTCATGCTAACTTAAGGCTATGAGGTTTTCAATACAGATTTAATAACGCAAATGTTAGTATAAGCTCATTTGAACGTAACATAAACATTTTGATCATCATTATTGGGTCACGTATACATTGGTGGCCACTGTTCGTGGTCACAATTCAAGTATATATCTAAGCAAAATTACTATTATTATAGTTTCTATGCGGCAGTATCACACCTTAATTCATAAACATTTCATGTTAATATAGATTATATAAGCTACGCTCTCTCAATGCTAATGCACCCTGTCCCAGTGTGTCCTGGAACACCTCCACCCCAGGCAGAATTTGTGTTCCACAATATTGTGGCCTTCATTTTCTACTGAGAAGAGCAAGCAAATTAAAGAAGTATTGTTGCTCATGAGTTGTTGAAAATAATCAACAAAATATATATATTTTCTTATTTGTGCTATGCTACTTGATGGTTGTTTGTTTTACTTTCTGCCTTGAAAAGCAAAGGTTGTAGCTTGCACACAAAGGTCCTGATTCAGAACTTGACAGACGGGTTTCTGTCACAACTGTGGCGGATATCCTGACCACCAAAATCAAAATCCCATAGAATATAATGGGATCTAGCTTTCAGCCAAAGGGATATCCCCCACTGCTGTGAGGGAGTTACCATTCTGCCAATACACAAATCAGGCCCAAAATATGTGGATGGGGAGTAGTTTTCATGTCAGTAGGCTTCTGGTGAAAAACATCCCAGCTGCAATATCCACACTGCTTTCCTTTTATATAAGTAATATGCTTTTTGGTATGGTGTTGTAACAAGTCCTCTTCATCCATTGGTCTGTTGTTTTGTCGTTCATATGCTTCTTCCACACACATCTCCAGAGCAATGGGCAATGGGTCCTCCAACTTCAACCACTCGCTAACTTCATTGTGAGTGACAACATTCTGCTCTTTCAAAAGAATCAACTCCTCACAAGAAGTAGCTTCTTGGGACCACTATGGCAATGTGTGCTTTTTGACAGTAAAGCAATTTTTAGTTTTTAGCCAAGTTCTTTTGAATATTGACAACGGTCCAGCAGCTGCCACCACAATAATATTCTACTAACACCACAACACAACAAAACAAGCATTGACAAAGCCAAAAGACTGGCTGTCAACAAAAGAGCTATTTGCTTTGCAATTGCTCAGTTTTGTGCTGGATGCCAAGGGGTGCAAGTAGCCTTATAGATATTTGTTGCTTAACAATAAGGGTTTGTAAAATATCTGCTATCACATTTTGGGCTCTTGCCTGTGGCCTCTGTCCCACAATTGCAGTAGAGGGCAATTAGCAGTCATAATTGTCCAGAGATATGGCCAACAGCAATATAGTGTTGGCACCTGCGATGTCTACTGTCTCCCTTGGATTATTGATTCCAACATCAGTGTCAGAGCACATGAAAGACAACTTTCCCATGCCCTTCCTTACTCAAAGTATTAACTCACAGCACCTCTGTCCTACATTACAGTTTTGAACTGTTTAGCATGGCACTTCCCAATTAGATGAACCTATGCTAATTGTGTCCCGGTAATTGTCTTTGGTATTCTATGTGATGAATACGTCATACGCCATTGAGACATTATTAGGAAATAAAGTTGCTCTGCAGGCTGGACTGCGTTCAAGGCAACATGTGAGCTCATCATTCTGGAATCACCTTTATTGGCCGCTGCTTTTGGACATGTGGATCTGCATAGAAATGAAAGTCACGTTCAACACTCTGAACAGAGTCTAGAATACGAATACAAGGGACAGGGGGAAAATCCATTCTCTAAGAAGTGCAGCCGATCTTTCCTCTTTCTGGTGTGGCATCACGTCTGTGCATCGAGTAGAACTGAGTTCATCGTAGCACTCCGCCAAAATTCCCAAGAAATTGTGTGGCAATCAAATGTGTCACTGTTTCTTGTAGGTGTAATACAGGGTACTTAAAACGTAGAAACTACAGCTCCAAAGATAAATTTATTTAAGGAAGTCTGGAATAACTGTCCCTAGCAGTATTCAAAAGTGCAACAGAGACTTACTTCCTTTTTCCAATGTCTTGCTAATGATAGGGTGGTACGGGTGAAGAGTTCAAAGGGAGACATAACCAAAGCATTTGTGGTTTACTGACTTGATGGGAACGCCACAAGTGCAAATCCAAAACTGAAAATAAATTATGCCTTTTTGTGGCATTCTTTGTTACTCATTTTTGATTACAAACATCGAAAGGAACAATGATTTTTTCGGAGAGACTTGCTTTGCTTACAATCAAGAAGTCTTTGTAACTGAAGATTTGTAAGGATAAGATTCAAAGCTTTGGGTTGGAAACACACATTTACTAATTGGCAGTCCGTATTGCATTTTCCAGTATCCGAATCCATTTAAGATTCACCTTAATTTGCAAATATGTATTTGTTTGAAACAGTAATAGTCACCTTTTGAAAAGAGGCATCTGTCCATTTTTGGAACCTACGTAGAGCGAAAAATCTCAAAAAACTTCCAGTTGCTAGGAACAGCAGAACATAAACTGTGTGTGTTTTTTCACATAAGCGATTCATCGTCAGCAGTTTTAGATGTGGTCTGACAGGAAACTCTTTCATCTTCTTCTGTAGGAACAAATTCACAAAGTTACCCTTTTCAAAAGAGATCTTATGAAGGACGTCGACTGTGTATTTATGTACTTTAATTCAGTTATGGATTTTTCGGTTTTAAAAATGGTAAGTGGCTTTGTATCTTTGAAGGAATATGAGTCATTTAGTAGTTGTTCCAGTCCTAATTTCAAGAGCGTTGGTTTGGCAGAACATTTCCAAGCATTTCAAACGCTGTTTTAATATAGTGGCGCTGACTGATCCAATATTATCTTTCAGTTGGTGTCGCTCAGATATGTCTCATAGCAAAAGGTAAGTATGAATAATCCAAAGGGGAGTTAAATATTCTGCTACTGAATGTTCCTGGTTTCTTCAGAAAGAAGGATGTAATCGGGTTTCCTCCACAAAAAGGGTAAGTGGGAGGTGGAGTCCCCCACCTGCCTGGAACAGAAAGTCAGCTAACTCTTGAAGTTCACATTTACTGTCTGGAGCTCTGGAGCGACGTTTATGAGCCAGGCAGACACATACCTCTATTTACTAGCCCAGTGAGCAGCAAGTGTGGGCCAGCAGTTAGTGCAATACCTCTTGACAGGTCCAGGGGTCAGTAGGGCAACCCTTTGCCAGTCCAAATGTGGCCTGACGTTCAGTTGGCAGGGGTGCCATATTTAGCTGCAGAAAGTGACCTAGGGGGATCATGCGGTGACTAGCCAATGGTCTACCAGGATGTGACGCCTTATGACAACTTCTGTCTATGTGGGCCATCTAGCTATCTCATAGTACGCTATTCTACCCACTTCTAAGATGGCTGAACCCTTCATTCGTTGTAAGGAGCTTATTAGTCCACCTTAAAGGTTTGGCGACATGTGGGATACATGCCCACAGAAAAAATGGTTTGTTCACTGGTTTCCCTTCTCTGTTTCTGAGGCAAGACTGTCAACCTGAACAAAGGGGCACCCCCTCTCAAGTGTGGTTACCATTTGCCCTTCATAGGCGGATTCTCCTTTGAAGCTCCCCTTTTGTGCCAGCACCCTGAATGGCTTTCTAGGAGGGGGAGGTAATGCCTCGTTCTGAGCAGACCTCTATTGTTTCTGGGCAGAGTAGTCATTCACACAACTCCCCAGGAGGGCAGAAGGCTGTCTGGTGGCCATCAAATGTGAATGGCCACTGGATAAACTTGGCAACAGAGTGGAAACTTTCTAAACGTTTCTTTTCCTGAAAAGTGACATTAATTTTTATTATTTTGACTTGGGTATTAAGTCAGGTTTAATGTCACAATTAATTTGATACCTTGAAGCACCAACTTAAGAAGTCACATTTAGCAGTTATCAGGTCCGAGACGTTAGCCTCTCACTCTGTAGTGGTCAATGGGACTAATTGCTTTTCTACAGTAAAACCGACAATTTAGAGGTCTAACTGTTAAGATATATCAAAGGGTGGCACAATTAGTACTGGAGCCCTGGGTGGACACTTTAAATTAAATGCCTTGGGCAACCCTGGTACCATGTACTAGGGACCTATAAGTGTTAGCTTATGCCAATTGGAGGCAGCTAATGCAACATATATTTTGCACAGGTTTAGAACACTTATGCTGAGGTCTGGTCAGCAGTCATCAGTGCACTCTCTGAGTTGAAAAACCAGCAGCATCGGTCCAAAACCTATAAGAGGGATCATGCAAAAAGAGGCATTTTCTTACATTGGACAAAGGATCTGGTTGTCGGTAGGTGTGGGTTTTCCTGACAGGCTGGATGGATAGGAGCTGTGCATTGCCGTATTTACACTTCAAAGAAAACTGCCTCTATCATACACAAAGAAACCTGACACAATGATTGCCCCTGCCTTTGTTTTACTAGCCACCCTGGAGCCATGCCCAGAGGGGAGGGAAAAAAATGACCCAAACCGGTTTTAGAGTTAAATAAAGGGGTGTCCCCCACCCAAAGGCTGGCACTGAGTATAAAAGTGCCCTCCCAGAGAATAAAATCAGAGCACTACTGTACCTGTGAAGACTCAGAAGAAAGGCTACTGTGCTGTCTGAAACCTTACTGTAGACTGTATCTGCTTGCCATAGGACCCCAGAAGTGGCAAAAAGGTTCAGTTGGATGACCTCCTATGTGAACTACAGAGATAAAATAAGTTTCTGGAGGCCTTTCCTGATTTTCAACTGAGAAGACCCAACTGAATGTGGCCTAGTCCCCCTCTGTTAGCCTCTGTGGGAGTACGTGCTGACAGCAAAGCACTGTCTTCAATGTCCTGGACCTGTGACTAAATTCAGAGTGTACATCTCCTTGCCCAACTAAAGGTTTCACTGAATCAGACGCCATGAGACGCAGACACCTGCAGAGCTGCATTGTGCTCTTCTGGCTGAAGACTTTACCAGATCTGACACAGAGACCTATAGAGCCATGCAGTGCAGCTCCTGACTGAGAACTTCATGGGATCCAACACAGAGTGACTCAGAGCCCAAAAGGCTCTGCAATGGACTCCTCACCTCAAAGTCAGAAGGTAAAATAACTAGCAGATGAACCTAGGCCTGGGTTGGGCTCATGATCCATCACAGTCAGCTTAAACCTGTGACTTTGTCTCAGTCCGGTGTGACCAGATGCCCACAGTTGGTGCCACGTAGCATTATTTTTACCTAAAGCTTTAAAAATTAATTTCTCCGGGTCTACTATTCAATTATATAGTTGTGGTGTCATTTTATATCTTAAAATATTCTCTGTTTTTCTAAATTGGTTTGGGATTTTTCATGTGTTGTGTGTTTACTTTATTACTGTTTGAGTACTGCATAAATAATGAACACAATGCCTCTGAATTCAGCCTGACTGATTTTCTGCCAAGCTACTAGATGGTTAGGCATTGGTTTGTTTAGTGATTTTGTGCTTAAGCCTGACAAGGATTTTAATTATTATTTGAGGTGGGTTCTCATCCCTCCTCACTTAATACTCCATTTCCTTACAAACATTATCCAAATTGAAAGTATTAAATGACACATGGATCAATTTTCATAGACAATCATGTAAGATGGTGTTCTTGGTCAGTTCACTGACATGAGTAAATACAACTTCGAGACCACCCTCTGCAGTGTTTGGGTTGGAAATGGTCCTTCCTGAAGAGTCATCCCCAAACTTTTTGCCTTCCTGCCCCTCTATTTTGCTGAATTCATTTTGTTGGTCTTAGATTTCTGAAAACCTTACCACTGCTAAACCAGTGCTAAAGTGCTTTTGCTCTTTCCCTAAAACATGGCAACATTGGCTTATACACAACTGGCATATATAATTTACTTATAAGTCCCTAGTAAAGTGCACACTACATGTGTCCCGGGCCTGTAGATTAAATGTTGCTAGTGAGCCTGCAGAACTGCTTGTGCCATCCACTTAAGTAGCCCTTTAAATATGTCTCAGCCCTGGCATTTAAGAGCCTGCATTCACAGCTTTCGCCTGCCAATTCAACCTCCCAAAATAAACTTTTTGCTAGGCTCAACCCTCCCTTTTTAATACATGTGTTAACCTTACGATAAGCCCTGGAAAGCCCAGCAGGCAGAGTGCAATGCATTTAAAAATTAGGACATGTATGTTTAAGTGTTACATGCCCTGGTAGTGAAAAAATATCAATTAACTTTTCACCACTGAAAGGCCTCTGTCTCCCATTGGAGTTGCCTTATTACAATTTAAAAGTGTGTCTTCTAAATGGGAAGTGATGAAGCCATCAAGTTTGGTATCTCTGGAATCATCATTTAAAATCCTAACTTATGGTGAAGTTGAATTTGACATTACAATACTGAAAATGCAGCTTTTGGAAATTTTGCTTTTTCTTGTCTTAGTCATTTCGTGCCTGCAGTCTGACGCTGGACATTGACTGGGTGTATCTGGCAGGTGGGCTTTGTGTATTCCCCCTGGACAGCCACACACAATGGGATCTTAGGTAAGACTTAATGAACCATTATTAGCAGGATGGGAGGGAGAATCTGGACCCAGTTACACCTGAATAGGCTCTGTCCTGTCTCCACAAAAAGGGATGCATACCCCCTTGTAGTTAGTATGGAGCCTAAGGAGCATAGGGTGCTTCCCAGGGGAACTGGTGCATTTTGCCTCTGAGTGGCAAATCCCTGCTCAGAACCATTGCATTTTCTCAGCAGAGCAGTGCATCTTTGAGCAAAATCGACTCATTGTCGCTGCTGCATGAATTGGACCCAATGCAGAAGATTTGTATTGCCGCCACATCGCGCATCTTTTGTTCAACGCATTAACTTTAAAAAACACCACTTGTGATGCTTCTCTGGAGTAGGTCCTCACATCCCTTGTCGGCGGCAGCCTTGATGATGATACCAAACTTCCTCATCGCAGCTTTACTCCTTATTGGAACGGACATCTCACCTCAGCTGCGTATTGCAGGCACTGCCCTTCGCTTCACATGCCAAATTGATGGGATTGTTGACATTTATGCAACAGGACGTCACAACAGAACCTCGCCACATCTTGGAACCAACATATTGCATCAACGTGCAACACATCTTCAACGCAGATCGATTCAATGCTCCGCAACTTGGGTTAAGGCAGTTTGTTCAGCAGGTTTAACTGGGTCCCTGTTGCCAGCCCGTGCTCTATTGTGGTCTGCCTAAACTTAGTACTTTGTTCCCGCTTTGGGCTTTTTGCTTTTAAGTCCTATTTTACAGTTTGTTCTTTACAAATTCATAATTCAATTTCTACTGATTGGACTTTTGTCATGTTGGTCTTGTTTTATTTATTGAATTAGGTTCAAATCTTCTAATTTGTTTAGGATCCATTTTGTGTGGTATTTTCACTGTTACTGTTTGAAGTGTTGCACAAATAATTTACACATTGCCTTTACGTTAAGCCTGAGTGCTCTGTGCCAAGCTACTAGAAGGTGAGCACATTCTAATATGGGGTGTGCATTACCTTGACAAGAATTGTGGTTGCTGCTTAACCAGGGCCCATACCCCAGTCAATGAACAATCGCATTTCCCCTAGTTTGCAAATACATTCTCAGCTGCCTTTCTGCATTTAATGCAGTAAAAGGGGCTAGATATGATGTGAAGTGGGAGCTGGAACCTTTTCTGCAGCATTTGTAGATGTAGTTGCATTTTGGGTAAGGAATGCAATTGCCATATAAGTATTAATTTGGCATAGGATAAAGCCGTCACAACATGTCCTGTTTTTACAATATCAGATCTTAGCAAAGCTTGGGCAGAATTTCAATTACACTGACATAATGGGAGTAATTTCTGTAATTGTGTGTCATTCTTTGACATGGAATTATAAATAACTTTGTGGTTATGCCTGGTTACGTAATTAAGAGTAATTTAGAAACAAAAAATCCCACTGCAAGAGCATATTTTGCAAGAGGCTACTCTTGTCTGCTTTCTATAGTCTGTTGCATTTAGCTCTGTTTTTTTAGCCCAAAATGCACCCTTGCATCCATTTTGGATATAAGGGTGTATTTTGCACTAAGAAACTAGCACTAAATGCTGGGAGCAAGTTGGGGGAAACTCCTACCCCGAGTGCCCATTTAGCGAACGTGAGTGGTTGCTTGTGCTCTCTTTTCATGTTCTGTTGCATTTAGTACTATTTCTTAGCACAACATGAATGCTTATGTCCAATTTTTGAGAAATTCAGGGTAATTTTGCAGCATTTTCTGATAGTTCCACATGATTATGCTACACTGAAGTATGCAAGTTATGCCTCCCCTAATGTTGGCTACTTTAAAAATGTGGTTCAATTTTCTAATTCAGCCACTGTACTAGCATCCCTGTGTGACACCAGACCCCTTGCAGGGCTGCTGAGGCTGGTAGGGTTTGTGAGATTTGTGAAAGAATGTCAATTGTGTAGTTAACATTGGTGGGGTGATAATGATTAAACAGTGATTAGGGGTGGGTGAAAAATTCTGCTCTGCTGGCTAAGTTTGCAGAGGTTTGACCACTCCACATTCCACCTTGCAAGCTCACCACCATTACGGTGGCATGTGTGAACACAAATTTGTTTCCCCTAGCATGATTGTTGGATGCTAGAATGCCTCCTGGCGAAATATCTCAATGCAGGAGGTCCTGGTAGGTTGCAACCATTCTCGTTGAGAAAGCTTACTATTGAGTAGAATGTCTACTCATGTTGCAGAAAGAAGCAGCACCCTCTAGTGCACCAGGTGGTTCAGTGTGTCATGATTTTACAGCACAGAACAAGCTCCAATGCTAAAAATTAGCACAAGCAGCACGATGTGCACAAGTTTCACCCACTCACAGATCACTGCACAATCTCACAGAGTTCTTACGTAACACCATATAATTCCACAGAGTGAAACTCCACAAGTTCCACCCATTCTTAACAGTGATAGAGTATCAATTTGTTTCATGTATTCATGCTCGGACAGACAATCTGATGCTCCTTAACATAGTTGAGAGAAACAAACAAGAAAGAATTCAATAGGGCTTCTGATTCCCCTTGACTGTATCTATTTTTCCTCTGTGTGTGTACCTGCTGCTATGTCTGCTTTGCTCCTCTCTCTGAATTTCATCGTGGATACTGTGTTATTTAAGCTCAGTTTCATAGTCTGCCATCCCTGGGCTTAGTTAATAATGTGAGAGTGGAGGAGAGGATACTGGATAGGGAGGAGGTGGTATACAGATGCAAATCTGAATTTAACTTAAAGTTCTCCATTTAAGATGAGCAAGCTTCATACCAAATGGCTAAAAGTTCACTTAGCTCCAATACCGCAGCCGTCAGGGCCAGTCAAAGTCTAAAAAAACATGCTTCAGAACTTGGTAAAGGCTACTCCAACTTAGCACTTCCAAAAGCCTTTAACCTGCTGCATGGTCCCTTCAATAGCACACATTGGCCCATATTTATGAAAAAGTATGCACAACTGTGCTAACGCAGTTGTGTGCCTACATTTTTAATGCTGCATAGCGACTTCTCTTAGCACCATGCATGTGGCTTATTTTAAAAATGACGCACCAAGATGGCACGAAAAGGCTAACATAAAAAAGATACTAACCTTCATGACATGCTGTAATAAAAAATTACGGTAATACTGCAAAAGTGGCACCAGCATGTTTTGTGGGACTTTTTTATGCTAATCATGCTAATGTCATTTTAGCATCAAAAGCATAGAAAAAAGCCCACCTAAACGCCAAACAGAAGCCCGGAGGACCCAAGATGGAGAAAGCAGGACAGGAGAGACTCCAGTGAGTGCAGTACAAGCCAGGATGGACAGACAGACTCACAGGAGAAGGGGAAAAGGAAGAGGAAGTGTTGCTTCAGTGAGGAGGAGAACAACATATTGATCACAAAGGTGGCGAAGCATCAACACCAGCTCTTTGTCACCTCTAAATTTCCAGTAGGTAGGATGGAGACCATACGGCAGTCAATAGTAGATAAAATCAAGTGTGGCTGAGGTCAAGAGGTCTATGACTGATTGTAAAAAGGGCTGGCACAATTGCAAGCGCGGAACCAAAGAGAAACTGGCCAGCAACCGAAAGGCAGCACTGCACACTGGAGGTGGAATTCCAGCACCCTAAGAGTAGCTAGATGAACTGGGGGAGATGGTGGCAGCGGTCATCTCTGAGGAATTGGTGATAGGAGTCCCAGGATAGTACAGTGCAGCATATCAGGAACTAACACAAATGCAGGGTAAGTTGCAGCGGGGACATCTGGTAATTAACAAATGGCAGAAGGGGAGGCACATAGGACCCACAGTATGCATGTAAAATGGTTGCATGGGGGCACAATAATGGCTAAACACAAGTAATGGGCAATAACCTTCCCCCCATATGCACAGACCATTTTTTAATCCTCACATCTCTCCCTTCACTGTTGTGACTGTACCATCTGCCCATGTATAACACTCATTTGGAAACATGTACTAGGCCTGTTGCGTAAAGTTGGGGCAGCAAGAACTGGGATATGCCCTTCTGAACCACTGGGAATGAGCACAAATTTGATTGATACACAACATATGGGGCATGTCTCTGAGTACCATCTGTGTTGCTGTACAAGTTACTGCCATGTGCCCATGATGCAAGGGTGCCTGTGTAGTGGGGATGGTTGGTGTTGTGCACTAAGGACACCTTCATGAATAACATCAGCCACAAATGGTCTTTCCGTCACACTAAGGGCCATATTTACAAGGCCTTAGTACCACACTAGCATCATTGCCATTTATGCTAACGTGGCCTTAAAGTGTGCATTCCCCTTTCGCCATATGAACAAAGTGCCAAAATTCATGATTAGCTCCACATTGTAAATCCTTGCGCCGCAATATGCCTGTCCCAGATAAGATGTATGGAAGGACGACGTACACACGCAGTGAGGGCGGAATAAATGGTGCAGTAATATCTACAAGATTTCACTGTACCATCTTTTGATGTCATCTGTAATTCCTGCCAAAGGCAGATGTTCAAGTGATGCACCCATTGTAATCGGTGGACCTCTCTGTGCATTGCTCCATTAGCGTCATAATCTATGGCGCTAATGCAGTAAAGCACCATAACAGTGCCATAACCCATGAGGCATCTGTGGAAATGTCTGTCGTGGTGTGCCATATTGCAAATATGTGCTAGCATGGTGTCGTTAGATGGGATGAGGGGGGCGCAAGATAAGTGGTGCTTTTGGAGCGATGCACCATTGTCTGATAAACTGTGCCTTATGCATGATGCACAATGCAACACACATTGAACAATTAAATTACCAGGACATACAAAGATCTCAGACACCCTCTTGTCACTGCTACCCCATCCCTGAGCTTTTGAACAATGCTGAAACAAACTCATATGTTAAAAAATTTGAATGCATTAGAATCTGGGTGGGTTACACGTGTTGCATGGAAATACCTCCAGTAGTACACATGGAATGCCAAGTACATGCAGTGCCAGGTGTAAAAGGGGCACATAATTACCAGGCCATGATAGGGCATGCAAGGTGCCTCTCCTTAGCATGGTAAATGTGAACTAGTATACTGCACCACTGCAGTGTAATGTAAAAAATATGCTGTGGTGGGGCAATATGATGTCAGTGTGTGGGACATGTGGAATATATTCACCCATGTATGATGAAATGATGCAGTGCAGTGCAGCAGCCCAGCTTGCTGTGTTGTGCTGAATCATTTCAAATGTGTAGGGATCAGTAGTTGTAACCGAGATGGAAAGCATTCCTTTACTACCCTTATTAATGGGCCTATAAACGATGTCCAACACCAACACAGCCACACAATCTGCATGGTGTAGGTATGTCTCTTTTCCAGGTCCAAATGCACATGTGCAGGAAGGAACACATCCTGCCACATCAAATAACAGAGATTCTGCCCAGCACTTACAATGACTGTTGATATTTGCAACACACATTGAAAGATGCAAAAACTATGTCAACAACGTCAATCCTTTGGAGCACTACTACAATGACAACCCTGACTGGCATAACAACCTGATGCATCCACACATAAACAACTTTGAAAATGTGCTAGGTCATTATACCACCAAGCTTTTGTTGTAAGACTGATGGAAGAGGGTGAGCTGTCCCCATGCATCTTCCTTGTCATCTTGAGTTATGTGTTCTGCATTCTTCAACGCACATTGTAAGGATCAACCACCTCTTGTGTATGTGTTCAAACAGAAAGGTCTCCCATCCTGTACAATAACACTCAGCACTGAAATGCAGGCATCATTGCACCCATGCTGCAAGGAGATCTGCGTTGCAAGGATGAGTTGACTTGACTACACTAACCTAACTTATACTATCTTATTGAAACTTATCCCTACAGCTAACTTATGTTAACGTATTTTATACATGTAACGCCCCATGATAAACATCAACCCCCCAGCCACCATAAGAGACATTGGTATATGAGGACAAGAGTGACTACAGCTAAACATTGAGTAACCAAACATTTAGCCTACATAAATATATTTTTTGTATTTTTGTAATATATATATATATATTTTTTGTTATGTAACACACATACCGAAAACATTGCCTACCCCACTAAAAACACACAAGAATAGTTGAAAGCCAAAAACCTGCGGCATAAGAATAAAAACGGTGTCCTAAAACTGATATACACTACCTTAACTAAACTAACCCTAACTATCTAAAACCCCAACTGCCCAAGAAAATTATAAAACAAGGTGAAGGGAAGAGATGCTCCTCAAGATAGGGTCCAAAATTAGCTCCTTCTGATTTTTCCCTTCATTGAACAGAGCATTTTGTAGATCTTGTCTGTTTTTTTCTACTTTGTCCATCTTCATATTCAGGTCAGCCATATCGAGGTTTGTGGCATGGTGGCGGTCCTGGCTGGGGACGTGATGGTGCAGCTGTTGGGTGTCTTGAGGTAGAGGGTGCGGAACCTGCAGAGCCACCGCTGTCCTTTCCTTTTGACTTGCCTGGTGTGTGGGTTCTAGTTTCTCGGTGTTTTGATGGTCATCCATGGGGAAATGCCTGGCAGGACCCCGATGCTTTGTCTCTCATGTAACGCCGGCCCATCTTCCTGAATCCTTTTTCCACAGCACAGATCTGCCAGTACCGTTCAGCACATTTTTCAAAAGCACACTCCTGTGCTGTTGACATGTCAGCTGCTGAAATATGGATGTAACATGTCATCAAAATGTGCATTAGGCAGGGGATGAACAGCATACAATGTAAACAGCATCATCAGATCACATATGTTGGCCACCACAACTCACAAAAACAGCATCAAGGCCAAGGTTAATACACATCTACACCACAACCACCTTCTACATATTGTTCATGTCCAAAGTGTCAACGCTATACGATGTTGCACTATGCCAGTGCACAAGCTTGTAACATCTAAGTACCAGGTCAAAATTCACCATGCTAATCTTATTTACCAGTTATGTGACCATGGTAGGTCATACTCATTATGCTGGATAGCTGGTGAGTGTCTCATTTACCTTAGAACCGTTGACATGTACCACACTCATCAGAATAAGGCCTGGAAGTTAAATGTTGGTTCACCAAACTATGTGCCTGATATGAAAAGGACAGATGTCTGGAAACACAGCAATATTGAATCTACATGTGACAGGTATTGTATGTGAGAATGTAGGGTGGAATACTCACTCGTGTGATACAGAGATGTATGGGTCCACTCCAAAGTCCACTCAGCTAAATACATGTTGGGCTGTGCCATGACAACAAGCATCGTAGCAAAGCACCTTGATGTGTCACACTATGCTGCCCAATGCCTGTATATGTGTCAATAAGTTCAGGTCAATGTGTTGCACAACAACACTCAGCACCTCCATCTCATACGTGAGGGCATGCATACCCCACATCTTATCAGCACAGTGATCTAACAGCACTGGATAATACTGTTCACTGTGTGAAGTTGTTTGAATTACATCATGGACACTCTCAGGACCTGAACTATGTAAAGATGTACTGAGTACAGGCATGTCATGTTCCAATGTAGTATGAACATCCCCCATGTCATACGCACATGTCAAGATCTATGAGGATGACATTGCTTGCCTATGTTGCCACATCCAACATAGAGTATGTGATATAAACAACATGGGTGTGCAAATCAAATGCATTGTTCATGTGTGCATCTACAGCTATGTCCTGCCTATCTGAGGTGCTTATTTAAGAGCCACTTGCACTGCTGGTGTGTCACTTTTCATAGGGCAAAAGGTGAAGCACTTGATGGGCAAAGGGCTCAATATTAAGCCCCTTAGTGACCTATTCACATGGGCATTAATGCTAACATGCCCTACGTAACTGTTTGCTACATGTGGCACACAGAGCAGTAACATGTACCATGACCAACATATTGCAACTATGTATATATGCTTTGAACCCGGGACTTGTAACACATGTCTTGACTGTCATCACCGAGTTTGCCTTTGCATATACCATGTCCAACAATCACAAGGTCCTTGCAGCACACATTGCCACCAGTGCATCACTTTGTTTTAATCCACATCCTGGACATCACATCTGACATTCTGTCCATATCCAAGTGTGGATAATGGTGTTCAAATTGACATACATGTAATGATTAAGTTGCATTGAACACATCATACAACATCACACATAGCCCTTGCACTACACATTAGACATACAGGATGACACTTACTGGTAGCATCGGGGTCTTCAAAGCTTGCCACCTCTCCAATTGTATAGGGAAAGGGTCCACCTATAAGACATGGCATGAGACATGGCACTGTGAATGCTAAACAATTAACACCATGGACAAATGCTACAGATTACCCATGTTTTGCCTATGGACATATGAGAGTTAGATTAGGAAATATTCTAGTAAGCCCTCAATATGTCTCAGTGACAGCTATTAGTAGGGCAGGATAATGTATTTAGATATGGGCTGGAACCATACATACATGTCTCAGCTACATTGGACATTCTGCTGACAATTTTCGCAAGCATAGCACATTGTTGTGTCACTGTGCACATAGATGACTCATGGAACAAGCTCATCCATGACTCCCTGTACTCCTGCATCAGTTGTGACATCACATGTACATGGCCAAACAACATACTACAGTGGTCAGGCCCTTGATGGACTTGGACATTTGTCCTTGGTTACCATGTACCCTTTCACATGACACGTGTGTTGGCCATGGTACACTTCAAAATCTCATGGCTAAACGTAGAGAAGATAGACAGGAATATGCCATTTGTCTGACTACCTGTACATTGCTGCCCTTGCCATGGATGCAGTTTGGCTCAGACACACTACTCTCAGTCCTGGTCTTTGTCATGACATAGTAAAGTAACCCCTCTGGCCAACAGACATACAAAAGCAAAGTCGGAATCAACCACATATAAAGTGTACTTACCCATAGTTCTGCCGACCTTGATTCCCAGGTGGTCCAGGAAGTCCTGTTCCCGGGCATTTATGTCAGCCCACCAGTGCTTCAGCTGGTGGTCTGTGAGCTCCACATCAAATATGTGGGTGAGCTGGCGGTGGACCTTGCCTCATCACAGCTTCCATGCCTCCGTCTTATAGTCAAGGATGACGCGTTCCCCCATGGCCAACATATTGGGGAGGTAGTGACAGAGAAGCCAAACAAAACCTCCTAGCTCACCTGTAGCTATATGCCTTGCCCTTCCCTTCCCTGACATGTCTCACCCAAACTGCATTGCAACCCAAAACATACACACACTTTCCTCTTCTAGTAAAATGAGAGGATCATAGAAGAGGAACGTGTGCATTGAAGAACGCGGTGGCGCGCATTCAAATTCAGCACCACCAGCGTTCTGGTGTGGAGTGGCCACGATAATTTCGTGTTGATATATATATATATATCCCAAACTAGCTCCAACTTCCCCCAACAAACTAATCTACCCCAGAGACAGGCACCCAACAATACACAGTTGATTACAACAGAAAATGAGCAAACACACTACAAGAAAGACTTTTGGGACAAAACACAGACAGCAGACAGAAGACTCACAATTAACCACTCCTCACACCAGCACCACACAGCCTCTCACAAGCACAGACTAAAAGACTGTAAAGGGAAAGTGAAAGTAACTTCACTTTACCTTGTTTGCAGCACGGAAGTTCAATTGCATCACTTCCTGGGCGTACGAGTCACGTTTTTATGTGATGCATTTGTTTTTTGATGCATGACTGCCATGCGTGTATATTAGATGGACGGCTGGCAGGGCACAGTATATTATTTTTGACGCATAGGTTTGTGCATAATTTTTTGAATACCTGATGCCAGAAAATGCCTGCATGTGTTGTTTTTTTTGCACAAACATTGAAATGTGTTTCATAATGTGTGTTGGTCTGTGGGATGCATGGTAGGAGTGATATGGAGAGCAAGTGCGCAAATGTAAGATACTATTTTCCACATTCATGTCTTCACATCTGTACACTGTTTGTACTGAGTGCACATATGTGGGGAAACTTGCATTGTTGTTCTTACTCTATGCATTTTTTACATTTCCTCTGTTTGTTTAGCCACACAGCTTAGGTGAGTTGGCCCATGTGGGAAACAGGTTAATGCACATGGTACCCTTGACAACTCTATACCTAGGGATGCTGGTGACTTAACCTGGTATGTGGTTGGCTAATCCAGAACTATGTAAGTGCATGTGTCACAATCTATGGTACATCCCAAGGGCTAGACATCATGCTGTAATGCAACACATGTAAATTACAGTTTCCCGTGCATGCAAGTTGTTGGATATTGTGGACTGACGTGTCATGGTTGGTTTATGTGTGACATGCTAGTGAGTGGTATGCGTTCTTCATGTGTGATCAGTAAAGCCTACTACAGTGGTGTGTTTAGGGATGTTACTTCTACAAACCTTTGAATCCTTTGTGAGTAATTACCCACCATCAGATCAAAAATGTTTGCTCAAATCAGTCTCAAACATTTTACCCTATGTAGATACATGTGTACTGTATCTGTTCAGAGGTGTTTTTTCACATGCACCATGCCATATGTTGCAACTTTTCATCTGTCCATGCACAAAGTTATAGTCCACACCAAGCCTTGGCCATGTGGAGGGTACATGTAGGATGAGTTTTGGGTCAATTTTGTTTGCACATACACTTTAACTGCACAATTCCTCACCATATTGTTTTGCAAGGATGCCCCTTTTAGCACACAATCTGAATGGCAGGGCTGCTGTCAGAAAGGGATACCAGGCAACTCCACAGTGCACCAGTGGCATTTGAAATGTCCCCACAGCCCCCTTGGTGGTGGTGTGGCCCAGAGATCAAGGTGGCACCCTCAGCATAGTTCACTCTGCACAGATGGCAGGCCCCTGTCTGTGTACAGAGAGGTTGAGTCCCCTCAGGGGATTTTGCTGGGGGGGTGGTGGTGGGCACCCTCAAGATTTGTTAAGCCACTACAATGCACAGTCAACTGCTGAAATCCAACTGCATAACTGAAGTCCCATGCCCTATTATGCACTGGGCTCTTACAGGTTGTTGATGTCAGCCTTGCCCTATTATGTACTAGGGACATATAGGTTGTTGATATCATCCTTGCCCTATTATGTACAAGGAACTTACTGGTCGTTGTTGTCAGCCTTGCCCTCATATGTACTAGGGATGTACAGGTTGTTTGTGTTGGACGTGTCTCATAATATACTAGGGATTGACAAGCCTATGTTGTATTATTTGGTAATTGTTCCTCTAATGCATTGCTAGGTCATTGGTGAATGGTGGAAAAGGGTCATGTCTGCAGGCCCAGGGTACAGACATTGTCAGTTTCCACTTGCATCACTCACATGTTGTTTTGCTTGTCAAGCGCACAGGTGGAGTTGCTGGCAATGTGGCTGGGATATTTACTGTTCCATACAATTTCTGTGATTATGTGTATGGGCTTACTTGCCTACAATGTGATTTGTAAAGTGAGTATTTGACAACGTGTGATTATTTCCACACATTGAAGGCAGATTGTGTACTGTAGGCTTCCAGGTCAACGTTGCTGGCACAGTTTGTGCAGATTTTCCTTGTTACACATCTTCCTTATCCTCACTGTCCAGTCCTTCATGCACGTCACAGTAATTCATATATGTGAACTTTATGAGGGACATTGCTTTTTCTGCAGGCTAAGCAATATTTGCCAAACCATTTCAATTGTTTACAAGATGGGATGACTGACCCCCACACATCTCTCAACACTAGGCACAGCAGCATTTGTGTAGTGTCTGAGTCACCTCCACATATTGGCTGGTTAAGGTAAATAGAGAAGTGTCTCAGCTGTATTTACACATGTGTTTGCTTGACATGAGCAGTCACACACAGCTGCATTCATGTTCCTTGGTTGCATACATTATTAGTGTGTTTGGATTGAGTGAATACTCCTGACAGCTATGAGTTGGACATGCATGTTTCAACATGTATGTGTCCTTATTCACATGTGCAGCTGGCCAAGGGTATATGATTTGCTCTGACATTACTTGACATGCATGCAATATACCAACTGATTAGAGCCTGACAGACTTAGGAATTCAGGTGCATTGTACTCTGTATTTAACTCTCTATTAGTCATACCTGTGAGTGCCACTGAGGGGTATATTGTGAGTTGTCAACTGTGATTGTAACATGCAGACATTGAGTTGACACATAGGAGACACTGACGTTCTGTTGTAGGTACTGACAACTATTTTCCTCCCTAGGCCAGACCTCTGACCAGCAGTCATCACGTTTGTTTAATGCGGCTGCTGCGAAACATCAACCAGACACAGTTGTGTGATATGTGTGCTGCTATACAAAATAATTTGTTCCACAAGCTATACATACATTTCACCTGCATATTACTTTGTTAGTGCATTGTGTGTAGTTGTTTGGACTCCCGAACAACAAAGTCCTGGTTAACGAAAGCGGAACAACGCTTTCATTAACCACAACTTTGTTGTTTTGTGCCTTAACCACGCATGTGCTGAACAACGCACATGCGTGGTTAAGGCACAAACAAGGGAGTCGGCTGAGGAGGATGACGAGGCGATGACTCAGGTATGTGGGGTGGGGGTGGGGGGTCAGGGTATTTTTTGGTTTGCGGCGGGGGTGGGGTTCGGGGTGTTTTAGGTTTTGGGGCAGGGTGGGGGGTCGGGGTGTTTTCTGGTAAGTGGGGCTGGGTTGGGGGGTCAGGGTATTTTTTGGTTTGGGGGCGGGGTCGGGGTGTTTTAGGTTTTGGGGTGGGGGTGTGGGGTCGGGGTGTTTTAGGTTTTGGGGCAGGGGGTCAGGGTGTTTTCTGGTTTGGGGCGGGGGTGGGTGGTCGGAGTATTTTTTGGTTAGGGGCGGGATGGGGGGTCGAAGTGTTTTAGGTTTTGGGGTGGGGTGGGGGTGGGGGGTCAGGGTGTTTCAGGTTTTGGGGTGGGGGTGTTTTTTCTGGTTTGGGGGCGGGGATGGGGGGTCAGGGTGTTTTCTGGTTTGGGGGCAGGGGTTGGGGTGTTTTAGGTTTTGGGCGGGGGTGGGGGGTCGGTGTGTTTTCTGGTTTGGGGGTGGGGTGGGGGGTCGGGGTGTTTTAGGTTTTGGGACAAGGGTGGGGGGTCGAGGTATTTTTTAGTTTGGGGCAGAGGTGGGGGTCGGGGTGTTTTAGGTTTTGGGGCGGGTGGGGGGTTCGGGTGTTTTCTGGTAAGTGGGGCGGGGTGGGGAGTCAGGGTATTTTTTGGTTTGGGGCGAGGGTGGGGTGTCAGGGTGTTTTCTGGTTTGCGGCGGGGTGTGGGGTCAGGGTATTTTTTGGTTTGGGGGTGAGGGTGGGGGATCGGGGTGTTTCAGGTTTTGGGGCGGGATGTTTTCTGGTTTGGGTGCGGGGGTTGGGGGGTTTTAGGTTTTGGGGTGGAGTGATTTCTGGTTTGGGGGTGGGGGTAGGGGTGTTTTAGGTTTTGGGGTGGGGGTGGGGGGTCAGGGTGTTTCAGGTTTTGGGGCGGTGGTGGTGGATCGGGGTGTTTTCTGGTAAGTGGGGCAGGGTAGGGGTCGGGTTTAAGGTTTAGGGGCAGGGATGGGGGGGTCAGGTATTTTCTGGTTGGGGGGCAGGATGGGGGGACGGGGTTTAAGGTTTAGGGCAGGGTGTGGGGGTTCGGGGTGACGCATGCAGGAACAATGGATACCTATCACTAATGCCTTTACCAGGAATGCCTTTACAATGAAAAATCGTTTTTCAGGCATTCGTGGTAAAGGCATTAGTGGTAACAACGAGGTCATTGTTCCGACCTCGTTGTTCAGGCACTCGTTGTTCCGGTAGGCGTCGTTCCGACATACATTCATTTTACATAGGTGTGATGTATATAATAGCCTTCCTCCAGATACATCTAGGCAAATGAACCTGGATGTCACAATGCCAAATGTCCTCTCCACTACATTTCTGGTCCTTTCTTTTGCATCATTGTAAGCCTTCTCAGGCAACTGTAGGTGGGTTTCCACATGGGGTCATGACCCATGGCGGATGCCGTAACCTTGGTCTGCTGCAATGGAAAGTGAGAAACAGTGTCAGACTTGCATTGGTGTTTCTTTCTTACTGTCCTGACACAGTGTTTGTCATTGGAGGGGAGAATCTGACTAGCATCTGGCATTGTGTGGGTTCCTGTTTGCATGCATGATTGTACTGTTGTGTGGTGGTACACTTTCCAGTCTAGGGTTGAGCCTCAGGGGCATGGTGATTGTAGAATTTGTCTGGCATGACAGTTCACCCCTGCAGGATATGTGTGATGTTGCAAATCATTGTATATTTGTCCTATAACGTTTGATCTGCAAAGTGCCATGCTGTGTAAGTTTGTATCTATTTTGTGTGGTGCGTGCCATGAGACTGTTTTTTTGCCCTGGATGTGGCACATGTACTCCTACCCGAGCCTCTTTGGTAAGGTATACCTCCCTTGCACTCAGAGCTGTTATTGATGGTTCTTCACTAGTATGCATGTGTGTATGTAGAGATCATGCAAAGTGTGGCATAGTATCCTGAAATGTATCAACATGTATGTAACTACTTTATAAACCCCTGTGGCACAGGACAAGGCATCAGCTGTTTTTCTGCACTGCCCTGCATCACCAGTAAGGGCCAGCAATGTGCCATATCTCCTAGAGAGCTTGACACTCCTGTATGCAGTAGGGGTTGCCTGCAAGGGATGGCCTGTAGCCAGTCCCTGCGGCCAACCCCCCTGATCCCCCAATCAAATGCTGTGCACAGCCCTTTGCTCATAAATGGCAGAAGTTGTCCATGGCCTCTCTAGGTGTGAGAATAGGTTTGAAAGGCTGTATTGGGGGTAAGCGTAACTGTCAGAGTGGCTGTCTGGGTGTAGAAGTGGACACATCAGTGTTTTAATGGGCGAGTTAGTATGTGTGCAGTTCTGTGAGTGAGTGGATCAGGGTGACAGGTGGTCTGTGAGTGGTGTGTGACATCTGAGTGGGTGTGTGAGTAGGTATGTAACTGTGTTAGAGGGACTGAGTGGGTGCTTGAGGGTCTGACTGCTACTTTTAGTGAGTGCATGAAGGTTTGAGTGGGTATGTGAGAGGGTGCCTGAGTGTCTGAGTGGGTTTCTGAGTGCGTGCATGAGTGTCTGAGACGGTCTGTGAGTGGGTGTGCAAGTGTCTGTGGGGGTGTATGAGTGGGAGAATTGATTGAAAGAGAGCGAAAGAAAATGAGAGGGCAAAAGATAAAGTTTTTAGTCTTTGATGTCTGATATATTTAGAATGAGTTGTTTGTTTCCAATTTAATATATATATATATATACATATATATATATATATATATATATACAGTATATTATACTTGAAATATAATAATAATACAAAAAAATGAAATGAGTCCAGCTGGACTCAAACACCTAAACTCAGTGTGAAGGTCTGCAACCTTCACACTGAGCTACGGGTTTTTTGATTTTTTTGTTACCCCTTTATGGGCTATATGGGACCGCGAGGGAGCCCTTAAGCGCTCTCCCATGGTCTCTATATATTTTTTCATTTATTATTTAGAAAAAAAAATAATGTCCTTTACAGGGTACCTGGCACTGTGGGAGAAGCCTTAAGGCCTGCCCATCATGCCATTGCTTCAGCAAGCAGAAAGCTGCTTAGACAGCAGCTTCCTGCTTGCTGAAGCATTTCACCTCTGTCCTCTGCATGCGTGCAGTGGACAGAGATAAAAGCTCAGCTGTTTGAAAGCAGGACCTGCTTTAAAGGTCCCACTGTCAAACAGCAGAATGTTTGCTGTGGCTTGGCTTCAGCTACAAACAAGCCACAGCAAATAGCTATGTCCCAGGGACATAGCAGGAGCCAGCTCAGGGGAGTGATTCCAGTGGCTCCAAGAGCGGGTCTCTGTGGCTCCTCTCCAACTAGGACCTAGCCCCAGGGACCCCCTCTCGTTCTTTAAATATTTGCCTCGGGTGGTGGTCCCCAAAACAGCGGGGGCTAGGGGCTCCCCAAATATTTCAAAAGGAGAGCCCTTGGGAGGTGGTGGTCCCCAGGCCGTGGGGGGGGGCACAGCTCCCCGCATATAATTGTATTTATGCCACAAGGGGGTGGTGGTGTCCAGGGCGCGGCAGCGGTGTGGGTCCTCCCACATACCTAAAAAGGAAAGCACTGGGGAGGTGGCAGTCCCCAGAGCAGTGGGGGGTCTTTGGTCCCCTGCATGTTCATTAAGGAAAACCCTGGGGAGGTTGCAGTTCCCGGAGCAACGGGGGCACAGTCCCCCTCATATTAAAAAATAAAAGCTCTGGGGAGGTGGTGGTTCCCGGAGCTGTGATGGGGGCCAGGAGCCCCCGCAACACTAAGGCCCTCATTACAACCCTGGCGGTCGGTGATAAAGCGGCAGTAATGCTGCCAACAGGCCGGCGTTAACAAAAATGGAATCAGGACCACGGCGGAAGCTGCCAACACAGACAGCCACTGAAACACTCCGACTGCCACAGCGGTAGCAACAAACACCGTGGCGGTAACCGGCAACAACCAGGCGGAAGACAATGTACCACCCACAGCATTACAACAGGCCTATCCGCCCACCTTTTCCGGAGTGGTACCAAAGCCATCAAAAGCACGGCGGAAACAGTACTCTGAAGGGAAACAACTCATCTCTCGACACTCAAGGAAGAACCACGACGCCATGGAGCCCGAGCTTCACATTTTCCCAATGCTGGTGTATCTCCTCATAGACCAGTAACATGAATGCTGGCAGACACGAACACGGTGAGTACCGCACCTAGCGCACAAGGGAGGGGGACAAAAAAGAGAGTGACACACACACACTCAACACCCCCACCCCCACACTTACCCCCAACACCATACACACAAACAGATGCAACAACATTACATATACACCCCGTAACCCTCAGGAATAACATAAGGACAAAAGGAATGGAGTAAAATGAATGTAATAGTACAATTTCAGATAAATACGTACTCAAAACAAGAAACAGTATGTACAATCTATACAAAAGGAGGGACAATGCCCACTCCAAAATGTCCGTGGCCCACGGGGCCATAACACATAGGCCAAGACCACACTTGACTCCTTCCTCAATACAGAGAGAACAATGCGGTGGCATCAGGTCGAAAACACACAGGAACCTCAGAGGGACAGGGAATAGGGGGGCACCTCAGCCGGAAGATGGTACAATGCCACTGGCTTGGAGGGGGTTCCATGCCCACATGCTTGGTCCTGGGGAGTGCAAAGCCACAGTCTCTCTAGTGGGTGGTTTGCCCACTGCTTGGTCCTGGGGAGTGCAAAGCCGCAGTCTCTCTAGTAGGTGGTTTGCCCAATGCGTGGACCTGGGGAGGGCAAAGCCACAGTCTCTCAAGTGGGTGGTTTGCCCACTGCTTGGTCCTGGGGAGTGCAATGCCACAGTCTCTCAAGTGGATGCCTTCTTCTACTGGTTCTTGAGGGGGCTTTGTGCCCAGCGTGCTTCATCCTGCCAAGGAGGGGGTTAGTGGATGCCTTCTTCCACTGGTTTTTGAGGGGGCTCTGTGCCCAGTGTGCTTCATCCTTGATGGTAAAAGGTCACAGTCTCTCACCTGGGTGTCACAGGGGCCAGGACGCACTGCAGCCCATGTAGCCACAACTACTGACTGCTCACTGGTGGTGACGGCTGCTCAGTGGATGCAGTTGCGCTGCAGGTGGCAGTGCTGGCAGCCCTTCCCCTGCAGCCTCGGACGGCTGCCCACTGGGGCTGCTGGCAGTGGTGCTGCTGGTGGTGGTGCAGGTGGTGGTGCTGGCTGCGGTGCAGGTGGCAGTGCTGGCCGCGGTGCAGTTGGCGGTGCTGGCAGTGGTGGGAAGAGGCTCCAGTCCTTCCCCCGCAGCCTTGGATGGCTGCCCACTGGGGCTGCTGACAGTGGTGCTGCTGGTGGCGGTGCAGGTGGTGGTGCTGGCAGAGGTGGGGTAAGGCTCCAGCCATGGCTGGTGTTGTGTGCCACTTCCTGGCCTTGGCAGATGGTGGTGCCTCCTTCGTTCTGACACGGTGTATTCTTTTCCTGCCCTTGCTGGCTGGTGGTGCCTCCTTCCCCTTTTTGGTTGGTGGTACCTCCTTCCCATTGCAAGGTGCGGCCCCTTCTTGGCCTTGGCAGGTGGCGGCCCCTTCTTGGTCTTGGCAGGTGGTGCTGACACACTGGCTGTGCTGACAGGTACCTCCATGGAGCCTCTCACACCTTCAGTAGCTTTAGATACCACAGTGGCCGTGGGCTGGGTGGCTGAGGTGCTGGGCTGGGTTCTGGCCACCTTGGCCTAAAGTGAAGGACGGGCGGGTAGGGAAGAGGTCAAGGGTGGCGAAGAAAAGCTTCTTAGGGACACTGGGGCGGGAAGAGGGTGGAGGTTTGGGAGTGGAGGAAGAGAGAGTAGTTGTAGGAGTTGTCTGTCTGCTGTGTTTGGGTGCAGGTGCATGGGCTGGATACTGTTGTGAGGTGGATGGCTGTTGGTGTCTGAGTGCTTGCGTTTTTGTACCTTTGGAGGAGGGGGCACAGACACAGTGGGAGAGAACACAGGGGACGTGTGCATGGATGTGGGGGTGGTGACTGCCAGTGAGGGGCGTGTAGTGATAGGCGTGCTGGTGATGGAGGTAGTAGATGAGGATGTAGTGCATGCAGGTGTGAGTGGACACGCTACTGGAAGGGAGGTGGACGAGGAGGGGGACACAGTGGAGGCAGTGGATGTTGGTGTGCCTGCATCTGGATGGTGCTTGTGTGATTGCCTGTGGGATGATGTGTGGTGCTTGTGTTTGCCTGAGCCACTTCTGTGTGTTGATTAGGGTGCATTCTGGTCTGAAGGTGTGCTTGGGATAGGCTGGGGTTGAGGGGATTGGGACTGGGTAGAGGAAGTTGGAGGGGGAGGCTGGATACAGGGACAATGGCTGCCATCACGGAGTTGGCCAGAGCCTGGAATGCTCTCTGTTGGGCCGCCTCGCCAGAGTGAATGCCCTCCAGGTATGCATTTGTTTGTTGCAAATGCCCTGCTAGACCCTGGATGGCATTCAGTATGGTTGACTGCCCAACAGAGAGGGATCTCAGGAGGTCAATAGCCTCCTCACTGAGGGCAGCAGGGCTGACTGGGGAAGGACCTAAGGTGCCTGGGGTGAAGGAGATGCCCAACCTCCTGGGTGAGCAGGCACGGAAACTCGCTGAGGGGCTGCTGGGAGAGCGGTGCTGGTACGGGGTGGCGGTTGTACCTGTAGTTGGGGTGGGCACAGAGGTGTCCGCCACCGCCAGAGAGCTTCCATCGGAGGAGGTGTCACTGTCGGTACTGTCCCCTCCTGTCTCCGTCGTGGTGCTCCTCTCGCCCTCCATCCCAATGGTGCCCTCACCGTTGGTGGATTCCGCCTCCAGGCCCATGTGGGATGCAGCTCCCTCCGTCACCGGTGCCTCTGCTCCTCCGCCAGATGATGCTAATGCACACAAGGACAGGGTGAAAAAACTAAAAGGGGGGGTAGAGACAGAGCATACACTTGGTCAATGCGAGCAACAACACCACCGTTGGCATACACAACTCACAGGGAACAGCCCTATGCACTAGGCCATGCACTATCAGTTACAATGCTAGGCCCCAGGCCATGGGGTACAATGCCTAATGCCATTAGCTGCACACCTGAAACCCACAGGACCCTGCCCAGTAGTAGATGCCCACTAACATAATTGGGGTTGGAGTGAATCTGAGCTTGCCCATCATGGAACATACCCTGCCATGTTCGCCCTGGTCTAGGGGCTCCCACAGCCCCCATCCCCCATCCAGGTAATACCTTAACACGTGCAAAGTCATGATTCTGAATTTGTACTCACCCCCTTGTGGCTGCTGTGATGCCTTCAAGTGCCCATCCAACTGCGGATAAGCCACTGCCAGGATGCTGAACATCAGGGGGGTCAGGGCACCCCTTCCTCATTAGGAGGCCGGCCCCAGGTGGGCCTTCCCGTCTTCCTTGCCCAGCGGTGCAAGTCCTCCCACCGTTTGCAGCAGTGGGTGCTCTGCATGTCAAAGACCCCCCAGGGTCCACACCTCCTTGGCGATGGCATGCCAAATACCCTTTTTCTTATGGGTGCTGACCTGCAGAAAAAATACAGCAGAAAAGGTATTAGTCATACCGTCCGGACTGTTATACTCATGGCCCACCATATGCCCCAATCCCCTTATGCACAGACAATGACCACCATACATGCAGCAATCTGCCTAGGAACCCTCAGACCCCCCCCACATGAGGCTTACACACACAGCACTCCATACATTCATGCCCCTCGCATCATGCTTACAGTGTACTCACCTGTTTGTCTGGAGGACCATAGAGTAAAGGGTACTGGGTAGGACCCTATCCACCAGTCTCCCCAACTCCTCTGAAGTGAAGGCAGGGGCCCTTTCCCCAGACACTCAAGCCATTGTCTCTTCCAGGCACAGGTCACAGGAGAACTTGCAGTGTAGGTCCTCTCCTGTTGAAGGTCAGGTATCAAGTGAGTGAACAGATAGAAAATGGCGGTCACGTCCGCGGCGGTGCATACCATCACCGCCGGCGTACATCACCATTCGCTCCTGGAAACCATAGGCCCCAATGATAACCAATGCAGTGTTGCGCGACGGTTGTCGAGTGCCGACCGCAACGGCGCACAACGCCAGCGGAATTACCTCATTTCCACTTGTCCCTCCTCACTGGTCAGGCAGCCGCCATTTTAGGGGGGCACAGGCCATGGCACCTAACTGCGTCACAGCAGACATAGGCACATTGACTGACTTGCAAGTTCACATCCTGTTTCTGTAAAGCAAAAATTGCATAATCTGAGAATATGTTGGAATATGACCTTTTGCTCACTGTTCTTCACCCTAGAGTTCAACCACTGAGGATGAATAGGAGATGGAGACACCCCCGTGTACAGACCCCTGGTGGACCTGGCGACAATGGAGGACAGGCACATTATCCTAACCTACATACTTGATCGGGCCACAATCCAAAAACTGTGTGCCCAATTGGAGCCAGCCCTGATTTCAGCTATCCACCACCCCACAGGTGTCCCCCACCTAGTGCAGCTCCTGTCAGTGCTCCATTTCCAGGCAAGTGGTTCCTTCCAAGCAACAGTGGCCATGGCATCAGGGATGTCACAGCCTATGTTCTCAACCGTGCTGACCAGAGTGTTGTCTGCCCTGATGAAACACATGCGCAGCTACATTGCTTTCCCCCAGGTGGAGGATTTGGCCACAGTGAAGGTTGACTTATATGCACAGGGAAATATCCCCAACATCATTGGTGCCATTGATGGTACACATATTGCCTTTGTCCCCCCTACCAGAGAAATGAACAGGTGTTCAGAAATAGAAAAAGCTTTCACTCTCTGAATGTGCAGATGGTGTGATTGGCAGACCATTACATCTTCCCAATGCAAAGTATCCTGGCTCTGTGCATGATGCCTTTATCTTGAGGAATAGCAGCATTCCATATGTGATCTCTCAAGCCCATGCCCATGGTCCCCACCCAGTTGATGTAGGTATATGAGTGTGGGGTTGACCCTAAGGGTGAGTGTGTGGCTAACAGGTATCCCTCGATATTTACCGGTGACTCTGGTTACCCAAATCTCTCATGGCTACTGACCCCAGTGAGGAACGCCAGGACAAGGGCAGAGGAACGTTACAATGAGGCACATGGGTGAACAAGGAGGATCATTGAGTGCACCTTTGGCCTCCTGAAGGCCAGATTCTGGTGCCTCCATCTGACAGGTGGATCCCTGTACTACTCACCCAAGAAGGTGTGCCAGATCATCATTACATGTTGCACAATCTGGCCTTGAGATGCCAGGTGCCTTTTCTGCAAGAGGATGAGCCTGGGGATGGTCGTGTGGCAGCTGTGGAGCCTGTGGACAGTGACAAAGAGGAGGCAGAGGAAGAGGATGTGGACAACAGAACTCCAATAATTCAACAGTACATCCAGTGACACACAGGTAAGACACTGTAACTTCACCTTCCATTGCAGTTTTGTGTTGGACATTGAACATGGCAGCCTGATTTCCCTATTTCTATGGCCACTTACTGTACCCTTTGGCATCTCTATTTTCAGAATCTGTGCCCCACTCTGGCTCCTGGTGTGTTTACTGCTGCCCACTACAGATCATACCTATGTAAATATTAAAGTACATTTGAATTGCAATGTTTACAGCTTGTTAAACTACTACATATTTCAAACAATTGACAGACTTCATACTTGTAATAGTTCCAAGGGTGTTTATTTCAGTGCTGAAAAGTAAATTGGGATGTGCAATAGACGGGGTTGATGGTGGAGAACTGTCCAAGATAGAGTCCAGTCTATTGGTATCACAGATGCATTGTCCAAGGGGCCATAGGATGTGGAGCAATGGCAGTTCAAGGTGGACAGGGTGACAGGGTGGGACACAAGGGTGACAATGAGCGAAGTCCTATTTCCTGGCGGGGGTCTTGGCAATGTTCTCTGGCTTCTGCCTGGATTGCAGGGACCTTTTGCGTGGTGGTTCTCCTTCTGCAGGGGGTGGGGTGCTGGTCGCCTGTTGTTCCTGTGGCAGGCCTCCTGTCCACTAGAGTCGGCGGAGGTGGAGGGCTGTTCTTCGGTGTGGCTAGTGTCAGGGGCCCAGTGGTGTGATACTGCCTCCCTCATGGTGTTGGCCATGTCTGTCATCACCCCTGCAATGGTGACCAGGATGGTGTGGATTTCTCTCAGGTCCTCCCTTATCCCCAGGTACTGTCCCTCCTGCAGCCGCGGGGTCTCCTGCAGCTTGGCCAGTATCTGGCCCATGGTCTCCTGGGAATGGTGGTATGCTCCCAGGATGTTTGTGAGGGCCTCGTGGAGAGTCGGTTCCCTGGGCCTGTCCATCACGTGTCGTGCAGCAGTCCTCCCAGCTTCCCTGTTGTCCTGTGCCTCTGTTCCCTGCACCGTGTGCCCACTGCCACTGACCCCAAGGTCCCTGATCTTTCTGTGTGGGGTTGCTTGGGTTCCCTGTAGTGGTCGACATACTGCTGATTGACGTGTCCTGGGGACCGAGGGATGGGCCCGCTGGGTGAGTGCTGTGCTGGTGTTTCCTGAGGCGGGAGGCTCTGTGGTAGTTTCGGTATGTGGCTGGGTCAAAGACTGTCCAGAAGTCCCTTATGGGCCAGGTTGGTCATCCTGATCCAGATGTGCACAGCTGCTGTCATCACTGTGGGCCTCTTCTGGGGGGGACTGGAAGTGGCTGGCACCTCCTCTCTGGCAACGTTGTGTGGGGGTCCTGTGGGGATGTAAATGCAGTGTTATTGTTTCTGCGTGTGGCATCTTGTGAATGGGTATATTTCCCTCTATGGTTGTTATTACCAAGACAGCTTTGGCTTGTGTGAGTTGTGATTTGGTTGGCTAAGTGATTGTCACTAGTGTCCATGCTGTGGTGATGGGTGTTCATGCAGGTCTGTGATGGGGGTCCATGCATTGGTGTTGCATGCAGGGTAGGGGTAGGTGTTTGTGATGGCATGCAGGTAGGGTGGGGGATAAAGTTGTACAAATTTGACTTACCAGAGTACAGTCCTCCTGCACTCCTGCCAGGCCCTCAGGATACATGATCGCCAAGACTTGCTCCTCCCATGTTGTTAGTTGTGGGGGAGGAGGTGGGGGTCCACCGCCAGTCCTCTGTACAGCTATCTGGTGTCTTGCAACCACGGAACATACCTTCCCCCATAGGTCATTCCACCTCGTCCTGATGTCATCCCTGGTTCTGGGGTGCTGTTGCACGACGTTGACCCTGTCCAAACTCTCCGCCATAGCTCCATCTTCCTAGTAATGGATGTCTGCTGCACCTGTGATCCGAATAGCTGTGGCTCTACTATGTTTTCCTCCACCATTACCCTTAGCTTCTCCTCAGAGAACCTGGGGTGTCTTTGTGGTGCCATGGGTGTATTGTGAGTGGTGTGCGTGTGGATGTGTGGGGTGATGTGTTGGGGTGTGTGCTGTGAGGTGCGTGGATGGTGTATGGGTGATGGTGTTTTGTGGCTCTGATTCAGTGGGTGCTCCTGGCTTGTCTCTCTCTCTCTCACTTGCCAAAATCTTTGGGTCGTACAGGGTTGTGGGTAGTGTGTGTTTTATAGTGGTGTGGGTGTGGTGTGTAAATGTGTGTATGTGTATCAGGTGTGTGTGGTTTGAATTGTCCAATGTGGCACTGTTTTGTTAGGTTGTGTGCATTTTGAGCACAGGGGTCTGTACCGCCAATGATTTACCGCGGTTGAATGTCCGCCGCAGTGATTTGTGGGTTATGATGCTGTGGTCGTATTTCTGTTGGTTTAACGGTGGGAGTTTTGGTACTGCCAGCTTATCACTGACCTTTGGGCTGGCGGACTTGTGTGTGTATCTGTATAGTGGTGGATTTCTGTGTGGGTCATATTACCCGTAGCGGTATACCGCCGTGGTCCTGGTATGTTGGCGGCAGTCAGCATGGCGGTAAGCAGCACTTACCGCCAATGTCATAATGAGGGCCCACGTGAGTGCCTGTAAAAAACACATGCACAGGAGCCTGTGCTTGTTTTCTTTTAATTGTTTGCCGCAAATTCACAAATATTGCAAACTCATGGCAAAAAAAATATTTAAAAAAATATTTTTTTGATCTGGTGATGTCCCTCGGGCACCCCCCCCCCCCACCATTGCTAAGGGGTCAGGGTGTCTCTACCCTGGCCCCTTTTATTTTATTTTTGCTGTATTTTCTGAGACTCAGCTCAAGCGGAGCCCCAGGATGGCTGCCGATACTTCCTAGTCTGTCGTGTTGGCAGCCAATCAGAGCTGTGCATTTCCCTGCATTATTTTGTCTTTCGTCAATGATACTAAAGAGAGGTGGTTGATGCCTAGCGACGCACATCTGTAACTAATAACAACAAAGGTAGTATGTCATTAATAAATCCTGTGGCGGGTGCCAGCCTGGTGCAAGAAACCCAACCACCACGGGTTTCGGGGTGCACACAAACAGGGGTGGATGTAAACAAACACCTATGTCATGCGCTGTACATTACAGAATCTAAGAAAAGTAGCACCCAGGGCACTCCAAAAACATGAGTCCAAGAATGGAAAGCTTTGTGTGAAACGTTTTAATCCTTGGTGATCGGTAGTAAATCGTAGTTATAAGATGTTCAAGTCCACATATAAACAAGTATATACGAATTAAAGAAACAGTCTGAATCCTCAGAATGAACAGGTATATAAGAGAAACAAAACAGCCAACACGTGTTTCGTCCTCACTGACTTTTTCGCTTTATCAGGCGCTGCGGGAGAGTACATACACGTTTCTTCGCTTGCCCTCTCGGAGTCTACGGGGCGGCACAGTTCTACAGGCAGGGTCTACTTAGACCTTACAATTATTGTATGTCCCTCACTATGGATATACCACTGGATACAGTATCATGACGCATAAGGAATACCTGTCCCCTACATTGATGGAACGCGCCTTTTACCATTTTGGACTTCTCAATATTTAATCACATTTTTGCCTTGAAAAAGTCCGTGAGGACGAAACACGTGTTGGCTGTTTTGTTTCTCTTATATACCTGTTCATTTTGAGGATTCAGACTGTTTCTTTAACTCGTATATACTTTTTTATATGTGGACTTGAACATCTTATAACTACGATTTACTACCGATCACCAAGGATTAAAACGTTTCACACAAAGCTTTCCATTCTTGGACTCATGTTTTTGGAGTGCCCTGGGTGCTACTTTTCTTAGATTATTTTGTCTTTGTTCATAACTACTCGATGGCCAGAGATATACAAACCTGAATTTTCCTAAATTTCTCAACAACTATTGAATCCACTGACACTGTTTTACCATCATGTTCCATGAACTGAACTATTGAACTCCAAATAAACAAAAGTGTAATCTGTGTACTGACAGCTAGCTATCTGTCAAATTTGGTGTAATTCTGTTCAGTGATTTGGCTTGTAGCTGCAACACTTCTTTAGGAAAGTTTATGAAGATTCATCAAATGGTGCTAAAGTTGTAGGCATATCAAAATATGCTTTTTGTATGGAAACATGGTCCTAACTATAACTACCTAGTGGCGACCAGCACTAGGTTTTATATATATATATATATACAGTATATATACATATATATATATATATATATATCAATGGATATTATGAGCGAAATATAGTAAATAATTAGTACAATTGTCAATTCTTATTTTACAGTTACATGTTATACTGCCAGTACTGGGTTCTGGAATATGTTGAAGCTACTCAACTATGGTTAGGTGATTTTATATGTTTTACCTCCAACTTGGATTTAGTCTTGTTTGAGTGACTCTGGAGTACTGAATAACTAAATAACTAGATTTTATTATGGTACTTTGTGTTCATGCATATTACTTACGCACATGCCCCAGCCAAAGACAGAACTATTATAAGTATTATGAAGTGGAATCTAGCTTGAATTACATGACATATTAATGTAACTTTGTATTCTGCCACTGCAGACTAAACTTCCATTAACATTATGAATTCAATTCAACTGACTTTAATAAAGCTACAGGTTGTTAATGACCCAGTAGCTAACTGCATCCCCCTATAAGGCTATACAATATTGATCTGAAGGTTAACTCTGTCAAGGCATAGTTTGGAGGCAGGTGAAGAGAGGCACTTGAGGCTTTGTCTACAGTGCAGTTGTTCAAGTAAAAGCCAGAAGCAACCATAGCTGTGCACTTGACCTGCCATATCTGTCAACGGCTTTCAGTGACTGCAGAGGACAACTCAGGAACTTCCCTATCACTTTTTAGGCTGTAGACCACGTTCAGTCCTTGACATTTAGCTGTGACTGGCTCTGGTGATCACCACTTTTGAGGGCATTGGTGAGGTGAATATTGAGGTGCAGGCAAGCAACGTTGATTGGGCTAAAATTACTCCTTCCCAGCCATGTGGCATAGCATAACCTGCTCCTGCTTCAAAAAGGATCCAATGCACAGAATTAACAAAATCAAGGACACAGGGTTAATGACACAGGGTTAATTGTACAAGATTAATCAATATGTATAGCAGGGCAATACAGGATTGAAGATACATTGATAAGGGTACATAGGAATGAGTGCAGGGTTTGTATACATGGTTCAGTGCTAGATACAGGGTAAAAGGTACAGGGTTGTGAATGCACTACTATAGGACAAAGGGTATATGATTGTCGGTACAAAGCAAATGGTTATTGGTACAGGATACATGAATAAGGGTACAGGGGTAAATGTACAATATTATTGTTTGTAGCTAAAGGATAACAACACAGGACAAGGGATGGAGGATAATGTATGGTTATGGGTACAAAGTGTAGTATCATGAGTGCATTTGTATGGTTAAAGGGCTAAGGGTACAGGGTAATGGGCACATAAACAAGGGTAGAAGTACAGGGGGCAGTGTTAATGATAAAGGGCTGTGGACACAGGACTATGGTTTAAGTGTCCAGGATGCATGGTTAGGTCTAAAGGGTTTATGTGTAAGGGTATGTGGTTATTAAAACTGGATTAAGAGTGCAGGACTAAAGGTACAGGGTTATTGACACAAGGACAAGAGTTATAGACACAGGGCAATGGCTAAAGGGTGCATGAATGTGGCTACAGGTCCAAGTGCCCATCTAAGTGTACACTGTCATGAACAAAGGGTTAACAGGTAAAATTACAGGCTTATAGGCACACCTTTATGGTGAAGGGCCAAATGTGTTTTGTATTGCAACATTTATATAATGCTTTATAACTCTGTATTGCATCAAAGTTCATTTTCATATGGTTTAGCAGCTACTTTACATGGGTGTTAATGATTGGAAGTTGTGTATTTGTTGTAAACCTATATGGGAAAAATTACGGGTGTTATGCATGAGTGAGAGGAGATGCTCCTATTTTGTTTAGGCGAGCCGCACCTAGCAGTGTGGCGAAGGAGAAGGTATGAGAGAAATTAATGCAGAATATGATGATAGTGTGGCCTGCGATATAAAGGCAGCTACTCTACACCTTGGTTGCCAGAAGAGCAATGGGTTATTGTGCGAGTTTATACCAAAAACGGAGCAATCATGAATGGCTCAGTAATCCATTTAGCAACATGTGCATAGCTTCCACGATTCTCAGGACCATGGTTAAAGTAGATAGTCCAGTTATGGTTTTTATTTTGCAGCCTAAGACCTGTGGTTTAATAACAGTTTAAACAACACTCCAGCTACCAAAATGAAAAATAACTTGGACTGGATCAACTAGTTGTACATGGACCTAGGAAAGCTAGTAGGAATTTATGTGGAATGCAAAAATGCTGTCATATCAGCAAAATGATGCCATATTGGCAAGAATAAAAGATCGGGACATGTTGTAAAGGCATTGATACTGCCTACCGCTGCATTAATACATCTCATGAGTAAGGAAAAAGTTGAAGAGCAGTTAGGGTTGGCACCCTAAGAAGACATTATGCAGTCTTTAAAAATCCCATATTCTACCTATTCCTGAAAGGATGAAGGAAGCCAGAAGTTTGACTAGAGGCTCATGCCAAGCCCCTCTCAAGCTCTCAAAGGTTTCCAAAAGTTCACAGTCCTAGTTGAGTCCTAGTTGGGTCTCTGTTCGGATGCTAGCCAGATTGTGTGGGTGAGAGATGAAGCTCCTATTCAGTTTCTGCCCTGGCGGCTCACACGTGTTTTGGCCCACCCTCCTGTTTTCTATCTAACCTGACCCATCCATACCAGCCTGATAGCTTTCTTTAAATCACAGGGACCCTTGATCGTCCTAGTTTACATTAGAAGGTGTCCAACTTGGCTTGTAGAATTCCCCTCTGACAACGTTCACGTTCTTTGTTAGCAGTCAATGGCATATCAAGGTAAAATAACATGTGCAGGAAACAGACTTGCCTTGTTTCCAGTGCTTCAGCTTGGACAGCAACATTGCATAGATTTGGTGCTTCTCAGTTTGTTCAATCTCTCTTGTTACCTGTGAATTTGATGTTTTTCCTTCAGGGCATCTCCAAATCAGTCTTTTTCTTCCCTGATAACTGATGACTGGGTCCTGCACCTATAATTATGGACTTGAGCAGAGAAATGGGTATTGTGGGGCATCGTATTACACATACATTTCCCCCTATAGTTCTGCCTCTGAATTTAATCACCTTGACCCTCACTAGTATATTGCTCATTGTTCCATTCTGCTACTGAAAGATTCCAGGGTAAATAGAATGACTGGTTATGTAATTTCTACTTCGTGTTATGCTCCAATAGATTCTGAAGTTGATGCAAGTTTCTACCTTGCAAAGGTAGTGCCTTTCATCTCTGGAAACTTTCCTGAGGCCACATTTTATGTTGTTTGAACTGTAAATAAAGATCTCTCCAAAGAAAGTCGGTGTTGACATAGGTGACTGCATCCATCTTATTGTTTTTCATCCATACTAATATGCGCAGTATAGCTGCGTACTTATTTATGACATGGTTGCTGTTATCTCTGTCATATACATACACCAAAATACTTTCCACATAGGACATACTGTGTTCATGAATCCATCCACACACTGGAGTCTAATGTCTAAGAGACTGAGTTCTCCTTGCTTTTCTCTTCAGATGTATATATAAGTGTAGCACAGGATGCAATAAGAGCTCAACTCTGGGCCCTAAGCATGACATCAAAATTCTACCAATATAGGCCACATAGCAGCCACATGCTCTTCCACTGATATTGTTCCCCTGCTTTCAGTCTACAAACATTGTTCAATATCTTGCTAAAGGTATGAAGCTCTATATAAATGTAGCTGTAATACAACGCAATATACAATATAACACTATACAAATGTCTCTAAATAAATACTTGAGATTGGATAAATATGTAGATTGCTGGCAGGGAAGGAGGACCAGACTGTGCACAATATGTTAGTTTACCTGCCATCTATATCCTTGCAGACCCGAACTAGCCTTTATCTCTGTCTTTGTTTCAGGTACTTTGAAGAAACCTTTGTGTTGTATACAGAGCTAATTAAAACACCAACACATTATCTGATGAATAGCAGAGCAGAGTTCTTTAGGAAGTAGGTCAGACTAAATATTAAGCAGAGGTCAGCAGAAGTTAGCAGGGGGATACAGGGCTGGAGTTCCTATGCCTTGGTATATAAAATCTGTACAATTTTGCATTCATTCAACAAAACGCCTTGTAGGTACATACATGTCGTATTTTGATAGCACTACAGGACCAAACAAAGTTTGATCTGTACAGTTCAAATGTTGATAGCATACATAGCATCACACAATGAAAGATGACTCTCTTCTAATCTGCCATAAACAGCTTTGTTTTCAAACTTGACCAAGAATGCCAGCCAGCATTGAACAATTTGCACACTGTGAAGTTGTTTAGAAATTCTTTCTGGTTGAAAATAGCCACTCCCTACAGTGTGGCAGTGAAATAACTATGCCCATGTTTTGCTATGAAACAGTGCCATGTTAATCTGGATTATGAAAGCATGAAATCACAAAGCAACAGGCACAGCACCAACAGAATTTTCAGACACTTATAGTGGGCATGTTCAGTCAGAGAAGTTCAAATTACACAGGTTTTCAAAGGCTTAGGATCGGCTAGATTATTATTTTAACATTTGACAATATCAGTGTGTGTCTTAACAGAATCACCGATTATGGTCCCTTTTTCATTTGAATATGTATAGTGTCACAGGACTCCTATCAAGTGGATAAGACTGCTGTTTTGGGGCAGCAACACCAGCATGTGTGGGAGACTGAGCCTATCCCACACCATCTGGTAGCTGTCGGCCTAACCAGTTTGGCTAGCTAGCGGCACCTCACCCAAACCCAAACCCAAAAGTAGAGGTGATCTGTGGCAGCCTGATGCATGATGCTCAGATTCCTCAGGGAAGTCGTGGTGGAACAGGCCCATTTCTCTCAGCTACATAAGCCTCATACCTGCAAAGGCAAACAGAAGCAGGATTTGGTTCAATACATTTATTGAAGCAACTGCATTCTACGTAAAGAAGCATGAATTGTGATTATTAGAAAGATGAAACAACACAATTTTCACTGTGACATGGAACATGAAACAGATAAAAGTCCCAGCTTTCTGTCATACTAATGAATCTAAAATCCCTACCTGCACTACTATAATCCTACATGATGGTGTTGGCAGTGTTTGCCCTCATCTGCTCTGTTCTGGTCTCTGCAAGGAAGCCCCATCCCCATTCCTTAATAATAAGCAGGGGGGTTGCCTGTTAGGCTGCTGTCAGTCATCCCTAGTGGATGTAGCAACAAGGCCAAGTTCAGCAGAGCTTCAACAACATGGTACAGCATGAGATGGCTGACTGGAATATCCCCTCTGACCTGGTTTGTGGAAGCTTGTTGTTAAATAACAAAATGTGTTGTTGCTCTGAGAACTGCCCTGATGTTATAATGCATCTTTTCTGTGTAGGTAGACATTGTAGACTCTTGGACAGGAAATAGTCAGAAAATTATCATGTACAGCCTTAGGCAGAGAACAAGATTAAGGGGGTCATTATGATCCCAGTGGGTGGCGATAATGTGGTGGTCGTACCGCCAACAGGCTGGCGGTACTTACTGCCACATTGTGACTGTGGCGGACCTGCAATGATAATACCGCTGATACCACCAGGCTGCTGTCAGCCTGCAGCATGTCGGTCCCGGCGGTTGTAACCCGCCAGGCACTGCTGCCCTGTGGAATATGAGTCCCCATCCGCCAGCCTGTCCATGGTGGTAAACACTGTCATGGAAAGGCTGGTGGTATGGGAGACTCAGGGGGGCCATTGGGGCCCCTACAGTGCCCATGCACTTGGCATGGGCACTGCAGGGGCCCCCATGCACAGGCCCATCGCGCATTCCACTGCCTGAAGTACGGGCAGTGGAACGCGCAATGGGTGCTGCTGCACCAGACGCACTTCAACATTGCCGCCGGATCGATTACAAGCTAGCATTCATGTTGTGGTAACTTTTCCGCTGGCCCAGCGGGTGGAAACGCTGTTTCCGTCCACTGTCCTAGAGGAATTATTGTAATAGGGCGCCAAACATACCGCCAGCACTGGCGGGATGTTGGCGCCGGTGGCTTAAAAAGACCGCCGAAGTTGTAATGACGGCCTAAATGTTGTGCAAAAGAACTAATAACAAATTATGTGTCGAAAGGGCAACTGATAAAAATAATGAAAAATCACTTCTAAAATGAAGCCATGCTGAAATAATAAAAATGAATAAATGAAATGAACTAAATAAAAGGGCACGGGCCAGAGGCAGAAGCTGAAATAAGTGTGTCCATGCAAAGCACAGAAAAACATCCCACAAGAATAGCAAATCTGGTCCTGTTGGACATTGAAAACTATACATTTTTTATATTTTTTTATGCCGTAAAAATATATTGGTGTGTGGGAAACCTTGTTTCTACACTGGATGGTTTTGATAGCTTGTGAAATATTGCATGTTTATTTTCCTTTACATGACACAGTAAAAAGGTGGCATTGCTCTGTGGGTCTTTTACTTAAGACCATGTCAGTGGAAGTGTTCATCTCACATACTGATTTCTTTACACCGCAACGCCAGGTGAGGTACACTTCGAAGTGTCATATTTCAGAACATGAACTCCATCATGTGATCAGCAAACATGCATATATTAAAATATTTGGCTGGGCGGCAATACCTTTTGTCAGCATTTGGGCAGGAGTGCCTTTATCAACGTGCTATGATACATATTTCATGCACACCTCGTACTTGCACAGATGGACTTGGCAAAAAGAGCTGTCTCCTTGATATAACTTTGTAAAAAACAGTTTTAATGTGCTTTGAATTGAAATCTGTAGAAGCTGCATTTTATTTATCATTGCGGTATGTTCCCCTTCAAAGATCGTTGTCATCAGCCTGCAAAGTATCTAATCTAGAAATCGTGTTTTTTCTAATCCTACTGGAATTGTCTGATATTATTACAATGCGCAATTTGTTAAGATCCTTTCCACACTGGCTCTGAGCAAAGTACTGCCCTCCATTGCTTGAAGCGCTAGCCTCACCCCAATTTCGTAAAGTGTTACGCCCCTTGAAGTTCAGGTTTAGCTGTGCCTCTGCTGAGGTGCTTCTAATGACATACCTTTACACTTCATCCTCATATTTCAACATCTACACATTTGCATTGTAACCTGGTGACATCTGGCAGTTTCAAAAGACAGCTTACAAAAGCAACGTGACATAAACTTACAAGGCACTCAGCAGACACACTCACAGGTAAAAATATGTTACACTCTGTAACTTGCTCACCTTCCTCTGTTTTCCCACTGTGGGGCAATAGAGCTTTGTAAGTCAGTCTCCGCCCAAAGCATGCACAGTAGGGCACTGATTTATTGAGGGCAGAAAGCCTATTAAGTAGTTCCAGTTCTGTTATTTTTAGAGGCACTCCCAACATTTCAATGTGTTAAAAACTGTTCTGGTAATAATTGCTGATGAAATATTTATTTATGTCATGAAATATTTAAAGGAGCTGTCTTTACACCGGAGTGTTTACAAATAATTATATGATATGGTACAACATTCAAGTGGAAAAAATCACACACGCATAGAGAAACAGACATTCAGTCAAGGGGAAAAAGAAACGAGACAAAGTAGAGAGGAGGCGGAAAGTCCACCAAGCAAGTGGCAAACAGCGAATAATTACTCTTTCTTAAATACATGTAAAATTGTGACTGCGTGCAAAATGGGTATAATCACGAACAGAACGACGTTCATTTTTGGGGCAGAAAGATGGAGACCCAATTACTTTTGAATTTTAGAAGTCAGCCAGGAGTACTCTACTTCCAGGGAGAAGCCCGAAGAACTGGCTTAATCCTGGAATTCAGTAGTAAACCAGGAGTACAAGAAGAATAAGTCACAGCCAAATCTTTGTTATTCGTATTTTGTCCTCAGTGCAACACCTTATATGTGATTGGAAGGTGATGTGGCATGAACACGTTCACTTTAATCAATAAAGGTAACACAGGAAAGAATTTTTGGTTTACCATAAAGGAAGGTGCTTATCCACACGGACTCTCATATTTTCCTTAAATGGTACTCTTAAATCAGAATAGAAAGCTGTCTCACAAGGCACATTACTTGTAAATCGCCGAACCAGAGAAGGCTTTTTGTGACAAAGAGGACATCACGTGAAGAGGGTTGACTTTAGTCACTATCACAAAATTGAATTTGTCTTGTAATGCGAGTTTAATTACCACATAACCTGCATGATATTAACCTCTGGGTTTTCAGACTGTGTGCTCTTCTAACATCGCCCTGGAGCTTGCTGAGTTAATAACACCGAGCACAATTACTGCATCGTGTAATCAGCAGGACAGAAATGACCCATGTAATTATACTTGCCCCTTACAAAGATGTAGGTGCTACAAACATGCTGACTGCAGGACTAAGCACCGTGTTTTGAATGTCTTTCCCTAGAGCATTGCCTGTAGAGGAGCAAATTAAGAAAATGACATTGTTTCAGTATTCACTGCAACAAAAATATCTCTTAAGGTGTTTAACTCGTCTCTAAATGTACAGGGCGGGACATTTGGTCTTGGTTAATGAGAAAAGAGCAGTCCCTATGCCTCCGCTAAGTACTTAAAAAATACCGATAAGAATTCGATCTATGACAATGTTTAACCATGAAAAGCAGTGCAGCAGCTAAAAAAGCAGGGTTATTGATGATCAAGATGCAGTTTGCTCGACTTCTCAACGAACACAAATCTGGGCCAGACAGAGTAAAAAAGACCCAAAATAAGAGTAAATGTACTCCAGCTCGGACCTGAAGTAAGTCTAACCCCAGAAATGGCCAACCTCTGGAATTGGAAGATCCTGCTATAGAAAATATTTGGAGGGCGGACTTAAAATAAAAACGCATTGGAAGCAATGTTACTTTAAATTATTTATTTCAACTATTCAAGTATATAGTTATATTTCATTTAATGTTAAAAATAGCTCAAAATAAAACATTTTAATGTATTTATTTCCAAATATATTAGTAACCTTGATGGAGTTTAAAAATTAATGTAACATTAATTGGTATTAAAATATCATTAAGTTACTGTGAAATAATTATATACATTACTTTTTATACAAATATATTTTTTTACTGTATGTGGGAATTCTTTCATTTAAACTTCAGAAAAATTATTTTACTTTACTTCATTCAAAATAATTACGTTTCAAATTTAAATCAAGTTATTAGTGTTGTAACGTTTCATTTTATTCTCATTTAACTTCAGTCATTGAATAAGAAATTATTTAACATAGTCTTAACTTATAGATGTTATTTAAACCTGTATTTATTATTTTTCTAGTCTCTACACTTTGCTTACTAATTTCGATCACTAGTCTCTACATTTTGCTTACTAATTTCGATCACTAGGATTAGTACTTAAAATTTCTATGGAAACAGACAAAGATATTATTGCTCAAAGTGATACACAGTGAGCTGTATTTTTGAAGAATAAATAGTAATCTGCAATTTTGATTTGAGTGCATGACATTCTTTTGAATTAATATACTTTTTAAACAGGCAACTGAAATACACCTGTCAATAACTTTACTTGACCTAACTTAATTCACCTTTCTTCTTCTATATAATAATTTCGAAATGGCACCTTATGAAGATTTACAACTCCGATGAAATCAACACTAGTACTTGATTTGAGATGAGTTCATGGATAACGTTATTTCTAACTTGTATCTCTCAATTTCATGAAATGAATACCCCATTCTGTCTTACTTAGATATGTTTGATAAGACTTCAGTGTATAACTATTAGGAGTGGCTACTAATCTTTTTGCAGGCAATATTTTTACAGCAGGAGGCACTCTAGCTTCCCTACGCCCTTTCTCTGAAGAGGGTAGGCACCAGGTAAAGGTATTTCATTCCCCACAACCCACCCATCTCGCCTGACCGTCCTACCAAGGGGCTACCCATATGAAGACAAATGGCTATCTGCTAGAGTGTGGATCAAGGCATCTAGCCTCGAGCGTATATTCATTCCACGCAGGCAGACTGGCGGTCAACCCCATCTCATCTCAGCACCACCTGAAACACTCCAAAATAACATCACAAGACTTTGGTGCATCAGTACACGAAATACATCAGTCATACAGAGAAAATGCAGTGAAAAAACCGTGAAGAAAACAAGACTTTTAAGCATCCTCCAGTAGAAATGCGGTTAGTTTTGCTTCGAACAAACATTGAACCATTAATCAATTTGCTAGTATCACTTCTCCTGAAACAGTCATTCGTATTCAAATAAGTGAACTGTCATTAACAGCGAGGGCTTATATAAAATATAATTTTGACATAAAACAGGGACATTTGTTCTAGCCTACATTCATAGAAGAAAAAAATATGGGACTAAGATTGCAGGCAGTGCCCGGCCGTGCATTTTTATCCATTTTTAAAAATGCTTTAGAAACAGAAAACCGTTTCATAAATGTAATGCCCTTCAGTGCTGCTTGTCAAACTGTAAGGACTTTGAGCCTCATTTATTAGTAATTGGCGCAGCGCGGTGCCGCAAGCAATATTTCTACGCCAAGCTGAGTAATTCCCAAAATGCAGGAATGCACCATATTTTCAAGAATATGGCGCATCCCCGTGTTTACCCCTGCGCCAGTGCTAAATCAGCTGCCTAGTGCCAATGCAGGCACCCTTGTGCCATGGTGGAAGGATGCATGCATTGCAGGGATGATTGTTTATGTGTGGGAAGGGACACCTTCCTGCACATAAACAGTCATTAATGGTGATTGCTCCTTCTATGTGTGCTGCACAATGCAGTGCACACAGAAAGAGCACAAAACGAGAAGAAAAAAAGTATTTATCTTTGTTACACCACTCTAATCCTACCCTTCGGGAGGCATTAGTTATTTGTGCTGCCTCAGGCCTATGATTTCTTGTAAATCTGGGGCAGCATCAAAAAGCAATGGGTCTTGCGTGGGTATGCCCACAGCAATACCCACTGCATGCTCATTGGCTTCAGAGAACTGAGTGGGGCGGCCCATACTTACAAGTCAGTGTTACTCCACAAAAAGTGGTTTAATGTCACCTTGTAAAGATGGAGTAGGCCACAGCACCACTGGAGCTTCACTAAAAGTGATGCTTTGGTGGTGCAAGGGCCTCATAAATGAGGTCCCTTGTGTTTTCTTGTAATACCCAGCCTCTCACCGAGCAAAAAAGACCTACAACTTCCCAATATATATCTCAATTTTAAAATTTAATGGGGGTTTCTTCTCTGCCTGTAAGAAGAGAAAATGAGATAGCAATTTACTGTATTCTTTCTCTCACATACACTCTTAATGTGGTTGGAACAGTAACATTTGCTCACTGCCAACAAGCTCTGTAATGCTCTTGCATTGTACTGGGGAACTCAACTGAAGCACGTTCAATATGGGGCTATAATCCATGACTGTACCATTCTTCTTTTCTTCAGATAATTGAGCACACACGGATCCAACCTTTAGTAGTTAATGGCATCACCCATCAATATGCATAATACGCAGACATTTGTTCAGTTCATTACGAGTAGTTAACTTATCCACTCATGAAACTTTCTAATCTCTCTTCCACAATTAGTCGTGGTGATTGCCATACGAAATTACCCTCTGGTCCTACGGCTATTGAGTACTTCAGTCTTATTACTGGGGTTTGTTTTTTAACTTTATCCTCAGCACAGGCTAGGATTCTACCCACCATGGCATTATCAACACTTGAATAATGACATCACAGGAGACAAATCCCTGAGGAAATTGTGACTCCTCAACAGTAAAGAATAGACATTTTGGCCCTCATTTGGATCTTGGCAGTAAAAACCGCCTGCCACCGCGGTGACAGCTGGCTAAAGACTGTCGCCGCGGCTACCAGCCATCTGCCAGATTATGACCACAGCCAGATTTCTGCCAGAAGGATGGCGGAAATATGGCTGTGGCCATGTCAGCTAGTGGCGGTAAGGTGGCACTGCTGCCAGCAACAGAACAATGCCAGTAGACCACCGCCAGCCATATTATAAGAAATAATATGGCCTGGTGGTGTTCTGCTGGCGGATGCTGCAGCTGGCAGCAGTGCCCGTCCCGTCTCCTGCCAGAGGACCCCCTGGACACAGGTAAGTGGGTGCTCTGACAGGGGAGGGGGGCAGTGGGTGTTGTTTGTGTGTGGTGGTGTGTGTGTATGTCTGTGCATGCGTATATGCGGATGTGTGTTACGTGTTGTATGTGTGTGCTTGTCTGTCGGTGTGAGTGCTTGTATGTTGAGTTGTGTGAATGCGTGTCTGCGTGTATGTATGTATGTAAGTGTGTGAGCAGATGTGTGTTTGAATGGATGTATCCAGGCGTGGCTGAATGTGGGAATGGGTGTGTGTATGCATGTGTGCATGTGTGAAGGGAGGGGTGTGAATGAAGGGGGGTCTGGAGAGGAAGAGGGGGGTGGAGGAAAATCTGGAGAGGGGGTGGGGAAGACCCTGTCACTGATAGTGCCTACCGCCATGGTTTTCGTGTTGGTAAGGAAGCCACGAAAACCGTGGCAGAAGGCGGGTCATGATCCTGCAGGCACTACAGTGATGGCCGCTGGGCTGGAGATTGGTATCTCCAGTCCGGCGTCCGTTACCACCATGGCGGTCGCCAAACTGCCAATGTCATAATATGGTGGAAGTACCTGGCAGTACTTTCCGCCATATTACCACCGATCTCTGGGGTCATAATGAGGGCCTTTATGTTTAACAGTGTTTATTCCAAATTCAACTACACATACCATTGCCTGGACCCATATACCTGGGGAGCCACATTATCAAGTGATGCAAGAACATTTTGTATAAATGAACCAACCTCCCACCGCACACCGCAGGTCAGAATCTCTTAACACAATGGGGTCTGGTATGTAGTATGTTTAGTACTAATGCATTATTCCTAACATTTTATAAGATGATGCTCATATCCCTACATGCATAGGTCTCCTCTCGTTCTATATTCTTCTATATTTTTAGCCCCCCACTTCAGAGATCTCTGCACTTTTAAGTAAACATTCTGGTAGTAAATGTGAGAGGGACAGAGGGGAGTGGATGGAAAATGGGGATACACACATCTTATGGGGCAATGTTAAGGAAGGAGGAAGGAGGTGTTGAGGGAGGGTTAGTGATGGGTTTAAGGATGGACAAACACCCACCCACAAGCCAGCAAGCCAACTGCTGTTCACAAACTGTTCTTCTATAGTCACTTCAGATAAAAGGGTCCCAAAAAATGTAGGAGATGTATGCAAGCTCGCAGCTGAAGTAAGCACAGCACAACACATTAACAATCACTGGTACTGCAACACCCTACCCTAGAAATAAATATGGTAAGGGAATTAAAAATAAAATCCTGTAAGAAATAATGTTAAACTAAACTAAACTATTTAAGCTATTTACAAATATAAATACTTTCTAAATGAATATTAAAAAAATAAGTAAAACAATAATTATTTAATTTTAAGATACTTCATTAACCTTTTAATTAAATTCCATTTAATCAATTCTCTACTCCACTTTCAACCAACTAATGCACCTGCCTACATGTGAAAAGTTATTAGTAGTATCTGTACACTTGTAAATTAGATTCCACACCTGAATTCAGGGGGTGGAGACATGTAAGTCTACAATTTGTATTAAATGTACACTTGTAAATGGTGAATAACCAAACATGGTAAATTTATTACAAAGTATAAAAGTTAACTTACACATGTATATTTGCTCACTTGTAAATTTATCTTTGTGAATAGTCCCTAACGCATTTTGAAGAGTGTATTCACAACCTGCAGAAGCAGTTGTGCCTTTTATTTCACCTCGCTGTGACCTAAGGCAACCATTGGAGAGTCTAAAATCTATGTTGTGGCAGGATCTTGGAGACGTCATCTTGTATGTGGTATAGTACTGTAAGATATCTTGGGGAAGATAGCTCCTTGTACTCATGTGCTAATCATACTGTAGAGGGACACCAACTTGTTTATTAAGATTTTATAACAGACACGCAGCTGGAGCATCATGCTTTGGGGCACACCCGGGAAATGGTGGCTGGCTCGATACATGGCTTACTAAAGCACTGACATATAATACCCAAGATCCTTTTTTGGCAATGCAGACATTATGGGAGAGAGATATGGGGCAGTACTTTACAGCAAAGGAGTGGGACAGAGCACTACACTACCCACATAAATACTGAATGAATGCTAAGTTCCAATATATTCAGCACAACATTTTGCATAGAGCCTATCCCACCCCAGTAAATTTGCACAAAATGTTTGGCTCTCCCTCCCACTGCCGTAGGTGCTGGGTGCCAAACGGCAATTGGTCAACATGTTCTGGAGCTGCCCTGAGGTGCCATCAAGATGGAGAGAGGTCACATAAGCACTTTCCAAAATAACGGGGTGGGATGATATACTCACCATGGAGAGTGTTATGTTAAACCTGTACAAGAAATGGAAAACCCAAAAAGCCACCAATAGATTCATTGACCTAGGATTACAGCGGCAAGAACTGTATAACAATGCATTGGAAAGTGAGCACCATCCCACCCATGCAGCAGTGGTGCATAGTGACTTTAAAATGGGGCAAGGCTGAGACTGTCGCACTGTGCTGCAAAGAAGTCCAGGGAAAAGCAAAGCGAAAGCAGCTAACATGGATTCCGCTGCTGTGTCTACTCTGTCCTGTAGTTTTTTGTGGTCTTTCTGTAGAACGCCCATATTTACCACCAATGTGTCACACCAGGGAGGATTGGTTGTCCAGTATTGCCTGCAAGAGCTCAGAGAATTTCTCAGACTCTTCCTGTAACGTCTTCTCCCTGGTAGTGGTTGGGGGTCCCAATTAAGTCTTTGACATGTTGACTGATGACTGAAGGTGTCCCTCCCTGACTTTAGCATTCTATGGTTTTACCATTGCTTTACTCAATCTTCACCCATTAGGTCTTTCACCATAGAAGGTCTTGGTTTAAGTTGAGTGTAAATCTGAGTCCATCTCCACACCACTGACCGCCAGTCGCTCGCCCAGACTCTACGGGTTGTGATAGCCAGGTCTCGAATGAGAAAGCACCTATGGCCAACCCTTAAAGCACCTTACTGGCACTGAAGTTAGTGAGGCAGTCAGGTCCGCCAAATGCTGCATGTGTGCCCTTGATCCTTGAGGCCTTTCAAAGAAGCAGGATCCCCTTCATCACTCACCCCCTCGGAAGAAGTCACACTCTAACCAGCGAATTTCACACCACATCTAAAATGCCACTTTCTTCATCAGTTACTTGAGCTAGGACATTCTCTAGGTTTCTCTGCCTCTGGTATTCCCCGATTGGGGTCCTACCTGCCAAGTCATGGTCCAGGGGTGGTTGAGAGGTCATAAATCGGCCTACGCAAGATTCAGCTGATAGCACCCTATGTCAAATCCATTGGATTTCCAGCCCTGGCCACACACCATCTGTAGCCCTCGACAGGGAGGCCATAAGATATTTACAGAATCTTGCTACAGGGCCACAGAGCTCTGCTTTATGTGACCGCTCTAGGTTCCATGTTGATCACTCCACCAGGACATCACTGATTGTCACAAGATATATTGGCAAAAGTGCAAAGTATTTAAGGTGATGGAAAAATATTAATATCATAATCTTTTTGGTATGATCTTCACAAGCAATATTATTTAAATTAAATATTAATTTGGATATGAAAATATTTCTGATGTATTTGTTGAGTAATTATTCTTTTATTTTCAATTTAATAGGAAAACTACAGCTTAACAAGATTCATTGGGGGTCATTACGACCCTGGCGGAACAAGTCCGCCAGGGCCGTGGGACGCGGTGGCACCGCCGACAGGCCGGCGGTGCCCCGCGGGGCATTCTGACCGCGGCGGCTCAGCCGCGGTCAGAGAAGGGAAACCGGCGGTCTCCCGCCGGTTTCCCGCTGCCCCAAAGGAATCCTCCAAGCCGGCGCAGCATGCTGCGCCGGCATGGGGATTCCGACTCCCCCTCCCGCCATCCAGTTCCTGGCGGTTCTCCCGCCGGGAACCGGATGGCGGGAGGGGGAGTCGCGGGGCCCCTGGGGGCCCCTGCCGTGCCCATGCCTATGGCATGGGCACGGCAGGGGCCCCCGTAAGAGGGCCCCTAAAAGTATTTCAGTGTCTGCAAAGCAGACACTGAAATACGCGACGGGTGCAACTGCACCCGTCGCACCTTCCCACTCCGCCGGCTCTATTACGAGCCGGCGTCATCGTGGGAAGGGAGTTTTCCCCTGGGCTGGCGGGCGGTCTTGTGAAGACCGCCCGCCAGCCCAGGGGAAAACTCGGAATACCCTCCGCGGTCTTACGACCGCGGAGCGGTATTTCGGAGGGGGGAAGCCTGGCGGGCGGCCTCCGCCGCCCGCCAGGCTCGGAATGAGGGCCATTGTGTCTCATTGATATTGAAGGGGGAAGTTGTCTTGGCGGTAAATAAATCTGCAATAGACAGGTTTATTTAGTCAGATAGGAAAAGGATTGACAGCAGCAAACATATTTGGATTGAGGAAAACAGGGGATACTTTGACAATTAATGTATTATCACTAATTGTGATTTTAAAGTTTGCAGCTCATGTATCTATTCTGATAGAGATTGACATGTATGCTTATTAATAGGTAAAGTCCAGGTCATGTTAGTGTTAGTAAGTAAGTAGTCCTTTATTGTTTTGATTAATTAAAATCAAATTAAGAGCAATAAAAAATACAAGTCATTAAAACATATAACAGAAGTTTTCTTAATGTGATGCTGTGAGAAGGACCCTTTGCTCTAGCTCAGAGTTCCACGATGATATTTGCTGCCTGTTTTAAGCGGGGAACAGATGGCCATTTGGCATACTGTCAATCAGAATGTGGGGATAAAAAGAAAGGGGCCTGCATAGGTAATAAACATAATTACAGCAAGGTTGCAGGGCAGCACCTCCATTATGGAGCCAGTGCCTTGGTTATTGAGTGTGTGCAGGTTGGCTGGTTGCTTTCTTTATGGCCTGGTCCACGCCCTGTAATTATTTTGATGTTTGAGATATTACACTTGGGTCCTTTGTGTTTAGGGAGACTATTATTGCTTGTCTGCAGGAGCGAATGCCTGCCTGGTTCCAGAAGGTCCTAAGCCAGCAGCGCCACAGATTAAGGGTTGAGTTGCAGAGGCAAAGGATGTGGATGTCTTCCTTTGAGTGGTCACATAACCTGCAGGAGGTTTTATCTGCCTCTGCAGATAGAACCCATACCCAGGGTGCTGCTTACATGTTATTTGGGAGAGCACCTAGGTGATATTTTAGAAATGATCCATCAATTCTACTGTTTAAAGCCTCGCTCAGGTATGCTTGTGGACTTAGCTGCATGTAAATGTTTGACACCATCCATGTGTGGTGGAGGTTTGTGAGGGAAGCCTTGTCCTGTATTGTGAGGCTATTCTCCATATTCAGACAGTTGTCTTTTTAAGTGACTAAAATGTGGATGATGTGGATCATAACTGAGCAAGTTCAAGTCGGTTGATGGACTCTCTAAGAAATTTCACAGCTGCTGAATGGGTTTTATTAATTTCCAGCCAGATGTTGTAGTTTAATGAGTTCCCTTCAGCTGACTTGAGCCTATTGCACATGATGACAAAGTCTATACTTCTGGCCATTGTTTGTTTTATAAGTCTGAATCCTAGCCTGATCTGGGCTGGCAAGGTGTATCTGGGAAGTGAGTCAAATATGCTTTTTTAAGCAAATGTTGAGGTTTGCAGCAGAAACTGGGTCCACACAAGCCACACCTCCCTGGACTCCTCCGGTTGTCTGGTTTTAAAAAATATCTGTGTTTGGTAGGTTTCCCTAGACGAAGGCCGCTTTCGGGACTAAAAACGCAGGCGCCTCCCACCCCTAGAAACACAGGTAGTTTTATAATAGATCATTTTGATGTGTCCACGTCCTTCTGTGATGTTCCAAACACTACAATTGTTAAAAGAAATGCACTTGGGTTATGTTAAAACAACCCCTCACCCACCAACCAAGTTGGTGGCATGCTTCATCATCGGGGGTCCAACCGATACACCTAGCATGTGACGGGTGTGCTTCAACACCTGATTACAGCGGAGCACATGTTTTTCATTTTTACCACACATACTGGTTGGCTTTGACACAAGGGTGGTTCAGTAGATCAGATTTTATAAACAAAAGATTTTACAAAAATGAAATGCACTGGTAATAACTGAAATGCCAAAAAAATGACCCAATGACTCACAGCTTGTTAGCTGTAAAGCCGTGATAAGGCACCAACCACTTTACAGTCCATTCACACACCTTTCATACATGATATGCACAAGACCATTCATGCCGCCAGCCGCAGGCACAGCACATTACCACACTTGCATCAACAGACAGCACCATTCAAGGGCCCATCACTTTCATACACCCACATGCCTGACACAGCAATCACACCAGCTGATGGGAGTGTGTGGACTGGCCTTTGGCTAGCAGTATGTTGCACTGGCCAACAGCAAGTCACTATTTACACCGCCAGCCAAGCGCCACTTCACGCACATCACCATCAACAAAGAAACACTAACTAATTATAAGTAAGTACAAAATTACAAACACAAAAGCTCTAACTAAATACATAACAGTAATGCCAACCATGAAACTGAACATATGAAAATATAAAACAGGCAGTTTGCACTCCTGGGCCCGTATTTATACTTTTTTTAGCGCCGCATTTGCGCCGCTTTTTGACGCAAAACGGCGCAAACCTACAAAATACAATGGTATTTTGCAAGTTTGCGCCGTTTTTGCGTCAAAAAACGACGCAAATGCGGCGCAAAAAAAGTATAAATACGGGCCCTGGTATTTTCCCCCAAATTTTCTTTTATTTGGTTTGGTAACTCCTGAAACAGCCGGCCACACACAGCGCAGGCTTTGAAGGGCAATCGGGGCAGTACATCCCATTTTTCCTCTGGGTACCTCTTTGGACACAGAGGCCCTCATTACGACCCTGGCGGTTTGTAACCGCCAGGGCCGCTGGACGCGGAGGCACCGCTGACAGGCCGGCGGTGCCCCGCGGGGCATTCTGACCGCGGCGGCTTAGCCGCGGTCAGAGAAGGGAAACCGGCGGTCTCCCGCCGGTTTCCCGCTGCCCCCAAGGAATCCTCCAAGCCGGCGCAGCTTGCTGCGCCGGCTTGGGGATTCCGACTCCCCCTCCCGCCATCCAGTTCCTGGCGGTTCTCCCGCCGGGAACCGGATGGCGGGAGGGGGAGTCGCGGGGCCCCTGGGGGCCCCTGCAGTGCCCATGCCAACGGCATGGGCACTGCGGGGGCCCCCGTAAGAGGGCCCCAAAATGTATTTCACTGTCTGCCTTGCAGACAGTGAAATACGCGACGGGTGCAACAGCACCCGTCGCACCTTCCCACTCCGCCGGCTCTATTACGAGCCGGCATCCTCGTGGGAAGGGAGTTTTTCCCTGGGCTGGCGGGCGGTCTTTTGGAGACCGCCCGCCAGCCCAGGGAAAAACTCACAATACCCTCCGCGGTCTTCTGACCGCGGAGCGGTATTACGGAGGGCGGAATTCTGGCGGGCGGCCTCCGCCGTCCGCCGGAGTCATAATGAGGGCCAGAATCTCTATTTCTTAGCAAGAAAGTCTTTTTAGGGAGTAGGAGGAATCAGATCAGGAAATTGGCGATCTTCCAATCTAGCCAGATCCTCCACCACTGCTACTCTAGGAACTTTTGCATGATCCACCACAACAAGGCCCTCTATCACTGACTCCTGAAATTTAACAAATGTCATCCTTGACTCAGGGGAACATTCCTTGAACACAATAAAAGCATTAAAGGTTGCTAAATTAAACAAATGGGCTGCCAACTTTTTGTACCACATGTAAGCCTTACAAACAGCAGTGTAAGATTCCAACCTCTCATCTAATCTATCAACACCACCAATGTGCTTATTGTAGTCTAAAATGCACACAGGTTTGCACACTTCAGCAGCGTGACCCCAAACAGCCACAGGTGAAGTACTCTCATCATGGATGGTAGTTAGCATGTAGTTATCCCTCCTGTCTGCAAATATCAGAGCTAGCAGCTCATCATTGCGCAAAGCACTGCACTGACCTTTCTCAAGTTTTTTACAGACATGCGCCCTTCAATAGCCTTTCTGGATAGAGTGGATTGTGCCACAAGTGACAGTGTCACTTTGAACAATTCCTTACACAACTGCACTCCAGTGTAGAAGTTATCTACATACAAATGGTGACCTTTGGTAAACAGTCGTCTACCAAGTTCCCACACAATTTTCTCACTAACTCCAAAAGTGGAACCCCTGCCAGTGTAGACCCTGAAATTATAAACATATCCTGTACTACTTTCAGACAGCATATACAATTTAATTCGATACCGTGCCCTCTTGCTAGGAACGTACAGTCCAAAAACCAAATGTCCCTTCAAAAGGTCCAAAGACTCATCCACACTTATTTCTTTGCCTGGAACATAAACCTCTGAAAACCAATCTACAAGGTGATCAAGGAGTGGCCTAATTGTAAAAACACGGTCATAATCAGGGTGATCTCGTGGCAAGGCTAAAGCTTTGTCAACAAAATGCAACATCCAAAGAAGAAGCAAACACTGATTACGAGTCATGGTTGCAGGAAATATAGCCGTTGCCATCAAGGGATTAGTAGACCAATAAGAAGGCAGTAATGGCTTCCTTATCAACCCCATCAAAAAAGTCAAACCCAAGAACTTTTTCATCTTTTCCAGAATTGTGGGAATCCACTGGGTAGCTCTATACTGTGGCCTAAGTCTGGCAGCGCTGTCTCTCAAATACTGCTATGCATACAAATTAGTCTGCTCAACAATCTCTTCCAAAAAAAACATTGTCCATAAACAACTCAAAGAAATTGACAGGTAAAAGGTTTTCTGTATTCGCTCTTCACTCTGGGAGACCAGTAAAGGCAGGCAACTGTGGCTGCTCCATGTTTGGGGCAACCCAGAGTTCAAGTCTTCCAATGGGAAACCTTTCAGCCGCAGGCTGCTGCACTACAGGCACATCAGTGTCCTCCTCTAAATCAGGCACTTCATCTGCACTGAGAGTGGCTTCCTCATCAGAAGATTCCTCTCAGACAGAAAATTCACTGCCAGAATCTCCCTCTTCCGCCTCTGCCTCAGATGCAGAGTCAGTCTCATAATTATGATCAGAAGATGACTCAAAAAGCATACCAACAACCTGCTGAGCGGTCGCTCTGCAGCTAGCCATGATCCTTTCTAAGAACTTTAACTTGACAAATGTGCCAACAACACTTAGCACTGTCTAAAATAAGTAATAAACAAAGTGTGGCTTTTTCACAAAGAGTTATGTACTCAAAATCTATACCACTCACTTGCTTAAAAAAGCTCAACTCACCAGAAACTACTCTGCAATCACCAATGATATCCCACTAAAAAGAAAAAAAGAAAAGGAAATTAGACAAAAAATAACACAAATATCATTGTGCACAAATCTAAGGGCAATTTCACACACAATCCTGCATTTAGTACACCACCTACAAACATGTCATTCATGCATGGCGACAATACTCTTTAAGAGTAAATAGTTTTTTCTTACCTAAAACATGCAACTACGCAAACTGCAAGTCAACCACTGCCAAAACCACAAGGAGCCACAGCAAAGGAAGCAAAAGCTTTGAAGTAAAACAAAAAGGAGAAATAAACTGTTATAATCACAAATTCATAAATGCAAATACTTCGCCAGTTGACAAAAACCCCGCCACCAAACATTTAGAAATTTTCCCTGGTGTTGGGTGGTTTCTGCACCCCTTGGGGGCAGATGGGCCTAAAAACAACTAGGCCGATCTGCTCCCAACAGGTGCAGAAATGGCGTAAATAATATTAGCCCACCTTGGGGAGTGACCCTTGCCCCATGGCTTCCCCCCACACATAACACACACACACAAGATCCCTGGTGCTAAGTGGTTTCTGCCCCTGGGTCAGAACTGCTTCAGAGTGCTTTGCCCCCTTTGTGGGACGACCCATGTCAAAAGGGCCACCCCCCCACACAAAAAAACAATAAAGAGCAAAACATCTCTGACATCGCTGTTGCTTGTGGCCCCCTTGGGGGCAGATCGGCCTAAAAATAATCAGCTGATCTGACCCCCAGGGGGGCAGAAATAGTGGAAAACATGTTGGCCCCCTGAGCGGAGCGACCCTTGCCAAAGGGGCCGCTCCCTCACATATAAAACACACAAAAAATAAACACAAACAAAATCCCTGGTGTCTCGTGGACATTCTTGCTGCCCGATCGCAGAAATTCTGAAAGAGACTTAGAGGGAAAGGAAAATGTTTTCCTTTCCCATGATGCCTCTTTTAGAGGAATCCCATCCTGGCCAGAGGAAAAACTTACCTCTTTCCTCCTGGATGCGCTGGAAGCAAATGGCTTCCAGCACGTGTGGCGACCTCTAATGAAGTAAGTGTGCGATTGTGCACTGACGTCATTAGATGGTGATGGGGTGGTGGGGTGCAAGGGGAAGCGACTTCCCTGCCATCTCTGCCCATGGGAGAGGGGTGGGAGGCCCGCAGGGGAGCCCTAACGCTTCCCCCGAGGGCCGTATGCAGGATGTAACGGTTACGTCCTCAGCACCCGGGCAGTGCTACCGAGGACGTAACCATTTCGTCCAAGGCACCCAAGGAGTTAAAGGTTTGCACTTGCTGTAGAAGAGGAAGGTTCTAAAAGTGTTTTCAATCGAAGAGTTGCCACTTGTAGAGTGAAGTCATTGCTGGTGGGATGTCATCTTGAAAATGGCAATTTTGGGCCTGTGGTCCAAGATGTTCCAAATTGCCTAACAAGATATGGCCCCTTTGGTCCCTTCTTCCCACCTCTATGTCCGCCTGAGGTGGAATAACCCATTGGCACTTTTGTGTCTCGATGATCTTGTTTGTTGGTGAGGATCCCAATACGTAAGTGTTGAAATCGCTGGTTACTATGGTCTGAGAATGCAGCTTGGAGCCTCCCAGCCTGAGGAAGCTGTTGCATAGTTTTTCCAGCTTCTCTATGTGTTCTTTGCCATTTGGAAGTGCATAAAGGTTTACTAAAACCACTAGACAGTTTGTGGTTGCTGTTCACCCTGTTTAGAGCCCCAGGTGCGGTATTTGTATGTTGGTTGATTCTATTTGTTGCTCCTTTATGCTGATTTTAAAAGTTGTGAACAGATAAATTGCTAGGCCTCCTTTGCTGCATCCAAATTTTGACACTTTAGTTGCCAGGATTAAATGGTGTGAAAAACCTGGGATAGAAACTGGTTCTTGGGCCCAAGTCTCCAGTACGGCGACCACCAAGAAGTTTTGGAGGTAGTAGACCAGATCTGGATCTTCAAGTTTGTTAGCTAAGCCATGAATATTCCAGGAGCAGTCTTAAAGTTTAAGTTTGAGTTTCACAATCAGAGATATTTCCTTGTGTTGCAGCTGGTCACAGCTATTTGTGGGTTGTTTAAGGCACTAGCAATCCAATCTCACTCTGTGGAGGCTGACCTGAACCAGGGTTAGCTCACGGTTTGGTGTGGTGGATCTGGAGCTGTGTCTTTTACCTGACTCTGTGGGCTTGCACCTGGAGCATTTTTTTAAACTGACAATGGCTGTAGCCGGGAATGTGATTCCCCTGACTTGCTGCCACCCTCTGCATCTAAGCGAAAATGGGTACCCTGTTTTCTGATATTTTGCTACAATTATTCCCCAAGCTAGTAAGTAGTTACTTTCGCGTTGCAGCTTGTCTTCCAAGTCCGTTGTACTCCGGTTGAACTTTATGGAGTCTCCCCATGACCCATGGTGTGTGTCTCTAAATTTGATGTATTCTATATCAGCTGTGCTTACCCCTACTAGGTCTGGGATCTGGTTCAGCAGCATTATTATATTGCCACATTTGAGGATGTACTAATTTCCTAATAATCTGTAGAGTGGATGGAACAGAGTTATGATGTTCTTGTTAGGGTTTGCCTATAAATTGCTGTGTTTCCTAAGCGAGTTTCAAAAATCATTAGTGTAAAGAGTCACTGACTTCCTGCCGGCTCTTCCTGGAATGCTATCTCTGGATTGAGTGGCAATATGGATCCTGCTGAGCATTCCTCTTTTATTAGATTACTGGTTTTAGGGAGGTTTGAGTGGTCCCGTTAAAGTTGATGGTCCACTTGGCATTTCTTTCAAATTCTTTTTTTTCAGTCATGTTAGTAGAAAGTTCATACTAACGTGCTGATCAATGCAAAAAAATCCTCCTGCATGAAAAAACAGAAACAAAGTGATTTTTTGATAAAAATTCAAGTAGGCAGTAGTTAAATGAGTGTAAGGAAAAGTGAGATAATGTACTGTACTTTGCTGATGGATCATAGTCCCCCATGCATTACAATGGAAGCTCATTTTAGGAGGTTAATGCTCCACTAAGGAGCCACAAGCATGTGGTGAGAGAGGTTTCCTCCTCTTAAGCTCACTGTGTGTGTATTTATCAGACAAACCCTGACAAATCGGCCGCTAGATAGCTGTGCTGACAAACCAAGCCTGAAAAGGAGAGGCAAAGGTTTAGAAATTGGGTTTCTGGTTGGTAGAAGTATGCACCCTGTCCAAGCAGGAACCTCTATCCTAGTCAAGATAAGTCAGATACCCATTAAAATTTATCCTGTGCTTAGCCTCTGGTAGCTTGACACAGAGCAGTCAGACTTGACTTAAGAGGCAATGTGTAAAGTATTTGTGCAACACTTCAAACAGTAAAAAAGTGAAAACACTCCACAGAAAGACACCACACTTGTTTAGAAAAATTGAACTAAATTTTATGAGTAAAACAAACCAAACATAGAAAAATCCAATAATTAGATGACGAGATGTCACTTTTTAAAGATTAAATGGCAATATAGTGCTTAAAAACACAAAGCGTCAAATGGGGCTGGTCGCGCTAAAGAGGGGTATTTCCAAAAGTTTAGGTCAACTGAGATGGAGCATGGGTTGGATACAGTTCCAGATAAGTCCCGCTGAACTTTTACCTTCTCGGAATTGAGCCAAGAGTTCCAGTCCTGGGAAAGAAGTTTGCTCGGTGCAAGAAGAGCATCGCTGGCGGTGGTCAGCGGGCACCAGGAGTTGGCCAGGCATTGTGGACGGGCAGACTGTAGCCTTGTGGCCATGAGCAGTAATGCTGGCTGTCTGAAAAGACACATTTGCAGTGGCTCATTCTGATTCTTCATGCAAGCAGCATGATTCAGATAGGAGCGTGTCCTTCCATGGTCACAAATAATCCAAAAGCTTCATTTCTGATGTCTAAATAACACTTTTAAGAGCCAGTCACTGGAGGGGCACCTCCTGGGGATCAGGGTCTGGTTAAAGAAAGGTTTAAGAGCTGTAGCAGGAGTGATGGAAGTCTTTTGTGTCACTGAGACTTCAGAAAACAGGAGGCAAGGCAGCAAGCCCTTGGAGTCACTTTGACTTTGGGATGGAGAGATTTAAGCCCAGTCCTTCTCACTACTAGGCAGGAGTGCAGCATGTCAGCTCAGCAAAGCAGGGGTCCAGCAAAATAGCAGCTCAGCAGAGTGGCAGTCTTTGTGGAAACAGAGCAGTCTTCCTTCCTGGCAGGTCTAGAAGTGTACTGAGTTGGTGGTGTCCGAGGTCCAGTACTTTTACCCAGTTGTGCCTTGATGAGGGGGAGACTACAAAAAAGGGTCTATGAAGTGTACAGAGACCCTCCCTTCCTTACTTAGTTCCAGACTCACTACAGGGGAGTATGCATATTTTGTGTGTGGCAGGACACTGCCTTTGCTGGTGTAAGTGTCAGCCCCTCCATTCCATCCTTCTCAGAATGGCCTATCAGGTTTGGATGGCCTATCAGTCACACCTAAGCTCCTTTTGTATGTGGCTATTTAGAGGAAATATACAAGTCCAGCTGTCATCCCACACCAGATGTGTATTGGAGACAGGCAGTAGTGTTGTGGGGTTATTTTAGCACTTGCTTGAGCATACTTACTTTAGATCTGGGCCTGCGGCCTGTGTCCTTTTACCTTGTGCATTTCATGTATTACTTTTTATTATTTTATCATGGCTTCATTTTAGCAGATATGATTTTATTATTTTTATCAGCTGCTGTTCCATGCAAAATTTGTTATTAGTTCTTTTGCACAACATTTCTTCTTGTGCTCAGCTCACGGCTGAACAAGGCTGTACAATATAATTTTTTGAGTATTTCCTCTCCATGAATATGATGTATAGCCTACACAGAAAAAACATGTTATCACATCAGGGCAGTTCTCAGTACAACAGCATGTTTTGCGATAAAACAACACACTGCCACAAACTAAGTTAGAAGGGACATTCCAGCCAGCCATCTTATGCTGTACCATGTCATTGCAGCTCTGCTAAACATGGCCTCGTCACTCCATCCACTTGGAAGGACTACCAGCAGCCTAACAGGCACACTCTGCTGGTTATTCAGGTAATGGGGGTGGGACTTCCTCCTAGAGACTAGCACAGGCAGATTAGGGATAATACTGCTATCATTCTCCTGTAGATTTTTAGTAACGGAGGTAGGGATTTTAGATTCACTAGTGTTACAGAATGTTGGGACTTTTTATCTGTTTCACTTTCCTGGTCACAATGATAATAGTGTTGTGTTTCATTTTCCTAATAGTTGCAATTCATGCCTCTTAACATAGGACGCAGTTGCTTCAATAAGTGTGACCCCTGACCTGCTTTAAGACTAGGAGGTCGCTCCACACGCTGCACAGCTCCACCTAGCTGTGCCCATGCCCTTCACCCCACTCTCGCTACTGCACGAGTTCGAGGCCCTCCAGTGGGTTCTGTGAGTATTGTGTGCTTTGTGCAATATCTGTCTCTGTTTTTTTTCTGCGTGCCATCTGTGCAATTTGTTCTCTGGTTGTGCCATTTCTGTGCTTTTGTGCCTTGTTTCTCTGTTGTGCCTTTATTGCTGCCTTTCTTGCGCGTTTCCCGCCTGTTTTTGGCTTTCAGCCGCTCCTTTCTGCGTCACTATGGCCCTGCCCCCCTTGCGCCCCCAGCCGCTCCCATTCGCTCGCCCCTTCCACCTCCCAGCTGCTCCTCCCTCCCACCTCCCCTTCTTAAAGCCAGCCACTGCGCGGCGCTCTGAGTGACCCTCGACCTGCTTTAAAGCCAGGAGCTCGCTCCACACGCCGTGCAGCTCCACCTAGCTGTGCCCGTGCCCTTCACCCTGCCCTCGCTACTGTGAGTATTGTGTGTTTTGTACTATATCTGTCTCTGTTATTTTCTGCGTGCCATCTGTGCCATTTGTTCTCTGGTTGTGCCATTTCTGTTCTATTGTGCCTTTTTTCTCTGTTGTGCCTTTATCGCTGACTTTCTCGAGCATTTCCCACCTGCTCCTTCCTGCCGCTGCGTCCCTGTGGCCCCGCTTCCCTCATACCCCCAGCCACTCTCATTCCCTCCCCCCTTACGCCTCCCAGCTGCTCTTCCCTCCCACCTCCCCTTCTCAATGGAGGCTGCTGTGCACCAGGGGGGTGCCAGAGGCAAGCCCGTCTGCTCCCGTCTGCGCCTGGATCGCACCCAGGGCCAGACCCCCTGGCCTGTGCTCCCCCCACACCACCCGTCGCAGCTTCAGTGCCAACAAACTCCATGCCCTCAACCCAGGCCGCTCCACAGCCTGCGTCCAAGCCACCCCGAGGCACACCCACGGACCCTTTTCCTGTCGGTTTTGCAACTTCGCCTGTCCCCAAGTCACCAAACACCACACCAGAACCACACACAACCACCTCAGCTGCATCCTCCTCAACACCCGCTCCGTCCACAAGCACGCCATCGAACTCTGGGACCTTCTCACCTCATCATCCCCGGACGTCACCTTTCTCACCGAAAACCTGGATGAACCCCTCCTTGGACCCAGACATCGCCATAGCCATCCCCGAAGATTACAAGATCACCTGCAGAGACCACACCAACAAACCAGGAGGAGGGATCGCCATGGTCCACAAGAACACCATCAGAATCTCAACTAACACCAATGATACTCTTGACACCGTCAAACACTTACATTTCCAGATTCAGTGACTCCATCAACGACATGATCAGCACCCAGGCCCTTACCTCCACAGACTACATTCTCCTTCGCAACTTGAATTTTCACCTTGAGAACGCCAACAACAGCAACTCCACCGCCCTGATCGCCAACCTCGCCAACCTCGGCCTCAAACAACAGGTCACGACGCTCACCCACTCTGCCGGCCACATGCTAGACCCTGTCTTCTCTGCCAGCAGCCACGGCTCCTTCAGCGACACCACCGAACTTCACTGGACCGATCACCGCTGCGTCCATTTCACCTTCCAGAAACCCACCGCTCACCACTGCCCACAACAGATCCCCCACCGCAGCTGGAACAAGATCTTGCTATCTCCACACTCGCCCGGGACCAGCCACCTAGCACCACCGACCCCAACACAGCCGCCCTCAACCTCAGACAATGGCTAGATGACTGCGCCAACACCCTGGTTCCGCTCAGAAAATCCCCAAACAACCGCACCAGCGCCAAGGCCATATGGTTCACTGCTGACCTTCAGATCTCCAATCGAGAATGAAGTAAATTCAAGAAGAAGTGGTGCCACAAACCAACTGAGAGCAACCACACCACCCTCAAGATAGCCACCTGCAAATACCACCAGCTCACCCGGACCACCAAAAGATCGTTCTACAAAGACCGCATCAACAACAATGTCTACGACTGCAAAGAGCTCTTCTGCATCGTCAAAGAACTCACCAACCCCAGGTCATGCTCCATCGAGCCCCCTCCTTCTCAAGATCTCTGCCAATCCCTTGCCACCTTTTTCCATTGCAAGATCACAGAAATCCACAACAGCTTCAACTCTTCACCCCCATCACCACCAACCCTGATGCTTCCAGCCACACCAACCTCTTGCTCTCCTGGACCCACACCAACGATGAGGACACCATCAAAACCATGAGCTCCATCCAATCCGGCTCTCCCTCCGACCCCTGTCCCCACCATGTCTTCAACAAAGCAAACCGCATCATCGCCCCCCAACTCTGTATAGCTCCTTTGAGACCGCCACCTTCCCAGAGAGCTGGAAGGACGCCAAAGTCAACGCCCTTCTGAAGAAACCCAAAGTAGACCCCTCAAGAATTACAGACCCATCTCCCTCCTCCCCTTCCTGGCAAAGGTCATCGAGAAGATCGTCAACGCCCAACTGACCCACTTCCTGTAAGACACAACACGCTGGACATCTTCCAATCAGGATTCTGTAGGAACCACAGCACCGAGACTGCCCTCATCGCCGCAACTGACGACATCAGGACCATGTTCGACAAGGGCAAAACCACGGTCCTCATCCTCTTGGACCTCTCGGATGCTTTTGATACCATCTGCCACCACACCCTCTGCACTCGCCTCTAGGACGCAGGGACCCACCACAAAGCTCTTGACTGGATCACGTCCTTCCTCTCCAGTTGAACGCAGAGAGTCCGCCTTCCTCCTTTCCTGTCGGGGGCCACCAAAACATCTGCGGCATTCCCCAAGGATCTTCTCTCAGCTCTACTTATTTTAACATCTACATGGCACCGCTCGCCAATGTCGTCCGATCCCACAACCTCAACATCGTCCCCTACGCCGAAGATACCCAGATGATCCTCTCACTCACCAAGGACCCTACCACCGCCAAACCCAACCTCCACAACGGACTACACGCCATCGCCACCTGGATGGAGAAGAGCCACCTCAAACTTAACTCGGACAAGACAGAGATCCTCATCCTCGGCTCCAACCGCTCGCATGGGAGACTTCTGTTGGCCAGCTACCCTAGGAACCGCACCAACACCCACCACCCACGCACGCAATCTAGGCTTCATCCTAGACTCATCCCTCACCATGTCATGTCCCAGCAAGCCAACGCCGTCTCATCTTCCTGCTTTAACACCCTCCACATGCTTCACAAGATCTTCAGATGGATCCCCACTAAAACAAGAAGGATGGTCACCCACGCTCTCGTCAGCAGCAGACTGGACTACGGCAACACGCTCTACGCAGGGACCACAGCCAAGCTCCAGAAGAAACTACAATGGATACAGAACTCCTCCGCACGCCACATCCTCAACATCCCTCGCCACGACCACATCTCAACCCATCTCAGAGACCGGCACTGGCTCCCTGTCGCCAAGAGCATCACCTTCAAACTCCTCCTCCACGCTCACAGAGCCCTTCACAACACAGGCCCGGCCTACCTCAACGAGCAACTCACCTTCCACCCGCCAACTCCGCTCCGCCAACCTTGCGCTCGCCGCCGTCCCTCGCATCCATCGAACTACAACCGGAGGCAGATCCTTCTCCCACCTCACCGCCAAGACCTGGAACACCCTCCCCGCCTACCTTCGAGAGACCCAGGACCTCGTGACCTTCAGAAAACACCTCAAGACCTGGTTATTCGAGCAGTAGCAGTTTTTCCCTCCCCCTCTCAGTGCCTTGAGACCCTAGCGGGTGAGTAACGCACTTTACAAATATCTGATTGATTGAGTGAATACATTTATTAAACCAAATCCTACTTCTGCATGTCTTTGCATGTTTGCAACGTGTAACTGAGCGAAAGGGGTGACATTTGTTTCACCACAACTTCCCTGAGAAGTCAGAGAGTTTCATGACTGGGATCACTTTTACTTTTGGTAAGGTGCTGCTAACAAGCTGAAAGGTTTAGGCTGACAGCTGCCAGATGGTATGGGATAGACTCAGTCCCCCACATGCAGTGGTGCTGCTGCTGAAAAGCAGTAGTCTTGTTCCCACGACAATAGTCCCATGACATGGCGCCACCAATGTTGGTTAAACACTAACTTTACAGATCTCCCAAATATCTCTTTACATGCTAAAGGCACCCTAATTACCTAATGGGGAGACATCTGTGGTATTGGGGAATAGTAGTACCTATTTTGGGCTTTAGGTTGTTCAAGCTTGAACCTTAAAAAAGGATTCCCCGAATTGGTGTTTCTATCTCTGAACTGACCATTTTTTAAATTATGGCAGACCCTCAAAGGGTAGCAATTGCAGCAAACATGAGGCAACCTCTCACACAAAATGTATTAATTATGGTCTCATCGCTGAGGGTGGGGAAGTCACATTTGTGGTTGGGGCTTATGAAGCATACAGAAATGAAACTTTCTATTCTTGGGTCACTTTTCCAGCAGCAGATGGTAACAAACACACCTTTTATTACAATTCTGTAGCAAATACAGCAACACAATACAGACCATATGCATATTTAGAAATACCACTATTTTTTCAAGAACACCATAATTGGCTTGATGGTGCCCTACTACAGGTTCCACAGAATGATAGGTTACGTCCTTTAAATAATTAAGGTCTTACATCTCAATACACCAGACTCTAATATAGGAAACTTACAAGTAGCAGGCGTAGTCATTTAGTGGAAATCTATAAACACTTATTACAATTTGTAATGCGGACCTTAAACACCACCCCAGTGAGGGCTGCTCTAGCGCAACCACATTTGGCTACAGGAGCAATAAATCCTGCAACTGTGCATTCCATAATGGGTAAGGTACCCACCAAACATGAAGAAATTCTCTTTTGGCTTGAACATAAAATAAATGCACTGGAAGCAGTGTTTCCACATACGGGACACCAAGATAAACAGAATTCTCACAATGTGCTTGTCCTTTGGGATGGTTCCCTCAGTGGACAACTGTGCCACTTGGGGTGCAGTTTTTACAGCACTGTACACTACCGCTCACAGTACACCGACACTTGTGAATCTTCTTGAAGTATTAAAATAGATTCAAGATGAATATAGGGCTGCTCCTGCCCTTGACTTGGGTATGTACTTAATTCACAATTATACTCCATTTCCCCGGAGCTGCCTAAGATATCACCAAAAGCTATGCTAGTATAGGTAGGGATAGTCTGGGAGCCAGACCAAGTAAACCACATTTAAAAGGTAAATCTAATAAGGATTTTACCAAACAAGCACCAGAGGATTCTAAAAAATGCTGGGATAAACAAAAGCCTAGTAAAGATCATAAAAGAAAAAGGAGAATCTCCACGTCTGGAGACCTCTGAGAAACTCTGTAAACTTAAAAAAAGAGAAACTTTAAAAATTCCCAATAGATACCAAAATACTGAGATAATCTTGTTCCTTCCAGGACTCACCCCACAAATTCAGTGAGAGAGGAGTGCAGTCAGAACATTGAAATGAGTATGTCAAACTAAGAAAAGATTCACAGCGGTCATCCAAAGTTTTTTTTTTTTAAAAAGGAAGAGAAACTTCCAAAACTGACACCCAAATTCAAACCCCAATTCAAAAATAAAGAGGTTGCAGCTCGGAAAAGAATGCCACAAATTTGAGAACTTTGCTAAATAACAGGATGTGAGCAGTGACTCTGCTAGACAATATGGCAGAGGTCACAATAGTTCACCAGAATCTTCAAGATCTTTTGGATGTAACAGCAACTGACAACTTTCTTGAAGTTGAAACTGCAGACGAAGCATCTCCCCATTCAACAGGGTTTATAAAGTAAACATTCAAATTTAGGGAGACATAGAGTGCACTATTAAAGTTATATTTTGGGGAAGATCAATGCTTAGTTACGCCATCCTCTTGGCGAAAAAGATTGCCCACCTGAACTTGTCCGTAATCTCCCACAAGGGGAAGAGGTAATTTTACCTTCTCAGTCCTTGTTCCAGATTCATTCGAAGAAGCCTACGCCATAGGTTGGGCAGTGGCGCAGGACCCAGCACTATACTGCAACTATGTAGGGTGGGATAAAGATTCCCCCTACCAAGTAATACAATAAGATCCACACCACAGTTCCAATCACAATAACCCATTACACATGAGCCTAAAAAAACCCTGAGAAAAATACTCTCATAACTGGAGTACCAGGGAGTATTTGAACCCTGCATATCACCAATGAAAAACCCTTTGTTTCCCATAGCTAAGCTGTACCATGCTTATAGAATAGTCTTAGATTACAGACATCTTAACAGTCATACACACAGATCTGCAATACAAAATGCACATATTGCTTATTAACAATTTAGTACATAAAAATACAAAAAACCTTGGACATTTGCAATATTTGTTTCTGCCAAAATCTAGCACCTGAAAGTCTGGATTTGAGTGCTTTGGCTCTCAAAGAAAATGTTTCTGACTTTCTCAAGGGTATACGAACAGTCCAGGATTGTCATTGTAGTGAATCCTAGTTTGTTTTAATGGGATACAGAGGTTAGCTTAGCCTTCGGCTTGCAGACTCATGCCCCTGTCACCTAGTGACTTTTACTCTACTTAACTCCTAGCTCTGTTTTAGGGCATTTATTTAATTAAATCATTTAAGATGGCTGACTTTTTTTTAGTTAGGCCCATGTTTTAGTTTGCGTTATAAGTGCCACTGTGCAAAGGCGTCAATATCAAGCGACAAATATAAATAAACTGTAGGTGTTCACATTAGGTACTTTACCTCTTCACCCTTTCGAATTGTTTATAATTTAGCATCCCAAGACTGTCTTGTTATCTATTTTTGGGAACAGACCTATGCCAGGAGTCCAAGCAGATCTGTATAAATACTCCACACTTAAACAGATAGTCAGAGGGATTCCGACCAGATGCCATTGCTGCTGTTGATGCTGCACGTTGCCTTGATGCTGACCCAGTCTTCTTGTCCCTACAGAGTCTGAGCTACAGACTTCATTCCAAGGTAACAAGGGTGGGGGGGGCTCTTCTCCCAAGCCCATGCAACATATCGCTGATTGCAGTTTTGCTAAATAAAACCTTTTGAAACTTTACTGCATCTTCTTCATTGCATGTGTTTGGTTAAGACATGGTGTTTATGTGAGACAGGGGTAATCTCCATTGAACCACAACACTCCCTGAGATGTCACACTCTTGAGTCCATGTGTAAAGGCTGCTGCAAATCACCTTTAACTTTTTGGGTTTTTGGTGAGCTGCTGCTTGTAAGCTGGGAGGGTTGGGACGACAGTTGCGATTTGTTGTAGGATTGACTTAGTCACCCACAAGCATAAGTACTGTCATCCTTAAACTAGCAGTCTTGCTTGGAGCAAGAGTCCAACTACGACATTATCAATATTACATGATATTGACCCAGAGGCTTACTATGTAGATGATAATGTAGCTGATATCTACCTCACAGACAACGACCTTAGTACACACCTAAAACAAGTGGACGACATAGTTGTGGGACTTGCCAAGCTGGGCTACAAATTAAAGGCCAGATGTATGAAGCAGTTTTCAAGTCGCAAACAGAGAATCAGCCCGTTTGCAACTTGAAAAATGCTATTGGGGATGTACAAAGCCCAAACTGCGATTCAGTAACTTGTTACTGAATCGCAGTTTGAGTTTTGTGATTCGGTATTAGGAAGGGGCGTGTCAAGGGCGTCCCTTCCTTATACCGAATCCAGATGGCATGTATGATTGCTTTGTGACTACGAATGGGGTCGCAAAACAATTGCAGTTAGCACCAGTTTCAAACTGGTGCTAACCCATTCACAAAGGGGATGTGCCTGCTCTGAAAAAATGAAAAGAAAACTTTTCATTTTTGATTTTGAAATGCATCTCGTTTTCCTTTAGGGAAAACGGGCTGCATTAAAAAAAAAAAAAAAAAAACTACTTTATCAAAAAGCAGTCACTGTCTCCGGCAGGCCACCATCCCTTTGAGGGCAGCCATTCCCACATTCCCAATTGGGTCGCAAACGGCGATCTACCCCATGAATATTCATGAGGTAGGTCATTTGCGACCCCATTAGGAATCGCAAACAGTGCCATTGACACTGTTGTACATCAGGTTTTGCGACTCGCAAATTGCGAGTCGCTCTGACTCGCAATTTGCCAGGTGCAAAACCTGAATTTTGTACATGTGACCCTAAATTTCAAGAAAACCAAAATTGCTTTTCTTAGTGTCCTATTTTTGGGGTATGAGTTATCAGATAACGGAAATAGTTTTGTACCCCACTTTCTAGAAAAATGTGCAGTTACAACATCCTAATACATCAAAAAGTACACACATTGTTGGGCTTTTTCAACTTTTTCAGAACTTACATTCCAGATTGTGCACAATGCATTAAAACCACTGTATGACTTATGTCCAGATTTTTCAAGTAAACCTTGGACACCTGAACATATATTTATTCTTAGAGCATTGCAACATGACATGCTTGAAGCTAAACACTTACACACATGTGACAGCAAAACAAATTTGGTCATCAGGGTAATTCTTGGTGCCATCGGTTTCCCCCAGGTAACATTCAATGAGGGTGACGCCATACAAATCACATTTGTACTCCAAAGCTGAACAGTATTTTGCTCCCACTGAAAAAAGTCTGACTGCTGTTCAGATGGCTGTCATAAAAGAGAGTTCACTTGCCCATGGAAATCCATTATTGTCCTTACCCCAATACTAGCCCTTGAGGCTGTTACAAAAGCAATCATTCCAAACATAAAAGCATTACATCCATGTTGGATACAATGGACAATGCCTTTGTTGGTTGATTTTGATGTTGATTATGGTTTTGATCCAAAACTCCAAACACAAGAATTCCTTCCTTATGAACTTGAGTACCCAATGCCTACAAACAATTTTTGCCTCTTCAGCAATCCCAAATCATCATTTAAACTGAAAGCTCTGCTCAGTCAGCTGTAGGTACCAAACATCAATACTCTTCCACTTTTTCAGTTGTGAGTGGGGTAATGAGGGGTGGTAAATTCCTCCCTCAAAATAGCTACTCGCAGACCCTAGTGAATTGCACTGTTCAACTTGCCAAGATTAAGGCTCTAATTTTGGCACTGGAACACACAGATCCTGGACTTCCTACATTGATTGTGTATGATTTGTGCTACTGTGTACAGTCTTTGAATGAATACATGCACTGTTGGTGTCAAAATGGGTTCAGAGATTGAAAAGGGAACACCATCAAACACAATTTTTCGGAGGGAAAGTAGCAGATCTTAAAGACAAGCTACCAAAGGCCCATGTAGTTCATACATTTGGTCACCAACATATTAGAGTACACATTGTAGGATACACTTTGGTCGATGTGGCAGCCAAATCTGGAGTAACCACAGCTTCTGTTGCTGCGATTACTGACTCTCACAAGAGAATGGATGATGAAACACTGGCTGCTGTGAAAGCTTTGGCTGACGGCAAGCCCTTACGAAAGGCATATCTTGCCTAATAGTCTTACCACTTAAGTGACCCAAAAATTACAATTGCAGCAATTCCAGGGCTGGGTGATCATGTGATCCAAAACCAAGACCAGAGACTAGATCTCATCAAAGCAGCGCATGAGGGAGTTGCTTATGCCCATGGTGGTATGTTGGCTACTATCTTATTATTGCAAAAACACTATTGGTGGCCAGGTCTTTACAAACAGACCAAACAGCATGTCATTTGTTGTGGAATACGTCAGCAAATTAAAGGGTCCACCATCAGATGCCCACCTCAGACACCTCTCTTGTTTTCCAACAAACCACTTCAGTGTGTATAGTGGGACCATTGTGGTCGCTTACAATCTGATGGTGCATACAAATACATCTTTGTTGCTGTTGGTTCATGTTCCAGATTACTATGGGTATGACCACAACTATTGGCTGATGCTTGGACTGTTATTAAAGATTTGCAAGTCTTCATCTGGACATATGCTGTTGCAGTATTCCACTTAGACTCGGGTTTTGCCTTTGCCTTCAGGGCATTCACGGACACAATTGCGATGTTGGGTGTTCAACTGCATTTCTCATCTCCCCATCATCCCGAGGGAAACGCAATTTGGAGCTGAAAAAAGGACACTGAAAGCAATCCTTTACAGCAAGAGTATTACGTACAGGTAGTAGTTGGCTGTACCAGCTGCATGTAGTCTAGAGAGCCCTAAATAATCTGCCAAGAAGGTCTTTGGAGGGACGTACCTCATGCAAAGTCCTGTTCGGGACACCTATGTATGCTCCAGATCTTGATGGCTCCGACGCGGTGGAGGCAGAAACACATTTTAGCGTAAATGAACGTGATACGGTCTTGCAGGAGTTACATGAGTTCCATGTTGAAAACTCATCTGTACACGCTGCCACCGTGGGAATGAGGGTTTCACCAACAACTTTCATTGGAGGGGTTCCTAAAGATGGGGATCTAGTGCAAGACAAAATTGCTGTAAAAAAGGAATTTGGACCAGCATATGGAGCACTGGTTCCAATCCTGGGAATACACTGTACCAAAACTGTCATTTTACCACTGGTGCCTCATTCTAAAGAAAACCGCTTAATTTTAATTGACAAGGTCAAGCTACACCATGTGGCCAGTCCTGTACAGTAGACCACGAGGACTCCTGGGGAGTTCCTGTACCCCTCTTTCTGCCAATCAGGATGTGCCTCTACAACAACTAAACAATGATGAAGGTATTTCCCCAAGCTTGGGAATGTAGGAAAATGAACTTTCTTTGGTTCCTATCACCACATCAATGACAAGAAATGTCCAAAATGCTGATTTATTTTATTCAAATTCAACTCAACCAGATAGAATCATTTACTACGAACCACCCATGGATACATCTGCCAGTTTTCCTTCACCTGTACCGGCTCCAGAATTTGCACAACCTACTTCTGTTTATTTTGTCAACATCAATGACTAATTTTCAAATTCTTCAGTGTCCTTTGCAGCACCTATATCAAGAGCACGTAAGCTTTTCCACTGGCTTAAATACAACTTTTTGATATGCCCATAGGATTACCTGAGAATACTTTTGTCTTTGTTTGCTTTTCTGCTCTGGATTGGTTTTGTGATCTTCCTATTCTTGCTGATATATGGTCATTATCTTCCAGAACGCTCTGCTGTTGAACTGGTGGATGAGGTTTTGAAACCTTACCTATCCTCACATAGGGTGTGAGGAGACCTGTCTCTAGTGAACATTTCAGCTGTTCCAATACCTGATAGGATTGTTTGGGATAAAGTACCATTCAGTGTCCTTGGCCCTACAGAAATGATTCAAATGCCATATGCATTCAAAGTATCCATGAATGATATTATAAATCAGGAGTGGGTCTGATGGTTGGGATGTAAAAATAGTGGATTCTGTGCTTTCTGAGCTTGTCTATTACACTATATTTGAAAGTGAAGACAACAGCCAATTATGGGAAAATGTTTTGCTACCATCATCACAGACATTATGTTCTGCACAAAGCCCTGAGAACTGTTTATAATTACACACAATGGGCACATTGTCCTACACCACCAGTGGGGAGTTCAAAAATATATTTCAATGGGCATGATGTTGAAGATGCTTATTGTTTTAAATTGCCACCTTCAAAATTACAGAACATTTTATTGATTGATACCTGGTTAATTTATTCTGATTCATTTGTTTCTCAGCTGTCTATGGAAGGCTATGAATACTGGTTGATGCTGATTGACTTAAAAAAAGTGTGTGGGGAACTAGAGATTGGCAAATACAGGGTAGGGAAGCTTTATTTAAAGCATAACTTATTCCATTACAAATTATATTTCTCAAATTAAACTGTACAACAAAGGAGTTTCTTAGGCTTGGCAAAAATTAAAGAATTGAATGCACGTAGTATTCTCTCACCAGTTAAATTCAAAGAACGGCAAAAGATTTTAAATGTCACAGAAGAAAAGCTCAATGGGTGGATGCAGAATGGAACCTTAATTCAACACTTTCAGGTACCAACGGGTGGTTATTGTGGCCAGTGGACACAAATGGTTGTCATGCATGTTTTGTAACCTGCACATGGGGTTTTAGAGCAGGCCGACCTGACCCCCATTACATCACCACATAACACTCTAGTATTGTCACCACATACAGCATGGGCAAACTATGTCAACAATGGTTAAAATCTTCCACCCTAACAGCCTTTAAAGAACACCTTAGTCCCCCGTCAGAAGATGTGGACTTACAAGATATCTTATTATGTCCTAGGAAACCAGCACAAATAATTTCTTATATGCAATATATAAAGACATTTTAAATCTTTCCCAAAAGGATGCAGCTGACCAGTTAAGACAAATAGATCAGGAACATTTGCAGAAAGCTCTAGCCACTGTTGATTATGGTATGAACACATTGTCCAGCCACATTTACACACTAAATGACCTTGTATCATCTGCAATTGACATTATTCCAAACGAGATGTCATTTTTACATAATGGACAGAGTCAACTTAGGTCCATTATGCATTTGGGTTGGAAGTTACAAGTTCTTAAAAGTGTCTGCGTGCCATGGCAACACGCTAACTCCAAGGAGTTATTTGCCGCATTTAATTTGACACGTAGACAACAGATAAGGCCTAAGAAAGAGGTGATATGTTATGCGCAACTTCAAAAAAGTTAGAAAAGTTGCCTTTTACTGTGGCAGAAATTCCACCAGCAGTCTGGTTCATACATGGAGTAATTAATCTGCCCATTTCCACATTCAGTTTACATCATGCTTGAAACATTTTCCAGTAGGCAGATTTGAGCGGCTAGGAGATAGTTACATTCATAAGGTGTGGAAGCTACCGTTTACATACAAATGTTTCAATGGCATTAAATAGGTATTTCTTAGTGCCAGCGAATGTGAGACTTCTGTGAGCCATTCGATGATATGCAAAGAGCTGTCCTTGCATGGAGCTTGTAATGCTTCAGTAGCGAATTTAGCTTGTTATCTGAAGGGTGTTCCTGTCTCTTTGATTCACCCAGCATTGCAGGTGCTGTCAAATGGGAGTTATGAGATGCTGAACAAAGAAGGGTCTTGTGTTATGCAGGCTGGAATCGCCTACATGGTTTCGGCCTCCAAAATTGAAACCAGTTGCAGAAATGTGATTTTTTCCCCCAGGCAAGAGATAAAAGTAGCAGATATGGCCTCATATTGCTACTTCTAGTGCACATTTTGACAGGCTGAGCCGACTGAAGGCTCTTTTGTTTAAAAAACACGTGGTGCTTGCATCTTCCCGTGAAACCTATGATCTCCAAGTAGTGAAGTCTTCCGCAGATATGCAGTCCTTTTTAAATACCAAAACATTTCAGTGAATTGATCTGTCTAATTTTTTATGCATCTAACACTGCTGAGTTTGTACACTTTTTAAGTCTGTTGGTTCTGAGTTTGTTAGCACCTTTCAAACTGTCTTTGTAGTTATACATTCAGCCACACCCTCATTACTCTTGAGTGCTTGGGGGGATTCCCAATCACTTTGGCATTATTTGGCAGTATTTAGCTGTTTTTGATTTTCATTTACAATGGCTGTTCGATCACAACAAAGAGGAATGATAGCGCTTCCACCAACCCAACTGTGTTGTGACCACATGATTCAGTAATTTGGAGCACCACTCCTGGAGGAACTGGGGTCGAACAGGTCACTGCCATTCAGATGGGTCCTCAGTTGTCCTCAGTTGTGTGCAGCCCATCTTTCGATGCTTGTGGTGCCCAAACATGCACCGGAAGTGTGACTTGCTATGCAGTGCGTACCTTTTCTGGATGCAAGCATAATTGTGTTCTCGCTGAGGGTTCATTGCCAGATGTGCCTATTGAGATTGTGATTGCTACAGGATGCTTCCTATGAACTGTCTTTCATGAATCTAGTGGCTCCCAGTGCTATGAAACCTGCCACTGCACAGGATGCTGTCCCCTCAGTTGGACCTATGGCTGAGGCACCGTAACATGTGTGCTCCCTTACATTTCTTACTTTTCTCATTTAACAAGCTTGGTAATTTGTCACCTGCTGGAGTGGGATCATTCCTATATTCCATCACTATTGGTGATTTTGGGTATTTTTTACTGGATCAAGACTACTTCTGATCTATAACATTTGGTCTTAATGTGCATTTATATTTTGTTCAAATTCTAAATGGACCATTATAAATGGCCTGACTTTGGTTTGTCCTGCTTGTCAACATGCTCATTTTATCTCTTTTGTGTATATTTTAGAGTTATTGTAAGATTAATGATTTTAACATAGAGTGCTTAGAATAGATCTCTGCACTCTTGCACCGACAATGGAGAGGGTGTTATGTTTTTCAAGCACTTTGCTTGAACACACTCAGTTTAGCTCTGGGTCTGCGGCCTGTGCCCTTTTACTTAGTGTATTTCATGTATTCTTTTTTAATATTTTATTATGGCTTCATTTTAGTGGAATTGTTTTTATTATTTTTCTCAGTTGCTGTTCTATGCAAAATGGATTATTTATTTCTCACATCATTTCATCTTGTGCTCAGCGCAAGGCTGTACAAGGCTGCATATGCTTATTTACCGAGTATTGCCTGTCCAAGAGTATGAAGTCCACCCTACACAGAAAAGGCGCATTATCACTTCAGGGCAATTCTCAAAACAACAGCACATTTTGTTATAAGACAACATGCTGCCACAAACTAAGTTAGAGGGGACATTCCAGCTGGCCATCTCATGATATATCATGTCATTGCAGCTCTGCTGAACTTGGCTTAATTGCTACATCTACTTTGAAGTACTGCCAGTGGACCAAGAGGCACCCCCTGCTGATTATTCAGGTATGATGGTGAGACTTCTTCCTAGAGACTAGTACGGGCAAATTAGGGCTGACATTGTTATTACTCTCATGTAGATTTTTAGTGGTGCTGGTGGGGATTTTAAATTCACTAGTGTGACAGAATGTTGGGACTTTTTTTTATCAGTTTCACTTACCTGGTCACAATGATAATAGTGTTATGTTTTATTTTCCTAATAATCACATTTCATTCCTCTTTACATACAATGCAGTCGCTTCAATAAGTGTACTAGACCAAATCCTGCTTCTTTTTTTGTTTGCTTGTATCAAACTTGTGTAACTGAGAGGAAGGGGTAAGATGTGTGTGACCACGACCTGAGAGGTCACAGAGTGTCATGCATCAGTTTGCCACAGATCACCTTTACTTTTCAGTTTTGGTGAGGTGCTGCTAGCTGACATAAAGGGTTAGACCTTCTGACAGTAGACACCAAATAGCTAAATTAGGAAAATGCCAACTTTCTAAAAGTGCCATTTTTAGATCTGCAATTTAAAATCCAACTTCGCCATAAGTTGTGATTTTAAATTGTGAGTTCAGAGACACAAAACTTGACCAACCTATCTCTTCCAAATTGAGAATTACACTTATAAGATGTAATAAGGTAATCCCATTGTTATCCTGTGGGAGAGATAGGCCCTGTTGTAGTGAAAAATTACTTTTGGAGTTCTTCACTACCAAGACCTGTAAAACTTAAAAACACATGTCCTGCCTTTTAAATGCATTGCACACAATGCACCCTCCCCAGGGGGCCTAATAGGGCATAACTTGCTGGTGATTTAAATGCACTAAAACTGAAGTTTTAGGCCTGGCAAGAGGGTTATCTTGCCAGGTCAACATGTCATTTCAAAATTGTACATGCAGGCTCTGCAAAGGCAGGCCTGAGATGTGTTTTGAGGGTTTCTTAAATTGGTGGCACAATCAGTGCTGCAGGCCCACAGGTATCATTTAATTTATAGGCCCTTTGGCACAGGTAGTGCATTTTACTAGGGACATATAAGTAGATTACATATGCCAATTGGGGTTAGGCCAATGTTATCATGATTTAGGGGAGAGAGCCCAAACACTTAATCACAAGTTTGCTGTGGTGAAGTGCACAGAGTCCTTAACAAGCAAAAACAAGATTAGAAAGTGGAGGGAGTCAGGCAACAATTTGGGGAAGACCACCCTAAGGTTGTCAGGTTCAACACAAACCAAGGAAACTGTCTGCATGATAAGAAGATCTTCAAAGATAAACAAATAGAAGTTTTTGTGTGTAGGTCTCACCACTATCTGCATATTGGATTGTCATTACAAGCACATAATACAAGGAGTACAGGATTAACTGCTACTAAAAGTGTCCACAGTAGTGATACTCAAAGTATAGCCCGGGGACCACTTGCAGCATCCTGTCCTTCACATGTGGCCCCCGGCAGAATGGCTGCACAGCTGTCAAGTTTTCAGGCAGCTTATGGATGACATTTCAATGGTGTCAGTGTACTTATGAGTGACATTCAATGACTAAATGTGTGACACTTCGAGTGACACATTTACACAAATAAAAACCAACAATGGAGTACAAGGACAGACATCAGTATCAGAAATTAAACTTATTTGAGCAGCAAGCAGCTCTACAAAGAACACAAAAATGCATCTTTCAGGTAATATTTTAGATTGTTTTATGAAGTTAACTGAAGATGAAAGAGTTAAAGAAAATCTTCTTCTCTGCAGTGCCAGGATGAGCTAGAGAGTGTCTTTGGCCTGCGTTCTGTCAGGGGGCAAGTGAGCTCACTGTGGCGGTGCTGCTGTAGGGAAGCTACCTGCTGTTTTACAGTGGGCTGGTGCTGACTAAGGCCTGTCTTCACACTTTCTTGCCCGGTTGCTGCACACTCACTGCAGCTGAGCTCTATCGCTGCACTTGGACTCTCTGGTGGCAGCTGCTTATTAACACTGTCCATCCGTGTAATGCAGTCACTGGCAAATACGGGTGCCACCAGTCAGTTTTGACCCGGCACCACCAGTATTTTAATATCCTGGCTAGTGCAAAAATTGACAAAATCACCCAAAGTCGGTATTTTGAGCCTTTAGCTGTACATACTTCAAATGGCAACTGTAAATAGAAAGCACTTTCATATGTGTTATGGAACTGTGTAATGATCCATAACTAATGATTAAAGTAAACAAAGAATGAAAAGTCATGTTACAGAGGAATACATGTGATTTTGTTTACACTCCTGTTTAGTATCACAGTTGGGCCATTGCAGAGTACTAAAACATCAACAAATGGCCAGTATATTCTCTTGGAAAGATTTCAGTCCTATTGGCAGATGTGTGCCGCCTTGCACTTTTAAGTGTGCCACTGTACCAGCCCAGACCCACTGTACATTCTCAGAGGTGAAGACAGGTTTGCTTGAAAGTTGTTGACCCATCCCAGTGTCAACAACCTGATTTATTAATACCGTTGGGCTGAAAAATGTGAGATGTCTCTGGTGAGAGGGTTCTGGGGTCCAAGAGAAAGGGCCACACACACCAAAAATCATCCTGTGCTGCACCAGCACTGCTGCACTCCACCACAAGCACAAATTATTTGTTCAGCACCACTTTCAAACAAACGCTGACAGTTATCAGAATTGTTTTTTTGGCAGGCAGTGGTGAGTCAGGCTGCAACTGAGCTCAGCTGATAGAATTATTAATTTTAAGATGTTGGTCTGCACATGTAAGTTCAACAGAAAATACAACCAAGCAGAGCACAGCACTAGCGGTGACTGACAGTAAAAATGCTGTACACAGTCAGTGGCAGGGTGAAGCTGTACTGCAGTCAGCGTGGCAGGTGTGGGTGGAGCGTGCAGTGCGATGGAACTCAGCATACTTATGGTTGGAAGAGCCATCCACAAGATCATCACTCAGAACAATTTAAAGGCCGAGACTGAGCTCCTGGGCTGCAGAATCAGCTCACTGCACAGCACGCATCATGCTCAGTCCTGTTCAAATCAGAGCGGCCCTGTCGCACGGCTGCGTAGGACTTGGAGCCGGCTCCCTGTGCAACCGGTCCATGGCTCTGCCTCAACCCTGCCCCGACAATGAGCACAGTCTCTCGGGTGCCACGTTGCTGTACACGGCGGTTGCGGTCACTACTCCCTTAGCTCACCAGGATCATGTGCAGGTGGACAACAGGTACTGAAAATGCATGATAGTACAATTTAATGCAGTGATGCTGACCACCACATTAAAATACATTACTCCAACACCTGATACGTGGAACGTGGCCGGGCTGCGACTGCACTCGGCTGCTGTTTACTTGAGTGAGCAGTAACATTCAGAAGTAAAGGAATCATTTTGAAGAAAAGGAAAAGAATCATTCTGAAGCAATAGAGAAGAAGCAAATAAGGTGTCCTGTAACACTTAACTTTAAGAACACGCTAATAATGTAAACATTTTTTGCATCAGACATGTAAAAATATGATAAAGGGGGTCATTACAACATTGGCAGTAAAAGCCACTTACCGCCGTGCAGAAGAGCGCCAACACACCGCCGCGGCCGCGGAATTCCGCCACAGCTATTATGACACACATCTCGGAATCCGCCGAAATTCAGACACCCACACAACTCCGCCACTCCAAAGGTCAGTGATAAACTGGCAAAAACAAAACCTCCACTGTCACGCCAACAGAAACACGCCCATGCTACTACGACCCACGAATCCATGTGGCTGTCTTTCAACCGTGGTATTCCATTGGCGGTACACACCGCCGCACTCAAAATACACACACTTCTCCAAAACACCGCCACATTGGACAATTCGAAATACACACACCTGATACACATACAAACACCACTCCCACACACCCAATTCAATATAAAACACACACCCACATCACCCACAAACCCCTACGACCAATTAATCTGAAAGAAGGCCAGAGAGAGACAACAGCAATAGACAACCCCACCACACAGAGGCACACAACACCATCACCCATACAACATCCACGCTCAAAACGCCCCACACCACCACACATCACCACACTCATCAACACATACACCACCCCACACATCACCTACACCACCCCATGTCACGCCAAAGACACCCCAGGTTTTCCGAGGAGGAGCTCAGGGTTATGGTGGAGGAAATCCTACGGGTAGAGCCACAGCTATTTGGAGCACAGGTGCAGCACACCTCCATAGCCAGGAAGATGGAGCTATGGCGAAGAATCGTCGACAGGGTCAATGCTGTGGGACAGCATCCAAGAAATCGGGAGGACATCCGGAAGAGGTGGAACGACCTACGGGGGAAGGTGCGTTCCGTGATATCCAGGCACAACATCGCGATTCAGCGGACTGGCGGCGGACCCCCACCTCCTCCCCCACAACTAACAACATGGGAGGAGCAGGTCTTGACCATCATGCATCCTGAGGGCCTCGGAGGAGTCGGTGGAGGAATGGACACTAGAAAGTCAAATCTTAACTATCATATCCCCCACCCTACCTGCATGCTATAACACACCCCCTATCTCACCCCCTCCCCTATCACGCCAAATCCTCACTAATGTACTCATAACACAAACCACACGTCCCAACACCAAGCCCTGCATGACAAAACAAAGCATGGTCACCCCTCACTAAAGCATGCCCAAAGCACATACCCTTAACACCCCCCCCAACCATCATCACACAAGCCCCCACACTGGAATGCTAGCACTGGGGTACACGCTCACCCACCCATTGCACACCATGACACACACACATGCAATAATCATGCTTTTATACCCCTGCAGGACCACTACCCAACGTCACCAGACAGAAGGGTCCAGACATCTCTACCCCACCCACAGAAGAGGCCCACAGTGATGACAGCAGCTCTGGCCAACTGGATCCAGATGACCAGCCCGGACCATCGTGGGCCACGGGACAGTTGGTTCCCCTTGCACAGGCACAGCCCAACACTGACCTTCCACCCTCTGGTAACACCAGCACAGCACCCACCCAGCGGGCCCATACCTCCGTACCCAGGACACGTCAATCAGCGGTGTGTCCACCACTACAGGGAACCCAGGCTAACCCACCACCCCAACAACAACAGGGACCTGGGGGCAGTGGTAGTGAGCACACGGTCCAGGGGACGGAGGTACAGGAACACAGGGGAACTGGGAGGGCTGCTGTGCGACAGGGGGCGGACAGGCCAAGGGAACCCACTCTCCACGAGGCCCTCTCCTCCATCATGGGAGCATACCACCACTCTCAGGAGATGATGGCGACGGTCCTGGCCAAGTTTCAGGAGACCCAGCGCCTGCAGGACGAACAGTATTTGGGGTTCAGGGAGGAGCTTAGAACCATCAGCTCCGCCCTGGGCACCATCGTAGGGGTGCTGAAGGACATACAAAACACCATGAGGGACACCGTGGCACTCCAAGGGGCCCCTGACACTAGCATGGACGATGAACTGCCCACCACCTCCGCCGGCGCTAGTGGACAGGACGCCCCGCCACAGGACCACCACACCAGCACCCCACCCCCTGCAGACGGAGAGCCACCCCGCAAGCGGTCCCTGAGATCCAGGAACAGGACAGAGCAAGATGGCAAAACCCCGGCCAGGAAATGAGACCACCCTGATTGTCCTCCCACTGTCCCACTTTGTTACCCTGTCCAGATTGGAACTGCCCCAGCTCCACTTCCTATGCCATATGGGCAATGCACCTGTGTGACTAATAGACTGGACTCTGCCATGGACACTCCTCCACCATCACCCATCACCATTTTGCCGCCCCCTCTAATAATTAGCACTTCAATAAACACCCTTGAATCACAAAACAATCTGGAGTCAGTCTGTGATTTTGAAAATGTGTATTAACTATGACAATGGCAAAATCCATTCGAAAATGTAATGTCAACATACCTATGTCACACATCACAAGTCCATGAAGGATGCAAGTAGATGACACACGTTGGTAACCACACCTGTGAAACCATAATGGAAATGTACAACTCAGTTACAAAAAACTGCTACTAATTGACAGACAGGATAGGGGTAGAAGTGTGAAAGTGAATGTGATAGTAAAAAAAAAATTCTCACCTGTGTGTCACTGGGAATATTGCTGTATGACTGACTCCCTGTTGTCTACGTCTTCTTCCTCAGCTTCATCCTCATCACTGTCCACAGGCTCCACAGCTGCCACAACACCGTCATCTGGACCATCCTCCTGCAGAAAAGGCACCTGGCGTCGCAAAGCAAGATTGTGAAGCATGGAGCAGGCGATGATGATCTGGCACACCTTCCTTGGTGAGTAGAATAGGGAACCACCTGTCATATGGAGGCACCTGAACCTGGCCTTCAGGAAGCCGAAGGTGCATTTGATCACCCTCCTAGTCCACCCATGGGCATCATTGTAGAGTTCCTCTGCCCTGGTCCTGGGATTCCTCACTGGGGTCAATAGCCAGGACAGGTTGGGGTAACCAGAATCCCCTAATAGCCACACACGGTGCCTCTGGAGTTTACCCATCACATACGGGATGCTGCTATTCCGTAGGATTTAGGCGTCATGCACTGAGCCAGGGAACATAGCATTCACCTGGAGATGTACTGGTCTGCCAACCATACCATCTGTACATTCATGGAATGATAACTCTTCCGGTTCCTGTACACCTGTTCACTCCTGCGTGGGGGGACCAGAGCTACATGGGTGCCATCAATAGCACCTATGATGTTGGGGATATGTCCCAGGGCATAGAAGTCACCCTTCACTGTAGCCAAATCCTCCACCTGGGGGAAAACGATGTAGCTCCTTACGTGTTTCAGCAGGGCAGACAACACTCTGGACAGCACGTTGGAAAACATAGGCTGGGACATCCCTGATGCCATGGCCACTGTTGTTTGAAATGATCCACTTGCAAGGAAATGGAGCACTGATAGCACCTGCACGTCAGGGGGTATTCCTGTGGGATGGCGGATTGGAGAGATCAGGTCTGTCTCCGCCTGGGTACACAGTTCCTGGATTGTGGCACATTCAAACCTGTAGGTGATGATCAAATGTCGCTCCTCCATCGTTAACAGGTCCACCAGCGGTCGGTACACCGGAGGATTCCGCCATCTCCTCAAAAGTCCCAGCTGACGGTGCCTAAGAAGGACAACAGCGACCACAGAGTCAACAAAATCCCAGGTATGTACCCACAGCTACACAGAACACGACACCAAATAAAAAACTCATCCTGTATGTGTGTTGAGTGTAGGCCTAGGTATGTGTGACACAGTAGTAAATGAAGCCATGTGGGCCCCTGAAATGGCGGCTGCCTGACCTCTAAAGTGGGACAATGGGTTGTGAGGTATCTGCGCTGGCGTTGCACACCGTCGCGGTAGGCGGTCGTAGACCACGGCGCAATGCTGCATTGGTTAACATTGGACCCTATGGGTCCCAGGAGCCAATGAGGAAGTGCGCCGGCGGTGATGATACGCACCGCCGCGGACGTCACCGCCGCGGACGTGACCGCCATTTTCTATCTGTTCAAACACTCAATACCTGATCTTCGACAGGAGAGGACCTATACTGCAAGTGCTGCTGTGACTTCGGTCTGGAAGAGACAACGGCTGCTGCGTCTGGGGAAAGGGCCCCTGCCTTCACTGCTCAGGAGTTGGAGAAGCTAGTCGACGGGGTCCTCCCCAGTACACGCTACTCTATGGTCCTCCAGACCAACAGGTAAGTACACAGGGAGCACGTTGTATGGGCTATGCTGGGTGGAGAGGGCTGGATGTCAGTAGCAAGGGGGCAGAGTTAAGCGACCATGAAGGACTGTGAATGCATGTGCCACATGGCAAGGATAGGGATGGGGGCCACTCACTTCGACGGTGCACTTGTTAATGACTTCTCTTTTTCCCCTGTACATGTCATGTAGGTCAGCGACCACCAGAAGGAGGACATTTGGCATGCCATCGCCAAGGACGTCCGGACCCTGGGGGTCCACCAGAGATGGGGCACCCACTGCCGTAAAACATGGGAGGACATTCGCCGCTGGAGCAAGAAGACGGCGGAGGCTCAGCTGGGGATGTCCTCCCAACATGGGAGGGGTGCCCGTCACACCATGACCCCCCTGATGTTCCGGATCCTGGCGATGGCCTACCCTGAGCTGGATGGGCGCTTGAGGGCATCACAGCAGACACAAGGGGGTGAGTACAACATCATTCTGCGGACTTTGCGCACAGTGGAGGGGTCTGGGTGGGGTAGGAGGGCTGTGGGTTCCCCTAGGCCAGGGCGAGTTAGGTAGGCTAGGCCCCTCCGTATGCATGCCATGGGGCACTCCACCCCGCCTCTGTAGAGTGCCAAGTACAGGTATACATGCCCCTGTGTCATCTATGTGTGCAGATGTCCACCATAGCCATGTAGGCCAGATCCCGGGAATTGCATCTGTAGAGGCCAAGAGCACGGTGTAGTGCAGGGGGCTGCTGTGTCTGTATTGTCCGCCAACGGTAGCGGTAAGCCATGCACTCAACCTGTCTTTCTTCTGTCGTTCCCCCCCCCCTTTTTGTGCTCTCCCTGTTCTTTTGTGCATCAGCATCATCAGGCGGAGGTACAGTGGCACCGGAGCATGAGGGAGCTGCATCCCACATGGCCATGGAGGGCCACACCACAGACTCTGAATACACCAGTGGGACGGAGGGCGAGGGGAGCTTCATGTCGGTCACCGGATCACCAAACAGCGACACGAACTCGTCCGCCGATGGGTGCTCCATTGTGGTGGCGGCACCATCTGTGCCCCCCACTTCAACAGGTACAGCCGCCACCCCCCCTACCAGCACCGCCCTCCCAGCAGCCCCTCAGCCTTCGCTCCGTGCCCGATCACCCAGGAGGGTGGGCATCACCTTCGCCCCAGGCACCTCAGCACCTGCCCCAGTCACCCCTGCTGCCCTCAGTGAGGAGGCCATTGACCTCTCAGGTCACTCACTGTTGGGCAGTCTACCATTGTGAATGCCATCCAGGGTGTAAAAAGGGAGTTGCAACATGGTAATGCATTCCTGGAGGGCATTCATTCTGGTCAGGCTGCCCTTCATCGAACCCTGCAATCTCTGGCCTCAGCACTGATGGCAGCCATTGTCCCTGTGTCTAGCCTCCCCCCTCCAACTTCCTCCACCCAGACCCAATCCCCTGTACCCCAGCCTATTCCAAGCACACCATCAGACAAGCATGCACACACCCCAACACACAAAAGTAGCTCAGGCAAACATAAGCACCACACATCCCACAGGCACTCACGCAAGCATCACCCACATACAGACACAGCAACATCCACTGCCTCCACTGTGTCCCCCTCCTCGTCGTCTCCCTCCTCCCTCCCAGTGACGTCTACAATCTCACCTGCATGCACTACATCTACAGGCACTAGGACTCGCACCAGAACACCCAGCACCACACCCCGCTCACCTGCACTCACCACCCCCACTACCATTTGCACGTCCCCTGTGTCCACTCCCAGTGTGTCTGTGATGCCCCCTCCCAAAGTACACAAACACGGGCACCCACACACCCAACATCCATCCACCTCACGACAGCCTCCAGTACCTGCACCTGCACCCAAATCACCTAAAGTGACACCTCCTACAACCACCTCCTCTTCCTCCACTCCCAGACCCCCTCCACCTACCCATCCCAGTGTTCATCAGAAACTCTTCCTCAGCGACGTTGACCTCTTTCCCACCACCCCCACCCCTCCAATTCAAAGGTCCCGTAGTAGCACCTCAACCAAAAAAAGTCCGGTGCCAGTGGTGCGTGTTAAAGGTGTGTGGAGTGCACCGGCCACCAGGGCAGCCAGTGTGACACAGAGCCAAAGCACTGCCAGTCCACCCCCTGTAAAGCACCTTAAGTTGGAAAGTGGCCGACGGGAGAGGGTGAAGACTCCTGGTGGAAAAACAGCTCACAAGGGTCCCGGGGGGAGTGCTGAGTCTGCTGTGACTCCTCCCAAGGTGTTGAAGGGACAGGAGAAGTCTCCAAAGTCTGGGAAGAGCAGCACGGCGGAGAAGGCCGCCATCCTCCCCGCCGGCCGGGACGCCACCGCCAGCAGTATCGTCACAGGTCCGGAGACCACCGCCAGAGTCAGTGCCCTGGAGGGCACCAGTATCGTCACAGGTCAGGAGACCACTGCCAGAGTCAGTGCCCTGGAGGGCACCAGTATCGTCACAGGTCAGGAGACCACCGCCGGAGTCAGTGCCCTGGAGGGTACCAGTATCGTCACAGGTCAGGAGACCACCCTGGAGGGCACCAGTATCGTCACAGGTCAGGAGACCACCACCAGAGTCAGTGCCCTGGAGGGCACCAGTATCGTCACAGGTCAGGAGACCACCACCAGCGTCAGTGACCTGGAGGGCCCCGGCAGCCACAGCCCCGCTGGGCACTGACGGACTGTAATGCCACACACCGCTGCACAGGTCAGAGACAGCAAAGGCAAGCACCGCTGAACAGGGCAAAGACCGCCATGGTGAAGACCGCTGAACAGGGCAAAGACCGCCATGGTGAAGACCGCTGAACAGGGCAAAGCACCGCCAAGGCAAAGCATCACTGAGCAGGGCAAAGACCGCCATGGTGAAGACCGCTGAACAGGGCAAAGCACCGCCATGGCAAAGCACCGCTGAACAGGCCAAAGACCGACATGGTGAAGAACGCTGAACAGGGCAAAGACCGCAATGGTGAAGACCGCTGAACAGGGCAAAGACCGCCATGGTGAAGACCGCTGAACAGGGCAAAGCACCGGCAAATCAAGCATCGTTAGCCCATGTGCAGCTGGGACAGGGACCGTCATGGGGAGCGTGATGCACTCCGGGCACCAGTCCCCCTCCAGAACCAGTGGAGACCTGCATCCACTCTGTCTGTCCTTCACAGGATGAAGCACTCTGGGCACCAATCCCCCTCCAGAACCAGTTGAGACTGTTATCCACTTGAGAGACTGTGACTTTGCACTCCCCAGGGTGGTACAGTGGGCAAGCCACCCACTGTAGAGACTTGAGAGACTGTGGCTTTGCACTCCCCAGGATGGTACAGTCGGCAACCCACCCACTGTAGAGACTTGAGAGACTGTGGCTTTGCACTCCCCAGGTTGGTACAGTGGGCAACCCACCCACTGTAGAGACTTCAGAGACTGTGGCTTTACACTCCCCTGGATGGTACAGTGGGCAACCCACCCACTGTAGAGACTTGAGAGACTGTGGCTTTGCACTCCCCAGGATGGTACAGTGGGCAACCCACCCACTGTAGAGACTTGAGAGACTGTGGCTGTGCTTTCCCCAGGATGGTACAGTGGGCAACCCACCCACTGTAGAGACTTGAGAGACTGTGGCTTTGCACTCCCCAGGATACATCAATGGGCATGGAGCCCCATCGTGGATCTGGTGTGGTGCTGTAATCCGGCTGAGGTGCCCCCCCTTCCCTTCCCCCTGAGGTGCCTGTTGTATTTCTATCTGATGCCCCTGCAGTGTTCTCTCCGTTTGTGGACAGGTATCTAGTGTGGGCCTCGCCCATGCATTTTGGGCCCAGTGGTCCACGGACATTGAAATGTGCATACCTGCACTACTAATCGTGATGTATATATTTGGAAAGTGTATATCTATCTGTATATAGTAGGTTACTGTATTTTGATACATTACATTGTTTGAACTGATTTTGTTTTGTCTTTGCATTCTTCCGGGGGGGTTGGGGGTTGTTACTGTGCTGTTTGGAACTGCATTGGTGTGTGTGTTGTAGTATGCGAGGGTCGAGTTGGGGGTGGGGTTGTTGCGTGTGTGTCCCCCTGACATTTGCCTCCCCCCTTCCCTATGTCGTAGGTGCAGTACTCACCGTTGTCTTCGGCGCCTACGTTGCTGGTGATCGTAGATGAGCAGGAAGACAAGCGCAGGGAGTATTTGTAGTTCGGGCTCCACGGTAGCCTCTTTCCTCGTGGAGTGTGTTCAGGTGAGCGTTTTCCCATTGCAAAAGCTGTTTCCGCCGTGTTTTTATCCACGGTGAATCCGCCCCGGAAAAGGTGGCGGATTGGCGGGTTGTGATACTGTGGGCGGTACATTGTCTTCTGCGTGTCTGTTGGCGGTGACCGCTGCGCTGTTTGTTTGTACCGCCGTGGCGGTCGGAGTGTTAAAGTGGCTGTCTATGTTGGCGGTTTCCGCCATGGTCATAATTCCCATTTTTTGTCCGCCGGCCTGTTTGCGGTATTACCGCAGCTTTAACACCGTCCACCAAGGTTGTAATGACCACCACCACCTCTTCAAAATTCCCAAAAGTGTATTTAATGCACATGCAGAGGTATTTCACCTTAGTACATCAGATTATACTATGTTTTTAAAACTGATAGATTATAAAAATGAATGTAAAAACATTCAGATCTTCTTCAACCCTGACAGCAATACCAACAGTGTACTAAGAGGCAAGTCAGTATTCAGATAGACCTTCCTCGTGGTCTGGGATGTTATTATACATGGACAACATTTACATTTCTTAAATCAAACACACGTTTTTGTATGGCATACATCCTGAACACATGTATTTCAGGGTGCTCTTGCATGTCACAATGAAGAAAAAGGAGTCCAAGTGAAATTAGACAATTGTGTAGAATCACACAATTTGTTCAAGTGGGGAAGCTTGGACTGATCCCAGGTTTCCTGGTTTCACATTGTGCAATTCTATTTAATTTCAAATGAATAATCAAGTTACTTGAGTTTTACACTTGAATCTCCCAAGGTAGCAATAGCATGCTGACACCAAGGTGCGATAGTGGTATAATAAATCAAATACTGCCTAACACAGTATTGTCAAAACTATGACTCTTACATGGGTTTAATTTAGACTAGAGGGCAGTCTGAAATTAAATCCTCAAAATAACTCCATGGCTCACTGACTGAACCACATATATGATTTGTTTCCCTTATGCCAACCTAAGCCCCTCCCCCCATTAAGCCCCACTACCACCATGCTGGCTTCAATGTGGCCCTCGGGCACACCACAGACCACACTTTGCAACCCCTGGGAAGGTGTTTGTGAATACCCAAGGTGTTGGAAAATGGGTTATTGGTAAGGGCACGTAAGTAACTACACTTAGCAATAGGCCACTAACCTCCACTTAGGTCCAGTTAGGTCTCAGTAAATTAAACCCAGCTCATCCCTTGGCAGCTTGGCAACGAGCGACAAGGCTTAACTTAGGAGACAGAGTGTGAAGCATTCAAATATCACAAAACAGTAATTAAATAAAACACAGGAAACAGTTTAAACATCCAAAACCAATTTAGAAAAATAGATAATATTTTAATCTTTAAAATGACACAAAAACAAATAAAATCGGATAAGGGGAACCGGAGATATGAATTTTTAAATAATTATTGTTTTCTAGCGCCTAGAAACAAAAAGCGCATATCTGGTCATCTGGTCACACCTCGACCGGGGCAAAGTCAAAGTTTAAGGCCGACCGCAATGGAGACCTGCTCGGCTAAGCTCGCGGGAGGCCTTGGTCAAAAGTTTACCTTCGGACTTAGTCTCTTTTCTGAAGATTTTCTTCAGAGGGACAAACATGCCAGTCCAATCCGACCTCCTGGAACTCTTCTCCTGATACGCGTCGCGGGAGCCCTCAGTGAAGATTTTTACCTTCGGACTTAGTCATTTTTTCGAGGTGAAAATCCTTCGCCCGGGGCAAACCTGGATCTTGATCTAACGTCCCTGGAGCCCTCCTCGGATACGCTGGCTGGGAGGTCCCGGTCAACTTTTTACCTTTGGACTTAGGGCCAGATGTAGCAACTTCCACATTTGCGATTCGGAAATTGCGAGTCTGTGCGACTCGCAATTTCCGAATCGCAAATGTGGATGCAGAACGGTGTCTCAGACACCATCTGCGACTCGCTATGGGGTAAAAAAGACCCACCTCATATATATTAATGAGGTGGGTCGCATTTTGCGACCCCATAGCGAGTCCTTGCACTTACAGGGATGGTGGCCAGCTGAAGTCAGCCGACCTCCATGACTGTGACTGCTTTTTAAATGAAGCAGTTTTTTTAAATTTGATTTTGCAGCCCGTTTTCCTGAAAGGAAAACGAGTTGCAAAATAAAAAAAATAACGAAACCATTTGGTTTTGTTTTTTCAGAGTAGGCAGTGGTCCATTGGACCAATGCCTGCTCTGAAAAAAACTTTTGGGCAACATTCACAAAGGGGAAGGGGTCCCATGGGGACCCCTTCCCTTTTTCGAATGAGTTACCACCAGTGTCACACTGGTAGTAACTGCGAATTGCGATGCGAGTCGCAAATAGGAAGGGAACACCCCTTCCTATTTGCAAGTCGCATTCACAATTTGCGAGTCGGTACGGACTCGCAAATTGTGAATGTGCATCGCAGAAGGTTGTTTGCATGGCGGAAACTGCGATTTTCACAGTTTGCACCATGCAAACTGCTTACTACATCTGGCCCTTAGTCTCTTTTTTGGAGATTTTCTTCACCGGGACAAACCCGCAAATCAGGCCAGGTCACGGTTGAGGCAAGCCGGCTAGAGTTGCTGCGGCGGGTCGGTCCCTCTATGGAGCTTTTTTTCAAAAGTTCTCCAAACTTCTCCAAACTTCTGGATCTTCTCCCAGATGTTTCTTTAAGGTTCTTTTGGGGTCCACAGCTTACCCCAAGGGTCCAGAAGCTCTGGGATGATCCTTGGGGGTGTGGACTACAACTCCCAGAATGCACCTGGCTCAAACTCCTTTTTGGCCACTGGGCAATGGTCAGCTGGTTGATGTCTTCAGGAGTTGATGCAGGGGACTCTGGTTAGCAATTTTTCACCTGTAGCAAACAGAGGGGCATATTTATAGTCCGTTTGCACCGAATTTGCGTCGTTTTTTTCAACGCAAATTCGACGCAAAACTAACTCCATATTTATACTTTGGCGTTAGACGCGTCTAGCGCCAAAGTTCATGGAGTTAGCGTCATTTTTTGGCGTGAACACCTTCCTTGCGTTAATGAGATGCAAGGTAGGCGTTCCCGTCTAAAAAAATGACTCCCAGGCATGTGCGTTGTATTTATACTCCCGGGCAAAAATGACGCCTGGGAGTGGGCGGGGCAAAAAACCCCGCATTTGTGCCTGAATTTAACGCCTGGGTCAGGGCAGGTGTTAAGGGACCTGTGGGCTCAGAATGAGCCCAGAGGTGCCCTCCCCTGCCCCCAGGGACACCCCCTGCCACCCTTGCCCACCCCAGGAGGACACCCAAGGATGGAGGGACCCACCCCAGGGACATTAAGGTAAGTTCCGGTAAGTATTATTTATTTTTTTTTTTTGTGGCATAGGGGGGCCTGATTTGTGCCCCCCTACATGCCACTATGCCCAATGACCATGCCCAGGGGACAGAAGTCCCCTGGGCATGGCCATTGGGCAAGGGGGCATGACTCCTGTCTTTGCTAAGACAGGAGTCATGTTAATGGGGGATGGGCGTCGAAAAAAAATTGCGCAAATCGGGTTAAGGCGATTTTTTTGACTCAACCTGACTTGCCCCATTTTGAGACGCCCATACGCCATTTTCCCCTACGCCGGCGCTGCCTGGTGTACGTGTTTTTTTTTCACGCACACCAGGCAGCGCCAGTCGGCTAACGCCATTCTATAAATACGGCGCCCGCATGGCGCTTCAGAATGGCGTTAGACGGCGCTAATTATTTTGACGCTAAACTGCGTTAGCGCAGTTTAGCGTCAAAAAGTATAAATACGGGCCAGAGAGTCCCCCCTTGAACCAGTTGAAGACAGGCAAAGTCCTTCTTGTGGTGAAGCCCAAGTGTGCAGCTGGTGCAGTCCTTCTGAGTGCAGGTTCCAGGTGCAGGCCAGGGGTCCAGCAGGGCCTTCTTCTTCTGTATTTCTTCCTTGTTGGATGTGGTAGGGAATTGAGGTGTGGGTGAAGGTCTGCCAGTTTTATCCTTCCTCCTGGGTGAAAAACAGGGGGGTCCTGATTCTCCAATCAGATGCAGGGTACTTCCCCCTCTGATGACCACTTCCTGGGAAGTGTGGCAAAAATCAATCCCAGGAGGCAACATTCTTCAAAAATCTATCATGGCTGAATCTGATTTTTGGAGGTTACATCTGGCTGAGCCCACCCACTGGTGTGGCTAAAAATCATACACACACCCCTCTCCTGCCCTCTCCTAATCTAATCAAGGGGGCACCTAGTTGTCTGGGGTTGCAGGATGTGGGGGTGTTGCTGGGGTGTTCCAAATGTCCTTCTCTGCCTTTGAAGACCAGTTTGGCAGCCCTCCCCCTTCCTGCCTCACCATCTGCTGAGGGGAAATTCCCTCCCACAGGCACATCTCTTTGTGTGAAGCCAGGCCACTTCACACCTCATCAAGGCAGCCTGGCCAGGCTGCCAGAGGCTGGCCAATCAGAGCACAGCAGCAAAAACAATGCAGGGCTGGAGTTGGCAACTTTTCACGTAAAGTTTAAAACTCTTTACCTGAACAAGTTATGTTGTAACTGGAAGTTGTGGGATTTATTATAACAATTACTTTGATACCAAACTCTTGGTATCCATTACTTAAGGGGACTTTAAAAATTAAAATAAAGTCTCCCCATTGTAGCCTATGAAGGCCATTCACTACAATGAGGGGAAAACGAATTTGGCTGTTTTTACCTCACCAGGGCTTATAAAAACTACTTTTAGAAGGTCCCTGCTTATAGGGACCAGCCTTGGGGGCACATAGGGCACACCTTAAGAGTGACTTATATGTACAAATAAGGTAGTTTAAGACTTTGGAACTACTTTTAATTCCAAAGTCGGATTTGCATATAACTTTAATTTAAAAACAGCCAGCAAGGCAGGCCTGCCTTTAAAATGACACCTGGCACCTCAGCAGTGCACCTATGGGTGCACTACCTAAACTGGGGTCCCTAAACCTACATGCCCTACAATATACTAAGAAATTATAGGTAGGTTGACTTAGCCAATTATAATTAGCCAGGTGCTGACGGTGTTCACCGCCGCGGATGTGACAACCATTTCCTTTGTACCACTTGTCTTGATTCATGACTTTCCACAGAACAACATCTCCACTGCATGGGCTGCTGTGACCTGTGTCTGGAACCTGCCATGGCTCGTGCTACAGGGGAAAGTGCCCCAACCTTCATGTCAGAGGAGTTGGAGTGCCTTGTGGACTGGGTCTTACCCCAGTATGGCCAGTTGTATGGGCCTCCAGACCAACAGGTGAGTCCACCATGGGTACATTGCATGCAACAAGACTGCATGGAAATGTGTGTGTGTGCTGGCAGTGTGTCAGGTGGGGGTGAATGGATGGTGGCAGCGTCAGTTCAGTGGTGTGGGTCATGTGTGTGACAGGCTGGATTATCAGGTTCCTGGTGTCCTGCCTTCTGTGTTTCCTCTGCTGGTCAGCGCCCATCAGAAGAAGGGATTGTGGCATGCCATCGCCAAGGACGTGCTGACCCTGGGGGTTTATAGCAGGCGGTGCACCCACTGCAGGAAACAGGGGGAGGACCGAGACGTTGGGCCCGGAAGTCCGCGGAGGTCCATCTGGGGATGGCCTTCCAACAAGGGAGGGGTGCCCGTCGGAACCTGACCCCCTGATGGCCCACACACTAGCAGTGACCTACCCAAAGCTGGATGGGCGCTTAAGGGCATCACAGCAGCCACAAGAGGGTAAGTACAGTGTGTATGTCAACCAACTCTGTTGCCTGGCATGGGATTTGGGTGCAGGGTATTAGTCAGTGGATGCCCCACTATGCCAGTTCAGATATTGCAGCGTGGTCCATCTCAGGATAATAGGATTGAAAGCATGTATTAGATAGCTAGGTAGGTGATGTCCCATGTCAGGCAGGGCTTACCGGTCACCGGTTGGTGTGTGGCTGGCAGTGTTTGGCTCCTACCTGCAGTGGTACTAAGCCAATGGTATGCCAATGTGGTCCATACTGCCTATTCTCAGTCTCAGTGTGTGACAGTGATCTGTCTGCCATCTGTGCTGTTGGTGCTGAGATTGACCGTGTGCTCCCTTGCTCTCTCCCCCTCTCTCCTTCTGTCATCCTGTCCACGTGTGCATTAGTATCATCTGGTGAAGGGGCACAGGTGAGTGAGAGAGCTGCAGCCCACAGGACCCAGGATGCCATCAACACCGAGGGGACCAGTGGGACGGAGGGTGAAGGGAGCACCACAGCGGGGACAGGAGGTGACACCACTGACTCTGACTCATTCTCCGAAGGGAGCTCCCTGGTGGTGGCAGACCCCTCTGGGACCACCCCAGCTACAGGTTTTACCGCCACCCCCGTACCAGCACCGCCCTCCCAGTTGCCCCCCACTGAGTTGCCCGTGCCCACTCACCCAGGAGGGTGGTCATCTCCTTTGCCCCAGGCACCTCAGGCTCTTCCACAGTCAGCCCTACTGCCCTCAGTGAGGAGGCTATTGGCCTCCTGAGATCGATATGTATGGGGCATTCAACCATTGTGAAAGCCATCCAGGGGCTGGCATCCCAGATGCAGCAATGCAAAGCCTTCCTGGAGGGCATCCACAGTGGGCGGGCGGCCCCACAGAGATCATTTCAAGCTCTGGCCTCTTTACTAATGGCAGCAAGTGTCCCTGTTTGGTCTATCCCCCTCCTACTACTAGTACCCAGTCCCAGTCTCCTTAACCCCAACCAATGCATGCACCCAAAACAACACACAAGACTTGCACAGACAAACACAGGCAGCACACTTCAGTCCACAAGCACTCACACAGCCAACACCCAGGTGCACACACATCATCCACCGCCTACACTGTCTCCCCCTCCTCATTTACTGAAGACTCACACATCATCCACCGCCTCCACGGTCTCCCCCGCCTCATTTACTGGAGACTAGGTGCAAAGTTACTAAGTGTGAGGGCACCCTTGCATTAGCAAAGGTGGCCCCACACTGTCCAGGGCCAAGTCCCCTGACTTTGTGAGTACGGGAACACCATTACACGCATGCATTACATATAGGTCAATACCTGTATGCAGCTTCACAATGGTAACTCTGAATATGGCCATGTGAGGTGTCTAAGATCCTGGAATTGTCCCCCCATTCCAAATCTGGTATTGGGGGGCCAATCCCATGCACCCTGGGGGGCTCCGTCATGGACCCCCAGTACTGCCAAACCAGCTCTTTCAGGCTTGCACTGGAGCTACAGCTGCTGCCACCTCACAGAGTGGGTTCTGCCCTCCCGGGGTCCGAGCAGCTCAGTCCCAAGAAGGCAGGACAAAGCAGTACCCAGAATCCTTTGCAAACCTCACAATTTGGCCAAAAAAACACTTTTTCCTCATATTTCGGTGACACAAAGCTCTGGAATCTGAGAGGAGCCACAATTTTCCTTTCACCCAGCGTTCCCCCACGTCTCCCGATAAAAATGGTACCTCACTTGTGTGGGTAGGCCTAGCGCCTGACAGTAAATGCCCAAAACACAACGTGGACACATCACATTCTCCCAACGAAAACAGACCTGTGTTTTGCAAAGTTCCTAGCTGTGGATTTTGGCCTCTAGCTCAGCCAGCATCTAGGAAACCTAGCAAACCTGTGTATTTTTTAAAACTAGACACCTAGGGGAATCCAAGATGTGGTCACTTGTGGGGCTCTCACCAGGTTCTGTTACCCGGAATCCTTTGCAAACCTCAACATTTGGGCAAAAAAAAAACACTTTTTCTTCACATTTCGGTGACAGAATGTTCTGGAATCTGACAGCAACCACAAATGTCCTTCCACCCAGCGTTCCCCCAAGTCTCCCGATAAAAATGGTACCTCACTTTTGTGGGTAGGCCTAGTGCTCGCAAAAGGAAATGCCCGAAAACACTATCTGGACACATCAAAATTATCAAATTCAAAACTACTTGTTTTTGCGGGGGCACCTGTGTTTTTGGTCCTGGGCTCAGCAGCCATCTAGTAAAACCTACCAAACCCAGTAATTTCTGATAACTAGACACCTGAGGGAGTCCAGTGAGATGTGACGTGCGTGGATCCCCCAATGTTTTCCTACCCAGAATCCTCAGCAAACCTCAAATGTAGCTAAAAATCACATTTTCCCACATTTCTGTATGGGATCACCGCACCGGGACAAATTTCCTACCACCCAAAGTTCCCCTCAGTCTCCAGGTAAGATACCTCACTTGTGTAGGAGAAGAGCCAAAAACATGTTGAAATTGAGGGGGAACCAAAGCAGGTCCAAAAGGGCAGTTTGAAAAAAAAACATTTTTAGGCTGACAAGTGCAGCAGAGTTTTTATCGTTATACATGAAACAACCCTGGGTGGTAGGAATTTTGTGGATTCCTGCAGATTCCGGAAAGTAACATCACAAAAATATAGGAAAAATGTGTGATTTCCAGCAGGGTTGGAGGTTTGCAGGGCATTGTGGATAAGAAAATGGTGGGTGCATGTAAAGCACACCACCCTGGACTCACCGAGATGTTTAGTTTTCAGATGTGTCTAGGTCTTGTGGAGTTTTCTACATGGCAGCGTCCCAAAGTCCAAAAAGTACAGCCCTCACCATTCTAAGTGGGACGATTTTGAGAGTTAGCCAAGCTCTCATGGCCCAAATGTAAAACTAAAACCCAAAATAATCAAATGTCCTCTTGCTTGCCGTGGGATAAGATGTTTTAGTGTGCTGGGGGAGATCTGAAAGACTGTTACCCCCTTCAGTTGGGGTGGGGGCATAGCCAGGTCCATACTGGTTGATAGCGACCACCCCACTATTGTATATATATTTTTTAATTTCCTGGTATCTAGTATGCTTTCTGCCCCCCCCTAGGGAGTGGACCAGGAGTAATTGCCCCATCTGCCCACCGGTGGGCAGAACAACTTTGGCCCCATTTATTTGGAGTTAGGGTATGGCCGTACAAAATACCCTTTAATTTTATTTTTAAAAAACTTGGGCCCCTATCTGGACATAACGGTCACGTCCTGGGCACCCGAGTAGTGCTGCTCAGGACATAACTGTTACGTCTAGGGTACCCAAGGGGTTAAGTCAAATTCCACAAATATGAAAGGTTTAGCTTGTAGAAATCAAGTGCTTGCTTATTCTCACCTTCTAACCATTCATTGTTGTGAGGTTAACCAGGCTGAGCACAATATGACTGAGATTTGTAATTTTATTTGCATAACCCTCAGACACTCGATTGCAAGCGTCCACTCACAATGGGCTACCTCTGTCCCCCCAGAGTAAAATCACTTACCGATTGATCGTGGCTCACCAGGTGATTTGTGCCTCCATTTTGACTTGGTGAAGTGCTGTGCGTTAATTCACCACTTGTAAAAGCTCTCGATTCAAAATGCACGCTTTAGTCTCGATTTGCTAGCTGTATTGCATAGGTGACAACACAATTAACCTCATAGTTCCGGTGAGCTTCCTTCCTTTACTGACAGCCACACCACAGCAACCATTTGCAACACCACAATATTTGTTTAAAAGATAACAAAGCAGCACACAATCAATCCATTTCATTCATTTTGCAAAAGTGCTTCCCCATACAGAACGTCAATGCATTTCGGCTAAACGCCTTCCAAAGGACAATCCCCCCACAAACAAACAGCTGCCCAATATACGCTAGTTGGCCATTGTCTCTTCTCACACACCCTCCTTTCTCCAATTGCCATCCTTTTGCTCTCAAAGGTATCATGAGCTCCACTTTGAAAATACATCTTCTGCAATCATACTCAATCTTTTGAAATATAATGCATAAGAAATAGCTTGAATATTCAAGATCAAATTTTGACTTTCTTAACATTAAATTAAATCCTCCATCTTTTAAGAACATGATTGTGCAATACAAAATAATAGGCTTGACATGACCTTCCTAAATGTAATTATAAGATATCTATGTTTTATTTACATGTCATCCAATCCTATAGCTATACAAATATTTGACAATGTTCAATAAGTAATATCCTATATAACTACAGGTTGCATCAATCACAAACCCAAGGTTTGTAGTACCTTGATTTGATTTGATTTAACACATGCTTTATTCGATCGCTCGATCATCAAAGCGAATCTACAATAAATAAATAATAATAAAATCAGTAACTGTTTTTGTACCCCATCTACACACCAACGACTTCAACGGCAGTGACCCGAAGCGAAATCTGGCATATAAGCTTTTGCCTAAAATGTCGGGAATAATGTCTAAATATGGTTCAAATTGCGGGTACCATTTAAAATCTGTAAAGAGATTTGTTAGACAACCGTGAGCTCTGTGAGTGATATAATCGTTAAATATGTAGGCCCAGTACGCACGCTTCAACACTTTGGAATGTTCTTTCTCCAGTTTATGGGGTTTTTCCCACAAATCTCCGAGTCCCAGGTTGTTAAACCATCTAGATACATGTTTGACCCAGGCAATAGAGGTTGAATTGGAGCACTTTAGCAGATCTAGAAGTGAGTTCTTATAAACATCCAGTTCTGGTACGGTCCATAGCCTTATCCAATATAAAAGCGGTCTTAAAATGATTAGGTCAGCTATACATCTCAGGCCCAGATCTAAAAACAACGGTATCAGCGGAGTGCTTGGAGGACAAGCACATAAAGACCTCGCAAAGCCATTCTCCCCGATGGTTAACCTATTGCAGTCAGAAAAGCCCCAGACCTCCGCACCGTAAGCAGCAGCACCATGTGCTCTTGCAATGTAGATCTTAATTGTCGGGGAGACAGTTTTTGCTGTCGTGCCCCTATAAAAACGCAGGATAGAAGCTGCATTGTGCTGCAAACGGCCAGCGCTTTTATTGACCTGTTCTGCCCAGTGCAAATTATCAGTGAGCCTTACACCCAAATAGTCGATGGAACAGACCTTGTCCAGGAGATTTCCTTCTAAGTGAATGGTACATTTCTTCCGCACTCTAGAACGGAGTGCCATTAACTTGGTTTTATTGTAGTTCAACTCAAGGCCATAGTCTCAACAAAAATAATTGAATCTAATAATAGGAGTTTGTAGGCCCATAGAAGATTTGGAGATATGAAGGGAGTCATCTGCAAAAAGGAGAATTGGGATTTTTTGGGCGCACAAGGTGGGAGCATCGTTCTGGCATGCCATTAAAACCTGTACCACCTCGTTGATAAAAATAGAAAATAAAAATGGTGCCAGCACACAACCCTGGCGAACACCCCTATTTATGGGGATTTTGTTTGTCCGTTAGTTCGCCTAGGTTACCCCATCTCACTTGCGCATATGTATCTTCATGCAGTCGCTTCAGGAGTTGAATTAAGTTAACTGGAGTCCCTATTTTATGTAGCACCTCCCACAACTTTCCCCTTAGGACTAGGTCAAAGGCTGATCTCAAATCGACAAAAGCATTATATAAGGGGTGTTGGCGAGAGCTATGTATTTCCAATACAGCACGGCCAGTCTAAAGACCTGGTCCACTGTGCTGATCCTGGAACGAAGCCCAGCTTGAAGGGGGGAGAGGATCTGATGGTCTGTGGCCCAATTAGTTAATCTGCCTAGAAGTTGCTTGGCGACATTTTTGGGAAGATTGTCGATCAAACTAATCGGCCTATAGTTTGTCGGGAGGTTTACATTGCCCTTTTTATGAATGGGAATGATTTCAGCACCCTTCCATGTCATGGGGATCTGCCCCCCTTCAGTGATTTTGTTAGAAAGTTCATTAATGTACCAAGTCCAAATTGCTGGCTCAGAAGAATAGAGATCCCCCGGAATTTTATCTGGGCCCAGGGCTTTTCCAAGTTTTAGCGAGCGAATGGTCTCAGCAGTTTCTTTAATAGAAAAACAGATGTGGCCCTTAAAAGTATGTAGGCCCCCTTCTAGGGGAGCTAGCCAAGAGGCACATCCGGAGTGGAGGGAGGGTCTTGACCTGCTTCCCAAATAGCGGAAGTCATGGGAATGTCAGTATTATCATATAGACTTGAAAAATGTTTGACCCATCTTTCTGGCTGTATGTGATTGCTTATACTAGTTCTACCCTCTTTCTCTCGTTAGGATAGCAATTCCCAAAACTGTTTGTTGTTGTTGAATTGTTCAGCATCCAGCAACTCCTGCCAAATTGTTTCTTCACAGGTTTTTTTTAGCTTGGGTAATGGATTCCTTGTAGATGCGTCTGGCAAGTTGTATTTCCCCGAAGATCCCTTTCGTGATAGCGTTTTTTAATCCTGTCTTAGCCCTATAGCAGGAGTCATCAAACCATGAGTTACTAGAAGTGCCTCCTTGCTGTCTTGCTCCAACCTTCTTATAGAAAATACGTTGCAGTCTAATTACCATATTTTCATGTATAGATAAAAGTGGGATATCATTAAAATCACAATCGTGATATGGGGCCAAATTATCTAAAAAGGCCAGATAAATCTCACGTAACAAATAAGGATTCGACTGCACCTTTTGCCACCTGACCTTCGTGTACAAGTTGTTCAGAGTGGGAGTAGGGACCATAGTAACTTGGTTATTCGAAGTTCTACCAAAGACGTCCCCTGATATAGAAAGTAGCAGGGGATAATGATCGCTCTCACATCTAACATCCACCTTCATATCTCTCAGCAAGGGCCACAATCTGACATCCACAAATAAATAGTCAATTACGCTTGTGGATGAGCCTCGTTTGAAAGTGGGTGCAATATCCAGGTCAGAGGGCATGCAGCCATTGCAGGCCCTGAGACTGTGCTTCAAACAGAGAGATGCCAGTTGAGTGGCTACACAAGAGTTAGAGCAAAAACGATCGCTAGTCAGCTGTGCAATCCCCCATATTTGGTCTTCTTCCTCTGTAAGACCAGTTAATAGCACAGAGGGCTCAAAGGTACAGTTTACATCCCCAGCTATTATCAAATAGGAGGTTGGTTGTAGGGTGTCTAAAAAATCCAGTAACTGTTTTAAAATCTGAGACTCAGCCCCTCGAGGTACGGATCGTGTGTAAACATTAATAAGGATTATGTTAAAACTGTTGAAACGTGATTTGTAACCCCATCAAATCTGGGCAGTCAAATTTTAAAATCTTGTATACACATTGCACATTTTTGTTTAATAACATCAAGAGACCCCCTTTTGCTCGACCTGTCAGTTTTGCAGAAGGTTGGGCAACCAAATTAAAGGAAAGGAACCCATCTATAGTGATCTTCTCCTCAGCCCATGTTTCTTGGAAGAGGCATATGTCTTGGGTATTTATGTATGAACACCAGTCAGTATCATCTAATTTTTCCCTTAGGCCGGCTAAATTCCATGTCATGATTGATAAGCCTTTCCTCTCAGAGACAGAACATGGTGCCTGAGAGTTGATCTTCTCAGGAATCAACTCTTTAGTGGTAGATCCATCGAAGACCATCAAAATGGATTCCTCTGGATCAACCCCTAGGGTTGCTTCCTGGGCTGTGGCCAGTCATACAGGGTTAGTATGGATGGGATCACCACACCCAAGTTGATTACTTGTAGCATTACAGCATGAGTGGCTGAGAACTTGAGCCTGGCCTCCTTCCTCCAATACTGTCTCTAGAGTGATACATCCCTTCCTACGTTCCATAAGGTGGCGGGTACGGTCATTGAACGCGATAAGACTCTCAACCAAAGTTCTATCATAGAACTTGATTGAAATTACATCGTGGTTCGACCCTAGGGGACTCCACCGTTTGACATTGCAAATATCTGAATGTATGACTGATAAGCAGTTCCGTTGGTGACGTAGCCAGTGAGTAACCTTATTGACCCTAGAATCATGGTCCTCGATAAGCCTCGGTAGCAGTTTCGGGACTTGTTTTAGAAAAAGAATGTTTTCCCCGAGCTTGGGGCATTGAACATTTGGCAATGTAACTGGGCCACAAGGAATTCTCTGAGAGGGAGTAACACGAGTAGAACTGGGAGTGGATAGCATGCTGACGCTAAAAGGGGCACAGACCTTCTTGAATGAGGGGTTGTCCATCTCTTTGGACCTCTTGGTTAACAGGTAATTTGACAAATCTGGGGGATGGCTATTAAGGGCAGAGTGGGTGTTCATGGTGGCTCCCTCAATGGATACCTTTTTGCTAGCTAGATGCTCCTGTGTAAGATTATCTACAGGACATATTGTGTTCACTTCTGTGCCAGCCCTATATGTCTTATTCTTTTGGAAATCGATGGCTTAACCCCCCTGTACAGGCCAGGTGGGTGAAGTTGGGTCAGGCACTGTATGACCTCCCTTCGCCCCATCCTCTCTTAGATAGCATTTGCATCCACATTCAGATCTTTCCTGCAGAGTTTTTGCCAATTGTAACACCAAGGACCTAACTTCTTCCACTTTCTGGAGAATAAGGGAGATATTAGGTTCAGTGGGAAAGTACTCTAAGGGAGGAGTAGGGATTGGAACGAAGGTGCGAGGAGCATCCTCTTTATTGAAATCGGCTGCAGGGGGGTCAAGGGCCCCAAGTATTTCGTCCTCCTCAGCTAGGACCTCAAACCGATTCCTACAGAGTATATTTGGAATCAGTTTGATCACAGGGCTCAGTGGAATAGCTGCAGTAGGAATACTTCCCTGTGTTTCCGCTTGAGGAGACCCACATCTGTGCAATGAATCGCCAATCATATTTGATAAACCATTAGAGGGGGAGGAAGATAAGTGGGTTGTTAGTGGAGCTACTCCCCTATTGGTCAAGGCTGGATCCAAACCTTGATCCTTCGTCTTTAAAAAAAAAATAAAACTTGGATCCTCCCAGAGTGGACTAAAGCATTTTTTGGAGGCGGGGCTCCATTATAACCAGCTGTACAATTTAAAATCGCCTCCAACTCTTCAAATAACTGATCAATCTCCTCAAAACGTTTATGGGTGCTTCCTTTAGGCTTGGTGGCCAGTTGGAGGGAGCGCTTTTTCTGCTTCTTACAGTCAGTCAAAGGATCCAAAGGATCAACAGCTTTCCTCTTCCCCATGGAATCGGGGAAGTAACAGCTACACAATACCAACGAATTAGAATATTATAAATCTTACGTAGTGAATAAGGCAGCAAGGGGAAAGAAAGTAGGCCCAGCCCAGCCTCAATCGTCCAAAGACGGGCATAGATGGGCCCGTCTTGGCCCGGGCGCCTGCCCGCGCGCGACCCGCGAGGGGTGCGCCTTTATGTGCAAATGGGAGACGGTATGCAGGCCAATCAGAGGGAGCGGCTGGGTCCCCCCAGCAACCAGAAGAGTCTCTCCACGTCCTGCGAAGGGCGCGCCTTTATGTGAAAATGGGAGGAGGTATTCGGGCCAATCAGAGGGAGCGTCCTAGTCCCCCCAGCAACCAGAAGAGTCTCTCCGTGTCCCGCGAGGGGCGCACCATTATGTGCAAATGGGAGGCGGTATGTGGGCCAATCAGAGGGAGCGTCCGGGTCCCCCCAGCAGCCAGAACAGTCTCTCCGCGTCCCGCGAGGGGCACGCCTTTATGTGCAAATGGGAGGCGGTATGAGGGCCAATCAGAGGGAGCGTCCGGGCCCACACAGCAACAAGAAGAGTCCAACAAATTGTTTCTTACAGCTGTTTTGCAGATTTCAAGTATTACCTTCATTATTCATAATCATTTTGTGCATTCAAGGTGTTCCTGAGCAGAAACCTGTGCAGACATTTCCAGGCTCTCCCCTCCTCCTGGGGCTCGGGGGGGGCAGTTGCAGATTTGGAGTCTGAGGGGGTCTGTGAGGGTCTGAAGATGAAGATAACTGCACAGACAGACAGGGGGTCCTTCCTCCCCTGCAGCAGGCTGGACACAGAGGGAATAGTACCTTATATCAAACACATTACCATACTAAATTAATAGCATTGAATATGTGTAGCCTATAGCTAATATTTGGGACCCAGTTCTAATATTCACCTGGCAGAGAACTCATAACATATGAAATACATAATTGTGATTCTGTATAAACTGTTCATCTGCCATATCCAGAACAAATATCCAGAATGATGTTATACTTTGTGTGTGCATCTCAATACAAAAAACGATATGTCTCCAATTGCAAACATGACATATGCTGTTACAGACTGCAAAACACCAGTCAGGATTACAAATTCACATCTATACTGTCCATGCAATGGTCACTCAATGTGCCGCTTTCTTTAGATGACCCCATACCTGGAAAAGATACGTAAAGTGACTAGTGCTGTGCAAACTACACTGATAGAAATTTAAATGCATAAAGTCTGACATAGATAAAGTAAAGTGTTGCATTGCTAAAGTCACAAGTTTCACAATAAACAGAACTACATTTCTTATAAATACTCTGTATATCCACCCACAGAAATGTCACATAAAATACTGTATAACAAACAGGTCTCTCTGTGGCACCTCAAAATTGCCCAATATTAAAGTGACATGTGCCATATATTGCAAAATCTTGGCAGTTGCTAATGTTCTTAAACTGCCCATAACCATTCCTCATTGCCTATTGTGTTGTTGTCGTAGTTTGGACTCTTGCTCTAGACAAGACTGCTAGTTTAAGGATGACAGTACTTATGTTTGTAGGCGACTATGCCTATCCTACAACAAGTTGCAGCTGTCTTCCCAACCCTTCTGGCTCACTAGCAGCACCTCACCGAAAACCCAAATAGTAAAAGGTGATTTGTGGTAGCCTTTACGCATGGACTCAAAAGTAAGGCATCTCAGGGAGTGTCGAGGTTAAACAGAGATTAACCCTTTCTTACAGATACATCATGTCTCATCCAAACACAGGCAATAACAAAGATACAGTAAAGTTTCAATGTTTTTTATTTAACACAACTGCAATCTGCGATAAGTTGCATGGGCTGCAATAATTAGGATAATGAACAGTGCAAGAAACAGAATTGTAAAGACAAGGGTCATTATTACAAAGACCCCCATTATCTTGCAATAGCATGAAATGACATAAGGTTTGAAATATGTCCTGATACCCTAATATGATAGGCCTAACCTCTTACCTAAAGGGGAGCTGGGATTGTTAAACCTAATCTGCCAATGCCATGTCCATGAGTGGAACGCCCATCCCTCGTTACCTTGGAATGAGGTCTCTATCTCAGACTCCACAGGGACACGAAGACTAGGTCAGGGTCAAGATGACGTGCATCATCGATATCAGCGATGGTGGCGATGCCCTCTGGTCGGATTCCCTCTCATTATCTGTCTAAAGTGTGATGTATTTATACAGATCTACTTGGACCCCTGATGTAGGTGTGTTCCCAAACAATAAATAACAGACATGCTTCGGGCGGCAATTACTATAAACAATTCCCTCGAAAGTATAGAGAGGGAAAGTCCCTAAGTGTGAACACCTACTGTTTGTCTTTGTCACTTGATCTTGATGCCTTAGCGCGGTGGCACTGATAATGCAAAGCATAACAAGTGGCCTAACTATAAACAAGGCAGTCATCTTAGAAGAATTAAATAATTAAATGGGCTAAGACAGAGCCAGCTAAGTAGGTTAAAAGTCACTAGGTGACGGGGCACAAGTCTGCAAGCCGAAGGCTAAGCTAACTCCTGTTATCCCATTAAAACAAACTAGGATTCACTACAGTGTATATGTTTATATGGATTAGATTGATGTCAGATCTAATAAACATGTCAACTTGTAAGAATGTCAACCAACTATCAAAATCAATTTTGGACTTTGAATTTTGAAATAGATAATGCTGGGAGGTAATAACTATATCATCAATGTGTGGAATTTTGAAAGAAGGGATACTTTACCCAGAGTTTGATATTCCTAGTTCAAACACATGTAAGAAGAACTTTGAAGAAAATGTTTTAAAAGAATGTGTGAAACACACACTTAGTGAGCTTAAAAAAGTCATATTTGACCAACATAATTTGTTTGGTTTTCAAAAATTGCACGTATCTGATTGTATTTATACATAAATGATGATAAGTAATGAATAACCACAAAATAACAGCAATAAGTGGAAAACAAAAGCATAAATAATGTGTGGTCTCATGTTTTTAGATTTGGTAGTGGTAGATGTCATTACTATCCATTTAAGTGACATTCTACATATGGTAGACTCTATGGTCCCATGGAAGACTGTTGCTGCAAAGCACCAGCCATACTTGCACTTGTGCAAAAATAAAATAAAGGAATAATTCTCCATTTGGACTGATAGATCTGTCACCTTTTCCCATATGTATTTTGGAAAGATTTGCTGTGCTGTGTGAAAGGGAGAGGACAGACATGTGCCATCTCTATCAAGACATGACACATTTCTGCTCCCTGCTGAAGTACTGGGTTTTTCAGAACCCAGTGGTGCCAGGGAACACACCCTAAGACTTCGAGTCCTTCCTGTTTCAGACTACAGAAACACAGAGTCTTCTTGGTGAAGTCAAAGATCTTGTTTATTGGCTACAGCCAGTAACAGGTATCCTAGAAGTACAACACAGTTTATATTCTCAGGAGACTGCTCCTCTTGCAAAGCTAACCTTCTCTTTTATACAAAATGTTATGCTTTGGGCAAACATTCCTTATTTTACAGTTGACCATTCACATATTTTCACTACAAAGAAATAGCAGGGTTATGATGACAAGCCCATATTTCAGTTTGTCCAGCCCTCCATCAATTACCCGGCAAGGCTCAGTACTTTCATCAGATATCGACGGACCCCCAACATAAACAGGCACCTCCTCCTTGTAAAGCAAGTCATAAAGAAAGAAACAGGGACAGGTGTGTGTAAGATTAGGCATGGTTTGTGTGTGATGAAAGGTTTATGATGTGTTGTGCCTTGATACTAATCTCATTCGGCCACTGGGAAAGAAACTGGCCGAACAGGTTTGGCTTCAGGCAGTGGAGTCAGCTTGCCCAGGTCACAGAGGAGTCAGCAAAGGTGTACGTGTCCTTCAGACTCGTTTTCAGCATTAGACATTGGCCTATGTGAGGGCAATCAGAAAATGGCTGTCGTTTAAATGGAACACGATTGTTCAGGACGGAAACTCTGATATTCGGGTGATTTCGTTACCCGAATATGAATACAATGCTTGTGCATACTATTCTAATCATTCTCGGTCTGCTGATACCAAAATCGTTGTGATACGACGATGTTTATAACACGGGTCCAGAATTTTCAGTACCACACTGCCTGCACTGCCATAGAAACAGCTACCTAGCACCAATGCAAGCACCATAACACCATGGTGCAGGGGTGCCTGTGTTACAAGTAGGATTGTTTTTGTGCAGTAACGGTACCCAACTGTACACAAACAATCCTCTGAGGCTTTTCCCACTTGCAACATGTGCTGCAGAAGATACTTCCCTTTGTTACATCTTCCCTGGGGATGCATAGTATTCTGATGCATTCCTGGGTCTACCAGTATTGGTAAATCTGGGAATGCTCGGAATCCATTTGTGGATGCATGGAAACAGATTAACTCAAGGAAGGGACTTGCAGTGCATTGTGTTTCTCCAAATTTACCAAGTCAAGCATGGCCACACAAGGTAGCCTAGCATAGCTTGGTAAATCTCATCTAGGTTTTGCGTCGCCCTCATGTTACATTGTGTGGTGCAAGAACGGTGCAAATCTTTAATAAATATGCGCCTAAGAAACAAATAAATCTGCTCAGTAGCCTTTGCTTGTCCTTCATCTTCTACTCCTTATCCTATGACTTGTCCTCCCTCTACAAATAGTATTCCTCCTAACTACCTTCAAACATTTTCACTACCACACTAAGGATATCAACAAAAGTTGTGAAACCTACCCTTGACACTGATAATCAACAAAAGTTGTGAAACCTACCCTTGAAATTGATGATCAAAGTTATCCTACCTCAATGCCTGAGACAATTTGCGACCTTTCAGACAAGGGTCTGCTGAGGGGTCTTGTTGGACTGCACTTAGATGTTTTTGCAGCTACCACTCAATGAGGCAGATTTAAGAGCCCCTAGCACCTTCTTGCACCACATTAGCGTCATTTGTTTACGCTCATGTTGCTCAAGGAGGCCAAAATCTCCGCACCAAATATATGAAGTGGAACAATGCATGCATTGCCCCATTTGGGGTGGCAATTTTTTTTTTAGCACTTTTAATGCTTGCTCAGAGCAGGTGTTAAAAGGAGGCACACCATTGTTTACAATGGGCCTCAAGGGGCTTTGCAGTATTAGCATCAACATTTTTACCGCTAATCCTGCAAAACTCCGAACTTGCTTCAAAAATGTTGACGCTAGTTCTCGTAACTACTATCTTAGATACGGCGCATGAATGGCGACATTAGGGAGGTGCTGAGGGGTGCAAGAAAAGTGGCACTGCACTGGGTGCAGCACCACTTTTCTTAACTCAGACCCAATGTTCCTTGCACAAGCACCAAAAGGGGCATATTTACAAGCCCCTAAAACCACTGGAGCATAACTTTTGTGACGCTCCGGTGGCGCTGTGCACTGTGTCATATTTGCAAGGTGGCAGAGGGACATGCAATGGGTGTCACTGTGGTGTTCCACCACAACACCCACTGCTTTTAATGCTGCCCAGATTTACAGGGAATCGTAAATCTGAGGCAGTGTCAACACCAGAGCAGTACGCGCTCTATTGGCGACAAAAATGCAAAAACCCAGCACTCTCAAAACAAAGTAATTTATGCATTGTGCTGATATGTTGTGGTTTAACCTTTTGCATTGCAGAGTTCAATCCTGAAAACCTATTTTTAATATGCTTACAAATATTGTTCCTTTGCAATGTATTGCTTCAGGTTTTCAGAGTGTGTTAGGGTGTGGCCCCTTTCCAGGGCCTTCCAGAGACTTTCCCTGCAACATGCCTGGGCGTGGTTCTGGGCTGGGCCAAGACTCTATAAAAGAGAGCCATCCCAACTCCCAGTGCTCACTATTCAGAGGTCCCGGTGCAGAGCAGCAGCTTCTTCCTGAGCTCCTGTTCCGGCTGCCTATTTGGATTTTCCAGTCTTCTGCCCTTCATCCTTCATTGGTGATCATTGTTCCAGACGGTAAGACGGTGGTTGGACTGTCCCGACACCGTTATTGAGAATTTTTATATTCTTAGTTTAATTCTTAAATGAATAACAGATTACTTGCACGCTACCATTTCTTGACATTTATATGGTAGTTTACAAATAGGCAAGACGCGCGATTGGTTTCATAATGGTTTGACTTTGTTATTCATTGCATGCTACCCTTTCTTGACATTGGCATGGTGGCTTAAGAATCGGCAAGACGAGCGATTCGTCTTATGGTGCTTAAACATTGTTGTCCATTGCGCGCTACTATTTCTTGACATTTACATGATGTTCGAATTGACAAGACGCGCAACTCGTTTCATGAGAATTTAACTTTGTTGTTCATTGCACGCTATCATTTCTTGACATTTACATGGTGGCTTAAGAATCGGCAAAAGAAGCGCGATTCGTTTCATTGTACTTTGATCTTGTTATTTATTGTGAGCTGTTATTTCTTGACATTTACATTGTGTTTTACGAATCAGCAAGACGCACAATTCGATTTATGATGATTTGACCTTGATATTCATTGCGTGTTACCATTTCTTGGTATTTTACATGGTGACACTTGAATCGGCAAGATGCACGATTCTCTCCTCGAGTTTATTTCATGTTGTTTATTGTATGGCACTATTCTAAGATATTTATTATGTAATATTCGAGTTGACAAGTTATGTGATTTGTTTCCTGAATCCATATTGTGTTATTCATGGTGCATAATCCTTTTATGGTGTTTATTATATATATATATATATCTGCAATATGCGCAATTTGTGTTGAAACATTTTAAGAGTACACAGAAGGCCAGAGTTTCTAGATGCAATATTGTATGGTCCTACTATACATTCTCAAAACAGGATTTATATGACTGGTTTAAAATTTAGTCAGAATGTTTTTCTGATTCTCATGTAAAGGAAAGTACTTGAATAAGAAAGTTTTCATTTAATTCATTTGGATTCCCCTACAGGTATTCGGCCATCTTGAAACTTAATCATTTTAAACTCAACTCTTAGATTGTTCATGTTTTCAGAGTGACCAGGCTTAGAATCATAGTCTAGTATTGATTTCAGGAGATATAATTTTTCATATCATGTGTTCTAACCTTTTTCTTACTACAGGTCTCCTTCCCAGCTGTTCCCTTCCTAATCCCCTCTTCCCCTCTTGAACTCTCTCAGTCTCTGTGATTTATCTATCAGAGACTTGGAGCTGTTCAGTGGTGGACGTGTTGGGAACGTGCAGAGACCCCGAGGATCTGGTGACTCTGACAGGCAGTTCCAAAAGCGAACACCACCCCGGAGGTGGCGTTAGCATAGCGCAACGAGGAGAAATACTTTGATTTCTCCTTGTTTTGGATTTTTCTATGTACGCTGCATTCTGCAGCACACATGAAAAGAGCAAAGCACCATGATTGATTGTTTATGTGCATGACGGTGTCTCTTCCTGCACATCAACAGTCAGTCAATAATGACGATTTGCTACTTCTATGTGTGCTGCATTCTGCAGCACACATAGTAGTGCCAAATCACCATTGTAGATTGTTTATGTGCAGGAAGGGACACCTTCCTGCACATATACAATCATTCCCTTCAACTCAGACACCCTTGCACTTTGGAGCAAGGATGCCCACATTGGCCCTAGCAGCTAAATTTAGCACCAGCACTAGGGGAAACAGAGGGGTGCGTCATATTCTTGTAAATACGATGCATCCCTGCATGTCAGAATTGATGCAGCGTGGTGCTGCCAATGTTTATGCAGCGCTGCACCAGCTCATTGTAAATCTGGCCATAAGTGCCTTAAACAGGGAAATACCTTTGTCAAACCTGTGGGTGATAAGTAGCATACTTGTTGCCCCTTGCTTCACCTGCTTTTGGATTATCTTCTGGCAACATAGCAATGAGGAAGTACACTGATCATCGAGGTGAAACTCCATGGGGAGCTGTGGTTGCCAAGCATTGCTCTCAGAGGTGCCTTTTTTACTTCACTGGATCCACAACTGTTTGAATTTAGAAAAGTTTTGCAAAAACATATACCATGCTGCAAATCATGTAGTTTGCAACTTCAGCAGTACAGGCAGGTTGTTCAAAACAAAAACATAACTAATATTTCTAAATTCAATAAACAATAAACATGTGTTACCATCAGCATGCAGGCCAACCAACAGCACCAGGATGAACCTTAACATGAGCTTGAGGCTTTGTGCATTCTGAAATGAATGAAGAAAAGAGTCACTGACTGGAACAATGCCCACCCATATAAAAATGCACTATTTCAGGAGTTGTACATGTCCTTCTTCCTCATTTCTATCCTACAAATCTTACAATGACCTACAAACATTCCTGGACCTCCCCCAACCTCATACATTATAACTGTTCTGCTTAGGAAATTCAAAATCACAAAACATTGAACTCAACAAGATGGAGCATCTGTGCAGTGGAAGACGTCACGAAGTGCCATGCAGATTATTATCAGTAAATACTAAAGTTGAGAACCCACTTAAATCATTGTAAAAGTTATTGTATAATTACAGGCAGCAAGCAGACAATAATAGATCAGATCCACGTTTTTTAGTTCAAGTGCCTTTATTAGATCCCGATTTCGGAAGGATTCTTGAAAGTTGCAAGAGGAGACCGCCAACACATGTTTCGCCCCTTGTGTAGTGTTCGCCCAGGGCTTTCTCAAGGCTGCAAGTGATGAAGAAGGAACTAATCAGACATGGTGAACACTCACGATTATTTAGAACAAGTTAAAGGTGAAGATCATGCAGAGATGTCACCCATACGTGCTGAGTTGTAAATAAATTGATGAGAAAAGAAGGAAGAGAAGAGAGGAAATAAGGAGTAATGATCCCAGGAAAAAAGTAATTCCATGATATAGTCTAACAGGTTGTGTAGTAGAAAGAAAATTAGTGCAAAATTTATCAAGGCCGCTTTCCATGTTGATCAAATTAGTAGAGTGGATAAAAGGTCTGTGTCAATAATGAGATGGAGTAAGTCCATGAAGCCAGTGAAAAGATGAGGGCGGTGCTGGCACTACATGATGGAAGTTAACAAGGTCATGTTAATATATCCAGGTGATCATCATTGGTTTGTCAATCATGCAGATCTTGATTAACATAATCAACAAGAAAATCATACCATTACGTTATTCATCAGGATATATTCGTATTTTAAATGCGGATAAATTGAGTACACAAATATAGTGAAAATGCATTTACTGATGACATAATTGACTATATATTAACATAATAAACTGGACAAAGCACAACTTAATGGTAGTTAAGTTAGCAGTACATATTATAGAACATTTCTGATACAAGTACAAGGAATATATATGAATATATTGCATGTAGTTTGATTTCCATAAGTCATGAAAAATAAAGGGAGCTATGTTAAATATTCTAAACAGTTGTGTCAATTGACACTACATGAACTGTAGAGATCATATTGTTAATATAAACACTGTTGCTAGAATCACAGTGTTTCATAAATATCCACTAGCATTGAACAGCAGAAACAAACAAATATAATTTATTGGGAGGTCTAAAAACATACACAAAGTTGTCCAGATATTTATTTGGAATTATATGTGGGTCTCTTGCCCCTTACCCGAATTCTAAAGTCCTGGATCCTCATAGTGAACAAAAAGTCGGAATGGCGGCGTGCTGATTAGGTGCCATATTGGATGCGGCAAAGGCCGCGTGTGAGCGTATTAATGTTTAAAGAGGAGGTATGGTCTAGTCCTTCTTTCATTTTCATGTTGGTATTACAATAAGGGTGAGTTTGTGTAGGAGTCCCTGCGTCCTCTACATAGTCAAGCGACTCTCATACCACGTCCTATTTTTATGTTTATGGTACTAAAATAAAGTGCGAGAGCAGAACGAAGAGAAACATGTTAGATTATCCTCCTGTTTACAAGATCCAGACGACTCTTGGCCTTTTGTCTGAAATCCCCCCCCCACCCCTTGGAGGAGAATTTAAACCTTGTGCCCATAGATATCTGTTCTCAACATGAGACACCTCATTTGTATGCAGTCCTAATGATCTTCTAGACTGCTTCACTCTTTCTAAGGCCATATCTCCATCTGGCACATCAGTTGCTCCTAGTTCACCTTGCTCCTCCAATGACTGCAGTGGCATGCTCTGGATCTGATCAAATGTGAATACAGAGTCATAAGACCTTTCTAGCTATTTTTGATTTGCTCATCCTACCTTAATTAAACCACAACCAATGTCAGGTTGTCTCTTTGCCTTGGTTTCTCCCACTGGCATATTTCATATCATGTCCTCTCCTGCCTGTTTGCACACCATTCTGGAAGCTGATACAGCTCCTGAGACAGCTCCTGAACCTGACAAAATTAAGCATTTCCTTGCTTCAGTCTGACTGCATCCTGCTGCAGCTATACAGTACATCTGTGTCTGGAAGTAAAATACAAGAATGCAATAATATAAAGGTCATGGAAGATGCACACCAAAAAAACTCAACAACATTGAAAATCTTGTGCTTTTCAGTAATCCAATGATTTAGTACTTTTCAAACATGCAGTTGTCCAGCCTGATGTCACATGCTCCAATTAACAACACAAAGCATAGCACATCATGTGCATTTCACAGCATTCTTGAGACTGCACATAGCTTGGGTCATGTTACAGAGTGATCCCACCAAACATCTTGACATCTACACAGTCCTTAAAAGATATCAGATATCAGAGATCAAAACTATTGGAAGGAAGCCCTGAGAAGTTTCAGGCATGGGGCGTCCTTGGACAAGATGAAGATACCTCGCACAAAAAACTGTTTTATATGCTAGTTTTATATGTACGTTTTATATGTTATACCCATTTGCTTGAAGTAGCTGTTAATGGTGTTTCTGTTTTTTATTTTGTTGATCTATTGATGTACACTATGGCCCTCATTCTGACCTTGGCGGGCGGCGGAGGCCGCCCGCCAAAGTCCCGCCGTCAGGTTACCGTTCCGCGGTCGAAAGACCGCGGCGGTAATTCTGACATTCCCGCTGGGCTGGCGGGCGGCCGCCTTCAGGCCGCCCGCCAGCCCAGCGGGAAAGAGGCTTCCACGATGAAGCCGGCTCGGAATCGAGCCGGCGGAGTGAAAGCTGTGCGACGGGTGCAGTTGCACCCGTCGCGTATTTCACTGTCTGCGCAGCAGACAGTGAAATACTTGTAGGGGCCCTCTTACGGGGGCCCCTGCAGTGCCCATGCCAGTGGCATGGGCACTGCAGGGGCCCCCAGGGGCCCCGCGACCCCCCCTACCGCCATCCGGTTCCCGGCGGTCGGACCGCCGGGATCTGGATGGCGGTAGGGGGGGTCGGAATCCCCTCGGCGGCGCAGCAAGCTGCGCCGCCTTGGAGGATTCAATGGGGCGGCGGGACACTGGCGGGAGACCGCCAGTGGTGCCGGTCCGACCGCGGATTTACCGCCGCGGTCGGAATCCCCATTGGAGCACCGCCGGCCTGTCGGCGGTGCTCCCGCGGTCCTCTGCCCTGGCGGTCTTTGACCGCCAGGGTCAGAATGACCGCCTATGTAACTACCCCCATTTAGGGTAGAGTGTTAAAATAATTTGCAGGTGTCCATCCTACACCTGATGCATGTAGTTATTGCAGTGTTGTTTTTTTTATGGAAGTGGGGACCACAAAACTAGAGCTGTAGAGATCAGTTTGATTGGTATGAATCGGATCCTCCCTGCATCAATTCCTCTATGCAATCAGGTATCCTATTTTACAGGTCCCCAAAACACATTGTCACCTGTGCTTGTACTAATTTGAACAATTTTGAAGAAATTCTCAAAATTCCCATTTTCCCCATTCTCATTAGTCTCCTACCTCTCTCATGTCTGCAGAAACCTGAGGCTGACTCATTATTAGTGATTCCAGTATTATGCTCAGGTCCTTGGAGACCTGCAAGAGGCAGAAGAAATCTGGGTGAGTGAGCACATCTGCTTGGGAAATCACAACAGTGAAGCAGATATTTTGTTCTTTACTGTGTAACAGAGTTGCAGTGAATACCGGTCCTTGCAAGGCACTTACAATCTGATATTCATGCTGTAAGAATTACAATAATTAATGAGGAAAAATATGAAATATTAACCCTGACTAACTAGTTTGGTTTTTTCCCCTTCAGTCCTAAAGTGCTGCTCAAGGCCACCTTCTGTTTAATTAAAGTCAGTCCACTCATCTATGCTGTATTGTCACTCTGAGCATTACATTCTGGCTTTTTGATAATTTCATCACAACACTCTCTCTGGGAGTGGATAGCAGTTTGCACACATGCCACCAATGCTCTCAGAGGGAACATGGTGGCTGGTCATTAGCAGGTTGTGCGAGCCTTGAGGTCCTAAGTAGATGCCCATATTCCCCTATTACCATGCAGTTATTCCATATTTCTGATATCTGAAACATGCATGAAAGGCAAAGGTAAAAGTATGCAGAGACTCCCTCGACTTACGCTGCTTGCTATACTTTCACTCCAACTGTGATCGTGATTGAGATACAGATGTCGCTAATATAGAGCTGCAGTGGGAGCCAGGCAGGCTGAGACAAGCATTTGCCAGGATTCCCTCCAAGGTGGTGTTGCCAGAGCCAGCATGGGTGGTAGGCTGTCAAGAGAGTGTTTCGACTGGGGTCTTGGAACAATGTATTACCTTGTCAGTTAAGACAAAACATACTGAATGACTGAGGGGCAGGTACAAGCAATGGCACTGCAGTCAGAATAACCTTTTACTCTAATGGTAAAAGGTGGGCCAGAGAAGTGGTTGACCACTGACTCCTTATCACAAAATAGATGAACAAAGGGCTAATACACAACATAATTAAGCAACAGAATAAATAAAATCAGCCAAGAGAGAAGAGACTTTAAAGGTAATTCTAAACCCGCCACTTAAGTTTCCACAGAAAGTCATACATATGCATTTGAATCAGCGGGGCATAGGCATGAAAATAGGACAGCAACAAGACAACCAGCAAATTGTATGATAAGTTAGTCCACAGTCAAAAGAAACATGGAATTATGGTAACTTACCTCCTAGATATCTGAAAAGAAACATTGAATAAGAATTCTTGCTATCTCTCGACTATGGCTGTGGTCCACATAAGACCTACATCCTCTCTAAATTCTTTCTTCAGAATTGTGGAGCAGAAGAATAATGGCTTAGGGAGTTTGAGGGAAAGCATAAAGGTAATGAAGGGGAGATGAATCTCAGAGCAGACACCAGACATTGCTCATAGCCCCATGGGGGACCCTGTAAATCAAGGCAAACCAGCCACAAAAGAGTATATGGGAGAGATCTACTCTGGAGTTCCCTTAAACAAATGTGAGACACTAATGGGGGTAGTTAAGGAGGCATTGGGAGATTTATTATTAGAAGGAACACCTGTGACCCTAATGCTTAAAACAATGCTGAAAAGTGCAATCCTGACCCTCAGCAAACCTCAACAGAGGTGATCCTTTTGAGATGAAAACTAAGGCCCAGATTTATACTTTTTAGTGCTTGCTAGTGCCATTATTTAGCGTCGTCTGGGCGTCAAAGTTATATGCTGATGCAAGACAGTGGTAAAATCTGGTTAGAGTAAAAAATTTAGATGTTAACCATTGCCCCTTGTCGTAAGGCAAAATGACGGTAACACCGCAAAAAACGACTCTAACCTGTTTTACGGCACATAACTTTGTCGCAAAATGGATATGCACCATTTTAACTGCATTAGCGTCAACTTCAGATGCTAATGGAGCAAACAGTGCAAAGGAGAGGCAAAATGGACCCAGAAAGACAGGAGAGACCCTAGGGTGACCCCATTCAACCAGGAACCAGCCAGGAGGACACACAAGTCCCATGGGAGAGAGAAGAAAAAGAGAAAGTGTAGTTTTAGTGTGGAGGAGCATGAAATACTTGTGAGAGAGGTGATGGAGCACCCACATCAATTCTTCAACACCTCCAAATTGTCAATTGGCAGGAGAGAGGCAATCTGGCAGCAGATAGTTGACAAGGTCAACAGTGTGTCAGAGGTGAGGAGAATCGTAACTGAGTGCAAAAAATGCTGCCATGATTGCAAGTGAAGGGCAAAGGAGAAAATGGCAATGAACAGAAAGGCAGCACTGTAAACTGGAGGTGGAAGTCCAGCAACACAAGAGGACCTGGATGAGATGGAGGAAATCGTTGCAGCAGTCATCCCGGAGGAGCTGGTCACTGGACTCGTAGAACAGGACAGCCAGGACTACCATGAACACCAAAAATGCAGGGTAACTTGCATGGGGGAAATTAATGCAAAAGTGCAAGAAGGGGGAGGCACATAGGACACACTCAATGCATGTCAAAGAAGCACAGAGAGACACATTGCACATGAATCAAGTTGCACCATTCAAACGTAAGTAACACATGTACATACCAAGCCGATAGTGCCATGCACCACAACACATATACAACCTGGACATATGTCAATCACCAGGGCTACATACCTACATGTGCATATGCAGCACATAGGATGGAAGGCATGTCTAATGACTGTGCCTCTGGTTGTGTCATCACAACATCCCTTGCATATAGTCAAACAAACCTTACCAACACGACCCAGACATCAGAGACTAGGAAGTCAGTCAATACCATTCCTGGGGTTACGTCATGGTGGTGTCCCTTGCAGTAACACCTTGCAACTGCCTTGCCTCATTGCCAAAACACGTGTGCTGCATCTTACAGCACACAATTCATTGCAGCCTTTCCCAACAGTACCCAGACATGTGCCGATGGCACCACCACCCCACACATTAACAACACATCCACATAAGGCAGCCATAACTCCATCATGCAGAAAGGATGCCCCTCACGGTGCAGGGAAAAGTTATCTGGGCAGGCTCTGGGGAACTAGCAGGGTGGTCCTGTATCACAGGAAACATGCCACTACCCAGTCTAACTAAACTGGTGTAGTGTGGAGCCACACATTTTGACGCTGATCATAACTGTGCCACTAGAGAACATATGTACTACACATTGCAAACTGTAGGTCACAACAAATACAGGCTGAGTCCACAACTACTCTGACAGAACCATGTGAGACACTTAGGAATAGGAAAATAACCACACAAATACAACACATGGTGTATGACTGTGAACATAATGGTGTACAATTTCACATTGACGGATGGGGATGGTGCATAGGCAAGTCTGGTGCTGGTAAGACTACCAGTGTAGTGTACCTTTTGTGGTTGGCAGTACACGGAATGGCGGGTAGAAATCTGTCTGCTCATGATAGCTCTGTGGGGCAGTTACCACAACATTGTTGATGGATCAAATAGAGTCAGTGCCAATCGTGGGGTGCATTGGGTGTGACAGGACATGCTGCTCTTAGCCATGCAAATCAGGCAGTAGAAAGAGCAAAGGGGCTGGGCATGGGGCCCCCTGCACTGTCCATGCCAGGTGCATGGGCTGTGCAGGGCACCCATGAAAACACCACACCACATCACCACCAACTTTTGCATGGGGGTTCCACTGCCATGCAAAGGTTGGTGGAAAAGCGGAAACATACCTGGAGGGTAGCGCTGATCCTAATAATGGTCTGGTGTCACAAGGTAGGTGGCATTGCCAGTCTGTTAGCTGCTGGCAACCTGCCAGTGCCAGGCCATTGGTCCATGGGGCACTGTGCCACTACCACCTGTACTGTTTGGGGTGGTCATATAGACAATGGCAGTCAGGTGGTAATAGGACTGTCGGACTTGTAATGAGGGTCCATGTATGCACCAGTATGACTACCTGCAAAATCACCATCAAATTAGCTCAAGGCCCTGACCTAAGTTCAACTTTAGTTAACTGACTATGTCCATTAATTATTTTGCCATCAGGCACTGTCATGTAGAAAATGATGTGCACAGCAACAAATAATAGCCATACTGGCCGTCCCTGGGTCCACCCCTGTGCCTGTGTCAATTTAGCAGCACTGCCACAATGTTGCATCTCTTGCATGATAGTGCAAGGATGGCTGCATTGAGGGGGAGATCATAGTTGTTTAGGAAGGAGCACCTTCCATCACAGAAAGAAACTGAAATGGAAATCTGCTAGGTCCATGTGTGCTGTGCAATGTAGCACACATACACATACATCAACATGAGGAGCAATCAAAGGAAAGAACAGTATAATGTCTTGGCAGTTCCGGGTGGGGATGGAGACTGTGGCAGCCAGCCTAGAGGGAATATGCATGTGCCTCGTTACGGCCAATTAACATACTGCAGCCAAACAAGGCACACACTTCCCACTGCATGGAGTCAAGCAGTGTCTGAAGGACATAGCTGCTGCCGTGAGGGAGAGGCCACAACAACTGCTCTCCCAGACTGGCAGCAGCATGATTGAGAACAAGCTGGACTCCATGCACCGGAAAGTGGCCTCCCTCAGGGCAGACATGGCTGCCTACCATCGGGATGTTGCTGCTATCCTGAAAAATCAGCAGCTCCTTCTTGCTGCAGTGATGCCATATGTTGTTCCACAAATGGCAGCTGCTGGGAATTGGAATTCCACATCTTCAACCACTAAAATGCGTGTGGCCCCCTCTACACCCCCACCATCACCACCAAGGGCAGAGAAGACACAACACACATCGGAGGATGACGATGTGGAACAGATCAGCTTTACTTGTAAGAGTTCCTGGTAGCAACAGCCCATGCCACATAGGCAGTGTTCCCCTTTGTCCTGTGCTTGAGATCATGCCAGTGTTAGCACAGTTGGATATGCGCACTCTTCACCCACACACTGTTGACCTGTCTGCTAAGGACTGTCATTGTCTCTCACTTACCAAATTGGCAATTTTTGTTCCTCACCATTAACAACACTTCACCCAAGCATGTCCCATGACGTCCCTCAAGCCTGGACTTGTTTTGTGTCACGATTGTATGGATTTCACAAATGAGGTCACTGACCTGGATATTGTAAATATCACACTACAAGACTTGTAAATAAACACCTCCTACACAATCAGCATGTCTTTGTGTATTGTGATCCATCTACTAAGCTTAGTAATTGTGATGTGTGTATCCATGTCATTGGTCACAGAATATCAGTACAAGAGTGCAGGATTGTGGGGGCACAGAGCTACACACAAGGTCCCTAACATGACAAATGTTTATTCTTGTCTCATCCCCTACAAGCAATTCACTGAGTATGTCACAAATGAAGAACACATGTATGCTTCACTCACTATATACGGCAGGAATGGCTGTACAACACTTCTAGGTCAATAATGTCAGCTGGGAACACATTAGTGTGAGTCAAAGGTACCTAACCTCATTAGTGATTGCCACTGGTCAGTTTTGCAGGATAGAGTTCCCATTTAGGCTGTTGTCAGATGTGCCACAGTTCCCAACATTCCTACACAGGACCCCAACACTGACAACTGAAATACCACACCTACCACACCTACCTGTCCAATACAAAGTAAACTTAGTCACCTTGAGAGGTGGATACACTCAATGGCAGATGCCTGGACAAGTAGATGTGCTGTTGCTGCCTAGGTGACTGCTCAGTTGTCAATGGGTGATGCACATGTCAAGAGATGTATTCGGAGGCAAGACGGAATCCCTAGGCCAACACAATCAGCACAGTGCACTCATGGGAAGTCCCTGAGACACAAGCATATGCAAAAGTGTTTATTAAAACTTCAACTAACCTAAAACAAATTACAAAAAAACTACCCTATCATAAAGTAACCTATCCTAACTATACTTATCCAACACCTAAAGCTATCTACCTTATGCTAAACTTAACTTACACATTTAACACCACACTCTAAACATTGCCCCCCCACCCTTCTTAAGTTACAAGACAAATGCAGGACAACATATACTAACGCTACACATATACTAACTAATAAATATATATATATATATATATATATATATATATATATATATATATATATGTATGTATATATATATATGTATATACATGTATATATATATATATATATATATATATATATATATATATATATATATATATATATATATATATATATAAAAAACATAGATACCCTGACATGACCGCACACCCACAAATTAACACATAATAAGTAAAAGACCCACCCCACTCAAATACACTTATCCTATCTAATCTACATACCTACACTAACCTAACACTAACCCCCTAAAGCCCACAATAAAATATATTAGAAAATCAGAATGGAGAGTACAGAACTTGGAGGTGGTAGATCACATCTGAGTCAAAGTTAGGCCTTCTTTAGTATTTTTTTAATTGTATTTCAACATCTTAGTATTGGCGGCTACATCTTCCTTCAAGCTGTCCAAATGTTTTAGTACGAGGGATACATCCCTCTAAAGATCCTGCAGCAACTGTGTGGCAACGGCAGCAGGTGGTGTGGGCTGTTGCGCTGATGTGGTTACAGTTGCAGCCGATGTTGTGGGTGTGGTGCCAGCTGTGCCCCCCTGCACTGCTGATGAGCTAGAAGTCTGCTTAGCCTTTTTAGGCAATGTGGGGACCCCTTGTAGGAATGCCTGCCATTCCCCTGTTGCCTTCACTGCACAGAAGCAGTAAGCCATGTGTATGAACCCAGACTCCACTTCCAGAATGTGGCGGTACCTCACTGCCCTCTTCTGAAAAGCACGCCGCTCATCATTGGTCATGTTGCCAGCTGTAAAATGGAGACAAACAACTATCAGTGTCAGCATTGTGTAGAGTCTGTACAGATAAGTAGCTTACACTGCAACATCTAATGACACATGCACTCCAACTCACATTCCAGAAAAGACAATGACACTAATAAATGTAATGCCAACACTGCCTTTGCATCATATTGCTGATGCTAAAGCAACGTAAACCTACAAAATTAACCAAAATTTTGGAAGTGTGTACCGCTTTTGCGTAAAACTAATAATGCAAAGATGGCGTTAACTTTACATAGATCAGGCCCAAACTTCCTCATCATCTGTGCCCATTTCCAACCATATATCACCAGTAATTTGGACATGTCATTGGGGGATGGGATGCTGTTGGTAACCATAAGGGGTCAGAACTGATAGATACACATGCACGTCTGATCAATATGACTGTCCCCTACACTGTGAATATTACATCTACCTACAAATTTGGCATTCCTTTCCCCCTGAGCCGAAGGGGGGATGGCCATGCGATCCATCATCTCAACTGTCCTGGTCATCCATCAAGGTCTGCCCACTCATACATGGAGTCAAGGAGTGGACCATATGTTAGGAGGGCTGCCAACTAGGAAGCTGGTATCCATAGGTCTACCACATCTACGTTCATGTGTACAGGTGAAGAGACCCATCAATACTGGTTCTGCCACTACTATTCCTTTCACATCCACTTCCATGGCAGCACACGTTTGGCCTTGACCTGCCTGCAAGCCAATTACATTACACATCAGTGAAACATACATGGAGTGCAAAAGATGGAGCGCCATGCTGGGGGACAATTGCCAGCCCAGTCCTCAATCTTCATGACATTACAGGGTTGCACCAAATTAGGTTCAATATGGTGCATCTTTGTGTTGTGAGAATGATAGAGTGTGTCAATGCCAATTTACTCACAACTTTGCACTCTGTCATTCTTAGTCATATATTGCCCTACATGTGGCTTGTCATCACCTTGTGTACACAATGCTGGCCATTGTGCACCACAAGCCTCACATGACCCTCTGTTGGTGCTTGGGGATCCTTAAAATGGGCCATAATGTCACCATCCAGCCTACTTTGATGTCTGATTATTGGACAGCTCATCATATCTGGCATTGAATTCAACACAAATGACTGTCTCACACCAAACCCTGGGCTACTTCACAGGGCACACATTATCACACTTACTGGATACATCTGTGTCTTCAAAATGTGCCTCTTCACCAATCGTTTAGGGGCCTGGTCCACCTGTAAGACATGAATGGTAAACCATGCTTAGTGTCAAATCATAGTCACTGCGAGTGGACAACAAATTTCAATGTGAACTTGTTGAGAGGAGTGACTTAGGGCCATATGTACCACCACATTTTCCCATAGACATAGAATGGGTAAAACCCTTTGATACATCTGGCCCTTAGTCATCCTAGTTGAAATCAGTGCAACAGACACAGCACTGCAGTCATACAATGACACAGACACTCAGGTGAGTTAGAGACACACATTTGAACACCAATACTGAGCCAGAGACTCCTATAGTGGTACACCCTGCAACATGCATATGTGGCATTGTCATGCAGCTGTCTGTGGGCACGCCGCCTCCATTGCCAAATGGAACTGTTTGATCATGTATTTTCCATCTGAGGGCTATGCTATGGTTGTAGAAATGACAGGACTATTGTCACACCCATGGCATTTCTGCCTGCAACAGATGAAGGTAACAACTATGTCATCATCATAGCTCCCAGACACTCTACTATCCTGGGATGTTGTGGGTATTGCAGGAAGTTGGGAATTTGCATTACACATCCTGCAATGAAAAGAGTTAGATGTGTGTGCCATCACAAGACAGACACACTTAAGGAATTGCCATGGCTGTGGACTAATGTGCAGTTGATTTGTCTACCTGCACATTGACTGCATTGTGACATGTATATATTGCAAATAGTGGTTGACCTGCCATTGTTGTCATTGTACAGTATTGTCAATCCAGTGAGGGAGAAGTACATGAGCATAGACATAGCTTTCAACACAGACACACTTGCTCTCTGGTCAGAGGATGCACCTTAAGTTGCAGGTTAGTGAGTAATGTGGCAGAGATGGAGCTGATACACTGGAACCTCATACTGTCCAGGCCAGTGGAACAGACTCTGCACATGAGTGTGGTATGGGGGCAGTAGAGGCGGTCTGTGACAGATCATGAACTGGAATATGGAACTGCCAGTAGTCTCTTCCCAATTCATATTCAATCTCCCTTATATGGTCTTGCCCAATGACACAAAGGGGGCAATAGAACAACAGTGGTGCAGCACCTGGGACTTGAGTAATGAAAAGTGAGAGCTGCCTTTGCATCATTTTCCATAGCATATGCAACGCTAATTTACAAATAATGTGCTTGAGGTTAATTTTGTGCTGCTAATGGGTCAAACAATGATGCACGGGGGGCACTACCCTCTCATAATTTCGGCCCCTGGTGCTGCCCCACATGTTCTGTGACCCTTAGCACACCCCTGACAACACCATGTGTGGGCCATCTATACAAAACAGCACAACATGGTATGAGGGGGAGTTGTGTAATAAAAACATGACAATACCCTGGTGCTTTGCAAGACTTATGACTCAGGTACTCAAGCTTGTGATAGAAATGTGGCTGAATTTAAACTCTGCAATGATCATGCATGGATTCATTCATGACTGATGTGGCAAAGTTGTCAAATGGTATCAAATGCCCCATATTCATTGCCCCCTAAAGGCGGGTAAACCTCCTTTGCTAACATAATGGCTTGGGCAGGGGTCATGTACATGAAATGTTGACAAAGTTGTGATATGCATGCATTGCGCCACTTTGTTGACACAATCCAGGGAAAATATGGTAGGCTGGCGGTGCCTTGGCCTTTCGTACATGACACTATGCTGGGGTACAGGTGACGCTTTGGGCTCTGAAATGTGTGTCTTCGTGATGTTAGTGCAGGACTTATCAGACATCTGACCTGCATTGGTATCATTGTTGGACATGTGAACTCCAGGCCTGAACTGGTGCAGATACGCTTTATACTGTTTGTATACAACCTGTCCACAAGCATTGCATGTAGCACTCCAACTCCTCTGTTAGTGTCATTCAAGAGCAGTGAATAGTATGCCAATGGGAGACAGCAAAATCAAAGGTATATAACCACTTATAACACTACACACACACAAGTGAGAGTGATACTGCAGAAACATTGACATATGTTGTAGAGAGATCCTATTATATGAGGAGATATCAGGAAAACCCCGCAAAACACTTATCATAGAGGGAATGCTATGAGAGATGTATTGGTGAGAAATGGTGAGAAGTGGCATGAGACAGAGAGAAAAGAGTAACACCTGGTTAAATCAGAGAAATGTTTTTTGTAAATGTTTGAAATGCAAAGCACATAAAAATGATGAAAACATCAAAACAGTGGTGATAGGAGGTAAAACAGTTCATAAGATCAGGGGACTATATACCTGCAAAAGTAAATATGAAATATATATATATCTTGAAATGTAGTTGCACGGCATATCCATGAGATACATGGTGGGAATGCCAATGATCCAAAATATAGAGTGATTGATGGAATATCAAAGGATATCAGAGGAGGAGATAGAGAGAAGAAGTTGAGGATTTTAGAGTCGAGGTATATAGTAGCCCTTGACATTAATGGACTTAATGGGCTTAATAGCAGTGAGAAATGTATATACATCTTAAATGATAAGAATATATCTATAGTAACAAGACCATTATTATGTAGGAGATGTAAGAGATAATGATTATATTTTAACCTTTTTTATTTAGTCTGGTGAGTGCAATCAATTAGCGACTTTAATGGAAAAAGAGTGAGGCCATTACGGCATAATAAGCATAGATTTGGCCATGGATTGCCATAAGCACTTGCGTAGTGAAGAAATAAATTGATTCGCATAGATTAGCCGGAGAATGTATGAATTCATAATAGGCTTAATTGTACAACTATCCTTGTCATTATGTCTTTGGATGTTTTTACGAACAAGAATTTCTAAAATAAAGAAAAATTGTGAATGATAATAGGTACTCATGCAACATATATTTAGAGCCAGATATATAATGTAATGTCATTGTTTATTAACAAGAATAGAAGTTTTTTTGATTTGTGAACATTTGTCGATGTGATCATGTGACGATATGTAAAGCAAACAAACATGGCACTGAACAGGTTGACAAAGGCAGCAATGCCGAAACGCGTTCCTGTTGTATTTGGTTAAATAAAAATATTATCTACGCATTTGCTTGAGGAGTGCCTGTCTTCCTTCAAGAAGGAGGATATATATATATATATATATATATATATATATATATTCCTGCACAAAAAAAATCCTTAGAACCTCTTAGAGGCATATTCTTCTTTCTCTGTGTGCTGAATGTGCGCTGCAGAAGTAACAAGGACAAATAAAGGTCTTTCTTCTTGTTATGGCTCAGTCAGCTAGGTGTGTCTTTTTAGGGCAATCCCAGATTTACAAGTCTTTGAAAATCTGGGCTTGCATCAAAATGCATGCATCGATGCATTAGAATACCCATGGTCCTTCCTTGTAATGTCTACCGATGTAAAGTAACACAAGGCAGATCTTTGCGCTGCATTGTGTTACTTTGTATTTACTAAAGCATACAAAGCCAGGCAAAGTGTCTTTGTGTGGCTTAGTAAATGCCACAAATTATTTTGATTTTGGGCTGTGCCATAGAAGTGACACATCCTTGATGCAAAATCATAGTAAATCTAGGCCAATGTTCCCAAATTCCACTCCAGTTGAAGGTTCACTCTCAAAAACACAGCTGATGCCCCACCTTCAAATAAAGATAGGAGCCAAGTGTTGGCAGTATACTGGATGTCCCATTGCCAAACAATTTTAAATTCTGCCTTTAGACATTGCTAGGCTCTTTCTAGTTAGTTTTAAACAGCATAAAATGCTCAGCACCGATCCTCAAGTGTCCTACCATCCCTTACACTGTTTCACACTATGGCCCATTTTTAAGAAAACGTGGTGATGAGCCACTTTTTCTGCCCCCCTACCAGCACCTAACGACACCATGGTTGCAACGTTTTATTATACAGTGCACCATGGCGGTTGTTAGCACAATAGCATCAACATTTTTGACGCTATTGTGGCGCTTTGTTACACTAGCATCAAAAATGTTGACACTAGTGTAGCAAAGTGCAAGGAGGCCCATAGGCTTCAATGGGAGCATAATTTAAACATCCACTCTGAGCAGGCATTATAAATGATGCTAAAAAAGCCACAGTGAAATCTGTTGAATTTCACTTGCCATTTTTGTGGGCCTCCTAGCTCAGGAACGCCCCCTTGCATACATTATGCCTTGTGCAGTCATAATGTGGCGCAAGGGTTTATAAAGTGTCTCAATGCATGCATGGCACCACTTTGTAAATATGGCACGTGCAAAAAGTCACCTTAGTGCTGCCTTAGCATAAAAAAAAAATGATGCCATTGCGGCACTAAGGTGGCGTGTGGGGCTCTTAAATTTGCCCCTATGTTTTTACCTCTTCTCTTTTTGTATGTATTTATCGTTCTCTGATCATGTTTACTATGCATCTTGTTGGAATGAACGTCACTTCACTGCCTTTTCAGCAAAGTGTTTAACTTTAAAAATACTGACAATCAAGTATAATAATGAATACAATCTCTGATGATAAGCAGAGGGGCAAAGAACTACTTAATTGTACAATAGTTTTAGATTTGAGAGTCACCGGATGGCAACATGGTTCTATTCTAGTTATTGTTGCATGCCTGAACCTGCCTTTGCTCATTATAAAAAATGTGATGTTGTGCTCCCTAGTTTATATTACAGCTCGGGGCATGAGGTGCAACCCTACTATTTAGTATTTTGAAACTGGAATCATTAGCGGTGTGTTAACTTACCAAGTATGCACACCACTGCAAAACATTCTGTAGCAGAGGAAGCAGGGGTGAATTGTTTGGTGAGGGTAACATGGAGCAATGTAACAACATAATTTCCCTAAATATAATACTCGCTCGAGTAACATGAACATTGCATCTTCTTTAAGCCTTTGTCCAGATGCCAATCAAAGGGATTTCCAGAGTGCTTAGCTCATTAACAGAATCGTAATAACACCTGCCCCGTTGTTTCGGCGAACAGCGGGAAGCTGTTTTTTATCCCGTCTTTGGAGGGACATGCAGCAAGCTTTACATCCTTTTAGCTTGCCTGTTGGCCGGCCAAGCACTTAAACTAGACATTTTTTCTAAAGACTTGGCAAAGCCTGAAGGCCTTTTACGTTGAAAGCAATGCTGGCATGAGAAGCCTCGATTTCCATTCATAAGTCTGCGTGCGGACAAGCTTACTACTTACTTTTGCAGTCTGGTGCTATCACATTTGAAAGATGAATACTTTCATTGTGTTATCTTAGTTTACTGCTTTGAAATTCGGGCCCTAGGTCCCTTTGTTGCTCTCTGCCACCTTCTTTAAAACCCACTAAACTGTATGTAAAATAATACTTTGTTAGCAGTCCAAGAACTCCAAGAGCTCTGGTCCAAATCTATGAACTCTGCATCAGAATGATAAATTGTATTGATTTTTTCAAGTGCCTTCTGTCAGATTGAACACAAAGTGGTAGACTGTCTCCTAGACTGCAGATACATTATTTGTGTAATAACTTCCGTTTTGAGATTTTTGCACGCTTTGTCTTCTGAATTTTTCCAGGAAAACATTTGCTTTAATACGGCCAAAAGTCAGTGAATGAAGCTGTATTAACTGATGCCACTTGCATCATATAATATATATGCATGCACTATTTGAGTCACTGCAAATGTGGAGCTAGTTCTAATGCATGGATTGATTAGCATGTTAAATTAATAATGATGAATGCAGTAGCTATGCTTTTAGCAGTCTCCTAATGTAAAGCTTTCTTCTTCAGCTCACACATGCATATATCACGTGGTTTGTGTTATGTGTTCAAATACATGCACAAGGGTATATCTACTTATGTGTGTATATATCTATATATATAGTATATATATATATATATATGTATATATATATATATATGTGTATATATATATATATATATATATATATATATATATATATATATATTATAGTTAGAAAATAGAATTGAAAAACCACTGAAAAAACAAAGGTTACAGGGACGTTACATTTAGGTTAAAATTTTACACACACAAAACTATAGAAATTCAACAGTTACCATTATACTTATCTCAATAAACTATAACTTGAGACTTAAGATAGCTATAACTAGCGCCCCCACCATGCACAGTTTTGTCATCACTAATTGTATTCCAAATGTTGCAGTTATATTATTATATTACTGATGTAATATGTGGGGTGAGTAGCACTGCATGGTGAGGGTGTGAGTTTATAGATATCTTAGGGCATGGGTTAGGTGCCATAACTGTAGATAGATAGTTAGATAGATAGATATACCTGCGTGTGCATGTGCCCACAAATATGGAGTGGTGGGCGGAGCTTGCGGAGTTGTACACTGGAATTCGGTGGAGTTATCTAAAAACACAGTGAAATTCCACCCAGTCCTAGGAATAGTGAAATAGATTTCCTGTGCCCAGGAAGGAGTCTTTCGCTCCCAGGTGATGTCCCTCAGGCATGTCTCCCACTGCCTCCCAGGGTCCAAAGTGGTGTTTGCAAGCACCAAGATGTGAGCTCAGCATTCCTCCCCACCGGTGGGTTACTCCACTCCTTTGTGTCTGTGTTCTGTCTCGCCAGGCCCCTCAATCTCACACCTCCTTTCATTGGGCTGTGTTTTTAAGGGATGCTCTGATGCATCAGGCAGGCAGATGCTTAGAGACAGCAGAGTTATTCGGGTAGGGACTTTTTAGCCTTGCCCCCCTCTACTCTGACTCTCATTCATACTGTACGCTACCACCTACTACGTATAAGCTCACTATCTGCTTTCAATAATTGCAAAGCGTTGAAAGGCAGCGGAATACACAACAAACACTGTGAAAGTATACAAGTCAGATTAAATGTTTTTAAATTCTCGCTCACTTTTAGTGGCAACATTATCACTAAATAGGACAAAAACACAAAATGTAACTCTTGTGCACTGTGGTAAAAAAAAACAGTACAGCTGCCTCCCTCACAGCACCTGCGCAGATGATCTTGTTCTCCCAAACAGCTGCGCCAGACACCTATGCTGGACTGCCCGATTGAGAAGATGAATCACTCCCTGCAATTACAATTTCCCTTAAATGGGGTAGTAAAGAGGACACTTGTCCTCCACTTAATTCATCCCAATGTACTTTATCAATCTTCACCTTAAAGGTCTCAACACGATAAACCTCACTGCCGAACAAATTCTGGGAGTCATCTTGGAGTTTGGATGGGGTGGTTCTCTTTATGTGGAAAGTGATTTCGGATTGGAGATTTGGTGGTACCTCAACCAATGCTACAGCAATACTTAGAAGATCAAAGTGCTCATAGGTTGTTAGGGTCCGCACATGGACTCTGTGGTGTCTTAAAAAAAACTGATTAGAATTGCCTTACTTACCTGGCGGGCATTGTGTAGTATCAGCAGGCTTATTATTATTATCTAAAGTAGATGTGTTGACCAAAAACCTGGTTTTGATGGTGATAACAGCCTAGTGTGGATGTCCTGGTCGTATTGTTACCAAAATACGTTTCTGGTACTCAGCAGTAATTGGGTCAGTAGCATGGCAATTCCAAGAACAGTGGTGTGGTATCCTGAGAGTTCTAATTCCCTGTATGAGGTTTGAGCTGGTGTCTGGCGGAAAGCTGAGCTATAATAATATAGCTGGCAGAGTTTTTTTGCCAAAACTCTGTGAACTCCACCACCGGAGGGGAGTTCACCGCCCACTCCTAATAATATGCTTATGTGGTCACAAGCATGCAAACACACAGAGATACATTTAAAGAAATGTGCAAATGAAAGCAAAAACAATCTGTGAATATAATATGCATTTTATCAAATGCAATGAACTCATGTTTGAACCCTGGTTTTGACAAGTGAAGAAATCTCAGTTTATTATGAAAAACGTGGCTGAAGGCTGCATAAGATATAACTGTCTGGACTCAAAATGGAAAACATTTGAAAAGGCAATGAGTTGGAACTCAGCTGTTAATGTCTGTCATGTTGGACTAACTACAGATTTTGGGGCCATATGTAGACAAAATAGGAATTGTGATTTCCCAATACAGGAGAACTTAAAAACTTCAGATAGCTATTCCTAATGAGGTTGCAAATAAACCAACCTCATGAATGTGAAGTAGGTCGACATTTCCGACTCATTAGGAATTATAGTTCCTGGAATGCTGACCTGCTGGGATCAGCAGACCACCATGTTTGTGATTGCTGTTTAATAAGGCAGTCTGTTTTTTACATGCAGTCCATTTTCCTTAAAGGACAACTGGATGTTTAAAAACAGAAAATTACATTTAAGTTTCATTTCGTAAGAGTAGTCATTGGTGCTTTGGACCATTGCCTGCTCTGAAAAGATTTTTGTTTCATCATTAACAAACAGGAAAGGTCCTGTGGGGATCTTTTCCTATTTTCAAATGGTTACCTCCACCCTTGATGTGTCATAAAAAATGAATGTTTTGCAGCTGTAATTCGGTTGCAGATCATTCAAACAAAGCACTGCAATTTGGAATTTCGAAGGTACACCCTAAACATGCCCCTTGCAATTACCGAATTGCTAAACACAAATTGTGCTTCGGTAATATATTACCGAATTGCAATTTGTGTTTTGTACATATGCAAAAGATTTTTTGCAAAAATGCTTCTTTTTATATGGCCCTTGATCTCTAAATTACTTAGATTGCTTTCTGCCTTCAGTTGTGTAGTAAAAGTATATCTCAGCACAGGGTTTAGTTAAAAAAAAAATCCTGCTGCCGTTGTGTGCATTATTGCAACATGAGAAGACAATTTGTTGATAGAACCCTTCTTTCATTCGCACAGCCTTTTGATTACAAGCTCAACTCTAATTTTTCTAATGTTAATAAGAAGACGATACATTTTTAAACAAGTGTATTTTTTGTGCATTTATTGATATGGGGAATAGATGGCAAAATGTGTGAAGGGCATTCTTTATACTACACGTGGAGATACTTTAAATTTTTAAATGTTGTTGCACAACATGAGAAAGGAGATTAGGCAGTGAGCGGATTCTCTGAGAAATACTACAACCAGAAAACCTGAGGGTCTTTAACATTGATGTAAATCTTCTTTATTTAAAATCTTGTATTTCTTAGTGAACAGTTTAATGGTTTATTTTTTCCTAGTTCTAATTTTTCATCAGTTTTGAATCTCCACGCACGCTCCTCTCCATTATCCACTTGCACTTTTTAATTAAAATATAGGGTTTTACGTGGGATGAAAAAACTGGAGGGTCTCTGAAAAGGGGATGGCCCGTGCAGTTAGAAAAGTGGTTTAAAAATGCAAATCATATTTTTTGGATTCCTATAGTGTGGCACCCCAGTGGTATTTTAATTCATTTGAGCTTTCTGTTATTGCATCCAGATATAACACAACAACTGACATACAACGAAAGCCAGCCTGGCCCATTGACTTTGTCAGTGGTTGTCTGTGTGCTCTATGAGGAGATGCCAAAGATTGTACAACCATGTATTCTGAATGCTAGGTGCAGCAAGAAATGTACACTGCCAAAAGCATGAACACCAGCTCTCTCTAATATTGCTTTCATAAACACCTGGAGGGGACTCAACTGAAAGTAAGCACTCCTCAAGAGTAATATGCTGAATCAAAAAAATACAAACACACAGCCCCCTTGCTATAGCTGACACCCTAATGGAGTGCAAGAGTCAGTAAAACATGTAAAATATAAACTGTCACAAAACATTGATGTAAATTACTTAAACATGTTAACTGCTCAGAAACCTGTAGTATTTTCCCAGTAAAGTTATGGTCATAAATATGGAGCCTAAAAGGGACCTGTTTTAATATCAGTACTAAGATAATACTGGGCATTAGGCCCAGAGGGAAACTGCCCACATAAAGTCCTGTGAAAATATATTTATATCAGTGGATGTTTGTCAGTAGCCAATCAAGGATGCCACGGGCCCTGGTGCAAGCAAGGAATATGGCCCCTTTCACAACTGTCTGGCTAGTAAAATACAGTAATTATTAGAGCTCAATTGGTCTCTCAGGGCTCTGGGCTCTGGTGCCACTGCACCCATTGAGGCAATGGTAGCTAAGCCCTGCTCTTTGTCAAGTAATGCACCTTTCTATTTGCATTCTTCCACTTATTTTATTTACACACATCACCATCCCCTATGGAAAATTGTGATTTGTGTGTTATTTTATACCAGCAGTTTTGGAATGCTTGTGCTGTAAAGTAACTATAACTCTCCACCCCACCACGCACAATGTTATCATCAAGGATGGCATGAGTGATGTAATATGTGAGGCAGATAGGGTAATGAGCAATACGTGATAAGGGCGTGAGTTATAGTTACGTTAGAGCATGAGTTATAGTTATTTGAGATGACTATAACTGGTGAATTTCAATGGTTTTGTTAATTTGTAAATTTAAATAGTAAGGGCCTGATTAAAAAAGAGAGCGCACTATGCGGAGTCTCTGTGCGGCCCCTTGCAGTCATTTTTAATTAGTCCCAAGGAGGTGGTGACTCCTGGAATCAATGCAGCCCCCTTCTAATAAATAAATAAGGCCATAGGAAGGTGGTAGAGGGAAGAGGCATAGGAGGGGGCCCTATGTGCCCCCTCCTTTTCTTTTCATACAGGCATGCCCCAGGACCTGGCCCACAAGAGGGAAACATTGTTAACAACTGTGGGTGACAGCACTATTTTTTTTAACATTTTTACAGGGATTTTCATATCTGTTGTGATTTTACCTGTGAAAATAAAAATAAAAAGAATTTAGCTGGGGGGGGGGGTCATAGAGGGAGCCCAGCACCAAGGCACCTCACAGGTCCCCCCACCCCAGGAGCTGTCACCTCTCTGGAGCAATGAAAACTTATTGGCATGCAGTGGGCCATGTGGTCCCTTTGCCCCAGGAGTCCACCACCACCCGATGCAAAATGCTATTGCAAAAATAGAGTGGTTCCTGTGGACATAATCGGGGACCACCACCTTCCCGTGGCTCAAATAACAATAAAGCAGAGGGTCTGTATCTGACCCCCGGCCCCATGGACCACCACCTCCTGGAGCCAAATTTATAGATGGAGGGGCCACATGGCCCCCCTTGGAGCATAGATGACCCCGGGTACCACCACCCCCAAGTCCTGCTCCTGCTAACTCCTGAACCTGGCAGGTCCCGCCAAGAAAAAGCAAACATAACTCTGCTTTCAACAAATAGGAGCTGTCAAACTGCTCCTGTTTGTTGACAACTATCATGCGATGAAGAAAAAAGATTAAAACAATGCTCCTGTATGCAGGGCAATACTATTTAAAGCAGCTCCCATGTTGTGGAGCAATGCCAACCCCCACAGGAGACAGAAGCTGGTGGGACTACTGAGGCCTTGAGGCTCCCCCCGTGGTCCCCATAGGTTTTCATTGGTGCCCTGGGTGCCATTGTATATATGGTCAGGCACAGGAGGATTGGGTTATGGGAGCTGAAATCGGCCTAGCGAGGGGGGCCACATGGCTCCCTTTCTTTTAATAAAATAAGCATTTGCCCCAGTGAGGTGGTGGTCCCCGGGATCTTTAGGGGTCCTAGTGGCCCCCCATTTAAAAAACTATCACAATGGCCCAGGAAGATGATGGTCCCTGGGGAGAAGGGGTAGGTCCATGTGGCCTCCTCATATTTTTTAAAATATAGCCATGGGGAGGTGGTGGTCCCCAGCACATGCGTGTCCATGCGGCCACCCCACATGTATTTTTTCTATGTTGTCCCAGGGAGGTGGTGGCCCTGGGACCAAGGAAACTCTTGTGGTCCCACTTTCAATAATATTAGAATAGTCCTGGGGAGGTAAGGGTCCTTTTGGTGCAGGGGAGTTCTGTGCTACCTCCCACATTTTTTTATGTTGTCCTGGGGAAGTGGTGGTCCCCGGGAACTGGGAGCGGTCTGCACGTGCCTCCACATAGTTTTTAAAATGTAGCATCAGGGAGGTGGTGTTCCCTGGGGCATGAGGGTCCTTGTGGGCCCCCTATATATTTTGTAAGTTGTCCAAGAGAATTGGTGGTCACCAGGACCTGGGAGGGTCTGCGGGCCCCCCACAAAGTATTTTGAATTGTAGTCTAGAGGAGGTGGTGGTTTCCGGAGCACCAGGGGGGTCCGTGTGGCCTACTAATATATTTTTTTATGTTTTCCAGGGGTGATTTTTGCAGCCACAGGAGGTGGTGGTCCCCGGGCCTTGGGGGATCTGTGCTGCCACCATTAATTTTTGTTTTATTATGTTGTGTTTCATTGTCCTAATGATTGCAATTCAAGACTTTCTACATAAAAGCAGCTGCTTCAAAGAAAATGTATTGATCCAAATCCTGCTTCTGTCTGTCTTTTGCATGTTTGAGACTTGTGTAACTGTGAGAAAGGTGTAAGATCTGTTCCACCATGACTTCCCTGAGAAGTCATAGAGTGTCATGCATCAGGCTGACATAAATAACCTTTACTCTTGAGCTTTCGTGAGGTGCTGCTAGCTAGCTTAGAGGCCAACAGCTATCAGACGGCGTGGGATAAGACTCAGTCACTCAAATGAGGTAGTGCTGCCACCCAAAACCAGTAGTCTTCTCTCATGACAAGAGTACTATGACAATGAAAATCTATAAACAAATACATAACAAATAAAATACTTCTTATTCTAGATAAGCTCTATTTGTATGTTCTCTGGCACACAATATAAATCTGTAGCCACCAAGCCAAACAAAAAATATCTTCCTTATGTAGTGCTGTGCAGCAAAATGGAAAAGTAACCTAGCAGTGAGCTACCCAAACTACCATACAGTATTGGAGGCATGATAAGTGCTCATTAGAAAAAATATATGTAATCTTAATTATCATAACAACGATTGGCTTTCATTCACTTTGGGCCTCGTATGTAGCACAAGCCTACTAAAAGTAGCAAGTAAGCCCAAAATATAAACTAGACTGCATATGTAACATTTCAGAATTACTAAATGTACAACTAAAATACATACTTATGGTTACATAATGATGTAACTCAATAAGTAAATACATAACAAATACATTGGATAAAAAGAGTAAATCTGATTGCCACTCTGTAGTTATAATTAGTATTACCAAACAGGAATTCCTCAGATATTAGCTCCTTAATAACATTCTACCCACTTGACAAATCACCACAAACCTTTCCAGACCTATAGCATTTTCAATATGTTGAGATAATGTAAATTTTTAAGGTGAATCTTTAAGCAAGTGCACAGATAAAAGGGAGTCCCAAAATGCATTTTGCCATTAATGCATTTTCCATAGGCTACTGTATTTGACATAACGCAAATGGCTGAATGGATTTACATTATGGTGGAAAGGTGATGCTTTATGGATACTACAATTAAGTAGGGTAAGACATTTTTTAGCTATAAGGCATTTAAACTGATTAACTTCTGCCACTGCTGTATGTTTGCGGAATTTAATAGAATTTTGTGAAACTACCATGGTACATGGCTGTAAACTTGTTTAAAAGTATATTAATAATATAAATACATTTCCCTACCTATTACCACTTAACATAAGTGGTAATAGGTAGTGACCTACTACTTACCTATAGCTATAGCTAAGACCCTACAAAATAGCCAAAGTGTAGTAAAAGCAATAGGTAGTGCTTTTACACTCTACCCCATTCCATTGTATGCCACTCCAGTCTACGCCACTTGACTGTACTCCACTGCACTTGAAACTACTGCACTACATGCTATTTGTGTCTATGCCACTCTACTGTTCACCACTCCACTCTACGCTGTTCTACTGTATTCCACACCACTGTATACTACACTAATCTATGCCATTCCAGTGTACACCACTCCACTCTAAGCCAGCCCATTAGACACCACTCCACTCTACACTTCTTCACTCTATAACACTCCACTATATGCTAACTTCACTCTATCCCACTCCACTTCTACACTACTTTAGTCTACACCACTCCACTGTACACAACTCCACACTATGCTATTCTACTCTGCATTATTCCTCTGTACGCTTTTCTACTTATGCCACTTCTCTGTACTCCACTGTATGCTATTCCGCTGTATGCCACTCTATTCTACTCCATTTCACTGTATGCAACTTCGATCTTCGCCCCTGTAGTGTATGGTATTCCACTCTTCCTACTCCACTGTACCCCACTACATTGTTTTCTAGTGCACTCTGCCCCACCCCACAATACACCACTCCAGTCTAAACCACTTCACTGTATGCCACTCTACTGTATGCTTCTACCCAACTCTAGCGTGATCCACTTCACTGTACTCCACTGTACTACACTTTATCCCACTCTACACCACTGTAATATACTCCACTCTATGCCGCCCCACTGTATGACACTACACATCTATATGCAACTCCACTCTCAACACTGTACTACACTCTATGACCCTCTACTCCACTCTATACCATTCACTCTAAGCCACTATTCTACACTGTATGACACTCAATGACATGCCACCCTACTTCTCTCTATGACATGCAACTCCACGATATGACACATCCCTCAACTGTATGACACTCTTCTCCACTGTACTCTGCGGTACACCACTTGATACTCAACTCTATATGATGCTCTACTTTGCCTTGCTCCACTCTAAAAACACTCTATTGCACTCTATGACAGTATATGACACCCTTCTCCACTGTTCAACACACCATTCCACTGTACAACTCGCTGCTCCTGTCTACAATACTTGACTCTGCTATATGAGATACCATGCCACTACACTATATAACACTTTACTACACTGTACGATAAGCTACTACACTCTACTCTACTCCACTTGATTCAAATTTACAGTACTACAGTCTATGACAATAGACTTTAAACACTCTCCTCCACTGTGCTGTACAACACTCGAAATAACAGCTCTCCGAGTGATGCACTGGACTCTGTGATTTGAAACACATTTTTATTAAAAATGTAAAAAAAAATAGAATTCAATTAAAAAATCTAAGGTTAAAGGTTAGATTATAGTTCACAAAACTTATTTTCCCTATAGAAACCAAGTTTAAACTACACTTGTTTTAAAATGATAAAGTTATTGTTATAACTTTAATTGTTAGTGGCACTTAAATATATCACTGTGACTCAAACATCTTGGGGGTCATTACGACCTTGGCGGGCGGCTACCACCGCCCGCCAGGCGGTAACCGCCGTGCGGCCGCCAATGCAGCCGCACTCGCGCGGCCCCCATTATGACATTCCCGCTGGGCCGGCGGGCACAAACCAAGTTTGCGCCCAGCGGCCCAGCGGCCCAGCGGGGATGAGGCCGCAACATAGGAGCCGGCTCCTAATGGAGCCGGCGGTGTTGCGGCCGTGCGACGGGTGCAGTTACACCCGTCGCGCTTTGTGAAAAGCTGGCCGGGGCCCTGTTAGGGGGCCCCTGCACTGCCCATGACAGCGGCATGGGCAGTGCAGGGGCCCCCAGGGTCCCCAGGACACCCCTTACCGCCAGCCTCTTCCTGGCGGTGCAAACCGCCAGAAACAGGCTGGCGGTAGGGATGTCATAATCCCCAGGGCAGCGCTGCTTGCAGCGCTGCCCTGGCGGATTATCACTGCCGGGGCTAAAATGGCGGGAAACCGCCAGCCGCGGCGGTGCGACCGCGGCGCTACCGCCGCGGTCGTAATGAGGGACGCTATATTACCCCTGGCGGTGGGAGACCCCCAGGGTCGTAATGACCACCCTTGTTCCTTCAGGAACTGTGGTTGACCCTGACAACTGCCCCCTGCCTTCATGCTAGGTGGTTTACTTAACCCCATGCGTCCCTGAACTCCAGTTATGCTCAGGGAGCTGCCATACTCATCCACACAGGGATTCCCTGGTGCATGTGACAGACAATATGTGATAAGGATGGGAGCTGCACTGACCTCCCGGTCGGTGTCTGCTGCCTCCCCAGCTCCTCTGGCTGATGCTGCCTTTGCCTCTTGCATGGGATGAACTGAGAGTCTCCTGACTCTCAGTTTGAGGCCCTCCTCTACCTGCAGGCTCGTCCCTGCGCCTCATCCTGGTGGTCTAGTGGCCATCACATGTAAGTATTTTCCTTTTCTTTTCTTCTCTCTGTCGCTCTTTCACTCTTGCATTTTCTGCCTTTCTCTATCACCCTGTTGTTTTTCCCTAGTGCTTTTTCCTTTCTCCCCTCTTCCTCTGGCCCCCTCCCCCTGAGAAGCACATTTCCCGCCCTCCCGCCTCACAGCTGACTGCCTCTCCACCCCCTCCCCTTCTTAATGGCTGCCGCACGCAGCGTGTGCACTGCTGGCGTGCCGAAAGCACACCAAATGCGAGCCCGACTGCACCTGTCTGCGTCTGGACCGTGACCACCGCCAGGAACACTGGAGGCTTTCGGTTGAGGTCCCTCCCCCGTGCCTTGAAACCCTCACAGGTGAGCAGCTGCACTTTATAAACATTGATTGATTGAGATTGATTGATTGATGGAGCTCTGTAATAGCCACAGTCACTGTGCACATGCACTCAGCCATCTTAGTCTCAATATATGGCCCAATTCGGACAGCCCAGAGTTCTTTGCAGAAGTATGGTGTCTGATTGCCACCCTGGCCCCCGGAACCATCATCAAGGGGTACCCACTTGATTGTCATCCTTGACCATACTGCAGATCGTTATAGCACCTCCAGACAACCCCAACCAAATGCTGTGGGGCAGCTCCACCTGCTTATGCGCGACAATATCCTGTCTGATGCCTGGTGACGGAAACATGCTGTCAGCTTGGAGGCCCCCTGCCTTACGTCTGACCATGGTACATGGTCCAGGTTCGACTACTGGCTTCTCACCTGAGATGCCCTCCCCTGGGCCACAGACATGGCACATCTACCCCGCATCCTATCCAACCATGCCCCTGTCCTTCTAGAGATGATGCCCCCAATGGCTACCCCGAATGCCTTCATCTGGCATTTATCACCCAACACCCTCCTCGACCCTGTCTTTTGAGACAAAATCTGAAGAGCAATCATTGAATACTACACTCAGAGCGAGGGCTTGGTTGCCTCCCCATTGTGGGAGGCTTTTAAAATCACAGTCTGCAGGCTCTGCATAGGAAAACAGTCAGGAAAACTCAAAGAGATACGAGCTCAACTAGCCAAACCTGGAGGGGGAAATCTGCACCCATAAACTAGACTTCTATGTGACACATAATGTACAGGTCATAGCTACTATTAGGAACAAACTTGCAGCATACTAGGAGGCCCAGAAAGAAACCTGCTATGTCTGCCAGGAAGTGGCTTCGCAGACCTATGGCGAGGATGATTGTCCTGGGAAAATATTCGCAGCTATGGTCAGGAAGCCCTTGGGCAGTGGCCTATGTGGTAGAGCTTGTTCAAGACCTGCAGGTTAGCTACATGAAACCCGTTGACCTGCTACAGACCATGACACTATTTTGTTCCCAGCTATACAGCACAGCGGCAATACCCGATGCAGCGGCCCTGGCCACCTACCTCAACACAATACATCTGCTGTGGATCGATCCTGCCCACAGTTTGTACTAAGTTGCCCTCTTCATGGTAGAGGAGGTGACTCAGGTGATCCAGAGCCTCCTGGGGAATAAAGCATAATGGCTGGAAGGAGTCACTGCATCCTTTTATAAGGAATACAAGGCAATCCTAGACCCTCACCTCCTGGCTGTGTACGAGGACTTCCTGCTGACTGGTGGCTACCACTACCCATATGGGAAGCGGTCATTGTAAAAATACTAAAACCTTTGAAACCCACCAAATGCTGTGACTCATACCACCCGCTGTCAATGATAAAAATGGAAAACAAAATATTTGATAGACTCCTAGCCAATCAGCTACTCCCCCTACTGCTGGATATCATTCACCTGGACCACGCAATGGCTCATAACCTCTGCACGATGGTCGCACTAATGCATGCCATAGATCCTCAGCTGGCAGCAGTCGCTACCTTGCTCAATGCCACTATGGCACTTGACTCTCTAGAATGGCCATACTTCTTTCACCCCTTTCCAGGACTCAGGCTTAGTCCTCGGTTCTTGCTTGATCCACCCACTATATACATTCCTGATGGCATGTCTCTGCATTAACGGCACAACTTCTGCCCCATTCTCAGTTATCCGCAGGACTAGAGAGGGATGTCCCCTATCCCCCGTCCTATTTGCTATAGCGATGGAGCCACTAGCTGCATGGCTGTGACAGCACCACACCCATCGGGACCTCAAGTTTGCCACCAGGAGTATATTAGTGTCAATGCATGTCAATGACATCACATTATATGTACAGGAGCCACAAAAAAATCTGTCCCCCATAATGCTTGAAGTGGTATGGTTCAGCGGGTACTCGTTATCAATACAAACTGGGGCAAATCAAACCGATTCCCTCTCACTTCCAGTATGCAACAATTCAAGTCTGCCTCTGTGTTTCTTCCCAATTGCTGTGCTTTCACAGTAATAATTGCATTCCAATGAAGAGATGAGCTGAAGGTAATGCCGAGGTGATTAAAGTTATGCACCTTCTTCAAAGTTTTCCCCCATCATAACGAGCTTTGTTTTCATATTTGGCTTCCCATATGACATCACATAATTTTTAGTAAGTATAACTTTTGAATCTAGGAAATCCATATAAAACAAAAATGAAGCCAACAACAACTACAGATTGTTTGCTGTATGTGACATTTAAATTGTATCATCTGTGTATAACAAAATAGGTATATCTTGAGACCTCAACTTTGGTTTACTGACCCCATTTATGTAAAAGAGGAAGAGGAAGGGTGGTAAGATGGACCTCTGCCTTATGCCCCTTTGGGAGTTAACTGTGTGGTCTTTTTGCCCTGCAGGCCATAGACGATTGCTATTGATAAATCATCATGTAAACTCTTCATAAGATACAAGTCAGTTTCTACCCCCAGATTTTCCATCATGTGCCATAACCTTGTTCTATTTACCAGGTACAAGGCACTTGTAAGGTCTATGAATTCCGCAATGAGGGTACCCTTCCTAGCCAACACATACTTCCCTGCTATAAGGTATACATTTAACATATGGCTCAACTGTACCAATACCAGGCCTAAAGCCAAATTGAGCCTCCAATAAGACTTTATTCCCAATGGTCCAGGACTCAAATTGCAACAAGATAACTCTCCTCGCAGGTAAATTGTGAACTTATCTCCTCCATAAAACGGCCTAGCTCATCTGCCACTTTCCACATTCTCTGATTGACGATGTTCTGAAAAAAAATAATTATGAGAAAATCAGATTCCATACTGAATGCTTAAAAACTTGAAAAAGGGGGAAGGCCTCACAAGAGTGATTCTGGCAGCACGAAGCTGGATCGACACAAAAGTGGCAAGACCCTCCTTCGCTCTCCCTGCGGGGAATGGGAGGGCAGGTTGTGCTAATGTCTTGTACCCAGTGATGTGGAGTGCCTCTACCATTCATGTTTCTTGACAACAAATGGTGTCATAGGAAGTTGCAAAACCTAACCAATTGGGGTTTCCTATCTTAGTACGAGCACCTGATATGTTCTACGAGATCATACTTAACCACTTGTTCTTCACAAGTGCTATGACTGAACTTGGTGCCCCTTGCGGGCCAAAAATTGGTGGCCCCATCATGTTAGAGACATCATTAAGAAAGACCCCTTCCTTAGTATGCAGACTAATCTCACTTGGGTGGCGCAGTCAGTGTAACATATCGAGGTTATCGGATCATAATGTATGCTCACAGAGACATTATACTCCAGGTGCAAATCAAGGGTAGAGGAACACACCCTATGGGTCTCGGTTGGATTCTCAGCAAGCATGAATGTTGGTTTATAGAAATCAACAAGTGGTTGCACGCGTATACCTTCATGGTTTTTGGACAATGATCTTAAGCACAGGAACACTACCTTGCCTTTTGAAGCTTTAGGTGAGAAACCAATGCAGCCCATCTGGTGGGTATAAATGATGTTAATATTTAAATCCATGTGGACTCCTGATTTGTTCTTTAACCAATGAGCAACTTTCCATTTTAATGTCATGTACCCGCCGCACTAACGGGGGAACATTATTTAATACAATTACGTATGGAGAGAAAGCAGGTGGAAGTTGTAAGCATTGTAGGTGTCCTTTGCTAGGCCAATCTTCTCCTGTAGAACACCCATGGGCTGATCCAGAGATGGCAGGATTTTGCTTTGGAGGGACATTTCTCACCACAATGGCAGCTCTTGCATCCTGACCTGGTGCGAAAGCCTTGAGAGTTCTCTCATGTGTGCATTTGCTGCAACGTGGTAGTGGAACGTTTGTAGTCCGACGGCCTGCTAGCTGGACTGATTGGGCTGGCTCGGTGTCTTCCCCAGTAATCTGGGAGGCAATAGCTGGAGGAAGAGAGGGACTGATTAAATGTTCCAACTCCTTCTTAATAAAGACATAAGTTTGGATTCAAGATTCCTGCCAAAGTTATTTATAGTGGCCTCAGTATTAGACAGGAGCTGCTTAAACAAATCATTCACAAGGATGTAATTCTCTGTATTCTAAACTATTACTGGGTATGTGCCCTTGGTGACTGATTTTGATGTCCCCAGTTTTTGGTCTTTGGGCCAACCTTGATCCGAGTTTATAGGGGTCTGTTCCTTACATCCCTTCTTTTTTCAGCAAGAGGGCTCACTAAAACTGGGGAATCCCCTCTGGTGAGCTCCCCTCCAGGCGGAGAGGTAGCACAGGTGGATGCCTCAATAGATAGTGGATCCTCCCTTTCCGTGTGAAGCACAGCTTCCATGCTATCTGGAAAGACTTTTAGGGGTGGTGGGTCCTTGTTAACGATCATCACCTCTTGATCCAAAGGGGGCTTTTGGGCCTGCTTCTACACTGCATAAATCCTTTCCTCTACTTGGTCAAGTTCTGATGCGATTGCCACCATTAAAGTATACAAGTAATTAGTGATAGAGGACTTAGATGCTGAAACACTGTAATCCCCAGCTGCTGAGATTTGCCACTTTCCTTTTCCTCATATTTCAACTGAATTACCTGTCCTACCTTTTATCCTTCTATCCCCAACCAATGATGGGCAAAGACAGGCCTGCTTTTGGCCTGGCCTTCATCGGGCGTGCCCCGTGTGCATCAGGGGACTGAGCGTGATTTTAACTCAATGTCCACCAATAGCCCCGCCTCTGCCAGTACAGTGTATCCTGGGGATGAAGTCCCACCCAAGGATATGTGGATAACAGCCAGACAGCTGTAGCACCAAGTATGAGTTTCCCCATTATAGGTAAACTCCTGTCTGTTTTCCATTGAAATCAGCAGTAATAGCAATCATAATCATCCATTGATATAAAGATGTGGCAAGGTAGGTGAATAAAGATTGATGTCTATTGTGGTCCTGCCAACTAAAATATTTATGAAAGAGTTATTGTCATCTTTAATACAATTACTAGTAATATTCCAGTTAATCAACGGAGAAGATGAGTTTAGATATCTTAATTGTCTGCTGTGTGTCTAATCAATTCACCAACAGGCAACGCACAACATGGAGCGTCTGATAATACTGTGGTTCTTACCCACTCTAATAATTAGGGTGAAAAAAATCCATGAGATTTGTTCATCAATTAAATACATTAATCTTTCTCATTTTAGCTTTAAACCAGAAGATTGTTTTAACCATTTAGCAAGTAGTCTAACACATTGTGCTGCAGCAAATATTGTCTAGCTTAACGAAAAAAACAATTGGATATAAGAGAAGAACTATGTTATAAAAAGAATAACAGAAACTAAAAGGGAGTACAGGGAATGTCCCCAAACAGAAAGAAGACATACAAAAGAAACATTGGATTAACCCAATTATTAACCTGATGTTAAATCAAAAATAATAATAAACAGGACCCCCAAATTAAATACCCTAAGATTAATCCTCTGAGATTTTCCCTGTAGTAATTAATGATCAAAAATCGAAAACATAGAAGCCTGCTGTTCTCTCTATGAAAAATCTGTTTTGATACTTGAGCAATCCAGTCTATCCTTTAACTGACAGTGAATAATGACTTTATGAGGCAGAATGATAGACCATTTATTACAATGAGGCAGTAATCTTGCCTTGCAGATGTCAAATGCAATCTTATCTTGCAGATGTCAATGTGCAAGATTTTCATATCTGTGTTCATGAGTCAGGATTCCTTCTATGAATTTTTGCAATAAATTGAAAATGTACCCATGGTGGTCTGCAAAGAGCAACAGACCTCCATCTCTGCATTTGCACAATGCTGCTATTTCAACCCTTGTCTCTTCAAGGGATGAAAATTGCAATGTCAAAAAAGTGACTCTGTGAGCAGGATTTGGGGAAGTGTGCAATGGTCTGTGGATCTGATGTTTACTCCTAATAATACCTACAGTTATCAGTCACAAAGCTTCTTATCAAGGGAAATGTTTACTGTCCAAATGCGTATTGACTGAAAAAGATTTATGACCACATGTACAGTCTAAGAGCATTGATACATTTCCAAACTTAAGTATATTAGTGGTAAGGATTCATTGCTTACCTTGTTTGTCTTCCTCAGTCCAGTTCTAACATAGTGAGCACTCTGTGTCTCATGTTCAGTGGGCACATACACAAATACAATTATTTACACATGGTCCACTCATCATGGCTGCCATATGACCTTCACCCAACACAACCAATGTAGGCGGGGACCACACATGTGAAATTTCCTGAACCACTAAATAAATAAGCCGTCCCAATGTTCTCCCTCTCTCTTTAAGGAAAGAAAGCCAGGTAGACCTAGCATAGTGATAAAGAAGAATATGACTTGCAGTAATGAAGATTACCAGAAAGTTATCAACCAAGTCAATAATGCTCCCTCTTCTCTGTGATTTAGAAGGAATTGCCTTATGAAAAAATGTAAGCAACTCATAATGGCATTTTAAAATATTGTTATTTGGTTTTTCACCCTAGCAATGACAACCATTCTGCACAGCACAATAGGTGAGAATACAGTTGTAATGATTGTTATGGACTGAGACCCTCATTACGACATTTGCGGTCAGTGGACTGTCGCTGTGAAGGTGGCAGTCAGACCATGGTGGGCCCAGCGGTGAAGACCGCCATATTACTAGTCGGGGAAGGCAATTGCAGAACACAGCCAGGTTTCCGTCCAAAACTCCAGGGCACGCTTCTGCAGTCCGGCATCCAGGCAGTTTCCCACGCCCGTATAACAAGGCTGCACACTGCCAAGATTTCCCGGGTGGTCTCAATGCAACAAAAAGCATGGCGGAAATGAACAACATAAAAGGGAACACTCACCTTCAGGAACAAAGGCACGTCCATAGGCACCATGACACGCGAATTGCAAGTCTTCCCAATGCTCCTGCTGGCCATTGACTTCCAGGACCAGCGACGCCAACCAAGACACCGACCATAAATACACCAGCCTAGCACACACTGGAGAGAATGACATTAGTACACACACACACACAACACATACACATGGCACAGCAAGCCACACCCATACACACACACACACACAAACACACACACACACGCCAAATCACATAACTATGACACATACATTTGGAAGGAAAAGCCAGGACAAGGTTGTCTCCATCGACACCAACGGTGCAGTGGTGGATATATATTAAATAATGATGTACAATGAGCCCAAAGGGCCAGTCCAATATAGTCCATTGTGCCCCAACAACACAGGGCGCAGTGTGAAGCCCCAACTTGACTCCTGACTGCAAAGTGCTGGCCTCCACAGGGCAGGGGCATTGATGGGGCATGCAGGCACCTCAGGGGTGAGGGCTGTGTGAGATTGGAGGGGGGGTTCTTTGAGCTGGTCTTGAAGGGGTGTCCTTAGGCTTTCCCCTGGATGGAGGTGGTTTCGTTAGGAGGTGGGGTGGTTTGGGCCAGGCCCTGGAAGTGGACAGAGTGGACTTGGCCTTTGCTGTGGGAGGGTTAACTGTGGTCTTGCTGGGGGTGGATGTCTTAGGCAGGGGAGGGTCATGGCGACCACCAGTGGAGGTCTGGGAGGTGGAAGGCAGGGGTCTGGGAAAGGTTGCAGGGCGGTGGGGAACAGGGAAAACTTGGTCAGGAAATGTTTCTTAGGGTCACAAGGTAGGTTGTGGCAGGGAAGTTTGGGAGTAGACGGAGGAGGTATGGTTGAGAGGTGCATACGTGGAGGTGCCTTGGGTGCCGTTGCGTGGGTGTGTGCCATTTGTGTGCTGGGTGAGTGTTGGGTGGGTGAGTGTGGGTGTTTAGGTGTACTAGGAGGAGGGGTGGAGGATATGCAGGGAGATGGCAGGGAGATGTGTGAGAGAATGTTGGGGGTGTCTGCAGGTAGGGTAGATGTGCTGCATGTAGGGGTGTTCATTGTCGTGGTGTGTGCACATGTGGTGTATGAGGTGCATGTATGGGGGTCTGATATTATGGTGACGGTGCAAGTGAGGGCACATGTGGCAGGACCTGTGATTGTGAGGGGGGAGGTGGGGGTGGAGTCGGTGAAGGGAGTGGATGTTGGCATGTCTGCATGTGAATGTTGTGTGTGTGCATGGCGGTGGTGGCGTTTGTGGTGCTTCTGTCTGTGCTTGCATACCATGTCTGTAGATGTGGATGCATGTGGGTCAGTAAGTGTGCATTGGATGGGTGAGGGGAGAGGGATGTGGATTTGGAACAGGTAGTTAGAGAGGAGACAGAAGAAGAAGGGACACTGGCTGTTGTCAAGAAGGAGGCCTGAGCCTGAAGCAATTTCTGCAGGCCAGGCAGGGCACCATGAATGCCTTCCATGAATGCATTGGTGTGCTGCATCTGGGATTACAGTCCCTGGATGGCATTCACAATGGTTGTCTGCCATACAACGATGGACCTCAGGAGGTCAATAGCCTCCTCATTGAGGGCAGCAGGGCTGATTGGGGCAGAGGTGCCTGCAGCGAAGAAGATGCCCACCCTACTGGGTGAGCAGGCATGGGCAAGTAGGCAGAGAGCTACAAGGAGCGTGGCGCTGGTAAGGGGGGTGGCGGTCAAGGACGATGCTGGGATGGTCCCAGATGGCTCCACCGCCACCAGTGAGCATCCATCAGAGGAGGAATCTGAAAATGTAGTGGTCGATCCTGTCTTCCCATTGGCACTCCTCTCACCCTCCGTCCCACTGGTCACCTTGGCTCTGCTGGTACCAGCCTCCTAGGTCCCTTAGGCTGCAGCATCCCCACTTTTCGATGCCCCTTCTCCTTCGCTAGATGATGCTGATGCACACAAAGACAGAGGAGGAGAGGGAGGGTGGGGGGAGAGAGAGAGAGAGACAGGGTGCAATCAGTCAATGCCAGCACAAAAGTCAGACAGAATAACTATAACATCTTCTCATGCCATGCCACACCTTGCCCTCACCCACACATACCACAACAATGTAACACCATGGAGAAAACCACAGCAATACACATGTACACCGCTGACGCTGATACAGATGCAATCGCGTACATGATGAGAGGCCTATCCGCAACACCAGCCCAGGACCTGCACTCTTCACATGCCTGTAGAGACACACTATTCCTGGACTACAGAACCAACAGAATCCTGAATGGCTAGTTAGCATTCCAACTAAGCCATTGCTAAATAGCACAGTGACATCCTGGCCCACCCTACCTCACTACACATACAGTACCTGGCAGCAGAATGAGGACTGAGCAGACATCCCTGACACAGTGGTTGGTTTCAACTGATTAAAATGGCCTGACATCACAGATGCTATGATCCTGGTGGCATGTGCTGCATAGCACAATCTGGTAGTAGGTGACAACTCAGATATGAAATTGGAGCTCACTGCTCATCGATTCACAGACTGCATGGCCACACATCCATGATGCAAATCCTGCCCAGCTGCTCAATACCCATAGTGGACATGAATCCACCTAGTAGCCATGCTACATCTTCACAATCGTGCACACCCAGATCCACAATGGCAACGCATGTCGTAAGTGAAAGTGTGTACTCACCCTCTCTTGGCTGCAGTGCTGTCCTCAAGTGCCCATCCACCTCAAGGTAAGCCACTGCCAAAATGCGGGTCATTAGGGGCTGGGAGGATGTCCCCAGCTGGGCCTCTGCAGTTTTCTGGGCCCAGCATCTCAGGTCCTCCATCTCTTTCTGCAGTGGGTGCTCGCCAGGCATGGACCCTCAGGGTATACACTTGCTTGGTGATGACACGCCATATCCCCTTCTTCTGATGAGCGCTGACCTTCATAAGTGACACAGACAGAAGGACACATTAATGTAGAGTGGCATTACAGGGACGGCAGTGGACAGCACGTATCTCACGACCACACCCACATGTCACCAATCCATGTAGGCTCAGACTCCTCACTCATGTTCATTCTGCAGTCACACTGACTCATCCCAAGGCCCTCAGCCCCAGTTGCACCACTCAAAGACAGGACAGTCACATTGACCTCACCTGCTTCACTGGTGCCCATACAACTGTTCATAGAGGGGTATGACCCCCTCCAAAAGCTTCTCCAATTCCTCATGGGTGAGGGCTAGGGCCTTATCTCCTGCAGGAAGTGGCATCTTGGCGATCAGTGTCAGAACACAGAAGCACACACAGTGGTGGTCTTCTGTGCATGACTGTCAGGAGTCAAGTGAGCATGTGGACATGAAATGGCGGTCACAACAATTGGCTCCTGCCTCCCATAGGCAACCATGCTAACCAATGAGAAGTCGCATGGCAGTTTAGACCATCTAGCACCATGACGTGTTATAGGATGAGCACACTTCATTCTGTCTAGTGTATGCAGGAAAGGTGGCCGTCATTTTACATGTGCAATGTGTATTCAGGGTGCATTTTAGGTGTGTCCTGGGTGACATATGTTGCCCTGTGCACAGCTGATAAGCGTCCATGCAGTAAATGCTGCAGATAATGATTACTACTCTCTCCATTTGCAGGTACAGTGGAAGGTTGAGGATGTGAAATGCTCCAGTATACAGGCCCCTAGTCGACCTTGCCACCCTGGAAGAGCAACACGTCATACAGACTTATCATCTGAACCGTCAGATCATCATGGACCTGGTGACCCAGTTGGAGTTGGAACTATTGCCTGCAATTTGACATCCCAATGCTATCCCTCCCACAGAATAGGTGTGGTCAGTCCTCAACTTCCTTGCCTCAGGGTCCTTCAAGATTACAGTGGGTTTGGCAGCAGGGGTGTCACAGCCCATGTTCAGTAACATCCTGAAAGACATCCTATGTGCCTTGCTACAGCATATGTCCAGCTACATATGGTTCCCACATTGTGCTGATTTGCCCACTGGGAAGGCTGTCTTCTATAATCTGGCACATGTCCCTCATGTGACAGGAGCCATAGATGACACCCACATTGCCCTGGTGCCACTCAGGAGGAGTGAACAACTGTATAGGAACCGTAAAAACTTCTATTCCACAAATGTACAAGTGGTGTGTCTGGCCGACCAATACATCACACAAGTTGCGGGCAGGTTCCCTGGGTCTGTGCATGACGCCTACATTCTGTGGAACTGCACTGTCCCACACATGATGGCACCACTACGGAGGGACCGGGCATGCCTAATAGGTGTGTACCCCCATTTATGTGTGCCCCTGTGTTCTGAACATTCTTCACAACCTGCACTACACCATCCTGGTCCTGACATGGCTCTTACCTCTGTGCACACAGGCGACTCTGGCTATCCCAACCTTCCGTGGCTACTGACACCCATTAGGCATCCAACTACAGCTGCAGAAAACAGGTACAATGAGGCCCACAGTAGTACAAGACAGGGGATTGAGCAGACCATTGGACTGCTGAAGGCAAGATTCTGGTGTCTGCACATATGCAGAGGTGCCCTACTCTACACATCACAGAAAGTGTGCCAGACCATTGTTGTTTGCTGCATGCTACACAATCTGGCCTTGAGATGTCACATCCCATTGCTGAATGCAGAGGAGGTGGCAGCTGTACCAGTGGCTAATGAAGGTGACATGGGGAGTGATGATGAAGAAGCAGCCAGACTCTAGAGCAGAGCTGATATACCAATACTGACATTGAGATACAGGTATGTGTCTTATGTATGGCTTATGTCCAGTTCCACTGTCTGCCTTATGCCATGTTACCACCTGCTGTCTGTATTAACTGGAGACATTGGAGATCTGACTCTGGGTGGTTTGGGGGGGTTAAATCTTGGTATGAGTTTGGTGGTTCATGTGCACAAGTCAATGCTATTCTCATCCTGTTGTTGTGTTGCTGCACTTGTCACATCTATGTGAAGGACCGTTGTTCCCTGAACTGGCAGATACAGTGCAATCTGTGTGCTACACTATGTGGTTTTGTGTGTTTTGCATCCTGTATTGGGATTCAACACTGGAAGGCAGTGCAACATTACTGTTCATGGCAGTGTGAACTGCCTAACGTGCAACTCTGTTTGCTGTGAAGGTGGGACCATGTGGGAGGTATGTCTTGTGAATGTGGGTTTGTAATGGCCATATGTTTGTGGACTTTCCATCTCTACCTTGGCTTCCTGTACTTACAGTGTATGTGTGTTGATATGGCATATGTGTCGCCTATAGTGATTGATGTTCCTGTCTTATTCTACTTTCAGGACATTGTTGTGGTGCAATCTGGCCCCTACCTCACCTGTTGCCTCACTTGACCCATCTCTCCAGCCACTGCCTGCTCCACTGTGATCCTTGCTACATATTGTTTCTCCTCCGTCACTCACACATACATTTCCAGGACAATGGGTCAACTGTTACACACGTAATGGATGTATCTTTGTGCTCATGACAATAAAGACGTAGGCAGTAATTTTGTTTACTTTGGATGTGGAAGTGCAAGGGTTGATGAGTGGGGTTATGGCGGGTGGGCTCACCAGAGTACTTGGGCAAGCTGTGGGTAGTCAAAGTCCAGTATGGTGGCCATGGGAGCACAAGACATGACAGGGAACAGTCAACAAGGTGCCTCAGTGACACCTAAGGGAGAATATTCTGGTGAGGGTCACTTCCTGGTGGTAGTCTCGGTCTTGGCATCAGTTCCAGCAGGATGTCTGGTTGGACATCCTTGCTTGTGTTGGGGCTCATCGGCTACAGGGGTATGAGTGCTGTTGTCCTGTGGGTCTTTTGGCAGGGCTTCCATTCCACTAGCTGCCGCTGACGTAGAGGGCTCAGAAGTGATGTGGGTCATGGAAGGGGCCTGCTGGTGGGAGATAGACTCACGTAGGATGGTGGTGAGTTCCTTCAGCACCCGTGCCATGGAGGCCATCGTGGCATTGTGGGTCTGCCACTGCTGCATAGCCTCCTGATGGTATTTACTCTGCAGCCTTTGGCTCTCTTTCACAGTGGCAAGGATCTGGCCCATGTGTCCTGGGTTTGATGGTATGCACCCAGGATTTCTGCTTCGACTGAGAAGAGAGCATGTCTGTACGCCGCAAAGGAGGAAAGGGCCTTGGCAAAAAGGGTGCCAAGAGGCACAGGAAGGTGCTCTGGGACAACATCCAGGGCATCCCCAAGCCAGCCATTCGCCGCCTGGCACGCCGTGGCAGAATCAAGTGCATCTCTGGCCTCATCCATGAGGAGACCCGCAGTGTGCTGAAGGTTTTCCTGGAGAATGTAATCTGGAACGCAGTCACCTATACTGAACACCCCAAGAGAACGCGCCAGGGATGCACCCTCTATGGATTTGGTGGTTAAACGCTACTCTCTGAGAAAGTAAAAAACACCAACCTCATCCGTTGGGCCACTTCTCACCTCCCACTGCCACTCGCCCCATGTGCTGGTGCCCCTGGCACAGTGTGCCCACTCCCAATAGCACCAGGCCCTTCATTGTCTGGGGTGTGTGCCCTTGACTCTGGCCCCTGTACTGTGGGGCACACTTCTCATTCAGATGTCCCTGGAGCACAGGTATGGGGTGGAGAGGCTGGCTGAGGTGTTGTAGCCTCATGGGATAGGGAATCTGGTGTGTCCAGGGTGGGGCTGCTGGGAGTGGACTGTCCAGTCGCCCCAGGTGGCCCAGGAAACACGTCTCCATCCAGACATCCACTGGGATCTTCCTCACGGGGACGGCTGTCAGAGCCTGGCATCCTCTGCTGGATGGCAGTAGCAGGGTTACTTATGGATGGAAAGAAGGAGAGTTTGTATGTGGATGTGTAGTTGTCATTTCCATGGTGTGGTGTATGCTGTGGCTTAATTTGCTTCCAGTGATGGCAGGGACAGCTGCAGCACTGCAGACATTGATTTGGTTATGGGTACTGTGCCATGGTTTACATGTGCCATGGTGGGTTGTGGATAGTAATTGGCATTGTTGACATTGCCATGTGCTGGGAGGCAATTGTAGCAAACAGTAGGTGTGGGCTGTGATATGGATGTCCATGCAGGTGTCCCACTGTGAAGCGGGACAGTTAATTTTAGCTCTGTGGGGTGTGAGGCATTGTGGGAGTTGTGGTTCTTCACATTGTGTTTGTTATTTGTGCATTGGGGTAGTGTGTGGGTATGGGGAGAGGAGTGGTGTGGCATGCAGGCGAGGGGTGTAGGGTGATTGGGGGTATGCAATAGTGTTGGATGGTGTGGATAGGCGATTGGTGGGTACGCATGCAGGTTAGGAGTGGTTGTTGTTTTACCAGTGTTGAGCCCACCGTCAATTCCACTAAGTCTCTCCGGATGCATGATGTCCAAGACCTTCTCCTCCCAGGATGTTAAGTCAAGGGGTGCAGGTGGGGGCCCACTGCCAGTCTTGTTCAGGTCGACCCTGAGCCTGGACTTTCACCCTGAGGCCGTTCCACCTCTTCTTGATATCCTCCCTTGTGCATTGATAACCCCGTTTTCCTGGCCAATGATGTTTGCTGGACCTGGACTCCCATCAGTTTTGGATCAGCTCTGACGATCTTGTCCACCATGATCCGCAACTCATTGTCTGTGAACCTTGGATGCTTCTGGCATGACATGTTGGGGACGAGTGCTGTCCAGGTAGGGTGCAGTGTGGGGTGATTGGTGATGTGGGGTGGTTGGTTGTGGGTGCTGGTGGGTTGTGGTGGTGGTGTGTGCAAAGTGTACAATGTGCAGGTGTTTTATGTGTATGGGGTGTCCTTCATGGCTCATGTCTCTCTGGCTGGTCGTGGTGATCGCATGGGATTGCTGGTTTGGGTGGGTGTTTTATATGGTGCTGTGAGCAGGTGTGTGTGGTATATTTATGTGTTTCAGGTTTGGGGTACACAAACTGTCCAATGGGGTGTTGGCTACTATTGGCAGTGTGTTTCTATATTGCGGCAGTGCAGACCGCAGTTGGTTTACCGCCTTGCATGTACCGCTGTGCTGGAAAATTACTTGTAATAGGGTGGTCGGAATGGGCTTGGCATGGTGGGGCCGGCTGTTGATCAGTCAGCTTTTCACTGTCAGACGGCCTGGCAGTGTTGGTTTTGTGGCTATATTTGAGTAGTTTGTTCTTCAGACTTGTAATACAGCGGTACGGTGGTGGCATTTCGCATGGCGGTCTTGCCCAAACACCACCAAGGTCGTAATGATGGCCTGACTCTGGCACAGGTCTCCTATAATGATCTTTGACGGTATTGACTTTTCAATTACCGATCTTGTCTTTTCAGACAGATTGTTGTTCTGAGGCAGGAAAGTTCATGTCAAGTTTTTGCTTTGGTCTACCAAAAGTTGTTCCAGAGATGTAGCTTTGGGTAGATGTGCTGGTTTAATTGAGTTCAGACTAATTTTACTGCAGTTCTTGATTTACTTTGCATCCTCCATCTCAGTTTAAGGATTGTTTCTCATTTAAGTGTAGCACTTGATAGAGCTTTCAATTTAGTGATGTCGCTCATGTCACAAAAGTCATCAGGATGTGACAGTTCAAGTTTATGAAAGTAAAAGAGTAAAAAACAAACGCAGAAAGCTGCACCGACATGCAATTTCTATGTGCAATTGCTTGAACTTCAGAGTTCAACTGAGGTGCCTTTTGAATTAAATCAAAAACAACAAGTGATGGACGGAATGCTGAACATTGTCAAACATTCACCCCCAGTACAGTGATCTGGGCCTAAATCCATCGTTTTTTTGCTGCCCATGCCATTCCAGTTTTGACCCAGCCATATGCAAATCAGTCTTGACCCTGTTCCCCATGGGCACTGGAATCAAGCTAGCCTGGCTGATGAGGGGTGAAACCCCGAAACCGGTCCCAGGATCCTTGTTTCCGGTCCAGGGAGGACCTGGCCTGGCAGTTTGGGCTGGACTGTTCCCATGAGGAACAGGGTCAAGACTGATTTGCATATGGCTGGGTCCAAACTGGGGTGGCATGGTGAGCAAAAGAACGATGGATTAAACCCAGATCTGTGACTGGGGGTGAGTGTTTGCATTGTCAGCACTCCGTCCATCATCCTTTTGTTTCGAATTAAATCACCTGTCAGAAAGATAAAACTAATTTTTAAATGTAAATTAGACTCTAGACTAACAGCGCAAATAAAAACATATTGAATTGTTAGTAAAATGTTATTGATTAATGTGTTTAAAATTATGTGTATGTGAGAGCAATGCAGTTCTCAGTTGTACTTAATGAAATGTAATAACAAAGCTGTTCAATTTACATGAAATGTATCATTCATATTGGTGAAATATTGTTAACGTGAACTTATAATTCACTTATAACGTGTTTCACCAAAAAAAAAAGTAAAAGCATTTTATATTTTCTCTTGCATTAGCATGAGTGAGGCCTGATGAATCTTGTAATTTGTGATTGTGTTGTAAGTGTTTTATCATTCCCTATCTGAACTTTCTTTTAGGTTATGTTCTCATGAGAAGTTTAGCTACTTGTTAATAGGTTCCATTGTTTGGTGTCCTTGACGGAAGAATGGTGTGAAACATGGATTGGCTTCATATACAATTGTTTCATTTGTGTGTCCAGTCACACAGATGGAAGATGTTCCCACAACAGACCTGGGAAGAAATTGGACTGTTTCATGTTGGAGTCATACGATTAATTCCCATTGGATGTTGCCTATTCAATGTGACATGAACTGATACCTTTGACGAATCAGAATATTTTGTGAATTCAAAAATACTGATGGGCTTATGAACTTTGAGCAGTCTTGAGCAGTTCTTTGCAGACACCAGATGCTGTTCCGATGCTTACTGATCCTGATGCTTTGCTGATGAAGATTCCCTAAATGCTGTACCCTTGGAGCAGAATATCCCTCTCAAACATTGTCTCTTTGAAATGCACTTTTAGACTTAAAAATCTTTTTATTTTTCCCTTTAGAAGACTCTTGATCAATCTTCTGATTCCATTGCTTAGTTTCCTTGATGAAAAAACAGTGTGCAACATGGATTGGTTTTGTGTAAAAAAAATTCAAATGTGCATCGAGTCACACGGATTTGAAGATGTTCCCACAACAGACCTGGGAGGAAATTGGACTGTTTCATTTTGGAGTCATACAATTAATTCCCATTGGATGATGCCTATTGAAGGTAACATGAACTGATACCTTTGATGAATTTGAATGGTTTGTTAATTCTAAAATACTGATAGACACATGAACTTTGAGCAGTCTAAGCAGTCTTGAGTATTTTTTTTGCAGACCCGAGATGCTTTTCCAATGCTTGCTGATCCTGATGCTTTGCTGATGAAGATTCCCAGAATGCTTTACCTTTGAAGCGGTCTATTCCTCTCAAACATTGTCTCTTTGAAATGCCCTTTTAGACTTAGAAATATTTTTATTTTCCCCTTCAGAAGACTGTTGATCGAGCTTCTGTGATGCGGATGCTTTCCATTTTTACTTATCTTTGTTTAACTTAGTGACCTGCAGTTTGAGAGTATCTCTTTGCAAGTTGTTTTTGTCCTTTTTATGATTTTTGTCTTTTGCCCACATGTGTTTTGCCGCACACATGTATTTCTCAGATTTGATTAGTTATAGGGTTGATCTGTGTCCAGCCAAATAATATTTTTGACTCTGCTGAATATAAATTGACCAATGATTGGTATTTCTGAGCAGCAAAATATCTTAGTATCTCAGATATTCTAGTTGATGTTATGTATTACTGTTAGTGAATGCTTAGTTGTATTAATGTTATTTCACCTAAATCTATTCAAGCACAATGATCAAATAGCTTTATAATTTGGTTTGCATATTGTTTACATGACTTTGAGCCTGTGTTTGTAACACATCCTTAACTTCATTTCCTTGAGTTTTTCTTTGTGCGGCCACATTGGTCATGGTGTTTAAAATATTTGAGTTGGTATTGAAATTTTGTTGATGGTTCTACCACACTACTTACCGGGTCCCAAGACTGATCAACCTTTGTGAGCATTTGATTCCTGCAAAGGATGAAAAATGCTACAACACATTTAGTGACAATATGTTACACACAACAGAGAAGTGAAATAGGTTTAAGGATTTATGTCATGTTCTGCTAATGCTGGTAAACAATAGCAAGTGTATTGACTGAAAGCTTGCTACTCATAGTAACTCTTCATACCCTAAATTATTTCAGGAACCAAGAGTTCGAGTTTTCTCCCCATTCAGATATTTCAAAGTGCTGTATGTGTGCTTTCATTTATTGATATTTATACTTGTGTTATATAGGACAAATTAACTGAATTTTATCCACTTCAGAGCACTTTTGGGGGAATCATAAAGGTTGTGGTTCCCTATAATTGCCTTTTGTACATCAGTGAAAGATACAAAAAATAAGAGCCGTAGGGTCAGCAGGAAGGTGGGAGGATCACTCTCTTTGTCTCCTGGATATACCTTTGTATTTAAGGACTTTGTTTTTGCTGAATCACACAAGTAAGTTCGAAAACTGTTGTATAAGGGCGTTGTTTGTTTGCTTGGGCATGCACCAGTATTTTCTTTTAAGTAATTAGGTTTTTAAATGTTATAGTGGTGGGTGGCCTGGAGTTTTAGTATAGGCCCAGTTGTTATTTATTTTGTATGTCATTGATTTTTCAACTTTTGTAAAGGAAAATTGTTGCACAGCTCAGTACCTTTTCCACTTGTTTGTAACATTTGCAGTATTATTTTAGTATGTGACCTAGATTTCCAAAGGACCATTTAGCCAGTAGGAGCCAGCACTAGTAGTCATTAGCCTATGAAAGAAATGTTTCAGTGGTATATGTTTTTAAAGCTTTATTTAGGGCAGGGATGGCATTGGAATATTTAAACTGTTGGCTATTGTTTGAGTTTCATCAGTTATTTTGTTGCAAAACGTGTATATGTTCTGGGACAATATCTGAAGGTATAGGAGGATGTGTGTTGTTGTAAAACTTTTATAGCTCAGTTAATTTTCATGTTTTGCATTGCTGAATTAATGTTTGTCAATTTTCTTTAGTGTTACCAACACCATGCCTCCTTAAGGGCAGTGTGTGTGCATGTGTGTTTGTTTGTCATTGTCCACCATTTTTCTTTGTTCTCCATGCAGTTTGGCCAGGGACCATTTTCTGTCCATGGGCTTGCATGTGTTCTTTGTTCCCCATGCCTTCTTGTTTTGCAGTTGTAGTTTGATCATGTGGCTGGTGGCGGTTTTGTCCATCCATCCAGTGTCCCTTTGCCAGAGACTTGCATGTGTTCTTTGTTCTCCTTGCTCATTGTTCTAGCTGTTTGACCATGTGGCTGGCAGCCATTTTGTGCATGCAGCCAGTGTCCCTTTGCTATAGACGAGCATGTGTGATTGTTCCCCATGCCTCCTTGCTCCTTGTTGTTGTTGGTTGACTATGTGGCTGGTGACCATTTTGTCCATCCAGCGAGTGTCCCTTTACCATAGGCTTGCACATGTTTTTTGTTCCCCATACATCCTTGCTTCTTGTTGTTTGACCATTTGACTGGCTGGCAGCCATTTTGTCCATCTAGCCAGTATCCCTTGCCTTGGGGGTGCATGTGTCTTTTGTTTACCATAAATCCTTTCTCCTTGTTGTTGTTTGACTGTGAGGCTGACAGCCATTTTGTCCATTCAGCCAATGTCCCTTTATCATAGGCTTGCATGTGTTCTTTGTTTGCCATGCCTCCTTGCTGTTGCTGTTTGACCATGTTACTGGCTGGCAGCCACTTTGTGCATGCACAAGCGTGTCCTTGCCACAGGCTTGCATGTGTCCTTTGTTTGGGATGCCTCCTTGCTGTTGTTGTTTGACTATGTGGCTAGCTGGCAGCTGTTTTGTCCATCCAGCCAATATCCCTTGCCATAGGCTTGCATGTCTTCTTTTTTTGCCATGCCTCCTTGCTGTTGTTGGGTACAACATGTGATTGGCTGGCAGCCATTTTGTGCATGCAGCCATTGTGTCTCTGTCATAGCTTTGCATGTGTTCTTTGCTTGATATGCCTCCTTGCTCCTTGTTGTTGTTATTTGGCCATCTGGCTAGCTGACAGCCATTTTATCCATTCAGCCACTGTCCCCTCACCATAGGCTTGCATGTGTATTTTGTGTGCCATGCCTCCTTGCTCCTTGTTGTTGATGTTTGACCATGTGGCTGGCTGGCAGCCATTCTGTGTATGCAGTCGGTGTGCCTTTGCCATAGACTTGCATGTGTGTGTCCTTTGTTTAACATGCCTCCTTGCTCCTTATTGTTGTTGTTTGACCATGTGACTGGCAGCCATTTTGTGCAAGCAGCCAGTGTGTCTTTGCCATAGGCTTGCTCACAAACATCGTTAATTATTGATCATTTGTTTTTTAAGTTTCTATTTTTATTTTATTCTATTTCAATGTTTTATTTTTATTGTATATTTAAATTTTTATTTTAATGATTTATTTCACTTTTATTTTAATTTTAATGTTTTAATTCCTTCTTTATTTTAATTTATATATTTTAGTTTCTTAGTTTTGTATCTATTTTTTATTTTTGTATCTTATTTTTTTACATTTTTTATTTCATCTCTTACTTTATTTTTATATTTTAGTTTTGTAATTTGTTTTATAATTTTTATTTTTTATTTTTACTTTTATTTAATTCTGCATTTTGCCTTGGTCTCTCCATTTCTATTTCTTCCAGGACACCCTGGCTGCAGAGCACTGCAGACAAATCAACAGCATAATTCATTTTGTTAACAATTATTCCATTTCCCCTTAACCACCTTGCCACCATAGGTTTTTAAAGGATTATTCCATTTACCCATGCACGTCTCTCTGACAACCCCAGGTGTCTCTCTTAAAACAGATGGAGATCAACCAAAGAGCTAGATCTGCATGTTGTGCTGTCTAATTTCAAATATAATTTTTTTATGGTGTGAAGGTGTGGGTTGACATTACAATGTTTGATTAAATTGGTATTTATTACATAAGTAAGCAACCACACTAAGATTGTATTTCTCTGTACTATTGCAACCTGAAAAATGCCACATATTTTCTTTGTTTGGTTGTTTTTATAAGTACAAGAGAAGAGACCTCACATCACCCGCAGTACAGCCAAAGAGAAGGCCTTACAGTTACTTCGGTCCTACAAACTCTTTTGCTTGTGCATCTTAGTGCCACTGCCAACCTAGAACTTAATATGCCCTGAAGAAAGTTGCTCCTAAGAAAGTGGACAGTGCAAAAAAGAAGCAGCTTTCTGACAGAGGTGTTCCAAACACAATCTTTTTCAGGAGATGTGTGCCTGCCTCCCCAGCCTCCAGGGAGGAACCACCCAACATAACCCCAAGACCATGCCTGTCAGTGAGGCAGCCACTGCAATCATGGTGACTCCAGTGATGTTGAATTGGATTTGTCCCTCTCGCAAAGTAGTACTCAGTTGTTTCAGGAAACAGAGCAAAGTGGACAGCAACCGCAGCCAGCAATAGTAGATCTTCCTGAAGTTGGAGCAGAACAGCAGCTACAGCTTCCTGCCGAGTAAGAACCTCTTCTTTTAGAAGCAATGGCTCCCAGATCTCCAGCAAGAAAAAGGAAGGGTACTAATCCATCATCATCTCCAACTCCACTTCAGATGACATTGATAAGGACATGGAGTGGACCCCAGCATAGACAAAGAGATGCCATGAGAGGCAAGGGGATACAAAAATTTCAGAAAGCCTTAGAATCATGGAAAGAGATGATGATGAGGAGGATAATGATGTTGAGGGAATCAGTGTGGAAATCTGGCACAGAGGGGACCAACATTAAAATCCAACCTGCTCTGAAGAGTGTAGCACAGGCAGCACCACCAGCTCCCATATTTGTAAGGCCCCAGCAAAGACCTGCACCAACCTGTACCTCAGTAGAAGTATGCACTGCAGAGAGACAATTGACACACCCACCTACCTCCAGTTCTTCTTCAGGCATTGGCCCACTAAGGAAGTACTCCTCATCAGTTTGAGACTCTTTTACAATTAGCAAACAGGAGGAGAACACTGCCATATGCACCATTTGCCACACAAGTGTTCGACAAGGTAAGCCTGGTTCACATTATAGTACTGGAGGCTAGACAACCCATATGAAAAAACATCATGTAATGCAGTGGGAGGAGCACCTTAAAAACAATGGCTCAACATAGTCGGAGTTTTGAATGTGAGGAGAGCCAAGAAACATCAGCTACAACTTCTCAAATCATGGTGGAACATGAGGAAGAAGAAAGTGACGTCCTTACGCAAAGCATTCCTTTCCCCAGCAGTGCACCAGAATCACTAGCTTCAGGGACCTCACTAGGGCAAAGGAAGACCCAGAGTCAGATGAAGATACCACGGCATGCAGTGACTGCCCTACAATGCACATTGAGTCTACTTCTACCTACATCTCAGTGGCCACATAAAAGAACAAAATCCAGCCTACAATTATGGGCATGTTTAGGCAGGAGGGGCCCTATGTATGCAGCCACCCAATGGCATGTTTGTACAATGGAAAGCTGGCAAAAATGTTAGCAATGGAATTCCTCCCTGTTTCTTTTGTAGAAGGCGTGGGATTCTTAGACTTTGTGGCAGCCATCTGCCCGAAATGGAAGGTTCCAAGTCGGACCAATATTGCTAGAGTTGCTGTTCCAGTGCTGAATCACAATGTGCTGCAATTGGTAGGACAAGCTTTGTAGCAAAGTGTTGTCCCCTTTATCCCTCTGACGATAGACATGTGGACCAGTTGTCAGGCGACTGATTAATGTCCATCACTGCACACTGGATCTCTTTAGTGGGGGTAAAGCAAAATCTATTTACTGATCTTGGCACTGAAGACATTTTTAAGAGTGTTCGGTGTCATGCAACAGTAGCAATGTTCGCCATGTAGAAATCACACACAGCTGCAAATATCTTGGATCAATTTGATGGCAAGGTGTTGCTGCGGACAATGCCAATAACATGGCACACAGTGGCTATTTCAGGGTCCTGTGTTTGGGCGCCACATCAACCTGGTTGTGCAAGACGTTCTTAAAAAAAGAAGACATAGCCAGTAACCTACTAATCACCTGCAGATGCATCTGAAGGCTGAAAAATGAAATTATCTCCTCCAAAAAGTACATCTGTGTTATCCTACGTGATCGATGCTACAAAAAAATGCTTCCACTTTCATTCCTTTTCCTGAAGAGGAGGTTTCACAATACAAGAGGTGGATTGTTGGGCAAGCAGAAGAACTGAAAGAAGAATGGCTGGAACTCAAAGTGCCACTCTGCAGTTCTGGGGTGTCACTTTGAATTTCCAAGAGGGCAGTCTTGTCTCACATCCATCAACCCCACCAACAAGAAAATTGGCAACAACAGCAACAGAAGATTTAGAAGCAACTTCTGCATTGGCTTGGTTTCAAGTGGCAGGTCTTAAGTAGAGTGCAGAGGCAAAGGTGGTCAAGAAAGTGGCAGCACCAATGACCATTCAGAGGATGTTCCAGGAGTATCTGGATGACCCGAAAGAGGTGTATGTCGATCAAAACCCATTGGTGTATTGGTATGGGAAGATGTGACAATGGCCTGAACTCAGCAGGCTGGCAATAATGTTTCTGGCTTGTCCTGTAGCCAGCATGTCTACTGAATGTGTGTTCAGTGCAGCTGGTGCAGTTGTTACAGTGAGAAAGACCAGTCTCTCACCCTAAAATGAGGAGAGATTATCCATGATCACAATTAACCAGCATTTTATAACGCCTGATTACACCATCCACGAAACAGCACATGAGGAGGACAAGGATGATTGGTCTGTATCAAGTGTGTTAGCTGACCAACTTCTGGGTGAACCAGCAGAGTTTGAGGACAAACTCTATTTCCTGGACTGAGTATGTCAGTGCCATCATAGAACTTTTAAATTATTTCTCATTGAACTTCTTTTTTTTCTTTGCAACAAAATAAATGCCATGGGAACATTATGTTTGTATCAGATTTATGCTGCTCCACCATTTTATAGTCACATATAAGCCCAGATTGGAGTTGGACCCATGTGCACTGAAGAAGCCCCCACATACCTTTCAGGACATTGGAGTCAATTCTGGACTGCTTGCGTGCCATTGTCTATCCTATTCTATCCTAGAATATCATTAATTAAGAGACTGCCAGTGACATTGCCAAATTTTAATGTGTTGATACCATCAATGAGGAGATATTTATTGGAAGAGGTAACTATTACGCATCTATTGCATCAGTGAGTGGTGATATATTGAGTGATTGTGCATTTGTGAGTGATGACTGATACATGTGGTGGCTGACAGTGAGGGTTAGAGTTCAACAAATGTGTAAACTTGTTTCTGATAATTTGCAATGTTTGGGGGCTGGTGGGTGAATTTATTTCCTGAAAGTGATTGGCCTTTCAAATTTAGTGAAATGTACCTTTTCTCAAGTTCCTCAGAACAGACTAGCCACTTTAGTTACCAAACACAAATCTATACAAAATACTATGGTTCTGTTTCTCTATTTGTTCCTCAACAGCAGTGCAGTTCACAGGTCTACCTTGCTTGGTTTGGGTCTGGGATGGAGTTACTCAGAATCTGGAGAAGGAGAAACGAAGGACCCAGGTTGGGACTGCCTCAACAGCTAGAAGGAGAAAGTTAGCAACTTCAAAGAAAATCACGATAATGGTGAAGACTCTGAGACCTAGTACTCACTCAGCTCTGTGAACTTGAGAGAGGTGCGTTGGTTTGGAAATGCTGCTGAGTATGTGTTTTCTGCATTGCTGGCTTAAACGTAAAACTCCTCTTGTGCTGTTGCTCTGCCACCGAGTCTTCATAATATTCTCCTGACTCCTGATGAAGCTTACCTGGCTTTCTCATGTCCTTCTCCTTTACTCTATAATAGAGCTACTGTTTTTTTTCAGTATGCAGGTCTTCTCCTAGTCCTCTCCTGCAAGAATAAAACTTGGGGAAAGCTCAAGACTCCAGCTTACCTACCACACAGGTTCAGACAGGCACCCAAGAGTGACAGACATTCTAAGACAAATGGAGATGCATTGCTCAATTTGGCAATATGGTATCATTTTCCTTTTAACAATTAACATTTTTAGAACAGTGTGGCTAAAATTCCATCTTCCATAATTTGTATATTTCAAAACTAAAAAACAGAACCTTTAGGATATACTATCTGGGGTCTTTTGGGGGCAAAAGGACTGTTTGCAATGCATTTAACTGAACTGTGTTGTACTTATTCCTTTGTTTCCTTCGATAACAGATTGATGATGGTGTGCCTCTCAGCGCCCTATGAATATTGTTGCAGTTTCTTTAGTGTAGTGTTTGTCTTTGTCACACCATTCTCCAAATTCCCTTTCACATCCATTCATTGAGCCCCAAACTTTCTTCCCTCAGGCTGTGTGATTTATTGAGGTGTCACTTAATTTTACAACATAAATGAATCACACAGTTGCTGGGGCGGATGTGGTGAAAGTGACATTACCTTTTAACCTGCTATTACCTGAGCAACATTCCACATCAGCCACATCAGCATAATCATTCATGCCTTCTGTGTATGTTCTTTAAATGCTTAACCTAGTACAACCACTCTTGCATCTGAGCCCACTTCTCCTGATTCCATGATTTCCTCTCCTAAGTTTAGTTTTATAGCTTTCCACTGTTGCTCAGAAGAAATTGATATTGCTAGATTTTATTATCATATCAAGTTATCTTTGATGTGTGTCTAATACTGTCATTGTGTTAGTTTATTCTCAGTCTTCCAAAGTTATATTTGACCCACTAACTCTCTGTTTTCTTTCAGTCTATTTGACAGTGAGTTAGAGCTTGCATAGGTGGGAGTGCCACCTTCTGTCTTCTGTGTTAGTGCGCTAGCCTTCTACTACTTCTACCAACCACCCCCTTAAAATGCCACCTTAGGAAAAACCCTGCAGTAAGAACACTCCCTTGGATCATCTATTCATGTAAGAGAAGAACAATGGATTGAAGTGAACTTGTTTAGTTAGTAATTAACTCCTACTGAAGAAGATGTTGTCTGTGTGTGCTAGGTTTTTGTAGGCAAAATAGGCAATGTCAATCATCCCCTAGTGGTTAATATATAGTTTTAGAAGGCAACAGAGTAAAAGTATAAGTAAATGACATTCACCTCTGTAGCAGATTTAAAAAAAACACAGGCTACACTAAAAGACAGCTGTTCAAACTGAAACACCAAAATAAAGATTTGAGGTGCAAATGAAGTAAAAAAAAATCTTCTTTGATTATTTACAAATAGAAAACCATCCCTCTCCACCCACAACAGTCATATCACTTTGCCCGAACAAATAAGAACCCCATCCACAAAAAATCCAATGAAAATTCCAAAGTCCATCCTAACTCCCTTCCTACCCTGCCCACCTGCAAGTCCCTCCCACCAAAACAAAAAAATTAAAAAAGGGCTTAGAAGAGGGCACTGTCAATATAGGTCTGGAGCTGGTCCGGGCTCTGCTCAATCCTGGTGAGCCGGCTCTCCATGCGGTCCAACAGCTGCAGGATGAGGTTCAGCAATGCCCTGCTGGGGCAAGAGAGTACAGAAGACGGTGCAATCAGGGACCTGACTGCTGGCGGCGGCACCAGTAATGTACTGGCAGGGAGGCTGGGGTCTGGCATGTTGCTGTGCTGGTTCCTGGGTCCAAGGCAGCTGTTCCGGACTCTTCCTCCTCCAGAACCACCAGCCACCAGTATTCAGCCTGGATGTTTCCCAGCCTCTGCTGCCACAGGTTGGCTGTTAACTCCTGCCTGTTTGGTGGTGGTCATCAAGCAGGAGTAGCTATATTGAGATAAAAAAAGGATAAAAAAGACAAATTGTACACAATGCTCTGAACAAACATCTCTTCAAAAGTAGATACTGTTTGGCACAGTAGCACCACATTTCTGCCCCCCTAGGGACATTGAAAGTTGATGTAATTATGATTAGGAGAGTCACAAGGCAATTTTTTATTTGTTTATCCACAACCACCACACATAAAAAGCTCTCACTGTCTGGTAGAGAGGAATTATGGCAGAATAAAAACAGATTAAAAAACATTGATTTCATTTTTTTTTTCTTTTGAAGGCTTTCCTAGTAACTAAACAGACAGATATAGTAGAAAAATAAAAATGAATTATTTTAGGCATGATAGCTAGTGCCTCAAGTATTTTGCTACTATCTGCAACTGGGGCAGCTGTAGCTGACAACTAATGGGGGACTGTATAAAAAAGTAAACAAGACAGAATTAAAAGTAGTATAAAAGTGGAGAGAGGTAAAAGTTTGGGAAATAATAATAATATTATCAAATAATAGGACTTACTTGGGTGAGCAGAGCCATCAGCATCAGCGCAGGTGGGTGGCCCCTTCCTAGCTCCTGCCAGACCAGCCTGGGTAGTGCCCTTCTTCATGCCCTTGGGAGCTGATGTAACAAGTAAAGAAGATAAAAAGATACATTAGTGGTACCATTAATCTCAAATTCAATAACATTGTACTTAAATCAGATTACCTATGGTACTAGCATGATCTACTATCATTGAGTTGGCTATACTCCTAAAATTCCTATTTCAAATATTCTTCAGAAAAACTAAATTTGGACCTAGTGCACTGCAATGAACGATCTTTGATTCTATTATCATTTCTTAACCCCCTTGATGGATCAACTCAGTGTCCCTTTTAAGCAATGCAATGATGCATACTGTTAGACTTTTCATCCTTGGCGTGGTCTCCCTTAACTTTTTGCCTCTGTTCCCCAGGTTATTGATGGGGGCTGGACTCTGATTTTGCTGTTTTTATTACTCTGGGCACTTTACCACTGCTAACCAGTGCTAAAGTGCAAGTGCTCCTGTTTAAAATGTGTATGTAATTGGTTCTCCATGATTGGCATATTTGTTTTACTGTTAAGTCCCTAGTAAAGTGCACTAGAGGTGCCCAGGGCCTGTAAATCAAATGTTACTAGTGGGCCTGCAGCACTGGTTGTGCCACCCACACAAGTAACCCTGTAATCATGTCTCAGACCTGCCACTGCAGTGTCTGTGTGTGTAAATGTGCACTGTAAATTCGACTTGGCAAGTGTACCCACTTGCCAGGCCTAAACCTTCCCTTTTCTTACATGTAAGGCACCCCTAAGGTAGGCCCTAGGTAGCCCCAAGGGCAGGGTGCAGTGTATGGTTAAGGTAGGACATATAGTAATGTGTTTTATATGTCCTGACAGTGAAATATTCCTAAATTCGTTTTTCACTATTGCAAGGCCTGTCCCTCTCATAGGTTAACGTGGGGGCTACCTTTAAATCTGATTAAAGTGTAGATTCCCTTTGGGAGCGGATGGACATGTGGAGTTTGGGATCTCTGAGCTCACAATTTAAAAATACATCTTTTAGTAAAGTTGATTTTAAGATTGTGCGTTTGAAAATGCCACTTTTAGAAAGTGAGCATTTTCTTGCTTATACCATTACTGTGACTCTGCCTGTTTGTGGATTCCCTGTCTGGGTCAGTTTGACAGTTGGGCTGGTTGCACCTCACACTAGACAGTGACACAAAGGGAGCTGGGGTGTAAACTGCATTTCCTAATTAGCCATCTCTGCTAGGAGGGAGGGGTGGAGTGGTCACTCTCATCTGAAAGGACTGTGCCTGCCTCTGACAATGCAGACTCCAACCCCCTGGTGTGTGCCTGCGGCCTAGCCTGGGCAAGGCAGAATTTCACAAGTAGGTGTGAGTCCCCTTTGAAGGAAGGTGACTTCAAATACTAAAATGGGTATAAGAAGGGCACCCAAATCTACAGACTTCAGAAACACTTCTGGAACCAAGAGGAACCTCTGCCTGGAGAAGAGCTGAATAGCTGAGGAAGAAGTGCTGCCCTGCCTGTGACTGTGCTTTGTGGAGCTTTCCTGCAGTGCTGCTTCTGAGGGCAAAGACTGGACTTTGTGTGCCTTCCATCTTGTGAAGAAATCTCCAAGGGCTTGATTTAGAACATGCCTCCTGTTGTTTGAAGTCTCAGGGACAGCATCTCTCTGCCAGCACCTGGAGTCTCTGGAGAGACTCCTGCTCTGACAAGTGGTGTCCTATCCAGTCCCTGGGCCCTTGAAAGGAAAGCTGGTGGAAATCCAAGGAAATCGACTTCTGACGACTCCGGACCGACGCCGCTGCTGAATCCGGTGACGCCACCTGCACCCGATGCCGTGACCTTCGCTGGAATGTGGCGCTCTTCGCAGGCCCGACGCCGCTGCAGCCCCGCTGAAGTCCGCAACTCCGTGGAAGTCGCCGCACCACGTCGTGACCGGCACCGCTCGAAGTGCGTGGATTCAACGTTTCGCACAGATGCCGCTATCACCGACTTCGCGCATCGGCTTGTTTTCACTCTTCACCAAAGGTACTGTACTTGGGGGTCTACACGATTCCGTGTCAGGCGCCGCTGGTGTCGGCTTGTTGGGAACGACTCCGTCATGAGGCTGTGTTAACATCTCATCGAAGCATTTTTTGTTTCTAATCGCTATTTTTGAGTTTAATCTTTAAAAATTAATAACTTGACTTGTGTATGTTGGATTTTTGTCGTTTTGGGTCTTGTTTTGTTTAGATAAATATTTCCTATTTTTCTAAACTGGTGTTGTGTCATTTTGTAGTGTTTTCATTAAGTTACTGTGTGTGTTGGTACAAATACTTTATACCTAGCACTCTGACGTTAAGCCTACTGCTCTGCCAAGCTACCAAGGGGGTAAGCAGGGGTTAGCTGAGGGTGATTCTCTTTTACCCTGACTAGAGTGAGGGTCCTTGCTTGAACAGGGGGTAACCTGACTGTCAACCAAAGACCCCATTTCTAACACATACTTACATCACTGTGAAATTGCTTGGGAATGTACAAGCTTAAAAAAGTCACAGAGAATGTTAACTCACTGATATCACTAATTTACTATGGAGGCAGGAGGATAGATGGCTTCTTAAATAATCAGCCCAAGCGAGTGCCTATGAGTAAGATGATGTGGCGCCGAGCACCTGCCTAGCTGTAACTGGATCACATAATAAATTATATTGTTAATGTAAACTAAACAGGCCTTACCTCTGAATGCAAGCCACGTGCTATTTGGGAAAAAAAGTTTGCATTGAAGAACACAAACACAATAATATATTACTTACCAAGACCTGGAATCTCGAAGCCTAGTAGGTCGAGCAGGGCACCCTCGCAGTTGATTATATCCGCCCAGTGGTGCATCAGCTGTTGGGTGGTGCACTGGACCTAGATGGAGGTCCTGATACACCAGCGCACCCTAGTCCAATTCAGCCGGCATTCCCACGGAGGGTAACCACTGCCAGGACTGACAGCTGCTGCCAGCAGAGAGGGGATGTGGCATTGCACTTTAAAGACCGGTGCTGCCACTTCGTTCTCAGAAAAGATTGGCTGGGCTGCACTTTTAGCAGCGCAGCCACCCACAAGGTAGGCAGCTGCTGGCTATTGGGGGGGGGTTGCTGGCACTGTGCCTCCACTGATTGCCACTGTAGCCCTACTCTGCCACGGTGTTCGGTGAAGTAGAAAACTATTTATAGGGTGAAGGAAGGAAGAAAAGGAGAAAATAAACAAAAATAAAGTCATGAAAAAATATTAAAAACGTAAAAATACAGAGGCACAAAAGGAGACACTAATAAAATAAATATAAATGAGGGGTAGATAAATTAGGAGGGTGGAGGATTGCAAAGATAAATTGGGGATGAAAAAACAGACCCAGCACCATAAACAGAATGAAAAACAAGATGGGCTTTCCCATTTGAACCACCTGGTCTCATTTGTGCATGATTTTCAATGCGAGCATGTTCTTTGCGTTGTATTTCATGTCAAAAACAACACAAACGGTTGCAACAGAGAACTCTGCACGCTCACGCAACTCCCCGTAGCATGGCTCCGTTTTTTTCTACTTTATGGAGTTACCCAGGCCTATTTATTATATAATTGATACTCTATTATGCAGAACATTACAGATATCCTACTCTGTTGATTACTAGTAGCTTTTACTCCACATTTGTTTCCTTCTTTTTGCCATTTTTGCAGTTCCTTTGCTTCACAGTCGTCACTATGTGCCTGTCCAAACCTTGTTTCCTTGTGACACTTGTTCGACTCATGGTCCTACTTCTATATTGTTGTCTCTCATGTTATTGCTTTTTTTGTTTTTCTTGTGTTTGCAGCTTTAAAAACAAATGCACATAGCTTGTATTTGCAGTCCTTGACTTTTAATCTGTGAATCTGTGATTCTTGATAACAGCCTTTTCTCCCCCATCTCCGAATTCCTTTGCCAACAGCTAGGAACCCTGTGTCAGTCCCTTTGCTTCTTTTTCCTGGCTAGTCGAAAATGTGTACTTATCAGCATGCTTACTTGCTTTCTAAAATGGGTTTCTTGTCTCTAATAAGCAATTGCTTTCCTTCTTTCATTCGTCCACGATGGTTGCTTCTTCCATCCTTCCAGTACACCTCTGATTGTTTCTAATGAAAACGGTAGGCAATGCTACTAACATTTGAACTGAGAGGTTGTATAAACATTGGATAGGTCGGAGCACTGTCAATCTTGTTCTGTTTGAGCTAAGCATGGAAGCTCTGGAGTGTGGATAGAATTGGCTTGGATTGTACTCACAGTTATGGATGCCACCTTTAGTCTACTGTCTGTTTCCACAAAGCAGTGCTTGAGACCCCACCACTTTATACATGGTAATCCAAGCAAAGGGGCCCTTTCACCCGTTTGAAAGTCTGTTGTATCCTGTTCTACAGTAACAGCTATTATTTAAATGTAACTAATGGAGTAGCTTTGTCTATTCCATGAAAATCCTGTACCACTGTCGCAAAGAGTGTTTGCAGTTATTATCCCCCGTGGACACGTCTGAAATAGTGCATGTGAGGATCACTCATACACTGACAATATAAATGATCATTCATGGCCTATATAAATACGCTGGGGGCATTTGGGGCAGTGCTTTTACTTCACAAATAAGCCTACCCATGAAATGGTTTATCAGTGCTGTGGTACGGTTATATGACAGTCCAACAAATGTCACGACAACGTATGTCTTTACCACTCGTTCAGTAAGAGGCAATGCCTTTAGCATGCTTTGCTTTTACAAAGTTTACAGGGATGTTACAGTTAGGCTGACATGTTAAATGTGCAAAACCATAGAAAGTCACATGGTTCACATGTTAGAGTTATCTCAAATAACTATAACTCATGTCCTAAGGTAAATATAAATCGTGACCCCGTCATGCACAGTTTTTTCATCAAAAATGTTGATGCAAATATTACAATGCTATTATCAGTGATGTTTTGTTACTGCAAATATTACATTGCCATTATCAGTGATGTCATGAGTGGCGTAATTTGTGGGGTAATTAGCAGGGCATAGCGAGGGTGCGGGTTAAAGTTATCTTATTGCATGAGTTATGGTTATTTGAGATAACTAACTATAACAGGTGAATTTCTATGGGTCTCTACATATAAAACGTGAGGCTAACTATATCGTCCCTGTAACCTTGATTTTTTTCAGTGAATTTCTATGTTTTTTTAAATTCTATTTCCTAACTATCAGGTCTCTATAACCTTTGTTTTTTTCAGTGAATTTCAATATTTTTTTTTACCATAAAGTAGTTTTCATGCCTATACATTAATCCAACCACCACAGCAGTTGGCCACGGGGCCTGGCCTGCAGCCCGTCCCTGCGGCCAACCCCTCTAATCACCCAACCCTACTCAGCACAAGGCCCTTAGGCCGTGTGCGGTGGGAATTGGCCTCAGTCTATCTCTCAGGTTGTGAGAATAGTTGTAAGAGGGCGTATCTGGGGATGACAATGGATGTGAAAGTCTCTGTCTGGGTGTGAGAGTGCATGCATCAGTGTATTAGTGGTTGAGTGAGTGTCAGCGCAGGTTTGTGAGAGGGTGCATGAGGGTGTCAGTGGGACTGTGAGTGGGTGTGTGAGAGTCTGAGTGGATCTGGGAGTGCGTGTAAGTGTCTGAGTGGATCTGTGAGTGGGTATGTGAGGGTCTGACTGGGGCTGTGAGTGGGTGCACAGTGATCTGAGTAGCTTTGTGAGTGGGTGTGTGAGTGTCTGGGTGGGTCTGTGGGTGGGTGCATGAGGGTCTGATTGGGGGTGTCAGTGGGTGCACGGGGGTCTGAGTCGGTCTGTCGGTGGGTGCGTGAGTGTCTGAGTGGGTCTGTGAGTAGGTGTGCAAGGGCAAATATTACATTACTATTATCAGTGATGTTTTGTTACTGCAAATATTACATTGCCATTATCAGTGATGTCATGAGTGCCGTAATTTGTGGGGTAATTAGCAGGGCATAGCGAGGGTGCGAGTTAAAGTTATCTTATGGCATGAGTTATGGTTACTTGAGATAACTAACTATAAGAGGTGAATTTCTATGGGTCTCTACATATAAAACGTGAGGTTAACTATAACGTCCCTGTAACCTTGATTGTTTTCAGTGAATTTCTATGTTTTTAAAAAATTCTATTTCCTAACTATAAGGTCTCTATAACCTTTGTTTTTTTCAGTGAATTTCTTTTTTTTTTTTTTTCATAAAGTAGTTTTCATGCCTATACGTTAATCCAACCGCCACAGTGGTTGGCCACGGGGCCTGGCCTGCAGCCAGTCCCTGCGCGAAACCCCTCTAACCACCCAACCCTACTCAGCACAAGGCCCTTAGGCCGTGCGCGGCAGGAATTGCCCTCAGTCTATCTCTCAGGCTGTGAGAATAGTTGTAAGAGGGCGTATCTGGGGGTGACAATGGATGTGAAAGTCTCTGTCTGGGTGTGAGAGTGCATGCATCAGTGTATTAGTGGGTGAGTCAGTGTCAGCGCAGGTTTGTGAGAGGGTGCATGAGGGTGTCAGTGGGACTGTGAGTGTGTGTGTGAGAGTCTGAGTGGATCTGGGAGTGGGTTTAAGTGTCTGAGTGGGTCTGTGAGTGGGTATGTGAGGGTCTGACTGGGGCTGTGAGTGGGTGCACAGTGTTCTGAGTAGGTCTGTGAGTGGGTGTGTGAGTGTCTGGGTGGGTCTGTGAGTGGGTGCATGAGGGTCTGATTGGGGCGGTCAGTGGGTGCACAGGGTCTGAACCGGTCTGTGAATGGGTGCGTGAGAGTCTGAGTGGGTCTGTGTTTAGGTGTGTAAGGGTCTGAGTGGGTGTGTGGGTGGGAGAAAGAGATTGAGAGAGAGAGAGAGAGAGAGAGAGAGAGTCAGAGAGACAGAGAAAGAGAGTGAGAAGCAGAGGGAAAGAGATAGAGAATTTTTCTGACTTTGATGGATGAGATACTTACAATGAGATATCTCTGGACAAACTGAAAAGAACAAATGTATTTGTAAATTAACAAGAGTGAGATCACCTTTCAGTATAAGCCTTAAACATTTGACATTTAAAAAAATATAAAGGAGGGAAATGATTACAGACACACCTGGAGTAAAACCATCAAATTCCAGTGTAAGGTTGTGAGCCCTTAAGCATTATGCCAATGGTGAGTGCTTACTGTTCTTTCAGTATTTGAAGCCATTGCATGGAGGCCATCTCTCTCTCTCTCTCTCTCTTCCATCCCATTATGGGTTGGAAGAGAGAAAGAGAGAGTGACAGGACTGCTGGGAGAGTCTCAAGGCCCCATCGGTCATAGCCAGCTCCCCATGTACTCTGGGAACTGGTATAGCTCCACACAGCAGGGAACTGCTTTTAATAGCAGCTCCCTGCTTGCAGGAGCATTTTCTTCATCTGTATTCCCTGCATGCATATTTGTGGGTAGAGAAGACAGATGAAAACTCTGTTTTCTGACAGCGGGAGCTGTTTGGCAGCTCCTATTGTCAGAAAGCAGACTTTGTTTGCTTTTACTTGGTGAAGGCTGTCAGCTCCCACCAAGCAAAGGCAAAGAGCTATGTCCCAGGGGTGGGCACCCCATGACATAGCAGGAGGCAGCCCTGGGGGTTGATGGTCCCCAGGGCCATCAGTTGCTCCTCGAAGGGGGCAGTGCAGCCCCCCTCCAACGAGTATAGCCCCAGGGAGGTGGTAGTCCCCAGCATTGATGAGGCCCCAAACGGACCCCTTACCTCTTTTATTGAAGTCCCAGCGAGGTGATGGTTCCCAGGGCTGTGAAGGGTGGCTGTGCAGCCCCCACATTGTTTGTCTTTAGTGCCCCAGGGAAGTGTGGTCCCTGGGGCAATGGAGTGGCCAGGCAGCCCCCTTGCACTGTATATAATTACTGCCCTGGGGAGGTGGTGATGCACAGGGCTGCAGGGAGGTGTACGGCTGCCCCAAATTGGATTATATTTAAGCTCCAGGGAGGTGGTGGTTCTGGGGCTGTGGGGGGGGGGCATATGCCCCCCGCATTGAATTACATTCAAGCCCATGGAGGTGATGTTCGCTGGGTCTGTGGGGGGCTGCGCAGCCCCTCACATTGAATTTAATAATAGCCCCGGGGAAGGAGCAGTCCCCGGAGGTGCGGGGCAGCCAGGCGGCCCCCCTACATTAAAATTAACAATGCCCCAGGGACATCAACAATTAATTTAATTTAATTAATCATGGCAACAATTTAAAAAAATGCTTATTAGCCCTGAAGGGGTCCCTCTGGGACCCCAGCACTAAAGCTAAGTCGTCATGGTGACTCTACCCTGTTCATTTTTGTTTCTCTTTACACATTTATCTGAGACTCTGCTGAAAGCCTAGTCCCCACATGGCTGCCGGCACTTCCTAGTTGAAGCGTTGGCAGCCAATCAGATCTCAGCATGAGATCAGAAGGGGTCGTGCATCCTTTGCTTCCCTATATATAAAAATTTGGATTTTTGTTAATTTCTTTATAACTACTGAACGGACTTACACCAAACAATGAAAAAGCCTATTTTTGGACTAAGAGCAACCTTTCTGCCAAATTTGGTGTAATTCCATCTAGTAGTTTCCGCTCTATAACTGTTCAAAATCCTAGTGCAAAAATGAATGGGGAAATTGTGTTCTGAGAACCCCATTTTCTCAGCCCCTGCTTGGCAGATCACCCCAAAACTTTTAAGATAGCAGTTGAAGTGACCACCGTTATTTTTTAGAAAATGTAATGAAGATTCTTCAAACGGCAACAAAGTTATTAGCAAAAAATGTGCTTTTTCTACAGAAACTATGGGGCATATTTATACTCTGTTTGCGCCGGAATTGCGTCGTTTTTTTTTACGCAATTCCGACGCAAAACTAACTCCATATTTATACTTTGGCGTTAGACCCGTCTAGCGCCAAAGATCTTGGAGTTTGCGTCATTTTTTAGCGTGGACACCTACCTTGCGTTAATGATCTGCAAGGTAGGCGTTCCCGTCTAAAAAATGACTCCGAGGCATGTGCGCCGTATTTACACTCCCGGGCAAAAATGACGCCCGGGAGTGGACGGGTCAAAAAAAATGACGTCCAGCCGTTTTAGCGTCATTTTTTAATGCCTGGTCAGGGCAGGCGTTAAGGGACCTGTGGGCTTGGAAGGAGCCCAGAGGTGCCCTCCCATGCCCCCAGGGACACCCCCTGCCACCCTTGCCCACCCCAGGAGGACACCCAAGGATGCAGGGACCCATCCCAGGGAACTTAAGGTAAGTTCAGGTGAGTATATATATATATTTTTTTTGTGGCATAGGGGGGCCTGATTTGTGCCCCCCTACATGCCACTATGCCCAATGACCATGCCCAGGGGATAGAAGTCCCCTGGGCATGGCCATTGGGCAAGGGGGCATGACTCCTGTCTTTGCTAAGACAGGAGTCATTTCAATGGGGGTTGGGAGTAAAAAAAAATGCCGCTAATCGGGTTGAGGCGAAAATTTTGCCTCAGCCTGACTTGCCCCATTTTTTGGCGCCCAAGCTCCATTTTCCCCTACGCCGGCGCTGCCTGGTGTAAGTCATTTTTTTTGACGCACACCAGGCAGCTCCGCCGGCTAACGTAATTCCATAAATACGGCGCCCGCATGGCGCTTTGGAATGGCGTTAGCCGGCGTTAAATTTTTTGACGCACAACTGCGTTGGCGCAGTTGTGCGCCAAAAAGTATAAATACGGCCCTAGGTCCTCACTATAGCTACCTAGTGGCGACTGTCATTAGACAATAAATATATCCATTCACTTAAAAACACAAAGGTTACAGGGATGTTATAGCTAGGATCACATTTTAAACATACTAAAACACAGAAATTCACCTGGTATGGTTAGAGTTATCTGAAGTAACTATAACTCGTGAGATAACTCTATCTCGTGAATTTCTATGGTTTTGTATGTTTAACATGTGAGCCTAACTATAACGTCTCTGTAATGTTTGTTTTTTTCAGTGAATTTCTGTTTTTTTACTGTATAGTTATTTTCATTACTATACATTATGCAAGGCCCTGAAGCCAACCACTTATAGGCACCCAACCTTGCACCATGCATGGCCTTCACCTGTGCATGGCAGGGGTTGTCCACAAGGCCTGGACTGCAGCCAAACCCTGCAGCCACCCCCACTAACCACCCAACCCCACAATGTGCATGGCCCTTTAGCCGTGCATGGTGGGAGTTGACTGCAGTCTGTCTCTCTGGGTGTGAGAACAGGTGTAAGAGGGTGCATCTTGGGATGAGAGTAGCTGTGAGAGTCTCTCTCTCTGGTTGTGATAGTGCATGCATCAGTGTCTTAGTGAGTATGTCAGTGTCTGTGCAGGTCTGCAAGTGGCTGCATGAGGGTGTCAGTTGGTCTATGAGTGGGTGTGTAAGAGTCTGAGTGGGTGTCTGAGTTGGTGCATGAGTCTCTAAGTAGGTCTGTGAGTGTGTGAGGGTCTGAGTTGGGCTGTGAGTGGGTGCACAAGAGTTTGAGTGGGTCTGTGAGTGGTTGCATGAGTGTATGAGTGGGTTTGTGAGTGGCTGCATAAGGGTCTAAGTGAGTGTTTAAGTGGGAGAAATATACTGAAGGAGAAAGAGAGAAAGAGTGAGAGGGAGAGAGATGGAGAGTTTTTCAGACTTTGATGTATGATATACGTAGAATGAGATATTTCAGCACAATTTGAAAATAATAATGTATTTGTCATTTAAAAATAGTAAGATCACCTTTCAGTATGAGTCTTTAACATTTGCAGGTGAAAAAAATTAAAGGAGGGAAATGACTACAGATACACATGGAGTTGAACCCTGAACTGCCAGTGTGAAAGTCTGTTACCTTCACTGTTATGCTTTTTTTTTCAATGCTTATTTTCTTTGCCCTTCATGAGGTATTTGGGACTACGGAGGAAGCCTCAAGGCCTCCCCCACAGTCCAATCCCATGTATTTGTTTTTGTTAATTTTTAGTGGCCCTTTATGGGTTATCTGGGACCATAAGGGGAGCCTCAAGGCCTCCCCCACAGTCCCATTACTCCAGCAACCAAGGTAATGCTTTAAGCAGAAGCTCTGCGGTAGCTGGAGCAATGCTTTAATCTCTGTTCCCTACAGACACACCTGCACGCAGGGAACAGATATGAAAACTTAGCTTTCTGACAGCTGGACCTGTTTGATAGGTCCAGCTGTCAGAAAGCGGAGTGTTTGCTGTGACTGGGCTGCAGCTTTCAAAGTTGCAGCCAAGCCACAGCAAACAGCTATGTCCTGGGGTTGGGCACACTGGGGCATAGCAGGAGCTGGCCCTGGGAGGTGGTGGTCCCCAGGGCCATCAGTGACTCCTGTAAGGAGGCGCCACTCCCCCCTGCACTGTGAAGATAGCCCTGGTGAGGTGGTGATCTACGAGGTTGCAGGGGATCTCCAACGGTCCCCCTTTCCTCTTTTTTCAGTGTGCCCCAGGGAGGTGGTGGTCCCTAGGGCGGTGGGAGGGGGGCTGTGCCACCCTGCATTAACTTTAATGAATGCCCTGGGGAGGTGGCAGTGTCCAGAGATACAGAGGGTCGGGCCCCCGCCCCCGTTACAATAAAACAATGCCCCTGGGATTTGGCTCACCCAGGGGCTTCAAAAAAGTGAAGAACTGGAACCCAAGCTTCATGTTTTTTTTTTTTTTCCATTTTCACCAGATCCACAAACCATGGCAAACATTTTTGAAAAAGTTTTTTTTTGCGGTGGGGGGGTGTTTTGGTTCCCTGTGGGACCCCAGGACCAGAGCTAAGGGGTCAGGGTGTGTGCACTCTAGCCCCTTTTCATTGTTTTTTTTTACTATTTCTTCGGGACTCGTCTAAAGCTGAGTCCCAAGGTGGCTGCCAACACTTTCTGGTTTGAAGTGTTGGCAACCAATCAGATCTCAGCACGAGATCAGAAGGGGTTGCGAATCCTTCACGTCCCTAGAAATACTAATTTGAATTTTCTTTAATTTCTCAAAAACTACTTAAAATATTTACACCAAATAACAAAAAGGTCTCTTTCTGGTTAAAAAGCTACCTTTCTGCAAAATTTGGTGTAATTCCATCAAGACGTTTTGGCGCTATCACTGTTAACATTTTCATATGGGAATTAACATTGGAAATACTCTAAATTTCACCCACCCTTTATCTCAGCCCCACTTCACTGATCAGCCCCAAACCTTCCAGACAACAGCTAACGTGACTGGCGCCTGCCTCTAGGCAATATAGTAAGTAGTCAATAACTTTGGTGCTGTGGGACGAATCTTCCCAAAATGTTCCAAACATATACATTGGTCAGTTCAGCTGCTGTCTTGAAAGTTTCAGGGTGATCCGTCAACCAAGACAAAAGGGGGGGGGGTCCCAAAACGCATCTTCACAGTTGATTTTTCCATAAGGTGTTTAGACATGCCTCTAGCCCAAACTGCTGAACGGAATCAACACCAAATTTGGCAGGAAGCTAGATCCTGTTCGACAGACTACACTTTTTGTGGTTTGGTGCACATCTATTCAGTAGTTTTGAGGATATTAAAGGTCTGAATAATATAGATATCTAGGGACAGAGATCCTCCACGGAGCCAACTGTCACTGTGCTGATATCTGATTGACTGCCAACACTTAAACAACGAGGTGTTGGCAGCCATCTTGGGACTCGGTTTCAGCCGAGTCCCAAAAAAAAAGTAATACAATAAGAAAAGGGGCCAGGGTAGAGTCACCTGATCCCTTAGCTCTGGTTCTGGTCTCCTTGGGGGACCCAAACAGGGTTAAAATGTTTTTTTTATTGTGGAAAAATCTGCAGATCCGCATCCGCTTAATAGTTCCAATATTTATTTTTAAAAGGGCGGTCTTCTGTCCTTTTCTTTTTATTAACCCGTGGGTGGTCAGGTCCCAGGGGCATTGGAGACTTTTATAAGGAGGGGGATGCACAGGGCGTGTCTCCCACGGCTTCCATTAGTCCCATTGTCCACCAATGAGTAATTAGAATGCGGGGGCTCACAGCCCACCTGTGCCCCCAGACCACCGCCTCTCTGGGGCAAATGTCATTGTTTGTGTGGGGGAGGCCCGATGGCCTTGGCCACAGACCCGTGGACTACCACCTCCCCTGGGCATTTCTTACACTGAATGCAGGGGGCACTATGGCCCCCCAACTGCCCTAGTAACCACCATCTCCCCGGGCTACAATAACAAAAGTGAAGGGGTCTGTTGTAGACCTCTGAGCCTCGGGAACCACCACCTCCATGCAGCAATGCATGTTGGACCCAATGTTGGCCCTGGGGACCGCCACACCCCAGGGCTGGCTCCTGCCATGTCCTGGCGTGCCCACTGACATAGTTGCTTGCTGTGGATTGGCAGCAGCTTTACAGCTGCCACCAAGTCGCAGCAAACACTCTGCTCACAACAAGGGAAAGTTGCCAAATAGTTCTTCCTTGCTGCGAGCAGAGGTTTCCTCTGTCTCCTTGCCTGTGGAGAGGCAGGCAGGGAGAACGAGGAAACAATTGCTCTAACAGAGAGGGAGTTGCTTTAGCAGCTCCCTCTCTGTGACAGCAATGCTGGTTCCCACAGGAGACCCCATGTCACAGGGCTGGGCCCCAGGGGATGGGGTCCCCAGAGCCGAGATTGGCCTGGGGAGGGAGGGCCACGCAGCCCTCCTCCTCTCAAAAAAGTTAAATATTCAGGCTGGGCCCTGAGGGATGGGATCCTCCGGGCTGGAATTGACCTGGGAGGGCCACACAGCCCCCCTCACCCCCAATAAAATACAAATTTAGGTCGGATGATGGGGTCCCCGGGCGAAGATCAGCCTGGGTAGGAGGCCATGGAGGGTTTGGTTGGTATAGAGGTTGGCCGCAGGGACTGACCATAAGTTAGGCCCTGCAGCCAAAGCCTGCTGTGTGGGGTTGGGTTGTTCCCTAAGGTAACTATAACTCGTTCCCTTGCAATGCACTGCTAATTACCCCAAAAATGATAGCACTCATGACATCTTTGATAACTTCATTTATAATTTCAATGTAAATTTACAGTAACATTTTTGATGAAAAAACCGTGCATGGTGAAAGCGCAAGTTATAGTTACTTTAGGGCATGAGCTGTGGTTACTTGGAATACCTGCAACTACAACATTTCGGAGTTTTCTCTTTAATTTCTAACTGTAACGTCCCTGTAACTTTTGTTTTTTTCATTGAATTTCTAAAGTAGTTTTATTTTAACATAAAGTAATATTAAATTATCTTACATTAATCCAACCCTCACTGTGCAAGGCCTTTGGCAGCGGTAGGGGTTGGCCACTGTGGTTCGGGCTGTAGTAGTGTCTGAAAATCCCTGCGGAAATTGCATGGGGAAAAAGTGTTTTTGGACCCCACTCTCATTTGTTTCCAGCCCCCGCTTGCTGAATCACCCCAACATTTACAAGACAGCAGCTAAAATTAGTGGCGTATTTTTTTTTTAATTTCAAGAAGAATGATTAAATGGCACCAACGTTGTTAGCAAAGCCAAAAAATACTTTTTCTACGGAAACTAGGTCTTTACTATAACTACCTACTGTTCGACCACAAGTAGGTGATATATATTTTTTTTGTTGTAAATACTATTGTGGTAAAGGCAGGCATGCATGATAAAGACAGTCTTCTGTGGTAAAGACAATGGCCCTCATTACAACTTTGGCGGGCGGCGGAGGCCGCCCGCCAAAGTTGCGCGTCGTGAATACCACACCGCGGTCGGAAGACCGCGGCGGGTATTCAGAGTTTTCCCCTGGGCTGGCGGGCGGCCGCCGAAAGGCCGCCCGCCAGCCCAGGGGAAAACGACCTTCCCACCATGAAGCCGGCTCGTAATCGAGCCGGCGGAGTGGGAAGGTGCGACTGGTGCTACTGCACCCGTCGCGTATTTCACTGTCTGCTAGGCAGACAGTGAAATACATTTTGGGGCCCTCTTACGGGGGCCCCTGCAGTGCCCATGCCGTTGGCATGGGCACTGCAGGGGCCCCCAGGGGCCCTGCGACTCCCCCTCCCGCCATCCGGTTCCCGGCGGGAGAACCGCCAGGAACTGGATGGCGGGAGGGGGAGTCGGAATCCCCAAGCCGGCGCAGCAAGCTGCGCCGGCTTGGAGGATTCCTTGGGGGCAGCGGGAAACCGACGGCAGACCGCCGGTTTCCCTTCTCTGACCGCGGCTAAGCCGCCGCGGTCAGAATGCCCCGCGGGGCACCGCCGGCCTGTCGGCGGTGCTCCCGCGTGCCGCGGCCCTGGCGGTTCTATACCGCCAGGGTCGTAATGAGGGCCAATGTGTGATAAAAGCATTGCATGGTATTGGATGCATGGTAAAGGCATTGTGTGGTATTAACTGCATTGTAAATGTTGGTTCCCCTATGGAACACATAGGCACAGGCCCCAGTGCACCTTAGAGTTTGGGTGCACCCAAGCATGCTATTTGTGTGAGGGAGATTGGTCTTTGCATACCTGTAAACAATGCCCGGCACACAGTTGTTGTTATTACCACAGGGTTGATGTTTACATTAAATAGTTACTTCATACTCTGTTAAGGTAGTCATGATGGGACATTTTTGAGAATGACCTTGGAATGGTTGAATTGTCGCATTAAAAGCATCTGAACCAGTTACATCTGTGTTATATTGCCCCTGTGCTGTATTAAGTAGTGGACCAAAGAAAATTATGTAACAAACCCCAGCTGAGTAAAATAGTGGCATTGAGAATGCTAGATCCACCTGTTTAATGTAATGAGGTCCCTTTCTGTGGCTGTTTGCGAACTAAGGAGGTCATTATGACTTTGGCGGTCTTTTTCCAAGACCACCAAAGCCAATGCCGCCAGCAGAGTGCCAGTGCTGGCAGTCCGAAGACAACCAAATTTTGAGTTAGGAAGGATTTCTCTCTGTTTATGGGTGGAAAGCCAACTCTGTTGGTAAGGCAGATGGAGGAAGAGAGGCAGTTCCACCACATAATACACCATGACGGAGTCCTGTCGGTGGTACTGGCAGTGGAAAATGCCAGTACCCATCTCCTCCTTGATGACTAACTTGACGGAAAAGGTAAGATGATCATCCGAAAGGAAGCGGTGCATGTGTGTGTTCTGGGTGCATGTATGTGTGCGCATGGGGGTGTCTGGGTGTGTGGATGTGTGTGAAAGTGGGTGTCTGGGTGTGTATGTGTGCAAAATGGGGGTGTCTAGTTGCATGAATGGATGCACTGTCTGGGTGTCTGCATGAATGTGGAGGGGGAGTGTGTGTGCATAAATGTGAACGGGGAGTGCATGTGCATGAATGCAGAGAGGGGGAGCGTGTGTGTATAGATGAGGTGGGGGAAGATCATGAATGGATGCAGAGGGGGAGTCCGTGAATGGATGCGATGGGGGAGTGAATGGATGGTTGCAGTGGGGAGTGCGTGAATGGATGCGGTGGGGATGTGTGGATGGATGCGGTGGCAGTGTGCATGATTGCAGAGGCGGTGCGTATGTGTGAGTGCGAGGGGGGGTGTGTATGGTTGTGTGTGTGTTGTTGGGTGGGGAGCGTGTGTGCATGTGTGTGGAAGTGGGGGGAGAGTGTGTGCATGTGCGTGGAAGTGGGGGGAAGGGTGTGTGAAATGTGTGTGGATGTGGGGGGAGAGGGTGCCGGCGTCTGGAATGGAGATTCCTGTTGCCGGGTGCATTACCGCCAGGGTTTTCGTGGCGGTGCGACTGCCGTGGAAAGCCTGGCGTTCTGACGGGTCATTATACCGCTGGCGGGCTGATAGCTCCTGCCGGGCCGGAGGTGCTCACCTCGGGCCGGCGGCCCGACTGCCCTGGCAAAACTGTTGAAGTTGTAATATGTCCGTCTTCACCACCGGCCTGGCAGCGGACTGACTGCCGCCACCCTCTAGGCAGTCAGGTGACCACCAAAAGCATAATGACCACCTATGTCTTACTGTACACAAAATGCAGTGGACAGAATTTACCCACTTCGATGGTAGTCATACTGAAATTATGAATGAGCATTATTGCTTGTACGTGATGGCAATATATCTGATAGTTACTGTGCCAGCAGCTATGGGCTCAAGCAACAGGTGAGGGCACTTCACTTAGCCGATATTATCCTAAAGGTATGCGCTATAACGCTATTGGAACGCCCTGCAGAAAATCGGGAGTGCAACAGGCGCTCTCAACTGAAAAATAGGGTGAAAAAATGACTTCATTATCCCACGCTGCACCTTTAGCCTTCTTATTTGAAGGAGCCCATGTTAGGTGTGGGGGTACAGGCTCCTTCCCTGCTTTGCTGAACTGTGATAATGTTACACACTGTCTCTGCAGTTGATCTATGTAAAAATGTCTACATGTTCAATGTGTAGGTTTTTGAGACATTTGTGTGTGACTGACATAAAATCAGAGTTGAACCTTCCTGAGGGCAATAGAAATCTTTCACTCAGGATCACTTCTAAATAGCAATGTTTGCCCTGTCAAGTCATGTAGTCTTTGGCCCTGATTACAGGATTAGGGGTAAACTCTGATCCCTGCTCAAACGCCTATTTGCGCAGAGATCAGAATTCATAGATTTGCAGCATACACTGCAGCCCTGGAATTTTCCCTGCTAAATTTCAGGAGATTGTGGAAATTACAGCGCATGGAGAAGTAATTGAGGAAACCACCACTTTCACATTTACTTCATCATTTTCCAAAAGATAACTAGAAATTGGAGGTATCTACCACACCTGTTACACACCGCACACTGGTGGATAGCTCACACTTTCCCTGCCCGTTCAAACTCAGCGCATGACACAAGCTGACATTAACAGGCTGCCTCAAGCTTCAACCATGTTTGCGTCAAAAGGGAATCAAAAATAAACTGATGAAGCACATGGAATGATTACATCTATTTTCTAATTGTAGATTACGTCTATTTTTTTTCGAATATTCCAGGCAAAAGGGAAGGTGGCACTTATGAGGAGTCATACTTCTTTCTCTGCTGTAGAAATATTGACTGTGTCAGGAGCTAGTAGCCTTCTACCCTCGCGTTATGCAGGTGTCGGCCCTCTGTGTGTTTTCTCAAGATATGAGGGTACGACAAATCGCTGTTCATAGATCATCTTCATAAATCTTGCAAAGAATAAATCATAAAATATTGTGTCCTTGCATATGGCAGTAGCCCAGGGAAGGTTTCATCTTATGTGAACGGCCTTTGAAAAGATGGATTTCGGATAAAAAACTTCACACTGCCTGCATCGCACGGCATACTCGAGTATATATGCCCCGCAATTACATTTAGGAACTTCAAGATTATCTCTTTGAAAGGAGAAATCACTTTACCACTTTTTTGGTAATCCTCGTCCAGAATGTAATAAATTCAGTCTTAATATGTATTTCGTTTTTTTTCTTGCAATCTGCGCTAAAAGTCGTTTTTTGTTTTTGTTTTCTCTTACAATAACGTATTACCTACCTTCCTATGCACTTATGACCCTGGGAGCCTATTACTGAATGCTAATTCTGTGCAAGATACCATGGGCCAGATGTAGCAAAGGGTTTTTCCCATTCTGTGTCAATGGGAAAATGTGTTCGTACATATGGCCCCTGGTGAGTTCTGTATATCTTTAAAATAATGGAATTTGAAGGATCTTACTTATTTTACATGCACTCATATCTAAAATATCCGTACCCTAATTTTCTCGTTTGAAAACATTCTGTAGGATCAGTGGCCGCTTCCGCATATGTCAAGGTGGGGGGTGGGAGGGACAACGGGGACAGGGGATAAAAGGCAGGAAAAAAAAAAAAACTTTCCTGCCTTTCCCGACGGCTTCTGCCGACTCGCTCCTATGCTCTTGATGGTTGGTTTCCCATCATTCGCTGGGACACCAGCACAGGCTCCCCAGCAATCCTGGTGCTGCTTTCATGCTAATCATTACATGAAAGCAGTGCCAGGATTGGTTACGGACTTCTGCTCAGACAAAGCCCTGGGGTCTCTGCAGTTTCTCCAGCCCGAATGTTCAACACAGCCGGGCTGGAGAAATCTAAGTGCACATGTGTGTTTGGCCGGCCTGAGGTGACCGGTCAAACACACATGCGCACTTAGGTGCACACTTTCTTCCTCCCACCTCCTGTGAACCAGCCCCACCTCTCCCTGCACTGCTGGTTGAGCCAGCAGATTAAAAAGAACGAACAATATTCAACTACTGTTGTATTTTTCATCTCCTGGCTCATGGCTAGGGGGGAGGCACTTCTCTGCCATTGTGGAGGAGCTGCCCCTGGTAGGATCCCTTGCCATGTTATTTCTACCCAGAGTTGAGAGTATGCGTACTAACAACAACCATTCCCATGGGTGGGCAAGTTGGTGGAAGGGCACACAACTTTCAGCTCCTGTGGATCTAAGCTTGTCCGGTCAGCATTTTATAGAAGAGGAAGTATCTCTGAGGGTGTTAGAAATAGGGTGTTTGGTTGACAGTCAGGTTACCCCCTGTTCAAGCAAGGACCCTCACTCTAGTCAGGGTAAAAGAGAATCACCCTCAGCTAACCCCTGCTTACTCCCTTGGTAGCTTGGTGGAGCAGCAGGCTTAACTTCAGAGTGCTAGGTGTAAAGTATTTGCACCAACACACAGAGTAACTTAATGAAAACACTACAAAATGACACAACACCAGTTTAGAAAAATAGGAAATATTTATTTAAACAAAAGAAGACCAAAATGACAAAAATCCGACATACACAAGTCAAGTTATGAATTTTTAAAGATTAAATTCAAAAATAGCACTTAGAAGCACAAAATGCTTCGATGAGGTGCTAACACGGCGTCATGACGGAGTCGTTCCCAATAATCCGACACCAGTGGCGCAGGCCATGGAGTCACGTGGACCCCCAGGTACAGTACCTTTGGTGAAGAGTGAAAACAAGCCGATGCGTGAAGTCGGGGGTCGCGGGGTCTGTGCGAAGCGCTGAATCTGCGCACTTCGAGCGGCGTCAGTCACGACGTGGTGCAGCTACTATCACAAAGTCGCGGACTTCAGTGGGGCTGTAGCAGTGTCAGGCCTGCGAATAGCCACAGGACCACGACACCAGCACCCCACCCCCTGCAGATGGAGAACCACCCCACAAGCGGTCCCTGAGATCCAGGACAAAGACAGAGAACAATGCCAAGACCCCGACAAGAAATGAGACCACCCTGATTGTCATCCTTCTGTCCCACTTTATCACCCTGTCCATCCATCAACTGCCCCAGCTCTACTTCCTATGCCCCTTTGGACAATGCACCTGTGAGACTAATAGACTGGACTCTGCCATGGACATTCCTCCACTATCACCCCTGACCATTTTACAACCCCCTCCACTATTTTGCACTTAAATAAACACCCTTAAATCACAAAATAATCTGGAGTCAGTCCGTGCTTTCAAAAATGTGTATTAGCAATAACAGTGGCAAAATGCTATATCTAATGTAATGTCAACATACCTATGTCACACAGCTCTTGTCCATGCGGAAACAAAGCAGAGGTCACACAGTGGGACCCACATCTGTGAAATCGAAAGGGAAAGTGACAACTCAGTGTCCATATACTGGGTGAAAATGACAGACAGATGATAGGTAGAAGAATTAAATCAGATGTAGCAGGCAGTGTTGTCTTATTACCTGTGTCTCACTGGAAGTATTGCTGGATCACCGTGTTCTTGTTGTCTATGTCCTCTTCTTCTGCTTCCTTGTCTTCACTGTCCACAGGCTCCACAGCTGCCACAACACCTCCATCTGGACCATCCTCCTGCAGAAAAGGCACCTGTCATCGCGAAGCCAAGTTGTGAAGCATACAGCAGGCCACGATGATCTAGCACACCTTCTTTTGGTGAGTAAAATAGGGAACCACCTGTCATATGGAGGCACCGGAACCTGGCCTTCAGGAGGCCGAAGGTCCTCTCTATAATCCTCATAGTCCGGCAATGTGCCTCATTGTAGCATTCTTCTGCCCTTGTCCTGGGATTTCTCACTGGGGTCAGTAGCCATGACAGGTTGGGGTAACCAGAGTCACCTGCAAATGTCGAGGGACAACTGTTAGACACACACTAACTCTTAGGGACATCCCCAGGCTCAGACACCTAGTCACACTGTATTGGGTCCATGTCCTCACCTAATAGCCACACACAGTACCTCTGGAGTTGCCCCATCACATAAGGGATGCTGCTATTCTGCAGAATGTAAGCGTCATGCACTGAGCCAGGAAATTTGGCATTCACATGGGAGATGTACTGGTCTGCCAAACACACCATCCGCACATTCATAGAATGGTAACTCTTCCGGTTTCTGTACACCTGTTCACTCCTGCAGGGGGTACCAAGGCCACATGTGTCCCATCAATGGCACCTATGATGTTGGGGATATTTCCCACGGCATAGAAGTCACCTTTCACTGTAGGCAAATCCTCCACCTGAGGGAAAACGATGTAGCAGCGCATGTGTTTCAGCAGGGCAGAGAACACTCTGGACAACACGTTGGAGAACATAGGCTGGGACATCCTTGATGCTATGGCCGCTGTTGTCTGAAAAAACCCACTTGCGAGGAAATGGAGTACTGACAGGACCTGCACTAGAGGGGGGATTCCTGTGGGATGGCGGATAGCTGACATCAGGTCTGGCTCCAACTGGGCACACAGTTCCAGGATTGTGGTACGATCAAGTCTGTAGGTGATAATTACATGTCGCTCCTCCATTGTTAACAGGTCCACCAGCGGTCTGTACACCGGAGAATGCCGCCATCTCCTCACCTGCCCCAGCGGACGTGCTCTATGGAGGAGAACAGCGAGCAGAGAGTCAACCAACACTGAGGTACGTAAACACAACTTAATCGGAAAATGTTTTAAAATCAACATATGGCTGTATTAGTGGTTAAGCAAGGCCTAGATATGTGTGAGACAGTCAAAAATAATGCCATGTGGCCCCCTGAAATGGCGGCTGCCTGACCTGTATTGTGGGACAAGGGGATATGAGGTAACTGCGCTGGCGTTGTACACTGTCGCGGTAGGTGGTCGAAGACCGCAGTGCAATCCTGCATTGGTTAACATTGGACCCTATGGGTCCCAGGAGCCAATGACGATGTATGCTGGCGGTGACGGTACGCACCACCGTGGACGTCACCGCCATTTTCTCTCTGTTCACTCACTTGATAGCTGATCGTCGACAGGAGAGGACCTACACTGCAAGTGCTGCTGTGAAATCAGTCTGTAAGAGACAATGGCTCGTGTGTCTGGAGAAAGGGCCCCTGCCTTCAGCACAGAGGAGTTGGAGAAACTAGGGGATGGGGTCCGCCCCCAGTACACGCTACTCTACTGTCCTCCAGACAAACAGGTGAGTACACTGTGAGCATGATGTATGGGCAATGCCTCTTTGGAGTGCTGTAGATGAAAGATGGGGGGGGAATGAGGCGTGCATGAAACAACGGTGAGTGCATGTGCGTCATGACAAGGGTAGGGATGCGGGCCAATGACTGTGACGGTGCGGACGGTTATATCTTCTCCTTTTCCCCAGTACTATTCCTGTAGGTCAGCGTCCACCAGAAGAAGGATATTTGGCATGCCATCGCCAAGGAAGTCCGGACCCTGGGGGTCTACCACAGATGGAGCACCCACTGCCGGAAAAGATGGGAGGACATTCGCCGCTGGAGTAAGAAGATGGCGGAAGTCCTGCTAGGGATGGCCTCACAACGTGGGAGGGGTGCCCGTCGCACCATGACCCCCCTGATGTTCCGGATCCTGGCCGTGGCATACCCGGAGTTGGATGGGCGCTTGAGGGCATAACAGCAGCCACAAGGGGGTGAGTACAATCTCATTCACCTGATTCAGAACGCATTGTAGGTGTCTGGGTGGGGGAGGTGGGCTGTGGGTTCCCCTAGGCCAGGGAGTGTTTAGTAGGCAAGGTCCCTTCTTAAGGCAGGCCCTGTGGCACCCCACCTGTGTACAGAGCCAACTACACCTAGTCAGGTCCTGTGACTTCCATGTGTGCAGCAATCGTGCATAGCCTTGTAACCCATGTCCCTGTGATTGATTAGGGAACTCCAAGTGCACGGCGTAGTGCAGGGGGCTTCTGTGTCTGTAGTGTCTGCCAACGGTAGCGGTATTGGATGCACTCAACATGTCTTTCTTCTGTCTCCCCCCCCTTTTTGTGGTCTCCCTGTGCTTGTATGCATTAGCATCATCAAGCGGAGGAGCAGTGGCACCGCAGCAGGAGGGAGCTGCATCCCACATGGCCATGGATGGAGACACAATGGAGTCAGAAGACACCAGTGGGACAGAGGGCGAGGGGAGCTCCACAGCGGGGACAGGAGCTGAGACCAGTGACACGGACTCCTCCTCTGATGGGAGCTCCCTTGCGGTGGCAGGCCCCTCTGTGCCCCCCGCATCTACAGGTACAGCTGCCACCCCCCTACCAGCACCGCCTTCCCAGCAGCCCCTCAGCATTTCCCCCGTGGCCGCTCACCCAGGAGGGTGGGCATCTCCCTCTCCCTAGGCACCTCAGGCCCTGCCCCAGTCAGCCCTGCTGCCCTCAGTGAGGAGGCCATTGACCTCCTCAGGTCCCTCACTGTTGGGCAGTCTACCATTTTTAATGCCATCCAGGGTGTAGAGAGGCAGTTGCAACAGACCAATGCATACCTGGAGGGCATTCATTCTGGTCAGGCATCCCATCAGCGAGCTTTTCAGACTCTGGCCTCATCACTGATGGCAGCCTTTGTCCCTGTCTCTAGCCTCCCCCTCCAACTTCCTCCACCCAGACCCAAACCCCTGTACCTCAGCCTATCCCAAGCACACCATCAGACCAGCATGCACACACATCAACACACAAGGGAAGCTCAGGCAAACATAAGCACCACACATCCCACAGGCACTCACGCAAGCATCATACACATGCAGACATACCAACAGCCACTGCCTCCACTGTGTCCCCCTCCTCCTCGTCTCTCTCCTCCCTCCCAGTCTTGCCTCTAATCACACCTGCATGCACTACATCATCAGCCACTACCTCCATCACCAGCACACCCACCACCGCACCTCACTCACGTGCAGTCACCACCCCCACTACCATTCACACATCCCCTGTGTCCTCTCCCAGTGTGTCTGTGAGCCCACCTCCCAAGGTACACAAACGCAACCACACACCCACCCAACAGCCATCCACCTCACAACAGCCTCCAGCCCATGCACCTTCACCCAAGGTCACCAAACGTACACCTCCTACAACCACAACCTCTTCCTCCACTCCCAAACCCCCTCCATCTATCCATCCCAGTGTGTCCTAAAAACGTTTCCTGTCCAACCTTGACCTCTTCCCCTCACCTCCCCCACACCTTCAGTCTCCTAGGGCCCGCCTCTCCAGGTCCCAACCCAGCACCTCAGCCACAACATCTGCCGGAACAGTGGTGCCAGTAGCAACCGGCTTCTGGAGTGCACCAGGCAGCAGGGCAGCCATTGTGCCAAGGAGCCAGAGCACGGACAGTCCCCCACCTCAAAAGCACAAAAAGTTGCCCAGTGCCCGGCAGGAGAGAGGAAAAAAGTCTTCCACCATAGCCTCTCCCAGGGGTACAGTTGGGAGTGTGGAGACAGCTGTTCCATCATCCAAGGTGGGTAAGGGGCACAGTAAAACAGGCAAGTCTGGGAAAACCTGCACGGCAGACAAGACCGCCACAAGCTCCGCTGACAAGGACACCGCCGCCACAAGCACTGCTGCCAAGGACACCGCCGCCACCAGCACCGCTGCCAAGGACACCGCCGCCACCTGCACCGCTGCCAAGGACACTGCTGCCACCAGCACCGCTGAACAGGACACCGCCGCCACCAGCACCGCTGAACAGGACACCACCGCCACCAGCACCGCAGGCCAGTGAGCGCCAAAGATTCTGACACTCCTGAGGCCACCACAAGCAGGATGAAGCACTCTGGGCACAAAGCCCCCTCCAGAACAAGTGGAGAAAGGCATCCACTACCTCAGTCCTTGGCAGGATGAAGCACTCTGGGCACAAACCCCCCTCCAGAGCCATTGGAGAAAGGCATCCACTTCCTCAGACCTTGTCAGGATGAAGCACTCTGGGCACAAAGCCCCCTCCAGAACCAGTGGAGATTCACATCCACTACCTCAGTCCTTGGCAGGATGAAGCACTCTGGGCACAAAGCCCCCTCCAGAACCAGTGGAGAAAAGCATCCACTACCTCTGTCCTTGGCAGGATGAAGCACTCTGGGCACAATGCCCCCTCCAGAACCAGTGGAGAAAGGCATCCACTACCTCAGTCCTTGGTAGGATGAAGGACTCTGGGCACAAAGCCCCCTCCAGAACCGGTGGAGATTCACATCCACTACCTCAGTCCTTGGCAGGATGAAGCACTCCGGGCACAAAGCCCCCTCCAGAACCAGTGGAGAAAGGCATCAACTACCTCAGTCCTTGGCAGGATGAAGCACTCTGGGCACAAAGCCCCCTCCAGAACCAGTGGAGAAAGGCATCCACTACTTCAGTCCTTGGCAGGATGAAGCACTCTCGGCACAAAGCCCCCTCCAGAACCAGTTGAGACTGTTATCCACTTGTGAGACTGTGGCTTTGCACTCCCCAGGATAAAGCAGTGGGCAACCCACCCACTGGAGGGACTTGAGAGACTGTGGTTTGCACTCCCCAGGATGCAACAGTGGGCAACCCACCCACTGGAGAGACTTGAGAGACCGTGGCTTTGCACTCCCCAGGATGCAGCAGTGGGCAAACCACACACTGGAGACACTTGAGAGACTGTGGCTTTGCACTCCCCAAGATAAAGCAGTGGGCAAACCACCCACTGGAGAGACTTGTGAGACTGTGGCTTTGCACTCCCCAGGTAAAGCAGTGGGCAACCCACCCACTGGAGAGACTTGAGAGACTGTGGCTTTGCACTCCCCAGGATGCAGCAGTGGGCAACCCACCTGCTGGAGAGACTTGAGAGACTGTGGCTTTGCACTCCCCAGGGTACATCAATGGACACGGAGCCCCCTTGTGGATCTGGCGTCGTGCACTCATCCGGCTGAGGTGCCCACCCTTCCCTTCCCCCTGAGGTGCCTGTTGTATTTCTATCTGATGCCCCAGCAGAGTTCTCTCCGTTTTGATTGGGTATTGAGTGTGGGCCTCGCCCATGCATTTTGGGCCCAGTGGTCCACGGACTATGATGGTGGAATACCTTGGACTTGTATTCTTGGTGTATATATTTGTTTCTAGTGTAAATATATGTATATGAATGTATATATTTTTGATTACTGATTTTTAATAGATTACAAATGTCCAAATCATTTCCTTTTGTCCTTGCATTCTTCCAGGGGGAGTTGGGGGTTGTTAATATAATGTATCAACATGTACTTGTGTGTGTGGTGTAGTGGGTGAGGGTGGGAGTGTTGTGTGTGTGTGTTTGTGTGTGTCACTCTTTTTTCCCTCCACCCTCCGCGTGTCGGAGGTGCAGTACTCACCGTGGTCTTCGCCGCCGTCTTTGTTGTTCCTGGTAGAGAAGCAGGAAGATAAAGGCTGGCAGTATCTGGAGCTCGGGTTCCATGGCGTCCTGATTCCTCGTGGGGTGTGTAGAGATGAGCGTTTTTCCTTCCAAGTCCTGTTTCCGCCGTGTTTTTGTTTGCGGTGAATCCGCCCTGGAAAAGGTGGCGGATTGGACTGTTGTAATACAGTGGGCGGAACCTTGTCTTTGTTGCGGTGACCGCCGCGCTGTTTGTTTGTACCGCCGTGGCGGTCTGAGTGTTAAAGTGGCTGTCTATGTTGGCGGTTTCCACCACGGTCGTGATTCCATTTTTTTTACCGCCGGCCTGTTGGCGGTTTTACCACCGCTTTAACACCGACCGCCAGGATTGTAATGAGGGCCTATGTGTTTTATGCTGTTCAAGGAGAAAAACCACTGCAACACTGTCAATGATGCCGCTGGCCTGCACAGCAACCTGCGGATGCCGCACGGAGCCTCACTGTCCCGTCTCACACTGCGACCCTGGTCTAACTGACACAGTCATTGGACAACTTCTCCAAGCTGCTGCTTGCACCCCGACCTGTGGATCCCACACTCCAGCATCGCATTGCTCACACTGCAGCTTGGGCATTCCCGACAATGCCACTCCTGCTGACAGCGGCACCGTTGCCTGCACCGTGGCCTGTGGACACCGCTTGTGAGGAACATGAAGCACTGTCCTGTCCCGCACTGCAGCCCCTGTCCACTGACACCAGGACCATCAACTCCAATGTCATACAGACGTCCCTGTCTGCACCATGTACCGTGGATGCCGCATGGAGCCCGTCTCGTCCCGTGCCGCACCGCCAACTTGGGCCTACCGACAACAGCGCCACTGCTGGCACTGTGACCTGGTGACACTGCATGCCACACCACCCTACTTCACACCGCAGCCCTGGTCTCACCGATGCCGCAGGATGACCGCCACCGAGCCGCTGCCTGTAATGTGACCATAGGGCACCACACATCTCACCTTCCCACTTTGCACCACAGCCCCAAACCCATCCACGCCAGCGCTCTTGACTTCATCAGCAAGGAGTTCGATCCACAATGCATGTGACTTCCAGGGCCCGATAACCCCTACACTGACTCCGGAACCGACACTGCAATGCCAGAGACACTGCTCTCCAGGAACTCACTGCGAAGATCTCTCCGGAACTCACTGCGAGGATCACGATGCCCTGCAATTCCAAAGTACTGTTTGCGGGTCTTCACAACACCGTAGCTGGCCCGCAAAGCTGCAGCCTGCATGAACTGTTGGTTTTGCTGATCGTGATAGCCCCAGGTGGAGGAATGGACTTCAAGGAACGGTATTTTTAAGTTAATTCTTGCAAAATTAATATCGTTATTGCTGTATGTTGAATTTTTCTAATTTTGATCTTGTTCTATATAGATAAATATTGCCAATTATTCTAAAACTAGTGTGGTGTCTTTTTGTAGTGTTTTCACTGTGTTACTGTGTGTTATGTGCAAATGCTTTACACATTGCTTCTGACATAGACCTGACTGCTCCTGCCAAGCTACAAAGGGGTTGAGCAGGGGTTAATAGAGTGGGTATCTCCCTTATCTTGACCAGAGTGAGGGTCCCTACTTGGACAGGGTGCAAATCGACTGCCAAGTGGAGACCCCATTTCTAACAATCGGCCACGTTTAGCCTATTAGATTTGTCATTTAAGCCACAAACATTGCCAAAGATATGCAAATTCTACCAGCCTGCATCATGTCTGTATTGACTTCTCCTGAAGCAGTATCCTCCCCACAACCCCCTTGACCAAATAATCATAGACTTCTCTCTTCCCTGTAATTAAAGCCACAGTGACTGAATTCACGCAGAATTCTGGCTAGCTCTCCTTGATTTTATCTTTGCTCACGTTTTGTTTTTTAGTGATGACCCCCATACCCCCTTCCACCCTCACCCAGCAGTAGCTCTTCCTGCCACCCTCTCTCACCTGCCCCCCACCCATGTGAAGCACAGAGACCACTCAAATGTCTGTTGAAGTGATTATGCTCTCTCTATCCCACCACCTGAGCCTCTCACACCCTTAAAAACACTCACCCATGGAATGAAGGAATACATAGTTGAAATCAAGCACTTGTATCACACCACCAATTTTGCCAAATATCTAACCCCAGTTCTTATCCAGCAAAAGAAAAAAAAACAATTGTTAGAGCCATTACAGTAAGGTACCCAGAGCTCAGGCCCTTAAACGTATCCTCTCTTGCCATCCTAAAACTCTCTGGTCTTGATTTCAGATGTGAACACCCAGGTTTTATTGTTCCAGACCGCCTTGAGCTTTGTTGGGTTTACCAAACATTCCTGGGCCCTCTTTCCTGGAAAGGCCAGAGTATTTGTCTGAGCCTCCAAGCCCTTTCAACAGTTATGTGCACAAGTCAGGTTTGACAAAAAAGCAGCAATCATCCACAGTATGTTTGGTATCCTGCCTTACATTCTAAAACATAGCTTGGGACACCCTGGGTTTACACTAGTCCTGATTTGACCCCTTCATCATAATTGGAATTCTGGGTGCTCTTTGGATCTCTTTACCCCAGTTCCTGCCCTCCACATAGGGGAAAGCCTTCTGAAACTAGTCAATCAGAAGCAGCCTTGCATCATTTCTCTCTTTGCCTTCACCACCCCTAGGACCTGCAGGTTATTTAATCATTCGCTGATGTTCATGGTCTTCCAGCTTTCCCTTGATGTCAGTGAACTGAGCTTTATGCACCACAATCTGCCCATGGACAACAGTAACATCACACTCGCCAGCTGTGGTCTTAGTTTCCAGGTCTGATATTGCCTCAACTATATTTGCAGATGTTTTTGCCACCTTATGGACTGCCCCTTGCAGCTTACGTGTCTTGACTTGACCCCTATGGCTGTCCACATGAGTATCCTCTCTACGTGTCTTAATAACCTCAAAGATTGTCTCCAGGGTTGTAGGATTCTGTTTATTCTGGAACTGAGAGTTGTCCAATGTGTCCCAAACCAATGAGCTATTGCTGAAGAATAGTCCCATTTCAGACCCTTACCTTTATCTACTTGATGTCTACCCCTACTCGCAGCCGTACAGGCTGTTGGTCGAATGCTGCCATCTAAGGTGTCTCTAGTCTCACTAGGTGCACTGCCTCTAGGTACACCTGATGAGTCTGAAGCCTCATCAGACTACTTAGTCCTGTTTAATAAAGAAATGAAGCACTCATTGGCATTAGGATCTGGACCGGCCTTCTAAGCCACAGTAAACAAGCTTTTATCCTGCTTTCTGGACTTGGGGAACATAAGCATTTTAACAGGTGCAGCACTAGTAGAAATTAGTCCCGGGACCTCAAGCTTTTTCCAAGAGCCAGCTGGCTGCGTGTCACCCCCTTAGCTATTGTAGCCTCTCCCACCTCACCTCCCTCTTTAACTGTGAGTGTGTTTTCCTAAATTGTATATCCTAAATTAACATCTAATTAAATGCATGTATCAACAGCATTTTAACTTCATAAAAAATCAGGAAGTCATCTTCATGGCATCAGTAATCTTCAAGCATCAGGCTGAACATAGCATGAGTGCGCTAGGCAGTCACACTAAAACAAGATGATCCAAATTATTCTAAAAGTACTTAATATGTAGCCGGACTCAAAAAAAAATTACCATAAATGGTATCTGATTACATCACATCCTAGACTGGATCACCAAAGGAAGAAGGGTATGCACAATTTTTTTTCAAAATTATCTTTTAGATAGAAATAAACTAAGAGAGGCAATAGGATTAGGAAGGTCACACTAGAAGATGATCCAAGCATGGACAGTTTCAAATGGAATGGATTGATGACTGATGCCCTACACCTCACTATCTGAGAATACATTAAGGAAAATAGTAGTCCAAATGGTTGCTCAGTGCTGGATAATTCCTACTGATCTGCACACACCCAATAGTTACGTTTTTTTTGCAGTATGGGTCATTTTTTCCTTTGATTCTACACTACCTCCATACCATCATACTACCACAACTACCAGAAGCCTGACAAGCCCACCATGCACCAGAAGCCTACAGATGCCCCAGGTTGACACGTTCTCACTGGAGCAATCTACAGAGCTTAGGAATGTCCAATTTGCACTGAGGATGGATACCCAATCAGAAGATGACCTCCAGACCCAGGAGTGGCTTTTAGATGCCTGCGGTAACCACTAAATGGCAGGGGTTGTGGGGAAAAGCTATGTTCATCAAGTGTCAGTGGATGTCACCAATCTGAAGTAGCTTCAAGATACAAGGAGTATGTGCACAATGTTAGGAATACCAACCAGATAAATGTGATGACCTTCAGAATTAAGGCATTGAGACGATTTTTCCACAGGTGGCCATAAATGTAGGAGATGGCCCCCTTTTTTCAATGATGACTAGAGATTTGGGTGACAGTAAAATGTCAGGAGTATTCACCAGATGGTGAGAGGAGACATAAAATGTCAGGGGTTTCTGAAAGATGCCTCAAATCGCCTTTAGACTCAAGGTGTCACAAGCAAACTGCAGACATGTTCGACAGAAGCCAATTACACCACATACTTGAGTTTTCCACCAGTTTTCAGGGGTGAACACTAGGGGGTGCAGCATTGATGTGATTTGCCTAAACATAATTATGTGAAATGTATATCTATCACTTAACTCAATACTTAACCATAAAAGATACCATAAAGTGAACAACCGATGCTTGCTTTCTGGTTGTTTATGTTATTACTGTGTTATAATTTTGCTGCAAAAGACAGTGTAATTTCACAGCATGGCATAATGCCATAATTTTGTGAAATAAGTGTGATGTGAAATTATTCGACACCTGCTGCTAGGGAGGCCCCCCAGAATGTGCTTTCTACCATAGGCAGTGACACCAATTAATGCAACAAATGATATGCACTTACTGGTGTTAGGGGTAGCCACTACCATGTGATTAATGTTCTTGTCACACCACATATTCAACTTTTTAAAAAGGGATGCCAAATGGAAGCTTGAGTTTGCACAAAGATGTGAGGGGGAACCTGCATATGGTATGCGTAGCCATCAGATGCCAGCATTGGCTTCCACCTATCAATTATTGTCACCCGATATCAGGGGTTGTCAATTTTGCATTAATGAAGCTCAGCCAACATAATGAATGCTAACTTTGCACGTGAAATACCTTTCATAACCCATGAGGTGATATCAGATGTTAGTTCTGTCCACCTGATGCTGGATGTGCAGAAGAACCATTGAGACTCCCCACATTTTGAGAGGCAATATCTCCTCATAATAACTTGTTAATGTTTGACTGGACATACAGTATTGAAATCACAATGACATGATCAAGTGCAGTATTAATATGTGGGGCATTTGAGATATCAAGGTGGCGTTTAACCTGAAAATATTCGATATACTTTTTAACCAGCATTGTCACCTTCATCAGATCGTCTACATCCGCTGATTTATTAGGCATTTGCTTTCTTCCTTTAAGTTGTGTGGGTACTGGCCCACTCCTTTCGCCAGCTCAGAAAGTGAAAAACCTGGGGCTTGTTTTCGATGCCAGACCTACTTGCAAAGGCCAGCTGAAGTCTCTGGCATATTCCATATTCTTCACTTTGAGAATATTAGGAAAACGTGTCCTTTTACTCCTTTGGAGCTTCAAAAAACAGGGGTTACCACCCTTGCCTTAGCCAAACTGAAGTATTGGGAGTGCGAAGAAAGTCCTTGGCAATCAAATTAGTAGATACTTCTGTGATACTTCAATGTTAATGCAGGAGTTATATATACACAAGTTAAGTATGTACACAAAATATAATGATATCTACATACTTGTCAACAATCACATTGGCATTTTATCAGCAATCCATAAATGATACTTATACTGCCTTTAATTTTTACTACAGCAAGAGGTACCAACACTTATAAATATACTAATGAGGGCAGTGGTATAGCTTGGCCCCGCAAACGTAAACATATGAAACCATGTGCTTGAAGCTAAGAACACTTTATGATTTTATGAAGTGGTTTATTAGTGTTCTTTTTCGTAGGGGATTTCTGCACAGCCAGGCACTTGAAATGTTAATTATGCACCTGCATTTCAACTGCAGCTTGTTCAATGGATGTGGAGAAGTCTTTGCTAGGGTGAATCAATGAAGCACCTCTCTACATAAGTATGATGTGTTTTTTCCTTTCATATTTGGGAGCTTTTCCATGGAAGAAATCATGAGTGAGGGGCAAAATGTGAATGCCGCACACTTATTGGTTGAGAGGCAGTGGAATATGTTGGCTGTTTGAACAATGGAGCTCCAAGGGTTTTTATATGTAAAAAGCCCACTTGCAAGATGTGGGGAAATCATAATACTTTATTTTTTATAAACTGAAGATAGATGGTGTTTCAGTAGTTGTATCAGGAAGTTATGACTGTTCTGAATTTTACCATCTGATCTTAAGGAGGAGTGAATGGGAACACACATTCCAAAGGATGGAGGCATCATTGTGATTCACTGACTGATCTGGTAAACACCTATAATTTGTAGTTTGAGTTACAAACTGTCCTTGATGGAAAGATGGAATATGTCAGAAGTGGGTGCTGTGTTTAGAGTTTTGATCAGTAGTCAGTTTTGGAATCATATATTTTGTGAGAGCTTGTATCTATCCCTGATTTGATGCAGGTAGGGAGAATCCACAGATCGATTTGTGTGTTATTGACAAAGCAGGCTAGGAGGTGTTCTCTGTATCTTTAATTTTTAGATGGCAGTGTCGATACATATGATCAGGATGCTATTCTTGCATTAAGTGTCTACATTTCAGTCTGATTAAAGCAGGAAGTGGCCTAGCGTGAGTCATGGGCATGGTCAGACAGGAAGCCGGCAAACTAAGAGAGGGCAGCATCAGGGTCTCCCTTCCCCGCAAAGTGGAAGAGGAGGAATGTATGGTTACTTTGTTATATTGCTAATTATTGCGTAAACTAAGGCTATGACTTAGGTCTACAAGGTTTGGCTTTCCTGCCCACAAATCCTGAACTTATTACAATGCGCCAAGCTCGAGTGTGATAGCACAGGTTGTTTTAGCCCTACACAACCCCACTAAATAGATTGTTGATGTGGTGTCTGTGCTTTTTGGGTTACTAGCAATCCCTTAAAAATGGGGTCAGGGATGCAGTGGTGATTTAAGCACAATAGTGTTCATTGGAAACTCACACACAAGTTCCGCACTAAGAGAAAATACAGTTTATATTTGAAAGTGTTCTATTTCAGCAGTCTCATCCTGTTGTTTAACACATGTACAATAACCCCAATGTATACTATTTAAACAGCACTGATGCATGTTACTGACAATGAGAATAATATGAATGTTGCTTACAGCTGAAATTTTATTTGGCAACTTAACACCCTAAAGACTACTTCTATGTGCTATACTGTGAAAGCATGTAGTAGCATAGCTTGCATCTGGAGTTTCTTAGGACTCAGCGCACTACATACCTGTTCACAGCAAGAAGCTGTAATTATCAGATGGCCAGGAAACCGTTATTTTCTTAATGGATTGTTTTTTATTATCAGCACCATCTCTAACACAGCATCATGACAGCATTTTGACATGAAAACCTTGGTCCAAACTGACCCTTTGCTAATCTCCCAAAACGTCTGTATTCGGGTGTTGCCCCTTGCCTCTAAACCCTTTCCAGACTAGCCAAATCTTTTTTTAATTTATATGGGCAGCTCTGGCTCTATGCACAGTGCTTTTGGCCTGCATGCACCAGTTCAGGCCAGCTCATCCACTGTTTGAGCATTGGAGGCTCACCAGTTCCCCTCAAGTGGGCAACACCCCTGCTAGCAACCACAAGAATCATGTTGGAGAGAGTGTTCCCTCCGAAGGAAAACAAATATAAGCTGGGCTCAGCTCCTGTCCTCTTGGACTAGGCTCAGTATCAGCTCTCTGCATAGGAAGAGATGTTGCAGCAGTGTGTCAATCTTGCAGTCTCTGGAATCTTGGTCTGCTCAAAATGGAGTCTGGCCTTAAGATCCTTATGGCAAAATGACGTTCTGTGGAGTAGAAAGAAATTCAACAGACTTTGAGCAGGTCAGTTTTTGGTTGACTCTCATAATTCAATGAAGTGACTGTGGAGAAGATCTTGAAGTTGTGACACACACTTTTGTTTTGCTTTTGGATATGTTGGGAGGATTGAAATAAATATGTTGTAGATTGAAAACGCTGTAGAACGAGTATTTTATTTGAGTAGATGTGTTTTGAATATGTGTGTTTGAGAGGAGATTGCTCACTTTTTGTAATGCTTGCTGGATAGAGCTAAATTTATTTTATTTATTTTAATTTAGCACAGGCCCTACCAAGATCGATGTCAACATGTCTTATATTTGGAGAATGGTGATAACTGAGGTCATGGAAAATGAGAAACATTTGAAGTGTTTTTTTACAAAAAGTGTATCTTGGACTTGCAAGCTGAACACATGATAGAAGTGAAAGACATTTTTGGAAAATCAGAAGAAATGAGTTCCATCTTAGATAAAGGACTAAGTAGAAGACAAATTAGTGGAAGGTAAAAACGTCAGAAGTTAAGAATCATCAGTATAAAAAGAAACAAAGGAGGGGTGGGGTGGAAAGAGATGTATTTACACAACAGAGAAGAGGGATAGGTCAGGGGAGGTGGGAGAACACCAATTAAAAGGGGATCATAGAAAGTTATTTCTTTAAAGAGAAGATCTTTGATATGCCCAATTTCCTCTTTAAGATGTTCCAAGTAGGAAGGGTTTGGAGATGGATCTTTTTTGATTAAATTATAATAATTTGTTTTGCCATGTGTCATGTTTTTTTAAGGATAGTGCTAGTGTAATGGGTGTTTTGCAAGCACAGATTTGAAGTTCTTCGTGTTAGAATCAGGAAAATATGTGAGATAGGTGGCAAAAGAGAATCAGGGAGTTAGTGTTAAGTCAGCTGGAAAGGCTTTAGCCTGGGAAGTGGGGATGAGACATTTTGCATTCCTTTCAATGTGAATGCAGATTTTTCTGAATTTGTCTACCTGAAGCATGATAACTAACCTTAGATGTGGGGAGATTTGTTGGTGGTAGGCTGGTTCTTTGATGAGTTGAATAGTTCACTGAATGGTCTTTGGTACATGTATGTTGTTGTCTACTCATACTGATAAGTGTTTGTGACTGCTGTTTTTTCCCAGGCTAATACACTTTTATATTTTGTGTTAGCAAATTCATTTATGCAATTTGCTGGCGGTACCTTTATATCCATCTAGTTACTCTGTCTATGTGGGTAAAATTCCTTTAAGTGGTTATTCATTCATGTTCATGTGGGCAATGCTGTAATTTTGTGTCAGAGAGTGATGTTGACAAATGCTAAGCGTATTAACACGAGTCAACTACTGATTGCTGAGCTTGTATTTATCAATAGAAATTAAGGATAATTTTTGAGTGATTTTAAAATGAAAGTGAGTAGAGTACAACAAGGTTGTGAGACCCTACTATTGCTTCCCTTCTGTCATGACAGAAATAATGTATAACATTACAAATATATTACATTACCCTTACAACCATAATTAGACATCAAATTATAGCCTTATTGCTCGCTGCTGAGGGTTTTATCAGTTGTTAAAAACCCTGAACCAGATATATAGACCTGAGCTACAGGCAAGTGCCTATATCTAGAAAGAGGGCATTTATACTGGCAGAAGGGCTATAAGGCTATTAGAGCATTTCATCCAGAGAAGGTAGAATATTCTAAATTTAAAAGGGATAAACAGAAAGATAAACATTGGAATGTTGGGGCAGAAGGCTTATTCTATACATTTTTAGCCCTGAGACACTTCCTTGTCTTCACTGGAGCTCCCAACATTCCAATGTTCTAATGTAACTTGTGCTTTCCAATTTTAAAATGCCTGCTTTGTTTAAATGAGTAAACACAATTGTGTCTGATAAAATGTAGCTTTCTCAAAAGGCAAACATGTATTTTCCTAGATTTCAAACTTTGTTAAGTGATTTACCAAGACAATAGCGATGGAACTTGAAAACAGACATATTTATCATAGGTTTTCAAACAACAATTGCATTTCCCTGGTGTGGCAGTGGTAAATGAGGAACCTGACATAACACTCACAAATTAAAAATGCATCAGCAATTGTAAGAATTAAAGAGACATTTATAAAATGACTCACAGCAGCGAGATGGTCGTGTTGTCTGCAAGGCTTAATTGGATTTGTTTTAAATTAATTGTAAGCTTGAAAATATGGGAAAACTACTCTCTAATTGGTCTCCTGCTTTTTAACCAATATTGTTTATAGCAGAGCTGTCTGCCTGAGACAGCTTGAAAGCACTGCAGTTGCATCCTCGCTGTTCATGCATTCGGCAGAGAATGCAGCTCTGACCATGACATACAGGACTTTGTCTTTCTTGTTACATTATAAATGTATATGGAATGACAGATGCTATAAATACTTATGCAAAAACTCCGGGCCCCTTTAAAAGAAATGTAGGAGCTTGCAAACAGATGTATATGGTTATATGACGGAACCACGCATGCTTCTATAACGCAGCTGGTACAACGCAGGTACCATTACCATGCAAAACCTTTACCATGCCGGATTTTACAATGACTATACTTTACCACACATGACTTTACAATTAATTTCATTGAAAGGCATGAATGGTAAAGGCATATGAGTGGTATAGGTTTTGAAAGTAAATGTAAGTTTTTTACAAGAAAATATAAACCAAATATAAATATATATATATGCATATACAGTATATACATATATGTATATATATGTATATATAGAGATCTATCTATCTATCTATCTATCTATCTATCTATATATATATATATATATATATATATATATCTATATAATAATAGATATACTTTTAAAATACATATATATATATATATATATATATATATATATATATATATATATATATATATATATATATATATATATATATATATATATTGTTTCTATTTTCCTGTAAAATACTTAAATTTTCATGGTAAAGGCACATACACTAGTAGGTACAAACTATATATATATATATATATATATATATATATATATATATATATCTTCTTGGCCCAGGAGGTTATGAATAGTTCAACTGTAGACAGACTAGCTCAAGTATCATCTGAGCATGACCTGAAATGTGTGGCTCTCCATGACTGGAGGTAGGAGCCTCCGGATAGAATCAGGAGGGGGAACAGATCTGGCATTACAAATAGGAGCACCACTAATTTAAATTCTGATGGAAATGGGCTTTAACATTGATGAGTCAAAAGGCGGTGGGTGCAAACCTCAATACAAGTATTGCCCTCAACTGCCCCCAGGCAATAAAATAGATTTGTTTCATGAATTGGTTGTGGGAGATCTAAATGACTTGAGAAAATAATTGAATCACAGGAGTCAAAGGGACAACTTCTCACCAAGGGACTGGAGGGACACTACGGAGCTCAGGAACAATCTGGCATTAATTATAAAGCCCTCAGACAAAGGAGGGAACATTGTGCTAATGGATAGAAGTGTGTATTTAACAGAGGCAAGAAGACATTTGACCAATACAACTCACTATGAATGTTTACCCAGGAATCCTGTGGCTGAGATAGAGAAGGAGTATCCTTCCCAGTTAAAAGCATGGCATAAGAATGCATTTTGGATAGTGATGAATATCAATACTTGTGAGTAGAGAAATGCCAAAATTGCCAAAATCTACTTTATTTTTTAAATCCATAAGAACGTTGAGACACCACCAAGGGGACCAATAGTGAGCTCTGTCAGATCTCTCTTGGAGATACTTGGATCTGTGTTTACAGCAGTATGTGATAAGCCTGCCATCTTATTTGCAGGATTCTGGTGATTTTCTAAGAAAGCTGGATGGGGTCCCTTGGAAATTGGATTATATCATGGTGTCATTGGATGTGGTGTCCCTGTACACCTTGATCAATCATAGTGATAGACTATGGGCATGTGAGTATTTCCTCAGGTATAAGCCCAATGAGCATTTAGAACACTCCCAGATGATGATCAACATGCTTAGCTTCTGCCTCCCCCATAATGTGCTCATCTTCAATAAGAAATATTGGGCCAGGTTTATGAAGGCCTAGCACCTCCTTGCACCACATTAGCGTAATTTGTTATGCCAATGTGCCTCAATAAGGTCCGTTTTGCCGTGCCATATTCACAAAGTGGCACAATGCATGCACTGCGCCACTTTGCGACCCGTTGTGGCATATTATGCCTGAGTCAGGCATAATGTATGTAAGGGGGACGTTCCGACATTAGGAGGCCAGCAAAAATGACAGAGTCATCTACAAGATTTGACTAAGCCATTTTTGCCATCGTTTCTAAGAGCTGCTCAAGTCAAGGTGTTAACATGACGCACCCATTGTAATCAATTGGCCTCCTTGAACTTTGCTACACTAGCTTTCAAAAATGTTATGCTAGTGTAGCAAAGTGCCACAAAAGAATCAAAAATGTTTACACTATTGTGCTAACTATCGCAATGGTGTGCCATATGTTAAATACGGCGCAACCATGGTGTCATAAGGTGCCGATAGGGGGGCACTGAAAAAGTGGTACATCAGAGGTGATGAGCCACTTTTTCAAAAATCTGGGCCATTATCAGCAGCAACAGGGTACAGCGATGGGCACCTCCTTCACCCCCCCATGCAAATGTTTTCATGGGGTGGTGGGAGATGGAGGTGGCCTGGGCTGCCACCTTTGCAGATTTGTTCATGGGGTGGTGGGAGAAGCAGGTGGCTAAATAAAATGATTGTTTAATGAGTAAGGTGGCATTGTGGTCACACTTTATAGATGATCTCTTTACCTTGTTTGAAGGGGATGAACTGGAACTACAGGCATTCATACGGAAGTTAAACTCTAATGATTACAATATCAGATTTACTTATGTGTATAGTGCAGGACGTTGGTTCTATATATACTATCTCAAAGTGAGGGATATTGTGCACAGAGTCCAGGGGTTCCCCTTAGAGATTGATAGTGGCAATAATAGATAATACTAATGCTCTATTTGTGGTAGTGTGGTTGAACAGTAGGCTTATCAGAGGACAGTATTAAGCATTTGTTGTTCACACACAGGCAATAAATGAGAACACTCACTCAAAGACTTAACTCCAGGCCAATAGGTTCCTATGTAGAAAAATATTATTTTCTTAATTTAATTTAGAACCACAAGATTCAGAATTCAAGTAAATACATAAATTGTAAGGTACTTGGTATAGGTAAATATGGAACTTTGAATTAAAACAGTAATGTACACAGTTTTGGCAAAAATGGCAATAAGCTATTTTAAAAGTGGACACTGCAGAAATCAACAGCTCTTGGGGGAGGTAAGTACAAGTTAATTTAGCCGGTAAGTAAAACACTTAGAAGTTCAGTCTCTGGGGCATAGGCAGCCCACCGTTGGGGGTTAAAGTCAACCCCAAACACCCAGCACCAGCAACACAGGGCCGGTCAGGTGCAGTGGTCAAAGTAGGGCCCAAATAACATAGGCACCCATGGTTCCAGTCTGCTAGCAGGTAACTACCTGTGTCCTCAGGGAGCTGACCAGGGGGGTTTTGTAGAGCACTGGAGGGGTCACAAACAGGCACACAAAATACACCCTCAGCAGCACAGGGGCGGCCAGGTGCAGTGTGCAAAATAGGTGTCGGGTTTTAAATAGAAATCAATGGAGAGACCCGGGGTCACTCTGGCAATGCAAGCAGGGCACAGTGGAGCTTCTTGGGCCAGCTACCAACTGGGCAATGGTGTGGGCCACCTGCTGGTCACTCCTGCACCAGTAGTTGGTTTCTCTCGGGCCTGGGGGCTACGGGTGCAGTGCTTCTTCCAGGCGTCAGGTTCTTTGTTACTGGGCAGTCGGGGTCAGGGGAAGCCTCTGGATTCTCTCTGCAGGCATCGCTGTGGGGGTACAGAGTGTCCACATTGTTGGAGTCACCTGGGGCTCCTCTCTGCAGTGTAAGTTCTTCTGGACACAAGCCGTGAGCGTCGGATGCAGAGTGTTGGGGTCTCACGCTTCAGTAGTAAGGCTGGAGTCCCATTAAAGTTGGTTTCTTCTTGGTTGTTTAGACAGAGCCACTGTCCACAGGAGTTTCTTGGTCCTTTGGGTTGCAGGGAAGTCTTCTGAGTCGGCAGAGGTCACTGGTCCCGCTGGATGCTTTGCTGTTGCAGGTTCTTTGAGTATGGAGACAGGCCAGTAGGGCTGGGCCAAGTCAGTTGTTGTCTTCGTCGTCTCTGCAGGGCTTTCAGGTCTGCAGTCCTCCTTCTTGTTTCAGGTCATCAGGAATCTGTTTTCCTGGGTTCAGGGTCGCCCCTAAATACTCAGTTTAGGGGTGTGTTTAGAGCTGGAGGGCAGTAGCCATTGTCCCTGGTCCCTGAGGGTGGCTACACCCTGCTTGTGCCTCCTCGTTGTCGGGAGGGGGGCACATCCCTAATCCTATTGGGGGAAATCCTCCGAAGCAAGATGGAGGATTTTCTAAGGCAGGGGTCACCTCACCTCAGGACACCTTAGGGACTGTCCTGGCTGGAGGGTGACTCCTCCTGGTTGTTCTCATTATCTCCTCCGGACGTGCCGTATGAAGCACCTCCACCAGGTAAAGGCTTTGTTCCTGGTCATTGAGTGCACAAAGACACTCACCCCATGTGGCCAGAAACCCATCTGGATGTGACAGGCTGGCAGAAGCTGGTTAGACTAGCACTAGTAGTTAGGCTTGTATATAGGGCGCATCTCTAAGATGCCCTCTCTGTGCATTTCTCAATAAATCCCAAACTGGCATCAGTGTGGATTTATTGTGCTGAGAAGTTTGATATCAAACTTCCCAATATTAAGTGTAGCTATAATGGAACTGTGGAATCCATGTCCCATACCATATACTCTTCATGGCTACCCTGCACCTCCAATGTCTAAGAATTGGCTTAGACACTGTAGAGGCAAAGTGCTCATGCAGCTAAGCCCTAACCTGTGGGATAGTGCACCCTGCCTTAGGGATGTAGGGCCTGCTAGAGGGGTGACATACCTATGCCACAGGCAGTGGGTTGTAGGCATGGCACCCCGAGAGGAGTGGCATGTCGACTTACCCTTTTTCTCCCCACAAGCACACACAAGCTGTGAGGCAGTGTGCATGTGCCAAGTGAGGGGTCCCCCAGGGTGCCATAATACATGCTGCAGCCCTTAGAGGCCTTCCCTGGCCACGGGGCCCTTGGTACCAGGGGTAACATTTACAAGGGTGCCAGGCCTATGCCAATTGTGGAGACAAAGGTACAGTGTAGGGAAAGAACACTGGTGCTAGGGCCTGGTTAGCAGGGTCCCAGCACACTTTCAATCATAACTAGCATCAACAAAAGGCAACAAGTTAGGGGGTAACCATGCCAACAGTGGCATTTTCCTACATTTAGTATTATCATTGTGAGATGTTAAGAGCCAAAAGAATGTGTCCCCCTGATGAAGAATTTGATAATGAAATTTTGGATATGATGGAACAATTTATTGAATGTGGCTATCCCTTAGATGTTTTAGAAAGGAGGGTCATGTGAAACAGAGAGAAAAACTATTGTATTTACAGAAAAAGAAATGTGCAAAAGAATGAGTGAATCAAAAGGTTTTTTTTGGAATACAATGCAGCCCAGTCCAGTGCAAAAAAGATCCTGCATAGCAATTTGCATATTTTAAGAAGAGATGAACATTTGAGGGATACTGTGGACAGTGGCCCCTAAATAACCTCCAAGAGAACTAAGTCATTAGGAGATATATTAACTTGCAGCTTTTTGGGTCCAGGAAAAGAAAAGGAAGAGAAAATTGTCTGATGAGCAATACTAAGGGTTTAATCAAGTGTGATACCTGTAAAGCATGTAAGTATGGTTCAAATCATAAGGCGTATTGTACTTTTGAGGGCTAGAGCATTACGAAACAAGATAGAATAACCTGCAACTCTTATCATGTGATTTGTGTGTTACAGTGTGGGTGCAATAAACTATATGTAGGCACTCCCCTAAAAAAAAAATAAAAAAAAACTTTTAATCCTGTAATACATACGAGCCTTCAGAAATGGTGATCAGAGTTATTTAATGGCTAATAACTTTGAACAGTGCCATGCCCTTCCCCCTGTGAGTTTTCCTTTGAAACTTCACCCTGGGGGAAGGGGTAGAGAAAGGGAACTTAGAAAGGAGGAATACAGATTAATTATAAAGCTGGGCACGGAGGCACTCTGGGAACAAAATATTGATGATGAATTGCATGTTCATGTGTAGAGTTGAGAAATGTTCCTTACCAATTGTCCCACAGTCTTACTATGAGATACTGGCACTCTCATGATTCTGATTTTGTAATATAAGTCTCTGATAATGGCTGTATATCCCACATCATGTTCACTCCTTTAGAATTAACACTTTGATGTATTAACTTAGGATGTGTCATTATTATACAAATGAGATCTATACAAGAGATTGTATGAGGGGTGGAGTGTAGGGATGTTCACAGTATTATTTTTAATGGGACAATATGCTTAACATCTAGGCCACATTATGTAGCTCAGGTCACATACCCATTCAAATTCAGGAAATCTTCCTACTTGTGGATGTTCTCTCTTAATTTGAGAGCCCTCATGTTGTCCCCCAGTGAGTTATATAATTTGTATCCAAAATTAATTTTGAAATTTGACATCATTTGGATTTGCACTTTAAGGAAGCATTAGCACTTTATATGATGATCATGGAGGGATGTCCAGTATGTTTTATCCTGATCATTTGTGACTTGCCCAAAAGGGGAATCAGCTTGATTGTATGTGACTCATTGTGTATGTAATATACTGTGAATAATATAATTGGAGAAGGCTGGTCATCTGTTTGGGAATTTGATGAAGAACTTCATAACTCTTTATATTTTTAATGTTGGGAAAATGTATGGGGGTATTTTAGCACGATAATGCTTGTAAATATGTATATTGTTGAAGTAGGGTGTGCTTTCATGAATTTACCTCGTGTAAGAATGATCAATAGAATCCTTGGAAAATGGTTATTCATTTTGATTCACACATGTCACTTTACAACAGTTTTGATATAGGCCAGAGATGCAGTGGTTCACACACTGAACACTATAGGAGGAAAATGGTGGAAAAAATGAGCCATAATGTTGTGTGGGTCATCAATCTAGTGTATTGGGGATGAAGAAATGGTGGAAGGATGATGTATTAAAATGGCATGCATAACAAAGTACGAATAGGCCAAGTTGAAAGTGCAATGCTGAAACGCGTCAGCGGTTAAGGTTTCATGTTTGTTGTGCTATTAAAATAATAAAAATGTGTGGCTGAATTTGCAATTAGTGCTGTTAAAGGTTTTCATGGTGGTGCCACTGGTCTGGAAGGAGACAGAGTGATGATGATATATATATATATATATATATATATATATATATATATATATATATATATATATATATATATATATATATGTATGTATGTATTACCGAGTGTTGGTCATGACGATATAGATATGACCTTGATTCTACAAGAAAAAGTGTTTTCGTTTTGCTAATAACTTTGGCACTGTTTCATGAATCTTCACAAAGTTTTCAAAACGTATACTTCGCTAAGTCCAGCTTTTGTCTCAAAAGTTTTGGGTTGTCTGTCTAGTAGGGGCTAAAAAAAGGGGGGTCCTAAAACACGTTTTCCCCCTTCATTTTTCCATAGGACCTTTAGAAACGCCTACAGCCCTAACCACTCAATGGAATTACACCAAATTTAGTACGAAGGTAGATTCTGTTGTGCAGATTACACTTTTTGTGATTTGCTGTAAATCTGTTCAGTAGTTTCTGAGTAATCTAAGGCCAAAATATATAGATGTATAGGGATGGGGATCCTCTGCGGTTCCACCGAGGATTGATCTATGGATAAACGTGCCACGAGAAAAATCTGATTGCCCTGGCCATAACCTGTTTGTTGCATCGGCCTGGGGGTGGGAATAGAAGAGAGAAAAAACACATAAGGGTTCAGGATACAATTATCCTAACCCCAAAGGGCACATAGAGGGCATCCTTAGGCACCCCTTGTGGGCAAAAATTTACCAATTATTTTTTCATCCGATTCACGGATCCACTCACTGTATCCAAATTCATGTTGCACATGGCCAAAGGCATGTAGGAGGGTTGGTCACTGGGCCTAGCCATCCAGGCCCTGTGCCTGCCGTGTGTGGCGCTGCTTATATTCACATCTATGCATCCTAAAAAACATAGAAATTCACTGAAAAAAACAAAGGTTACAATAACCTTATAGTTAGGTTCTGAATTTATTTGCAAAAAAAATTAGAAATTGAGCAGTTATATTTAGAGTTATTTCAAGTAAATATAACTTGTGCAGTAAGGTAACTATAACTCGTGCCTTGGCCATGTGCAGCTAATTAGTCCACATTTTGTGTCACTGATGACACCCTATTTGGTATTTGCAACATTTGCAATACAACTATTTTAGAGGAAATCTCTGCTCTGATGAAGGGAAAGCTGTTTAACACCTCTCCCTTCATCAGAGAAGAGTGCTTACTATCAAAGCTGCCACCAAGCCACAGGAAACAGCTATATCCCAAGGGGGCCCGAGGGCAAGCAGTAGCTCCACAAAAGTGAGGCCACTTGGACCCACTCCCAATGAAAATAGTCCCAGGTAGATATTGGTCCGAGGCCCTGAGGGTCCAAAATGGACCCCCTTTCTATTTTTTACAGATTACATCCGTTCCCCAGGGAGGTGATGATCCCTGGGCCTGTGAGGGCCATACATCCCCCCATACCAAATACATTTTGTGCCTAATAGAGTTGACAGTCCCTGGGGCTGCAAGCAGCCCCCTGCCTTAATTTTGAGAAAAGCCCAGCGGTGGTGGTGGTCCTTGAGGATGAGCGTGGACCAGGAGCCCCCCTATTAAAAAAAAAAAAATGCCCATGGACCTGGCCCATCCAGGGGGCTTTTTAAAAAACTAGCATTGGAGCGCCCTCTTTTTTTTTTTTTTTAAACTTCCTGTGAATTCACATGGACGTCACAATTTCGTGGCAAAAAATGAAAAAAAAACGCTTTTTACCTCTGGGGGGGTTTCTCTGGGACACCAACACAAGAGATAATGAGTCAGGTAGTCCCTACCCTGGGCCCTTGTTTTTCCTTTTTTTACTTTTCAAGTGGGACTCGGCAGTGTTGGCAGCCAATCAGAGCTGTGCATTTCCCTGCACGAGCTCATCTTTTTTCATAAGATCATTGCGGCCAGAGATCTACAAATTTATTTTCCCTTTAGTATCTCCAAAACTACTGATCAGGTTTACACCAAATAAACGAAGGCACAATCTGCACACCAAAAGCTAGCTTTTTTCCAATTTTGGTGTAATTCCATCAAGTAGTTTGGGCTGTAGCTTTGTTCAAAGGTCCTTTGGGAATTAACATGGGAAACTCAATTTTTGAGCCTCTTCGTTCCCGGGCTCAGTTTGACGGATCACCCTGAAACATTCCATGTGCAACAAGAATCACTTGGGCACTTTAAAAAAATAATAATTGTGAGGATTCGTCAAACGGTGTTAAAGATATAGACAAGTCCAAAAAAATGTTTTTCTATGGAGAGTTGGTTCTAACTATATATATATATATATATATATATATATATATATACACCCACATATATATATACACACACACACACACACACACACACACATATATATATATATATATATATATATATATATATATATATATATATATCAAAACACTGCTCCTATCCCAAACTAAGCACTCGGGATGCGCTCACAGTGGTTTAATTTGTGCAATGCCTTTATTGAATTGTTCCTGGGACAAGAAACAACTCAACACATTTCGGTCTAACGACCTTGATAACGGGATGCATTGGTAATGGCACAATCATCTTTTATATTCAAATAGTCTTTTTTCTATGACATGAAAACAGTTCTTTTTGAGTGTTTGCATTTAAACTCCTCTTATTGAAAACATGTACCCATTGTGCCACCCCCCCCAAAATATTTCACAAAAAACCCTGTGTGTTAGTCTTTACCCATTAGTGGTATTTAAAGTAATTAGCATACTTTGTTTTAACTTCAGAGGCACATGTCAGTAAACTCGCTATACCACACTTTCCACAGTTTATCTCTGTTTAGCAATGCATTCTGAGCTCTACAGTTCTTACTCAATGCCCAATACTTAGTAGTCTATGGTAATGCACTCAAAGTGCCATATGTTGCTGTGTTCTATGTAATGCATTTATAGAGTTGCACATCTCAGATTTTTCTTTTATCTATGAGGAGCGTCTTCACTAATTCCGCTCAGTCTGCATGGTGGATCGTACCTATTGAGGCCTGTTAGATGCTATCAATATCATAATCTGAGCACCTCGGGTAACCTTGGGATTCACATGTTTAATACACTGCATTCTCCCCCCCCCCCAATCCCTGAGCAGTCGTTAAAAGTGGCGAAAAAAAATTATGCAACAAATCTGTTCGATTTCCGTGCGCCATTTTTATGGCCCCCCCAACGGGTGAACGCTCCCATGCAAACATTATGCTTGGCAAAGGCATAATGTAGCGCAAAGGGTTACAAAGTGGTGCAATGCATGCATTGTGCCATTTTGTAAATATGGCGCACTGTTTTCGGCCTCATAACGCCACATTAGCATCAAACCACAATGCGAATGTGGCATTAGAATGGCGTGAGGGGCTCTTAAATATGCCCCTGTATTTCTGACCGCCCAATATACCTGCACCTAAACCTGGATATTTTCCAGTCAGGTCCCCAGAAGTCATATGTGGAACTGTAGTTGTACTTTGCCATGCTGCAGAACATGGTTTAAGTTATATTAGAAAATGTTTCAAATGATAGCACACTTTATCAGCTTGTTTGGTGCTTGAAAGTTAAGGGTACCTGCTGTTTTCCTCATGTTACAGTTAGTGAGTAGTCTAAAAAAAGGCAGTAAGAGTATGTGTATGGGGTTGGGCTATGCATGTTTGTGGGTGTGGCTATGTTTGTGGCTGTGTGTGTATACGTGTCCCTCTTCCTTCCAGCCCTCCATTCATGTTTCCCTTCGTCAATTATATTCTATATAATCGATGTGGATGTATATCTAGAGGAATATGCAGTAACCCACTGTCTTTATTCTTCAGTGATAGTGTAGTTTTTTGCAAGCACACACTTAACAGCCCCTAAAACTACCCTAGCAGGGAGAATTGTTTTTCCATAGAAAATCAAGACAAAAGTTGATAATAAACCAACTAATGTGGTCTGTGGCCTACACGTCTGCAGCAAATATTTTTCTAAACATTCAAAACGCCTTGAGACACAATGCTTTTCCTAAATTCCAAAGAAAACAATTAAGTGAGTGCGCTAGACATGGTGAGCTCTTCCTAAACAAAACGACCAGAAAAACAACCAACGTTTCTGTTTGTCAAGGGCAAGGAGGGTCACCAGAGTGCGTTAGATGTAAACATTGCTCAAAATATTATGGTGTTTGTGTAGGCATTCAGGCGGATACTTTTGAAATCTTAGTAGAGCTGTTTTCCGTTTCTCTTTGCTCCCTTGTGAAATACCGATTACTAAGTTAAAGAGGGCACATAGGAGGACACATTCAATTTATTTCTAATGGCTCTTTTGGATTTATATTTAATTTACATTTCTCATAGAAAGCATATATTTTTAACAAGATGCACGTATTAATTATGTTGATCAACAGATAACTAAAATGTACGGATGCGTCCTTAACTTAATGTGTTCAGATTTTTAACACACCTATTTCGGTTCTGGGGTCACCACATGTTAGGAACATAGGTTTAATGCTAATATTGGAGGAATACTGAATAATCAGGTTCGGAGATATTACAAACATGTTAAGCAATTATCAAAATATGATAGATCCACTCACCTGTGGCTGATTATTGGAGATGTATTCAGCAACATTGCGCTGTGACAGAACTGGTATAAACAATGCAGACAGCAGCAGTGTTCCTGCTGGTCATTTCTCATTCAAGCAAGTAAGCTGCTTCATGAGGCCAACATACTTTCCGTTAGTGGTGTTTCTGTTGCAGGCATTTCCACAATGTTTATCTGCCCACTTCATCGGGGCTTCTTTAGGAAAACATTTATTAATACAACCAGAACGATTAAGTCAGTGTATTTATGTACATTGCCAGTTATTGCATTTATACATTGTATGAGAACCTAATGGGGAAGCAATGAAGTGCTGCATATTATGGGAGTTTCTTGAAAATTGCCACATGAACATCAAGTCGGGATTCACATATTTTGAATTACAAATTATGGCCTGAATTTAACAAAAGTAGTTCTGCGTCCAATGCAGCTCCACTTTTCCTGTGTCCCGTTGCGCCTCTCCCCCCCTCCCCCCCCACTGACACTGTGTGTGCCGTACTCAATAGGCGCACCATGGTGCAGGGTAGGGGCAATAGCATCAACATTATTGACGCTATTGATGTACTGTGCAGGATTAGTTTTCAAATGTTGCCACTAATCCTGCAGAGTATAAAGGGCCCTATTGAAAAAATTGTATTCCCTCTTTTAACGCCTGCTCCGTGCAAACGTTAAAAATAGCCACTAAAAATGGTGCTGTTGAATCTCTTAGATTCAACTGCACCATTTCTGCTTTCCCCCTAGTGGGAGAACGCCCCTTTGCATACATTATGCCTGATGCGGGCATAATGTGGCGCAGGGGACTGCAAAGTGGCACAATGCATGCATTGCACCACTTTGTAAATATGGTGCAGGGAATATGGCCTCATTGGGCTGCATTAGTGTCATAAAAAATGACTCTAATATGACACAAACAGAAGCTAGGCCCTCTTATATCTGGGCCTATGTTTCACATATTTACAATTGCATTTGGCATATTAAATTTTTTAGGCATGAGAGATAAATTGATTTGTTTACACTCACAGAATTTTAAGGCAATAAAGGCATTGAACCCAGGTTTCAAGGTTTTAAGTAGCCTGCATTACCACTAGGCCACATATTTTGAAAGAGAAACTTAATTTGGAGACACAGGTGCCAGTTGCCTGATTCTTGGTTTCATTCTTCTTTTCCCTCTTCAGAGGTCAACTGAAGCAATTAATTCACAAAATGGATTGCAGAAAACAGGTACATTGCTATATACCCTATGCAATCTCCTTATCTCCTCAAGATGTCTCTGCAATTTAGAGGGTCTCCAGTATTAATCCTTAAAAACAAAGTCAAAACCCTAAGTCATTGTCTCAGTTGTTGCAGGAACATCATGAGAAAAGAAAAACCCTCAGAGCCACTTAGAGGACCTAGCATTTTGATACCTCTGTTGAGAGTCTCAAATACATTTGTTCTAGAAGAGAAAATGCAAAATACCTTATCTTTGAATTAAATGCATCATTTGTTAGATTTAAGATCAATTGAACTAAAACTGCCCTAAAAGTTGTTCGATATTGTTTTTCAACTAGTTCCCCCCTCTAGACTCAATAATAATTCTAAAGATAGCTTCTCGAACTTCTACATATTCTTCACAGAGAAACTTGACAGGATTGAACTTGCACACCCAGCTACCTAATGTCCACCCTGCCTATGAATCTATACAGTAAACCCTGGCTACCTGATCAATGTTCAAAGAAACGCTCATTCTGAATTGCACAAAACCATTGCTAATCTTGGACCGTTGACCCAATTCATTGATCACATTGCTTCTCCTTTATTCACAAACATAAACATTTCAGTGACATGTTTCTGGGTCAACCTGAGAGATGCCTCATTGTCAGAAGATATAGCCAAAGATAGACTTAAAGTAAGTCAGGACACTCTGTTTCTAAAAAAAAGACCAAGACCAGATACTGCCGACATCAATAAGTTTAGACCACAGTTTAACTTACCTATTCAGGCAAAGGCTGCTGGTACCTACATAGAAAACCAAACTCTACTCCCTTTCCCAGCCAAAGTAACGGATAAGGCTGTCAACCAGCAACTCACTGAATTCCTTGAGACACACCAAATCCTAGACACACCCATCCTGGATTCAGAAGCAACCACAGCACTGAAACAGCACTCCTAGCAGCCACCAACGAATAAGCACCATACTAGACCATGGAGGCACATCCACACTCATCCTCCTCGACCTCTCCGCTGCATTTGATACTGTCCCCCACTCCACCCTCTGCACAAGACTACATGATGCTCGCATCCAAGATAAAGCACTAGAATGGATCAGGTCCTTCCTCTCCAGAAGAACACAGAGTTTCAGACTACTGCAGTTCACGTCAGAACCCAAAGACACATGCTGTGGAGTGCCCCAAGGATCATCAGTCAGTCTGACTCTTTCAACATCTATATGACCCCACTTTCCAAAATCATCAAACAACATGGGCTAAACATAGTCTCCTACACTAACTATAACCAACTCATCCTCTCCCTGTCTGATGACCCTGCAAAGGCCAAGAGAAATTTCCACAATGGAATGAGAGCAGTCGCCGGCTGGATGGAAGCCAGCTGCCTCAAACTCAACTTGCACATCATGGAGATTCTCGTAATTGACTCCACTCCTTCTGCCGGGAACGACTCTTGGTGGCCCACCGCACTGGGAAACGCCCCACTCCCATGGACCACGCACGCAATCTGGGCATCATCCTGTACTCCTCTCTATCCATGACCCGCCAAGTTAACACGTCTCATCATCATGCTTCCACACCCTCCGACTCCTTTGAAAGATTTTCTAGTGGATCCTCTCCGACATGAGGAAGACAGTCACGCACAAGTCACTAGCAAACTGAACTTGGCTAACCCACTATATGCCGGCATCACCAAGAAACTACAATCAAGACTACAAAGAATCCAGAATGCAGCAGTCCGACTCATCATGGACATCCCCCGACACAGCCACATATCCTCCCACTTCAGAGACCTACACAGACTCACAGTCAACAGGTGCAGCACATACAAACTCCTAATCAACACCTACAAAGCATTACACAACATAGGGCCAGCGTACCTCAACCACCGCCTCACCTTCTACATACCCAACAGACATCTCTGTTATTCCCAGCTAGCACTTGCAGCGATTCCTGAGATCTTGAAAAGCACAGCAGGAGGAAGATCCTTCTCCTACCTCGCAGCCCGGACATGGAACACACTACCTCTAAAACTCAGGCAGACCATATCACTGAAGCAGGTCAGGAAGGACCTCAAGACCTGATTCTTCAATTGAACAGAATGCCTACAAACAGCACCTTGAGACCCTACGGGTGGTTAGCTGCGGTTTAGAAATGACTGATTGAATGATTGAAATCAAATTAATTAAATTAATTAATGATCTGCTGGACTTTAGTTCATGCTTTTGACTAGAATGCACGAAACAAATGACGCAAACCCAGTAACCCCTGAGCCCGGGGATATAAATATAGTAAACAAGGGGTAAGTGTAACTCTTGACTTCCACAGTATAAAACGTTCTCTCTATATCCTACTTAATCACAATGTAGCAATTTTATTTGAGATATGGTGAAATCAAGGCAGAAGCTGGTCAACCTTCTAGCAGAGTGGCAGTCCTTTCAGCAGCATAGCAGTCATTCTTCCTTTCTTCCTGGTAGAGTATCCACAGTTCTAGAGGTGTATTTTTGAGTGAGTGTCTGAATGCCCCTTTTTATACCCTGGTCTCCTCCTTCTGGAAGTGGGTGAAGCTTCTAGACAGTGGCTTTTAAGTGCATTGAATATTCTGATTCCCTTGCCTTGGCTCCAAGCTAGCTTTAGTGACAGTGTGTAGGTGTTAGTATCTTTGAATGAAGGCAGATCACTCCACATTCAGTTGGACATGGGGCTCTGTTCAGCTCAGCCCCCTCTTTCTGCCAGCTGATGACCCATCAAGGCACACCTAATATATCTACTGTGTGACTGTCTTAGAGGAATTCACAAAGTCTAGCTGTCAGTAACAACCAGTGATGTGACGCAAGACAGGTTACGGGCTGAAAAATACCATCTTTCTAAAAGTGTTAATTTTAAAATTGCAATCAAAAACCTGACTTTACAATTAAATAATGTTTTTCAATTTAAATCCAATGACACCAAACATGAAATAACTCCCTGCTCCTAGCTGCAAATTACTGTAATAAGGAATCATCAATGTTATCCTATGGGAGGGGTAGGTCTCACAGTAGTGAAACATGACTTTCACCACCAGTACATTTAAAACGTAAAGGTACATGTTCAACCTTTTAATGGCATAGCACCCTGCCCTATGGGCTACCTAAGGCCTTCCTTAGGGGTGTCATATATAGTAAAAGGGGAGTTTAAGGATTGGCATGGGAGTTTTCATGCCAAGATGACGTGGTGGTTTAAAACTCATATCCGGAACATGTTTTAAGGTGCTACTTAAGTGGGTGGCAAAATAAGTGCTGCAGGTCTACTAGTTGCATTTAATTTACAGGCTCTGGGTCTATAGTACCACACCACAAGGGACTTACAAGTAACTTAAATATGCCATTCGGGTATAATCTAATTCAAACATGTTTAGAGAGTGAGCACAAACACTTGAGCACTGGTTAGCAGTGGTAAAGTGGTTAAGTGCGCAGAGTTAAGGCCCACAAAAATACATTCAGCAGAATGGAGGAGGAAAGGCAAAAAGTCTGGGGGACGACCACACTAAATCTGACAGGTCTAACAAAGTCCTTCTTCTGTCTTCCACAGGTCCATAGGTGTTCTGCAAACGGTACCTGGGGTGGCACTTTTTCCTGGCACTAGTCTGTGGGTAGAGGAAATTCCCTGGCCAATAGGGACAAATGTTCAAAGGGGCAACCATACCCAATTTGATAAAATTCTGTTTGGGGTTGTGCCTAAACAATCCCACACAGAATGGCAGCAAAATCTTTATTCCCCTGGTCAGAGCTCTGGGCTCCCCCTCAGGTGTGTCTAGGGAAATTCACAACTCACCATGTGAACCTGTTCTAGAACAGATTTACCTCGATTAAGTTTGATGCCACTCTAACTACCTGTAGTCAAATTCAAGGTCAGTGCAAGGGGGAAGTAACCTACACTTCCACGGAATATAACAGACTTAAAGAATTTTCTGTGTACCATAAATGTAATACAAAAGAAATGTATTACTTCATATATAACTTAGACCATATTAATCATTTTCATGTAAATCTCGATTGAACATGTAATTCTGTTCACAAAAGAATATTGTATTATACATTTGTCATGGTAGGTGCTCCTAGAAAAACAGTGAAAGTGCTGAAGTGCCGGTAAGTGAAGGTGATATATACAATCAGTGCAGAGTGTGGTTATAAGAAAAATATATGAACTTCAAGTGGCTCCTTCAATCCAGGAAGCCCTGAAGATTCACCAAATTTCTTTGTATTTGTCTCATCCACTCTTTGGAGATGTGTCGATGTTTCAATCCCGTAATAAGGTGAGTCAAGGTGAGGTCATCATCAGGACAAGGATAATCAAAATGGTAGCACCTATATTCCAGTGTGCAGAACCAATCAGATAATCAGGGACATCTTCCTGAAGATACGGAATAGTCCCAATGTCTGAGGATCTACGCTTGTCTGCTGTCGTAGTGATCAGGAATGTCAAAGATCGCTAATATCTAGTGCTCAGGAAACTTATTTAGTGGATTAATCTCAGTGTGTGGAGTTGTTTAAAACAACCAAGGGCTGCAAATTGCCAAGGAGCGCCGTATTTATCAGGGGCTCAGTTGATTTGTGACTTCAGGCTGCTGCCGAAGCAGTCAACATGGGGTTGTAAATCAGGCCTGTTAATCAAAAAAACAGGCTAGAGAAACTCCTGGGCACCCCTTCCTCGTTGGGAGGGCATCCCCAGCTGTGCCTCCGCCATCTTCCGTGCCCAGCATTTCAGGTCCTCCCACCGTTTCTGACAGTGGGTGGTCTGCCTGCCGTAGACCCCCAGAGTCTGCACGTCCTTGGCGATGGCACGCCATATACCCTTCTTTTGATGGGAGCTGACCTGCAGTGAAATAGATACAGGAAAAGGTATCAGTCCGACCGTCCTGCTTGTTACACTTATAGCTCACCATGCCCCTTCCCTTCCCCATTAGCACAGATATGGCCTACCATACATGTTCTACACTGCCCAGGGCCCATCCACCAACCCCCCCACATGAGGCCTTCACACACAGCACTCCATGCACTCACGGCCATCATACTCACAGTGTGGTCTGGATGCCCATACAGCAGTCAGTACTGGGTTAGGACCCCATCGACCCGTTGCTCCAACTCCGCCGAGGTGAAGGCAGGGGCCCTTTCCCCAGTAACACGAGATACGAGCCATGGTTGGTTCCAGACACAGGTCACAGCAGCACTTGCAGTGTAGGTCCTCTCCTGTTGAAGGTCAGGTAGCACATGAGTGCACAGCTAGAAAATGGTGGTCACGTCCGCGGTGGTGCGTGCCGTCACAGACGGAGTACATCACCATTGGCCACTGGACCCCATAGGGCCCAATGATAACCAAAGAGGAGTTGCACTGCGGTTCTCGACCGCCTCCTGCAACAACGCACAAAGTCAGTGGAATTACCTCATTTCCACCTCTCCCTCCAAACATGAAAGGTGGACGCCATTTCAGGGGGGGTGCAGGCCATGTATTCTAACTGCGTCACAGTACACAAATGCACTATTTAGACATCTCCAACAAAATAATGTTACAATCTCAATATGCATTGAACTGTAGTGGTTGGAATGTAGAGATAATGACCAGCTGCTCACTCTATTGCCCCATAGATTGCAACCGCTGTGGATGAATAGGAGATGGAGACATCCCCCCATGTACAGACCCCTGGTGGACGACTTGGCAACAATGGAGGACAGGCACATTATCCTCACCTATAGACTTGACAGGGCTACAATCACAGAGCTGTGTGCCCAATTGGAGCCTGACCTAAAATCTACTATCTGTCACCCCATCGGGATCCCCCCTCTTGTGCAAGTCATATCAGTGCTCCATTTCTTGGCAAGTGGCTCTTTCCAACTGACAGTGGGCTTGGCAGCAGGAACGTCACAGCCAATGTTTTCAACAGTGCTGACCAGAGTGCTGTCTGCCCTGATTAAACACATGTGCAGCTACATCGTTTTCCCCCAGGTGGAGGATTTGGCCACAGTGAAATCTGACTTCCATGCAATGGGACATATCCCAACATCATTTGGGCAATAGATGGAACACATATTGCATTTGTCCCCCCCCCCCTGGCGAAATGAACAGGTGTTCAGAAATCGAAAGAGTTTTCACTCCATGAATGTCCAGATGGTGTGCCTGGCGAACCAGTACATCTCCCATGTCAATTCCAAGTCTCATGCGTCTGTGCATGATGCCTTTATCCTGAGGAATAGCAGCATCCCAAATGTGATGGCCCAACTCTAAAGGCAAAGGGTGTGGCTAATAGGTGAGTCTTGGTTCCCACCCAGTGGAGTTGGTGTATGGGTGTGGTGTGGGCCCTAAGTGTGAGTGTGTGACTAATAGTTGTCCCTCGATGTTTGCAGGTGACTCGGTTCACCCCAACCTCTCATGGCTATTGATCCCTGTGAGCAATGCTAGGACAAGGGCAGAGGAACGTTACAATGAGACACATGGGTGAACAAGAAGGATTATAGAGAGGACCTTTGGCCTCCTGAAGGCCAGGTTTCATTGCCTCCATTTAACAGGTGGATCCCTGTGCTACTCACCCAAGAAGGTCTGCCAGATCATCGTGGCATGCTGTATGTTGCACAACCTTGCCTTGCGTCGCCAAGTGCCTTTTCTGCAGGAGAAGGAGACTGGAGATGGCTGTGTGGCAGCAGAGGATCCTGTGAACAATGAAGAAGAGGAGGCAGAGGATGAGGATGAGGACAACAGAAGTGCAAATATCCATCAATACTTCCAATGAGACACAGGCAAGACAGTGTTAGTACACATTTCATTGACAGTTTGCTGTGTGACATTGTCACTGGCAGGCTGTGTATTTCTACTTCTATGCCCACTCACTGTACCCTTTGGCATCTCTTTTTGCAGATGTTGGTGTGCCACTATTGCTTATGGTGTGGTCAGTGCAGCCAACTACTGGTCTTTCCAATGTAAACATTACTATACAGTTGAATTGCAATGTTTGAACCTGGTTAAACAAATACATTTTGAAAACATTTGACATACACCATAATTGTATTTTATCAAAGTGTGTTTATTGCAGTGCTCTGAAGAAGAGGGGTAGTGGAATGGGCTGGGGTGACGATGGAGAAAAATCCAGGTTAGAGTCCAGTCTATATGTATCCCAGGTGCATTGTCCAAGGGGGCATAGAAAGGGGAGCAATGGCAGTTCAAGGTAGACATTAGGAGAGTCTCATTTCCTGGTGGGGGTCTTGGCAATAGTCTCTGGCATCTGCCTGGATCGCAGGGAACATTTGCAGGGTGGTTCTCCTTCTGCAGGGGAGGGGTGCTGGTGGTCTATTGGTCCTGTGGTGGGGCCTCCGGCCCACTAGCGGCAGCGGAGGTAGAGGGCTGTTCAGTGGTTTGGCTAGTGTCAGGGGCCCGGTGGTGTGCCACTGCCTCCCTCATACTGTTGGCCATGTCTGCCAGCACCCCTACAATGGAGACCAGTGTGGTGTTGATTTCCTTCAAGTCCTCCTTGATCCCCAGGTACTGTCCATCCTGTAGCCGCATGTTCTCTTTGCAACTTGTCCAGAATCTGGCCCAGCGTATCCTTGGAATGTTGGTATGCTCCCAGGATCATGGTGAGTGCCTCCTGGAGAATCATTTCCCTAGGCCTGTCCTCCCCCTGTCGCACAACAGTCCTCCCAGCTTCCCTGTTGTCCTGTGCCTCTGTCCCCTGAACCGTGTGCCCACTGCCACTGACCCAGGTCCCTGATTGTCCTGTTTTTGTGGGGTGCCCTGAGGTCCCTGTAGTGGTGGACACACTGCTGATTGACATGTCCTGGGTACAGGAGTATGGGCCCTCTGGGTGGGTGCTGTGGTGGTGTTTCCTGAGGGGGGAGGCTCTGTGGTGGTGTGAGAGTGTGCCTGGGTAACCAACTCTCCGGTGGTCCCAGATGGACCAGGTTATTCATCCTGATCCAGGCGATTAGAGCTGCTGTCATCACTGTGGGCCTCTTCTGTGGGGGTACTGGATGTTGCTGGCACCTCTTCGCCTGTGACATTGGCTGGGTTACCTGTGGAGATGTAAATGAAGTGTTATTTTTTCTATGTGTGACATATTGTGCATGGGTGTGTTGCCATCTTTGGTTGGATTTGCCCTGGCAGCTTTTCCTTGGGTGACTTGTTATGTGGTGGGCTAGGTGATTCTCACTAGTGTGCATGCTGTGGTGATTGGCGTCCATGCAGGTCTGTGAGGGGTGTCCATGCATTGGCGTTGCATGCAGGGCTTGACATTGGGATGAGTAGGTTGTGATGGTGGGGTATGTGGGGGGTGGTGGAGTGATGGGAGTGAGGGTGAGGGTAGGGGTGGGGTATGTGATGGCATGTGTGTAGGGGGGTAGTAGTAATATAGAGTTGACTTACCAGAGTCCAGTCCTCCTGCTACTTCTGCCAGGCCCTCAGGATGCATGATTGCCAAGACTTGCTCCTCCCAAGGAGTGGGGGAGGAGGTGGGGGTCCACCGCCAGTCCTCGGGACAGCTGGTTGGTGTCTTGCTGCAATGGACCGTGCCTTCCCCCGTAGGTCGTTCCACCTCTTCCTGATGTCATCCCTTGTTCTGGGGTTCTGTCCCACAGCGTTGACCCTGTCCACAATCCTCCGCCGTAGCTCCATCTTCCTAGCAATAGATATCTGCTGCACCTGTGATCCAAATAGCTGTGGCTCTACCCGGAAGATTTCCTCCACCATGACCCATAGCTTCTACTCAGAGATCCTGGGGTGTCATTGTGGTGCCATGAGTGTGGTGTGAGTGGTATGTGTGAGGGTGTGTAGGGTGATGTGTTGAGGTGTGTGTTGTGAGGTGCGTGAGTGGTGTATAGGTGATGGTGGTATGTGGCTCTGGTTGTGTGGGTGCTCTTGCTGTCTCTCCCTCTCTCTGTTGACAATGGTTAGTAGAAATAAAGGATTGTGGGTAATGTCATGTGTGTGTGTCTTTTATTGCTGTGTGGGTGTGTGGGTGTTATGTGTGTATAGGTGTCAGGTGTGTGTTCTTTGAATTTACCAATGTAGTGTGGTTTTGTTAGGTTGTGTGTATTTCGAGCGTGGGGTATGTACCGCCAATTGTTTACCACCATTAAATGTCCTCCGCAGTGAATCATGGGTCATAATGTTGTGGGCGTAGTTCTGTTGGCGTAACGGTGTGGGTTTGGATACCGCCAGTTTATCACTGACCTTTGCGCTGGCGGACTTGTGTGTGTGGCTGTATAGTGACGGATTGGTATGTGTGTGTCATAATATGGTTGGAGGATATCGGCCGCAGTGGCGGTATGTTGGCGGCAGTGTAATTTACAGCCAATATCATAATGAGGGCCAAAATATTTTGGGTAATGACAGACCTAAAGTAGTATTTCTCTTTATTTGTTTCCTCAAGTAATCCCCACATTGGAAAATCACCTCTCTTTAATTTAATTTTGCTGAATCTCTGGCCCTGTTACAGAAGAATCCTAACCTCCAAAACACTTTGTTATTTTCATTGCAAATGAGTGGCTGGTCCAAACAGCACTGCTACTAAAAGCTAAACATTTCTTACGTTTTCTTATCACAAATAGACCATGGCAACTCTGAAAGTATTTGAATCTCAAATCTACAACTTTTTTCCCTTCAAGCAGATTTATATGTAGTATCCAGATTATTTACTGAATCCAGAATTTACACTCATATTACTACTCCAATCCTGATCTCACTGAACTGAACCTCCATTGATACAACAGATGATCTCAAGTTGTCCTGCATTATCCACAAAACTCTCATGGAAAACTCAAATCGTCTAGCACCTAAACCTGTCATTTAAGGTGATGAGAGCCAACTGTGGAGATCGGACATGATTTTGCTTGAAATCTCTCATTGAAACAACAACAAAAAAAAACTTATAAGCACTCTTTCTCAGGTAGTGCACCCAATCTGTGGAACTCAATCCCACCTGGTATGAAAACAACTCATTTTTATGATGTCTGCATAAAAGAGAGGAAAGGGTGCATTAATATTTCTGAGGACATTCCACTGGTGGCATGCTTCATCCTTGGGTCTGCTCTTCACTCTTTGAGAAGGAGTGGTCTCCTTGCCAAAATGAGAATGTTTGAAATGGAGCCACTTAGAGGTCTGTTGTGAAGGCTCCAGTACATGGAGGAAATTAGACCACTATCTCAAAAATTCATCAGGATTTAGAAAGTTAAAGGGACCTAAAGGAGATAAAATTACCTTATTGTGGGCTCTAAATGTATTCTTGTTTTCTGTCTGTAACGTTTTTAAACAGCAAGGAAATATTTCTACATTTAAAGTATGGTTAACATATTTCTGCTTGTACAAGGAATCTAAGGATGGTTAATGCTTTTGTCAGTACTTGGGTGCCTATATTAACTACTTTTGCTTGAAAATGGGTATAGGCTAGGGTTTTACACTGTGGTAGACTATTGTAGGATGTCTCTAGATTCCGTTGTTACTCTATATGAAATCAAGAAGAATACATTTGCATTATTGCCAATGATTTCTGCACTCATCTAGTCTTGTACGTCAGTCAATAATTGCCTAACAATCATATAATATATGACCCTCCTGATCCGACACAGAGCTTAGGGCTAAGTAGCTCATGAGATCAAAATCTAAAACACAAAGGGCCATATTTATACTTTTTGACGCAAAACTGCGCTAACGCAGTTATACGTTAAAAAAATTAGCGCCGGCTAACCCCATTCTGAAGCGCCATGCGGGCGCCGTATTTATTCAATGACGTTAGCTGGCGTTAGCCCCCGGCGCTGCCTGGTGTGCGTGAAAAAAAATGACGTACACCAGGCAGCGCCGGCGTAGGGGGATATGGAGCTTGGGCGCCAAAAAATGGGGCAAGTCAGGCTGAGGCAAATTTTTCGCCTCAACCCGATTTGCGCCATTTTTTTCGACTCCCAACCCCCATTGAAATGACTCCTGTCTTAGCAAAGACAGGAGTCATGCCCCCTTGCCCAATGGCCATGCCCAGGGGACTTCTGTCCCCTGGGCATGGTCATTGGGCATAGTGGCATGTAGGGGGGCACAAATCAGGCCCCCCTATGCCACAAATTTTTTTTAAAAAAATACTTACCTGAACTTACCTTAATGTCCCTGGGTTGGGTCCCTCCAGCCTTGGGCGTCCTCCTGGAGTGGGCAAGGGTGACAGGGGGTGTCCCTGGGGGCATGGGAGGGCACCTCTGGGCTCCTTCCGTGCCCACAGGTCCCTTAACGCCTGCCCTGACCAGGCGCTAAAAAACGGCGCAAAAGCGGCCGGACGTAAATTTTTTTGACCCGCCCACTCCCGGGCGTGAATTTTGCCTGGGAGTGTAAATACGGCGCACATGCCTCGGAGTAAATTTTTTAGACGGGAACGCCTACCTTGCATATCATTAACGCAAAGTAGGTGTCCACGCTAAAAAATGAGGCAAACTCCATGGACTTTGGTGCTAGACGCGTCTAACGCCAAAGTATAAATATGGAGTTAGTTTTGCGTCGGAATTGCGGAAAAAAAAACGACGCAATTCCGGCGCAAACGGAGTATAAATATGCCCCAAAGTCCAAAGCATCCTCACCTTGTGGATGCTTGAAGAAAACAAATACACATGCAGTGAAACTAGCTTGTCATATATGTTTCTGTCACTTACTTAAATGGGGCAGTGTAAAAATCACTTGCGTTTGGTTGATCTTTGAAGTAGCACAGGAAACTATCTTTGCTGCATGAAATAAAAAAGATCTGGTTCATCCATCCAATTGCTATTTACAAAAAGGGGAGTAGCAGAACTATAAATTTTGCACTTATCTAATCACACACTTATTCCTGCTGGTGCACCTATTGTGTCTCACAACTACCCTGAGAACAGTGCAGGGTGGATGGCTAGGTTAATAAAAAGGGAAATATTGTCAGTCTCTGTAAAGATGTCTTAAAGCAGGGCACACTGATAAATTGGTGATGTAGTCAGATTAGCACAATTTCACGTTATGTTATGTAAACATGTAAGTAAATAAGTGATATCACCATGTTGTTGGGGCTCAACATCATTCTGTTCATAATTATTGCTGAAAGGAGAAGGAGAAATGGAACTAATAAATATGAGAAAATTCCTGACAGACTAGCATCTTTCACATTAATATACGCAATGAATGATGGGGAAATTGAAAATTACTTCCCCGTGTTATTCATGTATATTGGTTCATAGAACATATTAACATCACTTAAGTTGTAATTCGGCATCTGTACAGACTATTCCTACCTTGACAAGAGTTCAGGTTGAAAATCATGAGGATTTTGATAAGTTTTATTTTTTAGGGATATCCAGAACTGTATGCTGTATCCATGTCTCTTGTTTATACAATCATCTTGGATATATTTATTCGATTATTAACCCCTTGGATGCGGGCGTCGGCCACTGGCCGACGCCCGCACTACCTCCCAGGTGAGGGTCACGACCAGTGGCCGACACCAGGGAGGGGGTTAATAAATCCTTGGGTGCGTTGCACCCGAGGATTTTTTTGTTTGTTCCGTGTCTCCCCCGCCCCCCACCCACCCCTTTGTGACGTCCGCGCGCTGATGTCACTTTGTGGATTTCCGCATCAGCCACTTCCTGCTCCGATGGGGAAAACGGCCACAAACGTCCTTCCCCACGTTCGGGAAGGCCTCGTAAGAAAGGGGAGACTCTCCCCTTTCTTACGAGGCCTTCCTGAAAGTGTTTCCGATCGCAGCTCACAGGGGCTAAATTTTATTTTTTTTAAAGAAAAAGAAATGGACAGGGGTCGCCCATGGGCAGGGCGACCCCCTGTGGGGGCAATTTTTTTTTAGTTGTTGTAGTTTTTCCCGGGGGGCCATTTTGGCCCCCAAGGAAACAATACAACAACTAAAAAAAATATAGATCTATATATATATAGATCTATATATATAGATATATCTATGTAGATATATCTATAGATAGATCTATAGATATATATATACATATATATATCACTTTTGTCAATACGTGTGTGGTTTCCCTGGGGGCTGCGATCGGCCGCCAGGAAAACCAGACCCACATATAAAAGTGATATATATATATATATTTGCCACCAGTTGTCTTGCAGTTGCAGCTTGTGTCTTCAAAGCAATGCACATACTTCAACTGACGCTTTTCAACTGTAGCTTTAAGGCAGCAATAAAAAAGTCAAGTAAGTATTGTGATTATGTTTCTGCTACAAAAGGGTTAGACTTGTCTAGTGGCAGTTTTAGTGCCATAAAGAAGCGCAGAAGGTTTATATGCCTACTGCAAAGAGCAAATCTGTATTGTATGTAAATAGCTCAGTACATTAGTAAAGTCAGCCGTTACCTGTGCTATAATACAAATGAAATGTATGTGCGGGGTGGAGGGCGGCTATGGCGAGATGAAGGGCACTTTTGCTGGGTGGTAATGAGGGAATCCGAGGAGGAGGGAGTGGGAGCACCAATAATGATTGTTGGACTGGGCGTAGGAGGTGCTAAAGACTGTGACGAATGGTATGTGACAAGGTGTTTTTTGAGTCTCTTGAAAGAACGTGCTGATTGAGGAAAGGAGCGCAGGTAAGGTGGCCTCTACTGTTGCACGTATCTCACACACACCATTGATTTTGTGACTGTCTATGTAGGCTAGTGTTTTAGAGCAACAGTTTAGCCAATAGCAGAGATGGCATCTTGATGGATGACTGCTGCCGTCACCCGGGTTATAGAGGACAGCTCTGACATAGGATCAGAGACTGAGACATCAGACACTGAGACAGCATCTGAGGGATAGGACAATGGCGCAGACTCTGGGAGTGATTTTTCAGTCGGAGGAGTCCCATTCAATAACTCCTCTTCCAGTAAATTATGAGGGAGGTGATGAGGACAGTCATGCTGTCCCTTCGCAAGCAGTCTGTGCAATGGGGTAATAGTGGGTTAGCCCAACCCAGAGAGTAGGTGAATGCGGCGGCAAGCAGAGAGAGAGAGTGCTCTCTTGGGAGCTCCCCAATTTAGTTCAGACCCAAATTCCACCGCCCAAATCGTATTGTGGAGACATCAAAATTATCTATTGCAAAACAAACTGGTTTTGAAAGGCAGGCACCTGTGTTTTTGGTCCTGGGTTCGGCGGCCATATAGAGAAACACACTAAACCCAAACATTTCTGGAAACTAGACATTCGGGGGAGTCCACAGAGGTGTGACTTGTGTGGATTCCCCAAAGTTTTCTTACCCAGAATACCCTGCAAAGCTGAAATGTTTAATAAAAACTCTATTTTTCTCGCATTTCTGTCACACAAACTACAGGAATATGCTGGGATCCACAAAATTCCTACCACCCAGTGATTCCTCACCTGTCCTGAAAAAAACACTACCCCACTTGAGTGCCTACACCTAGTGCCTGCGTCAGGAATGGATCACCCCAGGGTCAACAGGCCTACCCACACAAGTGAGGTGCCATTTTCATTGGGAGACTTGGGGGAACGCTGGGTGGAAGGACATTTGTGGCTCCTCTCAGATTCCAGAACTTTCTGTCACCGAAATGTGAGGATTTTTTTTTTCCCCAAATTTTGAGGTTTGCAAAGGATTCTGGGTAACAGAACCTGGTCAGAGCCCCACAAGTCACCCCATGTTGGATTCCCCTAGGTCTCTAGTTTTCATAAATGCACAGGTTAGGTAGGTTTCCCTATGTGCCGGCTGAGCTAGAGGCCAAAATCCACCGGTAGGCACTTTGCAAAAAAAACCTCTGTTTTCTGTCAAAAAATGGGATGTGTCCACGTTGTGTTTTGGGGCGCTAGGCCTACCCACACAAGTGAGGTATCAATTTTATCGGGAGACTTGGGGGAACGCTGGGTGGAAGGACATTTGTGGCTCCTCTCAGATTCCAGAACTTTCTGTCACCGAAATGTGAGGAAAATTTGTTTTTTCAGCCAAATATTGAGATTTGCAAATGATTCTGGGTAACAGAACCTGGTCAGAGCACCACAAGTCACCTCATCTTGGATTCCCCTAGGTTTTCAAAAATGCCAAGGTTTGCTAGGTTTCCCTAGGTGCTGGCTGAGCTAGAGGTCAAAATCTACAGCTAGGCACTCTGAAAAAACGCGTCAGATTTCAATGTAAAAATGTAAAAATGTGATGTGTCCATGTTGCGTTTCCTGTCGCGAGCATTAGGCCTACCCACGCAAGTGAGGTACCATTTTTAGCGGCAGACTTGGGGGAACACAGAATAGCAAAACAAGTGTTATTGCCCCTTGTCTTTCTCTACATTATATGCTTCCAAATGTAAGACAGTGTGTAAAAAAGACGTCTATTTGAGAAATGGCCTGTAATTCACATGCTAGTATGGGCACTCCGGAATTCAGAGATGTGCAAATAACCACTGCTCCTCTAAACCTTATCTTATGCCCATTTTGGAAATACAAAGGTTTGCTTGATACCTATTTTTCACTCTTTATATTTCAGCAAATGAATTGCTGTATACCCGGTATAGAATGAAAACCCATTGCGAGGTGCAGCTCATTTATTGGCTCTGGGTACCTAGGGATCTTGATAAACCTGCAAGCCCTATATATCCTCGCAACCGGAAGAGTCCAACACACGTAACGTTATATTGCTTTAAACAATCTGACATTGCAGGAAAAAGTTACAGAGTAAAACGTGGAGAAAAATGGCTGTTTTTTTCAGCTCACTTTCAATATTTTTTTATTTCAGATGTTATTTTCTGTAGGAAAACCTTGTAGGATCTACACAAATGACCCCTTGCTGAATTCAGAATTGTGTCTACTTTTCAGAAATGTTTAGCTTTCCGGGATCCAGCATTGGTTTCACACCCATTCCTGTCACTAACTGGAAGGAGGCTGAAAGCACCAAAAATAGTAAAAATGGGATATGTCCCAGTAAAATGCCAAAATTGTCATGAAAAATTTGTTTCAAGTCTGCCCGTTCCTGAAAGGTGGGAAGATGATGATTTTAGCACCAGAAACGCTTTGTTGATGCTATTTTCAGGGAAAAAAACACAAGCCTTCTTCGGCAGCCCTTTTTTCCCATTTTTTTGAAAAAAACAAAGTTTTCACTGTATTTTGGCTAATTTCTTGGTCTCCTCCAGGGGAAACCACAAACTCTGGGTACCATTAGAATCCCTAGGATGTTGGAAAAAAAGGACGCAAATTTGGCGTGGATAGCTTATGTGGACAAAAAGTTATGAAAGCCTATGTGCAAACTACCCCAAATAGCCAAAAAGGGTTCAGCACTGGGGGGTGAAAAGGCCCAGCAGCTAAGAGGTTAAAAGTAAATCCTAAATGAACGATCATCACATTAAAATGCACTGTAACATATCATATACATTCATATAAAAAATTATTTATAGAAATACATTAAAAGTTCGCAGCATTGCAACTTTGCAGGGTATTTAAAAAAAAATCCCCCATGGAAAACACACAAGGTGCTCAGATAGCATACAACAGTAATACAAGGCTGGTCTACATTGTTGAATACGAAAGCCCTGAACTCTCAAAATAGGTAATATATATTTGTGTCTAAAAGGTTGCAAATATTTACAGAAGAGAGTAAAGTTCATCCATGTCTGAAGGAAGGTTCCATCACATGGGCACTCTAAAATATAGGCCCTCATTATGACATTGGCAGTAAAAGTAAATACCGCTTACCACTGCAGTGTCGACCGCCAACATACCGTCACAGAGGCAAACATCCGTTTGCAATATTATGACACACACACTAAAAACAGACAGAATACTGCCACAAACACATATCCTCCAGACCAAAGGTAAGTGGGAAAGTGTCGGTAGGAACACCCATACCGCCACGCCAACCAAACTACGCCCACCACATTAAGACCCATGAATCACCACGGCAGACATTTCAACAGCGGTAAGCCATTGGCACTACACACCGGCGCAGTCAGAATGGCCACCCAAATACAAAACAACACAACACTGGACAAAATGAAATCACCCACCTGATACTCATACACATACCAGACCCACCCACCTGCAGCACTCTAAAATGCACACCCACATTTAACACAACCCTTTATGAACACGAAAAGACTGCAATAGCTAGCCACACAAATCAGAGACAAGTACACACACACACCACAAACACCCATTCATCCGTCACGCACCCCACATCCCACACCCCACCACATTACTCAATACCCTCTGCACAACACACCACATAATACCCATGTCCCCACTAAGGCACCCCCATTTCACAGATGAGGAGTTGTGGGTCATGGTGGAGGAAATAGTCAGGGTAGAGCCACAGCTGTTTGGAGCCCAGGTGCAGCAAATATCCATTGTCAGGAAGATGGAGCTATGGCGGAGAATCATTGACAGGGTGAATGCTGTGGGATAGCATCCAAGAACAAGGGACGACATCAGGAAGAGGTGGAATGACCTACGGGGGAAGGCATGTTCTGTGGCAGCAATGCACCAGCTTGCCATCCAGAGAACTGGATGGGAGGAGCAAGTCTTGGCAGTCCTGCATCCTGAGGGACTCACAGGAGTACCTGGAGGACTGGACATGAGAAAGTTAATATTTGCTACCTATCATCCCCCACACCGGCATGCCATCTCATCCCCTCACCCTGACTCCCATCACTCCACTCCATCCCACACAGTGCACCTACACATGTCACTAACCCCAATGCCAAGCCCTGCATGCCATACCAATGCATGTACAGCCCTCCCAGCCCTGCAAGTGCACCAAACACCAAAGTATCCACAGCATGGAGAACTAACAATCCCACAATACACAACCATACACAAAAAAAGGTGGCAGGGCAAAAGCAATGATGTAGGGGAAGTTAGGGATGTACAATATGTCACAGACATGAAGCATAATACATCATTTTTTCCACAGGCACCCCAGCCAATCCCAGTGGCGAAGAGGTGCCAAGACTATCCAGTCCCCCAACAGAAGATGCCCCAGTGATGACAGTAACGTTGGACTTCTGGATATGGATGTACCACCTGGCCCATCAGGGACCACTGGTCAGTCAGCTACCCCAGCCCACTCCCAGTCGACCACAGAGCCTCCCCCCTCAGTATCCAACACCATAGCACCCACCCAATGTCCCCACACCTCTGTCCGCAGGACACGTCAATCAGCAGTGTGTCCACCTGTACAGGGACCCCAGTCCACATCTCACAGCAAAGAAAATCAAGGTACTGGGATCAGTGGCAGTGGGCACACCGTTTAGGGGACACAGGCACAGTGGGACAGGGACACACAAAGGACAGGGGGAGGACAGGCCTCGGGAATCAACTCTCCAGGAGGCACTCACTAATGTCCTGAGGGCTTATCAACAATCCCATGACAAGATGGGCCAAACCCTTAACAACATGCTGAAGAACCTGTGGCTGCAGGAGGTACACTATCAGGAGATCAGGAAAGATTTTCAGGCCCTCAACACCACCATGGTCTCCATAGCAGGGATGCTGGCTGATATGGTCAACATCATGAGGGAATGGACAGAACAGCAGCGGGCCCCTTCCACTACCCAGTCAACTTAACTTCCCACCACATCTGCTGCAGCTTGTGGACAGGAGGCCCTGCCACAGGACCCACAGGCCACTAGCACCCTTCCCCCTCCAGAAGGTGAACCACCCTGCAAACATTCCCTGCGACCCAGACTGATGCCAGAGACACTAGCCAAGACCAAGACAACCGCCAGGATATGAGACCCTCCTGAATGCCCCCCTTGTGTCCCACCCTTTCACCTTGTCCACTCTGAACTACCTTTGTTCCCCTTCCTATGGCCCCTTCAATACTATACCTGTGCAAAAAACAAACTGGACCAAGACCCTGGACTTATCCACTACCAATAACCCATTCCATTGCCCTTTTCCGTCTATAAATTGCACTACAATAAACAACCTGGAACACAACTTGAGTGATAGGGTTTTATGTGATGAAAATCTGCAAATATGCTGCTGTGACCAGTGTCTGGATTCGCCCATGGCCCGTGTGACCAGGGAAAGGGCCCCTGCCCTCACTTCGGAGGATTTGGAGTGCCTGGTGGATGGGCCTCCAGACCAACAGGTGAGTACACAATGGGTACAATGCATGTGACAATGTTGCATGGAGATGTGTGTGCTAGCATCGTGTCCTTTGGGGGGATGTCTGGTGGCAGTGTGCATGGTATGCGCTGGGTGATGTGTTGGCCAATGGGGATGGAAATGGTATTTGTGGGCCATATGTGTGACTGGCTGGATTGTATGTTTAATGGTGTCCTCCTGTCTGTATTACCTCTGCAGGTCAGCGCCCATCAGAAGAAGGGATTGGGATGCGCCATCGCCAAGGACGTGCCTACCCTGGGGGTCTGCAGCAGGTGGAGCACCCACTGTAGGAAAAGGTGGGGGGACCTGAGATGCTGGGCCCGGAAGACTGTGGAGGCCCAGCTGGGGATGGCCTCCCAACGAGGGAGGGGTGCCCGTCGGAACCTGACCCCCCTGATGGCCTGCATGGATGGGCGCTTGAGGGCATCACAGAAGCCACAAGGGGGAGAGTACAGTAAGTGTGACAACCATGTTTGTTGGCTGGCATGGGATCCTGGTGGTGGGTTTCAGTTAGTGGGTACCCCTTAATGTCAGCTCAGACATTGCTGCGTGGTCCAGCTCAAGTTAAATGGGTATATAGCAAAATCTTGTAATCAAGCTAGGTATCATTCCAGGTACGACAGGGCTTAGTGTGTCCCAGGAGGGGTGCAGTTGGTGGTGGTTGGCTCTCATCTTGCTGTGGTACCTAGCCAATGGAATGCCAGTGTGATGCATAGTGCTCAATCCTGATCCCTGTGTGTGATGGTATTGTGTATGCCATCTATGCTGTTGGTGCTGTAATTGACCAAGTGCTCCCTTTCTCATTGCCCCCCTATTTTCTTCTCTCATCCTGTCCATGTGTGCATTAGCATCATCTGGCGGAGGAGCAGGGGCACCTGCTACTGAGGAAGCTGCATCCCACAGGACCCAGGAGGCAAAGTCCATCGACGCTGAGGAGACCAATGGGACAGAGGGCGAGGGGAGCACCACGGTGGAGACAGGAGGTGACAACACCGACTATGATTCCTCCTTCGCTAGTAGTGCCCTGGTGGTGGTGGACACCTCTGGAACCACCCCAGCTACAGCCGCCATCCCCCGTACCAGCAGCTCCCTCCCAGTAGCCCCCAACAAGTTGGCTGTGCCCGTTCACCCAGGAGGGTGGGCATCTCCTTCACCCCAGGCACCTCAGTGAGCCCTGCTGCCCTCAGTGAGAAGGCTATTGACCTCCTGAGGTCCTTTTCTGTAGGGAAGTCAATCATAGTGAATGCCATACATGGGCTGGCATCCCAGATGCAGCAATGTATACCTGTATGGCATCCAAAGTCAGTTGGCAACCCTACAGAGATGGCTGCCAGTGTCCCTGTTCCTACCGCCCCCCTCCAACTACCACTTCCCGGTCCCAGTGTTCTCATTCCCAACCCATCCCATGCTCACATACAGACAAGCATGCACACAAAACATCAGACAAGAGTAGCACAATCAACCACAGGCAGCGCACTTCAGGCCACAAGCACTCACACAAACAAAAGACAATTGCACACAAAACAACATTCACTACCTCCACTGTCTACCCCTCCTTCCACTCCTCCTCCCTCACAGTAACATCTGTACTCACACCTGCATGCACTACATCAACAGCCACCACCACCATCATCACATCAAGCAGCACACACACGTCACTTGCAGGCACCTCCACAACATCCATCCAAGCATCCCCTTTGTCCTCTCACACCCTGTCTGCTCCCCTCTTTAGAGACACAAATGCACGTACTCAGACTCCCAACAACCATCCACCTTACACAGGCATACTACCAATGCACCTGCACACAAGTCCAGCAGGCGTGCACCTCTAACAAACACTCCCTAAACCTCCACTCCCATCTCTCCTCCCACATCCCGCCCCAATGTCCCTAAGAAGCTTTTCTTTGCCCATCTTGACATCTTACCTCCCCGCCCCCCCATCCTTCCCGTAAGAGCAGGGTCAAAAACGAACCAGCACAGCACCTCAGCCAAACAGTCTGCCACTGCTCCCATCAAATCTTCAGCTACTGGCACAAAGGGCACCCAGAGTGTGAGGGCTGCCACTCCTATTGTGAGCACACCTGTGCCTCTGAAATGTAGGACCAGAGTGGTAGAAAGCAAGGGACATGAGATGGGGACAGTGGAGGCACCTCCTAGCCGTGCAGGCAAGAAAGGGAAGGATCCCACTCCACCACCCAAGAAAGGGAAGGATCCCACTCCACCGTACAAGAAATGGAAGGATCCCACTACATCACCAAAGAGAGGCAAGAGGCCCCTTTCACCAGCAGTGGGCAAGGAGCCCTCACCTCCAGCAGAGGCAGCCAGTGTCACACCTCCACCAGCAGTATGCAAGGAATCCTCACCTCCAGCAGAGGCAGCCAGGGTCACACCTCCACCATCAGTGGGCATGGAGTTCCCACCTCAGCACAGGCAACCAGGATAACACCCCCACCAGCAGTAGGTAAGGAGCCCTCACCTCTAGCAGAGGCAGCGAGGGTCACACCTCCACCAGCAGTGGGCAAGGAGCCCACACCTTCAGCACAGGCACAGCAGCCCTCACCTCCAGCAGAGGGCATGTAGGCCACCCACCAGAGAGAATTGGGCAAGGAACCCCCTCCAGAACCAGTGGGTATGTTACCCAATTCAGCTGAGGTGCCCCCCACTCGTTCCCCCTGAGGTGCCTGCCCATTTCCAACATAATGCCCCTGCACAGTGGAGTCCGGATAATGTCAGGAATCAAGTTGGGGCTTGGACTGTGCCCTGTGGCCATGTGGGCCTTTTGTACTTTGGACTGGCCATTGGCCCTTTCTAGACATTTACGCCTGTTTTTGTTATCACATGGACAATATGGTGGCTGTTGGCATCATATTACAGTATTAGTTAAAGCTCAATGTGGTCCTTGTATTCATTAGACGTGGGTCCTGTGACATTCGTTTAGCTCTGCAGCTGGTTGTGTGCATGGGGTGTGTGTGAATGGTGTGTGTTGTGCATATGTGTATGTCACTCTTCTTTTCCTCCCTTCCTTGTGTGCTAGGCGGCTGAACTCACCGTCATCGTCTTCGTTGACGTTTGTATTCCTGGTGGACCATGGCATAGAAGAGCATCAGGAAAACTTGAAGTTCTGTCTCCATGGCCCTAGAGGTCTTCTCTCTGATTGAGTGTCTTTCGTTGTCTGTGAAATGGTGTCAGTACTGCCCCGGAAATCGTGGTGGTTTGCTATATCATAATATGGTGAGTGGTACCTTGTTTTCTGCCTGGCTGTTGATAGCTACCACCGTGGTCAGTGGTGTTAATGAACTAGCGGTGAGTGTGGTACATTGGCTGTCTATGGGAGGTGTTAGAAATTGGGTCTTTGGTTGGCAGTCAGGTTACCACCTGTCCAAGCAAGGACCCTCACTCTACTCAGAGTAAAAGAGAATCACCCTCAGCTAACCCCTGCTTACCGTCTTGGTAGCTTGGCATGAGCAGTAGGCTTAACTTCAGAGAGCTAGGTGTAAAGTATTTGTACCAAGACACACAGTAACTTAATGAAAACACTACAAAATGACACAACACAGGTTTAGAAAAATAGGAAATATTTATCTAAAATCCAGCTGCACGATGATCCAAAAACCATGCAATGCAGGTTGCGATCTCACCAGCCTCCGTCAGCGATGCTGTGCGTTGTTTCTCCAGCCCCGGGCATCGATCTTCGGGTTGCGCTGTAGTCAAGCGTTGATTTTCATGTGTGGAGCCAGCGGCGTGTTGATTTTTCAGCTGCAGATCGGAGTCGCCTCAATCTTTTCCCCCGCACTGCGTTCTGTACGTGGATTTCTTCCTCAGTAACTCGGTGAAAACACTACAAAATGACACAACACATGTTTAGAAAAATATATATTTATCTAAACAAAACAAGACCAAAACAACAAAAAAATACAATATACAAAAGTCAAATAATAAATTTAAAAAGCAGTAGAGTCTGAAATCCTTTAGACAACAGTGAGAACGTTGATAGCGTACCAAAGTAACTGAGTAGCATCAAAATAAAGCCGCACAGATGAGGATGCATTGAAAAGGCCAACGATGCGTCTATTTCTCACCCGCAAGCGACAGCGTGCATCGTTCCTCCTTCGGTCGGGTCGGCGTGCATCATTTCTTCTTTCTCGCAAGAGAGCGATGCGTCGATCCGGCCGGACATCAGGCTTTGCGTTGATTTTCCACACCCAGCGATGTTGCATTGAAATCCGATTGCACGGTGCCAAGAAACCGCGCTGCATGGGGGCTTTCGGGTGTTGAACGTTGTTTCTCCAGCCACGTTGCATCGATCTCCCAGCAGTGATGCCGGTGGAGTGTTGATTTTAGCCAAGAGGCCGGCGGTGCTTAGTTTTTCAGCCACAAAGTTGGTGGTGCGTCGAAAGGTTCAAACACTGCAGTCTTTGTGTGGATTTCTGTCCTTTTCTACCAGCTGCACCTTTCAAGGGCCCAGAGACAGGTTAAGGCACCACTTGGCAGGCAGGACTCTCAGCAGAAAGCCCAAGAGCTGGCAGAGAAAAGTCTTTGCTGTCCCTGAGACTTCAACAACAGGAGGCAAGCTCAGTTTCAAGCCCTTGGAGATTCTCCACCAGTGGGAAGTCACTCATAAGTCAGTCTTTGTCCTATCTCAAGCAGAAGCAGCTACTGCAGGCCAACCCAGTGAAGAACAGTCACAGGCAAAGGGACAGTATTTCTCTTCCAGCTTCTCCAGCTCTTTTCCTTGGCAGAGGCACAGAAGTAATTTGATTTTCAGGGGGGTTGTGTGCTCTTCTTATACCCCTTTCTGCCTTTGAAGTAGGCCTACTTCAAAGGAAAGTCTCTTTTGTTTTCAAGATCCTGCCTTGCCCAGACCAGGTCCCAGACACACACCAGGGGGTTGGAGACTGCATTGTGTAAAGGCAGGCACATCCCTTTCAGGTGTAAACGACCACTCCTCCCCTCCCCTTAGCCCTGATGACCCATCAGGATATGCAGACTACACCCCAGCTCCCTTTGTGTCACTGTCTAGAGGAGAGGTGCAAACAGCCCAACTGTCAAACTGACCCAGACAGAGAATCCACAAACAAGCAGAGTCACAGAATGGTTTAAGCAAGAAAATGCCTACTTTCCAAAAGTGGAATTTTCAAACACACAATCTAAAAAACAACTTCACTAAAATATGTATTTTTAAACTGTGAGCTCAGAGACCCCAAACTCCCCATGTCTGTCTGCCCCCAAAGGGAATACCTTTGCCTCCAAGTGATATACCATTTGTATCGGGAGACATGGGGGAACACAGAGTAGAAAAGCAAGTGTTACTGCCCATTGTCTTTCTCTACATTTTCTCCTTCCAAATGTAAGACATTGTGTAATAAATAAGTGTATTTGAAAAATGCCCTTTAATTCACATGCTAGTATGGGGACCCCCGAATTCAGGGATGTGGAAATAACCACTGCTATTCAACACCTTCTCTTGTGCCCATTTTGAATTTCAAAAGTTTCCATGATACCTATTTTTGACTCTTTATATTTCACCAAATTAATTGCTGAATACCCGGTATTCAATAAAAACCTATAGCAAGGTGCAGCTCATTTATTGGTTCTGGGTACCTAGGGTTCTTGATGAACATACTAGCCCTATATATCCTCACAACCAGAAGAGTGCAGCAGACGTAACAGTATATTGTTTTTGAAAATCTGCGATTGCATGAAAAAGTTACAGAGTAAAACGTGGCTAGAAATGGCTGTTTTGTTTTACCTCAATTTCATTTTTTTAAAATTTCAGCTGTTATTTTCTGTAGGAAAACCTTGTAGGATCTACACAATTGACCCCCACTGTATTCAGAATTCTATCTACTTTTGAGAAATGTTTCGCTGTATGGGATCCCACATTGGTTTCACACCTGTCACTAACTGGAAGGAGGCTAAAAGCACAAAAAATAGTAAAAATTTAGTATGTCCCAGTAAAATGCCCAAATTGTGTTAAGAAGTATGGTTTTCTGATTCAAATATGCCTGTTCCTGTAAGCTGGGGAGATGGTGATTTTAGCACCGCAAACGTTTTGTTGATGCCGTTTTCCGGGAAACAAACACATGCTTTGTTCTGCAGCCCTTTTTCCCCATTTTTTCTGAAAAAAACTAAGATTTGCTGTATTTTGGCTTCTTTCTTGGTCTCCTCCAAGAGAACCCATGAACTCTGGGTTCCTTTAGAATCCCTAGGATGTTGGAAAAAAGGACACTAATTTGCTGTGGATAATTAGAGCTATTTATTGCTCTAAAAGTCTCTGCTAAGATCCATAAAAGCAAGATATAGTGACCCTTTTTTGGTGATTGTGCACTTCCATATCAAAAGGTGTAAAATCAAACACTGTTCTTGTGTCCCAAGGCTTTCTCTAAACTCTTTCTGCACAAAGCTAAGAATATTGTTTTGTTGGGTCCAATCATCAATCTTATGTAAAATATTATGCCCTACAATCTTCGCCATTGAATCCAACAAAGAAATCGGTCTATAACACTGGGTATCTTTCCTGTTGCCTTTCTTATAAATAGGTACTATACAAGCTGTTTGTCATGAGGCTTGTATTTTTTTCCATAAGAACATTGGTGATAATGGTTGCCCACGGAGGGATATTCACTTTTTTAAGGTCATTCGGTATCCCGTTAGGGTTTGGTGCCTTTTTGGATGGACTATCAAAAATAGCCACTATGACTCCCTCAAGGTCAAATCTGATTTCCAAGGGGAACCGTGGACCTGCAGCCATCTCATTCTTCCTATAAGTTTCCGCAAAGTAGTAGATCCTTCCAAAATGGTCCTGTCAACATTTGGGTCTAACCTCTCTGTCATAATAGCACCGATGTTCCTTTTATTTGCAATGTTCCAACATCTTAAGGTATCCTTCTTTTTACATGGTTGAACAAGATTCTCCCACATGTTATCCTTGATCCCCAATTCCCTATTTCTGATGGATTGCTAGTATTCCAGCCAAGCAGCTGGTACCAGTTGCTTATTCCTGAGTATACAATAAAGTGAAAGGCATTACCTTTTATTTGCAGCTCTGCATAGAACCATCCTGGATGGGAACTACTTGCTTATATGCATTTCCCGTTAAGAAGTCTCTAATAGAATTATTCAGTTATTGAAAGGCTGATAGAATTTCAGATGTTATGGGCTTATCTGTTAATAAGCAATCTATAATCAGGGCTAGGATGGATCCCACTAAGGTGGTCAGCACAGACAATATATGGGTTCTTATCCAGGTTAACTTAAGCCCATTATCATTTATACCCAGATATGTCAGTCCCAAGGGCATGCATGGCTGTGTACTATCAGGTAGGACAAGAACCAATTCCATAGGATTATGGTCACAATGCCCCTTGTCACTTTCCCCCTCCCGGAGACAATAAGTCAACCCATATTTTCAGTAGTAAAAATATAATCAATTACTGTACCTTGAACCCAGCCCACGAAAGTGGGTGATTAGAGGTTAGAATAAAAAAAACTTCTTGTGGGCATGTTACAGAGTTCTATGTAATATCATTGTTAAGGTCCATTACATGTTTTAAGCTTATGTAAACCCATTATTGTTCTTTCTGGAATATCATTCTACTGGTATCCCTTTTTCAAATATATGGATTTAGTATGGGAGCCCAAAGGACACCATTCTCATTGTGTCTTTGTTCCAGAAAACAGGAAGTCATCTTTGCAGCTGTGTGTATGCATCTTATATTACTATAGTAGTATCAAATGTGTACCTTCCAATTCCTGATGTAAAGAAAGCAACAATTACAAATGATGCAATAGTCCATTTTCCCTGATTTGTTAGTATGTTTGGTCAATTCACATAGGGTAACCAAATCCAAGTCTGTACTGTGCATTATATTAGTGTTGCAGCAGACACTATAGTTTGCGCATGTATGATGCTCTGTAACTGGCAAGATTGTTCCACAATGTCATTTGACTTGTGTGTTGTCATGTGGTATTTGTGAGATTTGTGTAAAGTAGTTTATTTCTTGGAGTCTTTATTCTATTGGAGGCAAATTATAGTATATTGTATTGACATGTGTCCATGTGGAGGATACACCAATGTTTGTTGATTGATTTCATAGTATGATTCTAACTTGGTGACACAGATGATCCTGACAGTAGGTTCTATTACATGGGTCTCTAGGAGTGCCTTTATTTTGTTGATATTGGCCCTTTTCCTGGTGTTGCGCACTTCTTTCTTAGGGTGATCTTTTCAATATGTTTGCAAGTTAATGTCTGAGTGCATTCTTCAAATATACTTATCGGGTGCAGTTCCTGCTTAGAATCTCAGTACAAGTAGGGCAGAATATGGTGGTGTATTTACCACCCAAGTTAAACACCATTCTCCAGGCTGATTTATTTACCACATCTTGTAATTACCGCTTACTCTGATGTTCCAAAAGAAAAATAAGGCATAACATGCCAAATCATTCTCTAACACACCAAATCCTGTATGTTGAACCTTTTTTCCCAGCCTATAGCCTAGATGAATTTTGGCAGGTTTTACCTGCCAAATTCTATCAGGGGAAAATTATTGAATGAGTAACTCCAATACCTGTGCAAACTTGTGTTTGCACAGGCATCATATGCTGAGCCTTAATTTGTAAAGAGGGCCTTGGAATTAAAAACGGGTCATATGAAAGTATTTATCTTCTGTCTAGAGTACTGTTTGTTTTCTCTTTAGTTGTAAATGGACAACCAGCCGTAATGGTAGGGCACAGTAGGGACACCAACTCAGCATCAAGGCTCCAAAATCGAAACTCAACCATGTCACTAGTAGCCCAAAAGGGAATAGAGCCCATTCCTGCTTTGAATACTCAAATCATTTGATGCAGTATTCAGCAGAATAGCAGACTGTGAACCCAACAGGCATTGCAGATGCTGAGCTGGGCTTACAGTGACGAGAACAAACTCATGGCAGATACTTGGAGCTAGATTTATGCAACTGTCATGCAGCGCAATGCAACAAGACAACTAACTGTGCTGCGCTGCATGACAGGGAGAGAGCAGGAATGGGCTATATGTATTAAGATATGATGCATTCCTGCTACCTCCCTATGCTGGCACACTGCATGCTAGCTACTGCCAACACAGGTACTGTTACACCATGGTGCAAGGGTGCCTGCATTAAAGGCAGTATTATTTTTGTGAAGGAAGAGACAACTTTCTGCAACAAAAAAAAACTATCCTGAGAGCCATTTACCAAATGAGGTAAAGATAAAAGGGTAAAGAAATTTCTCCTCATTCCTTCTCCATTGGGAAGGCATAAGATTTTGACACATTCCCAGGTTTATCATTCTTAGTAAATCAGGAAATGCACCTGAATCCATGAATGGATGCAAGGAAATGCCTACACTTCACCTATAGAATGCAATCCCAAAGAAGAGCAACACAAGGCAGCGACTTGCATGGCCTAGCGTTACTCTAGATTTACTAAGTCATGAAGAGCCTCACAAGGGGGCATATTTAAGAGCCCCTAGTGCCACCTTAGCACTGCCATACCATCATTTTTTTGACACTTAGGTGGCGCTGAAGTGGCTTTTCTGCCGCACCATATTTACAAAGTGACGCAACGCATGCATTGCCCCACCTTGTAACCGTTTGCACCACATTATGCCTGCGCCAGGCATAATGTATGCAAGGGTGCCATTTTTTGGTGCTAGGAGGCCCTCAAAAATGGTGCAGTGAAATTTAAAAGATTTCACTGCACTATTTTTTGCATCATTTTTAATACCTGCTCAGAGTAGGCATTAAAATGACGCTCCATAAGGAACCTATTGGCCTCCTTGCACTTTACTGCACTAACGATAAAATTTGTGATGTTAGTGTAGCAAAGTGCCACAATAGTGTCAAAAATGTTGACACTATTGTGCTAAAGACCGCCATGGTGGGCCGTATTTTAAATTAGGCACAACCATGGTGTCGTTAGGTGCCGGTAGTGGGACGCAAGATAAATGGCACATCATAGCTGATGCATCACTTTTTCTTAAATATGGGCCAAGATGTCTTTGCTTGGTTTAGTAAATCTGAGATGGTGACTTCTACCACCTAGCTTCACCTTGCGTGGCGCCAGGGCAATGCAAGCCATAAGTAAATCTGGGCCCAAGCATGATCCTAAGCAACTCCAACTATTTGATTTGACCTCTCTGATTGTTACACATAAATATCGATGGAATGCAATTTGTTTCAGTGCCTGCATTGATGTTTCCAAACAGAAAATTACTGAGCAAGCTTATTTTAATTAGCTATCAGTAATGAATGACTCTAAAGGTTGATTTAAGAAAAATGGTGCGCACCCAGTGCAGCGTCACTTTTCTTGCACCCTTTGGGCCACCATGTGTGCGCCGTACCCAAGATACGGCACGCCATGGCGGTAGTCAAGGGAACTAGCTTCAACATCTTTGGCACTAATTCAGAGCTTTGCAGGATTAGAGTAAAAAATGTTGACGGTAATCCTACAAAGCCCATTGAGGCCCATTTTAAACAATGGTGTACCCCTTTTTAACATCTGGTCTGAGCAGACTTTAAAAGTGCCCGAAGAAAATGACGCAAAGAAATCTCTTAGATTTCGTTGCACCTTTTTTTAGGTCACACTAATGTGGAATGTCTCCTTTGCATACATTATGCATGGCACAGGCATAATGTAGCGCAAAGGGTTACAAAGTGGCACGTTGCATGCATTGCGCCACTTTGTAAATTTAACACAGTGAGTTTGGCCTCCTTGGGCCAAATTAGCATACAAAATTACGTTAATATGGCACAAGGAGGCATTATGAGGTCTTAAATCTGCCCCCAAGTGTCAAACAGCTAGGCTGAAATGCAGCCAGGAATATTTTATCTCTTTAAAAACATCCATCATCATTTCTCTGCGCAGTTTAACCCCTTCGCTGCCAGGCCTTTTCCCCCTCCTGTGCCAGGCCTTTTTTTGCCTATTTGGGGCAGTTCGCGCTTAGGCCCTCATAACTTTTTGTCCACATAAGCTAACCAAGCCAAATTTGCGTCCTTTTTTTCCAACATCCTAGGGATTCTAGAGGTACCCAGACTTTGTGGGTTCCCTTGAAGGAGGCCAAGAAATTGGCCAAAATACAGTGAAAATTTCGTTTTTTAAAAAAAAAAATGGAAAAAGTGGCTGCAGAAGAAGGCTTGTGGATTTCCCCCTGAAAATGGCATCAACAAAGGGTTTGTAGTGCTAAACTCAGCAGCTTCCTAGCTTTCAGGAACAGGCAGACTTGAATCAGAAAACCCAATTTTTCAACACAATTTTTGCATTTTACTGGGGCATACCCCATTTTTGCAATTTTTTGTGCTTTCAGCCTCCTTCCAGTCAGTGACAGGAATGGGCATGAAACCAATGCTGGATCCCAGAAACCTAACCATTTCTGAAAAGTAGAGAAAATTCTGAATTCAGCAAGGGGTCATTTGTGTAGATCCTACAAGGGTTTCCTACAGAAAATAACCGCTGAAAAAGAAAAATATTGAAATTGAGGTGAAAAAAACATCAATTTTTCTCTACGTTTTACTCTGTAACTTTTCCCTGCAATGTCAGATTATGGAAAGCAATATACCTTTACGTCTGGTGGACTCCTCTGGTTGCGGGATATATAGGGCTTGTAGGTTCATCAAGAACCCGAGGAACCCAGAGCCAATAAATGAGCTGCACCCTGCAGTGCGTTTTCATTCTATACCGGGTATACAGCAATTCATTTGCTGAAATATAAAGAGTAAAAAATTGCTATCAAGAAAACCTTTGCATTTCCAAAAAGGGCACAAGATAAGGTGTTGAGGAGCAGTGGTTATTTGCACATCTCTGAATTCCGGGGTGACCATACAAGCATGTGAATTATAGGGAATTTCTCAAATAGATGTCTTTTTTACACACTCTCCTATATTTGGAAGGAAAAAATGTAGAGAAAGACAAGGGGCAATAGCACTTGTTTTGCTAATCTATGTTCCCCCAAGTCTCCCGATAAAAATGATACCTCACTTGTGTGGGTAGGCCTAGCGCCGGCGACAGGAAACACCCCAAAGCGCAACGTGGACACATCCTAAATTTTGGAAAAAAACAGAGGTGTTTTTTGCGAAGTGCCTACCTGTAGATTTTGGCCTCTAGCTCAGCCGGCACCTAGGGAAACCTACCAAACCTGTGCATTTCTGAAAACTAGAGACCTAGGGGAATCCAAGGAGGGGTGACTTGCGGGGCTCGGACCAGGTTCTGTTACCCAGAATCCTTTGCAAACCTCAAAATTTGGCTAAAAAAACACATGTTCCTCAAATTTCTGTGGCAGAAAGTTCTGGAATCTGAGAGGAGCTACAAATTTCCTTCCACCCAGCGTTTCCCCAAGTCTCCCGATAAAAATTATACCTCACTTGCGTGGGTAGGCCTAGCGCCGGCGACAGGAAACACCCCAAAGCGCAACGTCGACACATCCTAAATTTTGGAAAAAAACAGAGGTGTTTTTTGCGAAGTGCCTACTTGTAGATTTTGGCCTCTAGCTCAGCCGGCACCTAGGGAAACCTACCAAACCTGTGCATTTCTGAAAACTAGAGACCTAGGGGAATCCAAGGAGGGGTGACTTGCGGGTCTCGGACCAGGTTCTGTTACCCAGAATCCTTTGCAAACCTCAAAATTTGGCTAAAAAAACACATGCTCCTCACATTTCTGTGGCAGAAAGTTCTGGAATCTGAGAGGAGCTACAAATTTCCTTCCACCCAGCGTTCCCCCAAGTCTCTCGATAAAAATGATACCTCACTTGCGTGGGTAGGCCTAGCGCCGGCGACAGGAAACACCCCAAAGCGCAACGTGGACACATCCTAAATTTTGGAAAAAAACAGAGGTGTTTTTTGCGAAGTGCCTACCTGTAGATTTTGGCCTCTAGCTCAGCCGGCACCTAGGGAAACCTACCAAACCTGTGCATTTCTGAAAACTAGAGACGTAGGGGAATCCAAGGAGGGGTGACTTGCGGGGCTCGGACCAGGTTCTGTTACCCAGAATCCTTTGCAAACCTCAAAATTTGGCTAAAAAAACACATGTTCCTCACATTTCTGTGGCAGAAAGTTCTGGAATCTGAGAGGAGCTACAAATTTCCTTCCACCCAGCGTTCCCCCAAGTCTCCCGATAAAAATGATACCTCACTTGCGTGGGTAGGCCTAGCGCCGGCGACAGGAAACACCCCAAAGCGCAACGTGGACACATCCTAAATTTTGGAAAAAAACAGAGGTGTTTTTTGTGAAGTGCCTACCTGTAGATTTTGGCCTGTAGCTCAGCCGGCACCTAGGGAAACCTACCAAACCTGTGCATTTCTGAAAACTAGAGACCTAGGGGAATCCAAGGAGGGGTGACTTGCGGGGCTCGGACCAGGTTCTGTTACCCAGAATCCTTTGCAAACCTCAAAATTTGGCTAACAAAACACATGTTCCTCACATTTCTGTGGCAGAAAGTTCTGGAATCTGAGAGGAGCTACAAATTTCCTTCCACCCATCGTTCCTCCAAGTCTCCCGATAAAAATGATACCTCACTTGCGTGGGTAGGCCTAGCGCCGGCGACAGGAAACACCCCAAAGCGCAACGTGGACACATCCTAAATTTTGGAAAAAAACAGAGGTGTTTTTTGCGAAGTGCCTACCTGTAGATTTTGGCCTCTAGCTCAGCAGGCACCTAGGTGAAACGTACCAAACCTGTGCATTTCTGAAAACTAGAGAACTTGGGGAATCCAAGGAGGGGTGACTTGCGGGGCTCGGACCAGGTTCTGTTACCCAGAATCCTTTGCAAACCTCAAAATTTGGCTAAAAAAACACATGTTCCTCACATTTCTGTGGCAGAAAGTTCTGGAATCTGAGAGGAGCTACAAATTTCCTTCCACCCAGCGTTCCCCCAAGTCTCCCGATAAAAATGATACCTCACTTGCGTGGGTAGACCTACCGCCGGCGACAGGAAACACCCCAAAGCGCAACGTGGACACATCCTAAATTTTGGAAAAAAACAGAGGTGTTTTTTGCGAAGTGCCTACCTGTAGATATTGGCCTGTAGCTCAGCCGGCACCTAGGGAAACCTACCAAACCTGTGCATTTCTGAGAACTAGAGACCTAGGGGAATCCAAAGAGGGGGACTTGCGGGGCTCGGACCAGGTTCTGTTACCCAGAATCCTTTGCAAACCTCAAAATTTGGCTAAAAAAACACATGTTCCTCTCATTTCTGTGGCAGAAAGTTCTGGAATCTGAGAGGAGCTACAAATTTCCTTCCACCCAGCGTTCCCCCAAGTCTCTCGATAAAAATGATACCTCACTTGCGTGGGTAGGCCTAGCGCCGGCGACAGGAAACACCCCAAAGCGCAACGTGGACACATCCTAAATTTTGGAAAAAAACAGAGGTGTTTTTTGCGAAGTGCCTACCTGTAGATTTTGGCCTCTAGCTCAGCCGGCACCTAGGGAAACCTACCAAACCTGTGCATTTCTGAAAACTAGAGACGTAGGGGAATCCAAGGAGGGGTGACTTGCGGGGCTCGGACCAGGTTCTGTTACCCAGAATCCTTTGCAAACCTCAAAATTTGGCTAAAAAAACACATGTTCCTCACATTTCTGTGGCAGAAAGTTCTGGAATCTGAGAGGAGCTACAAATTTCCTTCCACCCAGCGTTCCCCCAAGTCTCCCGATAAAAATGATACCTCACTTGCGTGGGTAGGCCTAGCGCCGGCGACAGGAAACACCCCAAAGCGCAACGTGGACACATCCTAAATTTTGGAAAAAAACAGAGGTGTTTTTTGTGAAGTGCCTACCTGTAGATTTTGGCCTGTAGCTCAGCCGGCACCTAGGGAAACCTACCAAACCTGTGCATTTCTGAAAACTAGAGACCTAGGGGAATCCAAAGAGGGGTGACTTGCGGGGCTCGGACCAGGTTCTGTTACCCAGAATCCTTTGCAAACCTCAAAATTTGGCTAAAAAAACACATGTTCCTCTTATTTCTGTGGCAGAAAGTTCTGGAATCTGAGAGGAGCTACAAATTTCCTTCCACCCAGTGTTCCCCCAAGTCTCCCGATAAAAATGATACCTCACTTGCGTGGGTAGGCCTAGCGCCGGCGACAGGAAACACCCCAAAGCGCAACATGGACACATCCTAAATTTTGGAAAAAAACAGAGGTGTTTTTTGCGAAGTGCCTACCTGTAGATTTTGGCCTGTCGCTCAGCCGGCACCTAGGGAAACCTACCAAACCTGTGCATTTCTGAAAACTAGAGACCTAGGGGAATCCAAGGAGGGGTGACTTGCGGGGCTCGGACCAGGTTCTGTTACCCAGAATCCTTTGCAAACCTCAAAATTTGGCTAACAAAACACATGTTCCTCACATTTCTGTGGCAGAAAGTTCTGGAATCTGAGAGGAGCTACAAATTTCCTTCCACCCATCGTTCCTCCAAGTCTCCCGATAAAAATGATACCTCACTTGCGTGGGTAGGCCTAGCGCCGGCGACAGGAAACACCCCAAAGCGCAACGTGGACACATCCTAAATTTTGGAAAAAAACAGAGGTGTTTTTTGCGAAGTGCCTACCTGTAGATTTTGGCCTCTAGCTCAGCAGGCACCTAGGGAAACGTACCAAACCTGTGCATTTCTGAAAACTAGAGAACTTGGGGAATCCAAGGAGGGGTGACTTGCGGGGCTCGGACCAGGTTCTGTTACCCAGAATCCTTTGCAAACCTCAAAATTTGGCTAAAAAAACACATGTTCCTCACATTTCTGTGGCAGAAAGTTCTGGAATCTGAGAGGAGCTACAAATTTCCTTCCACCCAGCGTTCCCCCAAGTCTCCCGATAAAAATGATACCTCACTTGCGTGGGTAGACCTACCGCCGGCGACAGGAAACACCCCAAAGCGCAACGTGGACACATCCTAAATTTTGGAAAAAAACAGAGGTGTTTTTTGCGAAGTGCCTACCTGTAGATATTGGCCTGTAGCTCAGCCGGCACCTAGGGAAACCTACCAAACCTGTGCATTTCTGAGAACTAGAGACCTAGGGGAATCCAAAGAGGGGGACTTGCGGGGCTCGGACCAGGTTCTGTTACCCAGAATCCTTTGCAAACCTCAAAATTTGGCTAAAAAAACACATGTTCCTCTCATTTCTGTGGCAGAAAGTTCTGGAATCTGAGAGGAGCTACAAATTTCCTTCCACCCAGCGTTCCCCCAAGTCTCTCGATAAAAATGATACCTCACTTGCGTGGGTAGGCCTAGCGCCGGCGACAGGAAACACCCCAAAGCGCAACGTGGACACATCCTAAATTTTGGAAAAAAACAGAGGTGTTTTTTGCGAAGTGCCTACCTGTAGATTTTGGCCTCTAGCTCAGCCGGCACCTAGGGAAACCTACCAAACCTGTGCATTTCTGAAAACTAGAGACGTAGGGGAATCCAAGGAGGGGTGACTTGCGGGGCTCGGACCAGGTTCTGTTACCCAGAATCCTTTGCAAACCTCAAAATTTGGCTAAAAAAACACATGTTCCTCACATTTCTGTGGCAGAAAGTTCTGGAATCTGAGAGGAGCTACAAATTTCCTTCCACCCAGCGTTCCCCCAAGTCTCCCGATAAAAATGATACCTCACTTGCGTGGGTAGGCCTAGCGCCGGCGACAGGAAACACCCCAAAGCGCAACGTGGACACATCCTAAATTTTGGAAAAAAACAGAGGTGTTTTTTGTGAAGTGCCTACCTGTAGATTTTGGCCTGTAGCTCAGCCGGCACCTAGGGAAACCTACCAAACCTGTGCATTTCTGAAAACTAGAGACCTAGGGGAATCCAAAGAGGGGTGACTTGCGGGGCTCGGACCAGGTTCTGTTACCCAGAATCCTTTGCAAACCTCAAAATTTGGCTAAAAAAACACATGTTCCTCTTATTTCTGTGGCAGAAAGTTCTGGAATCTGAGAGGAGCTACAAATTTCCTTCCACCCAGTGTTCCCCCAAGTCTCCCGATAAAAATGATACCTCACTTGCGTGGGTAGGCCTAGCGCCGGCGACAGGAAACACCCCAAAGCGCAACATGGACACATCCTAAATTTTGGAAAAAAACAGAGGTGTTTTTTGCGAAGTGCCTACCTGTAGATTTTGGCCTGTCGCTCAGCCGGCACCTAGGGAAACCTACCAAACCTGTGCATTTCTGAAAACTAGAGACCTAGGGGAATCCAAGGAGGGGTGACTTGCGGGGCTCGGACCAGGTTCTGTTACCCAGAATCCTTTGCAAACCTCAAAATTTGGCTAACAAAACACATGTTCCTCACATTTCTGTGGCAGAAAGTTCTGGAATCTGAGAGGAGCTACAAATTTCCTTCCACCCATCGTTCCTCCAAGTCTCCCGATAAAAATGATACCTCACTTGCGTGGGTAGGCCTAGCGCCGGCGACAGGAAACACCCCAAAGCGCAACGTGGACACATCCTAAATTTTGGAAAAAAACAGAGGTGTTTTTTGCGAAGTGCCTACCTGTAGATTTTGGCCTCTAGCTCAGCAGGCACCTAGGGAAACGTACCAAACCTGTGCATTTCTGAAAACTAGAGAACTTGGGGAATCCAAGGAGGGGTGACTTGCGGGGCTCGGACCAGGTTCTGTTACCCAGAATCCTTTGCAAACCTCAAAATTTGGCTAAAAAAACACATGTTCCTCACATTTCTGTGGCAGAAAGTTCTGGAATCTGAGAGGAGCTACAAATTTCCTTCCACCCAGCGTTCCCCCAAGTCTCCCGATAAAAATGATACCTCACTTGCGTGGGTAGACCTACCGCCGGCGACAGGAAACACCCCAAAGCGCAACGTGGACACATCCTAAATTTTGGAAAAAAACAGAGGTGTTTTTTGCGAAGTGCCTACCTGTAGATATTGGCCTGTAGCTCAGCCGGCACCTAGGGAAACCTACCAAACCTGTGCATTTCTGAGAACTAGAGACCTAGGGGAATCCAAAGAGGGGTGACTTGCGGGGCTCGGACCAGGTTCTGTTACCCAGAATCCTTTGCAAACCTCAAAATTTGGCTAAAAAAACACATGTTCCTCTCATTTCTGTGGCAGAAAGTTCTGGAATCTGAGAGGAGCTACAAATTTCCTTCCACCCAGCGTTCCCCCAAGTCTCCCGATAAAAATGATACCTCACTTGCGTGGGTAGGCCTAGCGCCGGCGACAGGAAACACCCCAAAGCGCAACGTGGACACATCCTAAATTTTGGAAAAAAACAGAGGTGTTTTTTGCGAAGTGCCTACCTGTAGATTTTGGCGTGTAGCTCAGCCGGCACCTAGGGAAACCTACCAAACCTGTCCATTTCTGAAAACTAGAGACCTAGGGGAATCCAAGGAGGGGTGACTTGCGGGGCTTGGACCAAGTTCTGTTACCCAGAATCCTTTGCAAACCTCAAAATTTAGCTAAAAAAACACATGTTCCTCACATTTCTGTGGCAGAAAGTTCTGGAATCTGAGAGGAGCTACAAATTTCCTTCCACCCAGCGTTCCCCCAAGTCTCCCGATAAAAATGATACCTCACTTGCGTGGGTAGGCCTAGCGCCGGCGACAGGAAACACCCCAAAGCGCAACGTGGACACATCCTAAATTTTGGAAAAAAACAGAGGTGTTTTTTGCGAAGTGCCTACCTGTAGATTTTGGCCTCTAGCTCAGCCGGCACCTAGGGAAACCTACCAAACCTGTGCATTTCTGAAAACTAGAGACCTACGGGAATCCAAGGAGGGGTGACTTGCGGGGCTCGGACCAGGTTCTGTTACCCAGAATCCTTTGCAAACCTCAAAATTTGGCTAAAAAAACACATGTTCCTCTTATTTCTGTGGCAGAAAGTTCTGGAATCTGAGAGGAGCTACAAATTTCCTTCCACCCAGTGTTCCCCCAAGTCTCCCGATAAAAATGATACCTCACTTGCGTGGGTAGGCCTAGCGCCGGCGACAGGAAACACCCCAAAGCGCAACATGGACACATCCTAAATTTTGGAAAAAAACAGAGGTGTTTTTTGCGAAGTGCCTACCTGTAGATTTTGGCCTGTCGCTCAGCCGGCACCTAGGGAAACCTACCAAACCTGTGCATTTCTGAAAACTAGAGACCTAGGGGAATCCAAGGAGGGGTGACTTGCGGGGCTCGGACCAGGTTCTGTTACCCAGAATCCTTTGCAAACCTCAAAATTTGGCTAACAAAACACATGTTCCTCACATTTCTGTGGCAGAAAGTTCTGGAATCTGAGAGGAGCTACACATTTCCTTCCACCCAGCGTTCCTCCAAGTCTCCCGATAAAAATGATACCTCACTTGCGTGGGTAGGCCTAGCGCCGGCGACAGGAAACACCCCAAAGCGCAACGTGGACACATCCTAAATTTTGGAAAAAAACAGAGGTGTTTTTTGCGAAGTGCCTACCTGTAGATTTTGGCCTCTAGCTCAGCAGGCACCTAGGGAAACGTACCAAACCTGTGCATTTCTGAAAACTAGAGAACTTGGGGAATCCAAGGAGGGGTGACTTGCGGGGCTCGGACCAGGTTCTGTTACCCAGAATCCTTTGCAAACCTCAAAATTTGGCTAAAAAAACACATGTTCCTCACATTTCTGTGGCAGAAAGTTCTGGAATCTGAGAGGAGCTACAAATTTCCTTCCACCCAGCGTTCCCCCAAGTCTCCCGATAAAAATGATACCTCACTTGCGTGGGTAGACCTACCGCCGGCGACAGGAAACACCCCAAAGCGCAACGTGGACACATCCTAAATTTTGGAAAAAAACAGAGGTGTTTTTTGCGAAGTGCCTACCTGTAGATATTGGCCTGTAGCTCAGCCGGCACCTAGGGAAACCTACCAAACCTGTGCATTTCTGAGAACTAGAGACCTAGGGGAATCCAAAGAGGGGTGACTTGCGGGGCTCGGACCAGGTTCTGTTACCCAGAATCCTTTGCAAACCTCAAAATTTGGCTAAAAAAACACATGTTCCTCTCATTTCTGTGGCAGAAAGTTCTGGAATCTGAGAGGAGCTACAAATTTCCTTCCACCCAGCGTTCCCCCAAGTCTCCCGATAAAAATGATACCTCACTTGCGTGGGTAGGCCTAGCGCCGGCGACAGGAAACACCCCAAAGCGCAACGTGGACACATCCTAAATTTTGGAAAAAAACAGAGGTGTTTTTTGCGAAGTGCCTACCTGTAGATTTTGGCGTGTAGCTCAGCCGGCACCTAGGGAAACCTACCAAACCTGTCCATTTCTGAAAACTAGAGACCTAGGGGAATCCAAGGAGGGGTGACTTGCGGGGCTTGGACCAGGTTCTGTTACCCAGAATCCTTTGCAAACCTCAAAATTTAGCTAAAAAAACACATGTTCCTCACATTTCTGTGGCAGAAAGTTCTGGAATCTGAGAGGAGCTACAAATTTCCTTCCACCCAGCGTTCCCCCAAGTCTCCCGATAAAAATGATACCTCACTTGCGTGGGTAGGCCTAGCGCCGGCGACAGGAAACACCCCAAAGCGCAACGTGGACACATCCTAAATTTTGGAAAAAAACAGAGGTGTTTTTTGCGAAGTGCCTACCTGTAGATTTTGGCCTCTAGCTCAGCCGGCACCTAGGGAAACCTACCAAACCTGTGCATTTCTGAAAACTAGAGACCTACGGGAATCCAAGGAGGGGTGACTTGCGGGGCTCGGACCAGGTTCTGTTACCCAGAATCCTTTGCAAACCTCAAAATTTGGCTAAAAAAACACATGTTCCTCACATTTCTGTGGCAGAAAGTTCTGGAATCTGAGAGGAGCTACAAATTTCCTTCCACCCAGCGTTCCCCCAAGTCTCCCGATAAAAATGATACCTCACTTGTGTGGGTAGGCCTAGCGCCGGCGACAGGAAACACCCCAAAGCGCAACGTGGACACATCCTAAATTTTGGAAAAAAACAGAGGTGTTTTTTGCGAAGTGCCTACCTGTAGATTTTGGCCTCTAGCTCAGCCGGCACCTAGGGAAACCTACCAAACCTGTGCATTTCTGAAAACTAGAGACCTAGGGGAATCCAAGGAGGGGTGACTTGCGGGGCTCGGACCAGGTTCTGTTACCCAGAATCCTTTGCAAACCTCAAAATGTGGCTAAAAAAACACATGTTCCTCACATTTCTGTGGCAGAAAGTTCTGGAATCTGAGAGGAGCTACAAATTTCCTTCCACCCAGCGTTCCCCCAAGTCTCCCGATAAAAATTATACCTCACTTGCGTGGGTAGACCTAGCGCCGGCGACAGGAAACACCCCAAAGCGCAACGTGGACACATCCTAAATTGTGGAAAAAAACAGAGGTGTTTTTTGCGAAGTGCCTACCTGTAGATTTTGGCCTGTAGCTCAGCCGGCACCTAGGGAAACCTACCAAACCTGTGCATTTCTGAAAACTAGAGACCTAGGGGAATCCAAAGAGGGGTGACTTGCGGGGCTCGGACCAGGTTCTGTTACCCAGAATCCTTTGCAAACCTCAAAATTTGGCTAAAAAAACACATGTTCCTCTCATTTCTGTGGCAGAAAGTTCTGGAATCTGAGAGGAGCTACAAATTTCCTTCCACCCAGCGTTCCCCCAAGTCTCCCGATAAAAATGATACCTCACTTGCGTGGGTAGGCCTAGCGCCGGCGACAGGAAACACCCCAAAGCGCAACGTAGACACATCCTAAATTTTGGGAAAAAACAGAGGTGTTTTTTGCGAAGTGCCTACCTGTAGATTTTGGCCTCTAGCTCAGCCGGCACCTAGGGAAACCTACCAAACCTGTGCAATTCTGAAAACTAGAGACCTAGGGGAATCCAAGGAGGGGTGACTTGCGGGGCTCGGACCAGGTTCTGTTACCCAGAATCCTTTGCAAACCTCAAAATTTGGCTAAAAAAACACATTTTCCTCACATTTCTGTGGCAGAAAGTTCTGGAATCTGAGAGGAGCTACAAATCTCCTTCCACCCAGCGTTCCCCCAAGTCTCCCGATAAAAATGATACCTCACTTGCATGGGTAGGCCTAGCGCCAGCGACAGGAAACACCCCACAGCGCAACGTGGACACATCCTAAATTTTGGAAAAAAACAGAGGTGTTTTTTGCGAAGTGCCTACCTGTAGATTTTGGCCTCTAGCTCAGCCGGCACCTAGGGAAACCTACCAAACCTGTGCATTTCTGAAAACTAGAGACCTAGGAGAATCCAAGGAGGGGTGACTTGCAGGGCTCGGACCAGGTTCTAATACCCAGAATCCTTTGCAAACCTCAAAATTTGGCTAAAAAAACACATGTTCCTCACATTTCTGTGGCAGAAAGTTCTGGAATCTGAGAGGAGCTACAAATTTCCTTCCACCCAGCGTTCCCCCAAGTCTCCCGATAAAAATGATACCTCACTTGCGTGGGTAGGCCTAGCGCCGGCGACAGGAAACACCCCAAAGCGCAACGTGGACACATCCTAAATTTTGGGAAAAAACAGAGGTGTTTTTTGCGAAGTGCCTACCTGTAGATTTTGGCCTCTAGCTCAGCCGGCACCTAGGGAAACCTACCAAACCTGTGCAATTCTGAAATCTAGAGACCTAGGGGAATCCAAGGAGGGGTGACTTGCGGGGCTCGGACCAGGTTCTGTTACCCAGAATCCTTTGCAAACCTCAAAATTTGGCTAAAAAAACACATGTTCCTCACATTTCTGTGGCAGAAAGTTCTGGAATCTGAGAGGAGGTACAAATTTCCTTCCACCCAGCGTTCCCCCAAGTCTCCCGATAAAAATGATACCTCACTTGCGTGGGTAGGCCTAGCGCCGGCGACAGGAAACACCCCAAAGCGCAACGTGGACACATCCTAAATTTTGGAAAAAAACAGAGGTGTTTTTTGCGAAGTGCCTACCTGTAGATTTTGGCCTCTAGCTCAGCCGGCACCTAGGGAAACCTACCAAACCTGTGCAATTCTGAAAACTAGAGACCTAGGGGAATCCAAGGAGGGGTGACTTGCGGGGCTCGGACCAGGTTCTGTTACCCAGAATCCTTTGCAAACCTCAAAATTTGGCTAAAAAAACACATTTTCCTCACATTTCTGTGGCAGAAAGTTCTGGAATCTGAGAGGAGCTACAAATCTCCTTCCACCCAGCGTTCCCCCAAGTCTCCCGATAAAAATGATACCTCACTTGCATGGGTAGGCCTAGCGCCTGCGACAGGAAACACCCCAAAGCGCAACGTGGACACATCCTAAATTTTGGAAAAAAACAGAGGTGTTTTTTGCGAAGTGCCTACCTGTAGATTTTGGCCTCTAGCTCAGCCGGCACCTAGGGAAACCTACCAAACTTGTGCAATTCTGAAAACTAGAGACCTAGGGGAATCCAAGGAGGGGTGATTTGCGGGGCTCGGACCAGGTTCTGTTACCCAGAATCCTTTGCAAACCTCAAAATTTGGCTAAAAAAACACATTTTCCTCACATTTCTGTGGCAGAAAGTTCTGGAATCTGAGAGGAGCTACAAATCTCCTTCCACCCAGCGTTCCCCCAAGTCTCCCGATAAAAATGATACCTCACTTGCGTGGGTAGGCCTAGCGCCAGCGACAGGAAACACCCCAAAGCGCAACGTGGACACATCCTAAATTTTGGAAAAAAACAGAGGTGTTTTTTGCGAAGTGCCTACCTGTAGATTTTGGCCTCTAGCTCAGCCGGCACCTAGGGAAACCTACCAAACCTGTGCATTTCTGAAAACTAGAGACCTAGGGGAATCCAAGGAGGGGTGACTTGCAGGGCTCGGACCAGGTTCTAATACCCAGAATCCTTTGCAAACCTCAAAATTTGGCTAAAAAAACACATGTTCCTCACATTTCTGTGGCAGAAAGTTCTGGAATCTGAGAGGAGCTACAAATTTCCTTCCACCCAGCGTTCCCCCAAGTCTCCCGATAAAAATGATTCCTCACTTGCGTGGGTAGGCCTAGCGCCGGCGACAGGAAACACCCCAAAGCGCAACGTGGACACATCCTAAATTTTGGGAAAAAACAGAGGTGTTTTTTGCGAAGTGCCTACCTGTAGATTTTGGCCTCTAGCTCAGCCGGCACCTAGGGAAACCTACCAAACCTGTGCAATTCTGAAAACTAGAGACCTAGGGGAATCCAAGGAGGGGTGACTTGCGGGGCTCGGACCAGGTTCTGTTACCCAGAATCCTTTGCAAACCTCAAAATTTGGCTAAAAAAACACATGTTCCTCACATTTCTGTGGCAGAAAGTTCTGGAATCTGAGAGGAGCTACAAATTTCCTTCCACCCAGCGTTCCCCCAAGTCTCCAGATAAAAATGATACCTCACTTGCGTGGGTAGGCCTAGCGCCGGCGACAGGAAACACCCCAAAGCGCAACGTGGACACATCCTAAATTTTGGAAAAAAACAGAGGTGTTTTTTGCGAAGTGCCTACCTGTAGATTTTGGCCTCTAGCTCAGCCGGCACCTAGGGAAACCTACCAAACCTGTGCAATTCTGAAAACTAGAGACCTAGGGGAATCCAAGGAGGGGTGATTTGCGGGGCTCGGACCAGGTTCTGTTACCCAGAATCCTTTGCAAACCTCAAAATTTGGCTAAAAAAACACATTTTCCTCACATTTCTGTGGCAGAAAGTTCTGGAATCTGAGAGGAGCTACAAATCTCCTTCCACCCAGCGTTCCCCCAAGTCTCCCGATAAAAATGATACCTCACTTGCGTGGGTAGGCCTAGCGCCAGCGACAGGAAACACCCCAAAGCGCAACGTGGACACATCCTAAATTTTGGAAAAAAACAGAGGTGTTTTTTGCGAAGTGCCTACCTGTAGATTTTGGCCTCTAGCTCAGCCGGCACCTAGGGAAACCTACCAAACCTGTGCATTTCTGAAAACTAGAGACCTAGGGGAATCCAAGGAGGGGTGACTTGCAGGGCTCGGACCAGGTTCTAATACCCAGAATCCTTTGCAAACCTCAAAATTTGGCTAAAAAAACACATGTTCCTCACATTTCTGTGGCAGAAAGTTCTGGAATCTGAGAGGAGCTACAAATTTCCTTCCACCCAGCGTTCCCCCAAGTCTCCCGATAAAAATGATTCCTCACTTGCGTGGGTAGGCCTAGCGCCGGCGACAGGAAACACCCCAAAGCGCAACGTGGACACATCCTAAATTTTGGGAAAAAACAGAGGTGTTTTTTGCGAAGTGCCTACCTGTAGATTTTGGCCTCTAGCTCAGCCGGCACCTAGGGAAACCTACCAAACCTGTGCAATTCTGAAAACTAGAGACCTAGGGGAATCCAAGGAGGGGTGACTTGCGGGGCTCGGACCAGGTTCTGTTACCCAGAATCCTTTGCAAACCTCAAAATTTGGCTAAAAAAACACATGTTCCTCACATTTCTGTGGCAGAAAGTTCTGGAATCTGAGAGGAGCTACAAATTTCCTTCCACCCAGCGTTCCCCCAAGTCTCCAGATAAAAATGATACCTCACTTGCGTGGGTAGGCCTAGCGCCGGCGACAGGAAACACCCCAAAGCGCAACGTGGACACATCCTAAATTTTGGAAAAAAACAGAGGTGTTTTTTGCGAAGTGCCTACCTGTAGATTTTGGCCTCTAGCTCAGCCGGCACCTAGGGAAACCTACCAAACCTGTGCAATTCTGAAAACTAGAGACCTAGGGGAATCCAAGGAGGGGTGACTTGCGGGGCTCGGACCAGGTTCTGTTACCCAGAATCCTTTGCAAACCTCAAAATTTGGCTAAAAAAACACATTTTCCTCATATTTCTGTGGGAGAAAGTTCTGGAATCTGAGAGGAGCTACAAATCTCCTTCCACCCAGCGTTCCCCCAAGTCTCCCGATAAAAATGATACCTCACTTGCGTGGGTAGGCCTAGCGCCTGCGACAGGAAACACCCCAAAGCGCAACGTGGACACATCCAAAATTTGGGGAGAAAACAGTGCCTACCTGTGGATTTTGGCCTGTAGCTCACCCGGCACCTAGGGAAACCTACCAAACATGTGCATTTCTAAATACTAGAGACCTAGGGGAATCCAAGGAGGGGTGACTTGCGGGGCTCGGACCAGGTTCTGTTACCCAGAATCCTTAGCAAACCTCAAAATTTGGCTAAAAAAACACATGTTCCTCACATTTCTGTGGCAGAAAGTTCTGGAATCTGATAGGAGCCACAAATTTCCTTCCACCCAGCGTTCCCCCAAGTCTCCCGATAAAAATGATACCTCACTTGCGTGGGTAGGCCTAGCGCCGGCGACAGGAAACACCCCAAAGCGCAACGTGGACACATCCTAAATTTTGGAAAAAAACAGAGGTGTTTTTTGCGAAGTGCCTACCTGTAGATTTTGGCCTCTAGCTCAGCCGGCACCTAGGGAAACCTACCAAACTTGTGCAATTCTGAAAACTAGAGACCTAGGGGAATCCAAGGAGGGGTGATTTGCGGGGCTCGGACCAGGTTCTGTTACCCAGAATCCTTTGCAAACCTCAAAATTTGGCTAAAAAAACACATTTTCCTCACATTTCTGTGGCAGAAAGTTCTGGAATCTGAGAGGAGCTACAAATCTCCTTCCACCCAGCGTTCCCCCAAGTCTCCCGATAAAAATGATACCTCACTTGCATGGGTAGGCCTAGCGCCAGCGACAGGAAACACCCCACAGCGCAACGTGGACACATCCTAAATTTTGGAAAAAAACAGAGGTGTTTTTTGCGAAGTGCCTACCTGTAGATTTTGGCCTCTAGCTCAGCCGGCACCTAGGGAAACCTACCAAACCTGTGCAATTCTGAAAACTAGAGACCTAGGGGAATCCAAGGAGGGGTGACTTGCGGGGCTCGGACCAGGTTCTGTTACCCAGAATCCTTTGCAAACCTCAAAATTTGGCTAAAAAAACACATGTTCCTCACATTTCTGTGGCAGAAAGTTCTGGAATCTGAGAGGAGCTACAAATTTCCTTCCACCCAGCGTTCCCCCAAGTCTCCCGATAAAAATGATACCTCACTTGCGTGGGTAGGCCTAGCGCCGGCGACAGGAAACACCCCAAAGCGCAACGTGGACACATCCTAAATTTTGGAAAAAAACAGAGGTGTTTTTTGCGAAGTGCCTACCTGTAGATTTTGGCCTCTAGCTCAGCCGGCACCTAGGGAAACCTACCAAACTTGTGCAATTCTGAAAACTAGAGACCTAGGGGAATCCAAGGAGGGGTGATTTGCGGGGCTCGGACCAGGTTCTGTTACCCAGAATCCTTTGCAAACCTCAAAATTTGGCTAAAAAAACACATTTTCCTCACATTTCTGTGGCAGAAAGTTCTGGAATCTGAGAGGAGCTACAAATCTCCTTCCACCCAGCGTTCCCCCAAGTCTCCCGATAAAAATGATACCTCACTTGCATGGGTAGGCCTAGCGCCAGCGACAGGAAACACCCCACAGCGCAACGTGGACACATCCTAAATTTTGGAAAAAAACAGAGGTGTTTTTTGCGAAGTGCCTACCTGTAGATTTTGGCCTCTAGCTCAGCCGGCACCTAGGGAAACCTACCAAACCTGTGCATTTCTGAAAACTAGAGACCTAGGAGAATCCAAGGAGGGGTGACTTGCAGGGCTCGGACCAGGTTCTAATACCCAGAATCCTTTGCAAACCTCAAAATTTGGCTAAAAAAACACATGTTCCTCACATTTCTGTGGCAGAAAGTTCTGGAATCTGAGAGGAGCTACAAATTTCCTTCCACCCAGCGTTCCCCCAAGTCTCCCGATAAAAATGATACCTCACTTGCGTGGGTAGGCCTAGCGCCGGCGACAGGAAACACCCCAAAGCGCAACGTGGACACATCCTAAATTTTGGGAAAAAACAGAGGTGTTTTTTGCGAAGTGCCTACCTGTAGATTTTGGCCTCTAGCTCAGCCGGCACCTAGGGAAACCTACCAAACCTGTGCAATTCTGAAATCTAGAGACCTAGGGGAATCCAAGGAGGGGTGACTTGCGGGGCTCGGACCAGGTTCTGTTACCCAGAATCCTTTGCAAACCTCAAAATTTGGCTAAAAAAACACATGTTCCTCACATTTCTGTGGCAGAAAGTTCTGGAATCTGAGAGGAGGTACAAATTTCCTTCCACCCAGCCTTCCCCCAAGTCTCCCGATAAAAATGATACCTCACTTGCGTGGGTAGGCCTAGCGCCGGCGACAGGAAACACCCCAAAGCGCAACGTGGACACATCCTAAATTTTGGAAAAAAACAGAGGTGTTTTTTGCGAAGTGCCTACCTGTAGATTTTGGCCTCTAGCTCAGCCGGCACCTAGGGAAACCTACCAAACCTGTGCAATTCTGAAAACTAGAGACCTAGGGGAATCCAAGGAGGGGTGACTTGCGGGGCTCGGACCAGGTTCTGTTACCCAGAATCCTTTGCAAACCTCAAAATTTGGCTAAAAAAACACATTTTCCTCACATTTCTGTGGCAGAAAGTTCTGGAATCTGAGAGGAGCTACAAATCTCCTTCCACCCAGCGTTCCCCCAAGTCTCCCGATAAAAATGATACCTCACTTGCATGGGTAGGCCTAGCGCCTGCGACAGGAAACACCCCAAAGCGCAACGTGGACACATCCTAAATTTTGGAAAAAAACAGAGGTGTTTTTTGCGAAGTGCCTACCTGTAGATTTTGGCCTCTAGCTCAGCCGGCACCTAGGGAAACCTACCAAACTTGTGCAATTCTGAAAACTAGAGACCTAGGGGAATCCAAGGAGGGGTGATTTGCGGGGCTCGGACCAGGTTCTGTTACCCAGAATCCTTTGCAAACCTCAAAATTTGGCTAAAAAAACACATTTTCCTCACATTTCTGTGGCAGAAAGTTCTGGAATCTGAGAGGAGCTACAAATCTCCTTCCACCCAGCGTTCCCCCAAGTCTCCCGATAAAAATGATACCTCACTTGCGTGGGTAGGCCTAGCGCCAGCGACAGGAAACACCCCAAAGCGCAACGTGGACACATCCTAAATTTTGGAAAAAAACAGAGGTGTTTTTTGCGAAGTGCCTACCTGTAGATTTTGGCCTCTAGCTCAGCCGGCACCTAGGGAAACCTACCAAACCTGTGCATTTCTGAAAACTAGAGACCTAGGGGAATCCAAGGAGGGGTGACTTGCAGGGCTCGGACCAGGTTCTAATACCCAGAATCCTTTGCAAACCTCAAAATTTGGCTAAAAAAACACATGTTCCTCACATTTCTGTGGCAGAAAGTTCTGGAATCTGAGAGGAGCTACAAATTTCCTTCCACCCAGCGTTCCCCCAAGTCTCCCGATAAAAATGATACCTCACTTGCGTGGGTAGGCCTAGCGCCGGCGACAGGAAACACCCCAAAGCGCAACGTGGACACATCCTAAATTTTGGGAAAAAACAGAGGTGTTTTTTGCGAAGTGCCTACCTGTAGATTTTGGCCTCTAGCTCAGCCGGCACCTAGGGAAACCTACCAAACCTGTGCAATTCTGAAAACTAGAGACCTAGGGGAATCCAAGGAGGGGTGACTTGCGGGGCTCGGACCAGGTTCTGTTACCCAGAATCCTTTGCAAACCTCAAAATTTGGCTAAAAAAACACATGTTCCTCACATTTCTGTGGCAGAAAGTTCTGGAATCTGAGAGGAGCTACAAATTTCCTTCCACCCAGCGTTCCCCCAAGTCTCCCGATAAAAATGATACCTCACTTGCGTGGGTAGGCCTAGCGCCGGCGACAGGAAACACCCCAAAGCGCAACGTGGACACATCCTAAATTTTGGAAAAAAACAGAGGTGTTTTTTGCGAAGTGCCTACCTGTAGATTTTGGCCTCTAGCTCAGCCGGCACCTAGGGAAACCTACCAAACCTGTGCAATTCTGAAAACTAGAGACCTAGGGGAATCCAAGGAGGGGTGACTTGCGGGGCTCGGACCAGGTTCTGTTACCCAGAATCCTTTGCAAACCTCAAAATTTGGCTAAAAAAACACATTTTCCTCATATTTCTGTGGGAGAAAGTTCTGGAATCTGAGAGGAGCTACAAATCTCCTTCCACCCAGCGTTCCCCCAAGTCTCCCGATAAAAATGATACCTCACTTGCGTGGGTAGGCCTAGCGCCTGCGACAGGAAACACCCCAAAGCGCAACGTGGACACATCCAAAATTTGGGGAGAAAACAGTGCCTACCTGTGGATTTTGGCCTGTAGCTCACCCGGCACCTAGGGAAACCTACCAAACCTGTGCATTTCTAAATACTAGAGACCTAGGGGAATCCAAGGAGGGGTGACTTGCGGGGCTTGGACCAGGTTCTGTTACCCAGAATCCTTAGCAAACCTCAAAATTTGGCTAAAAAAACACATGTTCCTCACATTTCTGTGGCAGAAAGTTCTGGAATCTGATAGGAGCCACAAATTTCCTTCCACCCAGCGTTCCCCCAAGTCTCCCGATAAAAATGATACCTCACTTGTGTGGGTGGGCCAGGTGCCTGCAACAGAATAAGGCCCAAAACCTGAAGGGATAGAAGGGATAGCACAGCAAGTTTATAAGGGCATATTCTTTTATACATCTTTAGACGGACTCTGCTTTGGGGACCCACATAAGTGAGGTGTCATTTTACTTGGGAGAGTGAGGGGAAAACTGGGGAGTAGGAATTTTGTGCTGGAGTGGTGATCCTACTAAGAAAAATCAGGAAAATATGCTTTTTTATGCAAATTTTGAGGTTTACAGAGGAGTCTGGGTAAGAAAATGTTGGGGGAGCCACACAAGCCCTCCCTAGACTCCTTGGGGTGCCTAGTTTTAAAAAGTTTCTGGGTTTTGTAGGTTTCCCTACATGACGGCCGCACCCAGGACCAAAAACATAGGTGGGCCTTCCCCCCAAACACAGGTATTTTTGGAATATATCACTTTGATGTGTGCACATACGTCCGTGATGTGCCAAACACTAAAATTGTGAAAAGAAACACACTTAGGTTATGTGAAGAAGACCCCTCACCCACCAACCAAGTTGGTGGCATGCTTCATCATCGGGGTCCCACCCGAGGCACCTAGCATGTCTCAAGTGTGCTGCGACGCCTGATTACAGCGGAGCAGGTTTTGTCATTTGTACCACACATACTGGTTGGATTTGGCACGAGGGTGAGTGATGGTTCAGTAGATCAAATTTTATTAACAAGAGATTTCACAAAAGTGAAATGCACTCGTAATAACTGAAAGGCCAAAAAACTGAACCAATGACTCTCAGCTTGTGAGCTGTAAAGCCACGACAAGGCACCAACCGCTTTACAGTCCATTCACACACCTTTCATACATGACATGCACTAGACCATTCACGCCGCCAGCCACAGGCCCAGCACATTACAAGACTCGCATCCACAGACAGCGCCAGTCAAGGGCCCATCACTTTCATACGCCCACATGCCTGATACAGCAATCACACCAGCTGATGAGTGTGTGGACTGGCGTTTGGCCGGCACTGCCAGCCAAGCGCCACCCCACCCACACCACCAGCCAAGCGCCACCCCACACACACCGCCAGCCCAGCGCCACCCCACACACACCGCCAGCCAAGCGCCACCCCACACACACCGCCAGCCAAGCGCCACCCCACACACACCGCCAGCCAAGCGCCACCCCACCCACGCCGCCAGCCAAGCGCCACTCTACACATGCCATCCCCCTTTTTTTGTTTTTAAACAACAAAGAAACCACTAATCATAAATTAGTACAAAACTACAAACACAAAAGCTCTAACTGAATACATGACTAATGCCAACCGTGAAACCGAACATATAAAAATATAAAACACCAGTTTACGCTCACGGAATTTCCCAATAATTCTTCTGTGTGTGGTAGCTCCTGAAACAGCCACCCACACACAGCCCAGGCTTTGAAGGACAATCAGGGCAGTACATCCTAGTCTCCTTCCTGATACCTCTTCGAGCACAGACTCTACATCTCTTAGCAGGAAAGTTTTTTTTGGCCGTGGGAGGAATGTGCTCAGCAAAGTGACGATCTTTCAATCTAGCCACATCCTCCACCACTGCTTCTCTAGGAACTCTTGCCTGTTCCAGCACAACAAGGCTAGCTATGATAGACTCCTGAAATTTCACAAATGTCATCCTTGACTCTGGAGAACTATCCTTAAACACAACAAAAGCATTAAAAGTTGCCAAGTGGAACAAGTGAAGCGCTAATTTCTTATACCACACATAAGACTTACGAGCAGCAGTGTAAGGTTCTAACCTCTGATCTACTCTATCAACACCACCCATGTCCTTATTATAGTCTAAGATGCACACAGGTTTGCGCACTTCGGCAACCTGACCCCAAACAGCCACAGGTGAAGTACTCTCATCATGGATGGTGCTTAGCATGTATACATCCCTCTTGTCTACAAATTTCAGAGCTAGCAGCTCATCATTCCGCAAGGCACTGCACTGTCCCTTCTCAAGTTTTTTACAGACAAGCTCTTTTGGATAGCCTTTCCGATTAGAGCGGATTGTGCCACAAGCAACAGTGTCCACTCTGAACAACTCCTTGAACAACCGAACTCCAGTGTAGAAGTTATCTACATATAAATGGTGACCTTTGTTAAACAGTCGTCTACCAAGTTCCCACACAATTTTCTCACTAACTCCAAAAGTGGGAGGACAACCAGGGGGGTCAATATTGGAATCCCTACCAGTGTAGACCCGGAAATTATAAACATATCCTGTACTACTTTCTGACAGCATATACAATTTAATTCCATACCGTGCCCTCTTGCTAGGAATGTACTGCCTAAAAACCAAACGACCCTTGAACAGGACCAAAGACTCATCTACAGATATTTCTTTCCCTGGAACATAGATCTCTGAAAACCGATCTACCAAATGATCAAGGACAGGTCTAATCTTAAAAAGACGGTCAGAATCAGGATGATCTCGTGGCAAGGCTAAAGCATTATCTACAAAATGCGACATCCGAAGAAGAAGCTCATACCGGTTACGACTCATGATGGCAGGAAATATAGCAGTTGCCATCAAGGGACTAGTAGACCAATATGAAGACAGTGACGGCTTCCTTATCAGCCCCATCAAAAAAGTTAAACCCAAGAACTTTTTCAACTCTTCCAGATTTGTGGGAATCCACCGGCTAGCTCTAGAGTGTGGCCTAAGTCTGGCAGCGTTGTCCCTCAAAAACTGCTCTGCATACAAATTAGTCTGCTCAACAATCTCTTCCAAAAATATATCGTCCATAAACAACTCAAAAAAGTTGACGGGCAAAAGGTTTTCCGTATTAACTCGACACCCTGGAAAACCAGTAAACACAGGCAACTGTGGCTGCTCCATGTTTGGTGCAACCCATGCGTCAGGTCTTCCAATGGGAAGCCTTTCAGCCGCTGGCTCCTGCACCATTGGCACATCACTATCCTCCTCTAAAACAGGCCCTTCATCAGCACTGAGAGTGGCTTCATCATCAGATGATTCATCTCTGACAGAAAATTCACTTCCAGAATCCTGCACTTCCTCCTCTGCCTCAGATGCAGAGTCAGTCTCATATTCATGGTCAGAAGATGACTCAAAAAGCACACTAACAACCTGCGGAGCAGTCATCCTACGGCTGGCCATGATCCTTCCTACAAAAATTAACTGGACAAATACACCACCAACAACCAGCACTGTGTAAGATAAGTAACAAAGTATAGGTTTATCACTAAGAATTATAAACTCAAAAACTATACTGCTCACTTGCCTGAAAAAGCTTGACTCACCAGCAACTACTCTGCACAGCCACAGCAATCACCAACGATATCCCACTAAAAAGAGAAAAAAAAAAGCAAATTAGACATAAGACAACACAATAATCATTGTGCATAACTCTAAGGACAATTTCACACACAATCCTGCATTCAGTACACCACCTGCAAACGTGTCATTCATGCATTGCAACAATACTCACTTGGAGTAAATTTATTTACTTACCTAAAACATGCAACTACGCAAACCGCAGGACAACTACTGCCAAAACTGCAACAAGCCACAGCAAAGTTAGCAAAAGCTTTGAACTAGAACAAAAAGGAGAAAAACTGTTATTATCATAAAAGCAAATACTTCGCCAGTTGACAAACACTCCGCCACTAACCATTTTTTCATTTTCCCTTGTGTCTAGTCTTCTCTGCTTGGGGGAAGATGGGCCTAAAAAAAAATAGGCCAATCTACCCCCAAGGGGAGGGGGCAGAAATCGCCCAGATTACATTGCACCCTTTGGGGGGGGCGACCCTTGCCCAAGGGGCCACACCCCCACACAAAGCACACACACACACACACATATAGTATCCCTGGCGCTATGGGGATTCTGCCCCCCTTGGGGACAGAAAGGCCTAAAAAATAGGCATATCTGCCCCCAAGGGGGGCAGAACTGCCCAAAAATACATGTGAGCCCCTGGGGGCGACCCTTGCCCAAGGGGCCGCCCCCCAACACAAAAAATAAAAACCAACAATAAAATCCCTGGTGTCTAGTGGCTTTCTGCCCGGCGTAAAAATAGGGCCAATCTGCCCCCAAGGGGGGCAGAAACGACCATAAATACATTGCGCCCCCGGGGGGAGCGACCCTTGCCCAAGGGGCCACCCCCCAACACAAAGCACACATACAAACATATCTTTCTGGCGCTATTGGGATTCTGCCCCCCTTGGGGGCAGAAAGGCCTAAAAAAAATAGGCCTCTCTGCCCCCAAGGGGGGCAGAACTGCCCAAAAATACATGTGGGCCCCTGGGGGCGACCCTTGCCCAAGGGGCCGCCCCCCAACACAAAAAATAAAAACCAACAATAAAATCCCTGGTGTCTAGTGGCTTTCTGCCCCCCCTTGGGGGCAGATCGGCCTAAAAATAGGGCCAATCTGCCCCCAAGGGGGGCAGAAACGACAATAAATACATTGCGCCCCTGGGGGGAGCGACCCTTGCCCAAGGGGCCACCCCCCAACACAAAGCACACATACATACATACTATTTCTGGCGCTATTGGGATTCTGCCCCCCTTGGGGGCGGAAAGGCCTAAAAAAAATAGGCCTCTCTGCCCCCAAGGGGGGCAGAACTGCCCAAAAATACATGAGGGCCCCTGGGGGCGACCCTTGCCCAAGGTGCCGCCCCCCAACACAAAAAATAAAAATCAACAATAAAATCCCTGGTGTCTAGTGGCTTTCTGCCCCCCTTGGGGGCAGATCGGCCTAAAAATAGGGCCAATCTGCCCCCAGGGGGGGCAGAAACGACGTAAAATACATTTGCCCCAAAAGGGGAGCGACCCTTGCCCAAGGGGTCGCTCCCCCACACCAATAAACACACACACACATAACGAAATCCCTGGTGTCTAGTGGCTTTCTGCCCCCCTTGGGGGCAGATCGGCCTAAAAATAGGGCCAATCTGCCCCCAGGGGGGGCAGAAACGACGTAAAATACATTTGCCCCCAAAGGGGAGCGACCCTTGCCCAAGGGGTCGCTCCCCCACACCAATAAACACACACACATAACGAAATCCCTGGTGTCTAGTGGCTTTCTGCCCCCCTTGGGGGCAGATCGGCCTAAAAATAGGGCCAATCTGCCCCCAGGGGGGGCAGAAACGACGTAAAATACATTTGCCCCCAAAGGGGAGCGACCCTTGCCCAAGGGGTCGCTCCCCCACACCAATAAACACACACACACACACACATAACGAAATCCCTGGTGTCTAGTGGCTTTCTGCCCCCCTTGGGGGCAGATCGGCCTAAAAATAGGGCCAATCTGCCCCCAGGGGGGGCAGAAACGACGTAAAAAACATTTGCCCCCAAAGGGGAGCGACCCTTGCCCAAGGGGTCGCTCCCCCACACCAATAAACACACACACATAACGAGATCCCTGGTGTCTAGCGGGCATTCCTGCTGCCCGATCGCATCGCGATCGGGCAGCAGAAATGCTCAGGGACATCGAGGGAAAGGAAAACCCTTTCCTTTCCCTCGATGCCTCTCTCAGAGCACCCCTACCCCGCAGGAAGGTGAAATACTCACCTTCTCCCTTGACGCGCTGGAAGCAAATGGCTTCCAGCGCGTCATTCCCCCTTTCCATGAAATCAGCGCGCGATCGCACGCTGACGTCATGGGGGGGGGGGCGGGGGGGGTGGGCGTGAAAGGGGAAGGGATTCCCCTTTCAGCCCTGGCCTGGGGGTGTTGGGGGGCGGCCCTCGGGGGAAGCGCTAGCGCTTCCCCCGACTGCCAGTCCCAGGACGTAATGGTTACGTCCATGGCGCCACACGGGCGCTGCCATGGACGTAACCATTACGTCCCTGGCGGGGAAGGGGTTAAGAAGCTGCAGCCGGAAGTGGCACGAATAAAAATAGGAAAATACCTGAGGTGCAAGATATGGGAGGTGTAGATTAAAGAAAAACAGAAAACACATGGTTTTCTTTGTCAAGACTAAACGCTAGAGATTGTTTAGGTGGACTTACAAGTTACAAATAGTACCCCTCTTTTTTTAATAAAAATAATTCGGATGCATTTAAATGTATAAGGTTATTTGCCGATATGCACACAGTCTGTGAAGAGGACCCTGAATCCAAACGTGTGGTTCTGTAGGTTAATGGTGTCTTTACGCGTGCAATACGCCCAGGACACTGAGGTTAATCCAACCCTCAGCTTCTCTTCATGATCACCAAGGGATGCTTAATGCTCAGAAGTGTGCTACATCTCACTTTAATGTTTCTCATGAAGAATAGGCCTGCCAGTCACACATCATCCCTAGTGCCATGATGGGATATTAGTTGATGACATCTCAAATACTTAAGCTGCCACTTCTCAAATCTAACACTTCATTTTCCGAATTCTGATACATTTCGTCTGGTTCACTTTCATTAGGGCACAGTGCAAGTGGAGATGAGAACATTTTTCTAAAGTTTGATTTGAGGAGCACACTTTGAAGGCGTACTAATTCCAGCAACCGAAAGCCTGTAGGAAAGGGTATTCGTTCATATTATCTTTACGATTATCAAAGCAAGCCAAGTTCATTCATATGGCCTATGTTTGCCTTTGCAGTTTTAAGCAAGCCTAGAAACATTTTGGTTGAAATAAGGAGTGGTAAATCAAATCTGCAATTATAGCAAAAACAGATTAAGTAATATTCGCGCTGTTTCTATACAACAGGATAAGTAGATGATGAATGTGAAAAATATAGCAAAGAACAAGCTAATTCTATTTAGGTCCAGTTGACGTTTTAATTTTGTGAGTAAAATTCACGAACTTCACCTTAGGTGAAATTTGCAAGATTTAGTTCTGCCGGAATTTGCTATTTTTTTGCATGCTGCGCTATGAAATAAATACCTCACCCAAAGACGTTTTGCGCTCCAACTTGTCAACCGTTAGTATGTTGTGCCACAATTTTACACAATCTATCCTATCAGATATGTGAGTCACCCGAGTGTGCAGCACCACTTTTCTTGCACCCTTTAGCGCTCCCTACCTTGTGTGCGCTGTATTTAAAATACGGCACACCATGGTGCAGGGTAGGGGTTAATAGTGTCATTTTTTTTAACGCTATTGATGTACTCTGCAGGAGTAGCACCAACATTTTGGTGCTACTCCTGCAGAGTACATTGCGGCCTATTGTATTTAATGGCATGCCCCCTTTTAACTCCTCCTTTGAGCAGGCGTCAAAAGCACTGAAAAAAATTACGCAAGGAAATCTGTTAGATTTCCTTGCACCTTTTTTTTTGCCCTCCCTATTGGGGAACGCCCCCTTTGTATTCATTATGCCTGGCGCTGGCATAATGTAGCACAAACGGTTACAAAGTGACACAATGAATGCATTGTAAATATGGTGCAGTGTTTTTGGCCTTCTAACGCCACATTAGCGTAAAAAAATTACGCTAGTGAGGAGTTCGAATAGTGCTCGTGGCTCTCAAATTTGCCCCAAAATTTCACATTTTCTGTGTAATTTTGCAAAACATTTGTTCTCAAAATATTTAAAAAAATAATACATTTTGCAAACTCCCAATTTCTTCCTCCAGCCAATTCCTCTAGTTATGCTTAGAACATTTTGGCAGTTTGGGAAAACAACTGGATAGTGTCATCTTTTTTTAAATCATTAGTTCCTTTAAACCACTACTTTTCTTTTTAGTTATGCTACTTGGAAAGTACAGATCAATTGCCTGGCCATCTTTCCGAAAGATGAGGTACTTGTATAGTACTATTCCAGATAATAATAATCCCTCAGTGAACACTAACTGCTAGTATTTCTAGTTATATTTGGACACAATTTCATGTTGTGAAAACTACTCTTCCTTACTTTGGAAATATGTGGGGGTGAGCTGCTATGAACAAGTAAAAAAAAAAAAAGAAGTTGTACAACTTAACTATACAATTGGAGTCTTGCTGAATTAAAATAACAGCATTGCCTTTTAGTGTTTGTGAAGCTGTAAAATCAGGATTCTGGTGTAGCACTGGCCAGGTAGACGTACATTCCATGTTGTTATTGTTAATGGGATGTTAGAGATGAAATACACAACTTTATGGGCAAAGTAAAGATAATTACTTGGTTTTAATTCTTTCCACTGTGGGGGCGCATATTTATCAAGGTTTTGTTTCACCATTGCACCACACAAAGGGACAAAAGGGTGATGTAAAACCTAAATGAGATTTATGAGGCCACCTTGCATGTCCTAGAGTGGCTTGATAAATCTAGAGTAATGCAAGGCAGCGCAAACCACTGCCTTGTGTTACTCTGAAGCAGGGAGACAGGTCATGGCTGGAGTGTGGGCATTCCTACCCATCCACCCATGGATTGTGACACCTTCTCAGATTTACAAACATTGGTAGACTTGGGAATGTGTCAGAATTTTACACTTCCCCAAAAGAACTGCAACAAGGTGAAATATCTTTATTTATCCTTATCATTTCCTCTTTTTAAGTGTTCTGCAGAGAGAAAAAAGTCTTGGAGGATTGACTTTGAGCAGGAAGATGTCCTTCGAAAAACAATCTTGCCTGCAATGAAGGCACCCTTGCAAGATGAGACAAGGGTTCCTGCATTGGCACTAGGCAGGAAAAAGTGCACCAGTGCTAGGAAGGACAGAGATGCACTGTATATGGTAAATACAGCACATTCCTGCCCTTTCACGCAACACAGCACGGTGGCTTGCTTTGTTGCATTGCATACTTTTTTATAAATGACACGTCACATCACCAATTACATAATTTAATGCATCATTATGGGTGTCATATTACAATAAATTAGCATAATTTTGAGCGCCTCTCAAAATATGAGTGCACAGATTGATGAAACCAACAAGTGCCTATTCTATAGATGCAAAAAAAATCTAGTTTCATATTTTCCAAGATCAGTGTGCTTCTGCATATCAGCCTTCCGAATGTTTTGTTTTGACCATTAAACCGTAACTGGTACTGTTAGAATATGAATTTAAATGTTCCTTGGAAATACGGGCAGACCCACCCATAGAGAAAAATCTGAGAAGAGATCAGAAAGTAGCGAAGCAATGCAGGTTTCTTTTTGAGGTATGTTACATAAATTGAGTAGAGAGGAGTTTGCACAGTGGGCACATGTTGTTAAGTTATATGTGTGGCATGCAGAGATACTTTGAACAACTCTGGATATGTGCATTGGAAAAGGGCACCAGGAACCAGTGGTTAGCCATTGTTAACTTTTGGAGGAATAGCCCACCTAACTCTGATGAAATTATCGTTCAAATATGGACCACCTTCTCAGAAAACATGAAAGTATCTAGGTTTGTCCATTTATGAAGTTTTCTCTCCAATAAATGAAATGCATACAGTCAACCTTTATTTGCTGGACTGTTTTAACAAATTTCGACTTTGGCCATTACAAGCTACTGTACAGATTTGACTGAATGTCCTACAATGCTAGAACATAGCTGAAAGTGACTCGAATACCTATGTTTCATATGTTCACAAGCAGTGGTAAATTTGTGATAGAGTTTGTAACTGTTGGGAGGACATACTCATTTTTGGAGTCTGGGACTTATGTTTCATCGTCATGTTTGACCCAGAGCAAGAGAGGGAAAGACTAGAAAAGAAAAAAGAGGAAGGGAAAGATAGGAAAACGGTGAAAAGGAAGCAAGCATGAGTCAAAAAGAACTATTATTTATGTATATGTTTAAATATTTATAAAAGGCTTACCTTGCTAGACAACAAGGCAGAGCTGAACCTTCAAGAGTGAGATGAAAAGACAGGATATGTAGGGCGTTGCAAAAGAAAGGAATAAGGTGTGATCAAGGCACCAGGAATTCATCAGTGATGGCACGCACAACAACACACACACACACACGCACGCACATTCTCTCTCTTTCACTCTCTCAACAAGGACTAGACTTGGGTAGAATTAGCTAGATCTGTCATATTAGAATGCACTGAGATAACAAAACACTCAAATTTCACATTTACAAATGTTCCTAATAGATTTTATCTCCCTGGAATCTCTTTATGCAAAAAAGTATGAACTGTTTTAAACAATAGTATTTAGTCTTTAGACTTCAGGTTCCACTATACAAGAATACACACATCAATTGACAACATTCTCACTTTTGAACAATAGTTTTAGTTTGCAGGTAAGACCAATTGACAGTTTGAAGCTACAACTAAAGGATTAAATATACAAAACTCAACAATTTCAGAAGTAAATAAATTATGATGCGACATGCAACAGTACCAAACCATGACAAATTAAAATACTACGGGCGATATTTATACTTTTTAACACAAAACTGCACCGGCGCAGTTTTGCGTCAAAAAGTTTAATGCCGGCTAACGCCATTTCTTTGCGCCACCCGGGCGTCAAATTTATACTTTGACGCATGGCGGCGCAAACCACTGGTTAGAGTCATTTCTTTTTTACTCAAAAACCAATGCGTCGTAAAGAAAAACGATGTTAGCGCGGGGAAAATGACTTTAATACGGTTTACGATGTCACAAACCGGATACGTGCCATTTTGTGCCGCAATAGCATCAAAAAGCAGTGCAAACATAGCAAAATGTTCAAAGAAGCCCCAAAATGGATTCCAGAAGCCACAAGAGACCCCAGGAAGGTGATAACCGACCAGGAACCAGCCTGGAGGACCCACACAAGACCCAGGAGAGGGAGAAGAAGAAAAGGAAGTCTCAGTTCAGTGCAGAGGAGCATGAAATAATGGTGAAAGAGGTGACGGAACACCAGCATCAACTTTTTGTCACCTCTAAATTGCGAATTGGGAGGAGAGAGGCAATTTGGCAAAAAACTGTCGATAAGATCAACAGTGTGGCAGAAGTACGGAAAACAGTAACCAAGTGCAAGAAATGCTGGCATGAGTGCAAGCGCAGGACCAAGGAAAAGATGGCAAGTAACAGGAAGGCAGCACTGCAGACTGGAGGTGGGAGTCCAGCACCCCAGGAGGCCCTGGACCACATGGAGGAGATGGTGGCAGCTGTCATCCCTGAGGTGATCGTCACAGGGATTCAAGGACAGGACAGAGCAGACTACTAGGACACAAAACAGATGCAGGGTAAGTGGCATGGGGAACAAAAATGCCTAATTGTAAACTGCAAGCACGGGGGGACATACCTACTACACAATGCATGTCAGCCATGATAATCAGGTAGTGGAAAGGGCGACTGTGCAGAGAACCCTGGGGGCACAGTACAACACTACACCAACAACCTTTGCATGGGGGTACTCTGCCATGCCAAGGATATTGGAAAGGTAAAGCCAGTCCAGGAGGGCAGGGTACAACGTAAAACTGGCCTGCTGTCGCACGACAGCTGGTATTGTCGCTACATGAACTAGGGCTCAATTTCCAGTCTCAAGCCATATCCACAAGTGGTATTTACCATTGATAACAGTTGCCACTACCACCTCTGCTGTGTGTGCAGGTCAAGTAGCCAATGGCAGTTGCGTGCCCATGGATCAAACACACCCAAAATAGATGGTTCAGAATAACAACGTTATCAATCTCCTGTAATTAATAAAAATTTGCAAATCCTGTCAAATGCTAATGTCTATAGGCACTACAAACATCAGGTATTGTAATTAATATTTTGATGTACACAGCAGTAATGTCATACCCATGCTTCACAGGTCAGGGTCTAGCCATTGAGGGGGAGGACGTTGCGTCAAAACATCTGTCTTTAACTGTGTTTGTGTCATTTTTTCTCAATTTGTACTTACATGAAAGCTATAACTATACAAATATAGGCTGTTAGGTCCTGCTATGTGTGTTCCAGTGTTTGGACACATGTGGCAGACCACACTACCGCAGACCATAATACTCATGTTGTTGTGCCGGATTAGCACTCTTAACTGACGCAACAACAACCCAAACATTTGGAATTAAAATTTGTATTCCCTAGTTTGAGCAGGTGGTGCGTCAATAGAGGATAGCAAGACTACACAACTTCAAAAATGTTCACATGGCCTGTGTGTTTATGTCTATGAATTGTCTATTTCAATTGTTGTTGTGCCTCTGTGTGAATGTCACAAGACATGTTTTGCATAATGTGCTTCTATGCATGTGATGTAATTGTGGATAACCATCAAATGCCATTCATTGAGGTACTTCAGTCAGCATATGTGTTTGTCATACCCGTAGCGTCTTATGATGTGTGAACTTTCCTGACTTTGGGGACAAAACATCTCCCATGACAAACTACACACAGGATAGATAGAGGGCAGTTGATAATGGCAATGTTACAAAGGTAAGCCATCACATGTACTGGAATGTTGGCTACCACTTCATGCTCACTTGTGTGTATACTACCCATGAGTCAGGCATTTGAACATGCTAGGTAAGTACAGTGTTTGTGAAACAAAGTCCCAACTCCAAAACACAAAAGTTATGGTACACCACAGTTTGAGTCATGTAAATGACCTATGTTTCTCCTGTGGCTGTGGAGGACCAGCAGACCATGCTGCATGTGTTCACATATTTCCAGTGGTCCATTGCATAAAGTTGTCCAGTTCAAGTGTTTGGCCATGTGTACTCTGTGTCAGTATTGGTCTCCATGTTGTCACAGTTACGTGCACGTCTAGTCAGGAGGCTGTGGTGCCAACCCTTGAATTAACAGAGTATCCTTCAAAGCAGATTTGACCTAAAGCAAAGATCAACTAATAACACACATGGGGATAGTCCAGTTATAGCACTGCAGACATTTAATAAGGCAGACGACAGGGCAACCTTGGTGTGCTTACAAACATTTTGCATCAGTTATAGGAAACAGGCAGGTTTGAACCAATGAACCATGTTGGCAACATGGATGTGTGTCGTAGCTGTGGTCATCTGATATTGGACTTCACATGTGAAATAGACAGGACATATGTCATTTACACTGTGTGTGATGTTGGCTGTACATTCATACCCATCAAATGTGATGTGGCTTTTTCAGTATCCTAATCTGTATTTCTGCAATCCTCCCTGAGGCTAAACTCTGATTATGATTCCTAGGGATCATGTGATGCATAACAATTACCCAGAGCATGATTAAGTGATGAAGGTAGGTGTTTAATGACATATGATAACAAAGTGGTGATGGTGACTATGGTTAGAAGAAGTTTTGTACAATGTGTTGTCTCCGACGCAAACCTGCTGTAGTGTTTGGATGGTCCCCCCTCATGTTCACGAACAGCATCCTCCTCTTCCTCCTCTTCAGGCATTTGTGGGTCTGGTTCATAGAGGGGAATGTTCCACCTTACATAAATGTTGTGCAGGATGGCACAGGTCAAAATGATCTTGCAGACCATTTCAGGTGAATATACAAGGCTGCTCCCGTGATGTTGAGGCACCGGAACCCAGACTTCAGGATCCAAAAGTCCTCTCTACTATGGTGCGTGTCCTCCGATGTGCCTCATTATAGGCACGCTCTGATGCTGTGCTTGGGTTGGCAAACGGGGTCATGATCCATGGCTGGATCCCATAACCCTGATCAGATGAAAGAGAAAATGAGTGTAAATATTTGGATGTTGGTTGCACCTTGATTATCACTTTGCATAACAGTTGTTATCTTGTGTTGTCTGGGACTCATCTGTGTTTGTGTTATTGTGTGGGATCGTAGGGTTCTAGGATGTTCTTTCAGCATTGAGTTATTTAATTATCAAAACTGGTGTTTGGCTGATTGACGGCGGTATATTTGTAAACTTGCAGCTCATTGTGTATCTCCCATGCATTATGTCATATAAAAGATGGGTCCATGTGCCTTCACTGGAGGTGACATGATACTTCCACACACAGAATTGATTCCACTGTGGTGGTAACAAGGTTGCACTATATGGGCTGAACATCCCATCCAATTCAACATATGTAATAGCATGTGAAAATCAACAGCGAGGCCCTTTCATTTGGCTAGGTGAGAATGTACAACACATCTCCATAAGTTGGCAGCACTGAAGTGTTCACAATTGACAATGCACAAATATCCCACGGGTGACAAGTTATATGCAAACCCATATTTTGTGCCCTCACTGAGTTGGCTCATGTGCAAATGTGTACCTACTACTGAACCTGCTCCAGGTAAGCTGGTTAACTTGGTTGTGGGGGTGCAGGTTAAGTGTCAGAGGGTCCACGTGCCTGTACATTTGTTGTGTATATGTGTAATTGTCTCAATCCGTATGTGTAGCAGTGTGTACTTTGCAATATTGTCACATCAATATGTGTTTTTAGCACAGTCCACTTGTTTATTGCTAGCGGGCAATGCAACCCCAGGAATGATGTGAGATGTTGGCTAAACTGAGTAGCATCCAGGAGGTTGTTTTTATTAATGTACGTGGTGAGTTCTATCTGAATGACTTTCTTAACAATCTTTGCGGGGAACAGGAGCTGTGAAATCAGCTAGTAGCTGTTTGAATCTGTTTGATCAAGACTAGGTTTTTTAATCAATGGTAAGATGAATGCTTTTTTAAAATCTGTTAGAATATAGCCAATACTCATCATCCTATTAAAGATGTCGGTAAGAAATGTAACAGCAGTCTCAGGTACTAACTCCACTATTTTGGGGGTCAGGGATCATTGGGAGAACCAGATCTAATGGTCCTTAGCAGCCTTAAGGTTTGATCGCTGGTTAGAGAACAGAAGGAGGTGAGCAAGATGGAAGACTCCTGCTCTGAGGAATTTTTAGAAGCAGCAGCAGAATCAGATACTATGGTAATATTGTGGGGAGTAGCATTATCTAGTGCCAAATCATGAGAAGAATCTCCAACAGGTATACAAGTTGAAAGACATCATCATCCTCTGGCTAAGTGGAGTTGTAGACTCTTTCAATCTGGTTGTGAAAAAAAGTGCCCATGTTGTTTACACACTGCTGACTAACCACATTATTCTAATTTTCAGGAAGTTTTGCCAGGTTCTTGACGGATAAAAAGAGTTCCTTGGAGGAGTTCTTGGCTGAATCCATTTTATGAGTGAAGTACTGCACTTTTTCCTCATGTACCATTGCTTTATAGGTTTATTAACCTTAACTAGTGGGGTTAGGTCAGTGCTAGACATAAGGTCAATGAAATGAGCAGAATCCATATCTGAGAGGTTATCTAAATGGAAATTAAAATCTCCGAGGATTGAAAAGTCCGGGAGGTCAGCTTTAAGCTCTAGCAGTTTGCTGACCTTATCCGTGAAAATTGCTCTGGGACATGGAGGGCGATAAATCAGTAAGCCATTAAAGGAGTATTCGCTTCCTAACTTCTATTTTGAAAGATACCACTTCAAAATTTCTGTCTACAGGAAGGGCTTGAGTTATAAAATGCTCTCAGTAAATGACTACAGGACCCTCTCCTTTCTTACCAATTTGATCGAGCCTGGAGATCAAGAAACCTGGTGGAAGCGCTGGAAGCAGATCTGACCCAGCATCTTCCCATGTTTCTATTATGAAAGCAGGATCAAGGCCTTTAGACTTCATGAAATCAGAAGATGGTGTGGCACTTTTAATGGGAGATCTGGTATTAATAAGAGCACAGAAACACCTAACTGGCCAAATTTGCTTTCCTAAAGTGCTGGTGTGATGATGAAGGGACTTCATTGTGGTATTAGAGCAAGCTTACAGATAAAGCAAGTCAGCATGTCTATCCTACAGGGAGGTTTCAGTGTGGGGCAAAGGCTCATCTTACGAGAAAACTTTAGATTGAACAGCTCATCCCAAGAGTAGCAGGTACAGGTCATCACGTTGGTGGACAAACTAGCAGGGGAGCTGGTGTTGAGCACAGTCTGGTGTGGCCGGACGCAGAAGGGCTTACCTTTAGCATGCATTCGGCTTTGAAGCCGATCAACCAGGGGTATTTCGAGAGGCGTGAATAGAGGAGCACTGATCAAAATGATAAAAAACAATGGTATAGGTGAAATAAACACAAATGAGGGTCTATCAACCTCTGCTGGCCTTTGCAAGCTCCCTTCAGAAGTGCAGCTACTGGCAAAATCAAAATATGCTAAATAAACAAGCTGAAAGAAAAGTGAGCAAACTAAGAAACCATAAAAGATTGAAACAGTGATAGAATACCAGTCAGTCCATGTAGTGTGGTGGCTATGCAGTTGCGTGGGTGCCAGACAGCACCCAAAATGCACCTAGTGCTACAAGGAAGGAAATGTAGAACTTATGCAGAGGTTGCTTCCCTAGAGTCTGCACAGATGCACAACTGTACCAGCTTTGAAGCCCAGCATCTGGGGTTGTGGTGAGGGGTGTGGTTAGAGGAGCGCTGACCAGCACAATTAAACAGTGATATGGGTGAGATAAACACAATGATGGTCCAGGAACCCCCGCTGTCCTTCAAAAGCTCCCTTGAGAAGTGCAGCTGGTGGAGAAGTTAAAGTACGATAAGTAAACAAGCTAAAAGAAAAGTGAGCAAACTAAGAAACCATAGAAAGATTACAACAGCAATAGAATACCAGCCAGCCCTCATACGATGTTGGCTATGTGGGGATGTGGGCACCAAGCAATACACAAAACTGACCTAGTGCTACAAGGAAAGAAATGTGGACAGGCATGCAGAGGTTTCTTTCATTGAGTGTTCTTCTGTTTCAAAAGCCAATGTAATTTTCTTGTTCTCCAATAAATCATCATGATGTTTGAGTAGTGTAGTAGACATTCTAGATAAGAAATCTGCTACCACATTTTTCTTCCCTGGTAGGTACTCACCTTCATACATAAATTCCAATAGCCCCAAAGATATGCGGGCTAACCTAGATGATACTCTAGACACTCCCACATTAGTCAAACATTTCCCAAGAGGTTTAAGATCACATCTAATAATCCCTTCCTTTCCCCATATAAAGGGATGAAAATATTTCAAAACCCACACACAGGCTAAAACTTCTCTTTTTATCACTGCTTAGTTATCTTCATATGGTGATAATGCCCATGAAGCAACAGCAACTATTACCTCATTTACTGCACTATCCTCTGGGAAAGAACAGCCCCTAACCCTTTGCTAATGGCATCTAGAATAGATGCAGTTTAAGGTGCTGACCTGTGGCTCCAAGGCTTGCACAACGAAGGACCAGCATAAATCAACAAATGCCTAACCTTTCACCAACCGACCAGGCACTTTTGATCTGCTTCCCTTCCCCTTACAGCACCCCACAGATCTGCTGAATCAACACTTGAGGACACTCCTTCTTGCCCCTTGTGGCCAAGGCATGGAACAGCCTGCCCTTATCCCTCAGGACCACACCTTCGCTCCTGCTTTTCAGGAAAGAACTCAAACATGGCTGTTTGACTGAGCACCCCACCATGCAGCAGCCAACTTCTCCAGTGCCTCAAAACCCTCACCGGTGACTTGTTGTGTGTTTATAAATGTCTCACTGATTAATTAGTAGCTACAATGTTGGTACCTTGAGGGTAAAACCCTTGTAGCATGGTGCTGAACAAATTGTCTCTTTAATGTTATCAAATTCTTGTTTGCATAAATCAGATCATACAACTTTTGCATTGGCTTTTGACAATTTTCTTACGTGAAAAGCATTAATTGAGAAACTCCTCCCAAATTTTGAAAAAAAGTCTATCAACCCCATAAATTACTTCTTTATTTCGTTAGGCTTAATTCTATTCTTACTAAACTCATGACCTAGATAAGTTGCAGGCTCCTTAGCAAATCTACTTTTGGCATATTCAACTGTAAGGACTTGAGTTTCTAACATTCCCAGTTTTTTTTCCAACTTCCTGTCATGGTCCTCCTTGTCTTTACCCATACACATCTGCCATCTTAAAAAAAAAAAAAATATCTCTCATTTTGCCAAACAAATTGAACATTAGGTGTTGAAACACAGCCACCTCTGATGCTAAGCCAAACAGGATTCTTCTAAATTGTAAACCCCCGACTTGAGTGACAAAAGTCTGGAATTTCTTGCTATCTGGATGGAAATAGTATGCAGTGACATGAAGCCAATAACTCCAAGGAGGAAAATACTTTCATCTTTTTTGTCATGGTCAACATTTCACTAATCTTATGTAAGGGGAACTGACATACTACAATATTGGAATTAAGATCCTTAAGATCAATGCACAATCTAATTTTGCCTTTGGATTTGTGTGTAACTACTAGAGGAGCTAACCATTCTGCCATCTCTATCACCTCAATGACTCCTACAGCTACCAAACATGTTAATTCCTCTCTGACAGCCATTGATACATGCTTCACTTTGTGTGTTTTTGGAACTGCATTGTCCTTGAGAATTATTTTGTGTTCAAACTGTTTTATATTCTCAATTTCTCCATTAAAAACATCGGGAAACTTCTTCAGTGTTGCCTTTCCTATTACTTCACCTTCATCCACCACCAAAACATATTCTTTTCTGTTTGGATCTAGAACTATGCGTAGACTCTTTTTGTCCAACCACCCCAGGGCTGGCAGCCCCTTCTTTGCCACACATAACTTGGTACATGCTTTCCTGTTCTTGAATCTAAATACCGATCTTCTATACCCAATCATGTCAATTGTCTTAACAGTGAAGCTTTGAGTGCAATAGCTAATTCTTCAAGAAATGGCCCAAATGCCTTTTCAAAATTACGCTTCCACACTTTTTCATTCACAATTGTGTAGGGAAATCCATAATTAGTTGATATCTGTAGACCAACTCTGTCTAATTTCATAAAACATATTGGGTTGTTTTTTTTAACTCTTATCTGATGTATTCAGCACAACCTTTTCTCACATTAACACACTCACAATATCATCTTCACTAGAAGAATTAGCACCTTCGGTTTCAACACAATTTACTTTATCACTTTTCTCTTTCTTCATATTATACATTGTAACAAAGTAACCAATTTTCACATATCTACTACACTTTCTAGACAATTTTTACTATTTGCTAAGTAAAAGTACTATCACAACTGTAACATTTTAATTTTTCATCTCTAATCTTAGGTTTATTTCCTTTTTTGTTTTTATAAGATTTATTTCTAGCCTTATCACTGGAAACTCTAACAAAAAACTCTGATACAGTTTCAGTCATTTTTTTACTGCTTTCAGGATCTTCTTGACATTTCAGCTTTGTATACAATAGACAATATGGTGGTCATTCCGACCCTGGCGGTTTCAAACCGCCAGGGCCGGGGACCATGGAAGCACCGCCAACAGGCTGGCGATGCTTCCAGGGCCATTCTGACCGCAGCGGTAAAGCCGCGGTCAGAAAAGGGGAACCGGCGGTTTCCCGCCGGTTTTCCCCTGGCCCAGGGAATCCTCCATGGCGGCGCTGCTTGCAGTGCCGCCATGGGGATTCCGACCCCCTTCCCGCCAGCCTGTTTCTGGCGGTTTTCACCGCCAGAACCAGGCTGGCGGGAACGGGTGTCGTGGGGCCCCTGGGGGCCCCTGCACTGCCCTTGCCACTGACATGGGCAGTGCAGGGGCCCCATAACAGGGCCCCACAAATATTTTCACTGTCTGCTTAGCAGACAGTGAAAATCGCGACGGGTGCCACTGCACCCGTCGCACCCCTGCAACTCCACCGGCTCCATTCGGCTTCATTATTGCAGGGGCTTTCCCGCTGGGCCGGCGGGCGCTCTTTTGGAGGGCGCCCGCCGGCCCAGCGGGAAAGTTGGAATGGCCGCCGCGGTCTTATGACCGCGGTGCGGTCTTTCCGCGGTTATCGACCGGCGGGCGGCGCCCACCTAGGTCGGAATGAGGGCCTATGTCTTTTAAACCCGTCCACTTTAATCCACAATCTTTCCTGTATTGTTGAATCATATGCATACATTAATACCGCTCACACCAGTACATACTGCATCCTCCTTACCTCAACTATGAAAGATCGCTGCATTGGTGACTAATTCTTTTTTTTAACAGAAGACACATACCAGATAAGCGAGTCAACTTACAAATAAGGTGCTCCATATCTGACACGTCAATCTCACTTCCTGGATGATATGTGCATTAGAATAGTTGCGTGCTCACGTTGAAGAAAGCATGAGCAGAAACTTCAGTTTGCTCGTGTGGCACCAAACATAGTCAAAACCTTCAATTACCAGGCTCCCACCTCAAAATGGTCCTTCCTTGTTGTATCTTCGGGCACTGCACTCCCACAACAAATTTGAAACCACCACCTTTCAGACTACACCATGGTTCCCTCTTAGTGAATGGAGGATGTAACAGGATACATAGATAGATCTCATCCGAGTACACAGTTACTTCAACTCGCCTCCATGAGTTGGTGTACCATTCTTAGCCACAAATCTTCACCAATTTTGTGTACAGAAATGCTACACAATGTAAAGTATGTAACACCTTTATTAACTGCAACTAAGTGCTCCACATTCTGACTGGTAACTGCCCCTTTCCAATCGTCCACCCGATGTTCTTTCTTTCTTGCATTCCTAGATATGTTATATTATTACATCACTACAGTAACCACATTTTCTTTAAAATGTTGATGTGAGCCATAGGCAGGACAGAGGTGAAGGAGATGATTGAGGCTTTTCACTGCCCTAATTGGTCAGTGTAAAAGGTTTTTATCCCATTAGGAATATTTTTATTAAATGAAAATGTGCACTGAACTTCCTCCATACATAATAGTGGTCCAATTTTGAATCATCTGAAAAACCTGCTAATGAAGCAAAATAGTTCCAGTAGTCGCAGGGACCAGTTACAGAACAGGAAGTAGCCTGCTAGAAACAGTTTAATGTTTTGAAATAATTCATATAAGAAAATACTTGTACAGCTGGCAGGTGCTCATCGGCATGTTCAGCAAAGACGTCTACAGTTTTACATCATGATGGTGTATCCCAGTTTTCCCACTGAGGGCTTGTTAATGAGTGTTTAAGTAAAATGTAAGGTATTCACCAATATTCTACAACAAGGTATTTACAGGGGTTGTAAATAAGTCCTATCAGAGTCTGGGGGCAATAAAAGAGGAATTTGTTGTGAAACTGGTATTACTAAACCAAATTCTGCATGTATTCAAGATTTTCTGTATCTTTTCTGTCAGTTAATTTCAGCATATTTAACCTGCTGAAATGTACAAGGGGAAAATTGTGGGGTGTGTTTTTTACTACAAAATTGAGAATCCCCTTTCCTGTTCCAATGCCTGTTTGTAGAGGGATTTGATCCCACCCCTAAAACATACTAAGCACAGACCAGGGAAAAGGTAAGGTATTCACCAATATTCTACAACAAGGTATTGACAGGGGGATGTAAATAAGTCCTATCGGAGTCTGGGGGCAATAAAAGAGGAATTTGTTGTGAAACTGGTATTACTAAACCAAATTACGGTGTGGGTGTCTGACTGTTTGTTGACCATGCATGTATCAGCAATTTTCAGTATCTTTTCTGTCATTTATTTTCAGCAGATTTAACCTGCTGAAATGTACCAGGGGAAAATTGTGGGGTGTGATTTTTACTACAAAATTGAGAATCCCCTTTTCTGCTCCAATGCCTGTTTATAGAGGGATTTGATCCGACCCGTAAAACATACTAAACACAGACCAGGGAAACCCTCGATATCCATGGGACCTGAGGTAAGACACTAATGAAAATAGCAGTGGTTCTTAGGGTAGCAAAAATTAGACATGTAATATAATAAAATAAAATAAATAATTTAATCTATATCTATCCAATAATTAGTAAAAATACAGCAACAAATATTCAGTGGGGTGTAGACAAATATGATGAGAAATAAGTGAAAAAGTGAGGCGAGTGCTCAAACAAAAGTGTGATAAATGTGATTCAAAGTATCATATGTATATCACAATTCCATTAGCAAAGATACATCCCATATAATGCAACATATGTTAATATAAGCAGGGTTTAAATATATTGTTGACAATGATAGAAGATCCCTTGTTACCAATCAGATGCCAATCTTATGTCAACAAATGCAGTATACAGGTATTTTTTTAAACTAAGATCCTGCTTGATAAGGAGATAAATTGTTGTTATCTAACATCCACTTTTCTAGTTTATTTACAACCTGTCTAAGAAAGGCTTTTGTGAATAATCCACTGAATTTATGGGTCCGTAATTACCCAGAAGAACTCTATCCATTTTCTTGTGAATGGGTAGAATTTCAGCCCCACACCATGTGTCAGATATCTCTCTCCTATTAACAACAGTGTTAGATAATAAATATATATAGGGTCACCATAATTGCAGGTAACATTGAAAACGATCTCCCTGGAGCTTGTCTGGATAGGCAGATTTGGCAATTTTTAATGAATCAATGTCAGCCTGAGTGTTGCTCACAGAAACAAAGGAGGTCTCTGTGGACACTGAAGGCCTTGTTTCCCTTATGTCAATCAAGATGAATGGACAAGAGGATGATGAACCCTCTGACATCAATGAAGCCGAACAAATGCTCTCAATATGAGAGACCCATGCCATTAGTTGAACAAAATATTCAGTGGGCCAACTACCCATTATACTGCCGTGTGAGATTATTTACCAAAACTAGGTCATATCATTGACCTTTATAGCCTGCAAAAGGTCCAGTTATATAACCTCATCCCAATCTCTTTTACTTGATTTAAATATATGCCTGTAAACTGAACTAGCCTTTTTGATTGTAGATGGGACACAGGACTTAACAGCTTGGAGAAGGGAAGATTTTGTCAGGCTTTATTTTCAGTTGTACCACTGGTTAGTTAACTTTATGAAAGGCAAAATAGAAGACAGGCCCTGTGAAGGATGCTAGAAAGTTTATTAATTGATCAAACAATGGCTGGTGGATCTCTAGTATAGGGATATCTTGGCTTGTACAGTTTTCCTACAGTGCAAGAGCCAAATAATAAAGATGATAGAATTTAATCTGAGCTTTCTGGTTGGTTAAGACCTGTAGCCATTTAATTGTTATAAGGTTGTTACTGATTATAGGCTCAACTTACCTTACTTTAAGCTACCTTGTTCAAAAGAATGTGTGACCAAGATGGAAGATAAACTAAGTTGTAATGTTCAATAGTCACGTTTTCCTCAGAGGATTACCCTAAAGCCCAAGATTTTGTCCCACAGTGCAACGTCCAAGAAAAGTAGTTTAACCTACTTTTATAGGCCCTTTTATCAAAGGTATATATGATCTCTCTTGGTCTTATTTAGACCATCCATTGCATACATGCATGCTAGTGTTAGATGGGCAAGCTGGGCACCGGCAACAGTTGTGTGTGCAATAGCGATTAGCGTGATATCTTTGTCTTCTTTCTCTGTTATCAAATATATACACTCTAATGGTGAAAAGGTGAAATTTAAATCACCACCAATCATGAGGTGCTGCTTCGGTGTCAGACTGAGAAGGTTCGCTTCTTGTATGTTAAGCTTGGAGGCTCTTTACTGCTCGTAAGAGGATGATCATAGTCGCATGGAGATTTATCCTAAATCCACATGGATTTATCAATTTTAATCCAAAGGTGTCGGGATAACCAAGATGAAAAGGTGTTGTTTCATACTTTAATGAAATCTTTGTCCCCCCACGTCAGAGGATGTGTGCTAATAAAATTGGTAGCAGATCCCAGTCTGTATAATGGTTCAATTATCCAAGTTCCCGAAGCATTGATATATGTAACTATCAATTAGTTCATACCATTCTGAATCTTGTGATTTAAAGCGTAAACTTGCAGTATTCCAGGATAAAATGATTGTGCCTCAAATGGCTCTTACGTAAGATACCTCAATGTTCTTCTGGGAAACCTTGCATATACTTTTGGGACACCCAGAAATTTGCATGGTAAAATCATGCAAAGGGGTTATTGACAAAAGATTTAGTGAGTGTGACAGTCCATTGTTCGAAGTGGAGCTATCTACATCTTGTTGGATGGTACCACCAGGGCTTAGAGGCAGTCAGACATTTGCTTTTAATGCCACAGCAGTGGGGCTTAAACTTGCAGGGAGAATTATGTAACTGTGAGGTGTTAGATTGTCTTGAGGCACATTTTAGAGCAGAACTATAGAAGGAGAGGTTATAGTACATTGTAGCTTGAACGGGATCCTAAGAATTTATGGAGGTAGAGAACATGCTTCAAGGAAGATTAACCCATCAACCAGCTTACTATCAACAAGTGTCAATTTGATCTTTTCAAGCAGTTCCTCTCTCCTTGAAATATGGGAGACACATATAGGGGGTCATTCCGACCTCGGGGGTCTTTCATCAAGACCGCCGAGGGACCGCCGTACGGAAGACCGCCAGTGCTGGTGGTCTTCCGCACGGGCCATTCTGACTTTTGGCTGCGCTCCACCTGTTTCCGGACGAAGCGCCGCCAACAGCCATACTGGCGGCAGGCGGGGAAGTGGAGGTAGCTCCACCTCCACCGCCACGCCAACAGAACACCGCCCAGCGAATCACGATCTGTGATACGCTGTGGCGGTGTTCTGTTGGCGTGGCGGCGTCGGCGGAGCTGCCCCCATGGGTCCCATTCCCTCCTGGAGGATCACCAGGAACAGGTAAGGTGATCGTCTGTTAGGGAAGGGGGTGGGGGGTGTTGTGTGTTGTGTGCGTGCATGGGGGTGTGCGTGTGTGTATGTTGAGAGGGTGCGTGAATGTGTGTATGAATGCGGGGTGTGTGTGTATGTGCATGAATGCGTGTATGAATGCGGGGGGTCTGTATGTGCATGAATGCGTGTATGAATGCGGGGGGTGTGTGTATGTGCATGAATGCGTGTATGAATGCGGGGGGGGTGTGTATGTGCATGAATGCGTGCATGTATGTGTGTGTATATGTTGGGGATCGGGGTGGGGGACGGGGGTCCTGCACCCTTTTGGGGGTGGCAGGGGTGGTGGGGGGGTAGGGGAGGGAGTCGGGGTGGGGGTTGGGGGTGGGGGAGACCCCTATCAGTGCCAGGGAAGGGATTCCCTGGCACTGATAGTGCCTACCGCCATGGATTTCATGGCGGTCCCAAACCGCATGAAATCCATGGCGGTAGGCCGGGGTCAGGCGGGTTGGAATACCGCCGGCGGTATGTGACGACCGCCGTGGCGGTCGGAACGGTAAAGTGGCGGCTGGCCATGGCGGTAACCGCCATGGTCAGAATTCAAGAAAAAAGACCGCCAGCCTGTTGGCGGTCTTCCCGCAGCTTTACCGCCGACCGCCACGGTCGGAATGACCCCCATAATGTCCTATCGTATAAGGGAGAGGGAACTGTGCTGCTTCCTTATCCAGTAAATTACTTTGTTTTTTGTCCCCTTGGTTCTTCCCACCCTGCTTGGGCCAGCTGTTAATGCCAGAAGCTGCTTCATTGCAGATTTAACCTCTGTCAGTTCCTAAACCAGCACATCAGGTTATGGCTTTATAAGATTGAGCAAGCCTAGATCATCTTCTCCCAATTATTTTTAATTTATGGTTTGCCGCAACTTGAAACTCAGTTGGAATGAAGAGCTGATAGAACGGAAACCATTATTTGTGAAATGGATTGTTGGTATTATAATTTCAAATGCAGTTGATTTGTTCATCGTGTGACCTTGGGTCTGTGATAAGCGCCTCACTTCAGTAGCTGGCCTAAGTAGGGGAGACAAATGGGCTTCACTTGTAGCATCAATGTTAGTTGTTAGTAATGTGGAGCAGGAAATGTTGTAATTCTTTAGTAAAATATAGTAATCTTGGTGGGGGTTTAAATTCCTTATCTATAGAACTGTCATAAGTCAGCAAAGTTTCAACTTTGTGAATCAAATTATCAACTTCATTCAAGCTTCAATTTTCTGCTGCATGCCTGGGACTCTTAGATGACATAGCAGTTTCCAACAACTGTTTATGTGCTTTACCTTTGTCCATAGTGACAGTTTGTTCCATAAAAGAGATGCAAATACCTACAGGTAATACCCTCCAATTAAACAACTAAAAAAGGGATGACCCTGCCAGACAACATAGATGAGCCCGCTCTTGACCTGGTTGATAGGCCTTGCAGTCCTGCCCCCCCCTTCTTCCTTTGTGGAGTCCTGTGCTACAGGGTTGATGGCAGCTTAAATCACCTGAGTGGTGTGCTGGTGACTGTCCCACTTCCCATAGTAGCTGGCCTTAATAGGCCTTGCACTCCTGGCCCTCCTCTTCCCTCAGCGAGCCCTGCTCAGTGGGGGTTCATTGCGACTTAAATGCATCTGAGCAGTGCTTTAGTGACAGCCCCACCTCCCAGAGCAGCAAAGCTTGATGGACCTTGCAGTGTTGTCCCTCCTCCTTCTTTCATAGCATGCGGTGCTGTAGGTTTTATGGTCGCTGAAGTGCACCCAAGCAGTGCACTAGTCACTGCCCCGCCTTCCAGAGCAGTAGGGAGTGAAAGGCCTTGCAGCTCTGGCCCTCTTCCTTCCTATCTTCCTTCCTTCCTGGTGAGGCTAAAACCTCCAACTAGGATAAACCTGGTTTCTGTATCTGATCTTCGTTACATCGTGGTCGATCTTAAATCATTAAGCTTTGTTACTGATAAGCACAACTAAATTACAACCGCTGATGCTTAAGTTAACATTTTTTTGTGTTTTTCTTTTTTATTTTAAAACTTAAAAAATCATATCTCTTGTTCCCCTTATTGTATTTTTCGCTTTTGATGTGATTTCATTCAATAACATATTCTCTAATGTTTATAAATTGTAGGGGGATTTTTATTGTGTTATGTTTATGACCTATGTCTAACAAGAATAGTAACATGAATACTTCTGTTGGACTACCATCCACAGTAAGTAAAAATTATTTTTCTCTTCTTCGCTTGAAAAATGATATCAAAAACCAAAATACATCACTTCTTGCTTTCAGGGCTTAAACCAATTACCCCTTTATGGGGCATATTTACAAGGAGCTTGCACCAACACTGCATCATTTTTTTGACACAGCGGAGGTGCATTCTTAGCTCCATGTTTAAAAAGTGACACTAGAGGCCTCTAGCATCACTTTTCTCTCCCGTGCATTGGTTTTTCCTTGTGCCTGATCTTGCTACGTCAGATAACAACAATCATATGCAAGGTAGGCATTCCCTCTTAAATAAACATGCAGAACTGACTCACCCATATCTACAAGGAATTTTAAAAAATAAGGATTCTTTGGCAAAAGAAGCATAGAGTCTCAATAGCATCAAAAAATTAACGCATCGTCAGACAGGGCGTTAAAATGATGCATTTGCACTGGTACATAAGGAGAACATACACAAATCAATCTCTCGTAAGCTCTAGGACATCATGGACCTGCTCCTACTGAAGCTTGGAGTCCCAAGAGACCACCACCACCGCCATAACATCCATCATCACCTCCACTATCATCACCACTCACACCACAGAGGTAGCGCAGGAGAAGAAAGTAGACATACCAGCATTGATTACCTTCATTGGACTCGTAGAGGAGGAGGACATCACCCATTACAGGCTCGGGAGGGTGTCCATTGTCCAGCCCTTGCATCCAATTACACCAAGGCTGCAGACAACATTGCAGCGGTGCACCAATATCCCTTTGCAGATCAATCTACTGTCTGTACTACACATGCTGGCGTCTGGATCATTCCAACCCACCAAAGCCAGAGTGGCAAGAGTATCACAGCCATCCTTCTCAGCATTTCTCCTCTCTATTCTGGATGCCATTATAACCTCACACCCCAGTACCTCATGTTCCCCAAAGCACTGCAAAAGCAATAGGAAAATAAGCAAGGCTTTTATGCCATTGCAGGATTTCCACATGTGTTGGGGGCAATGGACTGCATCCATTTGCAACTGGTGCCTCCTGCAGTTACAGCCCACTTGTACCACAATAGGAAACACATGCATTTCATGAATGTGCAGGCAATCATGGACCATTAGGGCCTCTATATCAATGCACTTGCAAAGTCCCCGGTGAGTGCTCATGATTCCTTCATTTTCTGGAATTCCATCATCAATGAGTGATTCCAGAATGGGAGATATGGGAATAGCCTACTGGTTGTTAGGTATATCTGAAATACATGAATTACCTAACAACAGTAAATAATGTATAACAAATTGGTCATTTCTGTGTTTGGTGAGTGAGTGCATATGTAGCAGGTGTGGGCCTACATACTGGTGCCATATTACATGATATTTGTGCAACACAACCCAACAAGTCATACATGTTGAGACTTCCTATCCCACTGTGGGCCACATGTACAAGTGGACTGATCTGCTGGAACATCAATGTCCATGCTCTGGTGGAGCATGTACCCAATTTATACCTATGAGCCACTGAGAAGTCAGCTTGTGTGCCCTTGCATGGCCTCATGGTATGAAGTAAGGCAAGCCAGATCTAAGTGCAGCATTGCCTCACCCAACAACAGGGATGTGTTCTACATGCCTTGCTGTGGGCTTTCCCATGCAACTCCAATGATGATCTTACACATGTTCAGAATCCAAGGATCTGTGACCCTGGGACTGTTGACAATTAGTGTACCTCCCAAGGGGAGATGTAATGAGGAGACATAATGAAATGTCTCCTTGTCATTACCAGTTTCCATGTGTGCTGCATTCAACAGTACACAGAGAACAGAGAAATTGCATAGCTTGCTAGTTTTTGGTGCAGGAAGCTGTCTCTTAAAGAGAAAATTACTTGAGAGTACAAAGCTGACACACTTGCACCATGTTGAAAGGGTGTGTGTGCTGGAAATAGTCACTAATATATGATGGTGCATATGCGGACAGACCATGAATGTGATGTATGTTAGTAATGTGGCACATTCCTGCCCTTCCCTTTGTTTGCAGGGCAGCACAATCAAGTGTCATCCTGTGCTACCCTTTGGAAATAAGTGATCAAGGTGGCCCTGTGTGTCCATACAAATGTTTGAAAGATCCTCACTAATGCTGCACTATTAAATGTTGTGTCCAAACATTATGTTTAAGGAAGGGGCTTCCTTTCTGTTGTCTGTGTGTCCACAGGTAACTCCAATGGTCATGAGCCATGTGATGTGTCCCGGACCTGTGAAACTGAGAAATATAATCCTATTGTTACCTCTCAAGATCATGTGTATCATACAAAATCACATTTGTCATCATATACACAAATCCCATCCAATGTGCCCACCATTTTGTTGCACACTATCAGTCCTGCAAGGCTTCAGACTGTGCAGCAAGGTATAACCTCATGCACTATATCTCACTGGACAGGCAGCTACACAGTCATCTTGAGAATAATGTGCCTGTCTTGGAGCAATGCTGCACATTGTCTGACAGTGCAGGTAGCAAACCTGAGACGCTGACTCATGTGGAAATGATGTCCTGCATGGGTCCCAAGCAGTGTGGCAGTTTAGTGTGGTTAGTGTACAAGTTGCACTGTACAGCACCAGACTCCCACATACCTCAAAACCCTTGCGTACTATCAACATATTAGTCATAGTGCACTGCAATGTGTACACTATTATGCCCCACATTGACATCCACTCACTACCCTCCCCAGTCTCTATTGAACAACAGTGACTCCAACTCTCACTGCCACATTTCTGTGAATGAAGTACGCAACATCACCAGCCTCAGCTACAGGTAGAATATTTTGACATCTATCAGTCCAGAAATGTCAATAGAGTCACAAACAGAAACAATAAATGAGTGTAAGAGATTTGTCTCCTCAATGGCTAATTGACTCTTCCTACTGGTGACAAATCACCACCTTCATGGCATTGACACTCACAAGAATGGCAATTAGTAAGTGTATCGTAGAGGACAGTACGTCTGTATGTATAATACAGTGTCAGTCAAATCTAAGTTCAACATGGGTGTATGCCAAGCGGTGTCATAGCATATATCAGACTGTTGGCAAAGTGTATGAGCCAATCAGGACACATAACAGAATGTATATGAATGTGGAGCCATCACCTGTCATGACTATTTACTAATTTTACCCCTTCTTTCTCTGCAGCTGACCAGGGACATTCTCAGCAGCCGTGATAGATGACTCCTTATGAACACCCCCAAAAGGAATACCAGCGGACCTTTAATCATGTCTTAAGCAGGACCCAGTCCATAATAGAATGGACTTTCTGAGTCCCAAGTCTAGCTTCATGAGCCTGGATATGTACTCTACTCACCACCAATGGTATGCAAAACAATACTAGTGCGCTGCATGTTGCACAATATTTATGTTCAGAGAAATGTACCATGGCCTGATGCCAATGAGGAGGAGGAAGTGCAGGACGACGAGGATGATGAAGATGAAGAGCAACAACAAAATGTCTGACCAGTAGCAGCAACACGGTGGAGAGACCATATAGTGTAAAATCTTTTTACAAATGTGTGAATGACTTTCACAATGTCACAAGATTATGACCAAATGAAATGGTATCGCAATATGAAAATAAATATAATAGCACTATCAGCAAGTTATCCTCATAGTCACAGTAAACATCTGAACACTCACATCGCATCTGCTAGTAATTGCCACACAGCAAACCTATGTAGCTATGTATGACAAACAGCGCTGAACAACATCTAGTACATGCAAAATAGCGTGCATGGCAACAACCTACAACAAATTGTCCTCCATTGCCAACCACAATGAACATGAAGTGTTAACGTAGAACATGTGCTATTACTGTGTGTGTCTCTTGTACAGCTAGCCATTTGTATGGTCTCATACTTGTGGATGATAGTAGAGTTTACTCATAGTATGATGATGGTGAGTGACCCACATAGTATGTGCATGTGAACACAGTCCAACCCCTACAGTCTACCTATACAACATACAAATCTGCAACCACATATCATACCCATTAGGAGATCAAATGCTAAATACCATATTTTGCCAGTGCAAGAGAATCTATCGAGTAACAATGAGCCCACAATTGCCCCACTAGGCCAAGATGCCAATGGAAAAAGCAGTGATGTAGCCTACTATTTTGGTGTGTTGCACTCAGATAATTTACTCCTATGAGTACAGTGTGAATGTGAAGACACAACACCAAGATTCTGAGTATGAAACAATTGTTCATCCACCCAAGGTGCCACGCCCTGATGCATCCCAGGAATAGTGGTCGAATGTGGCTGGAAATTCACAGGTGAACATCATATTTGAATGCATACTCTCACCCAACTTCAAGCAATCACTCATTATAGACACATATTGTGATGGGTGCCAATGGCAAACACATTTATGTTTGGGCTACACCTGACTAGTTGTGGCTAGATGAGCACGCCTTATAATACCACAAATTATAGGCGAAGCTTACGGGTAAAGACAAGAAGCCATTACAATGTGAATGTGCAATACACATCCTCCAAAACACAAGGCCATACAGCCGAGGTTTGTGTAGATCAACATGACATGATGTGTCTTTCTGAAGGCTCTCTGGTAACCGTTGGTATGGACATATCAACATGGGTCATTAATGCCACCACACATACATAGCAAATGTAGAGAGTCAGTTTGTCCCTTGCATGCCAATTGCACTATAGAGTGGCTGAAACACACAATATTGTTTACTCCCTGAGTGGGTATACTGCAACCACAAGGCATCCTAGGACAGCAAGCTATACAGATATGGGTCTAGGTACTACAGACCAGTGATGCTGGTATCACTCCATTCTTGGCCAATCTGGTGGCACAAGCCTCTCAACAGTATGCAGGAGGTCATGCAAAGTCTAGTCATGTGGCTCATCCTGGTCTCATTGCTATGGAGAACATGAAGGCACCATAAGAGTTTCCCTAGTGCTACTCTGTGTAATGGGTGTATTGCAGGGACCTTGTTGGTGCATTATTGCTGGACAACCTTTATGGATAATCAGGATGACTCATGTTAACTTATGGATGCCAACATGGGACAGTAGAAAAGGCTCCTAACACCTCATAATCTGCTATCAACTTGCATTACAGTTCTCTCAACACTTTCCTACAAATAAACCCTCATGGAATATTCCTACATGGCCAATGTGAGCCGCAGAGCGAAGGACCCATGGAAACAGATGAGCCAAGGCTGTATCAATTTATGGATCTTTAATCAGGCTGTACTGGGGATGTCTGACAAGCTTGGGACTGTGCCAGGTTGCCGTGAGTCTCATTAGCTGTTACAGTGTCAAACTACATGGGTGTTGCATGGAAACACCCACTGCTACACACAAGCAACACTGCCTTGATGCAGAACATATTAATGGTGTGATGTACGCTGCATTGCTGTCCTTAATATTTCCAAGGTCACAGCAAAGCATGCATGGTAGTCTAGCACTGCTCCATCAAAATGAGTGAGAATTATGTGCCCCCCTCAAATGATGAAAATGTGACTATCCTGCCCATGTTCACATGCTAGCCAAATTGAAAATGGCACTTTAAGTGCCACAGTATTCACACCAGGTGCTGTTTGGTAGAACTGTGGCAGGTGCACAATGGGCTTTTGCACACACTTTGTGGTCCCCCAGGGTCCCTGGAAATGCCTGAAGCTGCTGCACATGCTTGTGCTGACATTCATGATAAAGAAGTGGGAGAGAGATACTTATACTAGCTGTGGCATCAACAGAGGGTGCACACTCTTGTGCAGGGGTGCATGGGCCCATGCTGATGTGAATATCACTCTGATTTGGACTGCACGCCATATGTAATATGCGGGCCAGAGGCAATGTCAATCTCCAAAGGTGCACTGGCAGTGCGTACCCTGATGGGAGCCCCTGGGATTAGGAATAGGGGCATATGGCCTCATCCACACATCCCCTTTCAAGTGGGTCCAGCCAATGACAGCACTTGCCTGCAAGGGAAAGTGTAAACCCCTCAAGGTTGTGCGACAGCCTGGTGCCTGCACTGTGGTACATGGCACAGATTGGCAGAAGTCTGCACTGCCTTAGAAGTGGGTGCGCTGACCCCATCCCAGTGCAAATTTGCAGCATCCTTGAGGATATCTCAAACATTGTAATCAGGAGCTGTTAGACCTGACAGCCTTAGGGTGGTCACCCCTAACTTTTTGCCTGTCTCCCTCCACTTTTTGGACACTGTTTTTGCTGTCTTTTAGACTCTGCGCACTTTATCACTGCTAACCAGTGCTAAAGTGCATATGCTCTCTCCCTTTAAACATGGTAACCTTGGATCATACCTGATTGGACTATTTAATTTACTTATAAGTCCCTAGTAATGTGCACTATATGTGCCTAGGCCCTGTAGATTAAATGCTACTAGTGGGCCTGCAGCACTGGTTGTGCCACCCACTCAAGTAGCCCATTTACCTTGTCTCAGGCCTGTCATTGCAAGGCCTGTGTGTGAAGTTTCACTGTCACCTCGACTTGGCATTTAAAAGTACTTGCCAGGCCTAAACCTCCCCTTTCTCCACATATAAGTCACCCCTAATGTGTGCCCTAGGTAACCCCTAGAGCAGGGTGCTGTGTGGGTGAAAGGCAGGACATGTACCTGTGTAGTTTACATGTCCTGGTAGAACTCCTAAATTCGTTTTGCACTACTGTGAGGCCTGCTCCCTTCAAAGGCTAACATTGGGGCTGCCCTCATACAGTATTGAAGTGGTAGCTGCTGATCTGAAAGGAGTAGGAAGGTCATATTTAGTATGGCCAGAATGGTAATACCAAATAATGCTGACTGGTGAAGTTGGAATTAATATTACTATTCTAGAAATGCCACTTTTAGAAAGTGAGCATTTCTTTGCACTTAAATCTTTCTGTGCCTTACAATCCACGTCTGCCTGGGCTTAGTTGACAGCTCCTTGTGCATTCACCCAGACACACCCCAAACACAGGGTACTCAGCCTCACTTGCATACATCTGCATTTTGAATGGGTCTTCCTGGGCTGGGAGGGTGGAGGGCCTGCTCTCACACAAAGGACTGCCACACCCCCTACTGGGACCCTGGCAGACAGGATTGGACTGAAAGGGGACCTGGTGCACTTCTTAGCCACTCTTTCAAGTCTCCCACACTTCAAAGGCACATTTGGGTATAAAACAGTGCCTCTGCCCTACCTCATCAGACACTTGCTGGAGAAGAAACCTGAACCAGAACCTGCATCCTGCCAAGAAGAACTGCCTGGCTGCCTAAAGGACTCACCTGACTGCTTTCTACAAAGGACTGCTGCCTTGCAGTTGCCCTGCTGCCTTGCTGAATTCTTGTCTGGCTGTAAAAGTGCTCTCCAAGGGCTTGGATAGAGCTTGCCTCCTGTTCCCTGAAGTCTCAGGACCAAAAAGACTTCTCTTTTTCATTTGGACTCTTCGTGCGCCCAAAATTTCGACGCACAGCTTGCTCCGTGGCAAGAAAAACACCGCACACCGACGCAGAGCGACGCAACGCCTTCAGGACGACCGGAACTTCGACGCACGGCCTCGCAAGTACAATGCCGCCCGACTTCCAGAGGGGAAATCGACGCAACGCCTGCTGTGAGAGCGAAACTTCGAAGCACAGAACAGCGGAACGACACACAGCCGGAAAACAAGCAGGAGAATCCACGCACAGACCCTGGGACATCTGGTAATCCCACGACCCACAGAAAGAGACTGCCCGCATGCCGGAAAACGACGCACGACTTCCCCGCGTGAAAAATAACGACGCAAGTCCGTGTGTGCAGGGGAGAAATCGACGCACACACCATTTTTCCACGTATCTCTTCTTCTGCGGCCCTTTGCAGAGATTTTCCACTTTAAACCAGGTACTTTGTGCTTGAAAGAGACTTTGTTTGCTTTTTAAAGACTTAAGACACTTTATATCACTTTTCAGTGATATCTCTACAATTTCACATTGCATCTTTATTCGTTTTGACCTACAATTATCCTGATAAATATTATATATTTTTCTAAACACTGTGTGGTGTATTTTTGTGGTGCTATATTGTGTTATTGTATGATTTATTGCACAAATACTTTACACATTGCCTTCTAAGTTAAGCGTGACTGCTCGTGCCAAGTTACCAGAGGGTGGGCACACAATAATTTTGGATTGTGTGTGACTTACCATGACTAGAGTGAGGGTTCCTGCTTGGACAGAGGGTAACCTGACTGCAAACCAAAAACCCAATTTCTAACATTGGTGATCAGCGGTGAGGATAGGACTTGTATTTGTGCAGTGACATACAGTAGCTAAGTATTTCACTACCTACCCACAGTTGAAGGTCCACTTGTTTTTTATCTCTTGTTTTGCAAATTCGTTTTCCTGACAATTTTCAAAAACTAAATCCTCACTCAACATGTCTCTGACTGGGTCTCAAGTAGGAGACTTTGACTTAGCCCTGTTGGATACATATACGGTCAAACAGCTAAAAGGGTTCTGCAGGGTGATGAGAGTACCCACCCAAGGGGCCTCCAAAAAGGAGGACTTTCAAGTGGCGCTGAGGGCCTGGGCAGAAGCCCATTTAGACAAGGATGATGAGGAAGAGGAGCCAGAAAATGACCCCTCAGAGGATTTGTTGCTATCAGTGGATGATGTTACCACTGCAATTGTGCCCCCTTCCAGACCAGGGAGCAGTGTCTCTGTGCCAAGCCTGACCGCAGAGGAAAGGAGAAAAGAAAGGGAGTTCCAATTGCAAATGGCAAAACTGAAAATTGAGGCCCAATAGGAAGACAAGAGGGCAGAGAGAGAAGCCAAACAAGCTGAGGCTGAAAGAGCAGCCAGACAGGTGGAAGCTGAAAGAGCTTTGGTTGAAAAGAAACTATTGTTGGCTCATGAACTGAGTCTCAAGGAGCTGGAGATCAAGGCGAGACAGTCTGAAACCAGCAATAATGGTGGCAGCATACAGACAGGACCTGCTGGAGAAAAGAAGGTTCGTATACCCAAAAATGTGGTGCCCAGTTTTGTGGTGGGAGATGACATAGATAAATGGTTAGCTGCTTATCAAGTTGCACTAAGGGCTCATAAGGTACCTGAAGGGCAATGGGGGTAGCTATGTGGGGTTATGTGCCACCATTGGGGAGGGACACACTTCTCACATTGGATCAACCTGATCAAAACACATACCCACTTCAGAAAGCCAATTTACTTGCCAAGTTTGGGCTGACCCCTGAGGGATACCGTCAGAGGTTCAGGGACAGCACCAAACAAACCACACAAACATGGGTAGATTTCTTTGACTTTTCCAGTAAGGCACTGAATGGATGGGTACGGGACAACAAAGTAGATAATTATAAAGGGTTATATGACTTGATTCTGAGAGAGCATATGCTCAATACTACTTATACAGAGTTGCGCCAGCACTTGGTAGATAGTAAGCTGACTGATCCCAGGAAGCTTGCTGAGGAGGCGGACCTCTGGGTTAGCACCAGAGTGTCCAAAAAGGTACCTGGGGGGACAACCACAAAGGTGGTCAGGGTTCCCAACAGAAGAAAGAGGGGGGGGATAAACTTACAGATAAAGAACTCTCCAAAGGCCCCCAAAAGAATTCCCAGGGAGGGGGTGGCAACCATTCCTTTTCCAGATTTGGGAAAAAGACAGGGACTTATGATAAACCAGGGAGATCCAACCCCAAATGCTTAGAGTGCTACCAATATGGTCACTATAAAGGCCACCCCCAGTGCTCCAAGAGGGCACCGTCCACTACTGGACAAACACCTGGGTTGACTAGTGTAGCGCTTGATTTCCCTAGTGTCCCTGGGAGAAGGAGAAATGGTGCCCAAAGCCCACATGCCCCAAAATACTTCCAAGTACAGGCAGTGGGTTACCATTGATGGGGAAAAAGGTGGAGGCTCTGCGTGACACAGGAGCCAGTATGACTACTATCAAGAGTCAGCTGGTGTCAACAGAGCAGATAGTCCCTAATACATTCCACCAGGTCATAGTCGCTGACAATCGTGAGAGTCACCTACCAGTGGCTCTGGTTCCCTTTGATTGCGGGGGCTCTCTGGTACTCTGAAAGTAGCTGTGAGTCCTGCCATGCCTGTAGATTGTCTGTTAGGCAATGATCTTGAGCATACTGCTTGGAAAGAAGTAAAGCTCAGATCTCACCTGGAGATGTTAGGGTTACCTGAGTGGGTCTGCATGACCACATGGTCCAATGGCTGACCGAGAGCGAAGTCAAGGGCGTCTGGAGCCTGGAACAATGGCCCAGCGAACTGCCAAGAGGAGGGGCAGGGGGTGCGGGAAACTGGTCCCAGAAGTTCCCGCAGTGGTTGACGGGGCTCCTGAGGAGGAGGCTCCCGGACCAACTGGGGAAGACATTGCCACCCTAGGTGATCTAACTGAGCTTGCTGGCTGACAAGTTGAGGGTGGACCCACCAGGGAGGAATTCTGCAAGGCGCAGAAAGGATGTCCCACTCTAGAGGGCATAAGGAAGCAAGCCTCAGCCCAGGCAGCAGGTGAAGCCTCTGGCGATCACCACATATATTGGGAGAATGATCTCCTCTACAGTGAGCCTAAGGTTCCGGCCACTGGGGCAGCTCGCCGTGCGCTGGTGGTCCCCCAGTGTTACTGGACCTTCCTACTGGGGCTGGCTCACGACATACCCCTGGCAGGACATTTGGGGCAAGACAAGACCTTTACCAGGCTTGTCACCCACTTTTATTGGCCCAGAATGAGGACAAACTCAGATACGTTCTGTAGGTCCTCTCCTACCTGCCAGGCCAGTTGTAAAACAGGAAAAAAGGGTTAAGGCCCCCCTGATTCCTCTTCCTGTTGGTGGCACCCCCTTTGAAAGGGTGGGCATTGACATTGTTGGTCCATTGGACCCCAAAACTGCCCTAGGCAACAGGTTCATCCTGGTTTTGGTGGTCCATGCCACCCGTTACCCAGAGGCAATCCCTCTGAGGACCGTAACTGCACTGGTGGTGACCAGAACTCTGATGGGGATATTTACCCGTGTGGGATTCCCAAAGGAGATAGTGTCTGACAGAGGCACTAACTTCATGCCTGCATACATGAAGACTATGTGGGATGCGTGTGGTGTAACTTACAAGTTCATCACACCCTATCACCCCCAATCTAATGGTCTTGTGAAGAGATTCAACAAGACATTGAAAGGCATGATCACAGGCCTCCCTGAGGCCCTGAGGCATAAGTGGGATGTCCTCTTACCATGCCTTCACTTTGCTTACAGAGAGGTACCCCAGAAGGGGGTAGGATTCAGTCCCTTTGAGCTCCTTTATGGGTGCCCTGTCAGGGGACCCTTAAGCATTGTAAAGGAGGGGTTGGAGAAAGCTCCAAAGGCACCCCCTCAGGATGTGGTCAACTACATGCTGGCCCTCCGCAACCAGATGCACCATTTCTAGAGAAAGGCCAAAAGTAACCTTGAGGCCAGTCAAGAGGTAATGAAATGCTGGTATGACCAGAAGGCCACCCTGGTAGAGTTTCAACCTGGAGACAAAGTGTGGGTAATGGAGCCAGTAGAGCCTAGGGCTCTCCAGGACCGCTGGTATGGCCCATTTGAAGTGAAGGAGCAGAAAGGGGAGACCATTTACCTAGTGGACCTCCAATCCCCTGGGAACCCCCTAAGGGTGCTCCATGTCAACCGATTGAAGCCGCATTTTGAGAGGTCTGAAGTCAACATGCTTCTGGTGACAGATGAGGGGGCAGAGGAGGAGAGTGAACCTCTCCCCGACCTCCTCGCTGCCAAGGAAGGTGATGGGTCAGTGGAGGGTGTCATTCTCTCTGACTCCCTGACCCTAGACCAGAGAGGAGGCTGCTACCGGTTACTGGAACAGTACTCCTCCCTGTTTTCTCTCACCCCTGGACGCACACACTTGTGTGTCCATCATATTGACACGGGAGACAGTCCCCCTGTAAAGAACAACATTTACAGGTTGTCAGACAAGGTGAAAGCCAGCATCAAAGAGGAAGTCTCTAAGATGTTGGCTCTAGGGGTTATTGAGAAGTCTAGCAGTCCCTGGGCCAGCCCTGTGGTGCTGGTACCCAAGGCTGCTGCCCCTGGTTCCAAGAAAGAACTTAGGTTCTGCGTGGACTACTGGGGTCTCAATTCAGTCACACGGACTGACTCTCACCCTATCCCCCGAGCTGATGAGCTCGTAGACAGGCTGGGTGCTGCCAAATTCCTCAGTACTTTTGATCTCACATCAGGGTACTGGCAGATCGCCTTGACTGAGGGGGCTAAAGAGGGATCAGCATTTTCCACACCTGAGGGCCATTACCAATTCCGGGTGATGCCCATTGGGTTGAAAAATGCCCCCGCTATCTTCCAACGGTTGGTTAACGGGATCCTAGCTGGCAAGGATGCCTTCTGCACAGCCTACCTGGATGACATGGCCGCCTACAGTGACAGCTGGGAGAAACACCTGCTCCACCTCAAAGAGGTGCTTCAGGCCCTGCAACAGGCAGGCCTGACCATCAAGGTCAGTAAGTGCCAGATTGGGCAGGGTTCCGTGGTGTACTTGGGACACCTAGTAGATGGTGCAAGGTGCAGCCACTCCAGGCAAAGATTGAAACTATCAAGGCCTGGCAACCACCTAGAACCCAAACAGAGGTGAGAGCCTTCTTAGACCTCACCGGGTATTACCGCAGATTTGTCAAGGGCTATGGGACCATGGTGACACCCTTGACAGAACTCACATCCAAAAAGCAACCTAGGTTGGTGATTTGGACAGAGGCTTGTCAGAAAGACTTTGACTCCCTGAAGGAAGCCATGTGCATGGCCCCGTGCTCAAGGCCCCTGACTACTCCAAGGAATTTATTGTGCAGACAGACGCTTCAGAGCATGGCATGGGGCAGTCCTAGCACAGCTAAACGAGGAGGGCCTAGACCAACCAGTTGTCTTTATTAGCAGAAGACTATTACCACGGGAACAGAGGTGGAGTGCTATTGAAAGAGAAGCCTTTGCTGTGGTCTGGGCATGTTAGACCTGACAGCCTTAGGCTGGTCACCCCTAATTTCTTGCCTGCCTCCCTCCACTTTTTGGACACTGTTTTTGCTGGTTTTTAGACTTTGTGCACTTTACCAGTGCTAACCAGTGCTAAAGTGCAAATGCTCTCTCCCTTTAAACATGGTAACCTTGGATCACACCAAATTGGACTATTTAATTTACTTATAAGTCCCTAGTAGAGTGCACTATATGTGCCAGGCCCATTTTGCAACTAGTCGCAATTAGGAAATTCTTTGTACACGGGGCTAGGAATTCACAATTAGGAAATCCTTATTTCTGATTTCTTATTTGAGATTTCCCAAAAACAGTTTCTACAAGGTAGGAGTCACATTTTGCACCACCACATATGCCTCTCATACATAGCAACATTACATTTTGCATTTCCTAATGGACCATAATTGTGATTTTCACAGAGAAGAAATGCAAATGCCATTGTACATATGGACCTTAGTGTCTCATTATGTTCCCACTTGTCCACCTACACCCCATGAAGATGCCAATTGTCCCTATCTCAAAATAGAAAGGTATAAAACAAATGCTGAATGTCAGTGTGTAGATTGGTGGGAACCAAATCAGGAATCAAGGACTCCCTTTGGGGCCTTGCAGCTCATCCATTAGATTACTTCCCATTATTATCAACTCATTGTGCTTTCCCAGTCCACCATCCATCAAGGGACCATGGGCCATATGTACGAACACTTTTTCCCATAGACACAGAATGGGTAAAAACCTTTGCTACATCTGGCCCCATGTGTCTTGGTCTGGTAAATCTGTGCCTTTCCTGTGTCTCCACTCCTATTGATAATGGGATCCATAACATGGAACATTTCAGAGGAATGTGTCCATAAGATATTTGATGATACCTGGAGATTTTTCATCATGCTCTTGGGTTTCCAAGGGGTCAAGTTATTTGTGTCATATGGGGATATCTGGAAAGATTGGATATTCAGGGTTAGATTGGTCAGCCTTAGGGTGCTCTTCCCAGAAACATTTTGCCTTCATCCTCCTGTTTTGCTGAATTTGTGATTATTGGCCTTGGGATGCTTCTGCTCTTTACTGCTGCTATCCAGTGCTATAGTGGTCATGCTTACTCCCTAAAACATAATATAATTACACCTGATTGGCATATTTAATTTACTAATAAGTCCCTAGTAAAATTATATATAATATATACCCAGGGCCTATGAATGAAATGCTGCAAGTGGGCCTGTAGCACTTATTATGCCATCTACTTAAGTAGCCCCTTAAAACATGTTCCTGGTCTGCCATTGTAGCATGAATGCAGTTTAAAACTATGAATTTGACGTGGCAATAGAAACCACTTGCCAAGCCTTAAACTCCCTTTTTATTGCATATTGTTGGCATTAGGTAACCCATAGGACAGGATGCATCGTAATTCAAATGTTGGGCGTGTACTTTTAAGTTTTACATGTCCTGGTAGTGAAAAACTCCTAAATTCATTTTTCACAATTGTGAGGCTTAACTGTCACATAGGATAACATTGGGTTGCCCTTTTATGTTTAATAAGTTCTTCCCTGCTGCAGCAAATCCGGTTTAGCAATCCTTCAACAAAAGGGTATTTTGCGTTATGAAACTCTTCAGCTACAGCCTCTAGCTGCTACGTTCCATTAGGATTTCCGACTTCCAAATAAAGAGTGTGAGGGCCTTATTACAATCTTGGCGGATGGGGCTACTTTATCACAAATGTGATGGAGATCCCATTATATCTGATGGAGAACATAATACGACAGAGTGAATATTTGTCTCGCCAAGATCATAATCAGGCCCTAAACCTGAATATAAAAATCTTCACTGCTACTTTGTCCAGCAGCTCCCCGACGACGATGCTTCCTCGTTAGATACCTTCTCAGAGACTTTTTCTTATAAATGTCTGTCATGGTTAGCCATATTTTTTTACTTTTATCCAGTCTTGTATGACTAGACTCCCACATTTGGCACTTTTAACTTTTAGGCGCTAGTTTTTACCTTACAAATTTAAAATTCATAACTCTGGTTCGACTGATTGGATTTATGTTGTTTTGGTATCAAAAATGTTATTGAAATTTACTCCATTCTTCTAAATTGGTGAGGATTTTTTCTTTTGCTAGATCATGCTTTTAATTCGGTTCATTTGTTGCGGAAATACTTTACACAATGCTTGTTAGTTAAACATGACTACTTTTGTGCCAAGTTGCCAGAAGGCTAAACACAGGTTAATTTAGTGATTTTTGTGGTTCACCTCGACAGGGACTGTGGCTGTTGCTTGAGCAGGGTTAACACCCCACTCAACCAACAATCTTATTTCTCACATTCAGCCTTTCAGCACTGCCCTGAGGGCAGCACTCACAAGTGTAGGTTTGCTATTTTTATAAATCAGCAGTAATCTCAAACTTTAATGTCCTAGAGTGATCGAATTCAACATATTCAACATATGAAGATATTCTATCATGTTATTGCACCTCTCCTGGCAACTATTTTATAAAATACTGAGATCACTGAGAATATTTTAACCATTTCATTGATAGCTTTTTTCATTGTCCACATGAGTGTCGCCAAGTGAGAGGAGTATTCACAAATATGCTTCCTGAACTCCCTTTGCGTAGTTCTCAAGAGTCACTTCACTGATGAGACCCATCAACCATCCTTATTCTGAATTACTCACGTTCCCCTTTGAGAGTGTATGTGGCCTGGCAGTTAGGACTGTTCAACCCCGTTTGGTGCAGATCAAAGATGCATTTCCATATGGTTGATCTCATTATGTAATAATCGATTAGCTCAAAATAATCATGTTGAGTGCTGTCCAGAGTAAATAAAAAAACGTATCATGAATTCAAGCTTTCGATCCTTCACATTTGTGCTAGTTAGGTAAGGATCACTAAGTGATGGCTTCATGCTCAGTTGTTGGTCCCACGCTCACTGTGCCATAGACCTCATTCTATACCTCATGTATAAGGCTCTACAAGAGCGAAACCATTTTGGTATCCAGGTGTTCTATTTAGAGAATATAGGACCTTTCAGGTTGGGCTGGACTGCCTCTTTTAAGGTGGTCCAAGATTTATAGGCATGTGGTTCGCTCCTGTCCACGTCTAAGAGAGTTATTAGCCTTTTTCAGCATTTATGCACAGATATACAATCTTTGAACCACGCTTGTCCTGAAGGGTTAATTTGATTGGCGATAATGAGTGGTTTGTCTTGATTTGTGATTTTTTTGCAAGCATTTCTCCTCTTCAAATGAATTAATCCTTGCTTAAAACATAATTACCGGTTTTATTCAGCACTTTTGTATATATTAAGTATGTATTATGCATTTGAATATATTCTTTAATTGAAGTTAAACTAAAACAAGGAGACAGCACAAGGAGTGATGGATGGTATACTTGGATTAATGCCTTTCAGTGGCAATTACTCTGGGCCGTTTTCCAATCCGTCGATTTTTATTTCTTCAATATCATTACAGTTGTCTATCAACTAGGAGCAAAATAGTCTTCTCCCTGCTCTGCAAGAGACAGTTTAAACCAAATATTGTCAGTCCAGGTCCCCTCTGAGAATCATTTCTATGGTACAGTGACCATGTGAACCCTTCCATGTCTGTGCAATGCATTCATAGTAAATCATTAAATGCTTAAGTTAAACCCAGCCACAGGTAATCACTCTGGTCCGTGCTATATCAATACTTGGATCATCTGCATTGTTATAGAAAAGGACCAGTCATATATATATATCTTTAACAAAGCATGTTTGTAAGTAGTGGTCACTATATTTCAATATTACTGATTTTGATATTTCCATTTATCAAAGTAAAAGTGAATTAAAGAATGTGTGCTGTGTTATTTGTGCCCTTTATAAATTCCAAACTCATTACACATCTCTTTAGTCTGTAAAACGTTCATCTTAGAACCATGACTTTTTTTCAGATAAAATCTGATTTTGTATTCCTTTAAAACATGGTTACTTTTTCAGATGTCACAGACCTTTTTTTGAAATCCTCTTAGTGACAATTAGGCAATCCGTCTCAGACTTCATTGCTTATTTAACACCATAAAATGTATTTCTGTCTAGCACAAATAGCCTTCTAAGTTCCAGAAATGTTCTGTCTAGTCCGCTGTTATCTACCCATCTGTAGGTGTGCTAAAAGAGGTCATCGACGAAAAGATCTGCCCCACTTAAGAGAGCACGCACGCCATGTAGCCCTGAATGGTTACTTAATGGTATCACACCCACTCTGGGCTCCTACCCACAATTCCACCGCAAGAACAAATTAAGCAAAACCTTATTTTTTTTTAATGTGCTTCAGTTGTTCCTATGCTGTTCAGGTCTTCACCAAAGCAGATTTCTTTATGTTCTTAAATGAAGCATAGAATAGCTCTACAGATGTTGTTAATGCATGCTCTGAAATTGAGGCGCTGCTCACACATTTGTGTCACACACCGACACAAAAAAGCATTAGATAAATCTGATACTTGAGCAGGACAAGAGTGGGGAACCAAAGCAGCCCTGATAAAGATTCTCAAACCAGCCCCACCCGGTTCCTCTCATCATTCTTTCTCCACCCACCCATCCATTGTTTCTGCGACTCCTTCTCTCCTCTCTCTTCTCCCTCTTTGATCTTTCGCTTTCTCTCCATATCTCTCTCCCACCTCCCTCTCCTTCTCTCTCTCTCTCTCTGTCATGAAGCCTCCTTGGGCCTGCGGCAATTACTCTGGGAGCTAAGAAAGTGACAGAGGCACCTGCAGAAGCCCTGGAGTTTAAAACTAACCTTCAAGGGCTCCAGCCCATCAGGAATATGCCCAATGGAATAAAAAGCCTGTCCGACCCCTCACTTTAGTCTCCCTCAAAATTCAGTTTTACCCGTCTCAATTGTAACTTTACAGTGACAAAGGAAAAAAAAAAAAAATTGGAAGTTATGTAAATGTCCTAATAATGGAGAGTATATTAACAAAATGTACATTACGTGTGATTGCCCCGGAAGTTCAGGATGGGATGTACTCACCAAATAAGTGAGGTATAACGATATTAAACAAATAACTCCTCGGTCATTGCTGTCTGATAAAAAGTGTCACAATATTCCTGTTAGACGATTCCAGGAATGCAAAAGCCCCTCCTCCTAGATTACTGATCACTATATGACAGCTGGGCTTCTTGATTTCATTTGTGGGCTTTCACAAATCATTGATTTCAATACAATGGGCCAGATTTCCAAGGCCCTAGCGCCACCGGAGCGTATCTTTTGGTGACACTCCAGTGATGCTGTACCGTGCACAACATTTACAAAGCAGCGCTAAGCCACTTTATATGGCTTAGCGCCACCTTGTAAATATGGGCCCATTCAATGCAGTTTTATGAGTCAGAAGGGCATACACTGGGTTGCTTTTGATGCTGCTCCAGATTTTCCAGAAGGTGCAAATCTGTGGCAGCCCCAAAAACTCATGCCACCCCAGGGGTGACGTCAGCATAGCACAACAAGGACAAATGCTTTTAGTTCTCCTCATCTTTGCTTTTTCCATATGTGCTGCATTCTGCAGCACACATTGAAAGATTGAAAGGCCACAAATGATTGTTTATGTGCAGGAAGGTGTTCCTTCCTGCACATAAGCAATCATTCCAAAATGACGATTTAGGCCCGTATTTATACTTTTTTTAGCGCCGCATTTGCGCCGCTTTTTGACGCAAAACGGCGCAAACCTACAAAATACAATGGTATTTTGCAAGTTTGCGCCATTTTTGCGTCAAAAAACGACGCAAATGCGGCGCAAAAAAAGTATAAATACGGGCCTTAGTGTTTCTATGTGTGCTGTGTTATGCAGCACACTTAGAAGTGCCAAATCGCCATTGTAGATTATTTATGTGCAGGAAGAGACACGTTCCTGCACATAAACAATAAATCCTCTCAACTCAGACAACCTTGCAATATGGTGCAAGGCTACCTGAGTTAGCGCTGGCAGCTAAATTTAGCACGGGCTCAGGGGAAAACTCAGGGGTGCACTGTGTTTTAGTAAATACAGCACATCCCTGCATTTCTAATGTGATGCAGTGCAGCACTGAAAATTTGGGGTGAGCACCATGCTGCACCACTTTTTAGTAAATCTGGCCCTATGAGTCAAATTAATTTCCTTTAATTGGACCTATTCTACTGCTTCCAGAATGCATTTGGTTTACCAACTGAAACAAGGTGTGCCAATGATTTAGAGTGATCTGTAAAGCCTAGCTTCACCAAACTATTATTAAGGTCAGAAATGCCCACAATATACATGCATGCTATGTTCATCTGCGACCCTATTTTGACATACACTTTAAGAGAGATTTTGACACCATGGTTCCCTTTTGACTGAAGCCATATATTGCTTATTGACCACGACTTCAAGATATTTTGTTGCTCTGTATGCAATTTTTGGATTTCTGAATTTGTTGGGGTTGTGTAAATGTTTTTTTGCATTTTTATTATTTTCACTTTGTACCTCATTGTCTTTCTAAAGCTGAGAATATTTTACTTCAGTTGTCATTTTGGGAAGATGCCCCTGCCTAAAAACTGCATCCCTCAAAGAGCGTGTAAAATAGAAGTGGAGCTCTTACTAACAGAATGGGTTCTTTCTTAGAATATATAATTTTCCCATGTTCAATTGCAAGTACTTTTGATCTAGTTTGGAAACATGTTGAATACAAATGGCAGAGCGGTAGTCTCTCTGCTGGATGTTTGGGGCATAGGAGCAAAAGTGTTCTAAATCCCAGTAACCCACCTGAAAAGACTATGAAATATGGATCGAATTGCTTTATTTCATTGAGGGGGCTTTGAGACAAGTACTTTGCAATATTACACACTGTTTAAAATGGTATTTCTAATTATTTACAGTGAGCCCTATTTCACTTGAAAGTGTATAGTCAGTAAGAGTCACATTTACTAATTTTTCATACAAAGCAGTGCCACAAACTAATTGCTGCACTGCATTATGTGAAAGGGAAAAGCATAACAGTGCTATGTTTACTAAGATATGGTGCAGTAGCTCTCTTACTGCACTGGCTTACTTTAGGATACCTTGCACAATGCACATTGTACCATTGTGCAGGGGTTTGGTTGATGTCTAGTGTTGGACCTGGCCCTTGTGGCAGGTTCGTCCCCTGACTTTTTGCCTAATTCCTCCTATTTTTCTGTCCTCTCGCTGTTGGCTCTAAGACTCTGAGCACTTTATCCCTGCTGACCAGTGCTAAAGTGCAGGTGCTGCCCCATCTCAAGTTGGTATGATTGGCCTATACCTAATTGGAATATTTAATTTACCTGTAAGTCCCTTGTACAGTAGTATCCCTATACCCAGGGCCTGTAAATTAAATGCTACTAGTGGGCTTGCAGCGCTGCTTGCGCCACCCACTGAAGTAGCCTTTCAAACCTGTCTCAGGCCTGTTAGTGCAGGGCCTGTGTGCGCAGTTTCTGCCACAGGGACCTGGCATCTAAATATACTTTCAAAGCCCATAACTCCCCTTTTACTACATTTAAGTCACTCCTAAGGTAGGCCCTAGCTAGCCCTATGGGCAGGGTGCTATGTATGTAGAAGGCAGAACATGTGCTAGGTTGCGAGCCCTGTCCTGGTAGTAACAAACAGCCTAACTTGGTGTCTCACTGATGTGAGTGCTGCCTTCTCATAGGATTGCATTAGAAATGCCCTGCCTTATGTGTAAGGGGTATTGTCAGATTTATGAGGGTTAGCGTATGCATGGTTGGTATGGTTGTAATGGCAATAAGAAATGCTGCTCACTGGTGTAGGTGTATATTTTTATTACTATTACAGAAATACCATTTCTAGAAAGTGAGCATTTCTCTGTGCTTATGACTCTTGTGTTTTGTAGCTTGACTCCAATCCACGTCTGGTCAGAGTGACAGTTCGGGCTTTGTGCATACTTTTCAGACAGCCTGTACAAGGGAGAGTGTAGGTGTCACAGAGGTGCATCTGCATACTGAATAGTCTTCCTGGGCTGACAGAAGGGAGGGGCAGGGCACTCCTACATTTGTAAAGGCCGTGCCCTGGCCTCACACAATATGGTCGTTTACCCCCAACTGATGTTTGGAGCCTGTGCTGGAGGAGAGAGGGGGCACTCCCAGATCCAGTTGTAACTGGTTGAAACCTCCTCTCCCCTTCCATTGTAAAACACTGTAAAGACTGAATATAAGTACAGGGGAGTTTTCCCCACAATTTGGAGTCTCTTTGAGACATCTTGGAACTGGACACATAAATGCTGGAAGGACTCACCAGGGACCGCCATGGACTGCTGCTGCTGTGCTGACCTGTGACCTGCTTGGTCACTGTAGGGACTTGTCACTTGCTTGCATCCTCTTTGTGCTGGTCTGTTGCTGGGCCCCTCCACCTGTGGGCCTTTTTCCCTGAACTCTGCTCCCCAGGGGCATCGTGCTATGGCCCCTGACCCCTGCAGCCCTGTGAAGCATGAGGAGTGCATCTCATCTTGACAAAGCTAACGCTTTGGAAAGTGCTTCATCTGTTCCCTAAAGCGCTTTGAGAGTGCTCCTTGTTGCCCAGAGACCTCGACCGAGGCTCCTCAAAAAGAGTAAAGAGCTTTGTGAAGCATTTGAAGTGCCATGAAAAAATCACCGCCGCAGCCCAGGCAGGCTGTATATCATAAGCGCAAGGACGCACTGCTCTTTGTGCACCTTGAGCACGAGAAAACCGAATATTGAGGAACTTGGAGCAAGCGTGCTCCTAGCAGTGCACCCGGGGTGAGGTTTGCTCCGAGGAGCGCCCCCGGGGCACCAGAAGGCCCTTACGTGGGCCCAACACCACCACGAGCCAGGAGGATAAATGAGGACACTCGTGCATCAGACCAGGTGCGGGAGAGTGCCTACAGACGGCACCAGGAGGAAGGAAGACCTCATCAGAGGTCTCCCTTTGGATCCCAGGGCCGGCCTGGAAGCAGGGCATGGGGGGCGAGGGAGAATCCCTCTCCCCTATACCCCGCACTAGTAGCGTGATCGCTCCGGTGATGCGAAGGAGTTGGTGAGGGCCACAGGTGGGGCAGAAGCCTCATCGGAGGCCCCGCGCCGCAGGTCCCATTTTTGTGGCCCCTTGTGGGCCGGTGTCATTAGGTTGCCCCCCTCTCATTGGAGATCCAGTGAAGGCCCAGGGGGGCCCCTCAGAGATCGCAGGCCCCAGGAGAGGCCCATCAGTAAAGCGGAAGGGATGTGTGGAGCCCCCTTCTTTCTGAATCAATTGCTGACCTTGGCCCACCTTGCGAGGGGCAGTGGAGGCCCAGGGGGGCCCCCAATGATCGCAGGCCCCAGGAGGGGCCTGTCATTAATACAAAGGGGGTGTGTGCCACCCCGCTCTACCACAGAACTCTCAGGAGGCACGCATTTAGTGCAGAGGAGCGCCGGGCCCATTTTTCGTTCTTTAGGCACTGGAGTTGCCTTCATCTCAAACAGGTACTCCTACAGGATTTACATATGGCATAAGTTCTTGTTAGAGACTTTATTGACTTATATGTTGCCTACATGTTTTAGGATGTTTTGATATATATATGCAAATGTTCCTTTTATGGGCATAACATGCTAATATGTTTTCCTGACTTGCCATACGTTTTATAATGTTCCTAATATGGGCGTTTATGATATTCTTATGACAAGTGCTTTAGTGTAATAACGTTTTTACTGACTACTGCTTATGTTGCAGAATACTGAGTAACCTGTGTGTTATATGTGACTACTGCTAGTTTTGCAGAGTAACTAAAGTGTAACATTCTGACAACTGCTAAGGTAGCAGGATACTACTGATATGTGATGTTTGGTCTAATAATTGCATTGTGTACAATACAGTATATTTTCATACAACTTGTTGTTGTGTTTCCTTTGTGGTGGGAATAGTGTGTCACGTGTGTTGTGTGTGTTCTCCAAACGCTTTACACATTGCCTCCGGGATAGGCCTGACTGTTCGTGCCAAGCTATCAAAGGGGTGAGCAGGGGTTATCTTGGACGTGTAACTTCCTTGCCCTGACTAGAGTGGGTGGGTTCTGCCTGGCTTAGGTGCATACCCAGCCAACCCGAAACCCCATTTCTAACATCTAGCATGAATATTGTACAGGAAATTTTCTTTTGCTTTGCAGTGCAAAATAATATGCACATAATGTAAAAAATGACAAATTGAAAAATTGAGAATTATAATGAAATTAATTTGCCTTTCCTTGGCAGTACGATGAACATGGGTAGTACTCTCTTTATGTTTAGTAAACTGTTCAGTATGTTTTCTAATGGGGATGGGGCTTCTGTAAAAATTTGGGCTAAGTAAAAGACCCAACAGGTTGAAACACATCAGCTGATACAAGCAGACACAATGTTACTAACAATGGATACTAAATAAACTTTAGAGATAACTGCTTTTTGGAGTGCCGGCCTTCTGTGTTCGAAAATGGTGGTGAATAAAGTAAAACTTATCAGAGTTTGTATGTGTGCTGTAGGGTACAGCACCCATGAAAAGCTGGAAAGGTTTGTGGAAAAGAAAACCTTTCACCAACGTTTCTCCAGGAGGCATGTATGGTTTTTGCAAAGCTCTGTTTGCCTTTCGTGTGTATCAAAAAACATGGCTGGTTACATGAGATATACCCAAAGACGCATTTAGGAGTCCAGGGCTCCCAGCTATGACCTACGGCCTGCCCTTTGCAACCCCTGGCTTCAGAGATTTCGAATTCAGTATCAGGAACACAATGGCACTTCGTCCTTATAGACGTCAGTTGGGGCTCCCGCTCCCTTTGTTTTCTGTCAATTTCTTATTTCACAGTTAATGATAATACATTATTCAGTATTAGTGTAATAAAAGCGTGAATATGTATTTCCATGGCAGTGGAGGTAAGTAAAACTGCTTTTGAATGCATGTTGCGTTCGTGCTTTCAGGTGAGAGTGTGTTTCTGTGAGAGAGTGTATGCTTGTAAGTGTGAATATGTGAAAGTATGTGTCTGTGAGTGGAAGGGCAGGTCAAAGGGTGCGTGATGCCACTCCAGCTCCCCCTGGTATTTTGGTGAATTCACGTCCATCGATATACCACCCTTGGGACGCCACCTTTACACAAAGTAGCACGAAATACCACATAGGATAAATTAAGGGATACTTTCCAGCACCAACATGTTTTGCACTGGAAAGTAAAAAAAAAATCAATTCTACTCTTTGAGCCATTGTACGTCATGTTTTTAATACAAACCAGTGGAAAGTGTTAGTAGTTTTGCCCAATTTCTAGGAGTTCAGAGGGAATATAAAAGGGTAAAACTTCAAATCCTTAGATTTATAAACCCACTTCCCTCTCGGAAACGTTGGCCCTTGCCATGCTTCTGAAATGGCTATTTTCCCATGAGGAACTTACTGTTCCACAGGAGAGGTTTCAAAAAAAATCTAAGGATAGTGAAAGAGGCTTTTTGTTTAAACACCCATAGAATGAAATATGTTCACTTGAGAAACGTAATCATTTTTCCTGGACTTCTTGCCACCTGTAGTACATTCCATGACATCGATCATGCAAAGTTACTACCGGTCATGTGCCACGTCAATATCTTTATTACTAATTTGGGCTCCAGTGTGAGAGAAATCTCCTTTAATGTCCCAATGCTGGAGGTTGTTGCCATTCCTTAATTATTGTAAGCAGACTATGCTGTCCGCTTTATTCATAAAGAACCCAGCCTAGCCTTTCTCCTAGCCGAACTTTGAAAGATTGTGTAATAAAGCTTATAATAAATGTTCTTAAGTGCCATACATTAGTACTAGGACAAAAATAATAATTGAAACATTAGATCACGTTTTTACCCTACTTTCTAGAATTCCTTGGGGTACTTTGGGTCTTTTATTCCCCGATAGCTTAACTATAGTTACTCGTCGTCTTTTGTTTTTTTTGTTGCCTGAGATCTGTTCTAGCATTTCACCCATGCCTTTCTCTTTTCCTGTTTCACTTTGTTCTTTATTGTTCTTTAAACCTTATATAAATTATGTTCATGAATATGGACTGTATTATCCTTGTGAGAGCTGAAGATGCGGAAGTTATAATCATAGACTCATAATAAACAATACTTGAATCAAGGCAACACACCAACCTACGTTGCTGTGTTGCCTTGCATCAAAAGGATAGAGAAACGTTTCACCATATCTACTAACATATGGAGTATTTTTTCTCTCCCTCTGTGCTGATGCACATTTCACTGCGCTGAGCCAAGGCACATCAGCTCGCTCCATGGTGCAAGGGATTATGCATTTTCTGAATCATACATTTTGTACTACTGTAGAAGGGGACCCTTCCATGACAAAAACTATTCTTTAAGATGTTTTCTACTTTGTATGTGTGCTGCACAATGTAGAACATATGCAAAGCTGAAAAAAATAAGGAGAAATGAAAACATGTCTACTCAATACGCCTTCCTTGAGCAGGTGTAATGTTTTGGTGTAAAACCCTGTCTATAATGGCTTACAGATAGGGATTTGCATCAAAACCCATGGCTGGTTGTGTAATAACACCAATAGTACCCTTATGGAATGCCCCTTTTTTCAATGTAGCGCTAAATAGTGCATAGTATAATTCTGAGTTACTTCAGGGAAGTGTTTATTATCACTATTTCTGGGGACACCACCACGGGCCCCATTTCTTTAATTTTGTTCATAACCTGTGAATGGAAATGTTGTGCCTCTCCCAAATGTGTTTTCTTTTATCATTCCCTTGTGGCATATTTGTTGACTGTTATTGCCTGCAAATCAGAAAGATGTCTTCCTTGGCGTTTGGATGTAGATGCTCCTACACTCCTCTTTAGTCTTCTTGTCTATATGTGCAAGAATCTGCTGCAGTGGAAGTACTCACAAGGTGGTGCTGCCAAAGAAATACCTGGTGATGAGAATGCTGCAGGGTATAAGCCCCATTCCATAGCTATGCATCTTAACTCACAACTCGCACTCCACATCACTGAACATTAACAATGGATAAGAACTAAACATGCTTTATGTTTTGTAAGTGAAAGTTGAGAGCAAAATAGTATCATGTGTTTATGTTGTATGTCGTTTTTAGTACAGCAAAAAGTGCATGTCACTGTTCTATAATGCACTTTGTGGTCCAGTAAACATCACATATGGGTGATTATGTGTACCTTGACTACAGGTTACATGCTCAGGGTGATCACTTTTAACTTTCATCCCTGAGTGATACTACAGACGTACACCTACGGTTAATCAGATATGGTTAAATTTAATTGTTGTGATCTTGTATCATTCAATGTGCTAGTAACGTTACAGACCATATGTTACCCACATCTTCACAGCTTAGCTTGGTGTAGATGTTACTTAGAGCATTATATCTGTGAATTAATTCCTTCATGGAGGTGCACATGAATGCAAGGGTAGTCAGGCAATAACAGATGTTGCTTCAACATAGAAGGACACTACTGGAAACTTAGTCCCATCAATTCTGCCACAGCCACAAAGGGTTATCAAAAACTGGAGATTGTCCTAAATTGAGCAGAACACAAATAATCTTTTGCACCCCACCTCAATAACATTTTTGTGGACTGAACCAGAAATGTATAGGGACCCATAATAGTTATCAAGATCAACAAAGTTTCTTTGGTCAAAGAAATACAGCAAATGATGCTCAGTTTGCAGATTGACATGACAAGTATAAATTGGAATTGTGAAATTCCAGGTAGCACACACAGGGGGTCTCTACGAGTTTGGTGGATGGAAAAGGCCGGCCGCCAAACTCCAGCGGTCAGGTTGCCACCAGTGGGGCTGTCTTCCAGCGAGCCTCATTTGGAGTTTTCCTTTGGGTCAATGAGAAACAGCCCACAACATAGACTCCAGCTCTTAATTGAGCCGGTGGCAATGTTGCAGTGCGTAGGGTGCAAAAGCACCCATCACGTTGTGTGCTGTCTGCAAAGCAGACAGTGAACACCACGACGAGGCTGGCCATGGGGGTCCCTGCACTGCCCATGCTTAGTGCATAGGTTGTGCAGGGGCCGCTATGCAGCCCCCTGCATCCCGTCTCCGCTAGCCTTTACATGGTGGTGCTACTGCCATGTAAATACTGGTGGAGAGGGGGTCATAAACCCTAGGGTAGTGATGCTTGCAGCGCTGCCCTGGAAGATTCAAACTGCCAGCACCCCCAGTCCCTCCTGTGGAGGGAAACTGCCGGTGCTGGTGGTCTGACCGTTGCGCAATTGCAACGGTCATAATGTGGCAGTCACACCACTGCCAAAGCAGTCGGACCATCACTTTGGCAGCGGTCAGACCACCATGCTGACCCTGGTGGTCTAAAGATCACTAGGTTCATAAGGAGGCCCACACTGTTTATGATATAACTCTCTCTGTGAAACTATTCCTCAATGAAGACTGGTAGTACGTGGTGTGTCCAACCATGCTACCATGTAAAGTGTGAATCTGCATAAAGTGTTCATTGACATTATGACTTACTTTACACTTGCATTCCCACTAACATTGCTAGAGGAGTCATAGTGTGTATATTGACAAATGAGCATGGCATCACTGGTCACACTGCAGTTCACAATGTTCGCTGACATAATAATGACATTACATATAAGTACAAATGAAGTGTTGAAGCCTATTGAAAGACAGATACTTATGACCTTGCTGATTTTCTTGTGGTAAAAGCTGGGTATGCAGATAAGGCCAGGCAGCTGCCGGCTCTCTCCCAGTAGTGAGGTGAACTGGGGTGCACACTGCTCACTTCACTTGGGTGGGCTCTTACTGTATGTTTAGTGTCAATATTTGTGACCTACAAAAGACATCCTCCCACAGTTCATGACTTCTGTGCCTTTTGGTAGTACACATTACGGTACATCTCTTGGACATATCTGGCTGGATGTTCATTTTTGCTTTATTGCTCAGTAGAAGAAATTAGGTTACTGGTTGAATGGGGGGGTAACACTTCACTCAAAGCAGCAACCACAATCCTTATCAGAGGGTGGCACAAGCAAACACCAAATTAACAAGTCTCAACCCTCTTGTAACTTGACACTGAGCAGCCTGGCTTAATTTAGAGGTAATCTGTAAAGATGTAATCAGCACTTAAAATAAGACTGAAAACACCACACAAGTAAAATTGCACACCAACTTGGAAAAATAGAGTGCATTTTAATAAATAAAACAAGACTAAAATTATAACAAAATGACCAGTAGAACCTGAGATATGCAATTTTAAAGATTGCAGTGAAAATAGCACCTGAAAGAACAAAGTATCAACTGTGGAAATCTGGTCATACCAGACCTGGAAAAAGTCACAAGTTGAGGCTGACTGTGATGGAGCTACAGGGTCCCAGTTAGCACACTGAATAAGAGTACCTTCATTCTAGGTTCTGGATCATTGTAAGGTCTTGCATTGAGGATGCATGTTGCAGCCAAAGCGATGCATCAGCTCCAAGGAGCAGCAAAGCTGTGATGCAAGTTCCTGCTTCATCATTGAGGACCCCATCATTGAGGGTTTTGCTAAGTGAATTTCAGCATCGACAATGCCTCAAGCAGTGGAGGCGATTCATTGGTTCCAAGGAGCTTCAAGGCTGCAATGTGAGAACCTGAGCTCTTGACAAGGCTGCAGTCAATGAGACATTTCTAATGCAAATGCCTGCTTTGGTGAAGATTCGCACAATGGCAGTTGCCAAGTGGGCTGCAAGGTTGATGCGGGGTCCTTGCACTGAGAGAATATTCTCAGCAGAAATGATGAGTTGGTTCTGCTTGGGGTTGCACCACGTAGAGCTGAGGCATTGGTTCTGCTAGATCCACAGATGGGCTGACATAGCACAGTCAGGCCCACTTCCAAGGGTCCAGGACTGGGGTGGCACCACTTGGCAGGGTAGGACTCACAGATGGCATAGTCCAGGTGCTTGGTGCAAGGTTGTCAGCGCCTCCTGTAACTTCGGCTCTAGTCAGCAGGTTAGCCAACCAGCAGTCGGAGTCACTCTGCCATTCTGAGTTCTACAGATGCAAGTCCAGTCCTTTCTGCCCAGGCAGTGGGATGCAAGTCAGCACAGCAGGGCAGCAGCCCAGCAGAGTGGCGGTCCCTTGAACAGCACAGAATTTCTTCCTTTTGCCAGAGTATCCAAAGGTTCAGAAGTGTACTAAAGAGTTGGTAATTGAAGTCCAATATTTATACCTCAGCCTTCCTTTGAAGGGGGAGAAGCTTCTAGAGGTTTCCCTTTAAAGTGCACATGCTTCCTGCCTTCCCTCCCCTGGCTCCAGACCAACTACAAGGGAGGTATACAGCCCTTTGAGTAGAGGCAGGACAGTGTCTATTCAAGTGTAAACAGGATTCTGCCAACCTCCGCCAAGTCCATCCTGCCAGTGAAGGCCCATCCAGGAACGCTTAGGCTCTCTATTGTATGTAGCTGTCCAGGAGGAATACACAAAGTCAAACTGTCAGCTACACCCAGTCATATGGCCAAAAAAAAGGCTGCAGGCACTAAATGGCTAAGGCAGGAAAAAAACAACTTTCTAAAAGTTGAATTTCAAAATTATAATTTAAAATTTACGTCACCTTGAGAGAGGGTTTTTTGTTACAATTCCAAAGGCACCAAAAATGAACTGGTGACCTGATCCCACTTGGAAATGATCACTTATTGAATGTAATAAAGTAACCCCAATGTTATCCTATGTGGGGTGGTAGGCCTTGCAGTAGTATTTAAACACAATTAGGAGTTTCTCAGTACCAAAACATGTAAAACATACATTCATGTCCCACTTTTTAAAGATACTGCACTGTGCCCTCTGTGCTTTTCAGGGCCTAACCTAGGGCTGATTTACATGTATTAAATAGGAAGTGTTGGGTCTTTTAAAAGGTTTATTTTGCCAGGCTGACATGACAGTTTAAAACTGCACACACAGGCTGCAATGCAGGTCTGAGACAAGTTTGACAGGGTTTTTTAAGTGTGTGGCACAATCAGGGCTGCAGGCCCACTGGTAGCATCTAGATCGCAAGCCTTAGGCAAAGGTAGTACAACTTTACTAAGGACTTACAAGTACATTTTATATGCGGATTGGTTATAAGCCAATTTTATCATGTTTCAGAGAGAAAGCACAAGTCCTTTAGTGCTGATTAGCAGTGGTAAGGTGTGCAGAGTACTAAGGCCAGCAAAAATTAAGCCAGCAAAACAGGAGGATTGAAGGCACAAATTAGGGGGAAAACACACCAAGGATGCCAGGTCTAACACCCAGCCACTCATCAACCTGTAAAACAGATGAGGGAATTTGGGAAGGACAACTTCTCCAACAATCTTCATCACCTTCATCTCAAAGTTGGAGGCCATGTCATTGTGCCTTTGGGCAGTCCTATTACTGAACAATACCACTACAGATATGGTAGCAAGTATAGCTCAGAAATGGTGTTTGGACATTTCTGCCTAGTTGGTTTTTGGTTATGCATTTATCACATAATGTGATGCTATGTAGATTTACACAGTATAACATTATGAACGTACACCAATGCTCATCTGAGATTAGGTAGGTCTCAGACAAGATGCGTGAAAACCATCAGTCATGCATAATTCATGAGATCCACAAATTATTGTGACAAGTATGACACTGGCTTACATTCAGAAATGTGTCATGTAGTGTTCAATCAATTACATAGCAAATAATGATGTATGTTTTTGTTTACAATTCTGGTAAGCAGAAAATGCGTACCTATGTGAAGACATTTTACAGTGTATGGAGAACTATGGCCAGAGAATGCTGAGGCTATTACATAGGAAAAGAGACGTACTGATAAATCCTTAAAGCACATTTTATACACTTGCATGCTAATAATGGGGAGAGGTTTCTAACTATTAAGTATTTATCTTAAAAGGAGAATATGATTTATTTAGTAGAATGCAAAATGAGATGATCACACACTGCATTTCAGATTAGGGCCAGCGTTTGGTTCTTGCATTTGTTTATGACATGCAATGTGTCTCTTTTTAGAGGTGTAACACAAACATGCTATTTCTGATGGATACAACTACCTGTGGATTCCTCACCTTATGAATTCTCCCATGCGCCAGCATCCAATGGAAAATCTTCTTCCCAGCTCTCCACGTTGACGAGGATGTCACAATTGCATGGCTCCACGCGACTCTATCTGACATCACTGTGCAAATAAGAGGTCTCTCCGGCGTGCTGACGTCAGTTCCTTTTTTTCCGTGCCTTCGACGCTAACGGTTTTCTCCTAGCTCTTGCTACTGTTGGAGGTGTTCCATCTTGTTACTAGTTTCAATCCGGTTTCTAGTTACAATGTCTCCTCCTAGGAAGTCGGGATTTAAGCCATGTCGAGAGTGCAGGGTCGCATGTCGGTTACTGACCCTCATGATGATTGCCTTTGGTGTCTGAGCTCTGAGCATGACGTCGAGGAGTGTGTTTTCTGCCAGAGCATGAATCCTAAGGCTCTGAAAGAGAGAGAGGCCAAACTCTTTTTGGCCAAGGTGAAGAAGGGGCATATGAGTCATCACAGATCCTCTTCCCATACTTCGTCGAAGAGACACAAGAAACAACATCGTCATGACTCTCTGCGTTGTTCGGCTCGGAGCTGGTCAAGATCAAGGTCTCCATCTCGACTGCGCCGTGTGATGTGGGTGGTGAGTCAGATGGTGACTCCACAACCACTGAACCCTCAGGCTTCTCCGGCACCATCAGTCTTCGAGGTAGTGGCACCTCCAGAGAGTCCTCAATTTTCCCCAGCTGCTCATGATTCTGATGTTCAGCAAGCACAGGTGCAACATGGAGACCAGCGATATCCTGCCTTCCCGGCTCCGGGAGCGGATCCTGCGGCATTTTTAAATGCCATGTTCTCGATGTTTAATGCTATGGCCCTGCTGGTGCACCGGCTGGTCCCACGGGTCCGTTAGCATTTTCGTTGGGCTCCCCGGCTCCTTACAAGGCAGCGCCGTTTATGCCCTTCTATCTGGCTGTGGGTGCTGGTTCAGCGCCGATGACGTCGCCTCGATGTCCTGTGATTCCGATGACTTTGCCTTCCAGACCTATGGCGCCGATCTCATCGTCCCATCAGTCGACGCCGATGGTGGAGTCTCAAGTGTCCTCGGCTCCATTGGGATCCATTCTGGCACCGGATCCGAATGATGGATTCAACCAAAGCCAACCTTCCTCTCCTGTTCTGCATCTTCAAGTTTTAAAGCCAGTTTCATAGACGTCGGCCAATTCTATGTCAATGCCGAGGTTAGAGGTCAGACTGAGGTTGCATAGAAAGGCCTTGAGACTTTTAGAAGAGGAAGAGTACCATCGGCAGTTGTTTGAAGAGGGGGAGATTGTGGCGCCCCTGGGAGAATATCAAGGGCTAGATTCGGCCTGTGGGCTTGACACTTCCCTGGAATGGGACCTTTCTTCACCGGGGGAGTTCACGGAGGAGGCGGCCACCTTCCACATGGTGATTAGGAAGGCAGCAAACTTTTTAGAACTTCCTATGCCTGCTGCAGAGGTTAAGACAAACATTTTGACAGAGGTCCTACACCCTTCTTCAACTTCTGTGGATCCTTTGCTTCTGTTCAACGATGCTCTTAGAGCTTTGGAGGAAGCCTGTGTTGTCACCTGCTGTTAATAGGTCTGTGGCAAGAAGGTACAGAGTGGCGCCTGGAGATCTGGGGTTCTTAACTAAACATCCTACCCCGGAGAGTTTGGTTGTTCAGGACTCTTGCTCCACACAGTCTGCTCCAGGCTCCTTTCCTGTGAATCCATCGGACAGGGAATCCAAAAGGATGGAGCAATTGGCGAAGAAGACTTTCTCTTCTTGCAGCCTGGCTCTCAAGGCTGCGAATGCTACCTGTCTTCTTGGTAGATACGTCCATGCCCTGATGGACTCGGCTAGGGCTATGGATCCTGACCTGCCGCAGGATGTACAGGGTCAATTTGGTGAACTTTTATCTGATGCTCAGGCTGCAGCAAAACAGATAATCCAGTCTGGTCTGGAATCCATGGACTCGGTGCCCAGGGCAATGGGTACCTCTATTGCTACCAGGAGGCACGATTGGCTGAGGTCCTCTGGATTTTCTTCTGATGTGCAGACTACTTTATTGGATTTGCCCTTTGATGGAGAGAAACTGTTTGGTGATAAAGCGGACTCTGCCCTAGAGCGCTTTAAAGATAGTCAGGCCACTGCAAAGTCTTTGGGTCTGCAAGCCTCCTCTGCTACCCCTTTCAGGTCCTTTCAGAGGTTCAGGGGGTTTGGGCTTGGAGCCGTCTACCATTGGAGACCCCAGTCCACTGTCCAACAGCCTGCTAGCCTCACGTATAGATCCTTTAGAGGGCCGGGGAGGGTTCGGACAAGAGGGGCCACCCAGCAGTACCCTGCATCACCCTTTTCCTCTGGAGGACAACAACAAGGGAAGCAGCACTAGTTTTCTCCCCATTTTCGACCACACTTCTCCTGTAGGGGGAAGATTACGTATTTTTCTCCACGAGTGGGAGTTAATTACATCAGACTCATTGTGAGACAAGGATATGCTCTCCCTTTTCAGGAGTTACCCCCTACCATCTCTCCCCATCGCTTGTTTTGTTCAGAAGACCATCTCCTGTTGTTCCAGCAGGAGGTTCAGATCCTGTTGTCAAAAGGTGCGGTGGAGTTGGTTGCATAGCGGGAAAGGGGTCAGGGTTGTTATTCAAGATACTTCCTGATCCCTAAGAAGGACGGTCATTTGAGACCAATCCTAGACCTGAGGATTTAGAATTGGTTCCTCAAACAGGAAAAATTCAAGATGCTGACTCTGGCACAGGTACTTCTGGTTTTGAACAAAGAAAATTGGGTGGTATCTGTCGACTTGCAGGATGCTTACTTTCATATCCCTATACTCAAGTCGCACAGGAAGTATCTCCGGTTTGTGGTGGGGTCGATATTCTACCAGTTTGCGGTCCTTCCGTTTGGTCTTACTTCAGCACTTCGAGTCTTCACGAAGGTGATGGCAATGGTAGCAGCAAGTCTCAGAAGGAAGGGGATATCGGTATGCCCTTACCTGGATGATTGGTTGATCAAAGCCAAGTCTCCAGAGCTTGTGTTGTGTCACTTGCAGATGACAACTCAGTTGTTGTTCAGTCTGGGTTTTACGATAAATGTACCCAAGTCTCACCTGGAGCCCTGTTCAAAGGGGCAGTACTGGATAGTACATTGAATCGGGCTTATCCTCCGCCTCAGCGGGTTCAGGACATTCAGGAGTTGATTCCAATGTTTCAAAATGGAGCAGTTGTTCCAGTCCTCAAGGTCTTACGCCTGCTCAGTCTGTTTGCTTCTTGCATTCTGTTGGTCACTCATGCACGTTGGCACATGAGGGCTCTCCAATGGTGCCTCCACAGGCAGTGGTTTCAACACAAAGAGGATCACAAGGAGTCGATAACGATCTCCAGAGACACTGCAGCGGATCTACGATGGTGGGCTGTGGACGGCAAACTTTCTCAAGGAAGGCCGCTTTCACTGCCGCCTCTGGTGGCCACGGTCATGACGGATGCTTCCACTCTAGGGTGGGGAGCTCATATGGGGGACCTGGAGATCAAAGGTCGTTGGTCTCCAGTGGAACAGACTTTTCATATAAATCTGTTAGAATTGCTGGCAATACGTTTGGCTCTCAAGGCCTTCCTCCCTTCCCTTCGTGGTCAGTCAGTTCAGGTCCTGATGGACAACACTACTGCGATGTGGTATATAAACAAGCAGGGAGGAGTAGGGTTTAATCTTCTCTGCAGAGAAGCTCTGCGTCTCTGGTCCTGGCTTCAGGACCATCGGATTTGCTTGATAGCGAATCATCTTGCTGGAGTGCTCAAAGTACGTGGGGGCACTCTCAGTCGACATTTTCCAGCCAATCACGAGTGGCATCCCGTCCAGATCTGGTCCTGCACATCTTTCAGATGTGGGGTGCTCCAGGGATAGATATGTTTGCCACTCGGGAGAATATGCACTGCCCCTCACTCTGCAGCCTCTAGTATCCGGTGCAAGGAGCTTTGGGGGATGTGTTTCAGATATCCTGGTGCAACCAGTTGCTTTACGCATTCCCCCCCCCCCATAGCCTTGATCCCTCAGGTTCTGAGGAAGATTGGCCAAGATCGGGCTCATGTCATTTTATTAGCCCCGAATTGGCCAAGAAGGGTGTGGAACACGGACCTTCTCCAACTCTCGCTGTGCCCTCCGCTCCTTCTCCCTCTCAGGGCAGATCTCCTCTCGCAATCGCAGGGGCAGGTTTTACACCCCCACCTCCAGAGCCTGCACCTTCATGCCTGGAGATTGAACGGGGCAACCTGAATTCTTTTTCTCTCCCGCCAGATGTAGTGGATGTTATTTTATCGGCCAGGCGACACTCCACTAAGACAGTTTATGCTGGCAGGTGGGCTAAATTCGTGGCTTGGTGTGGAGAAAAGCAAACTGATCCTTTGAGGGCCCACCTCTCCGATATTTTATAATTTGCTTTAGATTTAGCAAAGAAGGGTTGTGCATTGGCTACAGTCAAGGGTTATTTGGCTGCTCTGTCAGCTTTTCTTTGCCTCCCTGATCAGCCCTCCTTGTTTAAATCACCTTTTGTGATTAGGTTCTTGAAAGGTTTAGTTAATAGGTTTCCTCCCACTCCTTTTCATATGCCTTAGTGGGACCTAAATCTTGTTTTAACCTTTTTAATGTGGTCACCTTTCGAGCCCATGCACTCTTGCCCGCTAAGGTTTCTGGTGCTTAAAACAGTTTTTCTCATTGCTATGACCTCGGTTAGGTGGGTTGGTGAGCTTCAAGTTCTTTCTGTTAAACCCCCCTTTACCTTGTTCTTCCTGGATAAAGTGGTGTTGAAAACCAGGGTGGCTTTCCTACCAAAAGTTGTCACTCCTTTTTATATAAGGCAAACCATTACCCTTCCATCTTCCTACCCTCCTTCACACCCCTCAAAGGAGGAAGAGAGGCTTTGCTGTTTGGACCCTAAAAGGGCTCTTAGTTTTTATATTGAAAGGACGAAAGACTTACGCCTGGAGGACCAGCTGTTTGTGGGATATATTGGATAGAGGAAGGGCAGAGCAGTCCATAAAAGAACAATCTCCAGGTGGGTCATTCTTTGAGATTTGCTACTCATTGGCAAAGAAAGTTCCCCCTGATGGTATCAGAGCCCATTCCACCAGGGCTAAGTCCACTACTTCAGCCCTGTCAAGAGGCGTTCCAGTGGTGGATATTTGCAAGGCAGCAACTTGGGCGTCCCTCCACACCTTCGCAAATCATTACTGCTTGACCTCGGAGGTTAGGAGGGATGGTCATTTTGCACGATCTGTATTGCAGGACTTCTTGGTTTAACCAGTCAGGCTCCCACCTCCGAGTGCGGTACTGCTTTGGGACTCTATTCATAAGTTGAGGAAATCACAGGTAGTTGTATCCATCAGAAGAACAAGTTACTTACCTTTGGTAACGCTTTTATTCTGGTGGATACAATAGGTACCTGTGGATTCCTCACAGTCCCACCCGCCTCCCCATTGCCTGTCTGGTTACATTAAGATATGTGGTTTTATAGGTGTACATACATTTTGATGTCTTTTTCTGTGTGTATATATAAATGATGGTTTTGATTATATTGCATCATGGTGGTTTTATCCATATATGTATTTATTGGAGCTATTGTGAGGTTGGTTTTCACCTGTTCGCCTCAAAGGCACGTAAAGAATGGGTGAAACTGTCGTCTGCATGCTGGTGGGGACCTCTTATTGGCATGGTGACATCAGACGGAGTCGCGTGGAGCTGTGCAAATGTGACGTCCTCGTCGACGTGGAGAGCTGGGAAGAAGATTATCCGTCGGATGCTGGCGTATGGGAGAATTCATAAGGTGAGGAATCCACAGGTATGTATTGTATGCACCAGAAAAAGTGTTTCCGAAGGTAAGTAACTTGTTTGTTTAACAAAGTTGCACACAACTGAAAAAAATTTGTTCCCAACATGATTAGAGCACAGTAAACAAAAGAGGAGTTGAGAATGTTGTAACTGCCAAGAGTTCAGAGATATGAAGTGTACTAAATGCCAACTGCTCTGGGATTCCTGGAGATGGAAAGACCGACCATCAGATCATGCTAGAGTTAATATACTTTTTCTGTACATATCGCTGACATCTTTCTGTTCTTTTATCATTAGGAACCATTTCTTTTGTCATAGCATAATGGCTTAAAGGCTGAAAGAGTGCTCCAGGTGCTCAAAAGTGAAAAGCCAATGACAGAAAGAATTCAGGATGGAGAAAGGAGTGATTATGCTATTTACAGATGGTAATTGACTTGCACCCTGTGTTATGGCAGCAATCAGCGTCATTTTCTGCGTCAGCAATTTGTTCCAATTAGCTGGTTTCTAGTGTCCTGTCTTTTTGAGCTCCAGCTGTTCCTAAAAGGTAGATCCTCAGCAGCATGTTTCCCAGTTTTTATTTTACGTGTAACCCTGAAGAAACCTGCAGCCACCTGCATGGTTTCTAAGACGTGACTTCCCAGAAGTGTAAGGATGGTTACCAAAGAGAACTGTTCTCAGGATTCCTCAAAGACAATCTTCCTGCTCTTGGAGAGCTACGCACAGTGAAAGAAAATATGAGCAATGATTAGTTGCCTTTCCAGTACCATAAAATACAGCCTGAGTTGTCTGGCTTTACTTATGACTTCGCTTGTGAGAGCCCAACAGAAACAATCTTGCCAAAGCAAGGTTTTTGCAAACGTTCCTCCTTTATACAGTTGTGAGGTATGCTTGCTGCTGAAGCTGAATCTCAGAAACCTCAATCTGCGTCTGACTAATTCCAGACTTTTTTCCCAGTCTTGATAGTTGAATAAACAATTGCCTTCAAGGATTAAGCGATGGCCTAATGCTTTTTGTCAAATCACCTAATCGACACACTGCTTCCAAACCTTCCACACTTGTCAGACCTCCAACAGTGTGATTCTGAGGTGACAGTAGCTGTCCTGATGAAGTCATTATTTATGGCCTCGGGTGATGAGAAATTGTGCAGCCCAGCTCAGGCCAGGACCATCTTGCTTACATGTTTTGGGGAGTACAGAACCACACGAAATGTAATCCAGCAACCGGAAGTGCGATTTCAACAAACCAAATGTCCATTTCAAGATATCTCATGTTTGTGCATGTGGTGTGGTTGTACCTCAGTTTGAAGCAAACTGATGGGTTAGTAGAAAGCTGTTAGGAGGTGCATAGTAAATGACATGAAGGAGCTTATTTGCAAGCCCTGTGGCACAGGGCAGCACAGCAAGTTACCTTGCTACACTACCCTGCGCCACAGGGAAAAAGCAGAAAGGTGCCATATCTGCAATATAGAGCACATTTCTGTCCTCTCCCCTGCACTGGCGCACAATGGGCTGCCTAGCACCAATTCAGCCACCCTTCCACCAGGGTGCAAGGATGCCTGTGTTGCAGACAGTATTGTTTTTGTGCAGGAAAGGACACCTTCCTACACAAAAACAATCCATGGAGGCGTTTTTTTCTTTCGATATGTGCTGCACACAGAGAAAGAGGAAAACGCAAGGAGAAATAAAGATTGTTCTCCTCATTGCACCTTTCCTGGAGAGGCACAAGATTTTGATGCATTTGTAGGTTTACAGATTCTTGTAAATCTGGGAATGCGTCAAAACCCATGGATGTTGTGTGGGAAACCCAACTGAAATGCCCATGGAATGCCTCCCTGATGGCAGTGTAAGGCAACACAGAGACTTGTGCTGCGTTGCCTTGCACCATAAATACAAGGCCATGAGAAGCCATGCAAAGCGGCTTTGCGTGGCCTTGTACATATGGCCTCAACTGTGCGCTGCTGGTTAATAGCAAAAGTGACGTGTCAGCGGTGCACATGGCTTTGTAAATAAGCCCTGAAGTTTGGGAAGTTTTGGTGTGAAGCTATTGAATAGCCATATTTTTTAGAGGAGCTATGGGTTACAATAGAATGAGAACCTAAGCACTATTAGTGGATTTTCATGTCATGGATTGGAGTTGGATAACAAGTAATGGTACATGCTAGTCAAAAGGCCGAACCTTCATCTGGGCAAGCCTGCAAGCTGTACCTGAGAAGGGTTCCACAATGGTGGATGTCAGTCAAGCAGTCCTTCTATGGCCTCATATTGTGTGCCTCCATCTTTTCCTGGCAGGATAGACATTTTTCTCAGTCAACATTACATTTTTCTAAATTGTAGGGAAAAAAACTGAAATTTTATACATAGGGGCAAATATCTCTAAAATGACCATCTATGTGGAGGCCTCCGACAACTCAATTACAATTCCTCAGCAGAATAATTAGCTTCAGCTTGTTCCTGCAGTCTCTATATAGCAGCACCACATTCCTTTGTTTACTGGACCTTCTGCTCTCTTCATACACAAGGGCACATGTTCATTGAATCAGGATGTAGAACAGTAATGTTATAAATACACAGTTTTTTCCAGGTCCAGCCCAGTGAGTTTAGTGTACCCAATTCTCCTGAAGCCAGAAGGTATCATCAATGCTCAGCAGGCTCTTGTCACGGGGTGTGATATTTAGCGACACCAATAGTTTGTTTACCCTGTGTCTAGGGACTACAGATTAATGTTTCCAGTTATTTTCTGACTGCTGTAGGCACAGAAAATGCCTTTCACTCAAGCCATCTATCTAGTTACCTGTACAAAAGTCTGCAGTGCCTGCCATTTGGCAATGCCCAGTGATTCTATTCTAGATCAGGGCTAGGCATTTACTAGGACTTGATAGTTTTCCAGACCAAATAGAGCATGGAAAGTAACTAGGAAGTTCCTGTAACAGAGGGTGACATTCAACCACTTCGTGCAACTAACCCCCTTTTCGATAAAATCAACATACCATAACCAAGCCCAGTGTGGCCATCTTCTGTTATGCCTAAAGATTCTGCCTTTCACGGAGAGGAATTAAAATGCATTCAGGAAATTACATTTTTACTGTTCTGAAACCATTTTCCGTATATAATATGAAAAGTAGCAAATCTTTCGAAACAATATCGAATAAATTCGGACACCATTAACGTCCACACACAAGAATTTGTATGTCTGCAGCAGGCATGCTACCTTAATTTGGCAATTTTCCTTTCTCTGTAGTAACCTCTGACCTCCTGTAATACTGTCATTGGATTATTTTTTGTCACCGAGGAACATGCTTAAGCATGGACCGGAACAGATAAGTGATATGACAAAAACCAGCCCTGGCAAAGCACGGAATTACTGACCATTTTAATAACTCCAGCTGACCTCTGGATGAAATGTCACCTCTGGTAATTACCATTTCTATCCACTTTTATGGTTTCTGGAATATAATTTGTCACACTTTTTTATCGGACTAGTGCAAGCTTTCAGCCTTTAAAAACACGAGTTATCACTCAGCAGTGCTAACGATTATACATCACTGAACATACCTGCTGAAAGCAAAGTGTGAATGGTCTACGTGAGATGGGAGTCGGTGTCGGTCGGTGTCTCATGTTTTAGTCTTTAGAGTTATAACAACCGCACCCACGCTCGGTGACTGGAAATGAGGACGTGATTTTCACATTTTTTTGCGAGATCTGTTAGATAAGATGTGGATGTGTCGAAGCACACTTTTCCTTTGCTGGAAACAGAGAACGCGAGAACTAGCTGTTCTAGTGGAACAGGTCGAAGTGTTTCCAGTGGCATATTGGTAACAATGACCACATTGAATTGATCTGTTTCACTGCACTCTCTGCCGCCTGCCTCGAAGACGTGTTGCAGTGCACCTTTTCAAAAAAGAAAACACAAGAATACGGGGATGATTTTTTTTTTTATTATTATTTATTATTTTTTATCACTTATACGAAGACTGTTCCATTCATTGGAATCAATCGATTTCCGAAAATGCACTTTGAAAAATTTGACAAAAGAATGACGGTGACGTTGTAGATGGCTCATTGAGAACAAAAGTGTTCTGACACACTAAAGGGCTCATTTACAGGATCCTTGGCCACTGTAGTTTCAATTTTTTTATGCTACAGCAGCACTGAAGAGTCCCCCACCCCGCGCCATATTTACAAACTGGGGCAATTGTCCCAGTTTGTAAACCCTTGTACCACATTATAGCTGCATCAGATATAATGTAAGCAAGAAAGGCGGTCTCCAGCTAGGAGGCCCACAGGAATGATGCAGTGAAATCTACCCGTGCCTGGCCCCCCTCCCTGAGGCTCTACTGGGCCCTGGGGAGTCCATCACCCAGGACCAAAATAATAATCGGAGGGTAGGGAGGCCGCACGCACATGCCTGCTGTCCCTGTGCCAATATCAGCCTCGGGGACCCTAGGCCTTGCTGGCTCAGGGTGGGTTTTTTTTCAGGCCCCTACTCATTATTTTTAGAAAAAGGCCCCATGGGTTTGGGTCCCTGGGGTCACTAATGGCTTTGAGGCAGTGGAATACTGCCTCCTCCCATTATTAAAAAAAATACTGTCCATGGGGATAGGTTGCCCTGGACCTGGAAAATCATGGAGTTGGGGGCCACACCCATTTTTAAAAATAACGTATGGGTGGCCCAGGTGGGCACTGGGGCACTCACAGTAAATATTTTTATTTAAAAAATGAATAATAAATGAGCAGTAAAACAGTGAATCTCCTGGGTCATTGAAACCAGGACCCCAGTAGAACTCATGTTTTTTAAAATCACTCCCACCTGGAGCTCTATGCTCTTCAGCTGGAGTGCAATGCCCTCTTTTGGTTGTTTTTATGATTCCATATTCTGGGCCATAAAATGAAGAAAGCAAGACTCCTGGACGTGATTGTTTTATTTTTAATTATTTTTTAATGTCTCTGAGTCGTTCTGTTAACTTTTTTCGCCCAAAAGTTTAATAATAAAAACTTTGTTAAAAGAAAAAGTCACAGACATGCTTATTAATAAAACATTTGAATAGTAATCGATATTAACAAACATATTGTGAACATTATTGAAATATAAATTTCATTCAATACTGGTGATTTTAAAAGAAAGTTGATAGATATGCTTTTTATATCTATTGATATGATCACCCATTTATATAGCCATTAGGCTCCCTTTTTATATTTTGGTGTTGCAGAAAACTGTGCATGGTGTAGGGTTGGCTGCTTAGAGACAAGGCCCTGCAGCCAACATCACGTCTGGCACAGGAAGTTAGCTGTCTGCGGAGGGTTGGCCGCAAGCTTTAGGTATGGTAATAAAATATCACTAATGCTAAAAAATCCCAGGAAATACACTACATTCACCAAAGATTAAAGTGATGTTATAGTGAGATGAAAATTGCAATGACAACCTAACAATTTGACCTGTAAAAAAACCCACTGAAATTCACCAGTCATAGCTATCTGAGGTACTATAACTCGTGCCCTAAGTTAACAATAACTTGCACCCTCACCATGCCCCACAAATTGTCACACATAATATATCACTTATGATGTGTTCTATAACATGATTGACAACATCACTGCAACACTTAGGGGCATATTTATACTCCGTTTGAGCCGAATTTGCGTTGTTTTTTTCGACGCAAATTTGGCGCAAAACTAACGCCATATTTATACTTTGGCGTTAGACGCGTCTAGCGCCAAAGTATGAGGAAAGTGCGTCATTTTTTTGCGTGAACGCCTTCCTTGCGTTAATGAGATGCAAGGTAGGCGTTCCCATCTAGAAAAATGACTGCGACACAAATGCGTCGTATTTATACTCCCGGGCAAAAATCACGCCCGGGAGTGGGCGGGGCAAAAAACCCCGCATTTGCGCCTCTTTTTAACGCCTGGGTCAGGGCAGGCGTTAAGGGACCTGTGGGCTCAAAATGAGCCCACAGCTGCCCTCCCATGCCCCCAGGAACCCCCCCTGCCACCCTTGCCCACCCCAGGAGGACACCCAAGGATGGAGGGACCCATCCCAGGGACATTCAGGTAAGTTCAGGTAAGTATAATTTTTTTTTTTTTAATAACATTTTTTTGGCATGGGGGGCCTGATTTGTGCCCCCCTACATGCCTCAATGCCCAATGACCATGCCCAGGGGACATAAGTCCCCTGGGCATGGCCATTGGGCAAGGGGGCATGACTCCTGTCTTTACTAAGACAGGAGTCACGTAAATGGCGTCTGGGCGTCGTTAAAAATGGCGCAAATCGGGTGGAGGCGATTTTTTTGCGTCAACCTGACTTGCACCATTTTAAGACGCCCTAACGCCATTTTTCCCTACGCCGGCACTGCCTGGTGTACGATGGTTTTTTTCCACACACACCAGGCAGCGCCGGTCTGCTAGCACCGGCTAACGCCATTCAATAAATACGGCGCCCGCATGGCGCTTCAGAATGGCGTTAGCCGGCGCAAAACTTTTTGACGCTAAACTGCGTTAGCGCAGTTTAGCGTCAAAAAGTATAAATACGGGCCTTAGAATATTATCAATGATGACAACACTGTGCATGTTTGGGGTGAGCATTCCCTGCCTGTACTCCCCCGTGCAGGAAACAGAACTCTACTCCTGCCAGGTGGAGCAGTTAAAAAAACGTTGCTCCCATCTAGGTGAGAGTAAGGAAAGGTGCTGGCTTCCATCAACACTCAGTATGGTGCTGGCAGGGGAGCAGCCTAGGACCTTGGGAGCTCATGGCCCCCAACAAAGCCATGACTATGGGTGCCGTGGGTGGGCACTGGGGTGCCCACCAAAATTTTTAAAAAAAGGCTGTCTAACCCCAGTGGGGCTGATACGGGCTGGGGGGACCCTGGGGCTCACCGAGTGGTCTCCAACACAAATAGAGCAATGGGTGTGCTGAGTGGGCACTGGGGCACCCAATAAAGAAACAAATGGGGATCATCAGCTGCAGTCACTGAGCCCAACCAGGACTTCTTGCCCCAGGGAGCTTCAGGGCAGGAGCCACTCCCAGGAACTCATGCGCCATCAAGGGCAAAAATCATGCTCGCTTTTCCGCTGTATTATCCGCTGCAGCCACTGACTTATCCCGGCCCGGCCAGGACTTCTTACCCCGGGTGGCTTCGCGGCAGGAGTTGCTTCCAGAAACTCATGCGCCATTGGTTGCATAAATCACAGATGCCCTCCTGCTGTGCGGGATTATCAGCTGCAGCCACTGACCCGACCCAGCCCGGCCAGGACTTCTTGCCCCATGGGGCTTCGTGATAGGAGATGCTCCCAGGAACTCATGCACCATCAGATGCACAAATCACAGCAGCTCTCCCACTGTGCAGAATTATCAGCTGGAGCCACTGGCCTGACCAAATGCGGCCAGGACTTCTTGCCCCAGGGGGCTTCAGGGCAGGAGCTGCTCCAAGGAACTCATGTGCCATCGGGCACATAAATAATGGCTGCTCTTCTGCTGTGTGGGATTATCAGCTGCACCCACTGACCTGACCCAGCCTTCCCATGACTTGTTGCCCGGGAGGGGGCTTCACGGCAGGAGCTCCTCCTAGGAACTCACCTGCAATCGGACGCATAAATCATGATCACACACCCACTGTGCAGTATGTGCCCAGGCCACACCCAGGCGAAGCCTGGGCCAAGGGCGTGCCCATCTATGCCCATCAGAGCCCGGAAGAAGCTGGCCCCCTCAAATGTTTGATCCATTTCCATCGAAGGTACTTTGTGAATCTGGGTTTTTATTCTCTATTTAACTCCAAAAGCTGTTGATTTACCACCCCTATCCACTGGACCATCTGCCCTTGGGTGCTCTTCAAAGAAATGATGGGCAAAAGAAAGGCAGCTGAGAGCGGATCTGGGGTGGTGGGAAAGAAGTGTAAGAAAAACCCCAAAAAGCTGGGAGATAATTGTGTGCTTTACCGTATTGACAATCTTTTTGGTGGATTGAGAAAAGATTCTGTCTCCATCTGTCATCATTTCATTCCCCAGGAGCCCTTCTTGGAGGACTGTGTCTCGTCCAGTGACTAATAAACAGAAGAGCATATCCAACCTATGTAGCAGAATTAGAGACTGGGCCCGGTGCAAAGATAAATTATCATCATACAGTTCAAAAGCTCTATCACCGGGCCAAGAACCAACATCTGGGTTGATGGTATTAACCCCTGATCCCTCTATCTCATGTAGTAATTGATTCTTCCCACTTCAAGGCCTTCCTGTCAATTCTACTTTACTATGTATTTCTGATACCCAGGATCACGAAGGGGAAGGGCACTCCATTACCCATATGGACAATTCTTTACCTTCAATTGCCAACTTGCCTAGTTGCATTTATGCATTTAAGTCTGAAATAGCAGCTCTTAAGACCATAATTGGTGACCTTGTAGGTATTGTAAAGTTTCTTGTTAAGGAAAGGAAGGCAAAATGTTGAAAGGATATTTCTGTGTCTTCTAAGATTAAGGCTCAAGCTAGTACTATTACTGACCCTCTTCCTCCTCCCATGAAACATCCTGTTGTGCACACAGGTTCCACTGCTGCTGATATGAAAATAAGGGCCGCAGTTAGCGCCGCAAAAGAAGGGCATAATAGACCAGTTGGTGTGCCTTACAAAATTGTCTCTTGCTATCCCTCCAGCAGAGTTTTAGCATTCTGATCCGAGTATCTAGGAGTGTCCAGCATTTTTATCGGCCATATGAACATAGCACCAACATTCCTACTCCGTGCAAAGTGTTCATGATTAACATACCTAAGGTTGATTTGCAGGAGGGGTTGGAAGGGGAGGCATTACTGTAAAATAAGGCAATACATCAGATTTTCCATACTAGAGGGTATCTTTCAGTGATCAGAAGCAAAAAAAAAGCCAGCTCCCATTGCTACCCATCATGTTGGTGCCCTGGGTGGGCACTGCACACCAACAAATATCTATTTGTAAAAGCTTAATAATAAATAAGCTACAGGAGCCAGTCATTTATTATTCACTGCTATATGAGGGAGTACCCAATAATATCATGTGAGGGGTCTTTTCACTTTCTTGAGCTTAGTGTTGTTCCTAGAAAGGACACCTCTAATCATTTTTATTTTAATGCTGGTATGGCTACAGGGACTGCAGCACCCCCACAGCAACATTAAAAAACAGTAAGTCTACCGGGTCATTGAATCCATGACCCCAGGGGGACTTAAGATATTTTTCAAAAGCAATCCTAGTTGGAGATCTATGCTCTTCAGAAAGATTGCAAGACACTCTTGAAGTAAAATCTCCATCTTAGCTAAGCCCAACTCCATTTTAGCCCATGGACATCACCTTGCTCCCTGTTTTTGCAGAATCATTGTCATGTCTGTATGATAGCACCATTGTCACCAGACCTTATCTTTCCTAAGAAACACCATATCATCCAGTTCTTTGATCAGTGACATAAAATTCTAAAATTACATTTGTCTGGGATATTTATGGTATAAGGACTGTAATTTGCTAATTTGTTAGAGAGGTCCTTCACCCAGATTATCACCTGCGATTGTAACAGAGAAGACGTCATACTGCGCACTTCACACTTCGCAGATGACACATCTCGCCTAAAGCCGGCAGCTGATATAGCCCAGTCCTGCAAGAAGAAGAATTGACTGCTATTGGAGTAGCTGTTTGCTCTTCACAGGGATCCTTCAAGGGGAGCACCGTCTTCACGCCTCTACCAATAATGACAGTCTTTACTGTGAATAAGTCATGCAGTGCATCCCTTCTCTCCAAGAAATTGTAAATTGACGTTTCTTTGCTTTTCATTCTCACTGGGTAGAGCACATAGAAACAGTCTAGAGGGTATTTGGTATCAAACAATATTTCAACATTTCCTCCTCCTGTTTTTCGTTTTTAGTGTTTTTAGGGATTAGTGATGCAGATAATGTTCACTTTATTGTTGTTACTTGTTATACAGCTTCGATCAATTAAGTAGGACTGTGTATCCAGTCAACATAAGCTTCGGGATATAGGGACTTCATCCATTTATACCATCAGGAAATATTGACACAATTCCTAGCTAGCTCACAGTGCTCCAGTTGGACCCATAAACTTAATAGAGGACCACATGGTATGGGCAACCTTAAACACGACTACACTGATTCCCAAGGAAATCGTGAAAACAGTTCTATACTTTCACTGTTACTTTGCATTGTTACTTTGCCCAAGGTAAGACATGAGAAAAATATGAAAATGTAAAGCTCAAACCTCTGTTGTAACGATCATAGTCTTTCATGGAAAGCATGAGCTGCAATTATTAGGCAGATTAAACAAAGTATGGTAACCAGCATTAAGAATGGTAAAAAAAAGACAACCAATTCAACCACAGTAAAGGTACTGTTTTGTTACACTCCTATCTGTCACTATCTACACTATTGACTGCGTAATGGGAGTACGCTCTGCCAGATCATTTGGGATAGCCTAACTCTTCCATACCTGGGTAAGATATACCAGGAAGCTAGGAAGCCGGTCTTATGTAGTACAGGCTATTGTCCTTTGCAGGATACATGTCAGAGTCTGCAGGGCTGCATCTCGGTCACAGTGCACTGCGTTCCAGGATAATCCCATCAGAAGGGCTCCTCTGCTCTCCTGTGTCACAGGTTCAGAGTAGGCCTGGGTGTAACTTTCAGAGTTTCATGATGTTACATAAAAACTCTACAAGATTTGGCTGAGTTCCTTGAGCAGACATAATTTGGGCATCTCACGCTGCTCAACTGATTGGCTCTGGGAGCTTGTCCCTTGCTGTAAAATCAGCATGAATGGCACCATGCAGTGCACCAGAGGGCAATGCTTCTCTCTGCCACATGAGTAGATTTTCTACTCCAGTGCCACCTTTCTCAACATGAACAGTCACAACCTGACACAACAGCCTGCATTGAGAAATCTCGCCAGGAAGCACTCTAGCGCACAGACACCACACTTTGGGATGCAAATTCTTGCTCACATTTGCCAACTTGGTGAGCCACATGCAGGAAAAATACTCCACCATGCAGTTGTTGACAGAGTTTTGCCAGAACATTTCACCCACCTCTAGTACAGGGCTGATGCGATGATGTGTGTGGACAATCAGACAATCATAATACAAGGGCATCTCATTCTGCAAGCCTAGCCTTGGTGTACAGACGGTGTGTCTAAGTTGTTTTTGTAATATTCTGTGTGGTTGTTTTAGATGTGATGAGAAACCGACTCATTCTGTAGTGATCAATATTTAACATTTAACATAAAAGCATTTCATTCTTCTTAGCACGGTATGCATGGTAGTATTAACAATGAAATTAGGTTGTTGCTGATTTCATGGTGCCCCTAATCACTTCATGGGATTCTTAGTAACCCAGAAGCAGTACTTCACAGTCAATTACACATTGAATAGTGTCTTTTGAGGCTACACTGACTTGTCCTTCACTCTCAGCGATGAAGCATTGACCTTGGTTTACTAGTATAACCGGTGGGTGAAAAGAGGCGTCAAACTCTGACTTATGCAACAGTTGGAGCCCAACGTAAGGCATGTATGTTTCATTTACACCTTGAGTGTATCACATAGATTTTGAAATGTTATTACATCGTTATGAAGATAGCTATGGTAACCATGGTCATTTCCTATTGGGAATAAGTTAGCACCTATTTCTGTAGGTTTGTCAAGCTTGACTCGTCAAAGGTTACTGCCCATCCTGTGGGTTTTCTAATTCATTGACTCCAATCATAAATTGAATCTATTCATCATGGCAGCCCCCTATTATTATAGGTGCCAAATGCAGGGAAGCAGGTTCTCAGCATATCAAGATGTGAGGTGTCCCTGATGAAGGGTGAGCGGTTACTTTTGTAATAGCTGCACATCCATGGTATGCCTTTGAGACTTTTCATTACTGGATGGAGTTTAAGCCTATTGATGCTGCCTCAGGGCAGTTTCAGAAATACATGGTGGTGGATCCACCTTCAAAATATAGGGCTTACCAAGAATTAGAAATCCCTTTAACATACCAAGAGCTCCAAAACTGGTACGCACAGACATGTTTGTTTGGGCCTCTCAGCAGTGAGGCAGCTACCTGGCAAGTATTGGCTGGCTACACTCCCATTCCTCACCCGAACATCTATGCTTTGCAGAGGTAGTGGGGGTTTCAAACTACACAGTCTACCTCTATAGAAGTCTGGTACAATTCATGCAATGCACTTTGAGTTCCCAGCCTGCTATAGTATCGGAACCTGTTGATCCTGCGCTAATACAAACTATTAATCCACAGAGTAGCTATACTATCGTGGGAAAAGAACCCACAAAGCATGATGAAAAGGCTTTCTGGATTGTTCAAAAGACCAACAAGCTAGAAGCAGTGTATACGTTTACTAGCCCCCAGATCAAACACAGAGGGGCATATTTATACTCCGTTTGCGCCAAATTTGCGTAGTTTTTTTCGACGCAAATTCGGCGCAAAACTAACGCCATATTTATACTTTGGCGTTAGACGCGTCTAGCGCCAAAGTAGGAGTAAAGAGCATCATTTTTTTGCGTGAACGCCTTCCTTGCGTTAATGAGATGCAAGGTAGGCGTTCCCGTCCCAAAAAATGACTGCAACGCAAATGCGTCGTATTTATACTCCCGGGCAAAAATCACGCCCGGGAGTGGGCGGGCCGAAAAATCCCGCATTTGCGCCTCTTTTTAACGCCTGGGTCAGGGCAGGCGTTAAGGGACCTGTGGGCTCAAAATGAGCCCACAGCTGCCCTCCCATGCCCCCCTGCCACCGTTGCCCACCCCAGGAGGACACCCAAGGATGGAGGGACCCACCCCAGGGACATTCAGGTAAGTATAAAAAAAAAATATATATATATTTTTTTTTGGCATAGGGGGGCCTGATTTGTGCCCCCCTACATGCCTCAATGCCCAATGACCATGCCCAGGGGACATAAGTCCCCTGGGCATGGCCATTGGGCAAGGGGGCATGACTCCTGTCTTTACTAAGACAGGAGTCATGTAAATGGCGTCTAGGCGTCGTTAAAAATGGCGCAAATCGGGTGGAGGCGATTTTTTTGCATCAACCTGACTTGCACCATTTTTAAGACGCCCTAACGCCATTTTTCCCTACCCCGGCGCTGCCTGGTGTACGTGGTTTTTTTCCACGCACACCAGGCAGCGCCGGTCTGCTAGCGCCGGCTAACGCCATTCAATAAATACGGCGCCCGCATGGCGCTTCAGAATGGCGTTAGCCGGCGCAAAACTTTTTGACGCTAAACTGTGTTAGCGCAGTTTAGCGTCAAAAAGAATAAATACGGGCCAGAATACTTACTATGTGTTTGCCTCTTAGGATGGTGACTCCTGTAGAAGAGTGTAACTCCTAGGGAAGCATCTCTGCATGCATCTATGCCAGTATGCATAGTATGCCTTTATTGGTGGTTATCCCTGATGTATTTAGACAAGTACAGAATGGGCACAGAGCTGCAGCGGCTCTGGATTTAGAAATGAAATTAATGGGAAACTTCTCCACAAGTTTCTACATCATTCTAAGCAACATAAAGGGAGAAGCTTCCATTCTGGTGGGTATGCTTGCAACATTACATGAACTGTTGGCATTACATTAAATCAGGGTGTGTTGCACTACAGGTTTATCAAAGCTAAATTTGTTGGTGGACCATCGTCCATGTGCAAATTATTAGTAGTTGGAGCTTTGGAACCGGGCAGAATGAACAGAGGTTGGTGGCAGGTATGTGTCCATTCCTAAGGCCACACATGCTACACACAAAAGAGGTGAATGGGTAGCCATGTTTTTTTTTTTCAAATCTTTTTTTATTGTTATTAAATGTAGAAAGGAATAAACAACAAACAGCTGAAACATTGAAATGTCGATCCAGGGGGAACTTGGGGTGTTCCAGAGGGGGTGGCAGAATGCCTGGCAGAAACAACACAGGGTGGGCACATAGTGTTCCGTAATAGTGGTGCCTCATGTACATAATTGAATGAAAAACAACATCTCACATCTTAATAACAATATATTTGAAGCAATACATAATGAAATAATGAAATAAGGAAACCACTGTAAGTATTGTACTACGCACAGTAAAAAGCTAATGAGAGCAAAAATGGGAGTGGGGAATTGCTGTGTATATATCAGGAGGAGGAAATCTTAGGGAAAATCCCAAAGGGAATTTGATCCAGAAGAGGGTTAGTGAGGCCCCATGAGTCGTGTCAAGAAGCACTCTCTAGGATATCATATGTGGGAGGTACTATGGTGCTCATAGGGACATGGAAACATCACAGAACATAGTGCACATGCTGTGGAGGTGTATTGTTATAGTCGAGGAGAGCGTGTGTCATTTTTGGCCTCTATGTTCATAATGAGCGCATCCCATACATCAATAGTGCCACATGCTAAGCCCTTATCTCTCAATGCCTGCAATACACCGACCTCCCCTCAGGCCCATTGTAGTAGTGTTGTGTAGGTTTTCATTATCCTAATGGGACTACTGGATTTGGGTGGCAGACTCACCTGAATTGTGGGGTACTAAGTACAATCCCACACCATGTGACTGGGTTCCGGCTAATCTGGGTGTAAGGAAATGCCTCCTTGGCATGGTTACCCCCCAGACCTTTTGCCTTTTGTTGATATCAAGTTATGATTGAAAGTGTGCTGGGACCCTGCTAACCAGGCCCCAGCACCAGTGTTCTTTCCCTAAACTGTACCTTTGCTTCCACAATTAGCACAGCCCTGGCACTCAGATAAGTCCCTTGTAAATGGTACCCCTGGTACCAAGGGCCCTGATGCCAGGGAAGGTCTCTAAGGGCTGCAGCATGTCTTATGCCATTCTGGGGACCCCTCACTCAGCACATGCACACTGCCTCACAGCTTGTGTGTGCTGGTGGGGAATAAATTACTAAGTCGACATGGCACTACACTCAGAGTGCCATGCCAACCTCACACTGCCTGTGGCATAGTTAAATCACCCCTCTTGCAGGCCTTACAGCCCTAAGGCAGGGTTCACTATACCACAGGTGAGGGCATAAGTGCATGATCACTATGCCCCTACAGTGTCTAAGCAAAACCTTAGACATTGTAAGTGCAGGGTAGCAAAAAGTGTATATGGTCTGTGAGTTAGTCAAACACGAACTCCACAGCTCCTTAATGGCTACACTGAAATCGGTGAAGTTTTTTATCAAACTTCTCAGCACAATAAATGCACACTGATGCCAGTGTGGGATTTATTGTAACATGCACCCAGAGGGCATCTTTGAGATGACCCCTGAATACCATTCTGACTTCTAGTGTTAGGCTGACCAGTTTCTGCCAACCTACCACAACCAGACGAGTTGCTGGCCACATGGGGAGAGTGCCTTTGTCACTCTATGGCCAGGAACAAAGCCTGTACTGGGTGGAGGCACTTCTCACCTCCCCCTGCAGGAACTGTAACACCTGGCGGTGAGCCTCAAAGGCTCACCCCCTTTGTTACAGCACCACAGGTCATCCCAGCTAGTGGATATGCCAGCCTCTCCGGCCACTGCCCCCACTTTTGGCGGCAAGGCTGGAGGAGATAATTAGAAAAATAAGGAGGAGTCACCCACCAGTCAGGACAGCCCCTAAGGTGCCCTGAGCTGAGATGATCCCTGCCTTTAGAAATCCTCCATCTTAGTTTTGAAGGATTCCCCCAATAGGATAAGGGATGTGCCCCCTTCCCTCAGGGAGGAGGCACACAGAGGGCGTAGCCACCCTCCAGGACAGTAGCCATTGGCTACTGCACTCCCAGACCTAAACACACCCCTAAATTTAGTATTTAGGGGCACCCCAGAACCCAGGAAATCAGATTCCTGCAACCCTCCACCCTCCAGGACAGGAGCCATTGGCTACTGCACTCCCAGACCTAAACACACCCCTAAATTTAGTATTTAGGGGCACCCCAGAACCCAGGAAATCAGATTCCTGCAACCTGAACTAAGAAGAAGGACTACTGACCTGCAAGCCTGCAGAGACAACGGAAGACGACAACTGATTTGGCCCCAGCCCTACTGGCCTGTCTCCTGACTCGAAAAACTGCAAAAGTGATGCATCCAACAGGCCAAAGAATTCTAAATATTGGACATTAAGGAAGATCTATCAATACGTGCTGATGCATATTTAATTCGGCTCTCTTTGTTTTGTGGCCGGCCCTAGGACTTTGTATTTGATGATCGAGGCTGGTCAAAAGAATTAAGGCCCGTATTTATACTCCGTTTGCGCCGAATTAGCGTCGTTTTTTTCGACGCAAATTCGGCGCAAAACTAACGCCATATTTATACTTTGGCGTTAGACGCGTCTAGCACCAAAGTATGGGCAAAGAGCGTCATTTTTTAGCGTGAACGCCTTCCTTGCGTTAATGAGATGCAAGGAAGGCGTTCCCGTCTTAAAAAATGACGGCGACGCAAATGCGTCGTATTTATACTCCCGGGCAAAAATCACGCCCGGGAGGTGGCGGGTCAAAAAACCCCGCATTTGCGCCACTTTTTAACGCCTGGGTCAGGGTAGGCGTTAAGGGGCCTGTGGGCTCAAAATGAGCCCACAGGTGCCCTCCCCTGCCCCCAGGGACCCCCCCCTGCCACCCCTGCCCACCCCAGGAGGACACCCAAGGATGGAGGGACCCACCCCAGGGACATTCAGGTAAGTTCACGTAAGTATAATTTTTTATATTTTTCAAATTTTTTTGGGTGGCATAGGGGGGCCTTATTTGTGCCCCCCTACATGCCACTATGCCCAATGACCATGCCCAGGGGACATAAGTCCCCTGGGCATGGCCATTGGGCAAGGGGGCATGACTCCTGTCTTTACTAAGACAGGAGTCATTTAAATGGCGTCTGGGCGTCGAAAAAATGGCGCAAATCGGGTTAAGACGATTTTTTAGCGTCAACCCGACTTGCGCCATTTTAAGACGCCCTAGCGCCATTTTCCCCCTATGCCGGCGCTGCCTGGTCTACGTGGTTTTTTTCCACGCACACCAGGCAGCGCCGGTCTGCTTGCGCCGGCTAACGCCATTCCATAAATACGGCGCCCGCATGGCGCTTCAGAATGGCGTTAGACGGCGCTAAATTTTTTGACGCTAAACTGCGTTAGCGCAGTTTAGCGCCAAAAAGTATAAATATGGGCCTAAATGTATTGATATTTTTGTATATATTGGATGAATTGTTTAAAGATTATTTGATATCACTTTAGATAAAATAATAAGGAGTACTATTTGCTATTTTGAATTGTACTTGTGAATTTGTTTTTTTGAAAGTTGTCTTTATCTGTCGTCTTAATATAAGTGTGGTCTGAGTGATGTGTCTTGTCAACTATTTAGTGTTTGTCTTCATGTCTTTATATAAGTTAGAATAGTATTTTGAATCATATCATTTTGTATGTATAATTTCTTTTGATTTATAATAAAATTTGTCTAGTTTAGATTTTTGTGGTATTTGTTGATGGATGACTGTATGTAGAAATATATAGGAGAGAGACAAGTCTTTTTTAAAGGTTTAAAGTAGCTATACAACAGTAGGACTTGTAACCATTTAGTAAGGTCCGGGGTGGTGGGCACCTTCCAATGTGTGACTATTAGGCACTTAAAGGTAACAAATGCCAATTCTATGAATCTATGAAGATGCTTGTCACCTTTGGCCTTGGAACGCAATCCTAAAAGACAGGATTCAGGGGTGGGTGGCAAGTCATGGTCTTCCAAGTCAGCTGTTATCTTAATTAGCTGCTGCCAAGCATTCAATAAAGGGGGACATTCCCACACCAGGTGAAAGAAACTCACTTCAAGTAACCAGCAACGTGGGCACTGGGGGTCAGATGTTGGGAACATATGTTTGATACAGTGGGGAGAGATGTAAGCTTGGTGTAAATAGTTAGATCGGGTAAAGTGAAACTTGGGATTGAGCAATATACTTTTAACACTAAACAAGCTTTCAACCATGATTGTTGGAATAGAGGACTGGGGAGCACCACATCCCAGAAAGCAAGAGCATTTTCCATTCCAGGACAGTGTTTGCATTCAGGGCATCATATAACATGGATATCTCTTTCCTAGGTCCGATAGCAACAGGGTAAGAGTTTGTGATGACGGCGGTTCGGCATCACCGTTATGCCAGGTGTTGTGTATTAGCCATCTTATTGCAAAATATGGTAGGAACAGGGCAGTGTGTATATCACTGGCTGCCCTGATTTCATCAAACATCAATAGGGACCCCTCTCTAAAATAGCCACCCTAAGTTGTGAAATTCGCCATTAGCCACGGTGCCATGTCATGCTGACTGAGTAGCATCCGGGTGCTCGGAATGTGTGTTATAGGAATTATTGGTGAGTAGGGTGGGTTAGGAAGTTTACCATGTATAAATCTGTGCCAGCAACCTCTGGCCATGTCCATCAAATTGGTTTCCCAACCACGGGGACATGTCTTATCCGTTAGCCAGGTACGTACTGGATTGGACCAAGTAGGTTGGACACAGTTGTTGTTTCAAAGGTTTGGGAATCTTTCAGCCACCAAAGTGGCCATTGTAGTTGGACTGCTGCATAGTATAATTCCAGGGTAGGCATGTCCACCCCTCATCTGTCCCATGGGCACTGTGTCATAGCCAGGGCAACATGGCGTCCGGCTTTCCTTCAAAGTAAGTCTATAAGAAGGCTATGTAATATGCCAAAAAAAGGAGTGGGGGAGAAAGATATGTAGTGCCACAAAGTAGTACAATTATCTAGGAGTAATAACATTTTGGCTATTGCCACCCGACCCATGGGGGAAAGTGGTAGAGAGCACCAGAAATGGAGTGATCCCCTAATGGATCTGACTGAGTGATCCAAGTTTCCCTCTTTTAGGTATTTTATAAAGTGATAGATTTGTATTGCAAGATATTTAAATGTGGTATGACACCATTAAGTTGGAAGGGTGGGTCGTACACATGGTGGTATAGGAGATAAGGGGAAGATGCAGGATTTCGACCAATTCACCCTCAGTCCTGAGATCTTGCTGAAGAAATCCAATAGGATGTGATCATGTAGGTATATTAAAGCATCATCAGCATAGAGGGATACAGGTGGTGATTATGACCCTGGCGGTCCCACCATCAACAGTCTGGCAGTGAGGACCGCCACATTATGATTGTGGCAGGTTGGCCACTGCCAACCCGCCACACCTCCACCCATACCACCATGGCAATATGAATCGCCGGGCCGGAGATGTTCATCTCTGACCCAGCAGTCCAAAGAGGACCGCTGGCGGTATTAGGAACCGGCCCACGGCCATGGTTTCTGTGGCAGTAGCACTGCCATGAAAACCATGGCGGTAGGGCTATCAGTGACAGGAAAACCCTTCCCTGTTACCGATAGACGGCTCCCCCCAGCAAACACCTGACCCCCCACCCCCCTACAGTCACAGCACCCCCCACTGTCACAGTGCCGTCCACCCCCTACTGTCACAGGGCCCCCACCCCCCAGTCACATAGTGCCCCTCACCCCCCAACCCCTGTACTCATATACATGCACACAGACACCCACACACACAATGCATACACCCACTCACCTACACTTCCAGACAAGCATCCACTCACACTCATCCGTACACGTATTCACTCACATGCATCCATCCACGCATTCACTTACACATACTCACATGCATTCAGGCACACATACTCAGAAACTTCCAAACATGCATCCTCACACGCATACACACTGACATGCAGACACGCACTCACTTCAACATTCATACATGCATTCACTCACACGCATGCAACCACACATACACCACAACACACACAGTTGCATTCACAGACGCGCACACACATGCATACACACACACAGACACACACTCAGACACGCACACACAACACCCCCCACCCTTCCCTGTTGGACGCCCAACTTACCTTTACCAGCAAGAAGGTTGTCCGGCAGGAAACGGGAAGGGGCACCGCCGCAGCACCCCGCCATCAGGACACCGCCAGGCCATATTAATGAATTTAATATGGCTGGCGGCGTCCTTCTGACAGGCTGGTGCAGGTGGTAGCAACACCAGTGTGCCACTGCCTGACAGCATGGCTACTGCTGGATATCTGCCCTAAGTGTGGTGGAAATCCGGCAGTACTCATTATATGGAGGGTGGTCTCCTGGCGCCCATGGCTTTGGCAGTCTCACTCACAAACCACCAAAGTCATAATGAGGGCCATAATGTGGTGCATGTGTGCGTCCAGAATCCCCCATAGCTGTGCACTCAGCCACAGGCCAGTGGCTAATGGTTACATGGCTATTGCGAATAGTAATGGTAAAAGCGGGCACCCCTACCTAGGGCCCCTATATATGTGAAAACTGTCAGAAATTGTATGCCCTTTCTTGACTCGGGCAGTCGGGTTACAACACAGGGTGTGTATCCAATTCAAGAAGCCAGGTCCGAAGTTAGTAAGATCTCAGTGAAGAATCTCCAACTGAGGGTATCAAACGCTTTTTCTATATCAAGAAAGATTGCCATCTTGCCACGGTCTACATGAGAGATACTGTGCAGTAGATGTAATAAGCGCCTGATCTTCAGAAATGTGCCACTGCGGGGAATGTAACCAGACTGATCATCGTGGATCAGTTGGGCAATCAAAGGAAGAAGTCTATTTGCTAAGATTTTACCCAGGATTTTACAATCTAGGTTCAATAATGATAACGGACTATAGGAGCACACATGAAGGGGGTCACAACCGGGTTTAGGAAGGACTACCATAAGTGCCTCATGCAGAGATTCTGGGAGCTGGACTTGTGTTCTCGCTTCATTAAACATGGCAAGCATGGGCTGGTTAAGGTATGTTGTGAATGTAATATAGGGGGTCATTCCGACTCCCGCCGGCGGCGGTAACCGCACGCCCGGCGGGAGCTGCCGAATGACCGCACCACGGTCAAATGACCGCGGCGGCCATTCTGGCTTTCTCGCTGGGCTGGCGGGCGGCCGCCAGAAGGCCGCCCGCCGGCCCAGCAGGAAAGCGCCTTCAACGAGGAAGCCGGCTCCGAATGTTGAAGGCGTGCGACGGGTGCAGTGGCACCCGTCGCGATTTTCAGTGTCTGGCAGACACTGAAAATCAATGTGGGCCCTGTTAGGGGCCATTGGCATGGGCACTGCAGGGGCCCACAGGGGCCCCACGACACCCGTTACCGCCATCCTGTTCCAGGCGGTGAAAACCGCCAGGAACAGGATGGCGGTAAGGGGGTCGGAATCCCCATGGCGGCGCTGCTTGCAGCGTGTGTGCGCTTTTTGTGATATGGAACACCCAGCGCTAACCATATCAATACTCCGTGAGCCAACGTCGATGTCCTAGAGCCATGCATTTGTCCCTTCCAACTGGATCTAAGTTTTCGAAGTTTGGTTTCTGTAATATGAGCTTCTTGTAAACTAGCTATATAAGTTGGATGATGTTGGAGGTATGAGGTGGAACATGTCACTGCACTCCCCCACAAGACCCCGCCCCTGACCCTCCAACCACGTGCAGCAACAAACATATAGCAAGCAAGACAAAAATATTCAAAGTTGGCAACATGCTAATATGGAGAATAGCACAACTAGTTACAGACAGCATCAAGTGGTAGATATAAAGGCTCATATTTATACTCTGTTTGCGCTGGATTTGCGCCACTTTTTTTGACGCAAATCCTTCACAACCTTAACTCCATATTTATATGTTGGTGCTAGACATGTCTAACACCAAAATCTTGGAGTTAACAACTTTTTTTGCCTGCGGGAAAAATCACGCACGGGACGAGGAGGGCCTTAAATAATGGCACTAATCCTGATTAGTGCCATTATATAACCCCTGGGTCTGGGAAGGCGTAAAGGGACATATAGGCAGTTTTCCATGGTCAAAGACCATGGAAATTGCCGTCAGGTGCCCTTCCCTGTCCCCAGGGACACCCCCACCCAACCCTACCCACCCCAGGAGGTCACCCACGGGTGGGGGGCGCATCCGCAGGTGAGTCTGGTTGAGTATTTTATTTTGGTGGTCAAACGCCACTCGGGGACCCTGACTTGGGGCCCCCTGCATGGCCCCAATGGCCATGCCCAGGGGACATTCATCCCCTGGGAATGGCCATTGGTTTGGTGCGTTGGTGGGCATGGCTCCTGTCTTTATGAAGACAGGTGCCATGTCCTTGGGGCTTGTGCACCAGAAAATGGTGCTACACTGCATATTCCTTAAATATGGTGCCCGGCCGGCATCTAGAAATGGCGCTACTCGGCGCTATACTTTTTGCCGCAGGTTTGCGGCAAAAAGTATAAATCTGGTCCATAGACTATTCCCATGGGTGGGGTAAAACTGGTCCATACGGAAATATTTGCTGGGGTGTTTAATTCCAACTTATAGTATGAACTGGGCTCATAGGATGTATCTCTAAACCCTTGTTCGGTTCCCAACAAGAATATAAGTCTCTTCACCCAAATTTGTTTCCTGCCTCCCATGTGCACACAAGGAATGTAGTGTACATTGCCACTGCCAGAGGCCATTTCATGATACATGCAGTGGGGAGATTACCTCTATTATCCGTCCAAAATATACCTATGCACTGGATTATTTGACAGTCATTATGAACCTTTAAGGAAGCAGCATCTGGGTGGGCTACTCGTCGTGATCCAGGCAGATGGCACAGGACAGTTCAAGTAGTGAGAGTGATTGTACACTGTATCAAAGATCGCCAGCAGTGTGGAATGTGACAGTGGGGCCTCTTTGGAAGAATCCGCAGAGTCTCTGGGTTCCCCTGGATCTGAATCTGTGTTCGGTGTGCAGGCCACCTAGAGCAGAGCAAAGGGGATTGATGTGAGTTTTATTGCTTCGATCAAGACTGTGGCCTGTTCCTCAGCAATTTATGCCACAGTGGGTTTAGCCCTAGAGCCGGTGTGGTGGGGGGTCTGCCACTGCTCTGTTGTATCCTCTTCACAGAGGGGTTGGTCCAAACCCTTGGCATGAAGACACATCCAAGAGTCTTCTGATGTTGCAAAAATGTGAGTTTATGCACCATTTTCCACACAAAGTTTTACTGGGAATAATAGGGCATATTTGTCATTGTGGTCGCAAAGGCATTGTTTAGCTGCACAGAATGAGTTCCACCTCTTCTGGACCTCTGCGGTGAAGTCAATGTAGGCTGAGATAGGTGCATCTTCAAAGTTCTATGGCCCATTAGTTTGGAGGCATTGGAGCACTAAGTCGCGATCATGATAATTAAGAAGATAGGCTACAGTGGCCGGAGGGGGTGCCTGGTGGAGGTGGTCTGCCCGGAATTCTGTGTGCTTGTTCAATCGAGAAAAATTAGGGATTTTCTCTTTGAGCACTGTATTTATGAGCCAGTGTTCCCAAAAAAAATCTGCGCTGGGGCCCTCTCCACAAATCCCACAAAGCAAACATTATTGCACCTCAAGCACCCCTTTGCATCTTCTGTACTGCAATGCAGTGAAGCCACCTCCATGCTCAGTTGTTTCATTTGTGCTTGTAAGTCCTGGACTGTTGGGCATATAGCCATTATGGCGGATTCAGTTTCTTCCACTCTATCTGATAATTTACGGTGATCTGCTCGAAGCAAGTTGACAACTTGAGCTACAGCATTGATTTTTGTCTTCAAGGATCTTTTCGTATCCAAAATGGCTTACAAGACTTTCTCAAATTGAGAAGAGTGGTTATGAAGAGTGGCATCCAGTTGCTGTAATGTGATTGATGTGCTCTCAGGTGGGGTCAGTCTGGGTTCGCAAAGCCTCCGTCACTGTTGTGGACGGTTTCCTGGGTTTAGGTTTTCCCATTTTGCCTCTTAACTGGGAATCAGTGCGAGGGATGGTGAGGCCACAGGCTCCCGTGGCGCATGCAGTCTCTGTGCCGGTATCTGCAAGCAGTTGCTCAGATGGTGGGGCTGTCATTTAAGCAGATGCACCAAAGACTGTTCTTAGCCGGGGCCCACCATGCACTCACATGGACCTGCGATGCACGTCCAGGTAGCATGTGGCACTATGAAAGCATGCCTCAACCGTGATTGTGTCTGTTACTAGTACATCTGCCAACCCACAGCTTTCTTTACACCAAGTCAGTTACTCACTGTGTATTTAGCACACCTTGATTAGAGACACTCCTTATGTGTTCCCATGTGGGGCGTGAGAAAGGGGCTCTCAATCTGGACTGGAGATTCCTATGCAGTCTCCAGACTTTACTATGTGAAGCCAACACGTAGGGCGCCAACACAGGGTCCTCATGCACATCTGATTACACCGGGTGCTGTTAACGCGGCCGCTGAACAATGCAGATGTTGTGTGTGTAGCGCAGTTCTATGATGAAAACAGCACCAATAGGTGACATGAAACTAATGTCTTGGTAAGGCACAGGTTAAGCATGTGAGCTGCTGTTCCGGCTGCACTAGCAGTTCGTAGGGGTTTCTTGAGATGCATTGCTGTTACCTTCGCTTCTATCCCCACTTCATGTCGGCGGTGGCAGGGAGAGCAACTGTGCCATAGCCGAAAGCATAATTGAAGCAGTGTGCAGAGGTGGGTAGAGATGCCGTGCCCTTGGTGTGCTTATTGTGGCATGGCTCTGAGTCCACCCAGTCTATGGCTATTCGAGAGTGAAGTCACCTTGACTGTCTGCGTGAGGAAGATGATAGTCTAGGGGGCCGCCCTTCTGGGCCTATGCTATGTGCAGGTCACCATGCACCGCCAGGGGCCCCACAAGCCATTCCTCCTCACCTCTTGTTTTCAAGCACTGCTGCCTGGTCACCCTGCCTAGCGCAAATCAACCCAGTGCTCCTGAACACTGTTCCAAGCCTCTCATAGGCCAACCTCCATTTATGGCCAGCAGGAGCACAGTTGCGTGATGCTCCGTTCTCCTGGCGCTGGCACTGATTAAGCCAGGAGGAGTTGAAGAGGATGAAGGGCAATCGGGGCGATGAAGGGCGAAGCAGGGGAGCTAGTTGGGGTGGATATGGCAGGATATTTAGTGGGCAAGTGCGGAGCTCCGATTTAGGCAGCTGTTCTGGTCGCCATCTTGATCACGCCTTCCACTCAAATTAACTTATACCTCCCTATACTAGTACTAATACTCTATTCCTATTTCCCTATACTAATCCACCACTAATCCTTTTGGGTTCCAGAGTAGCGTGCTACTCACCAAAATGCGCTTTGATGCCTCCTCAGGGTTAGTATGAGCTATATAAATGCCATTACTATACATCAGAGATTGGAAGCAGTTCCAAGTCCAAGACCATGAATGGGAACTACCAAAAATAATTTCTGAAATGTACACCTCTGTAGGTAGAGATACCTTAGGTACTCAAGATGCGAATGAAGTTCTGTTAGGAAAAAATCAGCAACAGAAGTAAAAACAAAAAGGTAAACAGAAAAGATGATCTGGATCACCAACTTATTGGGAATCCAGCAAGGTTGATTATAACAGAAGAAACCTCAAAAAGATAAAAGAAATGTGATTGGTATCAGTATTCTGATAACTGTTCTTTATCTTCTTTTCAGGACACTGAAGGTACAAAGGACAGAAAGGAGGAGCCAATCTGAGTACCGAAGAAAAGACGAGTATAGTACAAAAAGTGAAGGTTGTTGCAAGACTGACATCAGAGTAAAGAGGGAAAAGAAAGGATTGGACTCTACAGCCCTAGTAAAAAAGAAGCAAGTTGCAGGACTTTCTAAAAAGCTCCTATTGAAAAACAAGACTTAGACAAGAGTGCTTCTAGACAGTGCTACAGAAGTCACAAACACACATCAGATACTTCAGAAATTTCTCAATGTGAATCTAAATGATGATTTAATACAAATCAAGACTACAGAGCAACACTTAAATCCTTCTGATAGGGTTTATAATTTAAAAATACAAATAGAAGGGTATATTCCAAGTGCAATCAAAGCAGTATTCTGGATTCAATTATCGGATGATTATAACATTATATTAGGGGAAGGGGAATTGCCTTCCACCTTCATTAAGCAAGCACTCCGGGAGTAGAAAGCTATAAAGGTTGCCTTCTCTCCCACAGTAGCTGAATACATTATTAGAGATATATATATATGATGGCGTGTGGGCCATAAGAAAGACTCCACCTCTAGATAGAAAGCAAGTGGGGTCAGACAAACACTCTAGTCCCCATATATTATCCACCTAGATAGTGAACCGCAACCTCAAGCACAACATCCATTAAAACCAGAATCAAAATGTGGTATCAATATCAGAAGAATTGCAGTACTAGGGCATAATAAAACACTGCCTTTCATACCCCTTTTTCCTGTCTCTAACCCATACGGATCCTATAAAATAGCATTAAACTAAAGAAAGTTGAACTTGCATACTTTAACTTATGCAGTACAGAATAAACATAGTAAAAGTTTAATATTAAATCTAGTGCACAATAAATAAAAAACTACCCTGGACATTTCTTTTTTTTTTTCGGTCAAAACATAGCACCTGAAAGTGAATATCTAACCACCTTCAGTTTTGATGAACTGCAGATCACATTCCAATGATTGCCAATGGGCTATAAAAATGGATTTGACCTGTTTTGAATGCAAATAATGGAGATCTTACAACCAGACCCTGAGGTATTTTCACATATCGATGATATCTTTTTGACTGATGATGACTTAGATCTACGCCTGATTAGGGTACAGAGTCGTGCTATGTTGACATCACCCAGTTTGAAAATCAATTTTAAGAAATCAAAGATTGCCTATCTTACGGTCACTTTCCTTGGGTATGACTGATCCAGTGAGGGCAAAGGTTTAGCTCAAGAATCTATCCAGATGTCTGCTACTTTGCTGCTACACTAAAAAAGCTGCAGTCCCTGTTGGTTTTCTAAAATTTGGAGATACTTATTTGACTTACTACACAGAGAAAGTCAAGCTTCTGTATGTTGTGATTTCTCTCATGTTTTCTTCTAAACAGTGGCTGAGTGTGCATACTGATATCTTACATGTTGTACAAGCAGACATGCTTGAGACAAAATGTTTACAAACTAAGGACAATAAAAAACAACCTAGTTATCAGAGTCATGCCCATTCACTATAGTTTCACCTAAATGACCTACCAATGAAGGACAGACTGTCCCTATTGCTTAAAAATCACACTTATATTCTCTGGCTGAAGCACAATTTGCTTCAATTGAGAATGTTCTAACAGCTGTACAGACAGGTGCACCCTTTGTGCAGGGAAAACAAATAATTTGTGTTTCTCCTGTACTGACACCAGAAGCAGCCACTAAGGTAAACTCTACACCCATGATGGATACAGTGAGCCTCTTCCTCGGGTGCAGTGGATGGAAATTATCTGTATGATCCTTCTCCTCAGATACAAGCTTTTCTTCAACACGAACAGGAGACTTACAATTTGTGACCTGTTGAGCCTTACCAGAGCATCTTATACACAGATAGCTCTGCCCAAATTGCAGTAGGAACCAAAAGTAAATATTCTGCATGAGGTGTAGTGAACAATGATGAGTTATTTCTTCATTGCACCCACATGAAACTTTTGGGTGACAGCACAGGACAGCATGCAGACCTACATACCCTGCTACTTGTATTATAAAAGGCTGGCTCATCAGTTTCCACACTGACAGTGTCCGACGGCTTTGTGTGCAAGGTTACAATGTTGATTTACAACAGTGGTGCTGACCAAGTGGCAAAATCTGATATTCAGAATGCCAGAGTTGGTGTCTTAACCACTTTCAAAATAACGATTGACAAAGAAATATTAGCAGCCTGAAGAAGCAAAAAAACACAAGTTTTTATTAGTTAATTAAAACCATAAAACTTTTCCTTCCACATAAAAACTTAACAGAGCAATTTTAGTGCAATAAGGCAATTACAGATCTTAAGCTTAGAATGAAATGGTATATAAAATTTCCTTCCACATAACAGTTAAAAAAAAAGGAACTTACTAGTGCTATAAGGCATTAATAATAATAGGGTAACAGAACAATCTTAGTGTAGGTAAGGCAAATACAGCATAAAAAATGTCCTGTGTTTAAAATAAAATGATATATGAAATTTCCTTCCACATAGAAATTTAAAAGAGAACAGTAATAGACCAATGAGGCATTATTAAAAATTGGACAAAGTGGGAAGAGATCTTCTATCGATTTTATTTACCCCTACTTAAGTCTGATTGTTAGTACCAGACTTTATTACGACACATGCTAAGCAACCCGAATGAACTACCTAGAAGCCTTCCCTTCTTTAAGATGTTCAGGGTGGGTTATAGGGATTTTGTTATCATTTCCACCCTCCCTATGACTTGGTTATTTGGAAAGGCTGTGATTTTGAGCGAGAAAATTTCCAAAAATTGAATCAGCCTAATGATCAATATTGTATTTCGAGGGTTAAAAGGTGCAATTAATGCTTGTCTGCAGGATCTAATTCTTAAACCGTTTAATTCTTTTTTCAGTAAGATTCTCCTTTCAACCGCCAAAGCTGGACAAATGCAGACCACATGCACCAAGTTTTGTTCTGCTAGATGACAAAGACGACACTCCTGGGAGCCTACTTGCTGCTCCTTCTTCCATTTTGGCATGAGGTCTAACGTTGGGACTTCAACCAGCCTAAGTCTGAGAAAGGATTGCTTGATTTTCCGTGAGTAGGAGCCAGCCATAGGTAGTGATTGTTTAAACGTTTTGTAGGAGTTAAGGATCAACCAACTATGCTCCCTTTTTGTCAATAAGACCCAATCTTCTAGCCAGCTCTGTAATTTACTTGCTTTATTCACGCTTTATTGAAAAAGGGGATGGGTAGAGACTGGTCCCGTACCTCATCTAAGTTCAAAAGACTCTTACTTTTTTCTAGATACCTTATGTAGTTGCAGTTCCCTCTTTCTAGGATAATTTCCTGCCAGATTAGATTGCCTAAAGACCCTTTTGAAGCGCGGTTCAATTTGTAGCAGCATTTAAAATATGCCGCGGGTTGGGCTAACAACTGTTTGACCAGCATGAATTCCAGTCTGACCTGGGCTGGCGAAGCACGCCCTGGGAGCCGGAAAACGCACTATAGGTCTTTATCGGAAGCTTATCCAGTAGACCTACTTCCATCCCCCTCATTTTTTCAGTATCATAGGTGATGGTTGGAAGTAGTTTTGCTCTCATTACAGCTGTTAATGGGGTCAGAGACTGACCGCAGATTGAATTTGCTAACTTACAAAAGGAGTAAGTAAGGGCCTGTGCCTTGTTTTTTATTGCTTCTTTTTGTGGCGTGTAACTACCTCTAGCGTCCACCACAAATCCTTGGTATCTATATGATGTTACTTCCTCTAGGGTTTTCCCATTCATATGCCATTTACATTGGCTGGTTGGCCTGCGGTTTAAGGTAATCATTTTAGATTTTTTATGATTGATTTCTAAATCATTAGATCCTGAGTATTCTTCTAATGCCTTTATCTATTTCTGCCTGCCTATTCTGGTATTACTGATTAGTAATAGGTCATCTGCATATAGCAGATTGGATACTTGTTGACCGCCCAGTGAGGGAGAGTGGGAGGAATGACCATTTAACTTGTGGGGAGATCTGCTATGTACGGGTTGAAGAGTGTTGGGGCCAATACACAGCCTTGCTTCACACCCACTGTTGTTTTGACTGCCCTGGATAGGTGAGATCCTTCTCCCAACTTAACCTTCACCCAAGTATCATAGTATATCATTTTGATGGTATTTAAAATAGAATGTGGCAGCCCCCACTGTAGTAATTTGGCCCACAATTTGCCGTGGGAGACACAGTCAAAAGCAGCTTTAAAGTCAACAAAAAATAAATAGGTTGGAGTCCCCTTTGCTTTTGCTCTATTTATGACCAGACCTCACCCCATAAGATTTGTTAATGTTCCTTGGTGCTTGGTGAAGCCGGTTTGATTAAAGGGTAGAATATTGTTATCTGTAAGCCAGGCTTCTAAATGTTTTAGCATACAGCAGGAGAAGTACTTGAGGTCAACGTCTAAAAGAGCGATTAGTCTGTAGTTTCTTGGGGAGAGCATGCTCCCACCCTTATATATGGGGTGGATTATTGACCCTTTCCAGGATGCTGGGGCGTTGCCTGTTGTGAGCACATCATTGAACATTGCAGCTAGGAAATTGGCCCATCTTTCCGTTTCTTGTTTGAATAATGCTTGCGGTAAGCCATTAGGGCCGGGGGCGCAGTCCGTTCGTGACTTTCCAAAGATTTTTAATAGTTCTGGTGCCGTAAATTTCAGAGCTTCAGGGACGTTGGGTTCCCAGCCAATCATATGCCCCTGAATTTGAGGGCCTTCTTTGATGGTCAGTTCTTTTAGATGGGACTTTAAATGGGATACCCATACTTCCTCTGTTATATTTGCATTATTGCCTGCTTTTGCACCATTGTCTATTGTATTGATGATTTTCCAAAATCTTTTGGAATCAGCTGTTTTGGTCGCGAAATGTAGTTTGGCCCACAGGACCTCCTGCTGGCCTTTTTTGAAGGTCCATAGATCCCTTTTATACAATTTAATTCGCTCTTTCAGAGCGGTCAATATTGATCCAATATCTGGGCATTTACACAGTGACCTTAAAAATGTACCTACAGCTGCCTTCCTTTTGCGCACTGGCAGTGGTAAAAGTGAACTTTGGAGGTGATTCAATTGTGTTCTTTTTCTCGTGTTACTTAAGGAATCTTTTTTATGAGGTCAGTGGCAAAATACTCCCACACTGTTGTCAACTTTGCCCCACTTGTGGACATTGATTCTAGCTTTCGTAGGGCCTCTTCTGCTTGACTTTCAATGGTGTCAGAGGACGATTTGAGTCGCTTTAGATTTTCGGTGCGCAATGCCCCGTTTAGGGCTACCACTTTCTCTGATTTTTGTGGTGATGCATAGATCCCAAATACCTGTGGCTTATGATCACTTTCCGTGCGGTCCATGTTGGTAAAGGTGTTTACTAACTTATATAATGCAGGGGACACCAAAGTTTAGTCTAGATAGGAGACCGATTTCCCGGAGAATCTTGTCCATGCCAGTGGAATATCGAGACACTTCCGTCCGTTTAGCACGAAGAGGCCTACTGATTCACAGGTGCGTTTAAAACTCTCCCTTATTTTGTCTTTCCTGAGTTTTTTTGGGAGGGGTTGGCTGGGCATTCTTGACACTGTTTGAATGTGGTCCTCACTGGGGTTATGGAATAAGCCGAGATTGAAATCACCCGACATTAGCCAGAATGCCGATTTTACTGTGCTTTTTATCCTTAACAGTTGAATTAACAATTTGTTTGCTCCATTTTTTTTATTTTTTGGATTGATGTATGTGTTAACCAGAATCAATGGTTCCTGTGTGTTTTTCCCTCAATCGTCCAGCCGGAGTAATTGAAAGGATTGGTCTTCCTCCTTATGCTCAGAGATTTTTACAAAAAGTCTTGTACTAACGTAGATGGTTAGGCCTCCCTTCGGCCTACGGGCCTATTTGTTTTTGTTGCTGGGCTAAGATATTCCATGAATCCGATTATTGGTATTGATTCCATTGCCAAGGATTCCTGTAGAAGTAAAATGTTGAAGGAACTGAAAAAATGTATTACTGCAGGATCCTCCGGTTTTGCCCGTAGGGCACCGACGTTCCAGGAGCAAAGGGATAATATGCCGTGTGCGGGTTGATCCTTACCTATTCAATTGTTGTCCATCGGTCTTGGGGGTAAAGCCGTTGCTGCCCATTCCCTTTCCGAATACATTTGTTGACCCAAGACCATTCTTTCCCTCCCTTCTTCTCTCCATACTTGGAAAGTCAGTGGGTGCTTAGGTGGACTTTTCTCACTGGACCTTTCTTTAATGGGTCTGCTGGCCTGATGTACTCATTTCAAAAATGACCATGTGCCTTTGGGATTTCCCAGGTATTGTGAGGCTAGTAATGGAGTTGGATAGCGCTTTCCTTTGTAGATGGTCACCTCAATGCCCCAGGCTTTCAATAGGTCCTTTCTTTTTATGATCCGCTTTGGGATATCTGGTGCCGAGAAGATGGCAAGCTGGGAAACCTCCAGTAGGTTTTTCTTCCAAATACTCCTGTATCCTTAATTCCATACACATTTTGGTAGTTACCATACCAAGAGGGGGAGACAGAATATAACCTACTATGTCCTCTGCACATGCATAAATAAATGCAACTGTAGCAATGTTATTGGTGACCTAATCTATACTAATAGACTAGGGACTATGTTAGACAAAATGACATTTGTACGCAGATCAAGCCCTCTACAAACAAAATACCTTAACCAGCTCCTCTCATGATCTCAAACACCCCTTTACGGGTGATTTACTTGGCCCATGTTGATCTCAGAATCTCAGATAAATGATAGAAATATATATTGGTAGCTGTTGATTCATGTTTTGAATTCCTATATGTTTGGCACAGAGAAATGCAAATGCTTCAGCATTCGTTAAAGATTTGCAGTGCCTTGTGTCAGTGGGGCCGTTCATTTATTTCATTCAGATAATGGTTGTGTGTTTGCCTCTAAGGCTTACAGGGATTAAATGTCTCCTCCAGGTGTTTCTCTGCAGTTCAGCAGTCCATTCAAAGCCAAATTGAACAACTGTGTAGGGGGGCCCAGTGGCATTATTTCACACACTAGGGTGTTAGGCTCAGGTCTTAGTTGGTACCATAATCTATATGGAGTTTAGAGAGCATTCAATAGCATGCCTAGATGAGTATTGGTTGGATGCACTCATATGAGGTACTATTGAGAGTACCTGTGTGTGTGTGCTTGTTTTAGATAATTGTTGGATGATGGTGGATGAAGATAAATTTGACTTGGAGAAACATTTGACTGTTTTACAGAGTATCGTAGAAGTCAGAGGCAAGCTGTCAAACACTAAAGTCTCTGACGCCACCATGTGTGACAAGAAGGTTATTACAGCTGTGGACGGGTGGTTTCCCAAACTCAGGGACCTAGTCCAGGAGAAAATCAATGACAGAAATCTTTTTGAGCCATTCTACAGACCACCTGTTACTGTTCTTGGTGCAAAAGACAACAGAACTGTTATCCTGCCTCTTCTACCTGGATTAAAACAAAACAGAAAAGTGCTATCAATCACATTAAAAAGCTTTAGATGGCCAGTTCTATACAGCTAGCCATGTGAGGCAACATCAAGAAGGAGTCAGAGTAGTGTCTCATAGCCTCTGCCTAATCTGGCTTCCTTACCCATGAATAAAGCAGTAACATTCCTAGCTCAACTTCACGGATGGGGTTAATTGAGATGACCACTCTATGTGGAACTTTGAGTGCAACACAGACTGCTGTTGCTGCCAACATGATAGTGGCTACTGTCCAACATAGTTCAATGACATATTATGAAATAGTGTGAAAAACAAAGAGAGAGCCTCTCACACTAAGGTGACAGAGCAACGTATGCTACCTGAGAAACAACAAAATTCCCCTTGGGTACACACGTCACACATTTACCTCATATCAGACACTGTCAAGCATTCCTACACCAATTGTATCAAGCACTCAGACACTAAATGACCAGTGACAAACAGGAGATACAAAATGCTGTATTCTTTAATATAATTAATTCAATTGCATAATGTTTTAGATCTATAACAAATGTTAAAATACAAATTAAAAAAACAAATCATTCTCTACCCAAATCACCCACCTTAGAATACCTTACCCCCAATATACAATTATAAAAATACAGAGACCCACATAAGACATCTAAAATTGCCTATATCAGTATGACCGATCACTAGGTGCCTGATTACAACCTTGGTGGAGGGGATTACTCCATCACAAATTATGTCCTATGGAACTTGCAATACTGCGGACAGGATATCCATAACTTTTGTAACAGAGTAATACCCCACCAAGGTTGTAATCAAGCCCTAAATATTCTCAACATGCTAATTGACCAGTCCTCTATGCTTTAGTCTAGTACTAGCATGTCTCATGCGGATTCAATATCACAAATGCATCAACACGTTTTGGTGGCCTTTACAGCTTTTGTCACCACCTTCTTCAGGACAGTAATAATATGGTCTCTAAACAAGTTTAAATTGTCTGTATTAAAACCAAAAATAACAATATAATACCTTCCCTAAGCACATTCTTTTGAATGCCCAAATACATATTCAATAGAATTTATTCAGTTCATTTAGATTTCCCAACAAAAGAACTCATAAACAGTATTTTCCCCTGTCAAAATTTCACTGGTTAAGGTTATCCACTCAACATTCCACACATCCTCATACACCTCATCCTATTCATCTGTAACATATAACAAGGTTGCCCACTCAACATTCCATACATCCTCATATACCTGATCCTACTCATTTATAACACATGAAGTTGAGTCCTAGAAAAAAAGTTTAAAAAAAAGAAAAGGGGCCAGGTTAGGGACACCCTGACACCTTAGCTGTGGTGCGGAGGTCTTGGAGGGACACCCCTTCAGAGTAAAATAAGCATTGTTTTGATTTGTAGTGGGAGTTGCAACAGATCTGCACATCTAGGAGGAATAAAACAAGGTCAGGCTCCTGTGCTTGTTTTGTAAACAGCATTCGGATGGCCCAGGTCCTGGGGGCATTGAAATTTAAATGCAGGGGCACGTAGCTCCCCCACAGCACTGGACACCACCTCACCAGGGCCAAACACAGAATTGAATGCAGGGGCGCCTGGACCCCCACAGCCCTGGAGACCACCACCGCCCGGGGATAACATACAATTAAAGGTAGGAGCTCCCAGCCCACCGCAGCCCAGGGACCATCACCTCCCTGGAGCTAACATACAATTAAATGTGGGAGCTGCCTGCCCCCCTACAGCCCTGGGGACCTCCACCGCCCCAGGGCAAATATTTAATAAATTGCAGGGGGGGGGCATGTGGCCCCCGCAGCCACAGGGACAGCCACTCCCCAGGGCAGAAGATAGAATGAAACGTGGTCCCCCAAAAAAATGTATTAATAATGGCGGGCCCCAGGCGATGAGGTTCCTGTGGCTGAAATCAGCCAGGGAAAGGGGGTGGGGGGCCATGGCCCTCTTCCCCTCCAAAAAAAGTAGAGGGCTGGGCCCTGGGGGATGGGGTGCCTGGGGCTGAAAGCAGCTAGGGGAGGAGGGCAGCATGGCCACTCTAACCCCAAGTAAAACATTTGAGAAAGCTTGGCCCCGGGGGATGGGTCCATGGGGCTGAGATCGCCTGGGGGAGGGGGCCATGTGGACCTGCAGACAACTTAAAGGCCGTGCCCAGTGTGTGGTTGGGTGATTAGGGGGGTAGGTGCAGGGTCTGGACATTGAAACTATAACTCATGACCTAAGGTAACTATAAGTTGTGCCCCAGCCATGCACAGCTTTCTCATCAAAGATTTCAAGAGTACTGTAAATTGTAGTGTAAATATCAGTGCATGGTGAGGGCATGAGTAACACTTACCTTAGGGCAGGATTTATAGTTACTTGAGATAGCTATAACTATAACAGGTGAATTTGTATGGTTTTGCACATTTGAATTATGAGCCTAACTATAAAACCTTTGGGCCATATTTATACTTTTTGACGCAAAACTGTGCTAACGCAGTTTTGCGTCAAAAAAATTAGCGCCGGCTAACGCCATTCTGAAGCACCTTGCGGGCGCTGTATTTAATCAATGACGTTAGCCGGCGTTAGCCGCCGGCGCTGCCTGGTGTGCGTGAAAAAAAACGACGTACACCAGGCAGCACCGGCGTAGGGGGATATGGAGCTTGGGCGTCAAAAAATGGGGCAAGTCAGGCTGAGGCAAATTTTTCGCCTCAACCCGATTTGCGCCATTTTTTCCGACTCCCAAACCCCATAGAAATGACTCCTGTCTTAGCAAAGACAGGAGTCATGCCCCCTTGCCCAATGGCCATGCCCAGGGGACTTCTGTCCCCTGGGCATGGTCATTGGGCATAGTGGCATGTAGGGGGGCACAAATCAGGCCCCCCTATGCCACAAAAAAAAAAAAAAAACCTACCTGAACTTACCTTAATGTCCCTGGGATGGGTCCCTCCATCCTTGGGTGTCCTCCTGGGGTGGGCAAGGGTGACAGGGGGTGTCCCTGGGGGCATGGGAGGGCACCTCTGGGCTCCTTCAGAGCCCACAGGTCCCTTAACGCCTGCCTTTTCCAGGCGCTAAAAAACGGCGCAAAAGTGGGCGTACGTCATTTTTTTTGACCCGCCCACTCCTGGGCGTGAATTTTGCCCGGGAGTGTAAATACGGCGCACATGCCTCGGAGTCAATTTTTTAGACGGGAACGCCTACCTTGCATCTCATTAACGCAAAGTAGGTGTCCACGCTAAAAAATGACGCAAACTCCATGGACTTTGGCGCTAGATGCGTCTAACGCCAAAGTATAAATATGGAGTTAGTTTTGCGTCGGAATTGCGTAAAAAAAAACGACGCAATTCCGGCGCAAACAGAGTATAAATATGCCCCTTTGTTTTTTAAGGGAATTTCTATGTTTTTTTTAATTCTATTTCCTAACTATAGCGTCCCTGTAACCTTTGTTTGTTTCAGTGAATTTATATCTTTTTTTAATATACAGTAATTTTCAAAACTATATGTTATTCCAACCATTGCCATGGCCAGTCCCTGTGGCCAAACTATATAACCACCCAACCCCGTGCAGCCACGGTTGTCCACAGGGCAACTGAAATCATCAGGGGAAGGTGGCAGTTCCTGGGCCTGTGGGAGGGCCTAGCAGCTCCTCTCATAAATAAATCCATGCCCCGGGACATGACCCACCTGGGGGCTTCAGAGAAAACAAGCACCGGAGACCACACTTGTTATTTAAAAAAAAAAAAAAAACTGGATCCAGTGGTCAGCCACCAATTGCACTGAATTTAAAAAAAAAAAGCTTTTTAGCTCTGGTGCGGGGGGGGCTCTAAGACCCCAGCACCAGAACTATGGGGTCAGGAAGATTCTACCCTGGCCCGTTTTTTTTATCAAGATGGCTGCCACCACTTCCTGGTTTGAAGTGTTGGCAGCCAATCATAGCTGTGCATTTCTCTGCACAAGCTTCTCATTATTCACAAATACATTGCAAAGGATCCATCTCCCTAGATATAAACATTTAATTTAACCTTCAATATCTTGAAAACTACTGGACCGAGGTACACCAAATAAGCAAAAGTGCAATCTGTGTACCGAAAGCTAGCTTTCTGCCATATTTGGTGTAAATTCGTCCAGTGGTTCGGGCTGTAGTTGTGTCTAAAGATCCTATGGGACGCAGATTGTGCTTTCACTTATTTGGTGTAAAGCTTTTCAGTAGTTTTTGAGAAATTAAAGGAAAAACAAACTTTTATATCTCTTGCTGCAGTGACTTTACATTTATTTCATGAACAAATCACAATTATTCATGAATTTTAGTGAATTCGGGGCAAAAAGAAGCATTGTAATTGGCTGACCGCAACCTGACTAGAAAGTTGTGCCTGCCATTTTATTACACCAAGCAGGGTCCCCTGGGGTGAAAATACTCTTTGAAAGTGGCATAAGGGGTCAGGGTGAAGGTACCCTGACCCCAATGGTGTTATATAGGTGTGTTTTAGGGGTTTAAATTTTGCATCACAATTTGCGGTATTTATGCAAATTTGTGAATGTGAATATTTTTTTCAAAAACACTGACTCATTCATACACTAATTAATTTACTCATACGTGCACTCAGAGACTCATGCACCCACTCACACACCCACTCAGACACTCATGCACCCACTCAGACACTCATGCACCCACTCAGACCCACTCACAGACTCACCCACTTTCAGACCCACTCAGACACTCACGCACCGACTCACAGATCCACTGACAGAGACAGGGCCTGTGGTCAAACTGTGCTGCGCACAGCCAAAGGCCTGGGTGGCGCATGGTTGGGTGGTTATAAGGGCTTGACTGCAAGGCCTGGCTGCGACCAAAGGTCGAGTGCGGCAGGAGTTGAAATAACTTACAGTAAATAAAATTACTTGATAAAAACCCATAGAAATTCACTGTAAAAACCAAAGGTTGCAACAACGTTAGAGTTAGGTTCTGAATTTACTCGTACAAAACCATAGAAATTTAGCAGTTACAGCTAGAGTTCTTTCAAATAACTATAACTTGCGCCATAAGGTAACTATGAGTTGCGTCTTCACCATGCACAGCTAATTACTCCACATAATATATAATTGACGAGATATTGTATGGCATGTTTGATATTATCACTGCAACATTTACAGTGAAAATATAGGTAAGAAAACTGTGCATGGCAAGGGTGCGAGCTATAGTTACCTTAGGGTGCAAGTTATAATTGCTTGAAAGAACTCTAACTGCTGAGGTTCTATGGTTTTGTATGAGTAAATTCAGAACCTAATGATGAAGTCCCTGTAACCTTTGGATTTTTCAGTGAATTTTCATGGTTTTAATAATGTAAAGTAATTTTAATTACTATATGTTAATGCAACCACCACACAGTGGGGGTTGGCTGCAGGACCTGCCCTGTGGCCAGGCCATGCGGGCAACAGCTGATAACCACACATCCCTGTATATATAAATATGGGTTCTGAGTTTACTTGTACAAAACAATAGAAATTCAGCAGTTATAGTTAGAGTTTTTTTAAGTAATTGCTCTCTAAGATAACAATAACTTGTGCCCCTGCCATGCACAGTTTTTCCTTAAATAATGTGACTGCTAATGTTTCCTTTATATTTTTAATGATATTTTAGAAGTTGTCATGAGTGCTGTGATATCTGGGGTAATTAGAAGTGCATGTCGAGGTCACGAGTTATAGTTACCTTAAGGAACAAGCTATAGTTACTTCAAATAACTCTAACTATGACTGCTGAATTTCGATGTTTTTATATGAGTACATTTAGAACCTAACTGTAAAGTCCCTGAAACCTTTGTTTTTGTCAGTGAATTTCCATGGTTTTATTAATGTAAAGTAATTTTAAGGCCTTCAGCTGTGTGCAGTGGGGGTTGGCCGCAGGCCATGTGACCTGTTTCCCCACAGGGCACCCAGTCTAAATGTTGGGGACCAATGGAGGGAGCCTGAAGGCCCCCATGGTCCCTGCTGGCAAAGCAGCACTGTCTCTGTGCCAGCAATGTTTCCTCTGTCTGTCTGCCTGCATCTGCGCAGGCAGGCAGACAGAGGAAACCACTCCATTGAAGGGAGAGCTGTTTGACAGCTGCCCCTTAATCAGAGCAGAGTGTTTGCTGTGACATGGCAGGTGCCAGACCTGGGGGGTGGTGGTCCGCAGGCAGGGCCATCATGGGGTCCATGAGGGGACCCATGGGGTACCCTCCAACATTAGTAGCCCTCAGGAGGTGGTCCTCCCCGGGGCTTCAGGGGGCAAAACTGGACCACGTTCTCTTTTTCTTTACACAAGGTCCCCCTGCACACAATATAATGAATGCCGGGTAGGTGGTGGTCCCCAGGGTTGCTGGGGAGGCGCATTCCCCCTCAAAATATAATCAATGCACCAGGGAAGTGGTGGTCCTGAGGGCTGCAGGGGGTCCTAAATAGACCACCTATTTCTTTTGCCCCGGGGAGGTGGTGTTCCCCGGGTATATTGGTGTCTGAAAGGGACCACCAATCTCTCCTGAGGGGATGGTGGTCCCTGGGGCTGTGGGGGGGGTAGGAGCCCCCCACATTATTTTAATTAATGCCCTAGGGAGGTGGGAGTCCACAGGGCTATGGTGCCCCCACATTTAAACGTAAATAACCCCCCAGCAGCCAGCGCTTTGTTTTTAAAAATAAATAAATTGTCTGGATCCACAGATCGGCCATGTATCATGGCAAAATATTGTAAAAAATGCTTTTTTGCTCTGAAGGTGTCTCTGTGGGACCCCAGCACCAGAGCTAAGGGGTCAGGGTGTCCATACCCTGGCCCCTTTTTTTTTTTTTTTTTACAGTTTAGTCTGGTAAAAGGCTTAAGCTGAGATTACATTTTCAGCCTGGGGAGGTGGTGGTCCCTGGGGCTGAGGAGGCCCAAGAGGCTCTCCCATTTAAGAAAACAAATTCCCCTGTGACCTGGCCCTCCCGGTGGCTTATTAAAAAAAAAGCTCCAGGGCCCGTGCTCGTTTTATTTTGTTAATTTTTCCCAAAAATGTGTGATGATATCACGATTTTGCATCAACATTTAAAAAAAAAAGCTTTTTCCTCTGGGGGTTCCCGCTTGGACCCCAGCACCAGAGATAATGGGGCAGGGTGTCCCTACCCTGGCCCCTTGCTTTGTTTAAAAAAAAAAAAACTTTTTTAGAGGGCTGCCAACACTTCCTAGTTTGAAATGCTGGCAGACAATTAGAGTTGTTCATTTCTCTGCACAAGCTTGTCTTTTTTTACAAAGTTGTCACATCCACAGATACACACATTTATTTTCCCTTTAATATCTCCAAAACTATTGAATGGATTTAAACGAAATATGTGAAAGCACAATCTGCATACCATAAGCTAGCTTTCTGAAAATTTTGGTGTAATTCTGTCTAGTGGTTCGGGACATAGCCTTCTTGAAAGGTCCTATGGGAATTAATATGTGTAATGCAACATTTTTTATGCCTCCTTTTTTTTTCTTGACCCCTGCGACAATAACCACTGAGGCACTTTTTTTGAAAATTTTTGTGGTTTCATCAAACGATGCCAAAGATATATGGAAATATGGTCCTAACTATAACGACCTAATGGCGACTGCCACTAGGTAATATATAAAATAATGTAAAGATAGATAGATAGATAGATAGATAGATAGATAGATAGATAGATAGATAGATAGATAGATAGATAGATAGATAGACCCAAAAAATGCACATGCCACCAATTACCCTTATCAACTCCAAACCCTAAAAATACCCATTCCAATCATATACCCGTACTCACCATAAGCCCTAAGATGCCTTTACCATCTGAAACACTTACCATCCAGTACCCTCACCCAACTCTAAACCCTGAAAATCCCCTTACCACAGACCCACCTTAAATCCTAAAGATACTCTTAGCACTCAGTACTCTTATGCACCTTTAAACCCTAAAAACGTCAGGCACAGTTATCTCATCAATAGATTTATTGTAAATGTTCCAGTGATAATATCAATGATGGCACTGAAGATGTTATGCATGATGTAATATGTGGGGCAATTAGATGTGCATGGTGAGGACAAGAGTTATAATTACTTGAAATAACTTTAACTATAACAGCTGAATTTCTATGTTTTTGTGCATTTAAATTCAAAGCCTAACTATAACATTCCTGTAACCTTGCTTTTTCCGGTGAATTGCTAAGGTTTTTTAAATGCTAATTCCTAGTTATAATGTCCCTGTAGCCTTTGGTTCTTTTCAAAGTTTTTTTTAACACTGCGGGGGGTTGGCTGCTGGACCTGGTCTACAGCCAAGCCCACATGCTCCCAACCCCAGGATGCAGCCAGCCTGCTGCCCAATTAGCCCTTCGGCCATGCGTAGAAGGGATTAGGTGCAGGGCCTGGCCTGTAGCTGGGCCCTTCAGCTAACCCCCTTGCACAATCAACCCCGCGCCGCGCACAGCCAAAAACCAAAAAGACAGGACTTCCAGCTAATTTTGCACATTTGCATACTTATAGGCCTCCAACTCTGTGCCAGGCATGGCTCAAGGTCAAATGGATGGGACTTCTAGGTAATTTTGTGGATTTGCATACTTGTAGTAGTTAAAAGGGAGACCAACATGCTCTGTTCTCAACAGGAGATGACAAGGAAAAAAACACTGTTCATAGTCACTACAGAAGATATTGCACTCAGAAAGAGCAACAGTGCTTTCACCTCCATAAAGGATTTCAGGTAATTGTTCAAGGTGGAACTGCAGAGTAAACACACTTGTTTTGCCTTAGCCAAGAACAAGAATTTAGGATGATTTGTACTTACTAGAAGTGGAGCTTCAAGTGTGACACCTGCTTAATTTTTATTTGTGAGTGCTTCCCATTCAGTTTTAATTTATGTTAAATGAACATTGGTGTATGAATGCATCCTGACCGGCTTATTTATCCAAGAAGAGGCCAAAGTTTTACGCAAAATGTCTACCAAACTGGACTTCTTTCTACTGGTTATTTAGTAAGTGCTATCTAGCTGAGTAAATGTATAGTGCATATTCCACACTACAGCTGCGTAGAGAACCCTGAGGTAATGTTTCTAATGACCATGTGTGTCTGTCATTTTGGCAATATGATTCTTCCTCAAGCATCTTCATACAGGTATCTGCAATGAAAGAAATCCTTGTGTAAAGCAGATGACAAGACTACAAGGAGATGAATCTCCACCAAACAAGAGTACTTTATCCTAATTATAAGTAGTAAGTGCAGTAAGTGCTCCTTTGTTTGGTGAAGATGTCCTTCTGTTTCACGCTCCTGGGGACCGTGGAGATGTCCTTCTGTATGACTCTCCCTGGGGGGGGTTCTTAATGCCCTGATGGTCCCTGCTGTCTCCTTGCCTTCTGCGGGAGCTGGTATTTCTCCCACACGGAGGGAGGAGTTAAAAATGATGCTCCCTGTATGCAGGACAAATCCTTTCCTTTCATCTGTTTTCCTGCCCACTTGACAGCATGCAGGAAAACAGATGACAAGTCCCTTCCCAGCAGGCAGAAGCAGTTTTCCTGCTTCTGCCTGCTGGGAGCAGACATATAGTTTGCTCTTGCTAGGCAGGAGCTGTCATAGCTCCCACCAAGTGACAGCAAACTGCTGTGTCCCAAGGTTGAGTATCTCAGGAGATAGAGAGCCTGCCCTGAGGGTTGGCAATCCCAAGGGTCATAAGTGGCTCCAGTAGTGGGGGTGCCAAGGCCTCCTCCATTGTTCTTTAGGGCCAGACCCAGAAATGTGGTGGTCCCTGGAGATGAAAATGACCAAGGAGGAGGGATCGTAGCCCCCTCCCTCTTTTAACGTGGCCATGCCCTGGGGAGGTGGTGTTCCCCGGGGATGTATATGGCCCTGAAAGGGAGGCACATGGGCCCTCTTCCCCTTTTTAGAAATTCCATGCCCCGCAGAGCAAATTTATACACAGGAGGGGGGTCCATGCAGCACTCCTCTTGTCTCGCGCAGAAGCCCTGGGGACTGTCTGATCCACAGAGGATCCCTGCCTCTACGTACACAGTTTTGTTTTTTCTGAAACTACTCGAAAGCTACTGAACGGATTTACAACAAATCATAAGAAGCATGCTATATATATATATTTATATATATATATATATATATATATATATATATATATATATATATATATATATATATATATATATACACATATATATATATATATATGTATATACACATATATATATATATATATATATATATATATATATATATATATATATATATACCAAGCAATTCCTGCTGTTCTTCCTGATTTTGCCACGCAAAGTCGATGCACTGTTATGGGCGCAGGACCCATAAATAACTGTAAAAATAAAAAACTCAATAACAAACCGGCACTCCAAACAACTTTGATGTTTACTTAGGCTTGTTAAGTCTTTCACAGGATAACAAAGTATCAACTTGCAATGGCAACGCGTTTCAACCATTACGGTCTTCTTCATTGGCCCAAATCATTACAGAAGCTCCCTCTTCTGTAGAAAATATACCATTGGCTATACTAAACTGTGAGAAAGTAGCCTCTTTCTAGCCTTGTTACCCCCACTTTTGGCCTGTTTGTGAGTATATGTCAGGGTGTTTTCACTGTCTCACTGGGATCCTGCTAGCCAGGGCCCAGTGCTCATAGTGAAAACCCTATGTTTTCAGTATGTTTGTTATGTGTCACTGGGACCCTGCTAGACAGGACCCCAGTGCTCATAAGTTTGTGGCCTATATGTATGTGTTCCCTGTGTGATGCCTAACTGTCTCACTGAGGCTCTGCTAACCAGAACCTCAGTGGTTATGCTCTCTCTTCTTTACAAATTGTCACTAACAGGCTAGTGACCAATTTTACCATTTCACAGTGGCATACTGGAACACCCTTATAATTCCCTAGTATATGGTACTGAGGCGCCCAGTGTATTCGGGTTCCAGGAGATCCCTATGGGCTGCAGCATTTCTTTTGCCACCCATAGGGAGCTCTGACGATTCTTACACAGGCCTGCCACTGCAGCCTGAGTGAAATAACGTCCACGTTATTTCACAGCTATTTACCACTGCACTTAAGTAACTTATAAGTCACCTATATGTCTACCCTTTACCTGGTAACGGTTGGGTGCTAAGTTACTTAGTGTGTGGGCACCCTGGCACTAGCCAAGGTGCCCCCACATCGTTCAGGGCAAATTCCCCGGACTCTGTGAGTGCGGGGACACCATTTCACACATGCACTATACATAGGTCACTACCTATGTATAGCGTCACAATGGTAACTCCGAACATGGCCATGTAACATGTCTAAGATCATGGAATTGTCTCCCCAATGCCATTTTGGCATTGGGGAGACAATTCCATGATCCCCCGAGTCTCTAGCACAGACCCGGGTACTGCCAAACTGCCTTTCCCGGGGTTTCTCTGCAGCTGCTGCTGCTGCCAACCCCTCAGACAGGTTTCTGCCCTCCTGGGGTCCAGCCAGGCTTGGCCCAGGAAGGCAGAACAAAGGACTTCCTCAGAGAGAGGGTGTTACAAGGGCTGGGGAGGAGTAGCCTCCCCCAGCCTCTGGAAATGCTTTGATGGGCACAGATGGTGCCCATCTCTGCATAAGCCAGTCTACACCGGTTCAGGGATCCCCCAGCCCTGCTCTGGTGCAAAACTGGACAAAGGAAAGGGGAGTGACCACTCCCCTGACCTGCACCTCCCAGGGGAGGTGCCCAGAGCTCCTCCAGTGTGCTCCAGACCTCTGCCATCTTGGAAACAGAGGTGCTGCTGGCACACTGGACTGCTCTGAGTGGCCAGTGCCAGCAGGTGACATCAGAGACTCCTTCTGATAGGCTCTTACCTGTGTTGCTAGCCTATCCTCCTTCCTAGGTAGCCAAACCTCCTTTTCTGGCTATTTAGGGTCTCTGCTTTGGGGAATTCTGTAGATAACGAATGCAAGAGCTCATCAGAGTTCCTCTGCATCTCTCTCTTCACCTTCTGCCAAAGGATCGACCGCTGACTGCTCAGGACGCCTGCAAAACCGCAACAAAGTAGCAAAGACGACTACTGCAACCTTGTATCGCTGATCCTGCCGCTTTCTCGTCTGTTTCCTGGTGGTGCATGCTCTGGGGGTAGCCTGCCTCCTTTCTTGCACCAGGAGCTCTGAAGAAATCTCCCGTGGGTTGACGGAATCTTCCCCCTGCAACCGCAGGCAACAAAAGACTGCATCACCGGTCCTCTGGGTCCCCTCTCAGCACGACGTGCGTGGTCCCTGGAACTCAGCAACTTTGTCCAAGTGACTCCCACAGTACAGTGACTCTTCAGTCCAAGTTTGGTGGAGGTAAGTCCTTGCCTCCCCACACTAGACTGCATTGCTGTGTACCGCATGATTTGCAGCTGCTCCGGCTCCTTCGGATTTCCTTCGTGCACAGCCAAGCCTGGGTCCCCAACACTCTAAACTGCAGTGCACAACCTCCTGAGTTGTCCTCCGGCGTCGTGGGACTCCCTTTTGTGTCTTCGGGTGAGCTCTGGTTCACTCCTCTTCCAAGTGCCTGTTCCAGTACTTCTGCGGGTGCTGTCTGCTTCTGTGAGGGCTCCCTGACTTGCTGGGCGCCCCCTCTGTCTCCTCATCCAAGTGGCGACATCCTGATCCCCCCTGGGCCACTGCAGCATCCAAAAACCCTAACCGTGACCCTTGCAGCTAGCAAGGCTTGTTTGCGGTCTTTCTACGTGGGAACACCTCTGCAAGCTTCTTCACAACGTGGGACATCCATCCTCCAAAGGGGAAGTTCCTAGTGCTCTTCGTTCTTGCAGAATCCACAGCTTCTACCATCCGGTGGCAGCTTCTTTGCACCCTCAGCCGGCATTTCCTGGTCATCTGCCCAATCTCGACTTTGTCGTGACTCTTGGACTTGGTCCCCTTGTTCCACAGGTACTCTCGTCCAGAAATCCACTTTGGTTGCTTTGCTGGTGTTGGTCTTCCTTGCAGAATTCCCCTATCACGACTTCTGTGCTCTCTGGGGAATATAGGTGCACTTTACACCTACTTTTCAGGGTCTTGGGGTGGGCTATTTTTCTAACCCTCACTGTTTTCTTACAGCCCCAGCGACCCTCTACAAGCCCACATAGGTTTGGGGTCCATTCGTGGTTCGCATTCCACTTTTGGAGTATATGGTTTGTGTTGCCCCTATACCTATGTGCTCCTATTGCATTCTACTGTAATTCTACATTGCTTGCATTACTTCCTTTTGGTATTACTGCATATTTTTGATATTGTGTACATATATCTTGTGTATATTTGGTATCCTCATACTTTTGGCATATTGTCATAAAAATAAATTACCTTTATTTTTAGTATATCTGTGCATTGTGTTTTCTTCTGATATTGTGCATATGACACCAGTGATATAGTAGGAGCTTTGCATGTCTCCTAGTTCAGCCTAAGCTGCTCTGCTATAGCTACCTTCTATCAGCCTAAGCTGCTAGAAACACCTCTTCTACACTAATAAGGGATAACTGGACCTGGTACAGAGTGTAAGTACCCCTTGGTACCCACTACAAGCCAGGCCAGCCTCCTACATTAACATAAAAGACAGATTAATGTATAGAAAAAATACATAGAAAAAATACTAGATAAGTCCAACATAGAAATCTGAATAAATCAAGCAAATATATGGGACAATAATATCTAAACCAAAATACTATATTCTAAATTGAAACATTTCTTTTCCAAAAGGGAAATTCCAACATACATTTAATAACATAGCAAACCCAGAGGCGACATTAGTATTGACCCACCTTTGATAGCCACCTGGTATTAGGCCCACACACTATCTTTTTAATTTAATGCATGTCAGGATTACCCAATACGTACATAAAGTTCTTCATCCTGGCTTAATCTGGAGGGGGGAGATAGGGAGCGGAGGCTCAGAAGAATGGAATCTGAGTACATAATTCAATTAAGCAGAAGACACCTGTGGGGATTAAACCAGGATGAGGAACTTTATGAGCATATTGGGTAACCCTGACAGCGTATGGATAATGTAACAACTGGTTATTTATGGAATTAAGTCAATTCAATTCAAAACAATCTTTATTCGGATTTTACTCCATAAAAGAAAAACAGTCTCTTTAGGGTAAAAAAGTTATACAATAATATAATTCCAGATACATTACTAATAAATAAAAGGATACAAATCTTTGGTGAGACAAATTATGCAGTTATTCATTCTCGTATCGGAGTTTTTCTAAATAGGACAACTTTTTCCTCTGTTCGATTGCATGTAGGATAAATTTTATTACTGCTTCACATTTCTCATTGGTATCCAATTTAAATAAATAGTTAAAAGCTTCTCTACAATAAAATAACTTATTAGTAATGAATAGTGGTTTTAAGAATTGTTTCCTAATATCATGATAGAATTTACAAGATATAATAAAGTGCATTGTGGATTGTGCAAATCGTCCCACGCAGGGGCACTTCGGTAGGCTTTTACTCCAAATCCTCACCTTTGGGAAGGCTACCAAAAAGTGCAACATTCTAAAACGTAATCAGGTCAAATAAAATCTATGCTGAGTATTCACAACTGTCAGTAAATAATTTGGTATTACCTCATTGTTTTCGATCATATAAAGTGCTACCGTTGATTTCATGCATTCTCTATTTTCTCTATCGCTAACCCTCCATGCCATTAATTGATTTTTCAGTTCTTTCTTACTAAATTGGAGGACTATGCCTGGGTTGTATAAATTTGGTGTTAGATTTATACCTCTCAACAGATCTTTTAGGTGCATGAACCATGGGATTCTATCCCGATGTTCTAATGTAAGACAATCTTTAATAATCTTTTGGGTAAGATGCGTCCCTTCTTTTGGCCAGATACCATGCCAAGCCGACAACGCATTTATATATATTAGATCTACCACGTAGGGGCTGCCCAGTTCCTTATGTACCATGTATGTGGAGGTGGTATTTGGGACTGCAAGTAATCTGTTAAAAAATGTATTCTCTAGCACTTGTAATGAATGGATCTCGGGCATCAAACCCCAAAGGGCAGAACCATATGTGATGCTGCTGACTGATTTACTTTTGTAGATTTGCAGCATTTCCCTTAGGGGTTTATTACCAATTTGTTTGGAAAATCTAAAGACTGCCTCAGTTGTCCTAATATACTTCATCTTAATAATTTCTAGGTGTTGTTTCCAGTGTCCCATATTAGAAAATTGTATACCCAAGTATGTAAATCCATTCACCTCTTCACATTTGTGGCCCTTAATAAAATACGTTTTCTTCCTGGCCTTTCCCTGTCCACAAGTCATTACCACTGTTTTGCTCATATTCAACATCATATCTCTTTCCTCCATAAATTCCATGAAGCCCTCCATTAGTCGCTGCAACCCATTTGCAGTTCGTGACAGCAAAACTGCATCATCTGCGTATAAAAGAATTGGGATAGAACATTCTCCTATTTTAGGGCAGTCAATTTCGAAATTTTTTAGATGGGCATCTACACTATTTATGTAAAGAGAAAAAAGGAGCGGCGCCAAAACACAACCTTGGCGTATTCCTCTCCCTATCCTAAAACCTGGCGTGCATTCTCCATTTCTTCCATATCTCACCCGTGGTGTTAGATGGTTGTATAGTTGCGCCAAGAAGCTTATTATATCTGAGGGCGCACCCATATCTGTTAAAACTTTCCACAACTTAGCATGATTCACCAAATCAAAGGCACTACTAAGATCTGCAAAACAGAGGAACACATGACCCTTCTTTGCCATGGTATATTTGCTTATTATTAGGTTAAGGTTTATACATTGTTCCAGGGTACCAACCCCAGGCCTAAATCCCAGTTGAGCCTCTGTAAGTATATGATTGTTAGTTGCCCATGTTTCTAATCTTTCTACAAGTACTCTTCCCAGCAGTTTGACAGAGTTATCTAAAAGTGAAATTGGCCGATAACATTTGGGGTCGCCTCTATGCCCCCTTTTAAAAATAGGGACAATTATACTTTCACTCCATGATGTTAAGATATATCCCTTTGTCACACTCAGAAAGACTTGGGTCAGGATAGGGCACCATAAATCAACATGCGTCAAATAAGCATCTACTGGCACCCCGTCAGGGCCCGGCGCCTTCCCTTTCGGGCATCTTCCCATGGCAGATTTCACTTCCCCTAGACTAACTGGTTTCAAGAAGGGTGGATTGATCTCAATTATCCCATTATTTGACGGGTGGATAGTCAGATTATCTGGGTTAAAAATTGAACCAAAATGAGAAAGCCATTCCAATAAAGGAACATGTACTGTTATTTCGGGTACATCACTATTTTTTAGGAAAGGTTGGTTAATTGTTTTCCAAAATAAAGTACTATCTCTTAATGTCATTGCTTGTTCAAGATTAGCCCATGCCCTAGCTCTCAATTGTGCCTTCCTGGTTTCTAATGCATGTTTGTAGTTAAAACGCTTAATAATTACTACTTCTCTATTTCTTGGTCAGGCCTGCAGGGCTTGTTTTAGTTCCTGGCTGGCTGATGAGCAATTGTGATCAAACCACCCCACTTTTTCGCTCTTTTTTTTCCGTGATGCTCTCACTAAACTTCCTGCAATGGCGATTCTAAGTTGGTTAAAGGATCCTAGGATCGTATATGGATTTTGATTATATTCTGTACATATGAGAATTTCTTGACGGTGTTGTGTCACAACTTTATTCATCACATCTGTTTCATTTATCCCAGTCCATTTAATCACAAATCCGTTTTCACTTCTTATTCCTATATCCATTGCTAATCGTTCATCTATATTAAAGGGTTTAGCTAATCTCATAGTCAGTAACAGGGGATAATGATCACTATAGATAGTGGGCTCAATCTTCAATGAAACAACCATATCCATATGACTCTTTGACATTAGTATGTAATCAATTAACGAGAAATGTCCTCTTCCTACAAACGATGGAAGCTTCACTCCTTTATGCCCATCTTGCTCCATCAGCTCTAAATCATATCTAAATAATATTTCATTCAATGCAGTTCCATAGTTATTCTGTAAAAAGTGCAATTGAGTACTTCCCCCATCGTCAATGAATCCACATGTCTTTCCTATAGTATTCTTGCATGTCCCAGTATTAAAATCTCCATCCCATATTATTATGAAACTTGAAGTTATATATTGTTAACAAAGGCCTGTAAGTCATCCTGAAGAGTCGATGCCACTACTCTATTAGTACCATCAAATTTGTTGTTGTAATAGTTTATTAGTACAATTCCTAAGATCCCATCTATCCGAAAATATAAAAACTGGTAGTGGGGGAAATTGAGGGAGGATTTCACCAATGAGTAGGGTACCAATGTTGAAATCAAAATTGCTAGACCTCCCTTTGCCCTTCCCCTGGCTGAGGCCGAGGCTGGTGTGGAGAATGTGGCATAGCCTTCCATAGAGAAGGATCCCGTGTGCCATGTCTCTTGTAGGCAGATTATATGTGATAAACTTATTATAGTCTGCCATTCCTTCTCAGCCATTTTCGTTTTTTATTCCAGCTATATTCCATGACATGAGTATAATTAGGTCTCCTACTAAAGGTCTCCCATCTGTCTCAGTGTCGCCATTACCACTTGGACATTTTGATTTGGGCACTATAGTAGTAGGTTGTGTTTTATTGTTCAACGAAGTCACTTTCCTACTCATGTTCTCCTGCAGTCAATCTAGATCCCCCATGTTACTCAGGGGGGCAAAACGGTTGGAATACTCTAATTTATTATGCCTGTCCAAGATGCTGGATGTATTCCCTGCCACCCCTGTGTCTGTTATGCCTGTGGTGTTCATCATTCTGTAAAAGTATCCTAGGAGAACAGCCATAATCTTTCTCCTCAGGTTTTTACAATTTTGATGTCTTATATCCAAATCTGCTAGCAGTTGGCCCACAAAACGAGGATTACGAAAGTTGACCACAATACAATCTCCCTCTTCTTCCTCCAGATTTCCCACCCAGTCAACTCTCCTTGCACGTAAGATTTCACGGAATAGTATATCTGGTGTACATATATTCCCTGACATCCAGTGTACTACCTTATTACGTATATCTGGCCAGGTCTCTACAATATTTGGGCCTAGTTTGGGAACATTTTTAAGAATGATTGTATATGGAGTAGCATCTGGTGGTAGTTGTAACACCTCTTTTACGGGTCTGTTCCTAGTCAGGGACTGGCGTCTGTGATTTCTATCCATAGGCTCCATTTGATTAATCATAAGTGCCTTGGGCTGAGGGATTTCTTCCTGTATGGGATGCCGGCATTTCATACTCCTTTTGTTGGGATCTGCAAACCCTATCATTGCTCTATTCCTTAAGACTGTAGCCTCTTGATTCTCCTTTGATATAAGATCACTGCCAAGAGTTAGAGTTTTCGGTTTAGTCATTGAGTTAACACTTGCTTCTATCTTGGTTATGCGTTCTTTTATCTCCTTAAATTCTGACAATACTTTTGTCTCTATATGATCTAACTTGCCATGCAGTTTCTTAAAAAGGGTTTCCACACGTTTTTGTAAGGAACCATCGTTATCTTATGATAGTACTACTGCATGACCCCCATGCATTTGTATAATTTTTTTGTTACTCTTAGGAAGCTGTGAGTGTACTAGCATGGACTTGGATTTGGTGATCTGACTACTTCTTTTTTTCTTGGGTGGTGAAGGGATTTGGTCGTCTGTACTGTTTAGTGAGTCAATTTCCTCTATTATATATGTAGGAAGTAAAGGGCCTAGAGAAAATCTAGAATCTGGCCCAGTAAATTTTTCTTCTGGGGCTTTTGGTTCAGAAGTTAAGCCTACAGCCTCAAAGCTCACTCCAGTGATAGCCTCATGTAGAACATTTTTTGTTGCCACTAAACGTGCTTCAGCATTAATGATTTCTTCGTTTATTTTTCCCATGGCGTCTGTAAGGTAATTGGTAATTGTATTAGTGCTTCTCTGGGTTGTGGTATTCATACCGTTCCCTATTTGGTTTTGCTTTCTTTTCCCCATTTTGTATAAGGGGTTAACTATGTTAGGCACTCTTAGCTAGTCACAAACAGAGTATATGCGATTTCTAAAACAAATAACAACAAGGTGTGCCCAACCCAAGCTTCTCCTGCTCTGGTGGGCACAAGGCAGGGGTACAAGGGAGTTATTTAGGGCTTCTGCCCTGACCACAGAGCTGAAACCAGCTACAAGTCTGAGTCCAAATGTCTCCTTACAGCCCTGTTGGAACCAATATCAGTGGGAGCCGGAAAAAGGATGTCAGGGGGGTGGCCCAGCCCAGACTCTGTCAGGTGCTTACGGGCGCAGGATGGGCCCACCCTTGGCCCGGGCTTTGCCCGGGCGCCGCCCGCGCGCGTCCCACGGTAGCGGGAGCGCGAACTTGATTTTAAAGGGCTTCTGCCCTTGGTTAGGTGGCCGCCTCCTCCTCCGGCAGCAAAACGCACTTCCTGGAATGAAGTCATTTGGGACCATTAATTTTGACTTGCTTTTCAGTATTGGCCTATACTCCCGAAATTGTACATGAATATGATGTTTATTAGATGCATTAAATATATACACACATACATATATACACACATACATATAAATATACATACATGTGTGTTTAAATATATATGTATATATACTTAGATATATGTATATAAATATAGATATACATATGTATGTGTGTGTGTGTTTGTGTGTGAGTATGTATGTTTATGTGTGTATATATATGTGCACTATATATATATATTTTACAAAACACTCCTTTTACTGCATGAAGATGCACAGTACTGAGGCATGAAAACAGAGTCCAATTGACATCTGTGAATACTTTATTTTAGTACTGACACACCCAAAACAAAATGCATTTTGGCATAGAACACACCTTGCTCAGGGCTGTGCTATTACTAATATGCGGTAATTAGCAGTGCACGGTGAGGGCGTGAGTTATAGTTACCTTAGGGTTTGATCTATAGTACTTGAGATAACTATAACTGCTGAATTTCTATGGTTTTGGGAAAGTAAATTCAGAACCAAACTATAACGTCCCTGTAACCTTTGTTATTTTCAGGGAATTTCTATGTTTTATTTAACATAAAGTAATATTGATCACCATACGTTAATTCAACTGCCCTTGGACACAGCCTTCATCTGTGCACAGTGGGGGTTGGCCACAGGGCCTGGCATGTAGCCAATCCCCCTATAACAAACAAACCCTATGCCACAAATGGCCTTTAGCGGTTCATGGTGGGGGTTAGCCGCAGGGGCTGGCCTGCAGCCAATCCCTGAGGCCAGACACCTCCAACCACCCAACCCATGACATGCACTGGCTTCACCCATGTGAGGTGGAGTTTTGCCACACAGCAAGAACATAAAGAGGAGTTTCATGTTTGAGCCAGCAATGCCAAAAACAGACACTCAGCAGCATTTCCCAATTCAACACAGTGGAATTTGGCATGGACACTGGCAGTCTTTTAATCAATGATCTTGTGGAGCAGCCCTGCTAAATGATGCAAAAAAAAAGTGCCAATGGCATGTGAGGGGAAGCAGGCATTGTCTCTAATGTCCTGAAGGGAATGTTGGGGCTTCTTCACTGCACATGGGGGCAGCTCCAATCCAGCCATATATATGAATAAAAAAATATTGGGGCAGCATAATTAAAAAAAAAACATAATGTTCCACTAGCTATTTTTTTTCTTGCAAAAATAGAAAGAAGTGCAATGAGAAATACTTAAAAAGTTCTATAGTGGAACTTGCATACTCAGTCCATGAAGTAGAGTTTGATCTCAGACTCAGGTGGTTCACCCAGAAGCTGGTCAGCTAACACACTTGGGGCAAGATGTAGCAAAATTTTGCGAGTCGCAAATAGCCCGATTCGCTATTTGTGACCCCGCAAAATCAGAAATGGGATGCAAAAATCCCATTTCCGACTCGCAAAATGTGATCCGAGCCGTTACCGACTCGCAAAATTTGCGACCCCATTTTGCAACCCGCAAATAGGAAGTCGCAATTTGCGAGTCGCAAACCATATGCAATAGCAACTCGTAAATTGCGACTAGTCGCAAAAAGCCCATTTTGCACTTCCAATTTACCACTAACTCAGAGCAGGTTGCAACCATTACCAAAGTATAAAAGGAGACCCAGAAGGCATCTGGGTTACTCAAGATGGCGGAGATATACCTGATAGCAGTGAGGAGGAGAGCCCACGCCGCACAGCAGAGGAGGAGGAGGAGCCAGAGACAGGACAAGATTTACAGAACAAGGCAGACCCTCTTCCAGCAAACTGAGGAGGAAATTTATGACAAATACAGACTTAGCAGCGCAGCTATACTATATTTAATAGATTTACTCAAACCACAGCTAGAACGCCAGACTGTGCGCGGCTGCGCCATCCCTTGCATGTGCAAGTGCTATGCTCACTGCACCTCTTGGCCTCGGGTAGCTATCAGGGGGTCATTGCTGTGGCAGGTGGGGCCCCAAAGTGCACTATTACTGTTCTTTAGGGCATTCCTAGACGCCTTACTCACAGACATGTCCCGATACATATACCTACCCAGGAATGAGGCAGAAATCAACACCATCAAGTTGGAATTTTACCGGATTGCCAACTTCCCCCATGTCATAGGGTGTGTAGACGGGACACATATACAAATATGCCCTCCTGCAAACCTGGAATATCTGTTCTGCAATAGGAAGTGTACCCACTCACTCAGCATACAGGTGGTATGTGACGCTCATTATATCATCACTGACATGGTTGCCAAATTTCCAGGCAGTACCCATGACTCCTACATTTTTAGGCACAGTGGGATACACCAACGCCTGGAACGTGGGGAGTTTGGAGACGGATACCTCCTAGGTAGAGCTGAATACACCTTGCAGACATGCACACAGGTCAATGTGCATACCACCCATGCCTTGCTAACAGTGTACGTTTTGTGCCCAACAGGTGACAGTGCATATGCACTACGTCCATGGATACTGACTCCGTACTTAACACCCAGCAATGATTGCGAGAGGCGATATAACAGTGCACATAAGAGGACCAGGAACATCATAGAACGCACCTTCGGACTGCTGAAAGCAAGGTTCAGATGCCTCCACTGAAGTGGAGGTGCCCTCCAGTATACCCCAATAACGGCTTTCAAAATAGTTGTTGCATGCGCTATCCTGCACAACATTGCCACCCGACGTGGGCTACCTCTCACCCCTGAAGACCCAGATTCTGAGGATGAAGAGCAAGAACAACCACATCGCCATCATGGGAATAGGAGCATCGCAAATCAAGGCAGACTGAGACGGGAACACATTGCAAAACAATACTTTGGAAGGTACGTGCCAACTTCTACCATACTCACCAATATGACAAAGAGTCCATGTGTTAAGTGGAAAGAACAAATGATTTAATAAGTGCAAATAACCAAACTATGTACATGAAAAACAGTTCAGGGGCTTCTATAGTCCACCTGGCATGGGACACATTGCCATCATGTGCCCCAACCCCAGGGACAGTGTGGAGCTCACACCCTACGGCGGGCTCGGCCAGCCTGGCTGGTACTAGGTGGGTCAGCAGTGCTCTGCCTTGTGCTTTCACCTTGTAGCACCCTGGTGTCACTGGCAGAGACACTGCTGACAGTGGAGCCCTCCTTACTGTCTTGTGAGCCACCTGCCGTGCCTCCATTAGGTCTATTGCATGGTTGATCCGGCCCAGTCCCCGTGCCACATCACCCGCAAAGTGGCCCATGTCCACCTGGAGGCTTACTGTTCGCCTCGACAGCCCTGTTGTGTTAACAGCCAGCCTAACTATAGAGGAGGCCATCCTGTCCAGGCGTTGCAGCAGCTGGCGGTCCCTGCGCCGTGAACTGTCACTCTGCGTTAGCAGTCCTGCCACCAGTTCGTGTATAGATAGTGCAAGGTCACCCGTGTTGTTACCTATAACCTGCAATTCTGAATGCACCTGCTGCATACTGATGGCATGATTTCTTTCAAAGCGCTGCAATACCCCACTAATCCTCCTCAATTGTTGGTTTTTCAGGCGCTGACCCCGTAGCAGTTGGGCCTCTGTTGGTGTTGTGCAGGCATGCCCTGACTCTGCCTGCTGCTCTGCTGTTGGTATCCTACGTCGCCTGCACAGCGGTGGAGGCCCGGTATTGTCTGACATGGCACTCTGGCTTGTACCTGGTGCAGGCTCGCACACCACTGTTGCAACTGGTGTTTCCAGAGAGGGCATGGTGTTGGTGGTGAAGGGAGCAGTGGTGGCAGGTCCTGTTGTCTCCTCTCTGTGCTGGCTGACCATTGGCCCCTGGCTGCTTGGGCTGGTGGGGATGTCTTGTGGGAAACCTGTGGGACATAGGGAACACACTGTCAGTGTCTAATATCTGTTATCACCTTCCTAATAAACAATTGCCTATGAACTGCCTACTTGACTACATTGCCCATAATGCATCATTCTGGTGTTTGCTACTCTGAAATGGAGCTATTTTGGTTGTGCATGCCCCTGTGTACAAGGTGGGTGGGGGTATGGCATTGATGGGGGTACATGCATATCACATGGTACTCACCGGTTGATGGTCCTGGCTTAGAGGTGTCCAGATCTCCCATTCCACCTCTACCCTTTCCTCCAGGGGTGTGGGTGGTGGTACCGTCGATGGTCCCCCTCCTGTGCCTCTCATCTCCCGGAGCCGCTCTGCCACCCTCTCCTTGGTCCGGGAGCGCAGGGCATACCACCTTTTCTTAAGTTCTTCCACACTCCGGTGGCTGACCCCCAGGGAGTTGACCTTGTCCTGGATATCCTGCCAAATTCTTTTTTTTTCTGTGTCTGGCACAGTGAGGGCTGCCCTGCCAAACAGCTCGTCATGGTGCTGACAGCACTCATCTGTTAGCACCTCCAACTCCTTCTCAGCAAACTTTAGCTTTCTTTTCCTGGGAGTGTCAGCCATGGTTGCTGGAGCTGTGTTTGTTAGCTGTGCTGCAGTTAAAAAGGGTGTGGTCCTCCCTCTTCCCAGGTGTATTTGTAAACTTCCTGGCTGTGATGTCATCATCATGTGCCAGGAAGTGTTTTCCTGAGTGTTTTGAAGTGATTTCCAGAGTGTTCTGCAGCACCTGCTTTCAATTTTCAGCACAGTCGCAATTTGCGACACCCACTCGCAAATTGCGAGTCCGTTTTTTCCGCGGTCGCAAAAAGCGACCTCGCAAACAGCGGACTCGCTATCTGCGGTGCGACTCCGTGTGCGAGTCGCAAATTGTCCTCGCACTTTCTACCTGCATTGCAGTTACAAATACTCACAATTTGCGAGTCGCTATTTTTTACCTACCTACATCTGGCCCTTGATTCTGACCTTGGGTTACAAGCGATAATTAAGTTCTCAACCAAGGCATGAGCTTCTGTCTTTTTGTTCACACCTCTGAGTGCAACCCTTTCACACACCTTCTTTAGCTAGCCCTGTAGCAGATGCCACTACGGGATCGATTGGCCCATCGTATTGTCTTCCTTGCTAACTTCCAGTGTGAAAACCTCAAAAGGGAGCAGCATCTGTGTTAGGCATTTGACTAAGCCCCAATTGCTGCAAAGCTAGTCCAACCAATTGTAGCACATTGTGATGCATCACTTGGACAGCAACTTTGGAAAAATAGGTCCTGCTTGAAAGCATCCATTTTGAGCAGATGGCTGCCACTAATACTAAGAATCCCACTCCTTCCACAAAAGAACATGGGAGGAGGTCAAGCGCTAACATTTTTGCCAGCTTCCCATGGTACAAACATACCATTCGGTGGTTACGGTCGTTGGGCCCCTCCTGGCTAAACATGCCTGTTATAGTAACCTGTATTTTCTTCATTTCAGGGGCCACAGATGCAGATGACTTTCGAGAGGCGAGTGGTGGTAGACACAATGTGCATCATGGGGCAGTCATCATATGCCTTGTCGTCTCCACCTGATGCTCAGTCTTCTTGTGCCATTGTGAAGTCACAGATGTGGTAATTCGGATTAACTGCTGGGGGCAGGGTTGCTTTGTGTGAGGATGTCACTCCCTCTTCTTCCTCACTTCCCACTGTGATATGACTAGTTGTAGCTGATGATTCCCAGCTCTCCTCACCTTCACCATCATGGCCACATTCAGCATTTTTTAGGGTGCTCCTCCCACTGGATTGCAAGATGTTTTTTCATATGGGTCATTTGACCTTCAGCACCATAATGTGAACCAGGCTTACCTTGATGAAAACTTGCATGGCAAATGGAGCAGATTGCAATGTTCTCCTCCTGTTTGCTAACTGTAAAAAAAGTCCCAAACTGGGGAGATGTGCTTTCTTACTGGGCCACTGCCAATGCCTGGAGAAGAACTGGAGGTAAGTGGTTGTGTCAATTGTCTCTCTGAAGTGCATACTTCTCCTGAGGTTGGGGCTGGTGGAGGTCTCAGTTGGGGCCTTACAAATATGGGACCTGGTGGTGCTACCTTTTCACATCCCTCGGAGCAGGTAGGATAGTAATGTCGGACTCCTCTGTGCCAGCTTCCACAATGACTGGAACATTGTTGTCATCCTCCTCATCACCCCCTTCCATGATTCTAAGGCTTTCTGGAAATGTTCTTTCCCTTGCCTCTTCCGTTATCTCCTGGACCCTGCTGGGGTCCACTCTATGTCTTTATCATTGACATCAGTAGTGCTTGGAAAAGATGGATGAATAGTATCCTTCCTTTTCCTTGCTGGAGGTCTATGAGGCAAAGATTCTAAAAAAATAGGTACTTTTTCAGTAGGAAGCTCATCCTACTGTTCTGCCCCAACTGCTGGTAGATCTACTGTTGCTGGGTGTGGCTGCTGTCCACTTTGCTCCATTTCCTGAAACGATTGGGTACTACCTTGTGAAAAGGACAAATCAAATTCATTGCTATTGCTTGTAGGCGTTTCCATGAGTGAAGTGGCTGCCTCACTGACAGACATGGTCTTGGGCTTAGGTTAGGGTGGTGCTGTTGGTGCAGGAGTTCTGCTCCGAGGTTCCTCCCCCAAAGGATGGGGTGGCAGGCACATGTCTCCGAATAAGGTTGCCATCGGCATGCCACTGGTAGAAAGCTGCTTCTTCTCACTGACCACTTTGTTGGCAGCAATGTTCTTTGGGGCTATCTTAAAGCACTCAGTTGGTAGTGGCACTTAGCTGCACAAGCAGAAAGTACTGGAGGACTGAAATCACTGCACAGGACTTCTCTTTGACAGTCTTGCAGGTGATGTGCCTTCTTCTCTTATGCACCTAAAAGCAACCAAGTTATATTTATATATATATTAGATATTTAGTGAAACATGGCATTGTTGCAGATTGAAACAGTTCAGACGAATGCAATATGAATGTGACTGGTTACTTATGCAATAAATACAAATGTAATAAAACATTATAAAGTCAAACCACACCACCACACCACACAATACAATTTCATTTCAAATCAGGCAGTACCACATGCATATATAGTTTTTTCGTTTCTCCCCATGTGTTTTAAAGGAGAAATCTGTGGTAGTCAGAAAGAGATGCATTGTTAAATTGAATAATCCTTAAAAAACCTATGGCAGCAAGGTGGTCCTGTAGAAATAGAATAATCATTAAAAAAAATAATTATGCTGCTGATGTGTCTGCAGTCCACCACAGCCAGGGTGTCCAGGAGAAAATATAATGATACATCAATAGAAGCTAAGAACTGAATTTAAGAAATGTGGCGCTGCATCCAATGCAGCACCACTTTTCTTGCACCCCGTGCCCCTCTAACATCACCATGTGTGCGCAATATTTAGTATATGGTGCACCATGGTGGTATTAGGAATAATAGCATACATTTTCTTGATGCTATTGTGGCGCTTTGCTTCACTAGTATCAAAAATGTTGACTCTGCTGAAGCAATGTGCAAGGGGGCCATTGATTACAATGGGTGTGTCTTTTTAACGCCTGCTTTCAACAGGTGTTAAAAATTATGCCAAAAATTACACAATTAATTCTTGTAGTCTTTATTTCACCATTTTTGCACCAGCCACCTTGTGCTGGAACACCCTCTTTGCATACATTATTCGTGGGGCATGCAAAATGGCCACAAAGTGTTACAAAGTGGTGCATCGCATCCATTGCGCCACTTTGTAAATATTGAGAAGGAAAAGGGCGCCTTAGCATCAAAACAATTATGCTAGGGCAGCGCTAAAGTTGCGCATAAACTTTGCAGCGCAAGTGTGCACCTATAGTAGATGGATGGATAGATGAATGGATAGATGGATGGATGGATGAATCAAGGCAAAATGCTAAATTAAATTAATTGAAAGAATAAAAAAAATGTAAACATCTAAAGTTTAAATAAAAAAATAAAATTTAAAATAAAGTTAAAAACAAGAAATTAAATTAAAAAAACAAAAAAAATAACAATCAAATACAAAATAAAATAAAAAATTAAACTAAAAACTTAAATTGAACAAATGATCAATAATTGCCCATTTTTGTATAGGCGAACAAGAAGAAAGAAACCTATTGTGAGCAAAGGGGGTGCAAAATGCAAAATGCAAAAAAATGAAGTAAATAATATAATCAATGTTCATCAGAATAATTTTTTTAGTACACATATACACAATGATCACTAAACATATAAAAAAACTGGTATCACATCATTCCATGCAAGTCTATGGCAAAGGCACACTGGACGGATGCACAAAAGGGCCTCCAGCTACATGGTAAAACAATAGCAACAGTGAGCAGGGACGAATGGGGGGCAAATAACACATGCAAGCTTATGGCAAAGACACAGGGGCTGAGTGCACAAAATAGCTGCCAGGTGCATAGTCAAGCAACATACCAATCCTAAATCTCAACTAGAGATAAAACGAGGGGTGGTTTAAGGTCTGTGGAGGGGGTTTTCCTTTACGGACTAGGTGGTCTCACACACTATATAGTGTCATGCTTCATCATATGACCACCTAGCCCCACCCAGGTAGGACAGTACCACCTGGGCGGACTCAACTATGGAAGTGGTGTGTGTTTGCAAATGGAAAACGATCAGATTGGAGGGTCAGGGGCAGTAAAGGGAAGGCAAAGCAACAGGTAGCCAATGGAGGGCAGGCACATGGACAACAGAGGGCTGGTGGGATGGGCAGGGGCTGCAAATTGACCATGGAGGGTGGGTAAGAGTGCCAGGGTTTGCAGAAGAGAGAACAGTAGGCAAATGAGAGGGGCAGAGTCTGCATATGAACAATGAAGGGCAGGTGGGAGGGTAAGGGAAAGAAAGCTGACTATGGAGGGCAGGCAGGTGGGGCAGACGTGTGGCCTGATTTGGATTTTAGAGGTTGGATTGCTCTGTCACAAACATGGTGAACAGTGCGGCTCCCTTATTACAACTGCATTATTAATTATTGTTAAGCGTGGCTGCATTGGGAAGGGCGCTAAATTGAAATGTTCTCTCTCTATATATAGGAGAATCCTGTGCTTGCACTCGTATTGAATCAGTGGTACAAAGTCTTGTGGGATATGAATGATTGTAAAAACAAACACTTCATTCTGGGTACAACTACTGCTTTAGATGTGAACTGTAATTCAAATTTCCTTTGCAACATGACCGAGAAATATACGGATAACTCTTTTGGGTTGGGAATTGTCCTATCAAAGAATGATTATGAGTGCATTAGTCAGAGAGTGGGTAGGTTTATGAAGAAGCCTGGGAATGTGTTCCATATTTAACCGCATATGTCCAGATCTATATCATGTACTTATCATATGCATGGACCTACACATGCTAAAGGGGCTCAACGTAAGTGGTACAAATGCTTAAATATGAAATTGTGTTTTGAATTGCAATATATTTATCTATTTTAATAGAAACGTGAATTGTTGAAATTGATGATTGTAACATTTTAACTTTTGTGTAACATTCATTATCTGAAAATAATTTGTAATATTTATTGTTTTTTTTTGTAAAAACCCATAAACTAATCCAGTGAGCCTTAACATGTTTGGTTGTCCCCGGAACCACCTCTGAGAGTCCTGTTCAGTCTTTGTTCCTCCTCATGTACTGCCCCTTTGCGACACAGTGATCCCGCCAATCTCTTGTTAGTGCACGTTGACCTGTTTCCCACTCTTTATCTGCGGTCCTCACCCACTTCTCCTTGTAATCTGATTCAGAGGCATAAAGGTCTATTTCTGTTTGTTATTTTTACAACAAGCTTTTCAGTCTCCATTTCTTCTATAATGATGAAATCTGAGTAGCTGCAAGGCAGCCCTTTCCCGCCCCCTTCTCTCCTCTCTTTATTTTTATATAACTTTGGAGCATTGCCAGCTGCACAACCCATGGTCAGATTCACTAACATTTGGCCGAGCACAACACAGAAAGATAACTTGCTGCATCCCATCAAATTCAGAGGGCAGGGATGCACCATATTTGCTTACACATGGTGCATTCTTGCTATCTCTTTACACTTGTGCACCAATGCAGGCAGAAAGAGAAAAAAAAGAAATAGACATATTTCTCCTTGTTATGCCTCAACTAGGAAGGTTTACTAGTCTTAGTAAATCTCGAAACGTGCCACAAACAAGGGTGGATGCGTGGAAACACCTATGTTCCACACATGGAACACCTTCTCAGTGTGGAGACAATAAAGGAAGCAACATGCGCTGCCTTGTGTAATTCCTGATTTATTATGACACACAGAGCAAGGCAGCTCTGTGCGGCACAGCCAGTTTAGCTTAGGGGCTTCCATTGCCTTGCATGACATAATAGCAATGCAAGCCCTTAGTAAATCTGGGCACTAGAACTCCAGTTAGCCCTTTTGTTTGTGTTTCCCTCATTCTTCTCCCATATAGTGTGGATGGTACTGCATACTGTCTAATGCACATCTCTTCCTATATATTTCCTTATGAGATATTTTATTAACTTTTTTTATGCCTGTTTCACTCTTCATCACTTTTACTCTCCTCCTCATTAATAACATAAGCCCTGAGTACTAGATGAGTGCTATTGCCTTGCTGCTTATGGTTACTTCCCTTGCAGGTAGGGCCAAGTGACACATATTCTTTTTTACTAAATAAATAAATAAATGTTGTGAATATTACTGAATTGAAGAAAACATGACATAAATGCTTTGAAACCTGTGATAGTCTAATATTGAAAGTTATAAGTTTGATGATAGATATTACACTCAGGTAATAAACATGTGAACCACAGACATAAAATGGGATCAAGCGAATGGGTATGTGATGGCTTATACAAAGACTGAATCTGTCTGTATCAGTTCATATATTAATTTTATGCATTATTACTGTTTGTATAATTGTTAATAATGTTTTAAATAGAGCTTGTAATTTTAAGTGATTTATAATGTGTTGTATTGGGTTTCTAGGTTTGTAGGGGTAAGAAGTGGGATGTTAATTAAGAATAATTGATTAATAATTCATTTTTATTTTATTAATAATTGTGTAAATTGTGTGAAGTCTAATGCTTTGCTCACTGTTGCACAGGCTGCAGTGGGAATAGTACATTTTACCCCTCTAAAGTCCAACACTTTCCCTACTGTTGCATTGACTGGAGTGGTAACAGTAAATGTAACCTCTCCGAAGTCCAACATTTTCCCTACTGTTGCAGAGAATGGAGTGGGAATAATAACTTTTATGTTTCTGAAGCTCAACGCTTTACCTACTGTTGCAGAAACTGGAGTGGGAATAGTTAATTTTATCCCTCCCAAGATGCTTCAAAAAAACTTACACCACTTCAAAAACATTTACCATGCCATGGATACATCATATTTACAATACAGCACTCCATGGCGTAGGATCCCAGGATGTGTCAGAAATAAGGGAAAGATGCTGCAGGGCATTCACTCAAAAACTGACGCATTGCTGAAGTTGGCATCAGAACTGACGCAACTTCAACAATGCATCAAAAAGTGAGATGATGTGTCAGTTCAGATTGATGCAGGGAGCCTGTGTGAGGACCAATATGAAAGACTGTCAAGCAGTGGAATAGCATCATCTACACTTTTACATTGTTCCTGGATGTATGGGGTAATATATGCAGTATGGTTATGCATCACATTAAATTGGACACAGTCTACGGATGTGTATTCAGAGCCTGAATATGTGTGACATAGTGAGTGACAGTGTAATGTAAGTGAACATAAGTATATGTTGGAACGTGAAGTGGAAATACATGTGTTACCTACCTTATGTGTGTACTTACTTGTTGTCCTTTGGAGAATGCAGACCTGGACTTGGGGATCCATTCCTTCATGGAGAAGTGACAATCCTGGCCTCTCCCTTGCAAAAAGTATACAACATCAACTTTCCTTGCTGCAGTAGATGAGGGGATTATAGGTGCCATGGTCCTGGGCTTGTCAAGGGATCCTACAAATTGATTGGCCCATTTGTAGACCTACTAGAACTAATGAGGAGGTGCAAAACAGACATCCTCAAGGGTGTGAAGGGACTTCAGATGGCGGGTTTCCTGTTTTAATGCCACTGCATCAGTCCCTACTCCAGGGTTTTGGTGGTGTAGGAATTCTGGCTTATTGCAGGTTATGCATGACACATCTTGAACAAGCAACAAAAGAGGAAAATGTTGTAAATCCCACTGCGTCAGTTGTGAGTGAATTCTTCTGATGGTAGGCCCACCCTGCTTACATTCAAATGTACGTGACGCAGCTGGATTCCGCACAGTTTTTTTTAAGCAGTGCGAGGAAAAGTGATACATTTAGCATCACTTTGTAAATATGAAGCTAGCATAGCGTTGCCGCTGCATCACAAAAAAATTGCACTTGCGGCACAAGCTCCTTGTATATCAGCCCCTCAGGGTTTACTATTTTAAACTATGTATATATTTAAAAATATATTTTGTATGTTATTTTATTGATATTAGGGTAAAACAATATTAGTTACCAATTTATTTGTACTTATTATTATAAGTATTGGACAATTATATTTTTGTAATCAATATGTTTGGCATCATCTTTTTGTCCACGACATTGTTGGCTCCAATATTATGTTAGAAATCCCTGATTTACCCTGAATTCTCATGTTGGCCTCATGTTGGTTCAATTTGTGAGTGTTTACAATCAATTCTCTGCAGACATATAGCACAGAATGTGGAATAAAAAGTAAAGCAGCAGGAGTATTCATGGAATATTTTCCTGACTTAGCTACATCATATGATATGACTATCACTGCCATTTAGATATATCTCTGTCATGCATTTATTGCTTGCATCTCTATACCAAATAAGGGTCCAACTCATCATTTCATTTCTCCGATGTCATTATTAAGAGTACACATATTTGCTGTTATTTACATTACTTCAAAACGGCAAAATCGTAGTATCAAATGCTGCATAGAAATAAATGATTATTACTTTCTGTAAGCTTCAGATATAAATTCCAGCATGGTTGACTTAACAGTTCTTCTGTCCATTCATCATTTCAAGGCTGACCAAACGATTGGGAGCCATCAAACACATTGGTATTTACATTGTTACAAAAGAGGAAATTCCTTCTCAGCAGGCACAGTATAAAAATCTATTCTTATTATTCTCATCTAGTTAGCTCAATTTTTAAAAGATTCACACATAAGGCAATTATGATGTACCTCGTACCAGTACACACATATGCAAGTTAAATCACAAGAAAACGAAATAGAAACAGTTAAAAATATGTTCAGAAGGAAAACAATTGTTTTAACTGTTGTGATAAACACACATAGTAATTTTTCCCTGCAGGTACCTGGCTTGAATCTCAGCAACTAGGGTTCAGCCCTTTCTGTCTTCTTCTATCTCCTCCATCCACAATTGACAAATTAAATTCGTGTTGCAAGTCTACTTAAAACATTATTAATAATAATAATAATAATATTAATAATAATAATTGTAATAATAAACATAATAGCAAAACAACAATAATAATAACCCGTGGCGTAGCGTGGGGGGTGCAGGGGGGGCCGGCCGCACCGGGCGCAACATCTGGGGGGGGGGCGCGCTCGCACTCGCGAGTGCTAAAATCCACAGGTTAGGGGGCGCAAATTACTTGCCTTGCCCCGGGTGCTGGCAACCCACGCTACGCCACTGATAATAACAACAATAATAATAATAATAATAACAATAACAATAATAACAATTAGAGCAAAATCATGATAATAATCATCATAATCATCATTATTAGTAGTAGTACTGGTAGTAGTAATATTAGTATTTGTAGGAATGTGCATCACCATAGAGGGTCTTAAAAGCATACACAAACAAAGCAAGGACGGCCAGCACCAGGAGCCCTCTCGAGTTTCCATGGTCTCTTGGTGAATATCTCTTCGTGTGGAGTTTTTGTTCGGTTTTTGGAGCATATAGATTCTCTTATCCCTTTATAAAATCGAGAAAAGAGCAGCAGCGCCATCAAAAATCGATACTAAATTAGTTCCTCGTGCATAGACACATTACACTGGAGATCTCTGCACCATCAGCCCTTATATTGTACTGAGCTGCCCTCACCAGTATTCGGGTCTTATTTATTGTACTGTTGCAAATCTATGCATTGTGAGGAATGCAGAACATGTGAACATACATTATTTAGGATAATGCAAGTCACCTTTGTTTCCTGTCTTTGTGAAGCCGCTCGGAATGCATCCTTCTGCCACTGTATGACAGAATACCTCGGTGACAGCACTGTGCGCGTAATGTACTCATGACTTGCATTTTATTTACTCTTCGTCCTGTTATTATTATTATTATTATTATTATTATTTACCTTAAGACATCTTTACGAAATGAATACAAATGCAATTATTAAATAAATGAGTTTTCTAAACCCCTTGGGGAGAATCACTGAGAGCTTCAGCACATGTCAGATTTACTATTTTTTCTAAGTCAAGCACTTCATTAATAAATAATACATTTGCTGTTAGCTTTGCTATGACTTCCACAACACCCACAAGATGGAAAGAGAAATGTTATCCAGTCACTCCACGTCTTCCTTTGAAAATACAGATGCATAAGACAAATTAGACTCCTTGTTTCCGAACTATTTCCTAAGTGCTCATTTCATAGCATCTATAGGGTATTAAAATCAGCGGGTGCAGTGGCACTGGGCCCAGTGGCCTGAGGGGTCCACTGAATCCTGATTATTGCTGTAGTTTACAATGCAAAGCGGGCCAGGGAGTTCAATTCCTTCCTTGCATTAGAGCACATGGCAAAATGATGATGATGCTATTGCTGCCATCATATGTGTTATATAGATCTATCATGGGTTTCGTGAAGATATTTAAAGATTTACAAAAATAGAAAGACAAATTTCATTAAGATGCATATAAAATTAGAGAAGTCATATTTCATACTCATTTGCTTGGCGCGTGACAATTTGTTTCTTTTAAATAACTGAAATGTTCACTCATTCTTTTGACAGAATGAGAAGACATTCATCATTTACATAAGGAAACATAATGTTTGCATTGCCTTCAATTGCTTAAACATTTGCCATACATATTATTCAGTTACCATATTTCAGAAAATAGCATTGGAAGTGGAGTTCCATGAAATTGTTAGTCAATTTGCAATAAACTGTAACTTTGTACTGGATTCAAAATATATTTTACACTCCTATGGTTCATTAAATTGCCATTAAAGTGACATTTGTGAGCACAAATTGCTGTGGACTTGTGCAATCATGGTTTGTACAGTGTAAAATATACAAACCTGGTGATTTTATTCTAGAACATCGAGAATGGAATTTAGAGTGGCCACGATATTGTAACCAAAATTTCGATATCAAAATATCGAAGGGGTAAATGCATATCAATATTTTAGTCACGATGTCATGACCACTTGACATTCCGTACCTACAACAAATTGAACAGATTTTCTCCATTAGTAGGTTTATGACATGGGTGACAGCAAGTGTTTCTCGCTGTAGTTGCTAACAATAACAGTTGAAAAGGTGGAAACATTAAAAATATCTCAACATTGTGGCCGTTTGCAACCCTACTCCAATGTCTTTGCACACCGATTTAGCACATTTAACATATGTGTCAAACCAATGTAGACCTAGGGCCTCATTATGACATTGGCGGTCCCAGGACCGCCAATGCCACGGTAGCAGTTGGACCACCACACCACACTCCAGGTGGTTTGGCTGCCACATCACGAGCCTGGCTTCCGTATCACCAAAGGACTGCCGTCCCAGCCAGGAACATGATTTCCGACGGGCTGACGGCAGTCTGAGTCATGCTCAGCCATGGCTGTACTGAGTTCAGCACCACCGTGTTGAACACGAGTCCCCTTTCTGCCACAGGGGAGCCCCTGCGCTGCCCACAACCAGGTTGTGAGAGTGCAGGGGCCCCCCACCCAGCACCGTCGGAGTGATGACTGCTTTGCAAACAATGCTCATTCAGAGAGTGCTGTAGTGCTATGGCTTTGGCCTCAGTTCCCTTAAGGGATCCCAGACCAATACCGTAGCACTGTTGCCATCAGGCTGACTGGTGGGAATGTTGTAATACGATGTTCCTGACAGTCTGGTGGGAACATTGTAATATCACAGGGGGTGAGACAGCCGGATTGACGGCAGTATCATCTGTGCGAGTCTGGCGGCCAGATCATCCGACCACCAAACTCGTAACGAGGCCCTTAGAGTGTAATCCAAATGAAAAGAATCCCCAAGCACCTTCTGTGACTGTAGTGTAATAGCTTCTCTTGGTGAAAACGTGCTTCCATGCAGGAGAAAAAACAAACTTCATGTGCAGGATGCACATTTCTGTAATAATGTCCGTCTGCAAGAGTGAGAGGAGTCGTATGCATTACAATGCATGACTTTCAGAGAATTACAGGCATATGCCAAGGATTTTTGGGATCCTCAAATATGCTTAAACGGAATTAGATCATATGTAGAAATCTATGACTCATATATGTGCATAAGGTTTTGCATATGTTTTTGCCAATCTGGCCTATTTTGATCCCACAAAAATGCATTTGGTTATTGTGACTCTAAATATAACAATTGTTGAGGAGCACAATATACATCTTTACTTCATAATACTAAAACACTGCATACCTTAACAAAAAGTATACAGTTTGATCTTATATTGAATTCACGGTTGTTCCCATGACAAATTCTTTATACAAGCTCAAATTCAAAGTTAGTTTTTTTAAGGAGAGGTCAGCTTTTGACAAGTTTTCAGTGGGTCCTGAAGGTGCTTGGTGATGCAGTTAGAGTGCTGGGGCTAGTGATAAACTTCATCAGAAATCACTACTAAAACCTATATTTTGACGCTGTGTGCCTCATTAAGAATGACCCTGAATTGGCCATGTTCAATACATCCCCCTGGAGTTAATGTTACCAGAGTATTGGTAAATCAGGGGGTGGAGTTATCTGCTATTAAAGGTGAAAAGCTAAGTTTTGCCAGGGACTTACGCATTTCTAGGGGAATCAGTAATTCTGAGTCAGAATCCCTAAGTGATTTCTCATTTTGCCATATCAAATTCAGCTCCTTTAAACAGCAGACCTCTCCAAGTGAAACAAAATATTTCTGTTGTGATCTCACTTATCTTGTAATTCAGATGGGACAGCAACGTTCACTACCGCCTGCAAAGGTGATGGTATGAAGCACTATGTCTCATTGACATTGATGATGACCTTGAACTTTTTCATGACTACTCTACCCATTCTGCCAGTATCACAGTTCTTTTGAAGAATACTGAAGTTGTCTATTAGTCGAAAGAGAGCTAGGGCTAAATTATTGCTCAGAGTACCTGTGTATCTGGTGTCAAGGGTCAAGCATTAGAAGGAGGAGGATAAAGATGGACCAGACATGAGGGAACTGTAGCAAATCGTGGAGGTTGTTGCTGCAGGGAGGCTACTCCACTGATAAAGAGTTCTAGCTGTAATATGGCTCAGCACGGATATTATGAGAGGTGCCTTTTACTGGGTGAGTAGAGTAATAATGGGAAGCGTAGTGAGAGTGTTAAATACATTGAGTAGGATATTATTTTTGATTATTTTTATTTTACTTAATTTGTGACTTGGTTTGTACGATTTGGTTGGATAGTGGTCTACTGTACTTTATTTTACTATGCAATGACTGTAGGGAAAGGATATTATGCTTTATATCTAAGACAGGCAATGGCCCTACTGGATGATGGAAAACAGCGGAGTATTTGACAATCAAAGGAGTGGGACTTTTAAAGTTGTAGTTATTTTTTCAATGTTGAGTGCATAAATGGTGCTGAAGCATTCATGTCCTCTATGCACGTGTAGAAGGGTTTCAGTTCATTTATTTGTATATCTATGTATTTATTTATTTGTGGTCTTCACCTGTTTCTGCATATTTAATACTCACATGAGCTATTTAAAAACAAATATTATGATGGGTAGGTGATTAAAAGTGAATGGTTTAACTTTTTAAAACTGGTTGAATGGTTTAGAGCATAGAAATAATGTGCTTGAAAGTGGATGTGACTGCTTCAAAATGAATGAAATGACAATTCTGTTACTATCTGTGTGTGTGTGGAGGTGTCTGTTTATGGATTTGAACTTCAAACTATTTGTGTCTAGTGCCTTACGGTCTTGAATTTTGAAGTCTTCAGTAGTGGTGGCAGTAGAGAGTTTGTGTTATGCTATTGGTTAAGCACTTGTACTTCTTCAACAACAGACACAATATTATGCTATTAATATTATTAATGTCATCTGACAAATATCAATTTTCTAATCAGTGGCGGTGTTTGCGGTCTGATCGGTGTTGTATTCTGAATCATGCTGGCCTATGGAGCAAAGACCGCTGTGGTCCTGCTGGCACCCCCAGGCAGCACAGACTGCCACGGTCATGAGGCAGCACAAACAGGCCAGTGGAACCTGTGTTTCCTCCAGACATATTATGAGGTTGCACATCACCAATGTGACTGTGGCGGTACAACCAACACATCTCAGCAGGCGAAAACAAACAGTATAAAGGGAGACACTTACATGCAGGAAGCCTCACACGTCTGGTGTCACCGTGGAGCCCATCATACATGTCCTGCTGCTGTTCATCGACGGTGCTCAAAATCCTCACTGCCTTTGATGCAACCGACCGTAAGTACACTCACCTACCTGTGTTATCAACCATAGAAGCAGATCGTTGTGCCGTCAGCCGCATCATATGGGGACCACGTTACGGGCACCAAGTATACCTGTCGTGACTGACACAAAGAAGGACACATACACAGTCACAATACGCCCCCTTTGGGCAGGTCACTCACACTGCACCACAACACAACACAAAAACACATGTCTGGTCATCTCAGGCACAGGGACAGTGAAGTACACAAAACATTTTCTCATACAACACTGCCATCACATTCAGCACACATATGTATGGATGTTGCATCACATACACCACTCTCAATAAACAGCCCGGCTATGGACACACACTTCACCCACATTGCAACACATTGGAATGACAATGGTATGCACAATAGGCAGAGAAACAAATATCCCAGGTTCACAATGCAAACAATACCTGCACAATAGGGATGGGGCCAGCAGGAGCACTCAAGGAAGGAGACTGTACTGGGACACATATAACTTTGCACATGCCCCTTGATCAACATTTTCACAGGAACTGACCCTTCAGGATACTCAGGGACAAACAATACTAGACCCAAATGATATGTCTATCTGTACAATGTGGAAGTGCAAGTCAACAAAGCACATACAACTCGAACTGCATGAGACATACCTCTACATGAAGCAGCTGCAAGGTACACACAGCTAAATGGACACATTCACAGTCAAATGCAAACAAAGGAAGCAAAATTCAACATACTTCATGTCTGCACAAACAAACCTCAAGCTGCGACACATTAGATGAATCCATAATTCATATCACGGGGACAAGTCTAACACCATACATGCTCACACTGGACAGCCCAAAATGAAATGCTTACCATAACACACAGTATACGAAGCCATGACACCACCATCGCATTTACACCCACATATAAATCCAGTCAACATATACCACTGTTTTGGGGACACCAGCACTGGCCACAAAGTCAGACAGTGCAAACAACAGCAAAAGGATCAGCAAGCAGGCTGAAACACACACAACTGTAGCCACACAATACAAGTCACTCAGGAACAACAAAAAGGTATAAAAGGAATTGCAGGACAAATGTATATCCTGGCCCAGAGTCTCAGGTTCTCACACGCTTTGCTGTTTGCCCTTATTTTAAACAATCTTTCAATAGTCTAAGGCTATTGGCCAGTCCATATGCTTTGGCACAAGCACATCATGGTGTTGTCCCTTGACTCCTAACTGCCAGGGAGCCTCCACAGAAAGGGGAATCAAGTGGGCAGACAGGCACCTCGGGATCATCTTTGGGGGGGTCTGATTTGGAAGGGGAGTTTGGTCTGGGGTTTGGGAGGGGTACATTGCTTTTTAGGAGGGGTCGGCTTCTTTCTCATTTTTTTGCACGGGAACGCCTACCTTGCATTTCATTAAGGCAAGGTAGGTTTCCACTTCCAAAAAATGACATTAACTCCATCAATTTGGCACTAGACGGGTCTAGCACCAAAGTATAAATATGGTGTTAGTTTTGCACTGAATTAGAGTTTTAAAAAAATGACGCTAATTCAGTGCAAACAGAGCATAAATATGCCCCTTAGCATCAAAATATTATGCTAATCTGGTCAGAATCATTTATTTTGACTCAAACCTGCCTAATGTCATTTTTTGTTAAGCTAGCCTACCCTTTGCACCATTCAATAAATATGGTGCCCAGCTGGTGCTAAAAAATGGTGCAAGCCGGTGCAAAACTTTTTGGTGCAAAACTGCATTAGTGCAGTTTTGCACCAAAAAGTATAAATAAGACCCTAAGCACCTATGTCGCATCTGAAAGGTAAACTCCTTAGACATAAACAGACCAACAGATTCACACTCTGTGAGAATAACTCACCGTGTCCAGTCCCTACAGGCAATCGACAGAGTACACACTCAAGCATTACACATGAACAACAATGAAGGTGCTGGCATAGTGGGTACAGAATGTGTATTCTCTGTCCATGTGGGGAAATGTGAAATAACAAATGCAGACTCATGTCACTTCATGGGGTGGTGTTCTCTGGTATGTACCTGTACCACAGAACACTCCTTTGGACAAACGTGACCATCCTACAGTGATGGCATGCAACAATCAAAAGCATGCATTGTACAGTTTCTGCTATGTGATCAAGATACTGTGCCATATATCATGGCCTCCCAAGAATCAACAGACTGTCTTCACTGTGGGACTGTCAGTTATGCAATAACCCTGCACAGGACAAATATGACCTGTGGCAAGGTGACAACAGAACTGTGGTAGTAAAGGACCTGTCATGAGTGTAAGATACACACTGACGATGATGTTAAGTGCACATATGCACTAGAATAATGATTTACCTCTGTACACATACCTAATCTAGTCTAAGGAATGAGGCATGCAGGGAAGGTTTTGCCACCAGTGCCTCATATTGGCCACACCACAGGATCTGCTGGGGTACAGGGATTGGGCACAGTTCCACAGTTGCATAGCCACAGTGGTTCTCCTACAGCATGGACTCGATCCCAAGCTGGGAGATACATTTGACAGGCCCTGGTCTCTGCTGGCTGAGGTGACAGAACCTACATGATGCTGCACTCCCATCATTTCCATGAATGACAGTATATCATGTAGCCAACAGCAATTTCTCATGTGGTGTGTGTGGCAACCTGATGGGCACAGTGAGTCATGATATTCCTTACAAACACAGTTTAGCAAGGGCAGATGTTGTGTGAAATATCTGTGACACTATGCACATTGCTCGCATGACTCTCTACTGACTACAACATGCATGCACAGCTCATGCTGTCACACACATACATGTTGTCTGACATTTACAACAATCTTGAGGAAAGAGATGTCAGTAAATGGCAGTAATGTCTCCTCACCTAGTTATGTATGGCCAACACAAGGAGGATCTATGACCCAAAAAAACTCACACAACACAATATGACTGAATTAAACATGTGGCATTGACCACCAATACCTGCACATTGTCCTTCCCATTGATGCCACACAGAATGCAACAACAGGCACATGAGTAGTCAAACAGGCACACCCGGGCACATTCTAGCCTGTGATGAGGGAAAGTATTGTGAAGTACAGAGAAAATTCTGCCCTTGAGGGACTTACCTGCTCTTCTTGTGAGCCATGAAACTGTCCATATGGGGGTAGGACCTCATTCACTGGTCTCTCTAGCTTCCATGGAGAGAAGGGAGGGCCCCCATCACCTGTTAGAAATGGCATGATTGCTCTCAGAGGCGGCACACAGCAGCTCAGTTTGTGAAAATTTTGCTATCAGCAGTGTCCGGAGTCAAGTGGGTGAATCTGCAGAACATGTTGGTCATATCCACCACTTGCACACTCGTCACCGCCGGCAGACACAGCCATTGGCCCGCGACCACCACTGGCAACAAGGTTAGCCTATGGCTGTGCCCAACATGGTTGCAACCGCTACAGCCATAAAAACGTCCACAGGCGGTTGTGGGCGTTTCCTAATGTCCAGTGGAGCAGGTTAGGTAGCCACCATTTTGGTGGCCTGAAATGCTGTAAGGGGCTGTATAAACTGCGTCATGCCTGTGGAAATGTATTTTTGACCTCACAAACAGGCTTTTCCTGTCTTGTCATGTATGTCATACTACTCAAACACAACTGTAGTATTTTGCAGGGCTGAGCTTGCATTCAACAGTGGGACAGAGTCCACCACCACCAACAGTCATATTGGGAGTACGACTGTCCAGTCACATTTCGATGGGCTATTGTGTTGCACATCTTTGAGTTTGGTGCATATACATGTTGTGACCATGTGTGTGGAAAACCATGCTGTCCACATGTGACCCTTGTGTTATTTGCAGCTGTTATGTGTACTGGTTGCCATGTCTATCTATTCAGAAATGCCTAATCACATGATATAATTCACATGCAACATGTATGTTGCTGTGGACACAATGACTAATGTTAGAAATCATGTCTTGTCATACATAGATACCCAGGGAGACGGAAGATGCGACAACCTCTTGTCTACCATCCACTGCCAGATCTTCAGACCATGGAAGAACGACACATAATACTGCTGTACCGTCTGAATGGGCAAACAATAGTGAACTTATGCAGTCAGTTGGAGACAGATCTGATGCCAGCTATTAGTTATACAACCAGCATACCACCCATTGTACAAGTCATGTCAGTATTGCACTTACTAGTCATAGGGTCCTTCCAGCATACAGTGGCCCTATCAGCTGGCATGTCCTTTCAGCAATGTTGAAACATCTGGACAGCTGTATACAGTTTCCCTGATGTGAGGATTTAACCTATGTGAAGGCTGACTTTCATGTTTTTTGCACACATCCCACGTGGTGGGGCTATTGATGGTACCCATGTAGGCTTGGGCCTACCACAAGCCAATTTAAAAGTATATCGCAACAGAAAGAATTTCCATTCCATCAATGTGCAAGTTGTCTCTTTGGCCGATTTCTACATTTCACAGGTCTGTGCCAGTTATCCGAGTTCTGTCTATGATTCCTTCATAATGCAGAACAGCACCATGCCACAGCTGATGTCACAACTGTACCCAGAGAGGGCCTGGCTGGTTGGTAAGTCACATCTGTCCTGTTTGTATGTGTACAATGTCTGGTGCTACAGTCATCAAGAGATTGACTCATTGCTGCAAATAGGGCCCAATACTGAACAGGAGAACCCGCATATCTAAACCATCCTTGGTTGTTGACACCAATAAGGAATCCAACTACCTCAGTGGAAGTCTGTCTCAATGTGGAAGAACAAGATGGGTAGTGGAGCGGGCTTTTGGGCTTCTGAATACCAGATTTAGGTGTTTGGACTGGACTGGTGGAACCCTCCTCTACTCACCAGGAAAAGTGTGTCAGATCACTGTGACATGCTGCATGGTCCACAACATCACACTGCGGAGGGGTATCCCATACATCCCAGAGGCAGGGGAGCCTGCAGCGCCACCGGGTGAGACTCCTGAAATACCAATTGAAGATGACGGGGTGAAGAGCAATGAGCTGACTTGTGGGAAGATCTTATCAACAGCTACTTTTCATAAGTGTAAGTATGTCATGTGATGTAATGATTTATGACTGTACAATGTAATGTAGGTCTGAGAATATGTGGAGTTGAGTGTTTGGGCAACAACTAGAGAGCTGATACTGTGCAATATTCAGCCAAAGGTTGCTTGAAGAGTTAGCCTTTGACAAAGCCTCTCCTTGATGATGCTGCTTTGTATGTATCAGTCTAATTGCTATGTAATCTCCTTTCCAAATGCTTGCTGTGTGATTTCTGTGCTAGGTATGTTTTCAAGCCTTTACTCCTTGTTTTGTCTTATTACAAGCACCTTCACCATGACATGCTCATGTGGACATTTCTGAGTTGTGACACTGGCAGGTATCTGATGCTGTTCTGACATAGAAAGTGGACATTGATTGTCCTAGGTAATGTAGGTCACAGATTTAAGGTGTATGAAACCTGTGTCAAGGCAGCTTGAACAGTGTTTGGATGGAAAGTCAGAAGTGCACATTGGACTTTTTTGTGTGCAGTGTTTGGCTGATTGCATCGTGTGGGCATGAAATATGTAGTCATCAATTGTGAGCAAACCATTCACCCTTCACAATGGCTAAACGCTCTTATTGCATGACCTGTATGTAGGTGTAGATGTATTTCATCATTAAGGGTCACAGTTCATGTATACAACACTGACATAGAGTTGTGCCATACCACCAGATGCATGGTCATTTGGAAATGATGGGCATGTGATCAGGGACTGTTGTACTGTCCTCTGTCTGTACCTTGGTTTATGTGATGTTGGATTAATCTGATGTGGAATGTGATAAGGCTCAAGTGGATGACATCAACCACTTTTCTGTTTGCCTCTTCTACAGGACAATGTCTGGCAAGGCCCTTCCCTCAATGGTATGAGGAGCTGTACCTTGGGATGTGTACCTTGACATATTATGGACCATATTTATACTTTTTGATGCAAACCAGCGGCGGCGCTGGTTTGCGTCAAAAAATGTACTGCTGGCTAACGCCATTCCTATGCACCATGCGGGCGCCTTATTTAAACATTGGCGTTAGCCAGCGCTGCGGGCTGGTCAGAGTAAAAATAAATGACTCAAACCAGGCAGCGCCGGTGTAGGGGAAAATGGGGGTTTTGCGTCAAAAAATGGTGCAAGTCAGGTTTGAGTCAAACATCATGGCTCAAACTGGACTTGCATCATTTTTTGACCCACATCCCCCATTGAAATGACACCTGTCTTAGCAAAGACAGGAGTCATGCCCCCTTGCCCAATGGCCATGCCCAAGGGACTTCTGTCCCCTGGTCATTACCATTGGGCACAGTGGCATGTAGGGGGGCCCAAATTAGCCCCCCCAGGCCACTTTAAAAAATAAAAAAAATCATACTTACCTCAACTTGCCTGTACTTACCTGGGATGAGTCTCCCCATCCATGGGTGTCCTCCTGGGGTGGGCGAGGGTGGCAGGTCGTGTCCCTGGGGGCAGGGAAGGGCACCTCTGGACTGCTTCCATGGTCTGAGACCATGGAAGTGAGTCCACAGGTCCCTTAACGCCTGTCCTCACCCAGGCGTTAAAAAATGGCGCACATCAGCCTGTGCGCCTTTTTTTAAGGCCCGCCCCCTCCTGTGCATCAAAATGATGCAGGAGTATAAATAAGGCGCACAGGCCTTAAAGTCATTTTTTGGACGGGAACGCCTACCTTGCATGTCATTAATGCAAGGCGGTTTCCCACATCCCAAAAATGATGCACACTGAGGTTTTTTGACGTCCGCATGGTCGCGCGTCATAGTTTAAATAAGGGACAAGGTTTGCGCCGAATGTGCGTCAAAATGTTTGACGCACATTCGGCGCAAACAGAATATAAATATGCCCCAATATGAGTCAGACATTCTTGGCTATGACAGTCAAGACATTTCAACAGCCAGCGTGCTGTACAGTGGAATAAAATGTTTGGTGTGCCCAGACACTTGTAGCAATGTGTTTCACAAACAGGATTATTTGGAGAAGAGGACACTGTGCTGGTGGTTGGAGTTATTTAAACAGTGCCTTCTTGGGGTAGCAGCCATGTCAGTCCCTGTACTGTGCACCTATACAGTATTAACCCCCCAGGTGAGTACTCTTTATCTGGGAGTTAACAAGGGGATTTGGAGAAGGAAACACTGGGCTGGTGCTTTGAGTAACAGTAACAGTGCTTCCTGGGAGTTGTAGTCTTGTAACTCCCTGTACCACACACATTATACAAATGCTATCTGTTAGAAATGGGGTTTTTGGTTGGCAGTCAGGTTACCCTCTGTCCAAGCAAGAACCCTCACTCTAGTCAGGGTAAGTCACACACAATCCAAATTATCCTGTCCCCACCCTCTGGTAGCTTGGCACGAGCAGTCAGGCTTAACTTAGAAGGCAATGTGCAAAACATGTGTGCAATAAATCATACAATAACATAATATAGCACCACAAAAATACACCACACAGTGTTTAGAAAAATATATAATATTTATCTGGGTATTTCCAGGTCAAAACAGTCAAAGATGCAATATGAATTTGTAAAGAGATCACTGAAAAGTGATATAAAGTGTCTTAAGTATTTAGAAAGTAAACAAAGTCTCTTTCAAGCACAAAGTACCTGGTTTGGAGCGGAAAATCTCTGCAGAGGTACGCAGAAGAGGAGATGCGTGGAAAAATGGTGTGTGCTTCGGTTACGCCCCTTCACACACTGACTTGCGTCGTTATTTTTCACGTGGGGAGACGTGCGTCGTTCTACGGGAGGAAAAATGGTGTGTGAACCGGTTGCGCCCCTTCACACACGGACTTGCGTCGTTATTTTTCACTCGGGGAAGACGTGCGTCATTTTCTGGCACGCAGACCGTCTCCTTCAATGGATCGCAGGATTACCAGATGTCCCAGGGTCTGTGCGTGGATTCTTCGGCTTGTTTTCCGGCTGCGCGTCGTTCCGCCAGGCTGTGCGTGGAATTTTCTTTCTCACGGCAGGTGTCGCGTCGATTTCCCCTCTGGAAGTCAGGCGGCATTGTCCATGCGAGGCCGTGCGTCAAAGTTCCGGCCGCCCCGTAGGGGTCGTGTCGAACAGCATCGGCGTGCGGCGATTTTCTCGCCACGGAGCAAGCTGTGCGTCAAAAGTTTCGGCGCACGAAGAGTCCAAATGAAAAAGAGAAGTCTTTTTGGTCCTGAGACTTCAGGGAACAGGAGGCAAGCTCTATCCAAGCCCTTGGAAAGCACTTTTACAGCCAAACAAGAGTTCAGCAAGGCATCAGGCCAACAGCAAGGCAGCAGTCCTTTGTAGAAAGCAGACAGGTGAGTCCTTTGAGCAGCCAGGCAGTTCTTCTTGGCAGGATGTAGTTTCTGGTTCAGGTTTCTTCTCCAGCAAGTGTCTGATGAGGTAGGGCAGAGGCCCTGTTTTATACTAAATTGTGCCTTTGAAGTGGGGGTGACTTCAAAAAGTGGCTAAGAAATGCACCAGGTCCCCTTTCAGTTCAATCCTGTCTGCCAGGATCCCAGTAGGGGGTGTGGCAGTCCTTTGTGTGAGGGCAGGCCCTTCACCCTCCCAGCCCAGGAAGACCCATTCAAAATGCAGATGTATGCAAGTGGGGCTGATTACCCTGTGTTTGGGGTGTGTCTGAGTGAATGCACAAGGAGCTGTCAGCTAAACCTAGCCAGAAGTGAATTGTAAGGCACCGAAAGATTTAAGAGCAAAGAAATGCTCACTTTCTAAAAGTGGCATTTCTAGAATAGTAATATTAAATCCGACTTCACCAGTCAGCAGGATTTTGTATTACCATTCTGGCCATAGTAAATATGACCTCCCTGCTCCTTTCAGATCAGCAGCTGCCACTTCTACAATGTATGAGGGCAGCCCCAATGTTAGCCTGTGAAGGGAGCAGGCCTCACAGTAGTGTAAAAACTAATTTAGGAGTTTTACACTACCAGGACATATAAACTACACAGGTACATGTCCTGCCTTTTACCAACACAGCACCCAGCTCTAGGGGTTACCTAGGACACACATTAGGGGTGACTTATATGTAGAAAAAGGAGAGTTTTAGGCTTGGCAAGTATTTTTAAATGCCAAGTCGAAGTGGCAGTGAAACTGAACACACAGGCCTTGCAATGGCAGGCCTGAGACAAGGTTAAGGGGCTACTGAAGTGGGTGGCTCAACCAGTGCGGCAGGCCCACTAGTAGCATTTAATCTACAGGCCCTAGGCACGTATAGTGCACTCTACTAGGGTCTTACAAGTAAATCAAATAGCCAATCATGGATAAACCAATCAACAGTACAATTTATAAAGAGAGCATATGCACTTTAACACTGGTTAGCAGTGGTAAAGTGCCCCGAGTTCAAAAGCCAACAACAACAGGTCAGAAAATATAGGATGAAGGAGGCAAAACGTTTGGGGATGACCCTGTCAAAAAGCCAGATCCAACACTATCTCACCAGGTGAGTACATTTCAACTTTGAGTTCACAAACAGGGATCTTTGGACATGTGAACACTGGGCTGGTGAGTGGAGTCACAGTAAAAGTGGAAAAAGGTGAGCTGCGGGCATCCAAATCATAGCATTTGTGTGACATATTTTTGTGTTGTAACTTATCAGACTCCACTTTCCCAGGCATTCCTGTCAGGCCCTCAGGATGCAGGAATGCCAAGACCTTCTCCTCCCAGGGAAAGTGACGTAATGGGGCACTGGGAGGGCCACTGGCAGTCTTCTTGGCCTGCAGCTGGTGCCTGGAGACCAGTGTAGGCACTTTGCCCCTGAGGTTGTTCCACCTCTTCCTAATGTCTTCTTTTGTGCGCAGGGTGGTGCCTACAGCATTGACTCTGTCAACTATCCTGTCCCACATTTCCATTTTCCTACTGAGATGAGTGTGCTGGATTTGTGCTGCAAACAATTGTGGCTCCACACTTATGATTTAATTCACCATGACTCTGAACTCATCTTCAGAAACACAGGGATTTTTTTAACGTGACTTAGCGGAAAAAAACAAAAAGTATAAAAAACGGTAAAAGTGACTTACTACGCAGGGTTAGTGCAACGGTGTGTGCAGGGTGCTGCATGGGATAATGAAAAAAGGGGTGCCTAATTTATGGTGTGTGGATTAGTAAATTTGCTGTTTCTTGCTGGGTCTTGCTGTGACAATGCAAAAGATTGTGGTGTGTGAAGGGGTGTGTTTTATAGTGTCCTTTGCAGCTGTGTCCAGTGTGCCAATGTGCATCAGCTGTGTTGCTTTCACATGCATTCAGTGTTCAGTTGTGCATTACTTTGGTGACCACAAACCGCCGTGGCTCAGACTGCCATTGGCAGACCACCATGGGTATCTGCCACAGCGACTTTGTGCTTTTAGTGCTTGTAATAAGGTCCGTGGTTGGTCGCAGTGCTATTGGCGCTGGAGGTTGGACCGCCTATTTCCAGGCCTCTGTGCCGCTGCTGGTCTACCATTTTTTGGTTGCCGGTCCTGCCTGTGAAAATCGTAATAATGCGGTCTGTAAGATCACTAACATGGCAGTCTTTTTAGGACTGTCAATATGGCGGTCTAGTGGTCCGACTGCCAAATTCGTAATAAGGCTCAATATCCCATGAAAGAGAATAACTATGAGGAAGTTGATATCACTACAATATGTAATAAACTTTACCCAATATTGTGCATTTACAACCCAGTTAAAAGACGAATGTCACACCAAATGGATAATGAAAAAAGAAGTAATATTTTAACAATACCAATTATAAAAACACTTTTTGCAGCACAAATCACTGGCCATGTACTACGTTCTATATTCTTTGTATTACAGTTCCGAGATTGTATTTTGCAAGGTAACCTAATCATAGGTAATACTTATCTTTGCTCTATATCAACCATAGAAAGGAAGGATATGGATCTGTTGTGCAGACTGCCCGTCAGGCTAACTGACCTCTACTGTCCCTGCTGCAGATATACACAATATGACCTCTGTTTAAACCACAATTATTCAAAGATTTACAGGAAATACCTGCCAACAATGAGGAGCGCGTGGCTCAATGAAAAAGGCACAAATCGATTGTGTAATTGTACACAAATGAATGTACTTAGAAAATGCATATATTATTATCTGCAGTTTATGTATCCTATAGTGAGCGTCCCTACATGGAATACCGACCGTAATAATGTGATTAATTAAAACCATGTTGTATTAATGATGTAATAAAGAGATTCTAAAAGACGTAACTCAGCGACACAACCTTATTAATCAGGACTGAAATGGAGTTACAATAGATGTCAGGTAAACCTATTTAGCACAACTGACGGATGAATTGCTCAAGCTGCAACAGGGGGGTTGTGTTTTTGATTTTTTAGCTCCATCAACACAGAAACATAACACTCAGCCTGTAGAAGCTGTGACATATGAGACCACAGATTAAATCAAACAAAAGTGCTATTCTGTTTTTTTAACCTTAATTGCATTCTTTTGCTCATTTATAGTGGACCAATATATCACTATGGCATGTACTGCAACAACATAGAAACTACAACTTAACGAACGTTTAACATGGGTATTTATTTTATTCTAAACCAAATTATGTAACACCGGCCCCAGCCCTCTCACCCCTGCTGTTCCCCCACCACATCGAAGCCGTTTTGTTGTTGTTTGACAAAGCAATGGAATGAAAATCGAAGAGAATACTTAATTCATTTGTACTTAAGTGTGTGAATTGCATGGTGGGATAATCTCACATACCGCTGCAGAAAAACAAAAGGTGGTCGGTTTCTAATGCAATGTTGCGTTTACTGTTGCCTATTTGAAGCATGTAAATTAAGAAAAATCTGGCATCTCTTCCAGTTTGATTCTTTAGATTAATATTTACTTTATGGCACAGTCGTTCTTGTTGGGGGTCTTCAGGAGTTTTTCAGCTGATTTGTTCCATGCACGTTTCTGTGTCTGATCCCCAGGAATTAAAGTACCACCTCTTGCATCATCTTCATAACAGCTAACATCATCTCAGTATGATCTTTCCTAGAGACAGACACTTTTGTTGCCTACTAAGCTTAATTAAAACCATCAAGGACTCATAACATGGAGTACAATACGATCGCCTTTCTCTGTGTAAGTCGCTTGTCAATGCTGATGCAAAAAGGGCTATGCATACATCTTTGATTAGAGACAAGTAGTTTTGTTACAAGAGTTAAGCAGAAGTGGCATCCTTGGAGTGCTCACCAGCAGAAAATGGTAACGTACACTAGAAACCGGGCCCACATGTACTAAGATTTGTCACAGTCCTACAAACTTCACACGTTTCTTAGGGAAACTTCCAGAATCTGAGAAGACCACACTAAATGTGACATCCAGCGTTCTCACCTTTTTCCTGATAAAAATAGCACTTCTCTTGCATGGTGTGGCCAATCACCCAGTGCTTAATTTGTGCTTGTTGTTTCCAGTGCTGAGCACCAGCACTTATTTTTGAGGGCCGGGGCTTATTCTTCTGCCTCAAGCATTTGCTCCGAGCAAAAGACACATATGGGAAAGACGGAGGAAGGGAAAAACGAAAAAGCGTCACAAAGGGAGGAAGTGGAAAGCGGCTAGAGTGAGCTAAAGGGGCAGGGAGTGCCTTTATATGGATTGAAGAGGCCTGAGATGGCTTCAGGTTCACACTGCCTCAGTATTCCGTGTTCCCATATTTAATTGCAGCAGGCGCATGTTTAGGAGGAGGAGTTTGGGCACCGGCACCTTTTTATTTACAAATTAAGCACTGCAATCACCCATTCTGGAAATGTGGGTAGCTGTGGTGTTTGGACCCGGGCCTGGCTCCAAGCCAGTGAAACGTATAAACCCGGACATTTCTGAAATCTAGATCAATGAGTGTCCATGGTGGTGTAATATGTGTTGATCCTACTCCTTTTTCTTATCCAAAACGCCTGCACAGATCACCTCAATCTTTGGCTAACGTCATGTATTTTCTTCCCATCCCTGTGAGGAAAAGTTTCTGAAATCTATGGAAATCCCTAAAATACCTCCTACAAGGGTTCTGACAGTTCTCCTAATGAAAACAATACCACACTTGTGTGACTGGCAATTATAGTCTATGATACAATAGATCCCAAAACCCTGTCTTGAGACATTACATTTTCTGATATCACCAAGGGCAATCTACTAAACCTAGACATTTCTGAAAACTAAATAGTATGGGGGTGTCTTGTGACCTGCGTGTTTCTCATTATATTTTCTGAATCAGAATACACTATACACCTCACACATTCACTAAATCATACATTTTCTGCTCATTTCTCTGAGGGAAAGTTCTGGAATCTGTGGTCTTCCCAAAAATTCTTGAATTGGCCTTTGATGCATAAAAGTGACCACTACTACTGCTCCATCTCTACGTTGCGAACAATATTTAACACCACATGATGAGCCATAAAAAAGTTATATGGTCTAAAATGAAGGCTAACGTCTGCCTGTTGTAACTTAACCGGTGGTTCAGAAGGGTATTGATAACCAATGAGTATGTGCTGAAAGCATGCCCTTGCCTGCTGTTTTTTTGTGCTTTAGTATTTCACTCTTCCCATGAAGACTCTTCAGGCACCATAATGAAGTACTCACCCACAAATATTGGACAGTGGAGTGGGATTCCTCTTGCTGTGCTGGAATATCATGAAGGACTTTAATACTGTGCTATGCTGTTAAAGGTTTAGGGACATCTGCCTCCTCCTTTAGCATCACCTGCTAAGGGCTGATTCCTGAATCAGTCCCCGACTGCACCAGCTCAAGAGTAAGGGAAATACAAATGTGTGATCTGATGCTTCATTAAGTAGGAAAAAGTATTCATAGTATCTACAAACACTTGCAGTGTTCCACAACTGTGTGATAATAAGAGAAAGGCATGAGGTAAGAAGATTAGGTAGGAGCCACTAGGACAGACAACCTCCGATACAAGGAACAGAAGCAAAGATTACTCAATATTGTGAATATTGCTACCCAGTGCAGTAATGAGTACACTTGTTATTATAACAGAAGCATTGACTACTACCTACAAAAATAAACATTCAAATTTTCAAAATGTTCAACTTCCTTAGAGATAGTGACAGTCAAACTAAGAATATCTCACGAGTATCTGTAGTAACATTGACTTTGTTACCTATTATACTTCACAAAAAATAACATTTTAAAGTATGGATCAAAATGTTTTAACACCCAGTAATATTACATCTTCTGAATTCCTGATGATGGTTGCAGCCCAGCCTCTAATTAGATTCCATGAGGTTAAGCTAAAAGAGAAACGGATGTGCGAGGGTTGAGGTTCTATGTGGTAGTTTTTGCAAATCAAGAATGCAGAATTCATCTTTGGATTGCCAGAGTGCAGCTTGACTAGTGTTGGACCTGGCCCTTTTCGCAGGGTCATCCCCAAACCTTTTGTCTGCTTACTCTTATTTCTTTCTAACCTGTCTTTGTCTAAATTGTATTGGTGATTGGTTTATCCATGATTGGCACATTAGATTTACTGGTAAGTTCCTAGTGTAGTGCACTAGAGATGCCCAGTGCCTGTAAATCAAATGCTACTAGTGGGCCTACAGCACTGATTGTGCCACCCACATGAGTAGTCCTGTGAGCATGTCTCAGACCTGCCACTGCAGTGTCTGTGTGTGCAGTTTTGTACTGCCAATTTGACCTGGCAAGTGTACCCACTTGCCAGGCCCAAAACTTCCCTTTTACTACATACAAGTCATCCCCTGGGTAGGTACTAGGTAGCCCTATCGGCAAGGTGCAGTGTATTTAAAAGGTAATATGTGTACTGGTGTATATTACAAGTCCTGGTATTGAAATGCTGCTAAATTCATTTTTCACTATTGCAAGGCCTACATCTCCCATAAGTTAACTTGGGGATTGTCTTTAAACCTCTTTTAAGTGCAGTTTTCCGTTAGGAGCAGGTTGAGATGTTGAGTGTGGGGTCTCTGAACTCAGATTTTAAAAATACATATTTTGGTAATGTAGGTTTTTAGATTCTCTGTTTGAAAATGCCATTTTTAGAAAAAGAGCATTTTCTTACATAACCATTCTGTGCCTCTGCCTGACTTCTGAATACACGTCTGGGCCAGACTGACAGTTGGGCTGTTTGTGAATTCACTCTAAACTGTGAAACAATAGGGGCTGAGTTGTGTCCTGCATATCCTTCAAGGCTACAGTCGGAGGGAGGAGCTGACACCCGCACTTGAAAGGACTGTGCCTGTCCTCTCACAATTTAGTCTCCAATCCTCTGGATTTTGTTTGGGGCAGGGCAATAAAGAGACAGGGTCTTGTGCACTACAAAGACTTTTCTTTGAGGTTTGCCTACTTCAAAGGCAGAAATGAGTATAAGTATTGGACAGTTGACCCCACAACTTTAAATTACTTCTGGATCAAGAGGAACCTCTGCCAAAGAGAATAGCTTGATGCTTGAGGAGGAACTGCCATTCTGCCTGTTGCTTTGTTGGGCTGGCCTGCTGCTGCTGCTTCTGCCTTAAGAGGGAAAGGGCAGGACATTGCTTTCTGAAATCCTGCTTGCAAAGTTTCTCCAAGGGCTTAGACCAAGCTTGCCTCCTGTTAAGAAGTGTCAAGGACATCTAAGATTTCACCTGTCAGCACCTGGGTACTCCTGCTGTGGACCCTGAATTGCCAAGTGGTGCCAATCCAGTTCCTGGGCTCTTGGAAGTGAGTTTTGATGAGAAACAAGAAGATCCAGGCACACTGTCTACTGATGACTTCAGAAATGATGCCGCTGCCAGCAACACAAACTTGAGGTCCCCGCTGGAGTGCAACAACCCAGACTGACACAACAGTCTTGACTCTGCCGCAGCTTTGCTTCAGTCCCATAACTCAATGTGTCCTGAGTGTCGTGACATTGCCATCGTGACACCTGACATGACTGCAGCACCTAGAGTCCTGTGGCATGACCGCGAGTCCGAGAGGTGACCCAACACATCTTGACCTGACAGATTTTTCGACCCTGCCGGATCCTCACAAACCGGTGCCTCGCACCAATGCCTCATCACCTCTCCTGCTCTGCATTAAGGAACCAACGTCGCACCAGATCCAGTGACGTCTCACCTCCACGACTCCATGCACAAGCTTGTTTTCCTTGTTTCCAAATGTACTGTAACTGGGGGTCCGTGTGACTCCATGATCGGCACCGCCTCTCCGTGAGTGGCATCCGACTGTTGGGAATGACTCCGTTAATAATTTGCAGCTATTGTGTTTTTAAGTGTTTTTATTGGGATTTAATCTTAAAACATTCATATCCTTAATTTTGTATGTTGGATTTTTGTTGTTTTTGTCTTGTTTGATTTAGATAAATATTGGCTATTTTTCTAAACCTGTGTGGAGTACTATTGTGGTGCATTCACTGTGTTACTCTGTGTGCTTGTACAAATACTTTACACATTGCCTCTGAGATAAGCTTGAATGCTTGTGCCTCGCACCATTGGGTTGAGCAGGTGTTATCTGAGCTGTGTATGTCACTTAACCTGACTAGAATGAGTGTCCCTACTTGGACAGGGTGCCAACTAGAGATCTCAGTTCTCAAACTAGAACCAGATGTATCTGAGAAGCTTTTCCTAATATATTAGCAAGGTCAAGCTTGAAGGGAAACAGTTGTATCCAAGAAATTGGTAATTCTGATACCATTTATACACAATCCTTACATTAGGAGGAAAAGTGTAACTCTGAATTTTTTTAAGCAGTTTTTAAGTGACAGTGTTTACCCATTGAAACAATGCAAACTTATTTGGATGGAATGAATTAATTATTTTGCAAAAACCCTCCTAGAAACAAATAATTCTTATCAATATGCCATGTAACAATTACATCAAATCCTGAGAGATAGGGTGGAGGAGGTATTTTCAATTGCAATTTTTGTGAGTTTCAAAAAGGTAACATGCTGCATTCAATTTTTCAAAAAACAAATTAAAATCTCTTTGTTAAGTACCACTGTCCATTCGTCTCTCAAAGTCTACATGGAAGGATTTATTGAACAACTCAAAATAGGAAGTGTTTTAACCGGAGGTATAAAAACATTTTTAATGAAGTGTAGCATGTCAGGAGGATAGTTAGGTCAAACATTTTGTCAATCAGACCAAAACACCTGCCAGAGCCTGGCAACCTCTGCCTCATTGCTGCTCTAACATAAAGACTTGGGACAGGGTACATGTAGGATGTTGTCTAGTTCAGTTCAAAACAAAACAAGTAGTTCAGCACGTCACTGTTAAAGAATAAAGGAGAAGCAGAAATAGGGCATTTTTCTCCTCCACTTCTGTAGGCAGGAAATACTGCCAGATCCTGGGAATGAAACTCCCTTTTCAAATTATCTCACTTGGGAAAAAATTACAGAATATGAGGCTTCTGTTGCCTTGGTGGAGAATTCCATGAGTCTCTTGTGCCTGCCTTTTTCCTGCCACCTGCATCCTGATAAAGTTGCTGAACTTGTGAATGTCTATACTCCAGCCTTTTAAAATCATAGATGGTCACACTTTCATAGTAGTTCCTTCATCTTTCAATTTAAAGAGTAAGAAAGCATTTCAAAGGAAGCATTAACAAGTACATCGTGTATTCATTGTGGGTGGTTTTTGCCGGACTGACCAGTGTTTTTCAATGGTGGTCAGCAAAAAAAAGTGGAAACCCTAGTCAAAAACCAGCAATGTTCACAACAGTAATCAGGACATCAAGAGAAAATAGAAGAAATAGAACTATGAAACACACCATAAAACAAATTAACAATTAAAATGCAAATATTCTCAGTAAATAAAGTCCTCAAATATAATATCATAAAAAACAAACATTCACAACTAATTCCTATCTTGAATACTTCCCTGATATCCATTGTTTTATCAAGCTTCTAGCACTGTCCTTCCAGGAGGCTAGAGGCATGATTTAGAGTCTGGTGAATGGGTTAATCCATCAACAATGTCAGACATTTCACCTGCCTTATTACAACTGCATTATATCTTGCCCACTGGTAATTAGGAGTGGATGATAAATTTTGCTCCATCAGCAGATTTGGAAGAATTTTGGCCACTCCATTTTACGCTTGTAATGCAGAGTTCCAGACAAATTCTGGTAACCACCATGTGGCAGAGTTTTTTCCTGTGGGACACTCACCAACTCTAAGTCGGCAAGTGCTAGCAGGAATTGGCATTCCCTAGCATTCTTTTTTTGGTGCTATGAGGGTATGGTGAGAAAGTTGCCCCTTGAGTAGAAAATCTACTCAAGCAGCAGCAAAATCAACTCAAACGCAACGCCTTCTCACGTGCTGTGTGGTGCTGTACTTGCTCATTTTTCAGTTCACAATGAACACCCTGAACTAAAAATCAGCGCAAGCAGTGCAATGTGCCAATTTGTGTCTGTTTGCTGAACTTCGTGAAATCTTTCACAGTTTTTATGTAACTCCACTGAATTCCCCGAAGTGAAACTCAATGATTTCCACACACCCCTACTGGTAATGAGGTGGACAGGATATCCTCCAAGCTTTTCACAGAGTAACCCATCCACTAAGCTCTAAAACAGGCTCTAAATTCAAAATAGAAGCATTGTTGTCATACCATCATAAAATTCTGAATCATAAATAAAATCCCAAATTTCACCTTACCTTCCAAACTATGCCCTTAAAGAAGTGAGTAGATCAAGTAAGTACATCAAGGGGCTGATTTAGAGTTTGGCAGGGAGGTTACTCTGCCGCAACGGTGATGGATATCTCATATGTAAAATATCAAAATCCTATTATGCCCTATGTAATTTAGATTTTGGTGGATGGAGTATCGTGACAGTTGTGACACTCGAATAAGTCAGCTGAGATGTGCATATCCACTGAGGTCATTGTCAGTTTTTGAGTTTAATTGAAGAGCCCTCAAATCTAGCTTTTCCCAGCTATTGGGTATACAGCTTTTGTCAAGATTACGGATCACAACGAGTCATTAAGAAAGATTAATTAAGTGAGCTGTATTTTCCACAACCACATTGTTTTAGCTACAGAACAGGCACTAAGGACCCAAACGTCTTTTTTTTTTTAGCAAGGATTATAAAAGGAGCCCGTAGGGTAGTTTATTGAATTTTGTGTTTTCTGTAGGTTGGGTGTCAGTGTGTTGGTAAATGGTCGTCTATTGGCAACTAAATGAGTATACAGAGATTTCAAAATTTGCAATGAACTATGCATTCATGAACGTAAACTGATTTAGATTGCTCTACCACTTAATTCCACAGCTGTATACTGCTTTATAATAACTGGCAGCACTCACAAGAAAACTGGTTCACATATCTATTAATATTTTAACATGCTTTTAAGAAAATTTGGCCTTTTGTAGTTCTGGTCTCTGAACAGACATCTATAATAGTTAATGATAGACATTACACTCAGGGTAGTTCTGTCGTATATATTTTCTTTCATTTGAATCCATTTTTAGCATCTATTATTAACAAAAGAGATATATGTCTCTAGGTTGTTTGTTTAGTCCCTGCATTTCGTAAGTCTGTTTACTATAAACATCCCTTTCCGAGAAAGATGTTTTCATTCAAGTAAAAAATCATATGCCGATTTGCCCTTTGCTTTGAATTATTTTAAAAACAGAGGGGAGAAGTGATTTTAGTATGGCACTCAATATTTAATATTTTAAAAAGGTCTATACGAATGTCTGGCATTCACCTGACAGTGTTCCTGGAAAAATCAATTCGCCTTCATGCTCTTTGAAGGCATCTGTTTTGCAGGTGAGACAAGCTTGCATATGCTTCAGGTCAGTGATATTAACGGTAAGATTGTGAAGTTATGTAATCATTGATGACAATTGGAAAAATGAATTAGTGAAGCAATACAGAATCCATTCTTATCTGTCGTAATGGTGACAAGCCAACTTTTTGGAATGCTGCAAGCATACATTTGAGCTATTTTAATAGAAGTCTCTAGGAAGATAATTTATTTGCAATCGTCTTTATTGAATTGTTGGATACTGAGAAGAATGTGGATGTAATCACGTGACAAAATCTAGATAATGCTATTAAATATTTCAACCAATCTACATGTAAACCACATATAAATCAACAGAATAGCTTGTGTTCTTCCTCAATTTCATGTTTAAATACAATCTTATCCTGTTTGTCCTCTTTTTCCCTCTCTAAAATTGCTTCACCAACTTTTAGAGTGTAATAGTGTACATACTCTTGAAAATTATAATATATCATGTATGTACCCTGGTAACAATCCAAATGGATCCTATAGGCAAGCGCGTACAGTATGCCTATTAATAAACGGTGCCACAGTGCACTGTACAGAGTGGACATGAAAATAACTGTCAAATGCACTTGAGGATGTCCATGTTGTGCGCACAACCAAGCCTCTTTTTGTGTGGCCTTTGGTCCTACCCAAATAATTGAAGTTGCAAAAAAGTCTTCATGGTCTGTTCTTTAGGTGCTGCTTCTATGCAAGTAAATTGATTTTTCTGTTCCTCTCTGTGGAGCATATATTTTTTGCTGGGTTTGAGGCACTCAAGAGAATGGAGCAGGAGGACTTCCTATTCAAAGATGCAACTTAAGAGTCTTGTAATGTTTGTGTTACAAAGTTGTCTTTGGTAAGAAAGCAAAATGATTTTTATTGTTTAGTTGTGTGGCTTTCCTTAGTGAAAATACAAACTTTCGATTTGATGTGGCTCTGTGGTTGCACAGTATGCGGGATCCAACCAAGCCTATTTCTAGGTAACATTGAGGAACCATGGACTCTTATGGGTCACTTTAGAGGTGTGCTCTATATCTGAGAATGTACTACTCCAGTTCCAAATAGTTCTTGGCATTTCTACACACATCATAATATATTCCTTTTCTTGGGAGAGCTCTGCAGCAAAGGAGACTTTATGATGTTCTAGCTGTTTTTCTTTCATGGGGAGCTTCAATAGTTTGCTCCATTGCAATGGCTTCTGGTTGAGAAGAGCATGAGAGGAGGAATACAAAAAAGCACAGTGAGTAGAACATTGCAGAACTTGGACACATCTACACTGAAGAGTCAAAAATGACACCAAAATCATCTGGAAATTGTTTCCTAGTCCAGCTGGGGAAACCATGTGAAAAGCACATTGCCCAGTACCTAAATGGGATGCTGTGATAAGGGAAGCTTTGGCATATCTTCAAGTTACAAGTATCTTAATGCTTGACATAAATGCCAGTTTAATTCTGAGAAAATGAAGAGGGATGTAGAAAATCACCATCCACTGTCTCTGCATTGCACCATAATACCCTTCTGGTGAAAGGTTGCCAAAAGATGTTCTGCAGCAGGTACAAGAGGAAATAGTTCCCTACTTTTGCACCATGGGCTTGCACTGCTTAGTTTTCAGTAAAAGCATCTCTTGCGGAGAGCAGCATGGGAAAGAACAGAAATAAATAAAGATTTCTCAGCACAACAGACTGCACAATTTTATTTTTATTTTTTGATATTGTAATATTATTTTGTTTTCTGCAAACAAAATAAAAAAACAATACAACTAAAAAGTGTATAAAAAAGGTTCATTCTAGGAACAACCTTTATGGTTTAAAATACAGTAAAAGTATATATATATTTTTTAAGTGAGTGAAAGTAATGGATAGAAAGAAAGATGGGTGAGTCACACAATGAGGGAGTGATTAAAAAAGAACATGAAAAGGAGGAATTGATGAGGGAAAGTATGTAGTGGAGGTTGGCCGCTAGGCAGTGTTTGGACAGAATATAAAAAATAATATTGTGATACTAAAATATTGTTGCATGGATATCATGATGTCAAAAATATTGTGCACATCAATATCAATGGTAAGTATAGTGTTTTTAGTCTTGAATTTATTATTGTTGTAAGATTTACCAATTACTAAAATATAATGGTATATGATGTTGTTTTTTACATTTCCGTTAAATATTTTGTACTTGTGAAATTCATGTTCTACATTTAATTTTAGAATAGTTTGACATTCTGTATGTTTATTTCAATTTTTTTGTAATGTTCACTATATCTAATTTTAGAATGTATTGCTTTATATATATATATATATATATATATATATATATATATATATATATATTTGATAACATTTTTAGGAGCCGGACAATGGGTTTATATGTGAAAAGGGTGGGGAGGTTTAATCATATTTGTGTAAATATTTTTTACGTAATTATTGTTGTTTCTGGACTAATTTTCAATTTCTGAATTTTAATATGTTAAATATAAATACATGTTAAAATGTGCTTAGTTTTTTATGATATTTTAGTTTAAAAAATTTAATTCACAAATTTAATTTTTCAATGTTCCCATTTCCTATTTTTTCAATGCAGTAATTATTTATTAAATTGTACTTATACAGCCTTATTTTGTGCATAGTTTGTGTTTATGAAAAGTAAAAATAGAAAAATGTATGTTATCTGAGGAAGATGGCAGATTGATCCCACGCAGAGTGCCGAGCCTCCCTTGATGTCTCAAGACTACCCGGCTGAGAGCATGAGCATTCGGTCATGCTAGTGGTACCCGCAACGTCTGATTTATGCATTGTTGCTTCAGCTGTCAGACGATTCTATGTGGCAGCAGATCACCCAGGGCTCACGCTTTGATCCAGGTCTGGCTTGTGGCTATCACAGGTTCTCACTGAATGGGTTACGGTATCGGCTGTGGCTCCCCGCAGGTAACATGGCCCCCGTGCACATGCACACTAAGAGGTGGGCGAGGAGCCTGCAGTTCAATTCAGGCCCGTTTGGCGGCCAGTCATTTAGGAGCTGCTGACCCTGAACTTCACAGCCCACAATGGACTGCATGGACAGCACAGACAGTGGACATTAGAGGAGCATCAAACTCCGCGAGTTGGTGCCCAATACTACAGCTGCTGGGCTCGAGCACTCCCGTTAGCTTGCTCCAAGTCTTTTATAAAGAAACTAATTTGTCTAGAGAAGAGATTCCTTTGGTGGAGGGTTTGATGGCAGTGGCGGCAGTCCCCTCAATGAGAAAGGATTTGTCTTTTTCATCTGGTACAGCCGACAGCCCTCAGGAATGCAACAAATATCACTGAGGCAGGAGTTACAGACTCTTTGCAACTATGTAGCGGCAGCAGTAGCACTCCATCACTGTCTGTGCATCCATGATATTGCATCTTAGCTTGCTCCCTCAGAGGCAGTGATGATGGTGGCAGCTACGAATCCACTCCAACTTGCTCCCTTAACTCCCTATAAATCTCAATTACACATCTGTAAGTCCATTAGTCACTCTTGAAGGTGATGCGGGGGGAATTCTATGGGAGTATCTGTTAGGCTACCAGGGGAATACCATGCTCTGACTGCTGCTCCTGGTCCTAGTCTGGATACCCATGCTATACAAGTTATACAAGCTGCTAAAATGGTTACTGAGCCATACAGTGCCCCACCACTGTCTCTGAGCCCAATAACCATCTCTATTGATGTTTCCGGCTTGCATCCCGGTATTGGCCCTGGTTCTGTCAACTCTTCACCAAAGGTAGTTAAATCTGGATCTGTGACATCTAAGGCATCTACAAAGCAGCAGCAATCACTTAGTGGCCGGGTCAGCTCCAGAATGCAGAATGCAGCATTAAAGGGGATGCATCCAGATGGCTGCTCAACCACACAGGGGAGGAAGCCAACCAGTGATAACCGTTGTTTGGGCAGCTTACTACAGGACTGGGTGCTGACAAGGATGGAATCCAAGGGTGAAGCCAAAATTACAAAATCTTACCTGATGACTGACAACATTAATACTAATATTGAGGATCAACCCTCAGGCGGGGGTGACTCCACAGATGATACGATCATCCCCAGCAGACCTCTAAATGCCAGCCCAGACACCAGCCCCAACTCCTCCTGAAGTGACTACTCACCAGTCACTCACTCACCAAGGGGCCTCGATGATCCACCGGCCACACAAGGAACCCAGGAGCCTTCTCTGCAGGTGATCATTTCTCTGCTGCAGGCTAAGCGGGCAGAGGTGCAGAAGCACTTAATGATGACATAACTCTCTTACGATATAGGGTGGGTGCTCTTGGGGGTAAAATTTGTAATAATAATCAGATCAGTCATTCACTGCTAGATTCAATGCTATGAGAGGTGCCAAAGGCATCATTATGTTTTTGGATGCTTCAATAAGATTAGTGAATATGTATCTTAGATGAGTATGTTCAGGTTGAACTGTATGTGTTGGAATGTGTCCAGCGTGAACTCTCTAAAAAATGGAAATTAGTATGGAAGGAGATTAAAATGTATAGCTCACATATAATATCCTTAATGAAAACACACCTTGCTTATAAAGACCATCATTTGTTTAAGCAGCTGGGATATCAATCAATCAATCAATTAGTGCTTCTATAGCGGGGCTAATCACCCATAGGGTCTCAAGGTGCTGTTGAGGGTGTGCTGCTTAATAAAATAGTCAGCTCTTTAGGTCCTTCCTGAACTGCTTCAATGATATGGACTGTCTGAGTTTGAAAGGTAGCATGTTCCATGTCCAGGCTGCAAGGTAGGAGAAGGATTTTCCTCCTGCTGGGCTTTTTCAGTTCTTGGGAATGGCTGCAAGGGTGAGCTGGGAAAAACAGAGTTCTCTGTTGGGTACGTAGAAGGTGAGGCAGTGGTTGAGATAGGCTGGTCCTATGTTGTGTAGTGCCTTGTAGGTGTGTATCAGAAGTTTGTAGGTGATGCATTTGTTGACTGGGAGCTAGTGTAGGTCTCTGAGGCAGGAGGGGATGTGGCTGTGTCAGGGGATGTCCAGGATGAGACTGGGTGCTGAATTCTGGATATGAGCTGGTCAACAGTATTTCTCACACAGTCCCGTTAAGGAGGGTGGCTGTCTTGGTGGAAAAAAGTCTAGTATATTTCGATCTGAAGACTGTCTCCAATTTTAGGAGCAGATGGGTGATTGCCCAAGTCATGGTGCATGGTCAGAAATGAACAATCAGCACTGCTTATGGTCCCAATCCAGATGGCCCTGAGATGTGGAACACACAAAGGGGCTGATTCTGAATTTGACAGATGGACTGCCAGACTGCCATGTTGGCAGTCCAAAAAAAGACTGCCAAGCTGGCGTTTCCTAGACCGGCGTATTATGATTCATAAAGGCAGGGCTGTCAAGCTAAAAAGGCAGATGGACAGTGGCATGATCGCTTGGATTTAGGAGGTCCGACCTTCAGTGCTGTCAGCGCAGCAGCCAACCAATGACCCAATTGCAAACACACAGTCACCTTGACAAGACAAGGTCACATTGGATGAATTCAAAAACAACACAGCTGACACACATTGGCTGACACACATTGACCAAGAGGACACACCTGTAAAGGACACTATAAAACACACCCTTTCACAGACCACAATTATTTGCATTTCCACTTCAGCATAGCAAGACAGACCACACATGATTCTGTCCATTTTTTAAAAATAAGACAGCCCTTTTTCCCAATCCCATTTAGCACCTTTCACACATATTCACTTGTCTTCTTTAGTCAGTCACTATTACCTCCTTTAAGTTCCAGTCATATCACCGGCAAGAAAAGCACAATTTCCAGGTGATGAGTTGGGAGTCATGGTGGATGAAATCATTAGAGTAGAGCAACAACTGTTTGGAACCCAAGTCCAACACACTCCTCTCAGTAGGAAACTGGAAATGTGGGACAGCATAGTCGACAGAGCAAATCCTGTAGGCACCACCTGTGCAAAAAGGAGGACATTAGGAAGTGGTGGAACTATCTCAGAGGAAAGGTCTGTTCCCTTGTCTCCTGGTATGAGCTGAAAAACAAGAAGAATGGTGATGCCTCGCCAGTGCCTCATTAAGACTCTTTCCCTGGGAGAAGAAGGTCCTTGCCATCCTGCAGCTTGAGGGATTGACAAGAATACTTGGGGAGTGGAGTATGGTAGGTTATAACTCAAAAATTGCCACTTAAATTCAATGTCATGCATGCTCACAGCTCAGCTTTTGCCACAACATGATATAATCCAAGAGTCAGACAGGTGACAGTACAACAGTTCCTTATCATCTGGCCATTATAGTCAAAAGCTCATGCATCTGGTGGTATGACACAAACATATGTCAGTGTTTTGGCACCAGCACTATGTCCTACAATGAGGAAAGACGTCTACAGTATATACAGGTCATACAAAAAGAGTATTTAGCCAATGTGAATGGAAACTGATTCAGTTGTGAGCTAGGACTACATATTTTATGACCACATGATGGCCCACATGATGCATCTTGCCCACTACAGGACACAAAACAAGTCCAATTGGCACTTCTGACCTTCCACCAAAACACTGTGCAAGCTGTCTTGGTACAGGTCTCCTTCACCCAAACTATGTGATCTACATTATCTGGAACAATCCATGTCCATTTCGCATGTCAGAACAGCATCACATGCCTGCCAATGTCACAACTCTGAAATGCCCACATGAAAATGTCACGGTGAAGGTGCCTGTACAAGTAACAAAATACAGAGTAAAGGTTTGAAACCATACATATGACACTAGGCACATAGCAAGCATCTGGAAAACAAAGTACATTGCTATAATTCTGACACAAACAAAACAACATCATCAAGGTGGGGATGTGGCAAAAACTATCTTATCAATCAACCTTTGGCTAATGTTTTGCAGCGTATCTTCTCCCTAACTGTTTTAAAAACACTAAATGCCACACATTTTCAAAGCTATAGTTTATTGTACAGTCACAGTCCAGACATCACATGACATACTTACACTCATGAGAAGTAGCTGTGGATGAGATCTTCTTGCAAGTCAGCTCTGTCCTCTTCACCGCTGTCATCTTCACTTGGCATTTCTGAATTCTCACCTGATGGCACTGCCAGCTCCCCCTCCTCTGGGATGTACGGGATACTCCTCTGCAGGGCGATGTTGTAGAGCATGTAGCATGCCGCAGTGATCTGATACACTTTCCAAGGTGAGTAGAGGAGGGCTCTACCAGTCCTATCCAGACAGTGAAATCCAGGCTTCAGGAGCCCAAAAGCCTGCTCCACTGCCCACTGTGTTCTTTCATGGGCCTCATTGAAGCAGACTTCCCCTGGCATAGTTAGATTCCTCAGGATGGTTTGGATATGCTGAGTCTCCTGTTCAGGAATGCGACATAGGTGCAACAATGAGTCAGTCACTTCATGATTATAGCACCTGACATTGCTGACACACAATCAGGATAGATATGACTTACCTACCAGCCAGGCCCTCTCTGGTTGCAGTTGTCACATCAGCTGGGGTATGGTACTGTTCCTCATTATAAAGGAATCATAGGCTTTTTCTGTTGTGATGGACTTGTTCAGTGGTCTGTGGTGGCACCAAGCCCACATGTGTGCCATCAATGACCCCACCAAATGTGGTATGCAGGTAAAACAATGGAAGTCAGCCTGCACATTGGCTAAATCCTCATGTAGGAGGAACCTCCTATAGCTGTCAATGTGTTTCATCATTGCTGATGGGAAATATCTCAACACCAGACTGAGCATAGGTTAGAACATTCCACCAGATAGGGTCATTCTATGTTGGAAGGACCCTGTGACCAGGAAGTGCAATACTGACATGACTTGAACAATGGGTGGTATGTAGTATGGATTACTGTTAGCTGGCATCAGATCTGGCTCCAACTGTTGGCATAAATCCACTATTGTTTGCTTCTTCAGATGGTAGAGACAGATGACGTGGCAATCCTCCATGGTCTGAAGATGTGGCAAAAGACATTAGAAAGGAGGTTGTCGCATTCTCCCTATCCCATGGTACCTATGTGTGAAAAGACATGATTTGAAACATTAGTCACTGTGTCCACACACAGCATCATACATGATGCATACCTGCAATATCATGTGACAAAGCATTTCTGACTTGATATACATGACACCCAGTACACATCACAGCTGGCAACTACACAAGGGTCAAATGTGACCCCAATGCTTGTGAACACGTGTCCACGTGTCCACAGCATGGATTTGGGCAACACCCAACTATTTGCTACACAATTGCCCCTCAAAATGCAACAGTATTTCCAACCACATAAAATGCTGTCAGCAGTGGTTGCCCGTGCACCACCATCATATGCCATCTGTGCCCTACAACACACTACTCTGTTGGTTGTATAGTCAGAACTACACAACAAGACAGATTGAGGATGACTGACCTACTCAACTGGACATCAGGAACTGCCTGCATCCGCCGGCAGAAGTAGTCCACGGAGTTTCAAACATGTCAGACACAGCGATGGGCTAGCATTGTTGCCTGTGGCTGGCATAACCCAGTGGCTATGTGTGTCTGTGGTGATGACTGTATACGTGGCATATGTGTACGGTGCGTTGTGCAAAATCATTCACTTATCCCTGATACTTCTGCCAGCAACACCTCCACTACTTCAGCTGCTGTGTGCCGCCTCTGGGTGCAATCATGCCACATCCAGTAGGTGAAATGGCCCCTGCCTTCTCTCCAGAGGACCTGGAGAGGCTTGTGACTGAGGTCCTTGCCCAGTATGTTCAGCTCTATGGCTCACCAGAGGAGCAGGTAAGCACCTCATAGGCACAATTGACTCTGTTCAACACCATCCTTTGCCATTGTCCATGTGTGCCAGTTGGACTTCTTGTTTGTCTGTTGTTGCAGTTTGTGTGGCATCAATGGGATGTAGATGGCACAAGTATTGGAGACCAGTATTATGTGCTGTGTTCATTCACATTGTGTTGTGTGATATTTTTGGGGCCCTGGATAATCCTTGTGGTGGATGCACATAACTAGACAAGGACACTTTACTGTGATACAATGACATTTCCTTGTTTATGATGTTGTAAATGTTAGACAACATGTATGTTCATGACAGCATGAGCTGTGTATGCATATTCTCTGAGTCATTTGATGATCGTGTGAGCAATGTGTATTGTTCCACAGATATTTCACCCCACATCTGGCCTTGGCAAACTATTGTTTGGAAGTATCATGACTAAATGTGCCCATCATGTTGCCACACAGGCCACATTGCTGATGGCCACATGATGTACTGTCATGCATGGAAGTGATGGAAATGTGATTGTCATGTAGGTTCTGTACGCTCAGCCTGAAGAGACCAGGGCCTGTCAAATGTTTCTCCAAGTATGTGACATAGTCCAGGCATGTGGGAGAGTCACGGTGACTATGCACCTGTGGCACTGTGCCCACTCCCTGTAGACCAGCAGATCCTGACAGGTGGCCAATATGAGGCTCTAGAGGCAAAAAGTGTCCTGAATGCTGCAGTCCATTGACTAGATTAGGAATGGGTACTGAGGTAAATATCAGAACTAGCCCATATGTGCATTTTGCATTATAGTGATTGTGGGGGTCATTCCAACCCTGGCCGTCGGTGTTAAAGCGGCGGCCAACCCGCCAACAGGCAGGCGGTGCAAAAAATGGAATTCTGACCCTGGCGGAAACCGCCAACACAGACCGCCACTTTAACACTCCGACCGCCACGGCGGGACAAACAAACAGCGCGGCGGTCACCGCCAACAGACAGGCGGGAGACAATGTACCGCCCACCCTATCACAACTCACCAATCCGCACCTTTTCCGGGGCGGGAGCCCCGCCGATAAAAACACGGCAGAAACAGACTACGAACGGGAAAACGCTCACCTCTACACAATCCACGAGGAATCTGGACAGCATGGAACCAGAACTACACATCCTACCAGCTATTGTCTACCTGCTCCTCTACCAGGAGCACGAACGCCGGCGCAGAAGACAACAGTGAGTACTGCACCTACGACACAGGGGAGGGGGGAGGAGAAAAGATTACGGGCACACACATACGCGACACACCCACCCTCACCCACAACTACCTACACATCAATGCAGAGCAACAACTCAGAGTGACACCCCCCAAACCCCCCGGAAGAATGCAAAGACAAAATAAAATGATCATGAAATTCAAATATATTGTAAGGCTACGTAAAACTTTTTTTTCAAACATCTATAACTATATACACATATGTAAATTGTCCTGTCCAAATTGGGTTTCAGTCATTGTACATGGGCCGATGGGCCTCAACACATGGGCAAAGCCCACACAGGAGACCCGAAGCCATTGGAGAGAACACTGCAGGGGCATCAGATAGAAAAACTACAGGCACCTCAGGGGGAAGGGAAGGGGAGGCACCTCAGCCACATGAGTCCACGACGCCAGATCCACGAGGGGCCTCCATGCCCACTCTCCCATCCTGGGGAGTGCAAAGCCACAGTCTCACAAGTCTCTACAGTGGGTGGCTTGCCCACTGTGCCATCCTGGGGAGTGCAAAGCCACAGTCTCACAAGTCTCTACAGTGGGTGGCTTGCCCACTGTGCCATCCTGGGGAGTGCAAAGCCACAGTCTCACAAGTCTCTACAGTGGGTGGCTTGCCCACTGTGCCATCCTGGGGAGTGCAAAGCCACAGTCTCTCAAGTCTCTACAGTGGGTGGCTTGCCCACTGTGCAATCCTGGGGAGTGCAAAGCCACAGTCTCTCAAGTGGATTACAGACTCCACTGGTACTGGAGGAGGCATGGTGCCCAGAGTGCATCGTGCAGCCCTGCCCGACACAGATCCGGGCCTGCCCCTTCTGCCAATGGGCCAGCGGAGCTTGAGACGGCGGTGCCCAGTGGAGCGGTGCTTGAGACGGCGGTGCCCAGCGGAGCAGTGCTTCAGATGAAGGGCCCAGCGGAGCGGTGCTTGAGATGAAGGGCCAAGCGGAGCGGTGCTTGTCTTGAAGGGCCCAGCGGAGCGGTGCTTGAGATGAAGGGCCCAGCGGAGCGGTGCTTGAGATGAAGTGCCAGCGGAGCGGTGCTTGAGATGAAGGGCCCAGCGGAGCGGTGCTTGAGATGAAGGGCCCAGCGGAGCGGTGCTTGTCTTGAAGGGCCCAGCGGAGTGGTGCTTGAGATGAAGGGCCCAGCGGAGCGGTGCTTGTCTTGAAGGGCCCAGCGGAGCGGTGCTTGAGATGAAGGGCCCAGCGGAGCGGTGCTTGAGATGAAGGGCCCAGCGGAGCGGTGCTTGTCTTGAAGGGCCCTGTTCAGCGGTGCTTGAGACGGCGGTGGCCTGTTCAGCGGTGCTTGTCTTGAAGGGCCCTGTTCAGCGGTTCTTGAGACGGCGGTGGCCTGTTCAGCGGTGCTTGTCTTGAAGGGCCTGTTCAGCGATGCTTGTCTTGAAGGGCCCTGTTCAGCGGTTCTTGAGACAGCGGTGGCCTGTTCAGCGGTGCTTGTCTTGAAGGGCCCTGTTCAGCGGTGCTTGAGACGGCGGTGGCCTGTTCAGCGGTGCTTGTCTTGAAGGGCCCTGTTCAGCGGTGCTTGTCTTGAAGGGCCCTGTTCAGCGGTTCTTGAGACGGCGGTGGCCGGTTCAGCGGTGCTTGTCTTGAAGGGCCCTGTTCAGCGGTGCTTGTCTTGAAGGGCCCTGTTCAGCGGTGCTTGTCTTGAAGGGCCCTGTTCAGCGGTTCTCGACATGTGTCTCCAGGGCACCATATCCGGCCAATATATGGAGTTCACTCGCCATCCGACTTCTCGCTTCCGGGGCCCTCCTGTGCTGGAGTCCCGGGCCCGTGGGTGTCCTCCTTCACACCCGGAATGGGGCTGGTGGGGCCCTTCTGGGCAGCTCGCCTGCTGCCGGACTTGTCAGCCGTGCTGCCCTTGCCATCCTTCTGTGATTCTCTGTGGCCCTTGCCTCCCTTTGTAGATGTGCCAGGTGGCACCCCAAATCCTGATGGTGCCAGGGTAGTGCCTTTGGAGGCTGCCGTATCTGGCCTCTCGCGCCGGGCCTTGCCTTTCTTGGTTTTCTTCCCAGGGGGTGGGCTGGCTGTCCCTTTACTGCTGGCCGATGTTGCTGCCCTTGAAGGTGGTGGAATCCAATATCCCTGTACTATGGACCTTGTAGGTCCAGGGGTTGTGGTGGCTGAGGTGCTGATTGGACTCTTACGAGATGGAGGGGGTGGGTCAGGTGATGGAAAGAGGTTAATTTTGGACAGGAAAAACTTTTTAGGAGCAGTGGGAAGGGTAGGTGGAGGAAGAGGATGTGGTTGTAGGAGAGTCAAGTGTGGTGTCTTTGGGTGCAGGTGCTTGTGACGGAGGATGTCGTGAGGTGGATGGTTGTTGGGTGGGTGGCTGCCTGCGTTTGTGTGGTTTGGAAGAGGGAGTGACAGACACACTGGGAGAGGACACAGGGGACGTGTATATGGCAGTGGGGGTGGTGACTGCACATGTGCGGAGTGTTCTGGTGGGTGTGCTGGTGATGGACGTAGTGGCTGATGATGTTGTGCATGCAAGAGTGAGTGGAGACGTCACAGGGAGGGAGGAGGGAGACGAGGAGGAGGGGGACACAGAGGAGGCAGTGGCTGTTGGTATGTCTGCGTGTGGCTGTTGCTTGTGTGAATGCTTGTGTGATGTGTGGTGCTTATGTCTGGATGAGCTGCCCTTGGGTGTTGAGGTGTGTGCAGGCTGGTCTGTAGGTGTGTCTGGGATAGGCAGAGGAACAGGGGAGTGGGAGTGGGTGGAGGAAGTTGGAGGAGGGAAGCAGGAGACAGGGACAATGGCTGCCGTCAGTGCTGAGGCCAGAGCGTTGAATGATCGCTGATGGGCAGCCTGACCCGAATGAATGCCCTCCAGGTATGCATTGCTCCGGTGCACCTCCCTTTCTACCCCCTGGATGGCATTCAAAAGGGTAGACTGCCCAACAATGAGCGTCCTGAGGAGGTCAATGACCTCCTCACTGAGGGCAGCAGGGGTAACTGGGGCAGGGCATGAGGTGCCTGGGGTGAAGGAGATGCCTGCCTTCGTGTGCGAGCGGGCACGGGGCGATCGCAGAGGGGCTGCTGGGAGGGCGGAGCTGGTGCGCCGAGTGGCGGATGTACCTGTTGTTGCGGTGGGCACGGATGTTGCCGCCACCACAAGGGAGCTCCCTTCTGAGGACGTGTCTGTGTCGCTGATGTCTCCACGTGTCCCCGGTGTGGAGCTCCCCTCGCCCTCCGTCTCACTGGTGAACTCCGAGTCGGTTGCATGGCCCTCCAGGGCCATGTGAGATGCAGCTCCCTCGTGCTCTGATGCCACTTCTCCTCCGCCTGATGATGCTAATGCACACATGAACAGGAAGAGCAGCAAAAAAGGGGGGGGGGAATGAAGACATGTTGAGTGCATCCATTGGCAACACAGTTGGCGGAGAGGACAGACACAGAAGCCCCCTGCACTACGCCGCGCACTTGGGGTACACTACTCAATCATTGGGACTTGGCTTACAAGCCCATGGACGACAACTGCACACATAGGTGACACAGGGCCATGGATAGGTGTACTTGGCACCCTACAGAGGTGGGGGGCGGGGGCACAGGGCCATGCCTTACGGAGGGGCCTTGCCTACAGAAATCGCCCTGGCCTAGGGATACCCACAGCCCTCCTCCCCCACCCAGACACCTCCACTGCCCGCTAAGATAGCAGAATGTGCTGGTACTCACCCCCTTGTGTCTGCTGTGATGTCCTCACATGCTCATCCAAATCTGGGTAGGCCACCGCCAGGATCCGAGACATCAGGGGGGTCAATTGACGAGTGGCACCCCTCCTACGTTGGGAGGCCATCCACAGCAGAGCCTCCGCGGTCTTCCTGCTCCCGCGACGGATGTCCTCCCACCTCTTGCGGCAGTGGGTGCCCCGTCTGTTGTGGACCCCCAGGGTCCGGACGTCCTTGGCGATGGCACGCCAAATGTCGATTTTCTGATGGGCGCTGACCTATGTGACATGTACAGGGGGAGAAATAACATTATTATGATTTTCTGCATGCTCGATGTGAGTGGCCCCCCATCCCCACCCTTGCCATGAGGCACATGCTCTCATCCGTCGTTTGATGCATGCCTCAATCACTCCCCTCCCCACCATCTTTCATCCACCCGACTCAACACAGGCATTGCCCCCAAAGCATGGTCCCAGAGTAGCGCATACTGGGGGAGGACCCCATCCACGAGTTTCTCCAATTCTTCAGAAGTGAAGGCAGGGGTCCTTTCCCCAGTCGCAGCAGCCATTGTATCTTCCAGACCGAGGTCACAGCAGCACTTGCAGTATAGGTCCTCTCCTGTGGATGATCAGGTCTCGAGTGATTAAGCAGATAGAAAATGGCAGTCATGTGCGCGGCGGTGCGTACCGCGGCGGTGCGTCCCGCGACCGCCGGTGCACTTCGTCATTGGCTCCTGAAACGCATAGGGTTCAATGTTAACCAATGCGGCTTTGCGCCGCGGTCTTCGACCACCTACCGCCACGGTGTGCCACGCCAGCGCATTGACCTCACATCCCATTGTCGCACTTCACAGGTCAGGCAGCTGCCATTTCAAGGGCCCACATGGCTTAATTTCTACTGCGTCACACATGCCTAGGCCTTGTATCGACACTCATACAAGCCATTCAATGCATAGAGAATCGTGTACTGTGCAAGCTGTGGGAACTTACCTGTGGGTTGATTGACTCTGTGCTCGCTGTTGTCCTTCCTAGGCACCGTCCGCTGGGACTTGCGAGGAGATGGAGGAATGTTCCCGTGTACAGACCGCTGGTGGACCTGTCGACAATGGAGGAACGACATGTCATTCTGACATACAGGCTTGCCCGAGCCACTATACATGAACTGTGTGCCCAGCTGGAGGCAGACCTGATGTCACCCATCCGCCAACCCACAGGGATCCCCCCTCTAGTGCAGGTGCTGTCAGTACTCCATTTCTTAGCAAGTGGGTCATTTCAAACAACAGTGGCCATTTCATCAGGGATGTCTCAGCCTATGTTTTCCAAGGTGTTGTCCAGAGTGTTGTCTGCCCTGCTCAAACACATGCGGAGATACATCGTTTTCCCTGAGGTGGGGGATTTGCCTACACTGAAGAGTGATTTCTATGCCCTTGGACATATTCCCAACATCATTGGTGCCATTGATGGGACACATGTGGCTTTGGTACCCCCCAGTGAAAGTGAACAGGTGTACAGGAACAGAAAAAGTTATCATTCCATGAATGTCCAGGTGGTCTGTTTGGCTGACCAGTACATCTCCCATGTAAATGCCAAGTTCCCTGGGTCAGTGCATGACGCGTACATCATGCGAAATAGCAGCATCCCTTATGTGATGGAACAACTACAGAGACACCGTGTGTGGCTAATTGGTGACTCAGGTTACCCCAACCTGTCGTGGTTACTGACCCCAGTGAGGAATCCCAGGACAAGGGCAGAGGAACGCTACAATGAGGCCCATGGGCGAACTAGGAGGATTATAGAAAGAACCTTCGGCCTCCTGAAGGCCAGGTTTAGGTGCCTGCATATGACAGGTGGATCCCTAATGTACTCACCAAAGAAGGTGTGCCAGATCATCATGGCTTGCTGTATGCTTCACAACCTGGCATTGCGACGCCAGGTGCCTTTTCTGCAGGAGGATGGTCCAGATGGTGGTGTTGAAGCAGCTGTGGAGCCTGCGGAGAGTGAAGAGGAGGAAGACGAAGAGGACGACACAGACAACAGGGACACAGTGATACAGCAGTATTTTCAATAACACACAGGTAAGAATCAACACCGGCATTTTACATTTACTTACAGTCTCCTGCCTCTCTACTGTCTGTCCTTTTCACCCAGTGGATGCTAACAGAGTTGTGACTTTCCCTTCCAATTTCAGAGATGTGGGCCCCACTGCGTGACCTCTGCTTTGTTTGCCCATGGACTACAGCTGTGTGACAGTGGTATGTTGTCATCACAATGTAACTGGTCATTTTTGCACGTTTATGTCTAATACATATTTTTTTTTAAAAAGGCAGACTCCAGATTATTTGTGTGCAATACGTGTGTTTATTAAAGTGCTCAATTTTGGGACATGGTTGAAAATCGGTGATGGGTGATGGAGGAGGAATGTCCATGGCAGAATCCAGATTCTCAGTCTCACAGGTGCATTGTCCATATGCCTGTGGAAGGTGGAGCAGGGGCAGTTTAAGGTTGGACAGGGTGACAATGTGGGACAGTGGGATGACATCAGGGGGTATCCTTTCATGGCGGGGGTCTTGGCATCCTACTCTGTCTTCTTCCTAGATCTCAGGCCCCGCTTGCGGGGTGGTTCTTCTTCTGCAGGAGGTGGGGTTCTGGTGGCAGGTTGTTGCTGTGTCGGGGCCTCCTGTCCACTAGCTCCGGCGGAGGTGGTAGGCTGTTCCTGGTCCATGCTAGTGACAGGGGCCCTTTGTGGTGCCACATGGTCCCGCAATGTGGTGACAATCTGGTTGAGAGCCACAACGATGGTGCCCATTGCGGAACTAATGTTTCTCAGTTCTTCCCTGAACCCCATAAACTGTTCCTCCTGCAGTACCTGGATCTCCTGGAACCTGGCCAGGACCGTCGCCATCGTCTCCTGGGAGTGGTGGTATGCTCCCATGATGGAGGTGAGGGCCTCGTGGAGAGTGGGTTCCCTGGGCCTGTCCCCCCCCTGTCGCACAGCAGCCCTCCCAGTTCCCCTGTTTCCCTGGGCCTCTGTCCCCTGGACCGTGTGCCCACTACCACTGCCCCCAGGTCCCTGTTGTTGTTGGGGTGGTGGGTTAACCTGGGTGCCCTGTAGTGGTGGACACACCGCTGATTGACGTGTCCTGGAGACAGAGGCATGGGCCCGCTGGGTGGGTGCTGTGCTGGTGCTCCCAGAGGGGGGTAGGTCTGCTGTAGCCTGTGGCTGTCTGAGGGGAACCGACTGTCCCGAGGTCCCCGATGGGCCGGGCTGGTCATCTGGGTCCAGGGAGACAGAGCAGCTGTCATCACTGGGGGCCTCTTCTGGGGGTGGGATGGACATTTCTAGACCCTCCTGGGCGGTGTGGTGGCGTTCGGGTCCTGCAGGGGTATAAGAGTATGGTTATTGCTTCTGTGTGTGCCATTTCGTGCAATGGGTGGGTGCCCGTGTACCCCAGTGCTGGCATTCCTTTGTGGGGGCTGTTGTGACGGCGGTTTGTGGGGGAGATGGGTATGTGCAGTGGGCATGCTTAGGTGATGGCTGTCGATGGTTTGTGGTGGCATGCAAGGTTTGGTGTTGGGATGGGTGGGTTGTGATGGTGAGACATTAGCAATGAGGATGTGTGATGGTGGTGGGGGGAGGGTGGGGGTATGAGTTGGCATGCTGGTGGGGTGGGGGGGAAGAGGTAGTGGAGATGAGACTTACCAGAGTCCATTCCTCCGCCTACTCCTGCGAGGTCCTCAGGATGCAGGATGTTCAAGACCTGTTCCTCCCATGTTGCAAATTCTGGGGGTTGAGGTGGGGGTCCGCCGCCAGTCCGCTGCACCGCGATGTTGTGCCTGTATAGCATGGAACGCACCTTCCCCCGTAGGTCGTTCCACCGCTTCCTGATGTCGTCCCGATTTCGTGGATGCTGTCCCACAGCGTTGACCCTGTCCACTATTCTTTGCCATAGCTCCATCTTCCTGGCAATGGTGGTGTGCTGCACCTGTGTCCCGAAAAGCTGGGGCTCTACCCGAACTATTTCCTCCACCATGACCCTGAGTTCTGCGTCTGAGAACCTGGTGTGTCTTTGGGGTGCCATGGGGTGGTGTGGATGAGGTGTGGGATGGTGTTTGCGGTGATGAGTGTGGTGAGTGTAGTGGTGTGTGGTGTTTTGTGCGTGGATGTTGTGTGGGTGATGGTGTAGTGTGCCTCTGTGTGATGGTGTTCTCTATTCTGTGCTGTCTCTCTCTGGGCTTCTTCTCTGATTTGTGGTCGTAGGGGTTTGTGGGTGATGTGGGTGTGTGTTTTATAGTTAATTGGGTGTGTGGGAGTGTTGTGTGTATGTGTTGTGTGTATTTCAAATTGTCCAATGTGGCTGTGTTTTGGAGCTGTATGTGTATTTTGAGTGCGGCGGTGTGTAAGACCAATTGAATACCGCGGTTGAAAGACCGCCGCGTGGATTCGTGGATCGTAATGGCATGGCCGTTTTTCTGTTGCCGTGACGGTGGAGGTTTGGTCTTCGCCAGTTTAACGCTGGCCGTTGGTGTGGCGGACTTTTGTTGATGTCGGGTTTTTGGCGGTTTGCCTCTTGAGGGTCAGAATGACCGTGGCGGTTTACCGCGACCATGGCGGTGTTGTGGCGGCCTTCTGACCGGCGGTAAGCGCCTTTTACCGCCGAGGTCAGAATGACCCCCTGTGTGTCTTTGACTCATGACAGGTGCCTTATTCCCCAGCTCTGTTGTCATTGTCACAGAAGGCACATTTGTCCAGTATAGGCTTATTGCACAAATAACAAATGCACAGTGCAGACAGTGTGTAGATTCCTGGGAGACCATGACATGTGACTCAGTATCTTGTGTACATGGCAGAAATTGTACAATACATACCTTTGTATATTGGATGCCATCTCTGTAGGTCAGAAACAATTGTTTAAAGGTGTGTTCTGTGGTACAGGTACATACCACAGAAACACACCCGTAAGTGGCCTGAGTCTACATTTGGTAGGCCACATGTCAAACCATGCATAGCGAAGACACTTTCCGTACCTATCATACCAGCCCTTTCATTGTCACTCAAGTGTAAGGGTGGCGTCTGTACCATAGTACATGCCTGTAGGGACTGTATGCATTGAGTCAATCTTGCAGATTGTAAATATGTTTGTCTAGTTAGGCATAAGGAGTTCACCCTTCAGAAGCCACATCGATGTGTAGTGTTTCCTTGTGGCTCACATCACAGTACATGTGGCTGGAGCATGGGCTATCTGATGTCAGCAGGCTTGCTTGGTCATTGTAGGCCATGAGCAGGGCAGTGGGTTAGTCTGCATATAACTCCAAAAGTGTGTAGTAATGTCCATGTTCGTATTGGCATGTGTGCTTTATACTTGTGGTGTGTTGACAAATTGCCCATTTTGTGCTTGGTGTTTCTGACGTGTGTGACACAACCATTTAGGGAAAAGCATGCGTTTGTAATCTCTTGATTTGCCACTTGCATCCATACAGGTAAACACCCATCAGAAGAAGTGGATTTGAAGAGGCATTGCCCAGAAGGTGCAGGACCTAGGGTTCCATAGCCGGCAGAGTGCCCACTGTTGCAAGAGGTGGGAGGACCTGAGATGCTGGGCCCGGAAGATAGCGGACTGTCTGACAGTCTGTCATCCCAATGTGGGTAGAGTGCACACCTCCACCATGACCCTCCCTAATGGCCCACATTCTGGCAGTGGCGTATACTGACATTGATGGGCATTTGAGGGGAGCCCAGCAGCCACAAGGGGTGAGTACAGGGCATTTTCCTGCTGCCTGTTACATGGACAATTTGATGTGTTAGGTTCTCCCTGACGATTGGGGATGGGCCATGTGTGATACACATTGTTTAGTTATGGAATTTGTTGCATACTGATGTGTCTTGCCTATTAGCCCACCACTGAATACAGTCCACAAAATAATTGCTCTCCAGGAACAGCACATGCTGTGTACATTGATCAATCAAGTAATTTTTGTAGCTGTAGTGGGTCCAAATTCTTCGCAACAGACCTCTACACCTCAGTGTTACAGCTCAAAGGAAAAAAAGGGATGGATCACTGTCTTCTGCCATGTGTCTGGTCAAGTGAATAAATTGGCATCTGCCCCTCAGAGGCACTTGTCCTTAGTGTGTGACGACTGCCGATGCCTTGCTACTTCCTGCCATGTGAAAGTGGCCATCATACATGTGACAGAGCATACATTGTTCTATGGGTGCAGCTCCATATCAAACTTTCCCTTGGTAAGTGGGGAATGCCAATGACATGATTTATGTGCCATTACTGTTGCCAATATTCCTTGTGCCTACATGTTAGCATGTATCCTTTTCTTTTGACAAATCATGTACACTGCTGTTTCATGTATGGTCTACCTGTGTTTATGGGATGGTTTCTGTATTCTCTCAAATATATGTACAGGAGTGTGTCATCATTGATTGCTGGCTCACACATACCCTCAGCCATCATTGTATGTCATTTGGCATCTACAACTGCAGTAGCAATGAGGGACATGACAGGTAAGACTAAAGATTTTACCCACAATATGCATTTTCATGACATTGATGTGGTATCATGTGGCAAAGTGCTCTGCACATGTGAAATGGGGAAGGTCTGTTACCTGACTGTTGACATGCATAACGAAGGGATTTGCAGTTAAGTTGGAATCACATGTGGTTGGGTACAACCATTCATGCATGGACATCTGCGTTTGCAGGACCAAAATGGAGACAGTGATATAGGTTCCCATTAGGCAACATGTTGAGGGCCTTCTACAAGTACTTGCGAATCCCTGGGCCTCTCAAGCATACAAAGGACTAATGGCTTCCACTGATGCATTCAGAGTATATCATTGTAAGGGGTGGCATAAAATAGCAGTGATTTCCCTGGGGCTAGCTGGTTCATTGTGTTGTGGATTTTAATGACATATCTCCCTGACAATTTCACATTTTGGCTCAGATTTATACTTTTTCACGCAAAACTGCTCTAACGTAGTTTGTGTGAGAAGGTTTACCACCGCCTAGCACCATTCAAGATCCTGGACCATATTTATGGAATGACGGTAGCCGGCTGTAAGGCCTGGCTAGCGTCCTGAAAAAGGACGCTAGCCGGGTGGGGGAGGTGTAGGGGGAACAGGAGGTTGAGCATCAAAGGATGACGCTAGTCTAGTTAGAGGCATAAAAATGCCTCTAACTAGACTAGCGTCATTTTGTGACGTACAACTCCCATGGACATGAATCCAGTCTTAGTAAGACATGAGTAATGCCCACCACCTCAATGGCCATGCCCAGGGGACCTATGTTCCCTGGGCATGGCCAATGGGCCCAGTGCCATGTAGGGGGACCCAAGTTATGCCCCCGTATTGCACTTAAAAAAAAAATGAAAATACTGACCTGTACTTACCTTACTTACCTGGGATGGGGTCCCCATTCCCTGGTGTCCCTCTGGTGTGGGTGGGGGTGTCCCAGGGGCAAGGGAAGGGCACCTGTGGGCCCATTCCATGGTCTCTGACCATGGAAATAGGCCCACAGGTCCCATAATGCCTGCCCTGACCCAAGTGTTAAATAATCGGGCTAAGCAAGACTAGCGCCATTATTTTAAGGCCCCCTTGACTAAAATCATGCATGGGGGGATAAATATGTCACTAAGGCCATATTGTCATTTTTTGCACAGGAACGTCTACCTTGCATCTCATTGACGCAAGATAGTTTCCTGCAAGCAGAAAATGATGCTAACTCCATCATTTTAGCCCTAGATCAATCCAGTGCCAAAGTATTAATATGGAGTTAAGTTTGCGCCGAATTTGTGTGAAAAAATGACGCAAATTCAGGACAGAATACAAATCTGGACCTATGTCTAGAGTGTACATTTCCAGGCCCAATATGTAGTATATCCTGGCCATTAGTAGTGCCTTTGTGACTCCATTAGGACAATTTATACATGGCGACGTGTGCATTGTTGATGTTTCTAGTGTGATATGAGTATTTCCATGTCACCTTCTTCAGGATACTGTACTGCTGTCAGTAACATCGCATGATTTTGGAGCATCATTTCTTATTATTGTGTCATTGTGTATGTGACGAATAGATGTCTGCATGACCTTGCGAGGGGTATGTGGGAATGACCTTGGCACTGGCCTACTATTGCATGACACCAGGTAACTGAGGTATGGTCCATGAGTCAAATTATTGAAGGTGATAAGGTCTTCTATTTGTTCAATGGTTACTGAGATTGCACACCTTCACCCATGCAATTGGAGATCCTGATTTTCCTGCTGGCAACTGTTGACAGTTCATGTGTCGTGCATGCATATGTTATGGTACATGTAGGAGCCACCTTGATGAAGTTTGTTACTGGGGCTTGCTTGGTGTCATGGTAATGTTTGCTAATCACTGCTGTTTGTTCAAATGTGATCAGGAACATGTGGTGACCCTTTTTCTCTTTGTATATGCAGCATCATCCCAGGAAAGTAAAGGAGACAGGGCATAACGAAGTGGGAAAGCATCCTGCCACGGAACCTCCAGACAGCACCAACAAAGAGGGACGCAATGGACCAGGGGGTGAGCGGAGTGCCACAGAGGACACAGGATCAACCTCATCTTCAGATTCTACTTCCAGTGGCCACTCCATAGTGGTGGCTGATCCATCAGGACCTGCTCCTTTACCATCTTTGCCCGCCATCCCTAGTTCTATTGCCACTCTTCATGTTGCTCCCTACCCAGTTGGCTGTGGCCGTTCACCCAAGAGGGTGGGTGTTTTCTTTGCCCCTGGCACCTCAGCCCCTGTTACCCCTGCTGCACTCACTGAGTGAGGAGGCTATTGACCTTTTGAGGAGAATCTCTGTGGGGCAGACTGTCATTGTGAATGCCATCCAGGGGTTGACAAGTTAACTTCAGCAGACAAATGCTTTCTTGGAAGGCATTCATAGCAACATGTCTAGTCTACAGAGATTTTTTCAAGCTCTGGCATTCTCACTCATGGCAGCCATCCACCCCCACAATCCTCCCCCACCATCTCCTCTTCCCAATCTAAATTCCATATTCCCCAGCCAGGCAAATTCCCACGCACTCACCTCAACACACATATACAGCACACATCGACACAAACACCACAAGACATACCTGCACGCAGGCACCCAACATTCACCCACAGACACAACATCAGTCACCATTTCAACAAACACCCCAGCACCCCAATGACCCACAAACCACTACCATCTTACCCACAGACACCACCACAGCACCCAGTGACACATCCACCACACCCACCATACACCCAGATAACATCTCACAACCCATAGTTCCACACACCTCAGGCACCATGCTCCCAAAGACCAGCATAACAGTCACATCCACTATATCAACCATACCACCAGACACCACCCCAACAGACACACAAACATCCAGCACTCCCACATTACCCAGCACCGCCACCTCCCAGCCCCCAAGACACGCAAATGCCCACACTCACACACGCAACATTCACAACCCAAACACAAGCATACCTCATACACACCCAAGACATTTACACCCACAGACAAGCCTACCACTCCCTCAACCTCCAGATCCCCAACCCCTTCTGATGACCCTACCTATTTTCTCAAGGGAAGTTTCCTTTTCGACCTTGCCCTTTCCCTAGTTACCTTCAAACCCTCTCCAAAACCAGAGGCCCCAACCCACATCCCAACCCATCCCTTCCACATTCACGCCCTCCCCTGTCCCACCTGCCCCCCTGCAAGTACCACTCCCCCTCCACCCAAGAAAAAGTCCACCCCTCCCAAACCAATCCCAAACCCACCCATCCCAGATCCAACCCCACCGCCCAAGAATGATCCCTGAGGGTCCTGTCTGCCCACTTGATGCTCCTTCCTGTGGAGGTTCCCTGGCAGCGATTGGAATCAAGGTTGGGCACAGTACTGTGTATTGAGTCATGTGGAGTGGCCAAGGGCCTTTGCTTTTCAGCATGTGGAATGATTAAACACAAGTTGTTGTTTTGTTGGGTACACATTTCTCCTGACATTATTTTTTGTTGTTCCTGAGTAACTCGTGTTGTATGCCTACTGTTGTGGGTGCTTTGCCCTGATTGCTTATCCATTTGCTGTTGATTGCAATATCTGAGTTTGTGTGCAGTGCTGGTGTCACTCAAGATAGTGTTGACTGTATATATGTGGATGGCAATCCAATTTGGGTGTCATTGCATTGTGTTATGTTTGTTATGGTAAGTACTTCATCTTGTGTTGACCAATGTCAGCATGAATGGTGTTAGACTTGTTCCCCTGATATGGACTGCACATTCATCTCATGTGTGGGAGCTAGTGTTTGCTTGGTCAACACAAGGAGGGTGTTTAACTGTGCTGGATTCAATTTTCATTTAACTGACCATGTGTCCATTTTGTTGCGTGTACCTTGCAGCCACCTCATCTAGGTGTATGGCCCATGCTGTTGCTGTTCTATGTGCTTTCTTGATCTGCACCTACACATTTGGCAGATAGGCGTGTCACTTGGCTCAAATATTGTTTGTCCCTGAGATACATGAAGGGCCAGTTCCTGTGCAAGGGGCATGCACAAAGTGAAATGTGTTCCAGGGCAGCATCCTTCCAGGAGTGCTCTAGATGCCCCCATGCCTATTTTGCAGTTATTGTTTGCATTTTGATCTTTGGATATTTGTTTCACAAACTATTGTGCATCCTGTAGTCCTGCCATTGTGTTGAAATGTAGGTGATGTGTGGGCCCATTACAGGGATGTTTCATGGAAGAGGTATCTGTGTTCCATGTCACATCCATATATATATATATATGTATATATATATATATATATATATATATTTGTCATCTGTATGATGACAGTCCAAGGCAAGTGAGCAATGTGAGGGTGTCAGTTGAATTGGTAGATATGATGTTGCTGTGATGTTGCTATTGTGTGACACAATGTTCTGTACACATCACTGTGTCTGTGCCTGAGATGAGCAGATATGTGTTTTGTGGAGTGTGGTGGTGCAGTGGCAGTGACCTGCCCAGCGTTTAATAGCTGTGAATATGTCATTCTCTGTGAATGACTCCAAGTGTGGACACAATGTCAAGTGTATGACGATCTGTTGTGGAGCTTAATGAAACAGGTAGGTGTGTGTTCTTACCATCCGTTGTCTCTATGGCGACGTGGATTTTGGGCTCCATCAATGAGCAGCAGCAGGACATGTGTGATGGGCTGCATGGTGACACAGGATGTGGTCAGGACAGGGACATGGTGGTTTTACCGCTACACTCAAATTGGCAGTAGGCAACATCATGGTGTGTCTAGTGGAAACACTGGCTCCATCGGCCTGTCTGGCCTGCCTCGCCACTGTAGAGGTCTGCGCTGCCTGGCGGTGCCTGTGGGACCACAGCAGTCTTTCCTCTATGAGACCACCAACATCGTAATATGGTGATCCGACCACCAAGCTGATGGTGGTCAGACCACTGCTGCCATGGCAGTGCAAGGACCACCAAACTTGTAATCAAGCTCTTAGTCTGGAACTACTTTACTGGTCTGAGGATGCGCTATTAACAGGGGACTTTAATTGTGTAATGGATTACATTATAGATTCAAAAACTCTTTCAGCCATTTCCTGCATGACCAGGACTTGGGCATCTATTTAGGAGCTCGCCTAGCTGCATGGGCTTGTTGGGGTCTGGAGGACACTGTATCCTACTCTTCTGGGATAAACAGTTTATTCAAATCCACACAGGCACTACACTAGAATCAACATTATATTTACTAAGAGGGACCTCATCAGAGAATTAGAGATGAAGACTTGCCCTGAGGCATTTTCTGATGATAATCCAATAGTTTTACTGATTAATCAGTCAAGGTCAGTCAGGCAACAGCAACAGTTTACATATCCACAACACTTGCTTGCCAATTCTGATTATCATAAGGTTATGGCAAATGCTCTTTCAGAATTCTTAAGGGTAAATGTGGGAACAGCTTCCACACTGTCTGTATGGGACACAATGAAAGCTTACGTCAGGGGCATTTCCCCTCAGGTTATCTCTATGCTCAAAATTGGGAAGTGCATAGCAGAGCTGTCAGGAATAAGGCTGTGCGCAGTCCAGGTCCCGCCCGAAACGCTGCAGTGCAGATTTGCGGCGCTTCATGCGCACCACTTGTCATCCCCTCTTGTTCTAAAAGTGGTCATCAGCGTCGTCTGCCCTGTGGTAAAGCTCATGCAGCTGCAGGGTCAGGACATTGGTGAACAAGATGCACTTATCAGTGCTATTCTATGAAGGGACTACAATTCCCATGTTTTTAGAGGCAGCAGCCATCTTTGGGGTATGGCAGGCCTGTAAAGCCCAGCCACACCCAAGCACATTGCTCACTATTTTGAAGACTTCCATGCAGTCAGTCCTCGTGGGGGTTCCTCTGAAGAAGAGCAGATTTCTTGCATGGCAGATTGACAGCAAATCGGAGTATCCTTGTTTCCACTGTGAAATCAGATACGAGTAGGTCGTACTTGTAGCGGTAAGGTCTTGATGAGTCCAATCTTGAAGGGAATTGTGACTTCCAAAAGGTAAAGCGCCCCTTAGCACAATGAGCAAAGTGTTTTCAGTTTATAGAGTAAAGCAGCCTTGGCGTGACAAACAAAGCACTTCAGAGTACAGAAGTAAAGCGCCCCTTAGCACAACGAGCAAAGCGTTTCAGGACACACATGTAAAGAGCCTTTGGGACAGAAATCAAAGCGCTTCAGTCCACATGAGTAAAGCGCCCTTGGCACAGCAATTAAAGCGCTTCAGTCCGCATGAGTAAAGCTCCCTTGGCACAGCAATTAAAGCACTTCAATCTACATGAGTAAAGCGCCCTTGGCACGGGAATCAAAGCGCTTCAGCCCATATGAGTAAATCGCCCTTGGTACGGCAATCAAAGCACTTCAATCCACATGAGTAAAACGCCCTTGGCACAACAATCAAAGTGATTCAGGCCACATGAGTAAAGGGCCCCTTAGTATAACAAGCGTAGCGCTTCAGATAAGACAAGTAAAAGCGCTTTCTGGCATGAGGAACAAAGCACTTCATGTATAATAATCAAAGCACTTCATGAACAATAAACAAGGTGCTTCTGCCCAACGAATAAAGTGCTTCAAGTTCAAAGAGTAAAATTTTCAGGCCTATGGTTGTAAATGTGAAAGCATTTTCAGAGATAATTATAGTTTCATTGTTATTTGGAAAGCATAAAATGTGAAAAGCATATTTAAGTCTTTGAGAATTTCTAGGCTGTGATCACACGTTTATGTTATGAATGCATAGTTGTTACAGGATTGATATTCAGAGTATGGCCATAGTCCAAAGCTCTTGCCATCTCTTGGTTCAGAGGTTGTTGTTTGTTCTTGTTCCATGATTCAAAGAAGGGGCTTCACCCTTATTTCATTAGGGGTCTCAATTTGATATCACGGAGACACCTTTAGTCAACAATTTATTGATGTGTTATACTGCTATGAATGAGTATATGCATATTTGTTCTAACCTTTTCTTTTCAGATCTCTCTCCCTGCAGTTCCCTACCCTAATTCCCTTCCCCTCACATGGCTTCATCATAACTCTGTGCTATAATAGCTTTCTGAGTTGGTGACGCCGGGAGGTGGGCCTTTTGTTCAGCAACGTGCAGATCCTGAGGATAGGACACTGTGACAAGAGCTGTTCAGATTGGTCAGTCACTTTTGCAATTAAAAGTTCAGCATGCTTTGGCTCTTAAAGTAAAGAACCCTGAGGAGCATGCTCTTCATATGCAGCTGATTAACAGATGCTTTCAATTAGGCTAAACTTTCAGGGAGAGGGCATCCGCTACCTATGCTTGAAATAAGGATCTTCAATATGAGTTTAGGAACCAAGTTGACAGGGTCTTAACTTAACAAATCTCAGACAAACAGCCTCTAGTTTAATAGAGTGTATTAGAGGCTGTGACTAGTTAATAGATACACTCCACAGTTTACTATATTATATCGGGAACTATATAGTCAATTTTATACTCTCCCTAAGTTAGAGTCTAAGACTTAAGTTTGGCGTAGCCTGTTGCCGAAACTCAAAGAATTACAAGTGTGCCAACTGCAGATTGAGTTTGATATTTTGTGAGTACTGCAGTGTATTGATGAGGTCAGTAAAATCCCAGACTCGTGAAACATGACAAAGATTGCGGTATATGTCAAGAAGGATAAGCCTCCTGAAGAAATCGGGTCATGTTGACCATTTTACTTATCAACACTGATGTAAAGATTTATGCTATTGTATGAGCTACTTAACTCGTCACAGTGTTACCATGCTTAGTCTCGAAACAGCACCATGATTTTATTCCAGGTAGAGACACCACCACCCATACCAATATGCCAATAGCTGCTTTCAACATAGCAGAGAAAACTGGTAACACTTACTGGATGCCAAAAAGGCTTTTGATCAGGTGACCTGGGACTACTTATGGGTAATGATGGAAGCTTTCAGGATCGGTGGCTGATTCTGTAGATGGGTACAGTCTCTTTATATTTGTTCTCTTGTAAGACTAGTGGCGGTCCTACCACCTAATCTTGCAAGATTCAGCAGGGCACTAGGCAGGGGTGTCCCCTTTCTCCTCTTTTATTTGCATTGTATTTAGAGACATATTTGTTGTCATTACAGACAAACACAACAATAAAGCCTTTTACCTCCAGAGATCAGATTTTACAGATTGGTGCCTATGCTGATGATGTTGCCTTATATTCTTCTAATCCGTCACCACCTCTGAAATGCGAAGTTAATGAATCATGTCCAGGCCACCAAAATCATGGGGATAGTTCCCAAAGCTTCTTATTTAGGTTTCCATTTAACAACACGGGTCAATCAAATTTGGAAATCAAACTATAAGCCTTTGCTTCAGTATGTTACCGCTAAACTATGATCCTGGCATAAGCTTCAGAAAAGTATTATTAAAATAAATGTTCTCCCCAGACTTTTATATTTGTTTTGGTCAATCCCTTGGAGAGTCCTAAATTCATTTTTTTAAATATTGGAGGGGTTCATCAGTAGCTTTATCTGGGGCTATAGGCATATGCGACAAGCTTTACTTCTTTCAAAACTACCCTATAGGGAAGAGGGGCTGTGACTCCATGACTTCAAGCTTTATTTTTGGACAGCTTTTGCTGTTTGCACGGTTTGCTAACTCCATCAGACCCTGGTTCTTTAGCCTTTGGGTATCAATTGTCTTTAGACCCTAATCAGTGGCTCTTCCTCTATAGATTCACAGACCCTAAGTACACAAGTGGGTAAGATGTAAGTTTGTCAGGGATGCAGTAACCATCTGGCGAGAGATCTCCGCTAAATATTCTATAATGTTAACACATGAAAAAACTCTGCTCTGGAACAATCCCGGTCTTTTGGGGAGTGTTCCAAGATTCTATTTGCAGGGTATGGGCAGGTTTAAGAGTGAAGACAGTTGGACAGCTTTTTGATGCAAATAGTTTCTGTTCTTTTATGCACCAACAAGCTGTTTTTAATTTCCCCCCATCATTTGTTCAAATATCTTCAGTTGAGGGATTATGTTTTATCTAGTTACAATGGCTTCATTGATCTTGAACGGTCTGACCTCTTGTTAAATATCACGAAAACAAGCCAGAGGTCACAAATTAGTATCATCTACCAGGGGCTCTGTTCGGCATAACAGTGACAATTTCTACGCGTGTCTGCCAAATAGAGCCAAGTGCTTTCAGGTCACGTGACATTGTCAGAAATATATAGGGCCTTTGAGACAGTTGACGGTGCTGTGCATTCTGTCAATCTGAAATTTCATCAGTTCAGAATTGTATGTATGCTCTATCACACGCCAGAAAATGTTGTTAAGTGGGGACGTGAATCTTAACTCGGCAAAAGCCAGCTGTCCCAAATGTGGACACCAAGCTGCAGATATTCTTTATATGTTTTATGTCTGCCTTGCCCTTCTGGAGTTATGGAAAGGAGTGACCCAGCTGATGACTGTCGGCTTGGGTTATGAAATACAGCTTACCTCCATTGAGCTAATATTAGGCAAGAGAATGGAGCAGGATATTAGGTTAAGGAGATTGTTGTCTATTCTCATAATCTCTGCCAGGCTCTGTATTGCCATAATCTGGGTCTCATCTGGCCAACCTCAAGCTGTGGAATGATGGGGAAAAATTCAGCAAGTTTTTGGCTAGCAACTGACTACTACAAGGGGAGTCCTCTTCCTTAAGAAGTTTGGAAATACTTGGGGGAACTATAGGAATTCTGGGGTTCTAGTCTGTTAGCCTTGCAATTTGTGCATTGTCTGGGTATTGCTAATTTGTTACTGTTTCATCCTGGATGGAATCACCTTTGTGTGTAGCCCTTTGTTATCTATGTTTGAGTACGGTGTACCTCTGTGAATGAATGATTTGGGAAGGGGGGTTCCTTTCCATGGAATTGTTTTCTTACTATTTTGTATGTGATCTGATCAACTCTGACTCAAAAATAATTTAAAAAATAATAATAATGACTTTATAAAATTTAATAAAGCTTTATTCAAAAAGTATAACTGTATTGTTTTTATTTTAAGATCAAACTAATTTGTATTTAAATGTGTTTTGTTAATTAAAAATGTGTCCTTATATATTATTTTTATACCTTTGTTTTAGGTGTTTTCATTTTTGTTGCTTTTTTTAATTTTAAAGAAATTGAATAATAATAATTTTAACAGTTGGCTGTTGTGTTTACAGGGGAATAAAGTGAGGAGAGTTTTGAAGTACTAATTCATATGTTATTTAATATTGTACATTTTAAGTATTTTTAAACACATTACATTTTTAATGTAAGGATTCATATTCTTTTTTTATGAATTGTTAAAATATCAATTATCATTCTAAATAGATGAATAAATGCTTTTAACATTTGTAATTATTTTAAGTGTTTTAGATATTTGTTCAAAATATATTTTACTTTTGTGAGCATCAGTACTTATTGTATGTTTAAACTGTATTAGTTTGCAGTTAAATTATGTTTTTAGCACATTTATTTAAAAAGTATACATTTTTAATTATAAACATATGCAAATATAGTTATAAGTAAAGTTATAAGTAAAAGCTAGTAGATATTTAATACTTAGATGAGGTATTATGATAAACAAAATGTTGTACCCCAGTGGTTACAAACTTTTGACTTCCGTGGACTCACACTTTATCATTACTGGAACGGGGGGACCCCCACTGAATCATTATTAGAATTAGAGGACCCCCCACAGAATCATTACTGATAGATGGGAACCTAATCTGTTAATATTATTTAATTTTCTAAGCAGTTGCTGACCCACTGAAGAGGTTTTGCAGACCCTCAGGGGTCCCCGGACCAGAGGTTGGGAACCACTGTTGTACATTTCTGTTTTTGAAAACTTTGTGTTGCCCTATGGGAATTAGAATACTACAGTTCAACTCTTCAGTGTTCAACAACTTTCACAAAATGGTTGGGGTGGAAATAGTAAATCAAACCCTTTTAATGTCCACAAATTTCCCCAAAATGGTTTATATTGGAGTGGGAATAGTAAAGTTAACCCCTTTAGTGTCCAACATCTTCTCAAACGTGTGTTGCTTTGGAGTGGGCATAGTAAATGTTTTCCTTTTAGTGTCCAACAGCTTCCCCAAAGTGATTTGGATTTGAGTGGGAATAGTAAATCTTTCCCTTTTAGTGTCCATCATTGCCCCTAAAATGGGTTGGATTGGAATCCAAATAGTAAATATTACTTTTTTACTGTCCATTACCTTCCCCAAAATAGAACCTGTATTTTGGAATTTATTACTGTCATTTTGAGGTGTATTTCATTTGTGTCTATCACAGTTCCCTGTTGCTGTTCGTCCAACAAGGTAAGACATTTTTATGTGAGGTTTCAAAAGAAGGCGGGATGTGCATAGGTCTTGTAAGTGTGGGTAACATATTAGTTTTCATTAATAAGGTTGTTTAGTGGTAGTTTGTGTTGTATTGAAATGTAGTGTAATGCAGTAGGACTAACTGTAGTTTGGTATTCGTTGTTTGTTATTGAACATATAGCTATGTGTTTTACTATGTTTGTAGAGTTGTAATGTTATATTTGCATTATATTTGGTATGTATATATTGTGAAGGCTGGTTTGTGATGTTTTTTAATGGGTTTTTCAGTTGGAGTGTAAAGTTTATAGCTATTTTTTATCTTTTGTTTAAAGAAAATCAATGTGGTTTACTTTAAACAAATAGAATTTAATAATTTCTTTTGAGTTTTTGAATTTTCTCTAGCGTTTTTTTTTTCAATTTCTTGGGTTTGTCATGGCTTTAAATGACTGTGGATTCCTTCTGAGGATTTAAATTGCAAATATAACTTTTGTATTTTTTGGAGGTTCTCCCTTTTTTTATAGACTTTTTAGAGGATTGGAATTTTGAGTAGTGTAGGTAGATCAAGAGCATCAGATACACAATTTTTGTATATATTTCTAGGTGAGAAATGTTATATTTATTTAAATGTATATGTATTTTTGTGTTTACTGGAATAGAAAAGTTTAATTGTGTGTGTGTTTAATTTGCGAGCTGCTTTATATAGTTTTATATTGCATCTTTTTGTTTTTCCTCTGAATAGTTTAATTAAATATTCAAATAACCTATTGCATTATCTGCCTTATTTTGTACTTTATTAACATATTTTTGTTATAGCCTGCTTTACAAAAAAATAATTATTGTAACATGTTTGTTCATTTTTATATTTATTTATTTATATATCTTAATTTTAAAAAGGAGTTTATTGTGCAAAATAATATTTTTCCTTCATATATAGTGATATGATTGTAGTCTATATTGTGTGTTTCAATATTTAGTATATTGTATATATATTTTTTAGTAGTAGACAATATTCTGTGTTTCAATATTGGAATTTTTGTTATTGATAAAGTTCTATTTTCATTCACAACAACACTTTTGTCATCATTTTTATGTTTTTTTTGGTTAAGTAGAGGATAATGATATTTTTGTTATCAATATTATTATATTTTTTAGTGAGTTGATATTACTTTCCACAATATTCTGTCATGGAACCTGCTAGGCCTGTGTCTAAACCTCTGCAAGCAGCCAATCCCCGCTGTGCACATCAATCCGCATTGCGCAGCAGAGATTGGCTGCAAGTTCTCCCTCCAGTCAGGCCTGTGCCCACCCTGCCATGTGTAGTCAACTCCTGAAGCATTTGGCCTTCAGCTGTGCAGAGCGGTATTTGGCAGCTGAGCCTTGCTAGAGGACATAAACTCTTGATGTGCATGGCCTTAAGCAACAGAAGCACCCCACTAAATGGGCCTCATTACGAGTTTGGCTGAGGAGATTACTCCATCACAAACATGACAGATATCCCGTCCACCCTATTACATGATCCATTATATCCTATGGCAGACGGGATATCCGCCACATTTGAGATGGAGTAGCCCCCTCTGTCAAACTCGTAATAATGACCTGTGTGAGTTGCCATTCCTCAGCTGTGGGTGGCCAATCACAACTGTGCATGACTTGCTGAGTTTTGCAATGTATTGTTGTTGTAAGGTCAGGCTTCACACCCACGCCTCAACTTCACCTTCCAAATTTTGTTGATCACAGGTGATAGCCATGCACTGCTGTGGTAGTTGCAGCCATGCACATTGGTGTTTGACTGCAGGAGTTTCCCTTTCTTAAAGTTGGAAATCCTAGCTGTGCCTGGCCTATCCTTACTGATGGGTGGCAGCAAGAACATTCAACAGTCTGCAGTTGGCCAAACTTTGTTTAGTAAGGGTTTTAGCTGGGCACATTGGGGACTGGCCAGTGGAACGTCAGTTTGTTAACATTCACTGTGCACAGCCTGAAGCCAGTCTGAGTTGCAGGCTGTGTGCAGCACGAGCTGGCCAAAACAGCATCATGTAGGCATCCAAACCTCACATCCTTTAGTCGTGCACCTCAGAGATAGACCACAGGAGCACCCCACACTTCATCATGGGTAGCTAACACGGGCCAGGCCCTGCACTCCACCCTCCACAGCCTTGCATCCCACACTCTGAAGCTATATATAGCAAGAGTTGATCCCAGTAACATCCCACCCTCTGTGGGCTGCAACCAAAAGTGCATATCCCTGCACAGTGAGGGTTGTAATAAATATCAGGCCTTTCTTCTATTTAATTACATATCTTTTTAGATTTGCGGACCCAGAAATTGAAGTTACAGTTCCAGACAAGATACACACTCTGGAACAAAGGCACCTGGCATGCTCCATGTCCCTGTGATCTATTCACAGTTGTGACACATGACCTTTGAAATCATAAATAGGTGGCAATGAGTCTAGGCTTTGGTTTAAAGCACCAGACTGTTAAGATTGGTCAGGCTCCTCGATACTCAGCAGATCCAGCAGCTGGATTTGTGAACCATGTGGCAAAATTCTATATTTTCTTTAACATTCAAACAAGTGGGAGAGCTTCATGTACCTGTTGAACAATAATATTCCATGATTGTTGCCATTTTAGATGTTTGCAACCAATTCCCAAAAGCCTGTAACAGTCCTTACAGAAATGCTACAGAAACACTACTTTACGTTCTCCAAACGAAATAAAGTAGTCATATTATGTGCATGCTTGTGATAGCAGAGCCTAAGCTTGTCCTTTACTTTTGGAAGAACTGCCTTTTTTAAGGAAAGGCCTCAATTTCCATAGGAATCATTGAGATTCTGGACATGGAAAGAAATACAATAACTTGTAATAAAAGCACATACTCATCATTGCTCTTCAGAAAGTTTTGACCCAAGGGTAGGTCGCTCCCCCTGCCGCTGCAGCTCCACCAGCCCAGGCTCCTGAAACCTCCAAGCAAGTCCTTTGAAACTACAGTAAGTACTCCCCCCGCCCAGCCCCTCGCCCTGCCCTGCGCTACTCACCTCTTCTCCTGCTTCTTTCTTCATCTTTGATCTTTCTCTCTGCTCTCCATCTGTATTCTTCATCTGTGTTCTTCTTTCTTCCCTGCACCCCGTCCTGCGTGGTCTTTCTTCTGTCTTCATCTGTGTTCTTCTTCTGTGCTCTTCTTTCTTCCCTGCACCCCGTCCTGCGTGTTCTTTCTTCTGTCTTCATCTGTGTTCTTCTTCTGTGCTCTTCTTCTGTGTATTTCATCTGTGTTTCCTCCTTCACTTCTGTACCGCGACCTGCGTGTGCTTTCTTCTTTCTTCATCTGTGTTCTTCCTCTGTGTTCTTCGTATCCTCTGCTTCTCAGGTCTCTCCTCTTCCGTGACTCTCCGCTCCTCTTCTTCTATACCTTTCTTCTTGGCTCTTCTCTCTTCTGCTTCCGACTCCTGGCTCCTCTTCTTCTTTACCTCCTTCATGGCTCTTCTCTCTTCGGTTCTTCTGCTCCTGGCTCCTCTTCTTCTTTACCTTCTTCTTGGCTCTTCTCTCTTTGGTTCTTCTGCTCCTGGCTCCTCTTCTTCTTTACCTTCTTCTTGGCTCTTCTCTCTTCGGTTCTTCTGCTCCTGGCTCCTCTTCTTCTTTACCTTCTTCTTGGCTCTTCTCTCTTCGGTTCTTCTACTCCTGACTCTTCTCTCTGACCTTCCTCACTCCCCTCCACCTCTGTAACCCCCCTTCCCCTATCTTCCTATCTTTCTTCCTACTCCCTGCCACCTTTAACCCCCCCTCCTCTATCTTCTCTCCCCTCCCCTCTACCTGACCCCCCACCCTCCGCTTTCCCGCCGCCACCTCCTGCTCGCCCCGCCCCCCCTGCTCCCATTCGTCGCCCCCTTCCTGCCCCCGCCCCCAGTTGACCCCTCCTCCCCCCTCCTCCCTCTTATGGCGGCCGCTGCGCGACAGAGTTAGCGACCCTTGACCCAAGGGTAGGTCGCTCCCCCTGCCGCTGCAGCTCCACCAGCCCAGGCTCCTGAAACCTCCAAGCAAGTCCTGCAAAACTACAGTAAGTACTCCCCCCACCCAGCCCCTCGCCCTACCCCACGCTACTCACCTCTTCTCCTGCTTCTTTCTTCATCTTTGATCTTCCTCTCTGCTCTCCATCTGTATTCTTCATCTGTGTTCTTCTTTCTTCCCTGCACCCCGTCCTGCGTGGTCTTTCTTCTGTCTTCATCTGTGTTCTTCTTCTGTGCTCTTCTTTCTTCCCTGCACCCAGTCCTGCGTGTTCTTTCTTCTGTCTTCATCTGTGTTCTTCTTCTGTGCTCTTCTTCTGTGTATTTCATCTGTGTTTCCTCCTTCTCTTCTGCACCGCGACCTGCGTGTGCTTTCTTCTTTCTTCATCTGTGTTCTTCCTCTGTGTTCTTCGTATCCTCTGCTTCTCAGGTCTCTCCTCTTCCTTGACTCTCCGCTCCTCTTCTTCTTTACCTTTCTTCTTGGCTCTTCTCTCTTCTGCTCTTCTGCTCCCGACTCCTTGCTCCTCTTCTTCTTTACCTCCTTCTTGGCTCTTCTCTCTTCGGTTCTTCTGCTCCTGGCTCCTCTTCTTCTTTACCTTCTTCTTGGCTCTTCTCTCTTCGGTTCTTCTGCTCCTGGCTCCTCTTCTTCTTTACCTTCTTCTTGGCTCTTCTCTCTTCGGTTCTTCTGCTCCTGGCTCCTCTTCTTCTTTACCTTCTTCTTGGCTCTTCTCTCTTCGGTTCTTCTACTCCTGACTCTTCTCTCTGACCTTCCTCACTCCCCTCCACCTCTGTAACCCCCCCTCCTCTATCTTCCTATCTTTCTTCCTACTCCCCGCCACCTTTAATCCCCCCTCCCCTATCTTCTCTGCCCTCCCCTCTACCTGACGCCCGACCATCCGCTTTCCCGCCGCCACCTCCTGCTCGCCCCACCCCCCCTGCTCCCATTCTTCGCCCCCCTCCTGCCCCCCACCCCCAGTTGACCCCTCCTCCCCCCCCTCCTCCCTCTTATGGCGGCCGTGCCGCTGGCGCGCCAAAGGCAAGCCCGTCTGCGCCCGTCCGCGCCTGGACCGTGCCCAGCGCCACGACCCCTGGCCCCCAGCACTCCCAAACCCCGCAGCACCGCTACGACCCCAAAACCCTCCACGCCCTCAACCCGGGGCGCTCCAGCACCTGCTTCCAAGCCAACCCGAAATGCACCCACAGACCCTTCGTATGTCGCACCTGCAAACTCACCTTCCACCGCGAAACTACCACGCCCGCCAGCCAACGCGCAAGCAACCACCTCAAATGCATCCTGATCAACGCACACTCTGTCCACAAGCACGCCGCCGAACTATGGGACCTCCTGGACTCCACCGCACCGGACGTCGCCTTCATCACTGAGACCTGGATGAACGCCTCCTCGGCCCCCGACATCGCCATAGCCATCCCCGACGGCTACAAGATCACCAGGAGAGACCGCACCAACCAAGTAGGTGGAGGAATCGCCATCGTCTTCAAGGACTCCATCAACGTCACCACCTCCACCGAAGACACCCCCCTCGCCGCCGGACACCTGCACTTCCAGATCCACACAGACCCCAGGACCACCATCAGAGGAACTCTCATCTACCGACCCCCTGGACCATGCGCCCTCTTCAGCGACTCTATCACTGACTTCATCTCCCCGCACGCCCTTGCCTCGCCGGACTACATCCTCCTCGGTGACCTCAACTTCCACCTGGAACAGAACAATGACCCCAACACCACCGCCCTGCTCGACAACCTCGCCAACCTCGGTCTCAAGCAACTGGTGAACACCCACATCGCCGGACACACGCTCGACCCCATCTTCTCCTCCAGCAACCACGTATCCTTCAGCCACTCCTCCGCTATACACTGGACTGACCACAGATGTGTCCACTTCACCTTCCGACGTGAGACTCGCCACCTCCGCACACAACCCATCCCACGCCGACAGTGGAAAAAAATCCCCGAGGAACAGCTTCTCTCCACTCTCAGCGACAACCAACCCACCTTCTCCTCCGACCCCAACGACGCAGCCCTCAGCCTCACGAATTGGATCACCAACTGCGCAGACAACCTCGCTCCCCTCAGACGCCTCCCAAGACAAACCAACACCAAAAAAGCTCTCTGGTTCACGGCCACCCTTAAGGAATCAAAGAAAACCTGCCGAACCCTCAAGAAAGCCTGGCTCAAGGACCACACCGCAGATAGCATGACTGCCCTCAAGAACGCTACCCGCGAACACCACCAACTGATCCGCGCCACCAAAAGAAATTCCTTCACAGACAGACTGGACAAAAACAGCCACAACAGCAGAGAACTCTTCAACATCTTCAAAGAGCTCTCCAACCCTAACGCCAACGCCATCACGCCCTCACAAGACCTCTGCAACTCCCTCGCCACCTTCTTCCATCGTAAGATCACCGACCTTCACAACAGCTTCGGACACCAGACCCAGCCAACCACCACAGAACCTCCAACCCCAGCCATCACCCTCAACGCCTGGACTCACATCAACACGGAAGAGACCAAAGCAACCATGAACTCCATCCACTCCGGTGCCCCCTCGGACCCCTGCCCACACTTCATTTTCAACAAAGCCGACGACATCATCGCCCGCACCTCCAGACCATCATCAACAGCTCGTTTTCTTCTGCTACCTTCCCCGAGAGCTGGAAACACGCTGAAGTCAACGCCCTACTGAAGAAACCCACGGCGGACCCAAGCGACCTGAAGAACTTCCGCCCCATCTCGCTCCTCCCCTTCCCTGCCAAAGTCATAGAGAAGACCGTCAACAAGCAACTTACCAACTTCCTTGAAGACAACAACCTACTCGACCCCTCTCAGTCCGGATTCCGAGCCAATCACAGCACAGAAACCGCCCTCATCTCAGTCACAGACGACATCAGAACCCTGATGGACAACGGAGAAACAGTCGCCCTCATCCTCCTCGACCTCTCGGCTGCCTTCAACACTGTCTGCCACCGCACCCTAATAACCCGCCTCCGCTCCATCGGGATCCAAGGACAGGCCCTGGACTGGATCACCTCCTTCCTTCCAACCGCTCACAAAGAGTCTACCTCCCACCTTTCTGCTCAGACCCCACCGAGATCATCTGCGGCGTCCCACAAGGCTCCTCGATCAGCCCGACTCTCTTCAATGTCTACATGAGCCCCCTCGCCGACATCGTACGCAAACACAGCATCATCATCACCTCCTACGCCGACAACACTCAGCTGATACTTTCCCTCACCAAGGACCCCACCAGCGCCAAGACCAACCTGCAAGATCGAATGAAAGACGTCGCAGACTGGATGAAACTCAGCCGTCTGAAACTGAACTCAGACAAAACGGAAGTCCTCATCCTCTGAAACACTCCGACTGCTTGGGACGACTCCTGGTGGCCCACGGCCCTTGGCACCGCACCGACCCCCTCAGACCACGCACGCAACCTCGGATTCATCCTGGACCCACTTCTCACCATGACCAAACAAATCAACGCCGTATCATCCTCCTGCTTCCTCACCCTCCGCACGCTTCGAAAGATCTTCTGTTGGATCCCTGCCGACACCAGAAAGACCGTGACCCACGCCCTCGTCACGAGCCGACTAGACTACGGTAACACCTTATACACAGGAACCACCGCTAAACTCCAGAAACGTCTGCAGCGAATTCAAAACGCCTCCGCCCGCCTCATCCTCGACATACCCCGCAACAGCCACATCTCTGCCCACCTAAGACACCTGCACTGGCTTCCCGTCAATAAAAGTATCACCGTCCGTCTCCTCACCCATGCACACAAAGCCCTCCACAACAAGGGACCCGAATACCTCAACCGCCGCCTCAGTTTCTACACACCCACCCGTCATCTTCGCTCCGCCAACCTCGCTCTCGCCGCCGTCTCCCGCATCCGCCGCACCACGGCGGGTGGGAGGTCCTTCTCCTACCTGGCGGCCAAGACATGGAACTCCCTCCCCACCAACCTCAGAACCACCCAGGACCACTCCGCATTCCGGAGACGACTCAAGACCTGGCTCTTCGAGCAGCAATAACCCCCTCTTCCTAGCGCCTTGAGACCCGCACGGGTGAGTAGCGTGCTTTATAAATGTTTATGATTTGATTTGATTTGATTTGATTTTTCTGATTTTAAAAAGCAAGAGTAAAATACCACCTTCTAGCCATGTTATCACATCGTGGATTTATCAACAAATGTGCTTCTGCAATCCTTATGGAAGCTGTTGGAAATGTTTTTTTCTGCTGGGCCATTATCAGACATTTTGCCTCCTCCTCCTCTTTGTCTGACCCTGTTTCTTTTGGCTTTAGGACTCTGGGCACTTTACAACAGCAATCCAGTGCTAAAGTGCATGTGCTCTGTGTCCAAAGCATGGTATCATAAAGTGTACTAGGTATGCCCAGGCCTGTAAGTCAAATGCTACTAGTGGGCCTGCAGCACTGATTGTGCCTCCCACTGCCATAGTCTTTTGAACATGTCTAAGGCCTGCCACTGCAGAGCCTGTGTGCACAGTTTAAACTGCCATTTCGACCTGGCAAGTGCACACACTTGCCAGGCCCAAAACTGTCCTTTTATTACAAGTCACTCTTAATGTAGGCCTTATTTGGCCCCAACAGCAGGTCGCAATCTATTTGAAAAGTTGGACCTGTACCTTTAAGTTAAACATGATCAGATAGTGAAAAACTCTTAAGTTCGTTTTTCACTATTGCAAGGACTATCTCCCATAGGCTAGCATTGGGGTTGTCTTACAACATCTTTTAGAGTTTAGGTGACAGCTACATTTGTGGATTCCCTCCAGACAGCCATAAACAGGAAGGGCTGGTTGTGACAGGTGATACATCTGAATTCTGATAGTCATCCTGGGAAGGGATAAGGAGAGGCACTTCACACTTACATCTGAATAGGGTGTGTCCTGCCCTCACACAAAGATCTGATTACCCCCTACTGATAGTCTGGAGCCAGGGCAGGATTGAAAGGACACATTGGGTACTTCAGACACTTCTTTTGAAAATACCCTTATATCAAAGGCCATTTTGCGTATAAGTACTGGGCCTCTGACACCATATAGTCAGAATACCTATGGACTGAGGAAATTCTAACAGGAAGGACTGCTGTGCTGCCAGGAGGGATTGCCTTTTTGCTGTTTGCTTTGCTGTGTTGGCCTGCTACCTGCTTGCTGCTTCTTGCCTGGGGGTGAGATGTCTGGACTTAACTCTCTACATCCTGCAACTTAAAGCTTCTCCAAGGAACTGACTGAACTTGTCTCCTGTTTCTGAAGTCTCAAGGATATCAAAGACTTTATCTGCATTTTGCTACCAGCTCCTGGGCACCTCTGCTGGGAGTTCTGCTCTGCCCAGTGGTATCAAATCCAGTCCCAGCCACTTGGAGGTGAGTGTGGTGCTGCAACAGAAGAAACTGATGCATCAACATCTGCGCTTCAACTGGAACCGATGTATCCCACTACAGAAATGCTGCCTTGCCACCATCTGCACCAAAGCCATCTGCACTGCTCGCTGGTTACGTGACTCAACAACCTCGACTTACAATGCAGGCCTGACTTGGCCTATACAGCATTTATGCATCGGAAATAATGCATATCAGTTTTGGACATCAATGCATCAATGACGCTGCCCAATCAGAAAACAATGCATTCCCTGTAATAGCAATGCATCCCCTCCTTTGGATCAACGCATCATCCCTGAGCATCAATGCAACAAAAGTACTGTCAGTGGGTCTGTGTGACTCCAGTTCCTGGGCTGTGCTTCACTGCAGTTGGACTGACCTTTTGGATTTGCCCCGGTCCAGCACAACCAGATAGCCCTGGTTGGAGCTATTGTCTTCTAAGCACTGCATTTTGATTTACTTTTTGAAAATTCATACCTTGAATTGTGTATTTTGGAATTTTTCTATTTGGGATTTGCTTGACTCTGATACATATTGGCTATTTTTCTAAACTGTTGTGAAGTCCTTTTGTGGTGTTTTCACTGTGTTACTATATGCATGCGCAAACACTATACACATTGTCTCTTTAGTTCAGCCTGAGTGTTCTGTGCCAGGCTACCAGAGGTTGAGCACAGGTAAACTTTTAGTGTGTATCTTACTTACAGTGACTAGGATTGTAGTCCCTTCTTGGACAGAGGGCAAATTTCTGCCAACTAGTGACCCAATATCAAACAGAAGCTGTTTGTGTGAAAAAAACTCAACTGTTCTGTAAACACAGGATGCAGGTCATTGACTGAGGACCTCATTACGAGTTTGGTGATCCCTTGACCACCATGTTGGCGGTGACGGTCCGACCACCAACAGGCGGATGGAGAGAACCACCAAATTATTAGTTTGGCAGTGGTGCACACAGAAGGAATGGAGTCGCTATGGAACCAGAACAAGACGTCATCCCGCTGCTCCTGCTCACAGAAAAACAACGAAATCATCGCCGACAAGGAGGACAACAAACACACTCACCGTTATATTTGTAAAATGTATACATTTGGACAGTTACAAAACACACCATAGGGAGGTGGGCACGAAGAGCTTCACACACATGCAACAGCAGAGTGGCACACATACTCACATACTGCATCAAGGGCACACGCCCATACACATCACGCACACTTCAGGCAGCACTCACAAACCACAAATCAATACCACACATATATGCACAGCAACGCAGCACAGGGTGACAGGTTACCATACAACATACAAACTTGTAACAACAACATAAGAACTCTACAACTACATAAACATGTCAGATACTCACACCCAACACTGGCCAGGGACTGGACACACATACACCACACAGGTACATCCATGAGTAATGAAACACACACAACAACACCATCATAAAAACCAGCAATTGACACACACACACACATGCAGCACAACGGAACCCATGATGCCATGCACAATACACGCAGAGACAAACAGTCAAACACCCAAAGCAACTCATCGCAACAACCCCGACACAGCAGCAATGGGTGCAACAAAACCATACATGGAAGGAGGCCCCACTGGGACATATCTCATGTTGAACAAGGCCCATAAAAACATGCCCACACAAACAGGCCCCATTCAGATCTCATGGACAAGCAATACCAACAACAAATGTAATGCACTGTCTCAGAGGGGGTGAAGTGCACGGCTACAAAGCATACACTACGGCAAACACCATACAAGACAATAGCCAGCTCTAAGGGACACACACCTAAATAGTCACATGCACTCAAAAGCAAAGCACACTTGCACAACTCAAATCACTTAGGCCCATATTTATACTTTTTTGTGCCATATTTGCATCTTTTTTTAATCAAAAGCGGCACAAACTTACAAAATATAATTGTATTTTGTATGTTTGCACCACTTTTTTATCAAAAAGGGAGGAAAATGAGGTGCAAAAAAGTATAAATATGAGCCTCAATGTCTGCACTGGCCAAACTCCACAACACACACTACAGGTATACAATAGCCACATCAGGGGACAAAGCATGCATCATACAGATCCACATCACACATCACTACAACAAACACATATCACTACAAACACAACAAAATACTGGCACACAACCAATGTCAGCTAGGAACAACTCAAATCTAGGAAAGGAAAAGCAGGACAAAGACGTAACCAGAAAACCAACAACTGGTTGGCTATAATGAGGGAAAACTGCAATAAATATGAATGTCCAAGACCATTGAGCAGTCCATAAGACCAAATAGTTTGGCACCAAAGGCACAAAATGGTGCGCCAACGTGACACCTGACTAGAAGGTAACCTGGGGTATCAAGGGGCAGACAGGCACCTCAGGGAGTATTGGGGAAGGGGGTTTTGGGCTTGGGCTTGGGAGGGGTTGGTTTTGGCTTTGTTTTGTGGGGAACCTTCTGGGAGCGGTGGACCTCTTCTTGTTGGGGGGAGGGGCATGGGTGCTAGCAGGGCGGTAGGTTAGGCCTTGGAGGTGGAAGGGATGGCCTTGGGGAGGGGAACAGATCTTTTGGGGGTGTCATGGGGTCAAGAGTAGGGAAAAGGTCAAGGTTAGAAAGGAGCACTTTTTTAGACACACAGGGATGGTTAACAGAAGGGGTTTTGGGTGTGGAGGGTAGAAGAGTGGTTGTCTGACATTTAGATGTGGATGTCTTTGGTGCATGTTTGTGAGAGGTGTACTTCTGTGTGGTGGGTGTCTGTTGGGTGGGCGAGTGAGGGGGTTTATGTGTCTTGGGCTGAGGGGGGATGGAGGTGCTGTGGATGCTCTGGTGGGTGGGGGGCTGTCTGCTGGGGTGGTGACTGCACGTGTGGTGGATGTGCTACATACAGGTGTGTCAGTAGTTAGGTTGTCTGTGGGTGTGGAGACTGGGGTGGATGTCTGAGGGTCTGCTGGGGTGATGTCTGCGGGTAGGTTAGGTTTGGTGGCTGGATCAGTGACTGTTGGAGTGGTGTTTGCAGGTGTGCTAGGCGTTTGTGATGTGGTAGTTGTGGGGGTGTCAGGACAAGTCATGACTCGCTGTGTCGGCAGGTGGATTTTGTTTGTGTATATGCCGGTGGTGTGTTTTCTGGTGCTTATGTTTGTGTGCACTTCCTTTGTCTGTTGAGGTGGATGCGTGAAAGTCTGTTTGTGTGCTTTGGATGGGTAGGGGACGAAGGGATTTGACTGGGAAGAGGAAGGGGGTGTGGGGACGGTAGACAAGGGGTGGCTGCCATCAGTGTGGAGGCCAGCATCTGCAATGATCTCTGTAAGCCAGCCATTACACTGGGAATGTCCTCCAGGAACTCATTGCATTGTTGGAAAGCATTGCCAGTCCATGGGTGTCATTCACAATGGTGGACTGACCCACATATATTGACCTCAGGAGGTCAATAGCCTCCTCACTGAGGGAAGAAGAGGGAACAGGGGCTGGGGCAGAGGTGCCTTGTGGCAAAGGAGACACCTACCCTTTTGGATGAGCAGGCACAGCCAACTGGGTGGGTGGTGATAGAACGGGAGATGCCAGACAGAGATGATATTGGGATAGTTCCTGATGGGTCCGCCACCACTAGGGAGTGGCCACTGGAGGAGGAATCAGATGAAGATGTAGCAGATCTGGTCTCACCCTCACCCTCAGCGCTCCTCTTGCCCTCCTGACCACTTGGTCCCTCGTGTGTATGGTGTCATGACTGGAGATTCTGTGGCCAGAAGATTCCCCATTCGGCTGTGCCCCATCTCCTTTGCTTGCATGTGTGGATGCTGAAAATAGATTGCAAAGTAGGGTTATAATATACATGATAACACTCCCATCACAAATCACACAGAAATCACACACCGCTGTGTCAACTAACCCCCCGCAGGAAGTGCCAGTAAAGTGCCAACATCATGTAACCACAACATACTATTCATGTTCCTCAATTTCACAACTGTCACACTCCAGCAAAGCAAGCTAACAGAAGCCTACAATACCATGAATGAAGTAGACAAATCACACTGACCATACAATGACTAGATGACTATTCCACTGCATACAGGTGTCTTAATCAGAACAACATAGACAACCAGTAGACAAGCAGTGGATTCCCAATCAAAGGTACCTTCACAGACCCAATTCTTCCCACACAAATACATTTCCTTGATGTCATGTGCGAGGCAATGACATATGTTGCCAAGTAAAGGCAGGCAACCTTTGTACAAACAAACCATACCTTCATCAAGTGACATAGATTCAACCATATCACTATGGACACATATGTCATATGACAAATTGACATATCCCACCTGCCAACTATTGGCAAGGAGGTAGTAGACATATCCCACATATACACCAATTGCGATGTAGCAAGGAGTGACAATGGACCCAGGTCCAAGCTAACTATGAAAAATGTAAGCTCACACCAATGTCCCACACAGCAGTTTACTATGTTGTATATGTATCAAATAGACTACTGTAATATGCAGGAAGGAGGAAAACAGACCTTGCTAACCCTAACATGAGTAAACCAATTTGTCACAGAATGAGCAGCAACATCACATCAGACATGGCAATCCTGGCATTTGTTTGCGGTGGATTCCCAGAGGCAAAGCGTAGGTGATGGCAACATAACTGGTACAACAGCTATGATGCAAGCCAACAGTCAGGTCACACTTACCAACCTGCACACAGGTGTTTATGAAATAACACAATTGCACCACATAGGTGTATTGTCCAACATGAAGTCCCCAAACCCCTGGCCTTATTTGTCATATCCTTTATAGCTACAGTAATTACACATGGGATACATTCCAACAGTGAGGCATGACATTTGTCCTGAAAATACACGTGATGTTGACACAGTACTAACTAGGCCTAAGTGTAAGTGGACAACCATTAACTAAATATCATACCTAAACAAGTATACATTGGACAAAATATGTTTCAAGTTTCTACCATCAGGACATCAGCATGCCAAACACTTGCTTACACTAGATACCAACATATGTATCCCTGTGGAAATGTAGCATATGCACACTTGTAAGCAGCATGCATATTGTCAACTCTGATGGGACATCACTCATATAATAGTACATTCCTCACTTAGCAAGAGAAATAACCTTGCAAAAGGTGTGAAGATATTAGCTATTTATGTCATGTGACATGTCTGATGGACACCATTGCATCACATAATGCTGTGACACATCAGAAACTAACAAACACTGGAGATGACTTGCCCCTACCTGACTTCAATTTACACATAGACATATCCACTGGTACATAGCAGAGGACAGGAAATAAGTACCAACCCACCTTTCTACTATGACATTAGGGAGGAGTGATCACTTGATGGGAACTAACACCCAGCAGGGTAGTAAAAGCAGTTCAATGAAACACAAAAACACTATTATATGTGCTCCATTCTGTGCTATAGGACTGAGCCCCTCCCCCCCCACATGGTTGAGTACCATGTCTGAAAACAAAATGAATGTGCACACCTGTTCCCAATACATGACTCATCTACATCAATGTGATCACAGAAGATCTGTGACATATTACATTTACCACATTGTTAGAGCTAACATCCTGTCCTTCACTGTTAAAGTGGCAACCATGTGCTTGTATGTTCTTGCCCCCTTGTGGCTGCTGTGCTGTCCTCAAACAGCCATCCAACTCAGCAGAGGCCACTACCAAAGTGCGGGCCATGAGGTGGGTCATGGTTCGATTGGTATCCTGTCCTCATTGGGAGGACAGTCCCAGGTGGGCCTTGGTGATCTTCTGGGCCCAGAGTCTCATGTCCTCCCAACTCTTCTGACAGTGGGCGTTCCGCTGGCTCTGTACCCCCAGGGTCTGCACCTTCCTGGTGATAGCACACCAAATCTCCTTCTTCTGAGGGGCGTTGACCTGCATGGATGCAAAAGAAAAGATAGAAAATCATGTCCACAAGTCCCACACAAGAACAGGTAGAGTTTACTACAAGTCAGTCGAACAACCCATTGACAAACTGTCTTGTCCATCTAGACCACCTATGGCACATAGCAGACATTGGATAGGGGGACATTACTGCTAAAACACCCCACAAAGGTGCCCATCACAACCACCAGCTCCGCCACTGTACTGACCAGGTACGACATGAGCAATCCACATGACATTGACCAAGAACATGATATAACATATAACCCAAACTGGGAGGTGACAGCTACACCAAATATTAAATATTGCACACATACATCCATAAAGCCAGAGGATAACAAGCTGCATATGGTCCCCCCAGGACACAGCCATGCTACAGACAGGCCCATATTTCAGGATACCATACAAGGCAGTCACATGTTGTGCACACAAACATGCAAACATCTACATGTGTGCACCTATGCACATGCACACGTACTTACATGCTTCTTGAAGTGGGGGTCTTTGTGTTATTCCAAACAATTTGCACTATACTTCCAAAACATGTGTGCACACAAAAACTATGGCCTTCATTACGAGTTTGGCAGTCAGCGTACAGCCACGGTGGAGTTGGTGGCTGGCCCGGCGGTGAGACCGCCATATCACAAGTCCTGGAAAGGTACCTGCAGAACACAGCCAACTCACCATTATTCAGCCTGCCACAGCGGAAGGGATGGTGTGCAAGGCACCATCCATCTCCAGCCTGGTGGTCAGGCAGCATCCCATGACCAACTCCTTCCAATCCTATACCGGGCCTTGCAACTCCGAAACCAGCGACAGTGACCACAACACCAACCGTAAGTACATCAGCCTAGCACACCACTGGAGGGAACGACGTTAGTACACACAAACACAACACACACACGACATGGGAAGCCATGCCCACACACACATGCAAACAAACACCCATACCAACACACACACATATACACCAATACCCACAGCCACCACACATACACGGTGAATGAAAGCCAGGACTAGGTAGGTAACAACAACACCAACGTTGTACTGCCGCATAAATACAATATATTGTAAATATGTGCAAAAACCAATGTGCATACAGGCCCAAGGGCCAGTCCAAAATCCAAAGTGCTCTGAGCACACTGGGCACAAGATGACGCCCCAACTTGACTCCTGACTGCAAAGTGCAGGACTCCACAGCGCAGGGGCATCAAGGGGGAATGCAGGCACTTCAGGGGTAGGGGACCTTGGGCTTGGAGGGGTGGTCCTTCCATTTGGGCCTGGAGGGGGCCCCTTAGGGGTGCCTTTAAATGTGGGGTACCTGGGCTTGCCCGTGGATTGGGGGTTAGCAAGAGTGGGGGTTTGGGCTTGGACTTGGAAGTGGAAGGAGTGGGCTTGGCCTTGGAAGTGGATGGAGTGGGCTTGGCCTGGAAAGAGAAGGGAGTGGGCATGGGCTTGGGTTTGGCAGCAGGAGCAGTGGATGTGACAGGGGCAGAAGTGTCAGGTGGTGGAGGGACATGGGCAGGGGCAGTGGCAGATAGGGATGCAGAAGGCAGGGGCAGAGGAAGGGTAGCAGGGCACTTGGGGGGAACATGGTCTGGGTCAGGGAAAACTCACAGAGGAAATATTTTTGGGGGACACATGGGAGGTCATTAGAAAAAAGTTTGGGAGTGGAGGAAGTGGGTTTGGTTGTGAGGTGTGTACGTGGATGTGCCATGGGTGCAGGTACGTGGGTGTATGAAATGTGTGTGGTGGGGGACTGTTGGGTGGGTGAGTGTGTGTGTTTAGATGTAGTAGGAGGAGATGGGCAGGAGATGCAGGGGGGAAGTGTGAGTGTATGTTGGGGTGGTGTCTGCAGGTATGGTGGATGTGTTGCATGTGGGTGTGTTGACAGTCATGTGTCTGTGCCAGTGGTGTATGGGGTGCATGAATGGGGTCAGAAGATGTTGTGATGGTGGCAGTGAGGGCACATGTGGTAGGAACAGTGACTGATTTAATGCTGACTGCAGGTGTGAGTGGTGTGTCAACTGTGAGGGGGGAAGTGCTTGGGGAGTCATGCAGGGTGTGGATGTTGTCATGTCTGCCTGTGTGTGTTGAATGTGCGCATGGCGGTGGTGGCATCTGTGGTGCTTATGTCTGTGCTTGCGTACTGTGTCTGTTGATGTGGATGCATGTGGGTCAGTATGTGTGCTTTGGATGGGTGAGGGAGAGGGATGTGGGACTGGGAACAGGTAGCTAGAGGGGGAAGAAGAAGGGACACTGGCTACCATCAAGGAGGGGGCCAGAGCCTGAACCGATCTCTGTAGGCCAGGCAAGGCACAGTGAATACCTTCCTGGAATGCATGGCACTGTTCCATCTGGGATGCAAGTCTTTGAATGGCATTCATGATTGTTGTCTGCCCCACAGAGATGGACCTTAGGAGGCCAATAGCCTCCTCATTGAGGGCAGCAGGGCTGACTGGGGAAGAGGTGCCTGCGGTGAAGGAGATGCCCACCCTCTTGGGTGAGTGGGCGTGGGCGACTGGGTCGGTAGATACAGGGAGGGTGTTGTGCAGGTAAGGGGGTGGTGGACAAGGATGGTGCTGGGGTGGTCCCAGATGGGTCCGCCACTGCCAGGGAGCCACCATCGGAGGAGGAATCTGAAGACATAGTGGTCGATCCGGTCTTCCCTGTGGCACTCCACTAGCCCTCTGTCCCACTGGTCCCCTCGGCTCCGCTGGGGTTGCCTCCTGGGCTGCAGCTTCCCCACTTGCCGGTACCCTTTCTCCTTCACGTGATGATGCTGATACACACAACGACAGAGGAGGAAAGGAGAGAGAGAGAGAGACAGGGTGCAATAGGTAAATGCCGACACAACTGTCACACAGGGTAGAACATCAGCATTTGATGCCATGCAATGATACCTATTGCCCACCTCTGTACATCCTACAACTTGGGAACACCATGGGTGAAACCACAACAATGCACATATCAACTGCTGATGGTTTGACTGATGCAAACATCTACATGATGAGTGTCATATCTGCCACACCTGTCCAGTACCTGCCCACTACCCATGGCCTTGCAGACAAGCTTGCAAAGGACTGCATATCCAACAAGATCCTGCATAGCTAGTTGGAAGCCCCCCTTGGCTATTGTCAAGAAGCACTGTCACCACTTGGTGCACCCATCCCACCATACATGCAGTGCCTGCCAACTGATTGAGGTCATGGATACACCCCTGGCACAGTGGTTGGCAGGACCAATCACAGTGCCCTGACACCCCAGCTCTGAAGATCTAGCAAGTAGGTGGCCACACAGTTTTTCATTAAAGGAGTCTGCCTCGCCACCACTGACTGCATGGCATTACTTACACCTGTGATGTCAATCCTGCCCAGATGGACACAACCCATAGTGGGCATCAGTTTACCTAGCATCCACACCACAGCTACCCAGTAGTGCCCACCCAGAGTCCCCATGCCAACATATGTCATAAGTGAGAGTGAGTACATACCCCCTTGAGGCTGCTGTGCTGCCCTCAAGTGCCCATCCACCTCAGGGTAGGCCACTGCCAATATGCGGGCCTTTAGGGGGGTCAGGGTCCAACGGGCACCCCTCCCTTGTTGGGAGGACGCCCCCAGCTGGACCTTCGCAGTCTTCCCGGCCCAGCGTCTCCGGTCCTCCCACCGCTTTCTGCAGTGGGTGGTCTGCCAGGCATGGACTCTCAGGGTCCACACTTGCTTAGCGTTGGCACACCAAATCCCCTTCTTCTGATGGGCACTGACCTGCATGGGTGACACAGGCAGAAGAACAGAGTCATGCAGGGTGGCATCCCTGGGACAGTAATGGACAGCACACATCACACTTCCACACCTACACGTTGTCAGCCACAGTAGCCCTTGGCCCCTCACCCATGTCCATGCTCCGTTCACACTGCCACCTACGAAGGCCCCCATCTCCATGCACACAACTCACATACAAGACAATGACAATGGGCTTACCTACTGCTCTGGTGCCCCATACAACTGCCTATACAGGGGCAGGACCCTGTCCACAAACTGCTCCAACTCATCCTGGGTGAAGGCTGGGGTCCTGTCTCCTGCAGGACACGGCATCTTGGCTACCAGAGTCAGTACACAGCAGCACTCACTGTGGAGGTCTTCAGTGCATGAGGTTCGGGAGTCAAGTGAGCATGAGCACATGTAATTGCGGTCATGGCCTTCGTGGACATCACTGTCACCACCGGCAGCGATTACCATTGGCTCCTGCTTCCCATTGGCAACAGTGTGAGCCAATGGTGAGATGCACGGCGGTCATGACCGCCTACCGCCATGACGTGTTATGCCGGCAGGACGATCTCACTTCCACCTGTCCCATGCATGCAGGCAGTAACTATTTTATATTTACAATGTGTGATGTGTGTGAAATGTAGTGTGTCATACGTCTATGCTGCACAACATTTTACCACCCCTCTCCTGTTCCCAGATACTATGCATGGTTGAGGATGAGGAACGCACCGGTGTGCAGGCCCCTAGTCCATCTTGCCACCCTGGAGGAGCGTCACATTGTCCAGACCTATCGCCTGAACCATGTAACCATCATGGACTGGTCGCCCGGTTGGAGCCGGGTCTGTTACCTGCCTTTGGTCATCCCAATGCCATTCCTCCCACAGTGATGACAGTCCTCCACTACCTTGCCTCAGGCTCCTTCCAGGACACAGTGGGCCTCGCAGCTGGGGTGTCACAGCCCATGTTCAGCAACGTCCTGAGGGATGTACTGTCTGCCCTGATGAAACATATGTCCAGCTACATCTGGTTCCCCCAACGTTCAGAAGTGCCCACTGTCAAAACTGCGTTCTACCATGTGGCACACATCCCACATGTGATTAGGGCCGTTGATGGCACCCACATTACCCTGGTGCCACCCAGGAGGAATGAACAGGTGTACAGAAACTGCAAGAACTTTCAAATGGTTAATGTGCAGGTGGTGTGTCTAGCGGACCAGTACATCTCCCAGGTGACGGCCAGGTACCCAGGCTCTGTGCATGATTCCTAGATCCTGTGGAATAGTAGTGTCCCAGACCTGATGTCACCAAGCCAGAGGGACAGGGCCTGGTGCGTCAGTATGTTCCCCAGCATAAGTGTGGCTCTTAGCTCTCTGGAATCTTGTGTCCCTACCCTAATTCCCCCCCCTCAGGTCTTGACATGCCTCTTCCCTCTATACACACAGGTGACTCTGGCTATCCCAACCTGCCCTGGCTCATTACACACGTTAGGCATCCAACCACAGCTGCAAAGGACCGTTGCAATGAGACCCACGGTCGTACCAGACCGGTCATTGAGAGATGCTTCAGTCTGCTGAAGGCTAGGTTCCATTGTTTGCATATCTCCGGGTGTGCCCTGCTCTAAAACCCACAGAAGGTTTGCCAGATCATTGTGGCCCTGAGGCATCACATCACATTGCTGGATGCAGAGTAGGGTGTAGCTGTGCCAGTGGCTGATGAAAGGGACATGGGGAGTGATGAAGAGGAGGATGATGTGGATGTAGCTGACTCCGGGGCAGAGCTGATTCAACATTACTTCTGCTGAGATGCAGGTATGTGTAACTGTGTAGTATGTGTCTTCTACAACTGTCTGCCTTGTCCCTGATGCCACCTGTTGTCTGTGACCACTGATGCTATTGGTTGCAGCTCAGATTATCGGTGGGTCGGGGGAGTCACATGTGCCCATGACTTACGTATTCACAGTGTACAGGTCATGGCCATTGGTAGGCTGCTGTTGTTCTGGTGCACTGGTGCCATCAACGTAGATGTAGTGTGTTCCCTGAGCTTCTAGTGCAGGTGCTATGTGTGTGCCACACAGGGTTGTTGCATGTGTGCAGCGTCTATCCTGGGATCTGACATGGTTGGCAGTGCTACATTGTTTTTGGTGGCAGTGGGTATGGGGTCAGGTTTGGCGCTGGGTGCTGTGCGGGTTGGACCATTGGGTTGGTAAGGGTTGTTATTGTGTGTAGGTACTGACCATATGGTTGTGGACATGATTGCCATATCTGCAATTGATTCCTGTTCCTACAGTGCATTTGTGTGGAGTTGGCATCTGTGATGCCTACAGTGATTGTCCCTGTCTTGCTCTACTTTCAGGACAATGTTGTGGTATTCAGTGGTCCCTGTTTGGCCTGATCCTCCATTGACACATATGTTCAGGCACTGCCTGCTACACGTCCATCCTTCTGGAATTTTGCTACCCCCTCTGTCACCCTCCCATGTATGTGCACTTATACAGGTATTACCAGTTCCATGCATACTCATTACAAATAAATAGGTAGACATGAACTGTGCTCAATAGTTGTTTATTTGGTATGTAAAAGTGTAACGGGTGATGAGTGGGGTCATGGCGGCGTCTCCTGCACAGTAGTGAGGATTTGGGCTACTGTGTCCTGGGTATGCTGGTATACACCGAGGACTTGGTTGAGGCCCTCCTTGGCAGTCAGTTGGTGTGGCTGTCCCGACCCTTGGCTCACAGTTCCCTTCCCACTACCCCTGGCCTACTGTGCCTGTACCTGTACTCCCAGTAGCAGCACGGCCTTCATTGTCTGGGGTGGGTGCCCTTGACTCTGGCCTCTGTACTATGGGCACACCTCTGATTGATGAATCCCTGGGGCAGAGGTATGGGGTTTGGGGTCTGGCTGTGGTGTAGTTTGCACATGGGTAGTGGTATCTGGTGTGTCCAGGGTAGGGGTACCATTGGTGGACTGTTGAGTGGCCCAAGATGGCCCAGGCAAGTCGTCCTCATCCATACATCCAGCCAGTGGGGCCTTTATCCTGGGGAGGGCTGTCTGAGCCTGGAATTCTCTGCATGGTATCAGTGGCAGGGGTACATGTGGGTGGATACAGTAGATGTCAGTTGTGTGACTATAGTTGTTATGTTCCCTGTTGTGATGCATGCAGTGACTCGACCGGATTCCCAGTGCTGGCAATAACAGCTACTGCATTGAAGACATTTATTTGGTTAGGATTTTGGGTGCTCTGGTTGTTCACAATGTGGTTGACATCAATGCATTGGGGGGGCATGGGATGTTTGGGATGTGGGCAGTGGGGTGGGTTGCAGTGGATTGGGGAGTGGTAGGGAGCCATGCTGAGCATGGGTAGTTGGTGTATGGGGGTGTTGCTGACTTACCAGAGTTGAGCCCTCCTCTGATGTCAGTCAGGCCCTCGGGATGCGCAATATCCATGACCTTCTCCTCCCAGGATGTCAACTGAAGGGTAGGAGCTGGGGTCCCACTGCCTGTCTTGTTTCGGGCAATCATCTGCCTGGACGGCATGGATTGGATCTTCCCCCTGACATTGTTCCACCTCTTTCTGATGTCCTCCCTTGTGTGTGGGTATGTGCCAACTGTCTTGACCCTGTCGATCCTCTGCCACATCTCCATCTTTTTGGCTATGGATGTTTGCTGTAGCTGGAATCCCATGAGCTGTGGCTCTACTCTGATAATCTCGTCCACCTCCAACTTGCTGTCTGTGAACTGTGGGTGCTTCTGGCTTGACATGTTGTGGGGTTGGTATGTGTTGTACGTGTCTGGTGCAGTGCGGGGTGATGTGGGGGTGTTTGGCTGTGTATGCTAGTGGACTGTGGTGTTGATTTGTGCAATGTGTGCTGTGTGATGTTTGCTGTGTTTGGGGTGTGCTTCGTCTCAAGTGTGGCTTTGGCTGCTCGGATCTGACACAAAGGATTGTTGGTGGGGGAGTTTTATATGGTGGCATGGTCAGGCGTGCATTGTGTGCGTATGGTTATCAGGTGGGGTTATCTGAACTGGCCAATGTGGTGTTGGCTACTTTCCGCGGTTCCTTTTTGTTCTGACGTGGTGCGAACTGCCATTTTCCACTGTGCATGTTCCGCTGGGCTGTAGGTTGCCTCATAATACGACGGTCGGAATGGTGTCAGCGTTGCGGGGCCGGCAGTTGATCAGTCACTCTTTCACTGTGGGTTGACCTGGCGGTGTTGGTTTTGTGTCTGTATTTGGGCGGTTTGTGTTTTGTGACTTGTAATACAGTAGTCGCTTTACTGCCACCACTGCCGGTATGGTGGCGTCATTTTGCATGGCTGTCAAACGAAAAATGTCAAACTTGTAATGGGGGCCTATGTCTAAGGAAGATACACCTAGCCCTGCATTTGTCATGTCCCACTTCATGCCCAATACACTGGGTCAAATGTCATGGAACATCAGTTCACAACACACTGTTTGCAGACGTTCAATGTCCAAAAAACCAGGAGCGTGCAAAGTATACATCAGAGCTGGATTAAGGAGCCATTACAGCAGTGTGATCATGGACCTGTCGGGAACATGTAACACAAATGGTCAGAGTTGTCATGAGCACATCTGGCACAGCTCTCCACCATGCCCTCAATGCCATTACAATGGTAAACACTGGGTAGTGAGGAATGAATTTTAACCATCACAGGCTGTATATGGATACAGGGTGTGGCTACAGGCTCACACTTGCAGTGAAAAAGCTATACAATAGCAGTCAAGATGGCAATATTTACAGAAAGTGGCAATTGAAAGGCAACTTTCTCTGCAGGAAGACCACACAAATCAACACATACTATTATGTATCAGGAAGTTAGTTGCATCACAATATTTCATGTATCCCATAGCCAATTGGCCAGGGCTGTCATTGTGCAGAGCTTAGGACGACAGAGTATCATTAGTTGGCTTCAGTACAACACTACAACAACGCCAGATGTGGCCACAGTTGTATGTGTAGATACAGTAAGGGCACAAGTATGATGAGAAACCGGCAAACAACATGCATCGATACCTCATGCTGTCGTGTTAGCACAGATGTTCGAATATGACGTACCTATGATGTTGGGATTTGCCTGGTGATGGCTGGCATTACACCTCAGCTAACCATGTTCAACTTGCACAAGATGGGTAAGGGAACACTCATTGCACACTCTCCACAATGTCTCAGGACTCTAAACCTGTCTCTTCACATAGGTACATGCTCAGGAACTCAATAATTTAAGCACATTGATAGTACCTGCAGGGCTTTAAGAACACATTCTGACATATTGCCCATAAGCCTAGGCTAACAAAATCAAAGCTTACTCATGCTTCAGAAACATATATGAACATGGTACTCTTACCTGCTCCTCTTGTGCACACCAGAGCTGTTTATACAGAGGTAGGACCACATCTACCAGCTTCTCCAGCTGTTCTGGTGAGAAGGCAATGGCCCCTACCATCTCTAGGAAGTGGCATGATTGGTCCCTGAGGCAGTACACAGCAGCTCAGGTTGTGGCGGTCTTGCTGGCAGAAGTGTCAGGAGTCCAGTGAGAGATTCATCAGGAGATGACGGTCACATCCACAACCCTACACGACCGTCACCGCTGGCAAACACTGCCATTTTCCCAAGACCGCCACAGGCAGCAATGTGTTCCAGTGGCTATGTTCGCCAAGGTAGCATCCACCTATGGTCATGATGACTTCCGCCAGCAGTCGTGGTGTTTTCCTATTGTCCAGTGTAGTAGGTCAAGCAGTTGCCGTTTAAAAACCTTTTGATGGCTGGAAAAGTTAAATTTATGGTGCGTCACAATGTGGGAAACATTTCTAATGCATAATCTTCAGTGCTGGAATAGCCCAAAGATGTACATTTGTCCAGATTGAAGGAACATATTGTCATGTTGTCCTGCTAAGTTTCAGAAATCTGTGGTTACACAGTCACCACCCTCTTGGCCATGGGCAAAAATGTACTTTGGGCTTTTATTCACAGGCATAGTTTGATGTCAGTATCGCATAGTCTCTTTGATGCATCTGTTTATATGTACAAATCTTCACTGAGACAAGAGGTTGACATGTCAATAAAGTGACACTTTTACCACTGGGATATGCTGTATTTCATGTTTTCATTGTATTAAATGGCTTGTCACATATTTTATGTGCCATATGTAGGTGTCAAAAAAGACAAAAATGAGTGATAGACATACCTTCTTATTTTCCCTCACATAGTTACCCTGGAATGAGAAGGGTCAGACAACCTCCTGTGTACCGTCCACTAGCAGACTTGTAGACCATGGAGGATAGACATGTCATTTAGATCTTCCACCTGGATAGGCAGACAAACAAGGTTCTCTGTCGTCAGTTGGAACCAGACCTGATGGCTGCCATTCGTCATCCAGACAGCACACCACCGATTGTACAAGTCTTGTCAGTGCTGCACTTCCTGGCCACAGCCTCCTTTCAAAACATAGTGGCACTAACTGCAGAGATGTGTCAGCTTACGTTTAGTCTGGTCTTGAAAACTAATCTGTCTGTATTGTTGAAACACATGGACAGCTTCATCTGATTCCCACAACGTAAGCATTTTGGCCATGCAAAGACACAGTTCTATGGTTTAGCACACATTCCACATGTAGTGGGAGCAATTGATGGTACCCGAGTAGCCTTGGTTCCCCCATATTGCAATTAACAGGTCTATCGGAACAGGAAGAACTTCCACTCCATAAATGACCAAGTAGTCTGTTTAACAGACTTCTACATTTCCCAGGTATGTGAACTGTACCCAGATTCACTCCATGATACCTTCATCATGTGGAACAGCCCCATCCTACAACTGATGATAGAACAGTACCGAGAGAGGGCCTGGCTGGTTGGTATGTTACATATGGCATGTGTGTTTGTGTGCTATGTCTGCTGCCAAATGTGATGGTGCCCTGGACTCATGTTTGCACACGTTATGATTCGTTATAGGGGCCTCTGCCTACCTAAACCGTCTCTGGTTGCTAACACCAGTGAGGAACCCAACCACGCTAGGGGAAGTCGGCTTCAACTAGGCCCATGAAAGGGCACAGCGTGTCTTAGAGCAGGCTTTTGGGCTCCTGAAGGCAAGATTCCAAAGCATCAAAAAGTCTGGTGGAGCCCTCCTCTACTCACCTGCTAAAGTGTGGCAGATCATTGTGGCCTGCTGCATGCTCCACAACCTCCCTGAAGCGACAGATAAAATGCATCCAAAATAAGAGGGAGCTAGCAGTTCTACTGGGGGAGAATGCAGTTATGACAGCGATGTGGATCAAGGTGGAGACATGCGGGCAGATCTCATCAATCAGTACTTCACCTGAGTGTAAGTATGTGATGCTCTGTAATTTCACTGACTCTGTGAGGTAGTGTGGGGGTCAGGATTGTTTGAGAAGGGTCTCTGTCTGACCATCAGTGAGGTCCTTTGATGCTTTGTACTATACAGCTCAGGTTTCCGGGCAAGTATAGACTTGGTGTTGTGACTCTTGAGGATCTCCTTTGTTTGGGGCTGTCAAAATGGACAATCTGAGGGACTACAATATTTGCTACAGGTTTCTGTAGGTTTTGTAAGCCTTTACATGCCTGAACTCCTTGTTGACCACTTTCTCCTTCCAGGTCTCTTCACAATGCCATCCTCATGTGGAGAAATCTGAGTTTTGTCAATGGCAGGTGGCTTTATCTGATCTCACGTGAAGTGGACATGGATTGATACAGGTACTGTGTTACATATTTTTGGGGTATGTGAATCCCATGCCAGGCTGTCAGGGAAGTGGGCTGGCAGAGATCTGTTCTGCACAATTGATCTGTTTTCCATTGTGTGTGGGGCCAATGATGTCATGTGTACAGACAATGATTCTGTTTGACATGTATGTAGCTGTCATTGTGTTTCCTTATTGGTGGCCACTGTGCACGTGTATCAACACTGACATTGGACAGTAGCATGCCTACAGATGCCTGACCATTGTAAATGGAAGGTTCTCTGACTGGGGTCTGTTGTACTGTCCTCATTCTGTACTATGTTGATTTGGTAGATGTTAGACCTGACAGCCTTAGGGTGGTCACCCCTAACTTTTTGCCTGCCTCCCTCCAGTTTTTTTAACTGTTTGTACTGGCTTTAGGACTCTGCACACTTTACCACTGGGAATCAGTGCTAAAGTGGATATGCTCTCTCTCTTAAAACATGATGACATTGGCCCATACCCAATTGGCATATTTAATGTCCTCGTAAGTCCCTAGTAAAGTGCACTACATGTGTCCAGGGCATGTAAATTACTGATTGTGCCACCCACCTAGGTAGCCCCTTAACCATGTCTCAGGCCTGCCATTACAGGGCCTTTGTGTGCAGTTTAACTGCCACTTTGACTTGGCATTCAAAGGTACTTGCTAGGCCTTAAACTCCCCTTTTTCTACATATAAGTCACCCCTAATGTAGGCCCTAGGCAACCCAGAGGGGAAGGTGCTGTGTAAAAGGCAGGACATATATCTTGTGTTTTATATGTCCTGGTATTGGAAAACTCCTAAATTCGTATTCCACTGCTGTGAGGTTTGTTCCGTTCATAAGTTAACATTAGGGCCACACTCATAAACTGTTTGAGTGGTAGATTCTGATCTGAAAGGAGTAACAAGGTCATTTAAGTATGGCCAGAATGGTGATACAAAATCCTGCTGCCTGGTGAGGCTGGATTTAATATTACTATTTTAGAAATGCCACTTTTAGAAAGTGAGCATTACTCTGCATTTAAAATCTTTCTCTGCCTTACAGCCTGTCTCCAATCCACATCTGGGGTGGGCTGGTTGACAGCTCATTTGGGAATTTCACTCAGACAAACACAAACGCAGGATGCTCAGTCACACCTGCACACATCTGCATACTGAATGGGTCTTCTTGGGCTGGAAGGGTGGAGGGCCTGACACTTACATTTCAAAGGACAGTGGCCTGCCCTCACACAGTAGTCTGCCAAACCCCCTACTGGGACCCTAACAGGCAGGATTGTACTGAAAGGGGACCTTGAGCACTTCTAAGCCACTCTTTGAAGTCTCCCCCACTTCAAAGGCACATTTGGGTATATAAACTGGGTCCCTGACCCTGCCAACTCAGACACTTCTTGGGAAGACATTCTGTACCAGAACCTGCCACCTGCCAAGAGAAACTGCCTGGCTGCCCAAAGGTCTCACCTGGACTGCTTTACTGTAAAGGAATGGTGCTTTTCTGTGTCCTGCTGACTTGCTTGCCTCTGCCTCTGCTGAGAAGTGCTCTCCAAGGGCTTGGATTGAGCTTGCCTCCTGTTTCCTAAAGTGTCTGGGCCATAAAGACTTAGGTGGTCATTACAACCCTGGCGGTCAGTGTTAAAGCGGCGGTAAGAACGCCAACAGGCCGGCGACAAAAAATCTGCAATTACGACCGTGACGGAAACCGCCAACAAAGACAGCCAATTTAACACTCTGACCGCCACGGCGGTACAGACAAACAGCGCGTCGGTCACCGCCAACAGACAGGCGGGAGACAATGTACCGTCCACACTATTATGACAGGCCAATCCGCCACCTTTTCCGGGGCGGATTCACCGCGGATAAAAACATGGCGGAAACAGGAATCCCGAAGGGAAAACGCTCACCTCTACATACCCCACGAGGAACCAGGATGCCATGGACCCGGAACTCCAAATTCTCCCTGCGTTAGTCTTCCTGCTCCTCTACCAGGAGCACGAATGCTGGTGGCGAAGACCACGTGAGTACTGCACCTACGACACAGGGGAGTGGGGAGGCAAAAAACAGGGACACACACGCAACACCCCCACCCTCACCCACTACAACACACACACTAATGCATATCAATACATCACAGTTACACCCCCCAAAACCCCCGGAAGAATGCAAATACAATAGAAAATGAGTGTAACCATTGTAATATATTAAAAGCAAGTAGGCAGAAATATATATACACCATGTACAAAATATATACCAAGCATAGTAGTCCAGGTAGAGCTCTTAGAGAGTTTGTGGAACACTGGGACCACACGGTATGGGCGAGACCCACACAAGATCCCGGACCATGACAGAGAGAACACTGCAGGGGCATCAGACAGCAACTAAACAGGCACCTCAGGGGGAGGGAAAGGGGGGGAACCTCAGCCACTAGAGTGCATGACGTCAAATCCACGAGGGGGCCACATGCCCACTAGTCCATCTTGGGGAGTGCAAACCCACAGTCTCTCAAGTCTCTACAGTGGGTGGTTTGCCCACTGTTCAATCCTGGGGAGTGCAAAGCCACAGTCTCTCAAGTCTCTACAGTGGGTAGGTTGCCCACTGATCAGTCCTGGGCAGTGCAAAGCCACAGTCTCTCAAGTCTCTATAGTCGGTGGGTTGCCCACTGTTCAATCCTGGGGAGTGCAAAGCCACAATCTCTCAAGTCTCTACAGTGGGTGGTTTGCCCACTGTTCAATCCTGGGGAGTGCAAAGCCACAGTCTCACAAGTGGATAACAGTCTCCACTGGTTCTGGAGGGGGCATGGTGCCCAGAGTGCTTCATCCTGCCAAGGACTGAGGTAGAGGATGTCAATCTCCACTGGTTCTGGAGGGGGCATGGTGACCAGAGTGCTTCATCCTGCCAAGAACTGAGGTAGTGAATGTCAATCTCCACTGGTTCTGGAGGGGGCATGATGCCCAGAATGCTTCATCCTGCCAAGGACTGAGGTATTGGATGTCAATCTCCACTGGTTCTGGAGGGGGAATGGTGCCCAGAGTGCTTCATCCTGCCAAGGACTGAGGTAGTGGATGCCATACTCCACTGGTTCTGGAGGGGGCGTGGTGAACAGAGTGCTTCATCCTGCTAAGTACAGAGGTAGTGGATGACAGTCTTCACTGGTTCTGAAGGGAGCATGGTGCCCAGAGTGCATCATTCACTCCTTGACGGACTCAGTTGCGTCAGTGCCCTTGCTGCTCATGGGCCAGCGGTGCTTGAGATGGCGGTGCCCTGTTCAGCGGTGCTTGAGATGGCGGTGCCCTGTTCAGCGGTGCTTGAGATGGCGGTGCCCTGATCAGCGGTGCTTGAGATGGCGGTGCCCTGTTCAGCGGTGCTTAAGACGGCAGTGTCTTGTTCAGTGGTGCTTGAGATGGCGGTGCCCTGTTCAGCGGTGATTGAGAAGGCGGTGCCCTGTTGTTAGACCTGACAGCCATAGGGTGGTCACCCCTAACTTTTTGCCTGCCTCCCTCCACTTTTTGGACACTGTTTTTGCTGACTTTGAGACTATGCGCACTTTACCACTGCCAACCAGTGCTAAAGTGCATATGCTCTCTCCCTTAAAACATGGTAACCTTGAATCATACCTGATAGGACTATTTAATTTACTTATAAGTCCCTAGTAATGTGCACTCGGTGTGCCTAGGGCCTGTAGATTAAATGCTACTAGTGGGCCTGCAGCAGTGGTTGTGCCATCCACTTAAGTAGCCCCTTTTCCTTGTCTCAGGCCTGCCACTGCAAGGCCTGTGTGTGCAGTTTCACTGTCACCTCGACTTGGCATTTAAAAGTACTTGCCAAGCCTAAACCTCCCCTTTCTCCACATATAAGTCACCTCTAATGTGTGCCCTAGGTAACCCCTAGAGCAGGGTGCTGTGTGGGTGAAAGGCAGGACATGTACCTGTGTAGTTTACATGTCCTGGTAGTGTACAACTCCTAAATTCGTTTTTTGCACTACTGTGAGGTCTGCTCCCTTCATAGGCTAACATTGGGGCTGCCCTCATACAGTATTGAAGTGGTAGCCGCTGATCTGAAAGGAGTAGGAAGGTCATATTTAGTATGGCCAGAATGGTAATATAAAATCCTGCTGACTGGTGAAGTTGGATTTAATATTACTATTCTAGAAATGCCACTTTTAAAAAGTGAGCATTTCTTTGCACTTAAATCTTTCTGTGCCTTACAATCCACGTCTGGCTGGGCTTAGTTGACAGCTCCTTGTGCATTCACTCAGACACACCCCAAGCACAGGGTACTCAGCCTCACTTGCATACATCTGCATTTTGAATGGGTCTTCCTGGGCTGAGAGGGTGGAGGGCCTGCTCTCACACAAAGGACTGCCACACCCCCTACTGGGACCCTGGCAGACAGGATTGAACTGAAAGGGGACCTGGTGCACTTCTTAGCCACTCTTTGAAGTCTCCCCCACTTCAAAGGCACATTTGGGTATAAAACAGGGCCTCTGCCCTACCTCATCAGACACTTGCTGGTGAAGAAACATGAACCAGAACCTGAATCCTGCCAAGAAGAACTGCCTGGCTGCCTAAAGGACTCACCTGACTGCTTTCTACAAAGGACTGCTGCCTTGCTGTTGCCCTGCTGCTTTGCTGAACTCTTGTCTGGCTGTAAAAGTGCTCTCCAAGGGCTTGGATAGAGCTTGCCTCCTGTTCCCTGAAGTCTCAGGACCAAAAAGACTTCTCTTTTTCACTTGGATGCTTTGTGCTCCGAAATGTTTGACGCACAGCTTGTTCTACGGTGAGAAAAACGCCGCACACCGACGCGACACCTTCGGGACAACCGGAACTTCGACGCGCGGCCTCGCAAGGACAACGCCGCCCGACCTCCAGAGAAGAAATCGACGCGACGCCTGCCGTGAGAGCGAAACTTCGACGCACAGCCCCGCAGAACGACGTGCAGCCGGTAAACAAGCAGGAGCATCCACGCACAGACCCGGGACATCTGGTAATCCCCGCGATCCACAGAAAGAGACTGTCCGCGCGCCGGAAAACGACGCACGACTTCCCCGCGTGACAAATAACGACCCAAGTCCATGTGTGCTGGGGAGAAATCGACGCACACACCCTTTTTCCACGCATCTCTTCTTCTGTGGCCCTCTGAGGAGATTTTCCACTACAAACCAGGTACTTTGTGCTTGAAAGAGACTTTGTTTGCTTTTTAAAGACTTAAGACACTTTATATCACTTGTCAGTGATATCTCTACAAATTCACATTGCAACTTTATTTGTTTTGACCTACAATTATCCTGATAAATATTATATATTTTTCTAAACACTGTGTGGTGTATTTTTGTGGTGCTATATGGTGGTATTGTATGATTTATTGCACAAATACTTTACACATTGCCTTCTAAGTTAAGCCTGACTGCTCGTGCCAAGCTACCAGAGGGTGGGCACGGGATAATCTTGGATTGTGTGTGACTTACCCTGACTAGAGTGAGGGCTTTTGCTTGAACAGGCGGTAACCTGACTGCCAACCAAAAACCCCATTTCTAACATTGGTGATCAGCAGTGAGGATAGGACTTGTATTTGTGCAGTGACATACAGTAGCTAAGTATTTCACTACCTACCCACAGTTGAAGGTCAACTTGATTTTTATCTCTTTTTGCAAATTTGTTTTTTCCTGACAATTTTCAAAAACTAAATCCTCACTCAACATGTCTCTGACTGGGTCATAGATAGGAGACTTTGACCTAGTCCTGTTGGATACATATACGGTCAAACAACTAAAAGGATTCTGCAGGGCAATGAGGGTACCCACCCAAGGGGCCTCCAAAAAGGAGGACTTTCAAGTGGCGCTGAGGGCCTGGGCAGAAGCCCATTTAGAAGAGGATGATGAGGAAGAGGAGCCAGAAAATGGCCCCTCAGAGGATTTGTTACTATCTGTGGATGGTGTTACCACTGCAATTGTGCCCCCTTCCAGACCAGGGAGCAGAGTCTCTGTGCAAAGCCTGACCGCAGAGGAAAGGAGAGAGGAAAGGGAGTTCCAATTGCAAATGGCAAAACTGAAAATTGAGGCTCAACAGGAGGAAAGAAGGGCAGAGAGAGAAGCCAAGCAAGCTGAGGCTGAAAGAGCAGCCAAACAGATTGAAGCTGAAAGAGCTGAAGCTGCAGCTGAGAGAGCCTTGGCTGAAAAGAAACTGTTATTGGCTCATGAACTGAGTCTCAAGGAGCTGGATCTCAAGGCAAAGCAGTCTGAATCCAGCAATAATGGTGGCAGCATACTGACAGGACCTGCTGGAGAAAAGAAGGTTCGTATACCCAAAAATGTGGTGCCCAGTTTTGTGGTGGGAGATGACATAGATAAATGGTTAGCTGCTTATGAAGTTGCACTAAGGGCTCATGAGGTTCCTGAAGGGCAATGGGGGGTAGCTATGTGGGGTTATGTGCTGCCATTGGGGAGGGACACACTTCTCACATTGGATCAACCTGATCAAAACACTTACCCACTTCAGAAAGCCACTTTACTTGCCAAGTTTGGGCTGAACCCTGAGGGATACTGTCAGAGGTTCAGGGACAGCACCAAACTAACCACACAAACATGGGTAGATTTCTTTGACTTTTCCAGAAAGGCACTGAATGGATGGGAGCGGGGCAACAAAGTAGATGATTATAAAGGGTTATATGACTTGATTATGAGAGAGCATATGCTTAATACTACTTTTACAGAGTTGCGCCATCACTTAGTGGATAGTAAGCTGACTGATCCCAGGAAGCTTGCTGAGGAGGCGGACCTCTGGGTTAGCACCAGATTGTCCAAAAAGGTACCTGGGGGACACACCCACAAAGGTGGTCAGGGGTCCCAACAGAAGAAAGAGGGGGGAGATAAACTTACAGCTAAGGAACTCTCCAAAGGCCCCCAAAAGAATTCCCAGGGAGGGGGTGGCAACCATTCCTTTTCCAGATTTGGGAAAAAGCCAGGGACATATGATAGGTCAGGGAAATCCAACCCCAAATGCATGGAGTGTTACCAGTATGGTCACTATAAAGGCGACCCCCAGTGCTCCAAGAGAACACCGTCCACTAACGGACAGACACCTGGGTTGACTAGTGTAGCGCTCGAGGGGGAGATGGACCCAGATAGCTTTGGGGAACAGGTAGAGATTTCCCTAGTGTCCCTGGAAGAAGGAAACATGGTGCCCAAAGCCCACATGCCCCAAAATACTTCCAAGTACAGGCAGTGGGTCACCATTGATGGGCAGAAGGTGGAGGCTCTGCGTGACACAGGAGCCAGTATGACTCCTATAGTCACTAATACATTCCACCAGGTCATAGTCGCTGACAATCGTGAGAGTCACCTACCGGTGGCTCTGGTTCCCTTTGAGTGGGGGGGGGGTCTCTGGTACTCTGAAAGTAGCTGTGAATCCTGCCATGCCTGTAGGTTGTCTGTTAGGCAATGATCTTGAGCATACTGCTTGGAAAGAAGTGGAGCTCAGATCTCACCTGGAGATGTTAGGGTTACCTGAGTGGGTCTGCATGACCACACCGTCAATGGCTGACCGAGAGGGAAGTCAAGGGCGTCTGGAGCCTGGAACAATGGCCCAGAGAGCTGCCAAGAGGAGGGGCAAGGGGCGTGGGAAACCGGTCCCAGAAGTTCCCTCAGTGGTTGACGGGGCTCCTGAGGGGCAGGCTCCCGAGCCAACTGGGGAAGACATTGCCACCCTAGGTGACCTACCTGAGCTTACTGGCTGGCAAGTTGAGGGTGGACCCACCAGGGAGGAATTCTGCAAGGCGAAGAAAGAATGTCCCACTCTAGAGGGTCTGAGGAAGCAAGCCTCAGACCAGGTAGCAGGTGAAGCCTCTGGCGATCACCACATATATTGGGAGAATGATCTCCTCTACAGTGAGCCTAAGGTTCCGGCCTTTGGGGCAGCACGTGCGCTGGTGGTCCCCCAGTGTTACCGAACCTTCTTACTGGGTCTGGCTCACGACATACCCCTGGCAGGACATTTGGGGCAGGGCAAGACCTTTGACAGGCTTGTCACCCACTTTTATTGGCCCAGAATGTGGACAAACTCAGATAAGTTCTGTAGATCTTGTCCTACCTGCCTGGCCAGTGGTAAAGCAGGGAAAAGGGTTAAAACCCCCCTGATTCCACTTCCTGTCATTGGCACCCCCTTTGAAAGGGTGGGCATCGACATTGTTGGTCCATTGGACCCCAAAACTGCCTTAGGCAACAGGTTCATCCTGGTTTTGGTGGACCATGCCACCCATTACCCAGAGGCAATCCATCTGAGAACCGTAACTGCACCGGTGGTGACCCAAACTCTGATGGGGATATTTACCCATGTGGGATTCCCAAAGGAGATAGTGTCTGACAGAGGCACTAACTTCATGTCTGCATACATGAAGTCTCTGTGGGATGCGTGTGGTGTAACCTACAAGTTCACCACACCCTATCACCCCCAATCTAATGGTCTTGTGGAGAGATTCAACAAGACCTTGAAAGGCATGATTGGTGGCCTCCCTGAGGCGTAAGTGGGACTTCCTCTTACCATGCCTTCTCTTTGCTTACCGAGAGGTCCCCCAGAGGGGGTTGGGGTTCAGTCCCTTTGAGCTTCTCTATGGGTACCCTGTCAGGGGACCCTTAAGCATTGTCAAGGAGGGGTTGGAGAGAGCTCCAAAGGCGCCCCCTCAGGATGTGGTCAGCTACATGTTGGCCCTCCGCAACTAGATGACCCGCTTCTGGAAAGAGGCCCAAAGTAACCTTGAGGCCAGTCAAGAGGTAATGAAACGCTGGTATGACCAGAAGGCTACCCTGGTAGAGTTTAAACCTGGAGACAAAGTGTGGATAATGGAGCCAGTAGAGCCTAGAGCTCTCCAGGACCGCTGGTCTGGCCCATTTGAAGTAAAGGAGCGGAAAGGGGAGGCCACTTACCTAGTGGACCTCCAAACCCCTAGGAACCCCCTAAGGGTGCTCCATGTCAACCGACTAAAGGCTCATTTTGAGAGGTCTGAGGTCAACATGCTTCTGGTCACAGATGAAGGAATGGAAGAGGAGAGTGAACCTCTACCCGACCTCCTCTCTGCCCAAGAAGGTGATGGGTCAGTGAAAGGGGTCATCCTCTCTGACTCCCTGACTCTAAACCAGAAAGGAGACTGCTATGAGCTGTTGGAGCAGTTCTTCCCCCTGTTCTCCCTTACTCCTGGACTGACCCACCTCTGTGTTCATGACATTGACACCGGTGACAGTCTCCCTGTGAAGAACAAAATTTGCAGGTTATCGGATAAGGTGAAAGCCAGCATCAAGGTTGGACTATTTAATTTACTTATAAGTCCCTAGTAATGTGCACTCTATGTGCCTAGGGCCTGTAGATTAAATGCTACTAGTGGGCCTGCAGCACTGGTTGTGCCAATCACTTAAGTAGCCCCTTTTCCTTGTCTCAGGCCTGCCACTGCAAGGCCTGTGTGTGCAGTTTCACTGTCACCTCGACTTGGCATTTAAAAGTACTTGCCAAGCCTAAACCTCCCCTTTCTCCACATATAAGTCACCTCTAATGTGTGCCCTAGGTAACCCCTAGAGCAAGGTGCTGTGTGGGTGAAAGCAACCTGTGTAGTTTACATGTCCTGGTAGTGTAAAACTCCTAAATTCATTTTTGCACTACTGTGAGGCCTGCTCCCTTCATAGGCTAACATTGGGGTTGCCCTCATACAGTATTGAAGTGGTAGCTGCTGATCTGAAAGGAGTAGGAAGGTCATATTTAGTATGGCCAGAATGGTAATATAAAATCCTGCTGACTGGTGAAGTTTGATTTAATATTATTATTCTAGAAATGCCACTTTTAGAAAGTGAGCATTTCTTTGCACTTAAATCTTTCTGTGCCTTACAATCCACGTCTGGCTGGGCTTAGTTGACAGCTCCTTGTGCATTCACTCAGACACACCCCAAAACACAGGGTACTCAGCCTCACTTGCATACATCTGCATTTTGAATGGGTCTTCCTGAGCTGGGAGGGTGGAGGGCCTGCTCTCACACAAAGGACTGCCACACCCCCTACTGGGACCCTGGCAGACAGGATTGAACTGAAAGGGGACCTGGTGCACTTCTTAGCCACTCTTTGAAGTCTCCCACACTTCAAAGGCACATTTGGGTATAAAACAGGGCCTCTGCCCTACCTCATCAGACACTTGCTGGAGAAGAAACCTGAACCAGAACCTGCATCCTGCCAAGAAGAACTGCCTGGCTGCTTAAAGGACTCACCTGACTGCTTTCTACAAAGGACTGCTGCCTTGCTGTTGCCCTGCTGCCTTGCTGAACTCTTGTCTGGCTGTAAAAATGCTCTCCAAGGGCTTGAATAGAGCTTGCCTCCTGTTCCCTGAAGTCTCAGGACTAAAAAGACTTCTCTTTTTCACTTGGACGCTTCGTGCGCCGAAATTTTCGACGCATAGCTTGTTCCGCGGCGAGAAAAACGCCGCACACCGATGCTGATCAACGCAGCACCTTCGGGACGACTGGAACTTCGACGCATGGCCTCGCAAGGAAACGCCGCCCGACCTCCAGAGGAGAAATCGACGCGACGCCTGCCGTGAGAATGAAACTTCGACGCACAGCCCTGCAGAACGACGCGCAGCCGGTAAACAAGCAGGAGAATCCACGCACAGACCCGGGACATCTGGTAATCCCCGCGATCCACAGAAAGAGACTGTCCGCGCGCCAGAAAATGATGCACGACTTCCCCGCGTGAAAAATAACGAAGCAAGTCCGTGTGTGCTGGGGAGAAATCGACGCACACACCCTTTTTCCACGTATCTCTTCTTCTGTGGCCCTCTGAGGAGATTTTTCACTCCAAACCAGGTACTTTGTGTTTGAAAGAGACTTTGTTTGCTTTTTAAAGTCTTAAGACACTTTGGGGCATATTTATACTCTGTTTGCGCCGAATGTGCATCAAAATGTTTGACGCACAATTGGCGCAAACCCTGCCCCATTTTTATACTTTGACGTCCGACCCCGCGGGCGTCAAAATTCCACCATGTGTGTCATTTTTTGGAAGGAGGAACCAGCCTTGCGTTAATTATATGCAAGGTAGGCGTTCCCTTCCAAAAAATGACTTTAAGGCCTGTGCCCCTTATTTATACTCTGGCGTCATTTTGACGCACAGGAGGGGGTGGGCCTTAAAAAACAGCGCACAGCCTGATGTGCGCCGTTTTTTTACATCTGGGTCAGCGCAGGCGTTAAGGGACCTGTGGGCTCGGAAGGAGCCCAGAGGTGCCCTCCCCTGCCCCCAGGGACACCCCCTGCCACCCTTGCCCACCCCAGGAGGACACCCAAGGATGGAGGGACCCATCCCAGGGAAGTAAAGGTAAGTTCGGGTAAGTATTTTTTTCCAATTTTCTTTGTGGCATAGGGGAGCCTGATTTGGGCCCCCCTACATGCCACTATGCCCAATGACCAAGCCCAGGGGACATAAGTCCCCTGGGCATGACCATTGGGCAAGGGGGCATGACTCCTGTCTTTGCTAAGACAGGAGTCATGTCAATGGAGGTTGGGCGTAAAAAAAATGGTGCAAATCCGGTTTGAGGCCTGAATTTTGCCTCAGACCTGACGTGCACCTTTTTTTGACGCACAACCCCCATTTTCCCATACGCCGGCGCTGCCTGGTGTGAGTCTTTTTTTTTTACGCACACCAGTCCGCAGCACCGGCTAACGTCATTCCATTAATAAGGCGCCCGCATGGCGCGTTGGAATGGCGTTAGCCGGCAGTAACATTTTTTACGCCCAACTGCGTTGGCGCAGTTGTGCGTCAAAAAGTATAAATATGGGCCTTTATATCACTTTTCAGTGATATCTCTACAAATTCACGTTGCAACTTTATTTGTTTTGACCTACAATTATCCTGATAAATATTATATATTTTTCTAAACACTGTGTGGTGTATTTTTGTGGTGCTATATGGTGGTATTGTATGATTTATTGCACAAATACTTTACACATTGCCTTCTAAGTTAAGCCTGACTGCTCGTGCCAAGCTACCAGAGGGTGGGTACAGGATAATCTTGGATTGTGTGTGACTTACCCTGACTAGAGTGAGGGCTTTTGCTTGGACAGGGGGTAACCTGACTGCCAACCAAAAACCTCATTTCTAACACCTGTTCAGCGGTGCTTGAGACGGCGGTGCCCTGTTCAGCGGTGCCTTGTTCAGCGGTGCTTGAGATGGCAGTGCCCTGTTCAGCGGTGCTTGAGATGGCGGTGCCCTGTTCAGCGGTGCTTGAGATGGCGGTGCCCTGTTCAGCGGTGATTGAGATGGAGGTCTCCATTGCAGGATCTCAGCTGCTGGCGGTCCTTCATGGCCCAGCGGGGCTTTTGCTGGCGGTCCTTCATGGCCCAGCGGGGCTAGTGCTGGCGGTGGCCTCCTGGGCAGGTGGGCTGGTACTGGCGGTGTCCTCCTGGGCAGGTGGGCTGGTGCTGGCGGTGGCCTCCTGGGCAGCTGGGCTGGTGCTGGCGGTGGCCTCCTGGGCAGTTTGGCCGGTGCTGGCGGTCCTGTCCTGGGCAGCTCACCTTGTGCTGGAGGTGGGCTCTGGGGCATCGGGGATGATGGCGGTCTTCTCCGCCGTACTGCTCTTCCCAGACTTGCAGGGTTTCTTGTGGCCCTTCCCCACCTTGGAAGGTGTCACAGCTGACTCCACACTCCCACCGGGAGCCCTGGGAGCAGCTTTGATGGCTGGAGTCTTCCTCCTCTCCCGCCGGGCACTGGCCAACTTCTGATGCTTCACAGGTGGGGGACTGACTGTGCTGTGGCTCTGTGCCACACTGGCTGCCCTGGTGGCCGGTGCACTCCAGACTCTGGTGACTACAGGCACCACTGGTCCCGGAGATGTTGTGGCTGAGGTGCTACTTCGGGACCAATGAGACGGACGGGGTGGGGGAGGTGTGGGAAAGAGGTCAATGTTGGACAGGAAAAGTTTTTGGGAGACACTGGGACGGGTAGCTGGAGGGGGTTTGGGAGTGGAGGAAGAGGTGGTGGTTGTAGGTGGTGTACGTTTGGTGACTTTGGGTGAAGGTGCATGCGCTGGAGGCTATCGTGAGGTGCATGGCTGTTGGGTGGGTGTGTGCCTGCGTTTGTGTATCTTGGGAGGGGGCGTCACAGACACACTGGGAGAGGACACAGGGGACGTGTGAATGGTAGTGGGGGTGGTGACTGCACGTGGGCGGGGTGTGGTGGTGGGTGAGAGGGAAGTAGTGCATGCAGGTGTGAGTGGAGATGAGACTGGGAGGGAGGAGGGAGACGAGGAGGAGGGGGACACAGTGGAGGCAGTGGATGTTGGTGTGTCTGCATGTGTGTGATGCTTGCATGAGTGCCTGTGGGATGTGTGGTGCTTATGTTTGCCAGAGCTTCCCTTATGTGTTGACGTGTGTGCATGCTGGTCTGTAGGTGTGCTTGGGATAGGCTGAGGTACAAGGGTTTGTGTCTGGGTGGAGGAAGTTGAAGGTGGGAGGCTAGAGACGGGGACAATGGCAGTCATCAGTGCTGAGGCCAGAGTCTGAAAAGCTCGCTGAAGGGCCGCCTGACCAGAATGAATGCCCTCCAGGAATGCATTGGTTTGTTGCAAATGCCTCTCTACACCCTGGATGCCCAACAGTGAGGAACCTGAGGAGGTCAATGGCCTCCTCACTGAGGGCAGCAGGGGTGACTGGGGCAGGGCCTGAGGTGCCTGGGGTGAAGGTGATGCCCACCCTCCTGGGTGAGCGGGCACGGGGCAAAGGATGAGGGGCTGCTGGGAGGGCGGTGCTGGTAGGGGGGGTGGCGGCTGTACCTGTAGATGCGGGGCACAGATGTTGCCACCACCACAAGGGAGCTCCCTTCAGAGGACGAGTCCGTGTCGCTGGTGTCAGCTCCTGTCCCCGCCGTGGAGCTCCCCTCGCCCTCCGTCCCACTGGTGAACTCTGAGTCCATAGTCTTGCCCTCCAGGGCCATGTGGGATGCAGCTCCCTAGTGCTCCGGTGCCACTGCTCCTCCGCCTGATGATGCTAATGCACACAAGAACAGGGAGACCACAAAAAGGGGGGGGGGGGGACAGAAGAAAGACATGTTGAGTGCATACATTACCGCTACAGTTGGCGGACACGTCAGACACAGAAGCCCCTTGCACTACGCCGCGCTCTTGGGGACAACAGTTAAATTCCTGGGAAATGGCCTACAAGGCTATGGACGACATCTGCACACATAGATGACACAGGGGCATGACTAGGTGTACTTGGCACTCTACAGAGGTGGGTTGGGGTGCCACATGGCCTGCCTTACGGAGGGGCCTTGCCTACGGAACTTGCCCTGGCCTAGGGAAACCCACAGCCCACCTCCCCCACCCAGACACCTCCACTGCGTGCAATTTCAGCAGAATGACAGTGTACTCACCCCCTTGTGGCCGTCAAAGTGATTGGCCCCCATCCCTACCCTTGTCATGTGGCACATGCATTCACCGTCTTTCATGCACGCAGCACTCTCCCCCCTTCCTTCTTACATCCAGCCCTCTCCACACAGGCATGGCCCATACAACATGCTCCCTGTGTACTTACCTGTTTGTCTGGAGGACCATAGAGTAGCGTGTACTGGGGGAGGACCCCATCCACGAGCTTCTCCAACTCCTCCGATGTGAAGGCAGGGGCCCTTTCCCCAGACACTTGAGCCATTGTCTCTTCCAGACCGAGGTCACAGCAGCACTTGCAGTGTAGGTCCTCTCCTGTCGAAGGTCAGGTATTGAGTGATTGAACAGATAGAAAATGGCGGTCACGTCCGAGGCGGTGCGTACCGTCACCGCTGGCGTACATCGTCATTGGCTCCTGGGACCCATAGGGTCCAATGTTAACCAATGCAGCATTGCGCCGCCGTCTTCGACCACCTACCGCGACGGTGTACAAAGCCAGCGCAGTTACCTCACATTCCATTGTCCCAATTTACAGGTCAGGCAGCCGCCATTTCAGGGGCCCACATGGCTTCATTTTCAACTGCGTCACACATACCTAGGCCTAGACTCTACACACATGCAGGCCATCTTTTGTGAATGAATGGTGTTCTGTGCACACTGTTGGTACGTACCTCTGAGTTGTTTGACTCTGTGCTCGCTTTTGTCCTTCATAGGCACCGTCCGCTGGGACATGTGAGGAGATGGCGGCATCCTCTGGTGTACCGACCGTTGGTGGACCTGTCGACAATGGAGGAGCGACATGTGATTATCAGATACAGGCTTTACTGTGCCACAATCCAGGAACTGTGTACCCAGTTGGAGCCAGACCTGATGTCAGCAATCCGCCATCCCACAGGAATCCCCCCTCAAGTGGAGGTGCTGTCAGTGCTCCATTTCCTTGCAAGTGGGTCTTTTCAAACAACAGTGGCCATAGCATCAGGAATGTCCCAGCCTATGTTTTCCAACATATTGTCCAGAGTGTTGTCTGCCCTTCTGAAACACATGCAGAGCTACATCGTTTTTCATCAGGTGGAGGATTTGCCTACAGTGAAAGGTGATTTCTATGCCCTGGGACACATCCCCAACATCATAGGTGCCATTGATGGGGCACATGTGGCTTTGGTCCCCCCCACAGGAGTGAACAGGTGTACAGAAACCGGAAGAGTTATAATTCAATGAATGTACAGATGGCATGTTTGGCAGACCAGTACATCTCCCATGTGAATGCCATGTTCCCTGGCTCAGCGCATGACGCCTATATCCTGCGGAATGGCAGCCTCCCTTATGTGATGGCTCAACTCCAGAGGCACCGTGTGTGGCTATTAGGTGAGCACCTGGAAGCAAATCATTGGGAATGGTTGTCTGGGTCTGGGGATATCCCTCCAGGTTAGTGCATCTAACAGTTGTCCCTCACCATTTGCAGGTGACTCTGGTTACCCTAACCTGTCATGGCTACTGACCCCAGTGAGGAATCCCAGGACAAGGGCAGAGGAACGCTACAATGAGGCCCATGGGCGAACTAGGAGGGTGATCGAGCGGACCTTTGGCCTCCCGAAGTCCAGGTTCCGGTGCCTCCATATGACAGGTGGATCCCTATTCTACTCACCAAAGAAGGTGTGCCAGATCATCGTGGCCTGCTGTATGCTTCACAACTTGGCTTTGCGACGACATGTGCCTTTTCTACAGGAGGATGGTCCAGATGGCGGTATTGTGGCAGCTGTGGAGCCTGTGGACAGTGAAGACGAGAAAGCAGAGGAAGAAGACATGAACAACAAGGACTCAGTGATCAGCAATATTTCCAGTGAGACACAGGTAAGGGTACAGACCTGCCTACTACATGTACTTTAACACTACTACCTCTCTACTGTATGTCGTTTTCACCCAGTGTATGGTCACTGAGTTGTCACTTTCCCTTACGATTTCACAGATGTGGGTCCCACTGTGTGACATCTGCTTAGATTCCTCATGGACTAGAGCTGTGTGACATAGGTATGTTGACATTACAATTGAAAGAGCATTTTGTCACTGTAATTGCTAATACACTATTTCGAAATCACAGACAGACTCCAGATTGTTTTGTGCTTTAAGGGTGTTTATTTAAGTGCTCAATATTGGAGGGGGTAGTGAAATGGTGAGAGGTGATGGCAGAGAAATGTCCATGGCAGAGTCCAGTCTATTAGTCTCACAGGTGTATTGCCCATATGGGCACAAGAAGTGGAACTGGGGCAGTTTAAGTATGGACAGGGTGACAAAGTGGGACAGTAGGATGACAATCAGGGTGAGCTCATTTCTTGGCGGGGGTCTTGGCATCTAGCTCTGTCTTTGTCCTGGATCTCAGGGACCGTTTGCGGGGTGGTTCTCCCTCTGCAGGGGGTGGGGTGCTGGTGTGGTGGTCCTGTGTCGGGGCGTCCAGTCAACTAGCGCCAGCGGAGGTGGTGGGCAGTTCATCGTCTATGCTAGTGTCAGGGGCCCCTTGTAGTGCCACTGTGTCCCTCCTGGTGTTCACGAGTTCCTTCAGCACCTACGATGGTGCCCAGCGTGGAGCTGATGGTTCTGAATTCCTCCCTGAAGCCCATATACTGTTCCTCCTGCAGGCGCTTGGTCTCCTGAAACTTGGCCAGTACTGATGCCATCGTCTCCTGGGAGTGGTGGTAGGCTCCCATGATGGTGGAGAGGGCCTCGTGGAGAGTGGGTTCCCTGAGCCTGTCCGCCCACTGTCACACAGCAGCCCTCCCAGTTCCCCTCTGTTCCTGGGCCTCCGTCCCCTGGACCGTGTGCCCACTGCCACTGCCCCCAGGTCCCTGTTGTTGTTGGGGTGGTGGGTTATCCTGGGTTCCCTGTTGTGGTGGACACACAGCTGATTGACGTGTCCTGGGGACGGAGGTATGGGCCCGCTGGGTGGGTGCTGTGCTGGTGTTTCCAGATGGGGGAAGGTCTGTAGTGGCCTGTGACTGTGTGAGGGGAACCGACTGTCCTGAGGTCCCCGATGGGCCGGGCTGGTTATCTAGATCCAGTTGGACAGAGCTGCTGTCATCACTGTGGGCCTCTTCTGTTGGTGGTGTGGACATGTGTGGACCCTCCTGCCCGGTGATGTTGGGTAGGGGTCCTGCAGGGGTATAAAAGGATGGTTATGACATCTGTGTGTGTCATGGTGTGCAATGGGTGGGTGACCGTGTACCCCAGTGCTTGCATTCCTGTGTGGGACCTTGTGTGATGATGGTCTAGGGGGTTGTATGGGTATGGGCAGTGGGCATGCTTTAGTGATGCGTGTCCATGCTTTGTTGTTGCATGCAGGCGTTGGTGTTGGGATGGGTGGTTTGTGATGTTGGGACATATGTGAGGAGTTGGGGTGCTGGGGGTGAAGGTGAGGGTGGGGGTATGTGCTGGCATGCAGGTAGGGTGGGGGATGTAAAAATTAAGATTTGTCTTACCAGACTCCATTCCTGCAGCTACTCCTGCAAGGCCCTCAGTAAGCAGGATCGCCAAGACCTGCTCCTCCTATGTTGTTAGTTGTGGGGGAAGAGGTGGGGGTCCGCCGCCAGTCCGTTGAACCACCAGGTGGTGTCTTGAGACCACGGAACGCACCTTCCACCATAGGTCATCCCACCTCTTCCTGATGTCCTCCCGATTTCTTGGGTGCTGTCCCACTGTGTTGACCCTGTCCACTATTCTTCGCCATAGCTCTAATCTTCCTTACTATTGAGGTGTGCTGCACCTGTGCTCCGAATAGCTGTGGCTCTACCCGGACGATTTGCTCCACCATGACCCTGAGCTCCTCCTCCGAGAACCTGGGGTGTCTTTGCCGTGCCATGGGGTGGTGTAGGTGATGTGTGGGGTGGAGTGTGTGGGGATAAGTGTGGTGATATGTATTGGGGTGTTGTGTGAGGTGCGTGGAAGTTCTGTGGGTGATGGTGTTGTGTGACTGTGGATGCTGTTGTTCTTGCTGGTGCTGTCTCTCTCTGGCCTTCTTTTGGAATTTTTTGGTCGTAGGGGTTTGTGGGTGATGTGGGTGTGTGTTTTATATTGTAATTGGTGTGTGGTAGTGGTGTGTGTATGTGTATCAGGTGTGTGTATTTTGAATTGTCCAATGTGGCTGTGTTTTGTAGATGTGTGTGTATTTTGAGCGCAGCGGTGTGTACCGCCAATGGAATACCGTGGTTGAAAGATCGCCGCGTGGATTCGTGTGTCGTGATAGTGTGGGCGTATTTCTGTTGGTGTGACGGTGGAGGTTTTGTCGCCGAACCGGAACGATGCAGCTCAGGTCCCCAAGTGGATATCGACGCAGTGGCAGCATTGTGACCGGAACTTCCACGCACAGCCCACTGGAACAACGTGTCACTGAGCCGGAACTACGCAGCCCGACTTACTGCGAGAGGAATCGACGGAGTGCCAGCCGTGCAACAGAAACTTCCCCACATTGCCCTTCAGATCAACGCAGCACCTGTGACTTCGTCCAGCATGCCTAAGATTACCACGCATTGTCCCTGGGTGTCAAAAAGAACCTACATCACAAAGAGGATTAAAGCTTGCGGGCCGGAAATCCAACGTACACCCTTAATTTTCCACGCATCTCCTCTCCTGCGGTTTGTGTCTAATTTTGACGAAAAGCAGGTATTTTATGCTTGAAGAGACCATTGTTTTGTGAACTAAAGATTTTTTTTATCATTTTAAAAGTGATATTTCAACATGTACTTATTAGATCTTGATCATTTTGACGTGCATTTAATCAAATAAATATCTTATATTTTTCTAAACCTATGTGGTGTCTTTCTGTGGTGTTCTCACTGTGTTATTGCATGATTTATTGCAAAAATACTTTACACTTTGCCTTATAGGTTAAGCCCGACTGGTCAGTGCCAAGCTACCAGAGGGTGGGCACAGGATAAATGGATTGTGTGTGACATACTCTGACAAGGATTGTGACCCCAATTTGGAAAAGGGTGTATACCTCTGCTAACTAGATACCCCATTTCTAACACTAGGTATGGTATGAGATAAGGGTTTCTCTGAAGGCAATTTCCACCAATTTGTGAGCCTATTCGGAGAGACAGAATCTGACATGTACCTTACTTTAGTGGTCTGTGGGAAGTTACTTACCGACACCTAGGCAGAAGCAATGCATGTTTAGACATACTTGACTTTGACATTCCTGACACTCGGTCAGCCTATGTGCTTTACAGTGTAATAAATAGAGATTGGTGACTGTCCACTTGTGTCATTGTGTTGGTATTGATCCCCAGCATGACACTACCTATCCCACCTCACATTTCCTTCTTATGAGTCAATAATTAGAAGGAAACATTTTGCAGATGAAACTACTCCCATTGATGAAAAATGACAATCATACTTAGATAGTGTAGAAGTTGGCTCTGTATGTACTATTTCAAAGTGAGAAATAGCATGCACAGAGTCCAAGGGTTCCCCTTAGAGGTAAGATAGTGGCAAAAAGAGATAATTCTAATGCTCTATTTTGTGGTAGTGTGATCGAGCAGTAGGCTTATCAGAGGGTAGTGTTAAGCATTTGTTGTACACACACAGGCAATAAATGAGGAACACACACTCAAAGACAATTCCAGGCCAATAGGTTTTTATATAGAAAAATGTATTTTCTTAATTTATTTTAAGAACCACAGGCTCAAGATTTATAATCAATACTTCAAATGAAAGGTATTTCACTTAGGTAACTTAGGAACTTTGAATCAGCAAAATAGCATGTACAGTTTTCACAATAATGGCAATAAGCTATTTTAAAACTAGACACTGCAATTTTCAACAGTTCCTGGGGGAGGTAAGTGTTTGTTAGTTTTGCAGGTAAGTAAACCACCTACAGGGTTCAAAGTTGGGTCCAAGGTTGCCCACCGTTGGGGGTTCAGGGCAACCCCAAAGTTACCACACCAGCAGCTCAGGGCCGGTCAGGTGCAGAGGTCAAAGTGGTGCCCAGAACGCAAAGGCTTCAATGGAGAAGAGGGTGCCCCGGTTCCAGTCTGCTAGCAGGTAGGTACCCGTATCTTCGGAGGGCAGACCAGGGGGCTTTTGTAGGGCACCGTGGGGGACACAAGTCAGCAGAAAAAGTACACCCTCAGTGGCACGGGGGCGGCCGGGTGCAGAGTGCAAACAGGCGTCGGGTTTGCAATCGGTTTCAATGGGAGACCCAGGGGTCTCTTCAGCGAAGCAGGCAGGCAAGGGGGGGCTCCTCGGGGTAGCCACCACTTGGGCAAGGGGAGGGCCACCTGGGGGTCGCTTCTGCACTGGGGGTCGGATCCTTCAGGTCCTGGGGGCTGTGGGTGCAGTGTCTTTACCAGGCGTCGGGTTCTTAGAAGCAGGCAGTCGCTGTCAGGGGGAGCCTCTGCAGGCGTCGCTGAGGGGCTCAGGGGGGTCAACTCTGGCTACTCACAGGGTCGCAGTTGCTGGGGAGTCCTCCCTGTAGTGTTGTTTCTCCACAGGTCGAGCCGGGGGCGTCGGGTGCAGAATGCAAAGTCTCACTCTTCCGGCGGGAAACATGGAGTCCTTTTAACCTGTTCTGTGCCTTGGACGAGGTGACCTCGTCCAAGGCTACAGTTCCCGTGTGCCTTGGACGAGGTCACCTCGTCCAAGTCACAGGAACTTGGGGGAGCGCTAGCGCGCCCCCCTGTGCACCCCACCCACCCCCCCAAGGCGGGGATGGAAGGGGAAGCCCTTCCCCTTCCACCCCGTCCCCCCGTCCCCCCCAGCCCCCCTGTGACGTCAGCGCGTGAGTGCGCGCTGATTAGTCACAGCGATTGAAAGAGAAATGCTCAGCATTTCTCTTTCAATCACGTGGGGGAGGCTCGGAGAGGCTTCCAAGGGAAGGAAATGTATTTCCTTCCCTTCGAAGTCCCTCCCAGGGTTTTTGAAACCCCACTAGACACCAGGGATTTTTTTTTTTTATTGGTTATGAACATAAGGGAGCGACCCCTTGGGCAAGGGTCGCTCCCAGGGGGGGCATTTTTTGGGGAAGTCCTTTTCTGCCCCCGGGGGGGGGGGGCAGAAACCTCTAGGGCACTAGGGATCATTTTTTTTTTTTCTATTTGTTTTGTTTTTGTTTTTTTTAGGTGGGGAGTGACCCCTTAGGCAAGGGTCGCTCCCGTAGGGGGCAAATTATATTTAGGCAATTTCTGCCCCCCTTGGGGGCAGATTGGCCTATTTTCATGAGGCCAATCTGCCCCCAAGGGGGGCAGAAACCACTAGACACCAGGGAGTTTTTTTAGTTTTCGTAAATTTCACGCAAGGGGAGCGACCCCTTAGGCAAGGGTCGGTCCCCTGTGGGGGAAATTATTTTAAGCCATTTCTGCCCCCCTGGGGGGTAGATCAGCCTATTTTGATTAGGCCGATCTGCCCCCAAGGAGGGCAGAAACCACTAGGCACCAGGGATTTTTGTTTTTTGTTTTACGGATGGGGAGCGACCCCTTGGGCAAGGGTCTCTCCCCTGGAGGGGAAAATTGTATTTAGGCTATTTCTACCCCCTATGGGGGCAGATCAGCAGTTTTTTGCTACGCCAATCTGCCCCCAAGGGGGGCAGAAACCACTAGGCGCAGGGATTTTATTTTTGGCGCCAATGTCACGCAGGGGGAGCGACCCCGTAGGCAAGGGTCGCTCCCGGGGGGGGGTTAGAGGGGGCACATTTATTTTAGGCAATTTCTGCCCCCCTAGGGCAGATCGGCCTATTATTATTATTAGCGACTCCTCCTTGTTTTTCTCATTATCTCCTCTGGCCTTGCTGCCAAAAGTGGGGCCGTGGCCAGAGGGGGCGGGCATCTCCACTAGCTGGAGTGCCCTGGGGCGCTGTAATAAAGGGGGTGAGCCTTTGAGGCTCACCGCCAGGTGTTACAGTTCCTGCAGGGGGAGATGAGAAGCACCTCCACCCAGTACAGGCTTTGTTACTAGCCACCGAGTGACAAAGGCACTCTCCCCATGTGGCCAGCAACATGTCTGGTGTGTGGCAGGCTGGTAAAACTAGTCAGCCCACACTGGAAGTCGGGTATGTTTTCAGGGGGCATCTCTAAGATGCCCTCTGGGGTGTATTTCACAATAAAATGTACACTGGCATTTATTGTGCTCAGAAGTTTGATACCAAACTTCCCAGTTTTCAGTGTAGCCATTATGGTGCTGCGAAGTTTGTGTATGACAGACTCCCAGACCATATACTCTTATGGCTACCCTGCACTTACAATGTCTAAGGTTTTGCTTAGACACTGTAGGGGCATAGTGCTCATGCACCTATGCCCTTACCTATGGTATAGTGCACCCTGCCTTAGGGCTGTAAGGCCTGCTAGAGGGGTGACTGATCTATGCCATAGGCAGTGTGAGGTTGGCATGGCACCCTGAGGGGAGTGCCATGTCAACTTAGTCATTTTCTCCCCACCAGCACACAGAAGCTGGCAAGCAGTGTGTCTGTGCTGAGTGAGGGGTCCCCAGGGTGGCATAAGAGATGCTGCAGCCCTTAGAGACCTTCCCTGGCATCAGGGCCCTTGGTACCAGGGGTACCAGTTACAAGGGATTTGCCTGGATGCCAGGGTGTGCCAATTGTGGAAAGAAAGGTACAGGTTAGGGAAAGAACACTGGTGCTGGGGACTGGTTAGCAGGCCTCAGCACACTTTCAAATCATAACTTGGCATCAGCAAAGGCAAAAAGTCAGGGGGTAACCATGCCAAGGAGGCATTTCCTTACAGATAGTATATTAGTTGTGTTTGTTTACATGTGCACAGGAGATTAGGATGAATGTGAGCAACAAAATAATGTTCAAACAGTGAAGGGATCTGTCATGGTAGATGTTATCATTAGGGTAGCTGCCACAACATTTTAAGTCCCAAGTCCAGTATCCTACCATATTGGGAAATTAGAAAGTGGTTGTAGAAAAGTCAACAGGGTGCATCTGAGGCACAAAAGAGAAAATCTATCAGTTGGGGGTTACTTCCTGGCAGTGGTTGTTGCAGGGGGGTTCTTCAATTACCGAGGCATGGGTGTCTGAGGCATGTCCTCCTGGCAGAGCCTGCATTCCACTGGCTGAATAAGATGTTTAAGGGGCTGGTCTAACTTGGTCAATGGAAGGCGTCTTGTGCTGTGGACGCTCCCTGTTCAGGGTGGTGTTGATGTCTCTCAGCACTGCTGTTTTGGCAGCCAACTGAGAATAATGGGCCTCCCATTGTTGCATGACTTCCTGGTGGTTGTCCCTCTGCAGCTGCTTGATCTCCCTCATAATGGCAAGTACCCCGCCCCTCATGCTTTGGGATGGTTGGTAGGATCCCAAGACTTGTGAGATGTTGTCTTGACCAGAAGTATCCCCAGGACCTTATGACACTGTCCTACACCATTCCTCTCACACACCCTATTCCCACTTGCCTGTGCCCTTGGCACAGTTTGCACACTGCCACTGTTGTCGGGATCATTTTAAGGGATTTCGAGTTGTGACTCTGGCACCTGAACTGGGGGGCAGTTGATGGTTGCTACTGTCCTTGGGACACTGGTTTGGGGTGACTTGTTGCCTGAGATGTATATGCAACAGGGCTGGGATGAGTCGCTGTGGGCAGGGTGAGGCTGACAGTTGTTGTCTGACCAGGTTGGCCAGATGGGCCAGAGCTGTCCTCAATGTCCACACATTCATGAGTGCTCTCCTCACTGAGGGCTTCATGCAGGGGGAAAGTGGCTGTCTCAGGTGTGCTTTCTATGGTCCCAGTGGCCGGTGGACCTGTTGAAGATGGAAAACAGACAGTTACAGATTATTATGTGACATGTAGCATCCAAGATGAAAGGCAGATATGTTTTGGCCCATGTACAGATTGGCTTTGCTTGATCCTCTTATATGGCAGTGACACCTGATTTAAATTGAGACCTGATGTTTGGGGTACAGACAATTCCTTTTTTAGTTACCCTGATACAAGATGTCAGAGTTTCTTGGCACTTGGATGTCTGTTCATTGATTCATATTTTGGCAGTAGTGTAGTATTATATGTTTAATGGTACCTCCCAGTTAGCAATACTTCATTGTTGAGTTACCAGACAGCTGCACAACATCATGTGGACTGACCTGGGCATCAGATTTGGAGTAACCATTATACCTGGCCATAAGTGACGGATTACACTGAGTACAGCATATATGTGAGATCCCCCAGCTGAGTAGAGTCAAATAGGTAATGGGAGGTAGGAGGGACAGAGTAGTAAAGGACACAGTTGTAGCTGTGTGTGTGGGGTATGTCAGTGGCAGCTGTCTTTGACATTCCTGTCAATGGCTGTCCTATGGCAACCGACATTACTATTGTTATCCCACTAGGTGAGTACTGTTCTATAGGGGATATGCGGTAGAAGAGACAGTTTAGTAGAGGACACAGTTGTAGCTGTGTGTTAGTGTTATTGTACTAGCAGATGTCCAAGAATTGCTGTCATTCCCTCGAGCTGTACAATTGTGCATCATTCAGGTGAGTATCCTCCATTGTTCAGGTTACATGCAAGTCTATTTTCAATATGGTACACTTTTCTGGTTTTCTTAATGGTAGAACAGTGCCTACTGGGAGTTGTAGTGCTGTCAGTCTCTGGACTACCGACACCATACACAGATACAGTGCACCTAGGGAAGCTAACTTCACATGTGAGATGCCAGACAGGGGTATTCAGACAGTTGGACACAGGGTTGGTGAGTGGGTTGACTGTTAAGGTGGCAAAAGATGATCAGTGAGCATGCATGAGAAAACATTTTGGTGCCTTCATTGGTATAGTGACTTAGCCAACTCGACTCTCCCAGGTATTCCTGTCAAGCCCTCAGGATGCAGAATGGCCAAAACCTTCTCCTCCCATGATGTGATCTGTGGGGGTGGAGGTGGGGGACCACTGCCATTCTTGTGTACCAGCAGCGGGTGGCTGGCTGACATGGAATGCATCTTCCCCCTGAGGTTGTTCCACCTCTTCCTGATATCCTCCCTTGGTAACAGAATTCACTCTGTCAACTATTCTTTGCCACATTTCCATTTTCCTTGCAAGTGTGGCGGTACTCTCATAATTTCATCTACTATGATTCTTGACTCGTCGTCTGTGAAACAGTGATGTTTTGTTGTGACATTGTGGTGGAGGACAACAGTGTAAAAGGATGATAGGATGTAGGTGCTGTGTGGTGAGGGGTTGACGGTTAGTAAATGATGTGTGGAGGTGTTATTTTGTGTGGTGGGTGTATTATACCAGTATGGGATAGTTGCTATGTGACAGTTAGATGGAGGCCTAAACTATAGTACTGCCTCTGATTTTGGGCACTGGCTTCTATGTGTGGAGTTGTAGATGCAAAGAATTCTGGTGTGTGAAGGGTTGTGTTTTATAGCTCAGTTTGTAGGTGTGTCAGATATGTGGATGTGTGTCAGATGTGTGGATTTTAAATCTATCCAATGTGCTGTTGTGTGTTACTGTGGTGACCGCTGACCTCCGTGATTTGTGCCATCATTGGATGACTGCCATGAAAGATCTGCCATTGTGATTTGTGAGTTGTAATAGGTGCGTTGGTTGGTTGACGGGTTGGTGGTGCTGGTAGTAGGATCACCTATTTTCCACACTCCAGAGTCCTGGCGATGTTGGTTTTTTAGCTGGGTTTGGCAGTCCTAGCTGTGTAACTCATAATACGACAGTCTGTGAGACCGCCAACATGGTAGTCTTTTGGCTGCTGCCACCATGGCAGTCTAGCGGTCCAACCGCCAGACTCGTAATAAGGCCTTAAGTAACGACATAGGGCTTGATTACAAAGCTGGTGGTCTTGAGACCACCAGCCTTGCGTTAGCACTCAGGATTGCCACTGCTATTGTGGTCCAACTGACACATTATGACCCTGGCAGCCAGACCACCAGATTCCCACCATCACCGCCGGGATTGGTGATCCCAAATGGCTGACACCAGTGGAGATCAGAATAAGCCAGGGCGGCGCTGCATGCAGTGCAGCGCTGCTGATTACGACCTGGGTCTCCGCCATCCTTTTCATTGTGGTATCACTGCTATGAAAAGGCTGGTGGAGAACAGGTGCAGGGGTCCATAGCAGAGCCCCTGCATTGCCCATTCACTTGGCATGAGTAGTGCTGGGGGCCCCCTGCCTGGCACCCTTGCAATGTTTCCTGTCTGCTGTGCAGATAGTGAGCATTGCAAGGGTGCTGGTGACCACTGCAGCAGAAGCATTGCCACTGGCTCGATTACAAGAAGGCAGCAATGCTGCATCACTTTCCCACTGGGCTGACGGGCAGAAACTTTGGTTTCCACCCATTATCCCAGCAGGAAAGTTGTAGTGGGCCCAGAGGGGAGGTAGCCAGTTTGGCAGCAACCTCCCCGTTGGAAGTTTCCTACCTGCCCAACTCGTAATGAGGCCCATAGTCATGACAGTTATGCAGTACAAACTATAGCTGGCGCTCCAGATATGGAGCTCAAGGTATAATGTTTTCTGATCTTTGAGAGAATCAATTATCCACCCAATAAATGCAATTAAAGTATTTTGCTTGATCACATATATAGCTCTTTTTTTATTTCAGGAAGTTTTTCAAGTGCAATTCTGCTATGATTACAAATATGCACTATTTGAGATGTATCATTCATAATGATGAGGCCATGTCCAGATATCTAAGTGTTGTTTTGTGGATAGTGACACTGGCAATTTGTATCTTGAAATCAAAAAATGAAACAAAATTGCATTTCAAAATTTCACACTTTATAACACAGCTCGAGGCTGCATCCAAAACTTATTAGACAAGATGTCTACCCTGAGATTCTTAGGAGGTTTAGATTGTTTCTATTTTGAGCATTTGCTCTAATATAAATAAGTGGGCGATGATGGGGCAAGAAAAAGAATGAAAAACTATGCGTTTTATTTATTAAAGACAAAGACAAAAAATACCTCTATCACAGTTGTTTGTTTGAGAAAATACCTGCTACAATAAGTACGGTTTTGTAGAACCAATACTAAAATCTTGAATGAGGTAATGCATTTTAATGATCCATGCATCAAAAAAATATGCATATGAAATGATTCTTAGAAAGAATGCATGAAATTAATGGAAGTATATCGAATGCTTAGTGAAAAGTAATCATATTTTAATGTTTATATTTTTTTATGTTTGTAGGAATAGTACAATCCACAGCAAGAACAATTTATTATGATAATGATAATGTAATTTCAAAAGCATCTTCTTGCAGGGACATCTGCTGGCAGAAATTAAAAGAGTTGTAGGAACATTTAATACAAGAACCCTCTCAACATAGCTCTCGACTCTTTTTCAATGTGCATCCCTCTCTCCCAAAATTGTGCGTCTCCTTCCCTTTCAGCTGCCACCGTGTTCTGAAGTGCAATACATTTATTAAAAGGGCAGTGCAAACCCGATGGGAGACGTGTCCGTGATTTTGGTATTTTGCAGTTTGGAGAACAATACTTCAGTGATAAGATTTCCATGTAATAATGGGCAAGGCAATGAGCTGAAAGTAATGAATTGAATGTCTGTGAGTGTCTTTAAAAACAAGCAATAAATATAGCTAGCATTTGGGGTACTGTACATGTCAAGGTAACGCTTTGAGCCTTATAAAGTGTAAGTAACCAGAGGGTCCAGATTTATCATTATTAGACACAGTGCAACAGGCAACACAACTTCCTGTGCTGTGATTTGTCAAATGGAGAGTGCAGGAATATGCTTTATTTGCTAATATATGACATATTCCTGAACACCCTCTCTCTCTGTTGGTGCACTCAGTGCAGCAAAGCGCCAAAGCAGGCGCCCTTGCATCATGTTGCAAGGATGCCTGCACTGCAGCCACAATTGTTTTTGTGCAGGAAGAGACACCTTTCTGAAAACCACAATCCTTACAGATGTTTTCCTCTTTCTAAGAGTGCTGCAGTATGATATTTCTCCTCAGTGCACCTCTATCAGGAAGGAATAGAATTTTGACCCGTTCTCAGGTGTACCTGTCTTGGTAAATCTGGGAATGTGTCAAAATACATTGGTGGATGCCTGAGAAGCACTCTTCACCCATTTGCTTCTGCTTCTTCCTTGCCTTCCCAGTTCGTTCTTTCAGAATTGTGGTATTGAAGACTAGAGGCTGTGGTTCAGGGAAGGTGTATGGTTCTCTATAGGCTTGGGCTTATCCTGACAGATAAACATCTCGAGTCCCTCAAGTCCGCTAAAGTTTCACACCACATACTCAATATTATTCCTATGTCCTCTCTTGGGTCTTCTCTTGTCCTTCCAACCCCTACCTCTCCAATTGTTGAACATTTTTGCTCCTTTCTCTCATCCTCAGAATGCCATCTCCTGACGAGTGGCATAACGTAAAATAGTGGGTGCCCCTGCAGAATGTGAAGAGGAGCCCCTGAGTTTCCCATATCTCATAAATATTCATTGGCTTTAGGCACAATGTAAACCCTCTGAACAGTTTACCTTGTCCTCAAATCTACGTTCTCCAGTGTCCTCTGTACCCCATGGTTTACATCCTCTTTAGTGCCTGGTCTCCAATTGTTCTTTGCCAGCCTTGTTCAGCTACAGTCACTCCTCCCCTCTTGTTCGTATTCTTGAATCTCCCTTGCTAGTTTTCCAGTGTCTTCTCTGGTGTCTAATTGCCAACTTATCCTCCTCTCTAAAGTTTACTCCTCTTAGTGAAAGACAGAGAAGACCCCTGGGACCTGTTTCTTTGACATCTCTAATGCTAAGCACGTTTCTCTAATTTGTTGTTGAGCTTTACGTTTACTTTTCACTAAAAGTGAAAAGTATGTTAGCTAAACATTAATTTAGCCAGATGACCATTGACACCTCAGAACAAGACCTTGTATATGAGATGAATATTCGAATTGATTTAAGTAGCTAGTTTTAAAAGTGATTTTTCTCCTTTATTTGCACACATGTGCCAGCCCTTGGTGAAGGTAGAAGTTGTATAACTATAAATGCCGCGTACAGAGTGTAGGAGTGAGTGGTGAAATGCTGTTTCCACAGAGGAATGTAAAAACTAGATACAAATATTTTAAAGACAAACCAATAAGCGAGCAAACAGAATGAAACGAGTCGTGAATACTTTGTTTACGTGAAACAAAGTGATTGCAAGTTACAAGCACATTCTATACTGGGACAGTAGAGGGCATGGGAGGAAAACGCAATCATTATCTGAACTCTGTGTACCATTAAATCAAAGCCACAACTATTAGGACTGACGACTGAGTCAATGCTCAGTCACTGGTGGGTGCCAAGCAAAAACACATTTAGCAACAAAAGAGCTATAGATAGAAACCTTATCGCTGGACTCTTGCTAAATGTACCCATGTTTGCTCAAATACAGTTAGAAAAATAAGATGTTGCTGAACTTTAGTCTGATTTACTCACATTTATCTCACTTACTGTAAGTTGTGGGTAAAAGATAACTAGCCCTAGCTTGCCAGATTTTACACTGCAAGCAACAAATGCAGAGCAAAGAGAAACTGTGTCAAATTCACTACTGCTGTGAAGTAGATGAGTGCATTCTGTCCACACTGAATAAAACTTGGAATTAAATGAACTGCAAACAGGTCGCTAACATTTGTAACTCCACAGTTTTATACTTACAAAATCGAGGGGGATATGCGCCACATTAACGTAATTATTTATTTATGACATTAATGTGGCCCAACGAGGCCTAAATGTCGGCACCGTATTTACAGGGTGGCGCAATGCATTCGTTGCGCCATCCTGTAACCCTTTGTGCTGCATTATGCATGTGCCAGGCATAATGTATGCAAAGGGGGCGTTCCCCGTTAGGGGAGCTGAAAAAATGGCATAAGGAAATTTATGAGATTTCCTTGTGCCATTTTTTACCACACTTTTAACGCCTGCTCAAGAGCAGGCGTTAAAAAGAGGCTTCCATTCTTTACAATGGAGCCCTTGGAACTCTGCAGGAGTAGCGCCAATATTGTGGCACTACTCCTGCAGAGTACATCAATAGTGTCATTCGAAATGGCGCTATTGCCCCCTACCCTGCGCCATGGCACACATGGTGGCGGTAGGGAGGTGCTAAGGGGTGCAGGGGCAGCACCACTTTCCATAAATTTGCCCCCAAATGTCTAATATTTAGCTCATGTTCGCATCATTTATCCATTTAAATTTTGGGGTACTTCTTTCATACTACAGCTACTGGTATTTCTACTACTACAATCAAGGCCACAACTTTTACTACACTACGGCAGCTATTACTACTACTACCACTACTACTACTACCCCACTACTACTACCACTGCTAAACCCAATTGTTTTTGTAATATTTTCAAAAAATTATATTTTGGATTGAATAATCACATCAATCATAAAAATACTACAACAAAGAAAGGTATCATCAATAGTAATAATAGTGCATACATACACAAATATACCTACACACATGGATGAGATATAGAAAAGAGAAGTAATTGATTTAACCTTCCATCAATTAAATACATTTAATCAGGCCTCAAAGATAAAAGAGAGCTACCAGTGCTTAACTTGAGCTGATGTATGCTGGGGTGGATGTTGCACCAGAACTAATATTTGAAGACCAGAACTTATTTCAGGCATTAGATTTTCACAGAGCATAAAAAAGGGAAAAACAAACAACACAGAAATACCGAGGAAGAGAAAGACAGAAAACATGTCGCAAAGGGAGAAAGCAGAAAAGTGCAAGAGTGAGATAAAGGGGCAGGGAGTTTCTAGCAGTGAATTAGAGCGGCCTGAGGTGGATTTAAGACTACACAGACTTGTAATTCGGTCATCAACATCTAATTGCACTGGCAGACAGCTTTTGAGCAGAACTTTGAGCCCCAGGTATTCATTCTTTTACAAATCAAGTACTGTTGGCTGTATTACATGAAGGGTATCAGCTGGCACTTTTTTCACTAAAAGTTGCAGTGGTGGTGTTTTGCGACCGTTAATCGTCTTTGATTTGAATGGTGTGTAATTTATCACTAAATGGAGCTACAATATTTTTGCAGGTAATACTTTTCAAGAGAGAATATTTTTTTCAAGCATGACTTTATTTTGAGTTGCATTTCGGTGTACACTTCGATATTTGTAGGCAGGCTGCAAATGTTTTCAGTGATGAAACACTAAAAACGTTGCTGTATGATCCTACAAGTTATTTGATATTTAACTCAAAAGATAATCAGTACAGCTAACGAATTGTATTACGAAGTTAGACTTTTTTTTTTCCAAACGTAGAGTAGTGAGTCGTAATTTTGTAATTAGAGTCATTGCTAAGAAGTAGCTAGCCCTGCACAGTATGTGAGTGCTATTTAGCACTATAAAATTATGTGCCAATTTTACCACAGTGCGAAAAGGAGTCAAACAAATTTACTGATCACAAATTCAGAGAGAAATAGTACTGCCATGACCCCTTGTCGTGTCACTTGTGCACAGCCTTGTGGTATTTTAATTGGCTGTAATAAATTACACATAATGACTAAGATCATATTGTCTAGAGATGGGTGGACTAAAGAAAATGAAACTATGCTCATGGGCGACCTTATCCAAATTCTTTGCTGGCAAAAACGTTTAAACCAGCTCCATGTAGCAGGAGGCAACAAGTAAAATGGGGACATGGTAGGACGGTTGGAACATGGCAGCTCCTGCCACCATTGGCGGCTGGTAATTTTAGGAGGGAGGGGGGCGGGCAGGACATGCACACTCACACTCATTCACACACATGCGCATACACATCCATTCACAACACTCATTATCAAATATTCAAACATACAAGCACATACCAAACATTAATTTAAAGAAAAAAAATACACACACACACATTTACCTTCAGCTCTGCCTCTGAGGTCTCAGGAGAGTTGGGACTGCTGCTTTTCCTCACTGGCCAACCTAAGGTCAGCCAGTGAGGGAAGGCAGCAGGCCCAACTCGTCATCGAGTGGGAAGTCGTAAAAGAGATTGCTGACCCCACTCTACTCTGTGACAAGGTGTCACTGATTGATATTCGCCCTAGGTGCTTCTGATTTCAATTGGTTTTGCCTCTGTCCTGCTTCCTCTTATTGTCTGATGGCAGATAGGTTATTCCTTAGTCTTTTGCTCAGGAAAGGACTCTTGAATTTACTATAGCTCTCTATGAGGTTTAGAAAGGAACACAGGTTTTTCCTGCACACTTTCAATGTTTCACTTGTCCCAGTTGTCTCTAACTCATTCATTTTTGTGGGCAGAGGTTCTTTCATGCATGCAGAACACTGCATGACCCAGAGGACAGATTAGAAAGAGAACTTTAGCCCCTGTGTTGCCATTCCTGTGGTATCTTTGTCCTTCACAAGTGCAGGAGTTGAGTTGGCCTGGCTCAGCTGGGTGGGACAGGTCCTACATACTGGGTTAGCACATGTTCACCCTTCCTCCTGTGATCATGTTTGTGGGGGAGTCTAGGAGCAGGAAGCCTTTGGTGTTAGTCAATATCATCTAAGAAACATACTGACTACCAGTGTTTTTTCACAAGGTAAGCACTATGTCCTTCCTGTTCAAGAAGAAAGACTAACAGTGCATATTGGGGCATATCATGATCGGCTGCAATGTTAAGCGCAAAGCCAAACACTTGGGGCCATATTTATACTATTTAACGCAAAACTGCGCCGCCGCAGTTTTGGTCAAAAAATTTACCGCCGGCTAACGCCATTTCGTAGCGCCGTGCGGGCATCAAATTTATACTTTGATGCACGGCGGCGCAATCAACAGGTGGGAGTCATTATTTTTGACGCACACCGCGGCATCAAGTCGTAAAGGAAAACAATGTTAACGTTACGGAAATGACTGTGGGTCGATTTACGACACCGCAACCCAGATATGCGCCGTTTTTGACGCAATAGCGTAAAAAAAAAACGCGAACACTGCAAGTGCACCAGAGGAGAGCCAAAATGGATCCCAGATGCCACTACAGACCCCAGGAAGATGACAGCAGACCAGGAACCAGCCAGGACGATCCATACAAGAACCAGGACATTTATAGAAAGAAAAGAAAGTGTTGCTTCAGTGCAGAGGAGCAGGAAATCCTGGTTAAAGAGGTGACGGAACACCAGCACCAACTGTTTATCACCTCAAAGGCAGGACCAAGGAAAAAATGGCCAGGAACAGGAAGGCAGCACTGCAGACTGGAGGTGGGAGTCCAGCACACCAGGAGGCCGTGGACCACATGGAGGAGATGTTCGCAGCCGTCATCCCTGAGGAGATTGTCACAGGGATTCAAGGACAGGACAGCGCAGACTACCACGAGACAACACACATGCAGGGTAAGTCGCATGGGGAATTTAAATACAATAATGTTGACTGTAAGCAGGGGGGGAAATACCTACTACACATTGCATGTAAGTCATCATATACATGGAGTGACATGGGTAAAGGGGTACTGCAGGGGGGCATGGCCTGCACAAACAGAAGCTGGGGCACAACATTATACTACACCAACAACAGTCCTTTGGGGGCATGCTGTCATGCCAACAATGGAGCAAAGGGAAAGCCTCGACAAGAGGGAAGGCCACTACATCAAACTTACATCCTGGCACTCGTCAGCCAACATATCTACTACATTAACTAGGGCCCTATTAGCAATCCTCTAGCCAAAACGACAACTGCAATGTAACTGCCACAACAGTTGACACTACCACCTCTGATCTGTGTGCAGCTATAGTAGCCAATGGCAGTAACCTCCCCATGGAACATACATACCTAAATTAGGGGGTGAGGATGACATCTGCAACAATCTCCTGAAACAAGACAAAGGCCCCAGTACACGCAAATGTCAATGCCCACAGGTGTCACAAACATTAGCCAATGTAAACAGCAATAGGAGTGACACAGCACTAAGGACACACCCATGCTGCATATGTCAGGGTCCTCCCCGTGCCTGGCAAACAAGGCAACATCACAAAAGTCATACTGCTCAGACAACAGCATTGAGGAGGGGACACATGGAACTGGTCACTGAAATACACCTGCACAGTCAGAGGGGGAAATAGGACACTGATACGACTATCAGGGCAATCCAATGTAACACACATTACCCAACATCAGCAGGACACATTAACAATATCAACATCCATATCACATCATAACATTGCCATGCATAGGATATGCTACATGTCAATTACAATTAAGTCAATGTGAACGATCAGGGATTGGGGCAGGTCCTGAGAGTCAAGTGTGCTGCCAGGACCATCAGAACACCCACAGCCAGTGAAAGGTCTCACCATGAGAATGGATATACACGGAGGGTCGAGTAGGACAAGAAGGTGGCTATTCTCTATTTGGCATAAAACAACACCTAGAAGCAATGAGGCTGACAAGTCTGATAACTCAATAACATACATGTGACACACAGGTGGGCCATAGGCCTATAACAATGCCCATCTGAAGGACAGCAGATATCAATACAAAACAAGATCACAAAGTGAATTCATCAAAAGGCAGGCACGTCACGTCAAAATTGTCACAACACAGACACACTAATTGTACCCTGTTTCATTGCAGAGGAAGATGGATCACCTGCCGATATGCCTGTCCCAGATTTCCCTGATGACATGGATGACGAGCCCATAAAGATTCTCCAGGAGACCATCCAAAAGGTCCTTGAAACCCTCCAGACCCCACCTTCAGTCACAAGGAGGAGCACAGAACAAGCAGCCAGCGCAGAGGATCCACCCACCACCCCAATTGCAAGACCTGCCAGCTCCAATACAGCTGAGGACTCAGACGACACTGGCACCAGCTTTGAAAGAACTGTAGTTGGAGTACAGCGGGAGCTGGCCAAGGAGGTGCGGGTGGGGATGCAAAATATGGCAGCCAACCTTGAGGGGGTGCGTTCGTGCATGATGTCATCTGCAGATCAGGCAGCAGCTATGCAAGCCCTAACATCCATACTGCAAGGACTGCAAGGACTACAAGAAACTGTCAAGGAATTCATCACTGCAGTAAGGGAGTTGCCACAACACCTCGCACCCCAAACCTTCCACTGCATGCACGAATGCAATCATGACTCCCTCAGGGCCGACCTGGCTGCCTACCATCGTGATGTGGCTGCTATTCTCAAAAACCAGCAGACCCTCCTTGCTGCAGTGCTGTCCTTAAGACCTTCACAGGGAGCAGCGACCGGGATGTCTGACTCCACGTCTTCTAACACTGAGGTGTGTGTTGCCCCTTCACAACCAACAACAACAAGGACGAAGCAGGCAACACACACATCAGAAGAAGAAGACATGGAGCAGATCACATTCACATGGAAGAGTACCCGGAAGCACTAGTCCCTGCACCATGGTCTACTTTGACCAAGGTCCTACGTTTAGTCAAATGCCAGTCTTACAACAACTATACTCAATGACTGTTCTGCTAACCACTGTATAACTTGTCAGCATGCCCAGTGAATGTCTCTCTCCTACTAATCGGCAAATCCTGTCCCTCTGCACTGTCTGTAACATCACCCTAGCATGTCAGGAGCATGATCCACACCCCTTCTGTAGGATCACCATGTAAGATTGCACTAGAACGGACTCAGCAAACATGGACAATGTACATATTGCACTACGGCACCTATCAATAAATTGCACTTGCACACCAAATATGTCTCTGTGTAATTTGACACATCAACTGTGCAGTAGATAACACAAATGTGCCTGTGTGACAACCATGTAGCTTGTCAATACAACTGTCCTGACATCATGTAGTCAGATACATCTGTGCAGTGGCCAGGATTGCATCATAGCCTGCCCATCCTGAGGAGAATAACTTATGAAGGGAGAAACCACACACCATCATGCTGTGTTGGACAGAATAATGCTTCATCAAGAGAAATCAAAGTCAACTAATAGTGCCTGATAAATGTTGTCACCATACAATACTAACACATTGAACTATGCAGTCTAATCTAAGCAAACACTACAAAACACAGCATCAATCAACCTTTCTGAGTAAACAACCAAATAGGTAATCATGCTGAATTTTAGCACAAATTATCGATGTCAGTAATGAAGACAAGAAGACAAGAGTGTTAACAAGACCTCATCTTCAAAGATGTCCCTGAACATCACACTGCAGTCCGACCTAAAACTGTCCCCACAATACCAAGTCTGGAAGCACACTTTGTGACGTAGAAAACATACTCATCGACACAAATCCTTTGTGATCCATGTCAACTCCAATTGGTGGTTCTAACAAATGGTGGATACTTACCAAGGTAGCACAGGGGTAGCTGCCATTTTACACCTCAGTTTGTTTTTGTTTGTAGCATAGGACACAAATGTTATGGAACAACAATCATCCACACTGATGGCAAGGCCATGATCAAGTAGCAGTTAACACATAATGCAAAGGGTTATCTATATATGTATTCATAACTAATCACACCAGAGGCAACTAAGGGAAAAGTCATACCTACACTAATCTAACCTGACTACTCATTACCCACAACTGTCCCTAACTAACCTAAGCTAAACTTCCTCTTCACATATAACGAATCGATCTAAACATCAACCCCCCACCCACCATTATGAGACAGGAGACATGCAGGACAACACATACTAACCTACACACATACTATACTATCCTAAACAATCATATATTTTTTTGTTTATTTAAAAAAAAAAAAAAATGTTTATTATTTTCTTTTTTTTAACACACTGGAACCCCAATATTGACCCCCACCCACCCACACACTTAATAAGGAAAAGTAGAAAGAATCAGAACCCCCCACCCTCCTCCCTAACACTAACTAAACTGACAACCTATACTAACCTAACACTAATCCCCCAATCCCACTAATCATGAGAACAAGGAAAGAGGAGGGAGGGGAGGGAATTATGTCCATTGAATACATCAGTCCTAGAGGTTGGCCCTCCGGAGGGTCCGCCTGATAGACCTGACCCGCTTGGTGATGTAGGCGACATCCTGGCTGAGATTATCCACCTTTCTTATTACTTTGTCCATTTTGCGTTCCAAAGCCAGGAATGCCGCAGGGTCGATTGGAGGTGCTGCTGCTGTTTGGGTCCCGGCAGAGGTGCTCTGTGTGCGTGTTGAGCCTAGCCCACTGGACTGTCCTGCAGCTGTCACACTGCTGGGGCCTGGGTGTGCTGCAGAGGCAGGGACAACTGTCCCCGCTGTGGCTGGGGCCACTTGGGGAGAACCGGTGGTTGTGGTGTTGGTGGCTGTAGTGGGCAACCTTGGGCCACCCTGTGGTGAAGCCCACCATGCTCCGGAGGCCCAATCCGACTGGTATTTACGGGCCATCCGTCGGAACCCCGACTGCACCTGCAGGATGTGTCGGTACCTCATGGCACGCCTCTCAAATTCATGTCTCAGTGCGGCACTCATGTTTGCAGCTGTGAAGACAAGAGGCAACTATTTACCATAGGAACTGCATTGTGTGGAACAGCACAAGTGGTCAATCTGACAATACATTTACTGTACTTGTAACAGCTCATATCACCATACAGATCATTGAAAGTCTCAGAGGAAGTACATGGAAAGCCTGCCTACAAAGGTCATCTCACACATAGCACATACAATAATCTACATGATGGGTAACAACTGGCAATAACTTGTCATCAAAGTACTTACACTTGCAGCTAACAATCATGCTGCACCTCCTCCGCCTATTGCCTGGACTACATATGTCAGTGTATGTGATAACAATCCCAAACTTCAAGGTCTGCATTTTGTAATGAGATTTGCTAGTATAGAACTCATGTGCCATAACTGAGTGTGTACACTAGGTTCAAAACCTTTTTGTCTTTGGGGGGGGGGGTAGGAAGAACAACAAACAATCCCAAAATAGATGCACACCCAGTAGTGTATAGAAAGCTCAACATGTTTTTGCCTCCACACACACACCACCAGTAAGGGCTATCAACAAATTGGAGTCAGCTAAACCTTATCCTATCCAAGGTCCACGCATGTCAAAATGTATTGACCTAGGGCACCATCACATACTTCCAGTGAGGCATATTTTTCAACAGACACAGAGGAGCAAGAACACCCATGATCATGAATAGCATGCAAACCTAGGCCGTTGCACTCTAGTTCCACACACTTCTAGTACAACTTGTGGAAGTACATGCTCCCGGAAGATCCAACCTACAGTGTACTTAGGGGCATATTTATCCTCCGTTTGCGCTGAATTTGTGTCGTTTTTTTCGACGCAAATTCGGCGTAAAACTAACGCCATATTTATACTTTGGCGTTAGACGCGTCTAGCGCCAAAGTATGAGGAAAGAGCGTCATTTTTTTGCGTGAACGCCTTCCTTGCGTTAATGAGATACAAGGTAGGCGTTCCCGTCTAAAAAAATGACTGCGACGCAAATGCGTCGTATTTATACTCCCGGGCAAAAATCACGCCCGGAAGTGGGCGGGGCAAAAAACCCCGCATTTGCGCCGGATTTTAGCACCTGGGTCAGGGCAGGCGTTAAGGGACCTGTGGGCTCAAAATAAGCCCACAGCTGCCCTCCCATGCCCCCAGGGACCCCCCCTGCCACCCTTGCCCACCCCAGGAGGACACCCAAGGATGGAGGGACCCATCCCAGGGACATTCAGGTAAGTTCAGGTAAGTCTAATTTTTTTTTTTTTTTTTTGCATAGGGGGGGCCTGATTTGTGCCCCCCTACATGCCTCAATGCCCAATGACCATGCCCAGGGGACATAAGTCCCCTGGGCATGGCCATTGGGGGGCAAGGGGGCATGACTCCTGTCTTTACTAAGACAGGAGTCATGTAAATGGCGTCTGGGCGTCGTTAAAAATGGCGCAAATCGGGTGGAGGCGATTTTTTGGCGTCAACCTGACTTGCACCATTTTAAGACGCCCTAACGCCATTTTCCCCAACGCCGGCGCTGCCTGGTGTACGTGGTTTTTTTCCACGCACACCAGGCAGCGCCGGTCTGCTAGCGCCGGCTAACGCCATTCAATAAATACGGCGCCCGCATGGCGCTTCAGAATGGTGTTAGCCGGCGCAAAACTTTTTGACGCTAAACTGCGTTAGCGCAGTTTAGCGTCAAAAAGTATAAATACGGGCCTTAGTACATCGGTTAATAGGGAAGCAGCAGTTTTCAGACAAGCCGTTTGCAGAAGCTATCTGGGAGAATATCAGTCTGATATGCAGACTCAGTCCGAGACGAGTCCCAGTGCAACTCTTATTGTAACTAGTGTATTCCACATGACTTACCCCAGTTCCCATAGCGGGCCCTACAGGAATGGCCTTCAAACCCAAGATCAGACAAATGGATAAGCATTGTGTGAGAAACTGGGGCTGATTGCAGAGGCCCCATAACTTTTTGCCCCCATTTTCCACTTTATGCTGGTGTTTTCCTGACTCTGATGGTGCCCTGGGTACTGCTAACCAGTCCCATGGCCTGTGCTCTGTGTAAAATGGATATGCAAATTAGGCTAATTATAATTGGCTAAGTTAACCTACCTATAAGTCCCTAGTATATGGTAGGGCATGTAGGTTTATTGACCACAGCATAGGTGGTGCAAACCTAGGTGCATTGCTGAGGTGCCCAGTGTCATTTTAAAAGCAAGCCTGCCTTGCTGGCTGCTTTTAAATTAAAGTTATATGCAAATTCGACTTTGGAATTAAAGGTACTTCCAAAGTCTTAAACTACCTTATTTTTACATATAAGTCACCCCTAAGGTGTGCCCTATGTGCCCCTAGGGCTGGGTGCCATGTAACTATAAGCAGGGACTTTATAAAAATAGATTTATAAGCCCTGGTGAGGTAAAAACAGCCAAATTCGTTTTTCCCTCATTGAAGTAAATGGCCTTCATAGGCTAGAATGGGCAGACTTTATTTTACATTTTAAAGTCTCCTTAAATGTTACATACCAAGAATTTGGTATCAAATTGATTGTTGTAATAAATCCCACAACTTCCAGTTGTTGGATTTAATATAACTAGTTCAGGTAAAAAGTTTAGACTTTACCTAAAAAGTTGCCAATTTCAGCTCTGCATTGTTTTTGCTGCTGTGCTCTGATTGGCCAGCCTGCAGCAGCTTCTGCCAGGCTACCTTGATGAGGTGTGAAGTGGCCTGACTTCACACAAAGGAATGTGCTTGGGGGAGAGAATCTCCCCTCAGCAGATGGTGAGGCAGGAAGGGGGAGGGCTGCCAAACTGGTCTTCAAAGGCAGAGAAGGGCATTTGCAGCACCCAGCAACACCCCCACATCCTGCAACCCCAGACAATTAGGTGCCCCCTTGATTAGATTAGGAGAGGGCAGGAGAGGGGTGTGTTTATGATTTTTAGCCACACCAGTGGGTGGGCTCAGACAGATGTAACCTCCAAAAATCAGATTCATCCATGTTGGATTTTTAGAGACTGTTGCCTTCTGGGATGGATTTTTGCCACACTTCCCAGGAAGTGGTCATCACAGGGGGACGACCCTGTCCCTGATTGGAGAACCAGGGCCCCCCTACTTTTCACCCAGGAGCAAGTATAAAACTGGCAGACCTGCACCCATGCCTCAGATCCCCTCCAGAATTCAACAAGAAAGGAACTAAAGAAGAAGAAGGACTGCCCTGCTGGACCCCTGGCCTGCACCTGGACCCTGCACTCAGAAGGACTGCACCAGCTGCACACTTGGGCTTCACCACAAGAAGGACTTTGCCTGGCTTCAACTGGTTCAAGGAGGGACTCCCTGTTTGCTACAGGTGAAAAATTGCTAACCAGAGTCCCCTGCACCAACTCCTGAAGAAAGCGACCAGCTGACCACTGTCCAGTGGCCAAAAAGGAGTTTGCGCCAGGTGCATTCTGGGAGTTGAAGTCCGCACCCCCCAAGGACCATCACAGAACTTCTGGACCCTTGGGGCGAGCTGTGGACCCCAAAAGAACCTTAAAAGAACATCTGGGTGAAGCCCCAGAAGTTTGGAAAAGATTTGAGAATTTTTGGAAAAAAGCTCCAGAGAGGGACCGACCCGCCGCGGAAATTCTAGCCGGCTTGCCTCAACCGCGACCCGGCCTGACTTCGTGGTTCGTCCCGGTAAAGAAAAACATCCAAAAAAGAGAGTAAGTCCGAACGTAAAAAGTTGACCGGGACCTCCCAGCCATCGTATCCGAGAAGGGCTCCATGGACGTCGGATCAAGATCCAGGTTTACCCCGGTCGAAGGATTTTCATCTCGAAAAAACGACTAAGTCCGAAGGTAAAAATCTCCACCGAGGAAACCCACATTGCGTATCCGGACAAGGGCTCCAGGAGGTCGGATTCAACTGGCAGGTTCGTCCCGGTGAAGAAAAACTTCAAAATAAAGACTAAGTCAGAAGGTAACTTTTTAACCGAGGCCTCCCGCGACCTGTAGCCGAGCAGGGCTCCATCGTGGTCGGCCTGAAAGTTTGACTTTGCCCCGGTCGAGGTGCAACCAGATGACCCGATTGGCGCTTTTTGTTTCTAAGCGCTAGAAAAGTAATAATTCTTTAAAAATTCATATCTCCGGTTCCCCTGAACCGATTTTAATCGTTTTTGTGTCATTTTAAAGATAAAAATATAAACTATTTTTATAAATTGGTTTTGGATTTTTAAACTGTTTCCTGTGTTTTATTTAATTACTGTTTTGTGATATTTGAATGCTTTACACTTTGTCTCCTAAGTTAAGCCTTGACGCTCGTTGCCAAGCTACCAAGGGTTGAGCTGGGATTAATTTACTGAGACCTAACTGTACCTATGTGGAGGTTAGTGGCTTGTTGCTAGGTGTAGGTACCTACCTGCCCTACCAATAACCCATTTTCCAACATAATTGGAAGCAGCGACGGGATCCTGTACTTGTGTTCAATATCACGTTACAGTTTTGAGTAAAACAAATTAAAAATCCTTTAAATTGTCCTAGTGCAAAAATTGTTTTTAATTTTTAATTTTAATTTTTTTTATTAATTTGGATTAATTTCAATTATTGAATTTTTGTAATTTTTCTAAATTCTTGTTTCCAATTTTTGCAGAGTTTTTGTTGACACAAAACTAGGGAACCATGGAGCTTGATCTGGCTAGCCTACCCACACTGACAGTAGTCCAGCCTAGGGGGTTGTGTATTGAAAGAGGGTTGCCTGCAACCACTGATCTCAGGAAGCAAATCCTGATCACATCCCTGACAGCATGGGCTGAGGCCCAAGAGGTAGAGTCAGAGGAAGCTCCAGAGGAGGGAGAAAGAAGGGAGGATGCAAGCTCTAACCACTCAGGGGAGGGAAGGCATCTGACCCTAAGTGAGGACGAGGAAGAACGGTCCTCAGTAAATACAGTCACTAGGGGCAGACCCAAAGCTAGTGGTAGGAAGGGGGTCCCTTCAGGAGGAGAGAACCCATCCATCAGAGAAAGAGAGCTGGAGGCCCAGCTAGCATACATAGCTTTGGAAGCAGAGAAGCTGGCCCAAGAAAAGAAAAAGTGGGCATACAAAGAGACAAGAGATGGAAGCAGCGATAAAGAAGCTGAGGTGTCCATGGGTGGGGAAGTTTGCCCCAGATTACCCAAGGGGGTGGTTCCTACTTATGTAGAGGGGGATGACATAGATAAGTGGCTAGGGGCCTTTGAGAGGGCACTCCAAATGAGAAGGGTTAGGCCTCAATACTGGGGTTCCCTTTTGTGGGAGTTGGTCCCCAACTCAGGGAGGGATAGGCTTCTGACGTTAAGGGGGGAGGAGGCAGATTCATACCCTAGTATGAAGAGGTGCTTAGCCAAGAAGTTTGGTCTGACCCCAGAGCAATATAGAATGAAGTTCAGGGACACCCAGAAGGTCAGTACCCAGTCTTGGGTTGACTTTGTGGACATTTCACTAAAGGCACTAGAGGGCTGGATTATTGGTAACAAAGTAGATACTTATGAGGGGTTATACAATCTGATCATGAGAGAGCACATCTTGACCAATTGTATCCAAGAAAGGTTATGCCAGCATCTAGTGGACTCTAAGCAGACCAACCCTAGAGAGCTAGGGGAGGCAGCTGATGAGTGGTTGAGAACCAGGGTGGTTGTCAAGTCCCAGGGGGGAGACTCCAAGAAGGGGGGGACAGGTCCCCAAAAACCTAAGGAGGGAGGTGGTAAGCCCACCACAGAGACTCCCTCTGTACCCCAGAACCCTAAGAAGGAGGAGAGTAAATCCCACTCCCACTCTGACCAGCAGAGACAGTTAGACCCAGGGTTAAAAAAGCTCTTGGACAGTAGGGCTTGCTTTGACTGTCAGCAGACAGGTCACTTCAGAGGAGATGCAGCCTGTCCAAAGAAGGTGGTTAGCACTGGGCTGTCCAGTGTAGCCATAGAGGAGGATTCCTCAGATGATGAAGTCCTCCTAGCATTGTGCTGGGAGACAGGACCAGATGGTAAGCTGGTGATCCCTGAGGGTGGGAGTAGGCACTTCCACCACATTCAAGTGAATGGGATCCCTACCACTGGCCTGAGAGACACCTGTGCCAGTCACACTGTAGTGAGTGACCGGTTAGTGACCCCAGACATGTATGTCCCAGGAAAGACAAAGAAAGTCAGGATAGCCACAGGGGAGGTCACCTCCAAACCTGTAGCCATAGTGCCCCTAGAGAGGGAGGGTATCCTTGACTGGATTAGGGTGGTAGTCAGTGCTGACCTTCCCCTAGATTGTATCCTGGGCAATGACCTCCCAGAGGTGAGTCTGGTCACAGATGGGGTGGTCGCCCAGGGCGCCCCCCCAACCCAAAGTCCTGGGGAGTCAGTCCCTACAGTTAGGAGACAGGGGTCCCCAAGAAAAGGAAAGAAGAAAAGGAAGGGTAGGCCACTCTTAAAGAGAGTTCCAGGGAGCCAAGGGCCTTCTGCCCCAGTAAGGGGGGAGCCCAGAGTTGGCACTGGTGAGGCCTCACCTGACCCCAAGGAAGTCCTGAGTAGTCAGGCAGCTGTCCAGATGCAAGGTGTTGCCCCTGCACTGACAGAAGGGAGAGTGGAAGGAGGGTGTCTGCCACAGGAGGCGGTAGCCCCCCACTCTAGACAGCAAGAGGGGTGCCAGGACCCCAAAGTTGCCCCTAAAGCAGCTCAGCCACCTGTCAGTGGAGAGCTTAGGGTGTGGTTCTGGGTACTGACAGCTGTCAGTAGCCTCTGCTGGGTGCTAGCCTTCCTGGCAGCACTGTACTTGGCCTGGGAGGCAGACCCCAAGGCCAATAGCAAAGTAGGCCCCCTGACCCTATTGGTCATGGTGGGGTTGCTCAAGTGTTGGGTGACCTCTTTGGGTAAGCTAGGTGTTGCCCTAGCAAAGTTAGGAGTAGGAGAGGTGGGCACCTCACTACCCAAGTTGGCAGAGAGAGAGGAGGAAGAACCCCCTAGAGGGAAGTTTCAGTTTGAGTTGGGTCCTTTTACTGTTGGGATGGCTTCACTACCCAGAAGGAGTGACCCTGACAGGAGGATATAAGGCAGAGTAGGCCCTGCAAAGGGACAGCCAGTTTTCTTCACTGTCTTCCTCGCCAAACAAGCCAGGAAGACTCTCCCAGGGTTGGGCTGAGTCTCCTGGGCGTGTGGGCTGGGGGGGGGGGGTTGTGTGAGAAACTGGGGCTGATTGCAGAGGCCCCATAACTTTTTGCCCCCATTTTCCACTTTATGCTGGTGTTTTCCTGACTCTGATGGTGCCCTGGGTACTGCTAACCAGTCCCATGGCCTGTGCTCTGTGTGAAATGGATATGCAAATTAGGCTAATTATAATTGGCTAAGTTAACCTACCTATAAGTCCCTAGTATATGGTAGGGCATGTAGGTTTAGGGACCACAGCATAGGTGGTGCACACCTAGGTGCATTGCTGAGGTGCCCAGTGTCATTTTAAATGCAAGCCTGCCTTGCTGGCTGCTTTTAAATTAAAGTTATATGCAAATTCGACTTTGGAATTAAAGGTACTTCCAAAGTCTTAAACTACCTTATTTTTACATATAAGTCACCCCTAAGGTGTGCCCTATGTGCCCCTAGGGCTGGGTGCCATGTAACTATAAGCAGGGACTTTATAAAAATAGATTTATAAGCCCTGGTGAGGTAAAAACAGCCAAATTTGTTTTTCCCTCATTGAAATAAATGGCCTTCATAGGCTAGAATGGGCAGACTTTATTTTAAATTTTAAAGTCTCCTTAAATGTTACATACCAAGAATTTGGTATCAAATTGATTGTTGTAATAAATCCCACAACTTCCAGTTGTTGGATTTAATATAACTAGTTCAGGTAAAAAGTTTAGACTTTACCTAAAAAGTTGCCAATTTCAGCTCTGCATTGTTTTTGCTGCTGTGCTCTGATTGGCCAGCCTGCAGCAGCTTCTGCCAGGCTACCTTGATGAGGTGTGAAGTGGCCTGACTTCACACAAAGGAATGTGCTTGGGGGAGAGAATCTCCCCTCAGTAGATGGTGAGGCAGGAATGGGGAGGGCTGCCAAACTGGTCTTCAAAGGCAGAGAAGGACATTTGCAGCACCCAGCAACACCCCCACATCCTGCAACCCCAGACAATTAGGTGCCCCCTTGATTAGATTAGGAGAGGGCAGGAGAGGGGTGTGTTTATGATTTTTAGCCACACCAGTGGGTGGGCTCAGCCAGATGTAACCTCCAAAAATCAGATTCATCCATGTTGGATTTTTAGAGACTGTTGCCTTCTGGGATGGATTTTTGCCACACTTCCCAGGAAGTGGTCATCACAGGGGGACGACCCTGTCCCTGATTGGAGAACCAGGGCCCCCCTACTTTTCACCCAGGAGCAAGGATAAAACTGGCAGACCTGCACCCACGCCTCAGATCCCCTCCAGAATTCAACAAGAAAGGAACTAAAGAAGAAGAAGGACTGCCCTGCTGGACCCCTGGCCTGCACCTGGACCCTGCACTCAGAAGGACTGCACCAGCTGCACACTTGGGCTTCACCACAAGAAGGACTTTGCCTGGCTTCAACTGGTTCAAGGAGGGACTCCCTGTTTGCTACAGGTGAAAAATTGCTAACCAGAGTCCCCTGCACCAACTCCTGAAGAAAGCGACCAGCTGACCACTGTCCAGTGGCCAAAAAGGAGTTTGCGCCAGGTGCATTCTGGGAGTTGAAGTCCGCACCCCCCAAGGACCATCAAAGAACTTCTGGACCCTTGGGGCGAGCTGTGGACCCCAAAAGAACCTTAAAAGAACATCTAGGTGAAGCCCCAGAAGTTTGGAAAAGATTTGAGAATTTTTGGAAAAAAGCTCCAGAGAGGGACCGACCCGCCGCGGAAATTCTAGCCGGCTTGCCTCAACCGCGACCCGGCCTGACTTCGTGGTTCGTCCCGGTAAAGAAAAACATCCAAAAAAGAGACTAAGGGCCTGATTCTAACTCTGGAGGACGGTGTTAAACCGTCCCAAAAGTGGCGGATATACCACCTACCGTATTACGAGTTCCATAGGATATAATGGACTCGTAATACGGTAGGTGGTATATCCTCCACTTTTGGGACGGTTTAACACCATCCTCCAAAGTTAGAATCAGGCCCTAAGTCCGAACGTAAAAAGTTGACCGGGACCTCCCAGCCATCGTATCCGAGAAGGGCTCCATGGACGTCGGATCAAGATCCAGGTTTACCCCGGTCGAAGGATTTTCATCTCGAAAAAACGACTAAGTCCGAAGGTAAAAATCTCCACTGAGGAAACCCACATCGCGTATCCGGACAAGGGCTCCAGGAGGTCGGATTCAACTGGCAGGTTCGTCCCGGTGAAGAAAAACTTCAAAATAAAGACTAAGTCAGAAGGTAACTTTTTAACCGAGGCCTCCCGCGACCTGTAGCCGAGCAGGGCTCCATCGGGGTCGGCCTGAAAGTTTGACTTTGCCCCGGTCGAGGTGCAACCAGATGACCCGATTGGCGCTTTTTGTTTCTAAGCGCTAGAAAAGTAATAATTCTTTAAAAATTCATATCTCCGGTTCCCCTGAACCGATTTTAATCGTTTTTGTGTCATTTTAAAGATAAAAATATAAACTATTTTTATAAAATAGTTTTGGATTTTTAAACTGTTTCCTGTGTTTTATTTAATTACTGTTTTGTGATATTTGAATGCTTTACACTTTGGTGGTCATTCCAACCCTGGCGGTCCATGACCGCCGGGTTGGAGGACCGCGGGAGCACCGCCGACAGGCCGGCGGTGCTCCAATGGGCATTCCGACCGCGGCGGTAAAGCCGCGGTCGGACCGGCAACACTGGCGGTCACCCGCCAGTGTACCGCCGCCCATTGGAATCCTCCAAGGCGGCGCAGCTAGCTGCGCCGCCGAGGGGATTCCGACCCCCCCTACCGCCATCCAGTTCCCGGCGGTCCGCCCGCCGGGAACCGGATGGCGGTAGGGGGGGTCGCGGGGCCCCTGGGGGCCCCTGCAGTGCCCATGCCACTGGCATGGGCACTGCAGGGGCCCCCGTAAGAGGGCCCCTAAATGTATTTCACTGTCTGCTGCGCAGACAGAGAAATACGCGACGGGTGCAACTGCACCCGTCGCACAGCTTTCACTCCGCCGGCTCGATTCCGAGCCGGCTTCATCGTGGAAGCCTCTTTCCCGCTGGGCTGGCGGGCGGCCTGAAGGCGGCCGCCCGCCAGCCCAGCTGGAATGTCAGAATTACCGCCGCGGTCTTTCGACCGCGGAACGGTAACCTGACGGCGGGACTTTGGCGGGCGGCCTCCGCCGCCCGCCAAGGTCAGAATGAGGGCATTCAGAATGAGGGCACAAGGTCAGAATGAGGGCATTCAGAATGAGGGCATTCTGACCTTGGCGGGCGGCGGAGGCCGCCCGCCAAAGTCCCGCCGTCAGGTTACCGTTCCGCGGTCGAAAGACCGCGGCGGTAATTCTGACATTCCCGCTGGGCTGGCGGGCGGCCGCCTTCAGGCCGCCCGCCAGCCCAGCGGGAAAGAGGCTTCCACGATGAAGCCGGCTCGGAATCGAGCCGGCGGAGTGAAAGCTGTGCGACGGGTGCAGTTGCACCCGTCGCGTATTTCACTGTCTGCGCAGCAGACAGTGAAATACATGTAGGGGCCCTCTTACGGGGGCCCCTGCAATGCCCATGCCAGTGGCATGGGCACTGCAGGGGCCCCCAGGGGCCCCGAGACCCCCCCTACCGCCATCCGGATCTCGGCGGTCCGACCGCCGGGATCTGGATGGCGGTAGGGGGGGTCGGAATCCCCGCGGCGGTGCAGCAAGCTGCGCCGCCGCGGAGGATTCAATGGGGCCGCGGTACACTGGCGGGACCCCGCCAGTGGTGCCGGTCCGACCGCGGCTTTACCGCCGCGGTCGGAATCCCCATTGGAGCACCGCCGGCCTGTCGGCGGTGCTCCCGCGGTCCTCCGCCCTGGCGGTCAAAGACCGCCAGGGTCAGAATGACCACCTTTGTCTCCTAAGTTAAGCCTTGACGCTCGTTGCCAAGCTACCAAGGGTTGAGCTGGGATTAATTTACTGAGACCTAACTGTACCTATGTGGAGGTTAGTGGCTTGTTGCTAGGTGTAGGTACCTACCTGCCCTACCAATAACCCATTTTCCAACACATTGGTCAACTCAAAATAATGTGATAACTGAAATCCCACTAATGGAACAAGACTAATGATTGGGCAGCGCATCACACCTTGCAATGTGTTCAACACACAGTAGTCCATCACACATCACCAGCAAACACAAAACATACCACACATGTCAACACTCACTGTAGGTGTCGGGGTCCTCAAAACGAGCCACCTCTCCCACTGTGTATGGTGCAGGTCCACCTGTAAAGCATGGAAGGAAGAATATGCTCAGAATCCGTGCACTGACAAACAATTTCAAATACAAATAAAATGTGATAATTTGACATGAGTAATGAAACACTTTCAGACATGCTCCTACTGCATGGAATAATTCCTGTGCAACATTTACATAGGATAGGTCTCCTGCTACAGTTACACACACTTCTACACACATGCAGTGGCCCGGACTGTCATGTGGTGGCAAACATGCACCTCCATTAGTGTGCAGCAACAATATAGGTGTGTATTCATCTCATCATGTGCATCCAAGAGAGACATCCAAAAGCTGGTTACTTGAGGACTCATGACCTGTCAAACAGCCTATGTGGTCATGACACATTTGTGACAGTTAGGTACATGGTACAGAGGGCCAGGTACTTTGGCAATACCTCATGTTGTTACAGTTTCATAAATTGATGTGTCCAAACAATGGTGATTGGCACCAAACATAGATGTTTGTACCCTAGTCCATACCTTTGGACTGCCATCCCTAATCGGATTTTGGCACAAGTGACAATAAATACCTGTCTAATATGTTAGCTGAGGGCACCTGAGTCCTTTACAAATATGGTTCATGTTCAGATCTGGCATGTATCAAGAAAATGTGAAGGAGCACATTTATCCCGAACAGGCATGGCACTTCCGTGAACACTTTCCCTACACACTAACCAGACACACATGAGACATATGTCTGGGCCACATTGCTATCATCAATTGACGTGAAGGCAGAACTCATTTTCAGCATCATGTAGGGTTTCCAATGTCAGTCTAGCTATAGCGTCAACATATGTAGGTATGATGTTACTACATCCATACTTCACTGGCAATTGTGACCTGTAGAGTCCTGATTGCGTCATTAATGTGTCGCTTGTCTGACACAAAGGCGGCACTACATTACATTCTGCTACAAGCAACCTGTATGTGTGGAAAACATGAGCTGCCTGACTGCTAGCATTTGTCATCCTTCACATAGTGCATCAATTACCCTGTATGTTTCCCTAGCATTACACACAGTCAGCTACTTATCTGGCAGATTGGGTACCAATCATCTCATGTCACTACACAGCTTTTAATTGTGCACATTTACATGATCTGTACTCTCCAACATGGCCACCAATCATGATTCCCAGGTGGTCCAGCATATTTTGCTCCCTGGAGATCAGGTCAGCCCAGCAGTGCTTCAATTGATGGTCATTCCGTTGGCTCCCATACAGACGCACCAAGTGATGGCGCACCTTCCCCCCCGGACTTTTCGGGCCTCCATGTGATACCCCTGTTTCACCCTACCCCCAGCCTCCAGCATCAGTGGGAGGAAATGGCAAACCAGCCATATGAAACCCCCCAATTCCTCCTCACCCATCCTGGAAAGCCGTGGCCTACCAGACATTTAGGCACAGAAAAAGGGGGAAAAGTAGTAGAAAAAAAGAAAAGGGGGAAATGGGGAAAGTTGGAGTGAGGAAATACAAAGAAAACTTAACAAATAGAATAGCCCAACTATCCCCTATATTACAGTACCCACAACAGACTCCCACAGACAATAAATACAACACTGGACTGGACAAATTTATACAACACACACTCAGACAGTATTCTACAACAATATATTGATGACAAAACAACAAGTAAGATGGCACTCTGGACACAAAAGCACAAATTCACAGGACAACACTTTGCACACAGCCACACAGTCTAGAATAATCAGAGACTGCAAAGTGAAAGTGAAAGTACACCCACTGTACAGAATCTGTAAACAGGATATCCTATTACATCACATCCTGCATAACATGGCCGCCGTTTTTTTCCATTATGCGTCATATTTTCACGCATACAGGTTGTGCGTCATATTTTTGATGCACAGGAGTGCAGATAATACAGAGTCAAAATATTTTAAATAATTGGTAAATAATATTTGTTTGCAGCATAATTTACAGTTCCAGAGGTGAAAATTAAGCCGCAGCCAAATATGATATCTATTTATTAAATGTTTTTTTGACTCTGCATTATTTGCACTCCTATGCGTAAAAAATTATGACGCACAAGCTGTATGCGTGAAAATATGACGCATTATGACAAATATGTATTTCATTTGTCCAATTGAGTAATGGAATTTTGCATGACCAAACGGTGTTAAGTGATAAACTTTGGGGTTAGCTATAGCAAATGTCCCTTATAGGATGTATAGAAGGTATTCACAGTGCAATTGTAATGATTGGCCTGAATGGATATTACTCATAATTGCGCACATATGTAGGTAATTGCTGATTGCAACTTTCAAAATATGAAAGAGATACCAGGATGTATTCCTTAGCAAATTTGTGAGCACATGTATCAAGCTATTCCAAATAGCATAAAGGCCAATTAGGTAATGCAATTGTCGACTAAACCTTTTTTGGGGGTAACCATGTGCTAATTACGAGTTAATGTAGCTAAAATATGTTTCACTATTGACATGTAGGGCACACATGCCCCTTATGCATGTGTGTGCTTCACATGTGCATAAAAAAATTATATTTGTGGTGCAGCAGAGGGGGACTTAGGCCCCCAGCACCCTGGGGTTTGCTGTTCCTGACTTGCAACTTTATCAAAGGTTTTCCCAAATTCAGTAATGCTAAACCATTGGCAGCAGGCCCATAGATGCAAATTGAGTATGATTCTCTGTTTGCTAATCTGTAATACCATTTGCCCATTTGAAGTTTGCCCTATTACTTCTTTGGAGAATTCTGACATACCATTTAGCATTGATTTAATAGCAAATTCTCAACGTTCCTTATGTCATGATAGCAAATAGGTTGTTGATGTATGTGGCCCTTTATGCATTACCTGGTTTAGTGGCATGTTTCATTCTTCCTGCTAGGTTACAACTGGGACACTACTGTGATAGGCTGCTTGCAACCATTTTGTTGATTGGATGGTACATGTACATGTGTGTGGTCCAATGTTGATCCAGTATCAACTGTTAAGGTGTATGTTGTCACTGTAACATCCAGGTCTCATCATGAGTTATTGCCAGCTAATCGTGTATCTAATGAGTATCGTTTGTAGCTAAGTGTGACTAAAGTCATTGAGGACATGGTAACCTACACGTGGATGGTCCCACCCTGTCACTGAAGACGTGTAATGAGACTTTCAACTGGGCAACCGTGGTGTGCTGAATGAGAGAATGTCTCAGGTGCCTGGATCCGGCATGTGTCATTGCAACATTTGTACTCAAGTTGGCCTCTGTGGATGGAAATGCATCAGGAAACATCATAGCCTCGGTGCAGAAGTAAATGGCTGGTATTCACCAAACACGAGCCATCTCTATTATTTGAACAATGTTACTCAGCGTGTGAACTGTCAGGGTCCTCATATGTATCGACTTTTCATGGACATTATATGAGGTTGCTGGTTCTGCTGGAGGCCACGTACACCATCAAAGGCTATGGCCCAGGTACACTGTCACACTTTGTAGTTTAGGCATTAATGAGGCCCAGACAACGGATGGGCCATGATTTAGCTATTCAAGGGCACTGTCACAAATATGATACAAAGAAAAGTCAGATGATGCAATACAATGTATTTGAGTATGCATTGATGAGGCAAATGACAAATTAGCCTCTGAGGAAAGAGAGGATTTGGACAGCAAGTGTGGTCCATAGGTGGCCACTGGGTATCTTTAGGGTGACCCACGGACAGGTGCCAGTCAGGCTGACAGGATGCTGGGTCAATCAGGAGCCAGCTCTTTCACAAATTACATGATCAGTGGTCTGACTAGGACTGGTCAGAGGGAGCAGTAGACAGTTGACATGTCACACTGTGTATGTCCTGTGTTGTTTTGAAGGTGACACGTGAACCCTGATAAAGTGTTACACGGCAACAATAGTAGCAATGCTTAATGGTGTAATTGCCCAAATGTCTACATCTATGCTGTAGGAGGCATCAGCAGGGACGGGGCATGTAAATTTGGGTGGTGTGCATGGAGGGGATCACTGGTGTGGCCTCCATCAGTGTCTCACAAGTCCTGTCGGATGAGATTTGCTTTAAAATGGCCTACAGTACCTTTCACACGAGAATCAATCTACAGGTGATACCAGGCCTTATAAACTCCAAGCCAGTGTATTATTTGAGCTGACTTCCATGCAGTGAGATGGTACTATGACAATGGTAGGCATAGGAAAGGGTGTGGCACACTAGATGACTCTTGTGAGTGTGTGTATGTAGATGAGGGAATCTCAGGTTACACATATCGGCATTCCAGGGACCTCTTCAGACAGGTGGGGTGTGACCAGGCGCATGGGTGTGTAAGGTTTTTAGAAAAGGGCTGACATGTAGATGGGATGTGATGTGCTGAATGCTTGTCATATGTGTGGCACTTGTGCTGTGTATGTTCTGCTTATGTGTAACTCTAGTGACAGATAGTCATTGCAAAGATTGTATGTAGTTGGAATTACTGCTGCCAAGAGTATGGTCATACATTCCTGTTCCTGAAGCAAAAGCATGTCAACTGCCTGATGTATGAGGCCTGTTTTCCCCTAGTTGAGTGATGGTGTTTTAGTTGTGTGACATCTGCTGCGATGAACCATGTTTCCTACATGTATGTGTGTAATAGGTGTGGTCCTCAGCTATTGCCCTTCAAAGGTGAACTGTACAGGATGTCAGTCATTTACATTGTGTGTGTATGTGACCGTTGTATGATAGGCATCACATTTGTAGTGTATTTTTCTGTGTCCTGATTGTTATATCATTAATGCTCCATGAGGCGACATTCTTCTTCTGATATTTAGAGCTAAAGGTGTGCAGAAATGAATAGCCAGACCATGATGTGGTGTTTGTTATCAGTGTTTATTTACAATAGTTCATTAAGTGGTGATGGTGATAATATTTTTAAAAAATTGTTCACAATGTGTTGGCGCCTACGCACTCCAGCAGCCGTGTTTGGTTGTTCCCCCTCCTGTTGCAGGGCAGCATCCTCCTCTTCCTCGTCGTCATGTATGGGTCTGGTTCGAGGAGGGGAATGTTCCTTTTGACACAAATGTTGTGCAATATTGCACATGTGAGGATGATCCTACAGACCATCTCGGGGGAATATAGTAGGCTACCACCAGTGATGTCGAGGCAGCGGAACCTTGACTTGAGGATGCCGAAGGTCCGCTGGACAATGCTGCGTGTCCTCTTATGGGCCTCGTTGTATGCCCACTCTGCAGCAGTACTCGGGTTGCCAAATGGTGTCATTATCCATGGCTGGATGCCATACCCCTGATCAGCTGAATGAGAAAAAGAATGGGATCATGTTGATGTAGCTGGCACTATTGAAAAGACCTTTAATGGCAGAAGTTGTCTTCTGTTGTCTGTGACTCTTTTGTGTACTGATGTGACATCCTATACTTGTAGGCTATGCCATCTGCATTGTGTTGTTTCCTTGGCTGAGCAAGTGTTTGTCTGCTAACTGTTTGTCATCTGTATGTTTTTGGATTTTCAGTGCAGTGTGCCCTCCCTAGCATTGTGACTTCTGAGACAGGTGTCCTTGTGTCTTCACTTGGGGTGAGTTGATAGTTCAATGTAGAGTTGAATTTATAAGTGTTGTTAACACGTCCATATCAAAGTACCCTGGACATCCCATACCTTTAGGCTTTTGCAATGTATTAATGTAAAGGTCATTGGGACACTTACAATTTGCAAGGTGACATTTTGGCAACCACACTCATTAATGTCTTCACATTAGGCTGTACAGTAAATTACGATGTGTGACAGGTTCAATGGTGACTTAAGAAACATGGCTAGTGATGTCAGTACCTCAGTGTGTTCCTTTCTAGATGTTGCTGTTGTGGTGTATGTTTTGTGTGTCCTAGATGGTTGCTGTGCAGTGTGTATATAAGTAGGTTTTTGTACTTACCAACAAGTAGTCCATTGCCATACCGTCCATCCTGGAAGTGTTGGTTGATGGTGCAGTGACGGAAGATGAATGAGTCATGTACACTCCCAGGATATTTAGCCACGATGTTGGTGATCAATCCTTGGTGATCGACTATGGCCTGCACGTTGATGGAATGTGTGTGCTTCCTGTTGCGGTAGAGGTGTTCAGTTGCAGCTGGTGGCACAAGGCATACATGTGTGCAGTCGATTGCACCAAGGACGTGTGGGAAGCCACTGATTGCGTAGAACCCATTTTTAGTTTCCTGCTGCTTCTGCAGTGTGTTAGGGAAGCAGATGTGGCGGGGTGTCAGGTGAATGATGGCATCCAGTACTTTGGGCAGAAATGCGGAGAATGATGGTTGTGATATTCCGCCTTCCAGGGCACCAGTTGTTTGAAAAGAGCCACTTGCCAGCATGTGGAGAATGGCAAGCAGCTCTGTTTCTGTTGGGATGGTGTGGGGTGTCACCAAAGTGGGGGCCAACTGCTGTTCAATGTTGCGCAGCAGCTGCTGAATGGCCTGCCAGTTCAACCGGTACCTCTGTATGATGTCATGTTCCCTGAGGCCCTGAAGGGTGGTTCTTGGGTGGAATATCCTCTCCTGCCTTCTGCGCTGCCTTTGGGGTCCCTGCTGGTGTTGTTGTAGCTGCTGTTGTTGCTGCTGGGCTCTGCGTCTGCGTGCATGCTGGATTAGAATGACCTCCATGGCTCCCTGTTGCTGCTCTGCTGCTCTGCTGTTTGTTCTGTGTGTTCTGATTAAATACAGGTGTGTTTGCCCCATTTTAACGCCTGCCCTGACCCAGGCGTTACATTTTGACGCAAATCGGGCTGTGCATCATTTTCTGGCTCCGCACCCCGGCCGTGCGTCATTTTTGCCCGAAAGCATAAATACGACGCACGCCCGTTTAAGTCATTTTTTTGGCAGGAACGCCTACCCTGCATATCATTAACGCGGGGCGGGTTGCCGCCTCCAAAAAATGACACACGCGGCAGAATTTTGTCGTCCGCGGGCTCGGGCGTCAAAGTTTAAATACGGGGCAACGTTTGCGCTGATTGTGCGTCAAAATTTTTGACGCACAATCGCCGCAAACGGAGTATAAATATGCCCCTTGGTTTTATGCACCTACAGTTTGTAAAGTGAATAATTTGAACCCACTGTTTTTCATCAGAATCATTGCATTATTTTACGCAGCACCACTCAGCAACTGAAAGAGCGAAATCCTGCTGAGTGTTTCCGAGCTGTGCTGTCTAAAAATCGTTCCCTATCACGGAGAAAAAACAGCTTAAATAAATTAATTAAAGACACACCGTCTGAGGTTGAAAATACAGGTGCTCAGCTCTATTGTAAGCCAGCATATCCTATCTTGATAATGACCCAGGGCCCTCATGTGCAGGACTGGAGAGCTGTGTCCTTTTTCACTTCTTTCCAGGTTTGGGTTCGGAGGCCTTACTTTCTTGGAAATCCCCCCCAAGATAAGGTCTAGAATGATTTAATTCCTCTGTGCACGTCTGATTATCGCAGTATCACTTTGATGCAGCTGATTCCCTCTCAGCTTTTTAGTTGTCACTAGGGTCACAATATTTCATTGTTTCTTTCTGTAGAGTTTTCCATTGGCACAAAGTTATTATTTCTCATTCTGTTTCTGGCTGCAGTTTATTTTGTGACAGTGTCTACTTTCAGTGAACTTCTTTTATACTTACAATAATTAGGGAGTCACATTATGTTCCACCAGAGTTTGCTTAAAAACAACCACTCTTCTTTTAATTCTGAGGTCTTCTCTCTGCTTTGATTAAAACATATATTTATATTCCATTGTCTCTCTTTGGTATCCCATGATCTCCTAGTTTCCTGGTGTCCTGAAGATGAATTTATCTTCCCATGCTAATGAAACAAAAGAAATCCAATAGCCATGGTTTAGATCACAAGTTGTTTTAAAAAAAAAACATTTTAAAAAATGTTTTAAATTATTTTTATTCCACTCAGCTCAACGTACAATGTACATAAATAACCATTACATTTCAGCCTAGCGTCGTGGCTATGCTTACATCAATTTCCATTTGCCACGTTTATCCAGACTTTACATCTTTTGGTGCTTTTCCGGCCTAATCACTGTTACTTCACTGCATATCTTACATTCACTGATTTTACCCCTCATCTCCCAGTGATTATGGATGCTTCTATTCCAGCCTAATGTGCCCCCTGGCTGTAATCCAGGGTCCCCATATTTTCTCCCATTACTTCGGGCATCCCCAGCTCTGATACACCACTTTTTCAGCTCCCTGACACCAGTCCAGGTCTGATTCCCATTGTTCCACAGTTGGTGGGGCTGGGTGACTGTGGGGCTGGGTGACCCCCATAGTCTCACAATGTTTCGCTTGCCCACCCCAAAAGCCAGCATCACTCATACCCTAGCATATCTATGTAATGACTCATTCTCGGTTATATGCAATAGAATCCACATTTTGTGTACATGGTGCTGGTGTCCTAGGGTCTGTTTGACTCATGCTGTGACCTCTGTCCAGTAGGGCTGTATCACTGTGCAAGCCCAAAGGATGTGAAAGAAGGTGGCCTTTTGCTCACAAACGCAAGGCATGTAGGAGTGTCTACTTTTGGGATTTTATGGAGACGGGTTCTAGAGCAGTATGCCCTATGTAGGAGCTTTAACTGTACCAGCCTAAACCTGGCTCGGATTACAATTTCCCTTGGGCTCTTTAGTGCCTTCTGCCAATCCTCCTCTGTAAAGTCTCCCAGGTCTCTGGTCCATGCTTCTCTGAGGGATTCCAATGTGTCTGGGGCATTGCTCAGTTTTTTTTTCTATATATCAGGGAGATGGTTTTTCTGGTAAGTGTTCTGTGAGAAGCCTGTCCTCCAGTGGATTGGCGGATGTCAATTGTTCCCTCTCCACGATGTGGCATGGCAGGACATGGCCCAACTGTAGATTTTTATAATGTTAATTGTGTTGCATGCCATATTCTACCTCAAGGGTTTGGAAGGAGATGTATGCTTGGTCTCTCAAGACGTCTCCCAATCATTTGATGCCCAGTAATTCCCACTTGTTGAAACCCTCTAAGTTACTGAGTTCTCATAGGAGGTCACTTTCCCATAGGGGGGTCAGTTCCGTTAATATGCCTCATGAGTTTAGGGCACTGGTGGCTTCCCTCCAAACCCTCTCCACCGTCCTCTTGTGAGTTAGAAGAGTCCTCTCTGTGTTATACCAATAAAGCACTGTTAAGTAATCTCTCCTTCCCATTAGTGATCTGTCTACTCAACCAGCTGGCTCACTCCTGTTGGCAAACACCCATTCATTTATTACTGCCAGTTGCAATGCCCAATAGTATTCAGTAATATCTGGGAGTGTGATCCCCCCTTCAGCTACTCCACTTTGTAATTGTCGAAGTGCTATGAGTGGGGCCTCACCATCCCATAGGAGAAGCCTCAGTGCTTGATCTACTTGCCGAAATAGAGTTTGGGGGATTTGGTAGGGTGATTTTTGTAGGATGTACAGTAGGTGAGGGAGGGACATCATTTGAAACAGGGCCGCTTTGCCCATAAGTGATAATGGTAAAGATCTCCAGTGTGAGACATCAGTTTTAAGCCGCTCTATTTGTGGGATGAGATTAGCGTCTAGAAATTTCTGGGGGTCCCTTATAATATGTCCCCCTAAGTATTGATGCTATCCTGTGCCACTGGTTGGGCCACAGAAATCTCAGTGGGACCCTCTGTTAATGGGTAGAGCACTGATTTGGACCAATTTCTTCAATAACCGGAATAGCCACCAAATGTTTGGAAAATATGCAAGACGCTGTCAACCCTGTGTAAGGTGACTACCCAGGAAATCGTACCATTCACTTGGACACGTGCCATAGGTGAACGGTAGAGAAGCCGAACCCAGCTGCAAATTTCAGTCCAAAACCCATTTTGTGGAGTGTGACAAATAGGTATGGCCATTCAACATTATCAAAGGCCATTGTGGCGTCTAGCGCCATAGGGACTGCCTCCTCGGAGCTAGGGCTACTTGTCATATGGAGCGCTCCGTAGAGCCTCCAAAGGTTGAGTCTCGTTCACCCTTCAAGGCATAAAGCCAGATTGGTCAAGGTGGATCAGTGATGTTATTCTGCCTGGAGCCTATTCTCCAAGACTTTTGCAAAAATTTTAGTTTCTGCATTTAGTAGTGAGATCGGCCTATAAGAGCTGCATCTGGTTTGTGGTTTCCCTGGCTTGTGTATTACTACTATTGTGGCCATGCACTGATCCTCTGGGAGGAGCCCGTCCTGTAGTGCAGTCTGAAATATGGCACGTAGGTGTGGCTTTGTACATCTCTATTGGCAGTCCGTTTGGGCCCAAGGCTTTCCTGAACTGAAGCCCCTGCATAGCTTATGTTAACTCCTCTACCATTAGGTCTTCCTTGAGAGCCACTCTTGATTCCTCCTCTAATTTGTTTGGACGGATATCCCTCAAGAGCTACGTATACTCAGTATCTCCCATGTGGGTGGCAGATCGATACAATTCCTCATAGTAGTCAGCAAATACATTGGCTGTGGTCAGACTATCTCGCTGGAGTTTCCCCCCTTTGTTTTCTATCTCTAGCACCCAGGACCTCTCCGGGTCTCTTCTGTCCAGCCACGCCAGGAGTTTGATGGCCTTATCACCAAGTCATAGAGGCGTCGCTGCATGGCTAGTTCATATCTGTGGGCAGCTCCCTCAATCAAGTCTTGTAGGTCCCTCTGCTTAAGGCGCAGCTAATGCCCGAGTTCATTATTCCCATTTGTCTGTGCCCTCAACTCCAGCTGTGCAATGTCTCGCTCCAGCTCATGACACAGCTTTTCTTTTTTTTTTCCCCCTAAAAAAAGGACCTGTGCGTGTCCCCATATTACCGCTTTAAATGCCTCCCATCAGGTGCTTGCAGATGTGACTGAGCCCAGGTTTTCCTGGAAATATGTCTCTGCCACGATCCTTAATGCCTCCCTGATTTTCGGGTCTTTAAGATGCCAAGTGCCTTTTCTGAGGGGTAGAGATGTGGTTCAAACTGCACTTATAAGTTTAACCTCGATCGGGCGATGGTCGGAGACTCCAGGGTGTCTGATACTAGCATCTTGGAATCTGTGAATGTCTCCATGGTGCGTGAGCAGGTAGTCTATACGAGAGTAGCTATTGTGGGGGAGTGAGAAGTAGGTGTACCCTCAAAATTGTGTGTTGCGTGTCTGCCAAATGTCTGCCAGTCCCATGACATCTACAAAGGAGTTCAGTGCTTTAGTGTCACCCCCATGGAGGCTCCAGAGAGCCTATCTAGCTCTGGGTCCATGATGGCATTCATATCTCCCCCAAAATCAGGGTCTTATGGTAGACCTAGTATAGTCACATTCAGTTCAGGATATGCCAGTGAGTGTAGGCGTGGAGGAACATATATAGACCCCACACTCATGACTTCCCCCTCCCACACGCCGGATATCACTACATACCTCCCCAGAGTGTCATGCCAACTGTGCTGGGTTGATTTCTTGATCAGTATCACCACTCCTCTCGAGTTGTTTGTGTAGCCTGCGTGGGCAAGTAGTTTGAACCCAAATCTGTCTAGGGCTTTACATGTGGTGCCTCGGAGATGCGTCTTCTGCAGTAGCAAGAAGTCTGTGGAATGTTTTGTGAGATATTGGAGAATTAATGTGCGCTTTATCTAGTTGCCCAAACCATTTACATTCCAGGACCATATAAGTAAGCTATGTGGCGTTGACATAGTGTGAGTTGTGGGGTTTCACGGGGGGAAGAATTCGTAGTGCTTCTGTTCCGTAAGTCGTAAGAGAGGGACTTGGCACGTGCGTTCCGCCACACCTTGCTTCACCATCTCAACAGACAATTCACCTGAGCAATCAACTACACAGCTCAACATGCTGTGAAACTTAATCATAAACAATGATAATTTCCCACAAACTTCCCCCCTCCCCGCTACCCTGCATTGTGAATTGCCCCAATTCGCAGAGAGCCTGTTGCCCTAACAATATAAACAAGCGCAGGCCTGACATTATCAGCGTGCCACACTTTACGGATTACTGGATTTGCCTTCATTCCATCTCTCGCAACCTTTACATCTAGCGGGAGTTCTCCACCACTTACAGGGTGAGGCATCGACCTTCATCTAACCCCTCCAATTGTCATACACTGGATAATATAGAGTCTCATGTCTTTGGTGAGGTCCGTGCATTCCCTAATGGGCTGCTCTCACCCGAGAGCCATCGGTGGCTTCGACCCGTCTGAGAATCTAGCGATGGTCTGCCGGCCCCTTGTTTCTTCTTTTGCACCCTTGCTTTGCTTTACTTTTAACTGAGCCAAGATATACACACTGAAAAGAGTCAAAAAGATTCTCTGGAATGCACTTCTTAATCTGAATAAGACATTTATTATAGATTTTTGCAGGGTTCGTGAAGGGAGGTTTGAGTAGTAAAAAGTGTACTTTCAAAATATGCAACAACAACGTGAGACCATGTATAAAGAATCTTCAATCTATAAACAGCAAATATATACATGCAAAGATACAAACACGTATATTGATATATATATATATATATATATATATATATATATATATATATATATATATATTCATATGCAATGCAAAGCAAATAATTAATAAAAAATTATCACTGTAGGACCTGTCAGATGCTTCATCTTTCTCATGCCAGCAAGAAGATGACCCCGTTCAACTGCGAGAAAGAGATCTTCACCCTCACGGGACAAATGTCAGACGTTTGACGTCCAATCCTGACCGAAGTCTCGGAATTCATCGCTACTGAGCAGGGCCACCTTTTTATATCTCAAACAACCATGGAAAGGGCCTTCTAGAAGAACCCCTCCTCTCAGATAGAAATATAAAAAAATGCTGGCTAGTTTAGGTAAACTTTGAAAGGAATGCGTCGGGAGCTGGCCACCTTCACAAGGCACTCCTCCCAAATTCAACCCGTTCCCTTGCCTATGATAAACACCAGCATGGTACGGTCTTATCGTACTGACTGCTTACCTCCCACATATCGTGTACCAGTCCTAGCTCTCCGGTGGGAAGGAAAACATGCAGAAGTAGAAAAACACATTGCATAACATGTTTGCACAAAAAAATACTTTAACATGACGGAGAAGCTAAGCTGAACACAAAATGGATTCTAGGCCAAATACAAAATGGAGTCTATAACCAGTGACCACTAAAGTGACAGTATGCAGCTAAGTGAGGTGCAAAGCGGCATGACATGACATCAGTGGTCAACACGCAAATAACATTGCAGCCCTCCATCCCTCAAGCCAGTCCCATGCTTCTTCCGGTGTCATGAACAACAACGTCTTCCCCTCCATAATGACCTTTAATTTTTCTGGGAATAACATCATGTACTTCAACTCTTGTTCTCACAGAGCTCGTTTTATTTCATTGAAGCACTTCTGTTGTGTCTGAACTTGTAGGGTAAAGTCAGTAAAATTGCACACTGTAATATTTTCAATTTTGAGCGGGCCACCTGTAGGATAGCATCTTGATCTCTATAATTGGAGGGGCCCCCGGGGGTGGCCTGGGGACCCGGAATCTATGTGCCCTTTCTACTGAAAAGTTTGTTTAAGTCTCTTCGGCAGTAACAGATTGAGGACCAGGTCTTCCACAAACAGATCAAAACACAATGGCCCTCTGCCCCCTTCAGGAGCTCCCTCTATACAAAGAATGTTCCATTTCGCCCCACCCTCCTGATCCTCAAAGTGGGTGGTGAGAGCCATGGTTTGTTTTGTGAGGTCCTGCACTTGTTCCTCCAAGTGTTTAGTGACAGATTGCAGGCCCGAGATGTGAGTTTCAGCCACTGTTAATTTCTCTGTGACTAATGAGGCTCACTTAAAATATTACTGTGTCAACTTTTGGTTCCAAAGTGTCTTTGACACTCTGAATGGCAGTCATAATGTCTTGCAGTGTGGGCTCTGTTTTTTGCAGAGAGTCCGAGTGAGCAAGTCCCGGCTCAGGTGAGCCCGACGCCTTTTGAGTTGCCATTTGTGAAACTGCGTACTTGGCAAATGCTTTCATCTGTGGGTGGTGGGGGCCTCGAGTTCTAATCATAGCCTTTTCGCACGGTATTGATTTTCTCAGGACGTGTCAGCTTCCCCAGTACTAAGCTTTGTGATCTGTTTTTAGGTGTTTTTTAACTCAGCTTTCGTCATTGTTGCACTTCCATTTGCACCAATCATGTCTCTCTGTAGTGGTTACACTGGCAGGCGGCTTCCGTTCTCACGTGGCCCCAGTGTGTGCCCACCATAGGTTCTCTTGGATTTTCACTTACCAGCTCTCTCCATCTCTCACCTGCTCCCCTCCCTTGTTCTTCATGTTCTTAGCTTCTCTTGGGCTGCCTTTTAGTCCCCGGACCTTCTGGTGAATGGATCGTGCTCTCAGATGGGGGGAAATATAAGGGGGCGGGAGGGTCTTTTCCACACAATTCAGCCCTGTTTCCTCCGGGGCCGCCTCTCTTCGCAAGGCCACAGGCCTCACGCAGCACTTTGTTCTCCAATCACTTCTACTGCCCGCCGGCCCCACAATGACCACTGCTGCTTGCCTAGTGACACCCCTTAAGTTCAGCCAGCCGCCGTGCCGCAGCTCAGAGTTTGTGTGTGTCTGCTCAGGAGCTTCCTCAGGGCACCTGATTTCCAGATTATCCAATTTCCTGGGGTCCCCCATTAAAAGGATCCTGTTCCAGGGTGAATGGGGGGCGAGGGAGGCCTTCTTCACCCTGCCAGACTAGCAGCTCCCTCGGGCCCCACTTCCTCCACTGTGCACTGGGGCCTCGGGCACTGCCGCAGTCCTGCTCAGCTCCACGCCCCCCAGCCTCTCCTGCTTCCTTCCTGCCTTCTGGTCACCGCAGCCGAGCGCCACGCTGCACCCCCTTTCCTCAACCGGCCGCTAGGCCTTCGTTCAGGTCCCACAGGCCTCTAAGCCGGAGAGCTTCCTCTAGGTCCACCTTCGGTCATGATTTTTCGGTCGCCCTCACCGTTCCAGCGCCATCGGCCTCACTGCTGATCCGTGAGCCCGTTTGGCGCTTCAATGTCAGTTTTTCACTCCCTGAGTACAGGATTAGTGGTGGATATCTGGGGACTTCAGGTTGGAGACGGCCGGAGAGTCATTAATGTGCAGCCATCTTTGGTACTGGCTAGCCATGCCCCCTAGATCTCAAGGTTAATCACAGCATTTGACAATTAAGGAGGGCAATATTAAAAACAGGCTGATTCTTATTTCTGTTCTATTTGCATAAAGGTCAGTGAGGGAGACCAACATTTTTCTTTTCTTTCCCAAATATCCAACGAGAGGGCATGAAAGCAAAGTTGACAAGAAATCTGATCTGTAGAGAGACATAGCAGAGAGAAGTGGGATAGGCTTTTTATTGTCAATTTTGACCACAATATTTTACACACCCTGAGATGTGGCTCGCTTACCTGGAGATGGTTTCTCTTGGTTAGTTGTGAATGATGATCATTCTTTCTGGTCAGTGCCTTTCTCCTATCCTTTCTCTTCTATTTGGGTATTGCTTTCCAGTGTTCATCCATGTCTTCTAATTCTGAGCTATTTCTGCTTTCCTTTCCTCAGCAGTGGCAATGAGTTCAATTACATCTCTGCCTTTCTATTTCAAATTTGACTATGACTGATCCATTCTGTGCATGCTATGGCTCATATCAGTAGGAAATGAGGTGAATAGAAAGATTCACTCTACTGTCTTTTAGAATAACGCTGAGGGTGTGGCCACTGAAATGTTGTGGGCCTATGGGAAGGGTTCGAGAGGTAAGCAAGCCCACACAAATGAGCAATCTAAATTGAAAGGATGCTCAGTCCATGGGAGACATAAGGGATTTGACTACCAATTATAGAAGAGCTGGGACTTGAGCACAAATCACAGACGTGTGTGCCTGTTTGTTGAAGGGCATGATTTGTAGGTATGTTTATGTATTGCATGGTAGTTAAATAAAATGTAGCCTTTAACTTTAGCACTGCTGCAATTGAAAACTACCTTAACTCCGAGGAAATTTTCCATTTTCTGAGTTGATAATAGGTCGCACAATGGAGAACTGCCTAAATAAGCACATAGCTTGCTGAACTTGCAAACATAAAATGCATGGAAATATTTGTACGTGGAAATCTGATTAACATTGAATCATCAAGAGAAAGGAAAAACACATTTTAATATTATAAAAATAGTATGTATACCTTAACTAGATAATATGTACTCTATAGGGGAAACATTTACATTCTAAATTTATGAGAAGCGCAGCAAGGAAGCAAAATTATGTTTCAGAAAGAGTTTGGTACATTTTAGGGCTTCCTATTAAGCAGATGCTTTTCTATTTAAATTATTTGTGTGTTTCTTTTATTTGGAGGCTTTATAAAAATGGCCACACAAGCCCAAATGCATCATACCACACAATAAAATAAGTCCACCAGTAGTCACGTTCAGCCTAATCTAATAAAAGAAAACTAACATACATAAAAACCACAAACACAGAGGAATAAAATTAAAATTGCAGACAAAGTCGAAAGCTAAAAAAAAAAAATCTAAAAGTTATAGGAAAAGTTGGAAAAAGGTTAGCATTGTGTTCTCCCTTATTAATTATGTTTCAGAGAATTTCACGCCATTGTGACAAACATGTAATTGACTGTTCAATATGTTTCTGATTTTTAGTGCTCATTGCCACCAAAGGTGTACATGTGCTTTGCAAATAACAGTAATGCATCTCAAGATCGTAGAGCAGAAGTAGTGCTAGCAAAATAGGTGGGCAAGTAGAAGGTGTAGCTTAGGTGAGTAGAAGAGGGATTCTAGCATGAAGATACAACAAGGCCAGGAGGGACACATTGGAGAAAGTAGAACGGAAGGTCGTAGATAAGGGCAAAAGTAGATGGTGAGTAGAGGAAGCAGCATTTCACAGAGATGAGGAACACATATTGGGCCAGACTATAGAAAAGTAAGGGTGGGAGAGAAGGATAGGGTAGGAGGAATATAGGAGCATTTTGTATAAAAAGGAGCAGATTAGACTAGTAAAATCTGAAGTTAATGGACAAAACCTATAGTTTAAATATGATTGTGGGTCAAGTGCAGCCCAAATAGATAAGGCTTTAGAAGATGATGGAAGACCAGAAGCGTTGTTGCAGTTCTACTTTCTGGAGGCAGGGAGTTCAAGAATATGAATGTATTTCCAAAGAATGATTGCTAGAGACCATGTAAGGTTCACAATAATGCACTTTGAAAAAGGAGGTTGTTTTTGCTTCTTAGTCTTAATTTCCTGATACCTCCCGAGATCTTGAGTAAATTATTCAGATAAGGTGGGGAGTTTGATCCCGGGGGGGTCGCCAGGCTCTGGGCAAAACAAGCATCATGTTGATAACAGGGCTTTGTTTAGGCTCAAAAAAATTTGCTGCAGTAAACCGCTTTGTATTGGGCCATTACTAATATGTTTTGTCATTTAAATCCAAGCTGGGAGTGTGTGTTAAAAGAACGACTCCAAAACTCCCACCCCACCCCTAATATTCACACTGTGAACACTATTATACTTTAGTAAGCCCTGCATGACCAGAACAGTATGTTTGGTATGATGTATGTGATTGCATTTTTAAAGCAGTAACATAACTTAACTGTAATGTTTAAATACTTCTAGACAAATTTAACCATCGCCAATTTATTAGATTAATTGTGAAAAATTCGGAGGAGGGGCCCCAATTACTTCTTTTTTCAGCTGAGGAGGCGCAGCTTTAAAAAGTTTGAAGACCGTTGCCTTAGAGGGAATCCTGTGCAGTTCAAAACAGCACAGGAAGATGAAAATTAATGTCCTTGAAGAGAACAACAGTCTGGATGAGTCATGACGAACAACTTGGAAAGGCATAGGGCTGAATAAGAAACTCTGCCTAAGGCCATATTTCCAAAGTACAGATGAGAACAAATTAGAGCGTGTACAGAGACTTTTTTTGGTTAGGCTGTATGATTGGTTTTAACTTTTTCAACATATGCAGAAGAATGTTTGCTTTAGGACATTTTATTTACTTGAGATTCACTAGTTAGTGAAGAGTCTAGTTGTATTCCAAGGTAGGAGACTGTCAGGCATAAGATTGTTGTACCTTGCTGAAAAGTGTGATTCTTTGATTGAGTGACTAATACATATTCCATCAAAAGCCCAGCTGTATGGGAAGCATTTTTCAATATTTCTGTAGTCCAGGAGTGCTAAAATCAATAATGAAATAGTGCTAGAGATCACAAAGGAGCACTGTTTACAAAGAATACTTGACAAAATTATTCTGGTACAAAATAGTATTAAAAATTGTAACATTTATTATACATACTTATAAAGTAAAGCACAAAAATATTGACGACTAAAATATTAATGTCTAAACTATTGACATGATAGTGGTGAGTACTTAATAGTGATTTAATAGTGATTAAAATAATTTTCACTGAAATTAAAGGTTAGCTTATTTAAAAAAATTATATACATACATATATATAGAAAACTCTAACATAAACACACACAACATTAATGTATTAGCATTAAAACATGTTCTAAAAATATAAATAATTGTAAACTATTTGAAAAAATATATACCGACACTGATATTAACTTGTACTTTACAACAACTTATTTTACAAATAAAATCATTTTTCATGAAAAGTAATAATAATTCTAAATACAGAAACAAAACCTAACATACAACAACATATATTGTTAAAATAAAATATAATTCATAAACATGTTTTAATTGTATGAAACTATTATGGACATTTTTAAATTAAATGATAACAATAAAATGGAAAAATGCATAGGTTTCACCAACATTTTCTCTACCTACATTAGCAAAACCTCCCTGTAATGTGAAACAAACTAAATCCAAATGGAAACCATAAAAAAATAGATAAATTTAAAGTCAGTTGAACTACACTATTCTTACTACAACATTAATAACGGTGTCAGGTGTAATATTCTAACTCACCTAACAAACAATTAGGAAAGTGCCTACATGGGGTGATAGATTCACTCTTCGAACTACATTCTAGCAAAGATTTTGAAAACTTTATACACTAGAAAGTCAGATTTACTATTTTAACCTCAAACTAACAATAATTGTATTTACTATTCTTACACAAAGCTAACATAAATTAGAAGATGTGCATACATTCAGGTAGTCAGTTTTACTATTTTTCTTTCTATCTCACATTGAGGAAAGTTTATACATTAGGTGTGGTTACGTTTATTATTCAAGGTCAACTCTAACAAACACAAGAACAAGTATTTATATTGGAGGCTAGTGTCAGATGAACCATCTTAACTCCAGTCTAACAATTGTTGGGGATATTGTGAAATGGAGCAGAGATTTTATTAATCAAATTTGCTATTCTAGCTTTATTCTAACAAATATTGGGGAAACTGCATACATTGCAGGTTCAAATGTACTTTTATAACTCCAGGCTAACAAACAGTGAGTAAGGGCCAGATGTAGGAAAGGATATGCGAGTCGCAAACGGCAAAAACTGCCGTTTGCGAGTCGCAAATCGCATTTTCCTATGCAGAAATGCATTCTGCGAGTCGGGACCGACTCGCAAAATGCATTTCAGAATCACAAATAGGAAGGGGTGTTCCCTTCCTATTTGCGATTCCTAGTGGTATGCAATACCATTTGCGACCGCATATGCGGTCGCAAATGGTGTCGCAGTTACCATCCACTTCAAGTGGATGGTAACCCACTCCCAAATTGGAAGGGGTCCCCATGGGACCCCTTCCTCTTTGTGAATGGACCCCAAATTATTTTTTCAGGGCAGGTAGTGGTCCAAGGGACCACTACCTACCCTGAAAAAATACCGAAACTAAAGGTTTCGGATTTATTTTTAAGTGCAGCTCGTTTTCCTTTGACTACAGCAGGCCTCCATGTTTGCGAGTGCCCATAGTCGGTATGGGGCCGCAATTTGCGACCCACCTCATTAATAATAATGAGGTGGGTCATCGCGACCCCATACCGACTCGCAGACGGTGTCTGAGACACCGTTCTGCATAACATTTTGAGAGTTGCAAATAGCGAGTCGCTATGACTCGCTATTTGCAAGTCGCAAAATGTTTCTTTGCTACATCTGGCCCTTAATGCCATGCATTGAGCCTGTCAGATTTACAATTATAACACACATCTAACAAATACTAGGCAAACTTCATATAGGGAGGGTGAAGAAGTGGTCCTGGATTTCTGTTTTAACTCAAATCTAACAGACATTAGCTAAAGTACATACATTAGAGGCATATTTACTATTTAAATTCTGTCTAATGAACATTGGGAAAAGTTCATACATGTTGGGAAGGGGTTGGGAAGGGTTTAGATTTCCTAGTATAACTCCAGACTAACAAACACTGAGGAAAGTGTTTACATTGAAAAGACACCACATAATACTCTAACTACATTCTAAAAACAGTGGAAAAAGTCCTTACCTTGGCAAGAGGTGGATTACAATTTACGATTCTGACTCCAATTTAACAAACATTCCAGAAAGTGCATACATCGGGGAAGAGGCTGGGATACAATTTACTATTTTAACTGCAGTTTAACAAACATATGAAGAGCATAAAAGGAGGGGTCAGAGTCAATGCACTCAAACTGCATAGGTACACATTTTAAATTATTGAAAACTAAACATAACAACTTTTTATCATGGATATTTTGATTAAAATAATTTCAAGAAATTACAAATATATCAGAAGTTCGAAAAAAATAAAACTATTACATTAAAATAATAGAATGAAAATGTAATTAACACGCACAAAACAGTAAACAAAACAACTGCTATAGTAATTAATAAATATACAAGTGATATGATATCATAAATGATATTACAGTTAAAAATATTTAAAACCTCACTATAATCGTGTCATAAAAGAGATGTGCTTAACTTCAATATTTATGACCTTGATATTTTTGCTGTTAGCACAATATTATGATCAGATGACACAAGTCTACATAAAGGTAGAAATCAGAGGATCATAGATTACCCTCATCTAGAGGTGTAATAGGCCGTTTACGCATTTAGCTGTCTAACATTAGCCATATGAGTGCATTTCAGGCTGCATCTTATGTGCAAGTTCCTTCATTTTTTAGCTTGTTTTGTTCTCTTTTGTATTAATTGTTGTAAGGTTTCTATGTTGGCTTTTGTCCTGAAAATATACCCTGACTACATGCTACCTATGAAGTAGAACTGTGAGCAATTAGGATAGATCTTTGGGGCTCATGTTGACCCTTACTGTGAGGGCAAGGTTTTATAATCAGTGCTGGAGAGGTTGAATGTAACTAATGAGCGATCCAGCCACTTCTAAGATGCAATTCACATATTTGGCACTTTAAGACGGTGAACATTAGATCAAGCGTATATCCAGACAGACTACTCACTGATTAAAACAAACCTATCTCAGTCATTTTGTCTGTCACTGACAATGTCTAACATATGTTTATCTAGACATAACCGAGGCTTTCTGAGTTACCGGTTGCATTAGTAGAAAACGTTATTTCTCCCACTAGGAAGAAAACATACTATCCTGGAGATGATAGGGTACTGTCATGATGAGTATTGCATTGTGGCATTTGATGCATTGCAAAACATGGATTTGCCTGATTTAAAAGTGGTGTATGTTATCTCTGAACATACCAATTCCTAAAAGTGGGCTACATCCAATAGCCCTCCTCTTTCTGAAGTTTTTTCTAGTACAGCATTTAGAAGCAAATTGGAACCATGTCATCAAACGTAGTGATCACAGTAATTTGAAATCCTTTAATAAGTCATGTAGGGCAGGGGAAGATTATGGGTTGATTGGTAGTTGATTAGACCCACTGTAAATAGTGGCCTTTCTTCATAGTCATTGAGTGCTAGGTGTTAGGATCATCTGTTTGAAAGACTGTTGTGGTTCAACAGTGGATTATTCTAGTGGTTCAACAATGGGAATGATCTGGATAGTGGAATTCTAATTTCTTTGTGACTGTCTACAGAGCTTGGTGGAACCCACATTATGCCGGTTATTAGTGCCAATGCTGTGTTTGATATGACGTGTGCTGGTATCACTGCTTCTGTAATTTGAGATGACTCAAAGAGAGTTGGCAAAGGGTGCCTGCACCTGGTAACTGTTCAGATATATCTAAATACTAAGGAATATACTTGTTTTACATTTAAAGTTGAAATGGTCAAAATGGTACTAGGTGCCTTCTAGGAAGATTATCTCCCAATGAATTTGTGTCAATAGTTTTTTCACTTTTCACTTCATCACATTCTTCTCACCTATAGAGTACGCTGACAATGTCTTCAAAATTGTATATGTATTGCCTTTAGGTCTATTGTGCAGGTACAATTTAGCTCACAGGTGTTTCTTCTATTTATGGAGGAGTTATATAGTAGGGTAAGCTAATTTCTATTATGCTATAAAATTAATGCACTGCATACTCACCAGTATGATAGATTTACAAAGAACAGATAGAACACATGTGGTTCGAAGAGGAAAAGAATGGTCCAGTCTCAGGAAAAGGTGGTCGCATGGCCTTTAACACTAATACAATATGGAAAGAAAACACATTTATTTTACTAAGGATGACACACTTAAAAGTACACTATCTTGCTTCCATTTCTAACCTTCTATAATTAAACTCATTATGAGACAAGAATCCTTAGATTCATTCTCTCTACCCAGTTTTGTTAAAGGGACACCTTTTTGAAGTAGGGCCATGCAGAGGACATCTGCAAGTCATGAGATAAATTGAGCATCAGTGGTTAAGAGGTTAGAATGTTATGGGTACGTTTTCTCTTCTATCAATATTATCATTAAACATTGCACTTGTTTTTCTGTTTTTAACATTAATACACTACGCTTTCATAACTTTTGATTTAATAATATCCTCACAACTGATAAAACTGAGTATTCCACTTCACATTTCTGAAGGATATATACTTCTCGTCTTATTTATTAATAGATTTTCAGTATCTTGAAATAATATTTCTTAGAAAACTTTCATTTAACTTCCACTGACTTTCCTACCAGAGGTCAGAGATTATTGGCAAGTTTGCTTAAGTGCTGCACCATTGCAATGCAATACAAAGCTATGGATTGATATTTACATTCCTGCAAATAAGCTATTTTGCATTGGAAAAGTGCTCTTTTCTGAGTGCAAATGGTACTGTGCATTGCCTGGCATCAAGTGGGCCTTACTTGGGTGTTACTTAGGTAGATCAACGCAAACACATACTGGTTGTGACACAAAGCCCTAACTACAGACATAGCCATGATGTGTTTTCCATCAAAACAACTCCTTGAAGCATGTGTCATCCATGGGCAATGTGCTAACTTTTACAAAACAGCACAAATTGCATGTGTGATGAAGTGCAAAACACACAGCCGATGCATGTGATCCTTCTGAGTTTATATTGGCACAGGAATTTATACTAGACCTGTATGTTTCAGTACTAATCTTATGCTAAACAGCACACACTCAATTTTGGACTATGGTGCAAGGCAGCACACCTTGCGAGGCAGCTTTTTATAGCACCATCACAGAGGATGAGAGCATCAATAAGCCGATCATAGTAGATGTGTGCTCTTTTTTCAGCTTAGCTCAATGTAGCACAGAATAATTGGTTGCTACCCTGCATTAAGTGAAAAATGTGTAAATCGTCTCTAAGTGTGATTCATTCTGTTAGTTAATAATCATACAACAGAGGTAAAGAATGCTAAGATTTTCAAATAGTGATTGGCATGTGAATCAGGGTCACACTGTCTCACCTGAGAAAGGTTGTGAGCCCTCACCCACCTACCTTGGTGGAATGCTTCCTCATTGTGGAAAATCCTCATTCACATCCTGTGAATGATGGTTTCCATGGGTTACACCAACTTTCAGAAGCACCTTGGAGATCTTTTTTGGGGGATCATTAGGAATGTGAGTAAGATTGTCTTCAAGTTGCTCTATGTGCTTTGTTTGGAGGTATCTATGACCAGATTAAAAATTAGAAGTTGAATATCTGTCTTTGGTCCCCCATTCTTCTGGTCTACAGGGTTTTGGTTAGCCTTGCACGGGGTCACCATTTTGCATTAGTACCTATTTTTATCCCCTCTTTAGGGTTGAGCACACAAGCGCTCTGGCCTATTGTAATCTCTCTGTGGGCTTTTAAACACACCCGTGTCACACCGATCACTTTTTTTGGTTCATGGGCTTGCCTTTTAAGATTTGCTTGATTTCAACTGTGAAAGGTGTACATACGTCAAGCATTTTCCTGTGTTTAGCCCTCCTTGAGAGCACCGGCCATCTACTGAAAACATACGCAGCGCCATGTTTTCCGCATAATTTCTGGACTACTTTTCCTTTTTATTTCCTGCGCAGCACAATCTCGCTGGGCAGTAATCAAGTGCTTTGCATGACTACCAGTTTACTTCTATTAGCTTTCCTACAAAAGAAAAGAAAAAGCTTGTAGCCTCTTTTCCAATTGTTATCAAAATCCCAGCTCTTCTTGAACACAGTGACCCTCGGCTGCAAGCCATAACCATCAGTAAAGGCCTTCACCCAATGCTCTCACAACAAATGGATTTTCAGAGTTGAAACAGTCTACAGGGGGTGGTGAAAGAGCTGACAAACGTACTAGTACCATAACTGACACAGGGGACAGGAACTAACCAATATACATGATTTATAAAGCATGAAACACCCAACTAGGGTCTCCTAACCCACTATCAGTCACAATGTTTTCTACTAAACCTTCTCTCTTAACTATACCTTGCGAAATCATGCCAACTGTCTCCCCATTTTTTTCCGAAGTCACTAAGAAATTGAATGATTTCCTTAATGCTCAAACATTTAATTAAGTCTTCATGTTTATATCTTCGCACTGCCATACCAGTGAGTTACCCTAAGCCATAGCCTCAAGGTAATACTTCGGCGAGTACTTCAGAGGGTCTTCTAGTGGCTACAATGTTGACTTTGAAACTAAGCCCTAGAGTTCCAATCCCGGCTTTAGAACCCGGCCAATACCGTCTGATGCTGGGCAAATATCACAATGCCTTTGCTCCATGTGTAATGGTGTTATGTAAATATGAAAGGTATAAACAGTATGTGTGGCAGAAAAACAACTGTTTGCTGTGTGGCTTAGCACTGTCCAAATTATCTGTTCCCATGACTACATCTGTGATTGGCTAACGATTAGCAGTGCCCCAATTACCTTTTCCCACCCATGTCTGTGATTAACTCAAACAGATCCCCTAGCAGTAGTTCTCGGTCCTTTACATCATGTTCCTCCTCCAATAAGAATATTCTGTGTAAAGCACTCTGCTGCTCGTTGGAGATAGCTTTGTACGATTCCAAATACGTATTTAAAAAAACATGAACAAAAAATAACCAAAAAAAAATGATAAACCAAGGAGCACTTAGGCAGTATTCGTAGCAAGCACAGCGAGTAGATATGCAAATGTCTATCCAAAAACATACAGCGATTGTGCAAACCCGAGCCTATGAACAATTAAAGTGGTTCTAGGTGCTAAGGCCCTCATTACAACCCTGGCGGTCCAAGACCGCCAGGGCTGTTTTGGCTGAAGCACCGCCAACAGGCTGGAGGTGCTTCAGAGGGGATTACGACCGTGGCGGTAGCGCAGCGGTCGCACCGCCGGGACTGGCGGCTACCTGCCAAATTTACCCCGGCGGTGATAATCCGCCAGGGCAGTGCTGCTTGCAGCGCTGCCCAGGGGATTACAAGTCCCCGACCTCCAGCCTTTTCCTAAAGGCTGGCGGTACAGGGAGTCGTGGGGCCCCTGGGGGCCCATGCACTGCCCATGCCACTGGCGTGGGCAGTGCAGGGTCCCCCTGACAGGGCCCCATGCAGCTTTTCACTGTCTGCTATGCAGACAGTGAAAAGCGTGACGGGTGCAACTGCACCCGTCGCACGGCCGCAACACCTCCGGCTCCATTTGGAGCTGGCTCCTATGTTGCAGGCGAGATCCCCGCTGGGCCGGTGGGCGGAAACCAGGTTTCCCGGCAGTCAGATGTTGGCAGGCAGCTGTAGCCACCCGCCAAGGTCATAACGAGGGCCTAAATGTGCTAAATGTGGCAAAAGGGTCATAATTGTCACCCCTGGTGTCATTACATCTCAACACTGTTGAACAGTTCTGGCAGCGCACCCATAAACCCTTGGAAGCACATCTTGTGTAACATTTGATTTCTCAGTACACTGGTGCTTCCTCGTGACCTGTGAGAGCTGTTGTATAACGTTAGAGTGACCAGATTCTGAATACCAAAAAACCCGGACATTTCACAAACATAAAAGAAGGACTACAATTTTACACCCACCAAGCAGAATGACAGCACTCATCAACCTAATATTACAGAAGAGGCACTTGGAAAATAAATAAAATAGATTTTTTAAACATAGTAAAACACATTTTAATGAAATTGCTTTCTTATAACAACTGCTAAATGGCCCTGCTTTGTAACTCACAAATATGCCTCCCCTTTTTAAAGTCGAGCGTGCAAGCACTCTGACCTGTTGTAATCTCTCTGTGGCCTTTTAACCAAGCCCATGTCACGTCCATCACTTTTGGTTCGTGGGCTTGCCTTTTTATAATTCACTTGATTTCATTTGTGAAAGGCAGGCATTCCGACGTTTATCCCTCCTTAAGCACACCAGGCAACTACTGAAAACATACGCAGTTCCATGTTTTCTGCCTGGTTTCTGGACTACTATCCATTTTTATTTCCTGCCAGCACAATCTAGTTGGGCCTTAATTGAGCGCTTTGCATGACTAGAAGTTTACGTCTATTGTTTATCCTAGCGCTCCTTGGCGACTTCAAGGTCAAGTCCCCACCCGCTCTGGCCTGTTGTAATCCCTCTGTGGGCTTTTAACCACACCCATGTCACATCCATCAATTAAGTTGGTATGTGGGCTTGCCTTTTTCAATTTGCCTGATTTAATTTGTGCAAGGCATGCATACGTCATGCCTTTTCCGGTGTTTAGCCCTCCTCGAGCACACCAGCCAACTACTGAAAACATATGCAACTCCATGTTTTCTGAATGGTTTCTGGACTACTTTCCCTTTTTATTTCCTACCAGTTTACTTCTATTGTTCTATTGTTTATCGTAGCGCTCCTCTGTGAATTAAAGGTTTTAAACAGTGCAAACTCATTCGGTTTTTCAAAATTATTTATTAGTAATTTTCCCCATTCCTATCCTCAAACCCACCTGCTCCTTCCCTTGTTTAAATTTACAAAAATTCTGCAGGGAGGGGGGGCTTAGGGGTTTACAACGCTAATAGTTCTAACTCAAGCAAATGCAAGACCCATTGCATTGCAAATGCTTGCTTAAGTAGTCTGTCACTCATCTATCTATACTGTGATATAAATGCAATCATACAAAAGGTGAACCCTGGGTCTCCTTCATTCATCCCACACATGTTGTCATGCAGGGCACTTTGAAGCATACATGCAGTTATTCCAGTGTACCTCGATGTGGTGTCTAGATTAAAACTAGAAGACATAATCAGTAAAGAAATAACAAACACTTAATGCATGTGTAATTTGAAATAAGCAAGTGTATGCATTTACTGTGCATTGTGTGAAGTCCGTTGGCTAACTCATGCTCCACAAAAGGCAAAAATTGTCAATCCACATGGTGAAAAAAAAACTACAAGACAGTTCAATAACATGCAAAGAGTTGAAAAATAGCCCGTAATGAACTGAGGAACAACAAGGAACTAATCATCAAACAGCAGGCAAATGTAGGAACATTGTATTATAGATAGCAACCATATACAACAATGAATGTCTGTGGTTCTTGTTAAAGATTCAAGATCCAGCCCCATAGATACTGACCTTTCCCCTTACAAACTTATTGTATGCAAATTTCACCTATGTATAGTTTAAAATGCTTCCCAATTGGAACAATGTTGTAGGAAGATAGTCAAATATAAATAGGTATAAACACAAGAAGAATAATCTGTAAAAAACATCATTATCCAGTAATACCACACCTCAGTGATGTTAAAATGCTAAGACACTTGTCTAAGGTACACCTAAGAAATATAGACACGTATCAGATGCTTGGTATTGTGAACTTGATTTCAAATTTAGGATATACCTGCCCAAATTGAAGTTGCCACCTTGTACCTATGCAACTGTTTTACTTTTGTCTTTGCCATGCTGAGGCTGTTGTTAAATTCTGAATGTTAAAACACAGGGGGCTATTCACAAACTGCATTTTGTAGCACATTTAGTAACAGTACTACTGACATACTACAAAATACAACTCCCTAACGCATGTATGTAGGTCTCAGCCTCCACTTCTCCCATGATTCATCTGACGAGTTTACAGCTCATGTATGCATACATTTTAGCAGTAAATGTAAGTGTGACAGGAATCGTGTATGGAAAATAGGGAATGCCTATTACTAAGTAGACGGGGTATATGGAGGAGTAAGGAAGGGTTTAAGTAGGACTAGGGAGGACTTTGAACAGGGATAAGCACACAGCCACAAAAGACTAGGGCATTCCATTTCACAAACTGCACTTCTGAAGTTGCTATAACCAGGGAGGACCAAAAACTGTAGTAAATATACTTTAGATAAGACCTGGAAAAAGTCTGGCACCACAAATTGCCAACCACTGGTACCTCAATAACCTCGTATAGAAAATAATGGGGACAGGGATTAAAAATAACACTCTATTTGAAATAATGTTAAAGTACATTTATTTAGTTTGTCTTTTAAAAAAAAAAGATATATAGAATGAATTTAGTGGTAAAGAATATAAATAAAAGTACAGTTTTTCTTTTCGATAAAATATTTTACTAACTTTTCAAATTTAAAAATAAAAGCAAGTACTTTAGTGTAAAATAATTTGATACATAAACTTAAGTGATTTTTAAGGCATAATAAATTAATACAAGCACTTTATTGTAGATGGCAATTTTTTAAAATGCATCTTTAAAAATGTAATTTAAATAAATTCAAATTAATTAAGTTCATAATGCTAAATGTGTTTCACATAATTCATACAAAATGCCAGGTAAACAGTCTACTAGGGTCCTTATAAGCTGAAAAGCATCAGAACGTAGATGTGAGGGCTGCAGTCACAAAGCTTCATCTGGCGATTACAAATGTTATAATTTTCTCTGAGTTATACCATTTAAAAAGTTAAAATGTTCAAGTGGTGCAAAGTGGCCAAGGTCCACTGGGTTGAATATGTAAAGGTTGAGCACAATCTTACTTATTTCCTTTGACCTCCAATCAGTCTGGCTTTACAGATAAAGGTCCAGCGAGAAGCATATTTTCAATATGGATGTAATTTATACATAAGGCAGCGGCGGCCACCGCAAATGTTAAGGGGGGCGGGGGGGATGATGGCGACGGGGAAAAAAACACTTACCTTTCTCATCATTGCTGTCATCAACGCCGACTCCTGCCACCTCGCTCCACTTCTGATGTTCCAGCATTCACTGTGACACCAGCACAGGGTCCTCAGCAACCCCTGTGGTGCTTTCATTCTAAACCTAGCATGAAAGCAGCATCAGGATTGGTCTGAGCGGCTTGGACTGCCCCTCAGACACAAGCCTGGGGTCGGTGGAGTTTCTCTAGCCCGGCTGTGTACACGGCGGGGTTGGAGAAACCTAAGTGAGCATGTTTGTTTGACTGGTCTAAGACGGCTGGCCAAACACACATGCGCACTTAGGTGCACTCTGTCATCCCCCCACCTTCCTTGGCCCAGCCGCGCCCCTCCCTACACTGCTGGCTGAGCCAGCAGATAAAAAATAAAATAATAGTAAGCTATTGTTTCATTTTCCAACTGCTGGCTCTTAACCAGGGGGGCGAAGCCCCTCCACCTTTGCGGAGGAGCCTCCACTTGGATAGGGCACTTCATTTAACACCTTTGCCGAGGTGCCTCCACTTGGATAGGGCAGTTAATTTAACACGTTGGATCAGGCAGTTATAATAACGATTAACTTTTCTAAGTATATAAACGCTGTACATTAGGTCATAGAAAAAAATATGAGCAATCTGGAGATTACATTGTGAATTCTTTTTAACACATCCAGGTTCATGTGTCCCAGAATAACGCACAAGAAATGTGGTATACTTGAAAGAATTATTTTTCCGAGCTTCACCAAAACCATTAGGTGGAGACTACTACATCTATAATCATGCTGTCAAAATATGCCCTCACCTGTCAAGTTTAATCAGAGACTGTTTCAGCTTCAGATCCTATGCAGGAAAACTGAGAACATTTCTAAAATACTGGTGCAGAAAAAAAATCCTTACTTGATGATGCTGAAACGAACGGTAAATCTTTGTTAACTCTGGGTAAAATACAACAAGCATGTGAAACACTAAGACAATTGCCAGTGAACTCATATAAGTAAACACCGATCCATTGAAGAAGATTGTAAGCATCGTGGAAATGAGGGATGTGGCTGAGAATTCTGCTTAAGCGCCTTGAAGCTCGTCCAAATGAATGAGATTATAAGAGGTGCCTCAAATAATTTGATTTCCCCTTCACCATCTCTGTCCAATTTGGAAAGAAAGGAAAATCAAATAGAAAACATTGGTACAAAATATTGTTACTTAGAAGTATTGTGCAACAGCTGAAACAATGGCAGCTCCATACATTAGGCGAGCACTAACTAGTAAGAGATTGGCAGTTGCTAGAATGGTGTAATGTTCCTAAGTCAATTGCTAGGACAGTTCATTCAGATAGAGATCAGCAATTCGATCCGGCGGAAAGTGCTACATGGTAGAGGTTAAGCTGTCACGTTTATCAAACGTCAACACTTAATTTTAGCATGACTCGACCTCTAGGAGGAAAGGGTACACTATTAAACCACCAAAGTCCTGCGCGCGACACTGACTCCTCTTTCAAGGACTGTTGAAATACAATGAGATCACCTGATCAGTAGGAAATGTGCATCTACTAAGATAAAACATTGTACTGTAGGGTTAGACACTTTCCGTGACACTGACAGCCGACATTTAAACTATTGTTGTCAAGAAGCAATGGCTGACTGACTCTCAAGTGAGGAGGTAATGAAGCCTGATAGTGATCACTGGATGGATGAAAGTCGAACAAATTCCTGCATTTTAAAAATAGACAATAACATATTATAGGAAATGTCAATACATTGGTTTCTTTTTAAAATTGTCAGAGTCAGAATTAGCCTCGTATACATGATACCGTTTTACATAAGGAAGTTACTCTCACAGGACATGTAGCGGCATATTTATACTCCGTTTGCGCCGAATGTGCGCCAAAGATTTTGACGCACTTTCAGCGCAAACGTTGCCCCATATTTAAACCCTGACGCCCGAGCCGGCGCACAAGGAAACTGGCGCTATGTGCACCAGTTTTTCGAAGCGGCACCCCGCCCTGCGTTAATGACATGCAGGGTAGGCGTTCCCGTCCAAAAACAGACGCACACAGCATTGCGTCGTATTTATGCTTCAGGGCAAAAATCACTCCCGCGCGGCAGGCGGCGCAAAAAAATGGCGCAAAGCACGAATATCGTGAAATTTTAACGCCTGGGTCAGGGCAGGCGTTAAAATGGGGCAAACACACCTGTACTTAATCAGAACACACAGAACAAACAACAGAGCAGCAGAGCAGCAGAGCAGCAACAGGGAGACATGGAGGTGCTTTTTCTTCAGTGTGCACGTAGACGCAGAGCCCTGCAGCAACAACAGCAGCTACAACAACAACAGCAGGGACCCCAAAGACAGCGCATAAGGCAGGAGAGGATATTCTGCCCAAGAACAACCCTGCATGGCCTCAGGGAACGGGACATCATCCAGAGGTACCGGTTGAACTGGCAGGCCATTCAGCAGCTGCTGACAACTATTGAACAGCAATTGGCCCCCACTTTAGTGACTCCACGCACTATCCCAACCAAAACAAAGCTGCTTGCCGTACTTCACCTGCTGGCAAGTGGCTCCTTTCAGACAACTGGTGCCCTGGTTGGTGGAATATCACAACCCTCATTCTCCGCCTTTTTACCCAAAGTACTGGATGCCATCATTCGCCTGACACCCCGCCACATCTGCTTCCCTAACACAGTGCAGAAGCAGCAGGAAACTAAACAGGGGTTCTACGCCATCAGTGGCTTTCCGCACGTCCTTGGTGCAATCGACTGCACACACGTACGCCTTGTGCCACCTGCTGCGAGTGAACACCTCTACCGCAACAGGAAGCACACACATTCAATCAACGTGCAGGCCATAGTCGATCACCAAGGACTGATCACCAACATTGTGGCTAAATATCCTGGGAGTGTACATGACGCATTCATCTTCCGTCACTCCACCATCAACCAACACTTCCAGGATGGACGGTATGGCAATGGACTACTTGTTGGTAAGGACAAAAAACAAACTCATATACACACTGCCCAGAAACCCTCTAGGATAAACAACACATACACCACAATAGCAACACCTAGACAAGAACACACTGAGGTACTCACATCACTAGCCATGTTTCACAAGTCACCATTGAACCTCTCACACATTGGAATTTACTCTACAGCTTAGTGTGAAGACATTAATGACTGTGGTTGCCTAAATGTCACCTTGCAAATTTGAAGGCTCACAATAACCTGTACACTAATACAATGCATAAGTTTAAAGGGATGGGATGGCCTGGGTATGTTCATATGAACGTTTCTAATACACTTTCATGTTTCAACTCTGCATGGAACTATCATCACACCCCCAGTGAGGACACACGGACACCTGTATCACAAGTCACAATGCAAGGGAGGGCACACTGTACTGGAGAAACCAATACATCCTGCTGACAAACAGTTAGCCAACAAACACTTGCTCAGCCAAGGGAAAAAAACAATGCCAAAGTTTTCACCAACAACCATAGGTTGTCACATTAGTACACAAAATAGTCACAGACAAAACAACACAACTACTGCCATCAAAGATACGTACAACAGTGCCTCCTACATCTAATTGATACCATTCTGTGTTTCTCTTTCAGCTGATCAGGGGTATGGCATCCAGCCTTGGATAATGACACCATATGGGAACCCAAATACTGCTGCTGAGCGGGCATACAATGACGCCCACAAGAGGACACGCAGCATTGTGGAGCGGACCTTTGGGATCCTAAAGTCAAGGTTCCACTGCCTTGACATCACTGGCGGTGCTCTACTCTATTCCCCAGAGATGGTCTGTAAGATCATACTCACTTGTGCCATATTACACAATATTTGTGTAAAAAGGAACATTCCCCTCCTTGAACCGGACCCAGACATGCCTGAGGATGACGAAGAGGAGGATGCTGGCCTGCAACAGGAGGGGGAACAACCTAACACGGCAGCAGGAGTGCGTAGGCGCCAACAGATTGTCAATAATTTTTTTTCATAATTTATTATAATCACTTGTATTCCACACTTGTAAATAAACACAGATAAGAGACACCACATCATGCTTTGGCCTATTCATTTCTGACCACCTTTATTTTGGAATTGCTGAAGATGAATGTCGTCTCATTGAGCAAGAATGCTATAACATTCATCACACCAAAAAAAAACATCACAAATGTATACACAGAGGGTAGGATGTGACATGATACATTACCATACACAGAGCATAACAGGAGTACAAATGTGGCAATTACACATGCCGGATCCAAACAATTGAAACAGTCTCTCATCCAGCCCAAAATTGGAGATCATTTAAAAGTCACATCACACGTGTTCAGAGACAGGGTGGGACCATCCATGTGTACGTGACCATGTCATCAATGGCTTCTCTCAAGTGTGTGATATGAGCAATACCCAATTGGTACAACATCAGCTGCCACTAACTCAGGAGGAGACCTTGAAGTCACAGTGACAACATACACCCAGACAGGTGATAGTGGATCCACATTCCCACACACATGTACACATATGTCATACAATCAACCTAATAATTGAAAGTAGACCATCACAGTTGTGTCCCAGTTTGAACCTAGCAGGAAGATTGTAACATGCCACTAAACCAGTTTATGCAGAAAGGGACACAGACAACAACAAAATTATTCTCATTATCACATCTGGAACGCTGAGAGTCTTGCAAACATAGTCATTTGAAAATGGTATGCAAGTTTGCTCCAATTCATCATTACTGCAAACGTCAAATGGGCTAATGAGATGAATGAATGGTCAACAGTCATTCATACCATATGGCCTTACATTAGCCTGCTGCTGCAGGTTTGCCATGATATAATAAATATACTCCATGGATACAGTAGCTATTCTGGATGGTCAAATCCTAGGGTGCTGGGGGCCTAAGTCCACCTCTACCGCCCCCAAAACATACAAGAATCATGTACTTGTGAACTAAACACATGCATAAGGCACATGTGTGGCCTACATGTCATAAGTCCAACACAAATCTGAAACACAAAATCATAATGGGACATGGTTAGCCCCATAAAAACTGTAAGTGACTCTTCCACTCCCTGTTAGGACTACAGATAAAAGCATCACCATCCTAATTGTGGACACATTTTGGAGAAGGAATACATCATGGTATCCCATCCATCATTTCAAAATAGCCATCAGCAATTAACCCAAATATGTTGACAAATATGGTCAATACATTAGTTAACGTCTCCAAAACATTACAGTGTGAATGCCTTCTATACATAAAACAACGGACATGTGTCATATCCAAACACAAATGTGTATCACATCGCACCGTTTGACCATGACAAATCACCTTTCCAAAGGTAAAAACATGAAGACATAAGGAAAAATTTGCTCCATATTCTACGCATACAGCATGGGCGTCATAATTTGTTCACGTACATGAGTGCACACAATGCAAAGTCAAATACGAATGTATCCAAAAGTGTCTTAATATTTCGCCTTCAAAGTATAATTTACATCATCAATTTTTGGGACTCTGCATCATGTGCACTACTGTACGTGGAAAAAAAATGACGCCCATGATGTATGCGTGGTAAAATTGACGCTACATGGACAATATGTTGGTCATCTCATGTACATTAAAAAATATTAATATTCATATCATATTTTTTGACTCCGCATCATGTGCACTACTGTACGTGGAAAAAAAATGACGCCCATGATGTATGCGTGGTAAAATTGACGCTACATGGACAATATGTTGGTCATCTCATGTACATTAAAAAATATTAAAATTCATATCATATTTTTTGACTCCGCATCATGTGCACTACTGTACGTGGAAAAAAAATGACGCCCATGATGTATGCGTGGTAAAATTGACGCTACAGGGACAATATGTTGGTCATCTCATGTACAATAAAAAATATTAAAATTCATATCATATTTTTTGACTCCGCATCATGTGCACTACTGTACGTGGAAAAAGAAATGACGCCCATGATGTATTCGTGGTAAAATTGACGCTACATGGACAATATGTTGGTCATCTCATGTACAATAAAAAATATTCATATTCATATCATATTTTTTGACTCAGCATCATGTGCAATGTAATGCGTCCCAAAAAAATGATGCACAATTGTGTATGCGTGAAAATATGACGCATAACGGGAAAATAAAAACGGCGGCCATTTTATGCAGGAAGTGATGTAATAGGATATCCTGTTTACCAAATCTGTACTGGGAGTTAACTTTCACTTTCACTTTGCAGTCTCAGATTTATCTAGACTGTGTGGTTGTGTGAAAGGTGTTGTCCTGTGTTTTACTGCTTTTGTGTCCTGTGTCCCTTGTATTTTGTCTTTTTGTCAATCTATTCTTGTTGTATAACGTTGTCTCTTTCTGTTTAGTCTTGTTTTGTCTGTTCCTGTGATAGTTTGTATTGTCTGTGGGAGTCTGTTGTGGGTAGCATAGTTTGGGGGGTTAGTTGGGCTATTTTTCTACTTTTTCTTTTTCTTTCACACCTCTACCTTTCCCCATTTCCCACTTTTACTTTCATATTTCATTTGTCCATTTTTCGAGCTCTAAATATGTCAGGTAGGCCTCGCCTGTCCAGGATGGGTGAAGATGAATTGGGGGGATTCATATGGCTAGTTAGCCATTTCCTCCCACTGATGCTGGAGGCTGGGGGCCGTGTGATACAGGGGTATCACACGGAGGCTAGGAAAATCCGGTGGGAGAAGGTGCGCCATCACCTGGTCCGGGTCTACGGGAGCATGCGAAATGTCCATCAACTCAAGCACCACTGGGCAGATCTGATCACCAGGGAACAGGACCTGCTGGACCACCTGGGACTCCGGATTGGTGGCCATGTTGGTGAGTACTAATCAATTACATGGGAAAATTAGAAATCTGTGTGGGAACATGTGATGATTGTTACCCAATCTGCTAAATAAGTAGCAGACTGTGTGTAATGCTAGGTAAACCTAGGCCCATGGTTATACACATATATCCCCATTTTTGAAAAACATTTTCACGCAAAAACAGCAGAAAATTTCAACTTCTAACTGTATTTTGCTAAGTAGCCCCCTCTCTGCGTAACTAAATGATGCAAATGATGCGCTACAAAGGTATACATATGTGCCCTAATGTGTATTTGTTGCAGAATGTGTATGAAGACCAATGCTACCAGTCCGATGGCTCATTTTTGCAACACATACCAGATGCCTGTAGCTGTATGTAATGTAGTGTTGCATTTGTGTCAGAAAAGCAACACGTGAACGGCTCTATTTGTACTCTACTGGTCATAATGGCCAGTGAGTAAGTCATGTTGAAACAACATACCTACATATGTAGACGCCATAGCTAGACAGAAAATTAGATACCCATGATGATGCTATACATGTGTGTTGGCTTCACGTCACATAAAGTTAGTTATGTTGTCCACACATATGTCACATGTGTGTGTGGTTGCTGTGTGTTGAACATGTCCACCTAGTCTGTTTGATTGTGAGGGGTCATGCAGTCCTCATGGAACCAGTTTTGGAATGTCTCTCTGGGATGCACATGCTGAGATGTATGGATAACATTATTGGTGGTGCATACTAATGGAGGATTAACTTGGCCAACACATGACTGTCCTGGCCACTGCATGTGTGTAGTAGGGTGTGTCACTGTAGCAGGAGACTCATCCAATGATAATGTTGAATACAAAGTCATCCATGCAGTACGAGCATGTCTGAAAGTCTATCATTACCATGTCATATTCACACAGTGTCATTGTAACTTAAATTAATTGTCAGTTCACCCAGTCTGAGTATATTCTTCCTTTCATGATTTACAGGTGGACCAGCCCCGTACACCGTGGGAGAGGTGGCACATTTTGACGAACCCGATACCTACAGTGAGTGTCGCCTGAGTGCCATTTTCATTGTTTGGTAAAGAAGCATGATGGATTACTGTGTGTTCAAGAGAATTCATGATTTGATGCGCTCGCTGTTCATTGGCATTGTTGTTTTAGTGATATAAAATAGGACTTCTGTTTCTGTAAAGCAATACCTAGCCATCTCTCAGTTTGAGGGGCTGTAGGTCATTCCAGTTGTGCGGCAATGGGGAATGGTATGACTCATTTGGAATACACTGGTCAATGTTAGACTTGGTCAGGGACTTGCCATGAACTGAGTCTGCATATCAGACTGACAGTCTCCCAGATAGCTTAGGCACATGGCTTTGATGACAAGTGCTTCTTCCTAGTTGAGGATGGACTGTGTACACTGTAGGTCGGATCTTCCGGGGGCATGTACTTCCACAAGGTGAACTAGAAGTGTGTTTGACTTGAGTGCAATGGCCTAGGTGTTCTGTGGAATCATCAGAATGGGTGTTCTACCTCCTCTGTGTGTGTTGTAAAACATGCCTCACTGATAGTATGTCATGTTGGCCTAAGTCATATCATTTTGACATGTGTGGACCTGGGATGTGACAATGTTTGGCTGACTACAACGTGTTGCTAGCCCTTCATAGGTGTTGTGTGTGAAGGCACATACTTGTGGAACTTTCAAAACACTCCTGGGTGTGCATTGAATATGGGATTGTTGGTTGTTCTTCCCACACCACCCACAAAGACTGGGATGTTACTGTGAAACAGGGTACCTAGGACTGTAGCAACCAGTATGTTACACGTACTTGACACCTTTTGTGACTTGAGTGAGTACCTAGGGCCACATGTAGCAAAATGTCTACACGTTGCAAATGGCATAAATTTCTGTTTGTGAGTTGCAAACGTCTGTTTCCGATCCCAAATTGTTATTGGTGGTCATGAACATATTAGCAAAATGCTTCTCAAATTGCTAAATATTAAGGGGTTTACCAGACCTACTTGCAACTCACAGTGGTAGGCAATCCCATTTGCAAGCGAGTACGTGGTTGCAAAGTGAGTCGCTGTTATCATCCACTTGAAGTGGATGGTAACCCACTTGCTAACTGGAAGGGGTCCCCATTGTAACCCTTCACCTTTGTGAGTGGACCAAAATAATCCTGCACAAACAGCCAGTGGTCTAAGGGACCACTAATTACCGTGAAATGATCCAAGATTGAATTTGTTGTGATTTATAACTAATTGCAGCTCATTTTCCTTTCAGGTAAACGGCCTACACTTGGGGAAAAATAACCTGCTTTATTTAAAAGCAGTCACGTCCATGGAGGTCTGCTGTTCCCAGCAGGCCTCCATCCGCGTGATTGCCCACAGTCGCTAAGGTGGCGCAACTTGGAACGCACATCATTGATGTTCATGAGGTGGGTCTTAGGGACCCCATAGCGACTCGCAGGCGGTGTCAGAGACACCGTTCTGCATTGCAAATTGCTAGTTGCATTTTCCAAATTCCTACATCTGGCCCCTAGTGTGGACATATGATTCTGGGCCAGGGGTTCAATCTTAGCACACAACTAATTCCAAATGCCATTGAGTGAGGTGTGTGATTGTTATCCCATAGAATGACATATGTAGTGAAGTCAGTATGCGGAAGAGGTGGTGCCATAATGTCAAATGCCTTAGGTATGATTTGGATGAGTAGTTTAGGGTGATGTCATACATCATTAAGAGACATGGATATGCTAGGTGTGATATGCCCTTATGTATGCATGCTTCACATGTACTTCCTCTGAGCCTTTCCGTGAACTATGTTGTAACAATTGCTGCAACCAATACATTTCTAGTAATGGACAAATGACCCATTGTGGTATTCCACCCACTGGAAATCCAAAGCTAAATATTTGCCTTTTCTCTTCACAGCTGCAAACCTGAGTGCCGCTGATCGCAACCATTTTGAGCGCCGTGCGATGAGATACAGGCACATCCTGCAGGTGCAGTGTGGGTATCGGAGGATGGCCCGCAAGTACCATTCAGATCGGGCCTCCGGGGCGTGGTGGGCCACAACACAGGCTCCCCCAACAATGCCACCAACAACCACCAACACCACATCCACCAGGTCTGCCCAAGTGGACCCAGCAACGGACCAAGCATCTTCCTCCAGACCTGGACCCAGCCGTGTGGTGGGAGCAGGACTGTCCCGTGGCCACACAACTCCTGCCACAACATCCACCTCCACCGGCACGCAAACCAGCACTGACCCTCCTATCGACCCAGCGGCCTTCCAGGCATTGTCCCGGAAATTGGACAAGTTGATTAGAAAGGTGGACAACCTGACAGTGGACATGAATGAGGTCAAAAAGAAGGTGCGCTCCATCAGGCGCACACTACAGAGGGCAAAGCTGTAGTACGTTTTCCCTCCTGAACTTTTACCCCTCCCCTCTCACCTCTTTCCTATTTTATACTGTTAGTTGGGTTTGGGGGGTTAGTTATAGGATAAGTGTAGGTAATTAGCTTAGTTAGTGTTAGGTAAGAGGGTGGGGGGTCCTTATTCTTTCTATCTTCTATTTTTGTGTGACGGGCAATGTTGGGATTCCTGTTTAAATAAAAAAAAAAAAAAAAAAAAAAACATTTAAAAAAAACAAAAAAATATATGTTTGTATAGGATAGTATAGTATGTGTGTAGGTTAGTAAGTGTTGTCCTGCATGTTTCTTGTCTCATAATGGTGGGTGGGGGGTTGATGTTTAGATCGTTTCGTTACATGTGTAGAGTAAGTTTAGCTTAGGTTAGTTAGGGACAGTTGTGGGTTAGTAGTAGTCAGGTTAGATTAGTGTAGGTTTACCTTTCCCTTAGTTGCCTCTTTTATTACTTCTTTGAAATAAAAATTTAGTTAACCCTTTACATGATCACTGTAGCAGAATGTTTTAGTATGACATTTGTGTCCTATGCTCGCTATCCCCAGGCTATTGAGGTTTAACATGCCAGCTACCCGTGTGCTAACTTGGTAAGTATCCACCATGAGGGAGACCCACCATTGGTAGTGTGCATTGATCATCAAGGTTTTGGGTTGGCATGTATCCTACTTCACAAAGAGTGCTTCCAGACTTGTTATTGTAGGTAACTAGATAGGTCGGACAGCAGTGTAAAGTTCAGGGAGATCTTTGTAGATGAGGATTTGTTCACACTCTTGTCTTGTTGCTGTCATTGCTGACCTACATCATGTGTGTACTGATTCAGCATGAATTTCCTTCATGGAAGTATACGCCGTAAGGGTGATTGATGCAGTGTAATTTGTTTATGATTCCTTACATTTTACAGCATTAATTCTAATTTTAGTATTGCATGGTGCCTACATTTCTTAGCCACCATTAGTTGTCTAGAATAGCTATAGATGGTGCATCATTCTGTCCAACACAGCATGATTGTGTGTGCTTAGTCCCTTCATCAGTTATTTTCCTCAGTATAGTAAGGCTATGATGCAATCCTGGCCGATGCACAGATGTTTCAGTATACATGAAATCAGGACAGTAGTACGGAGAATCTACATGGTTGCCACACAGCCACTTTGGAGTTATGTACTGCACATTTGAAGTGTGAAATAACACAGAGACACAATAGGTGTGCAAGTGATATTTATTTATAGGTGGTGTAGTGCAAAATGTCCTTTCACAATGTTAGCTGAGTCCGTTCTGGTGCATTCTTACATGGTGATCCTACAGACGGGGTGTGGATGATGCTCCTGACATGCTGGGGTGATGTCACAGACAGTGCAGAGAAACAGGAATTGCCAAATAGTAGGAGAGAGACATTCACTGGCAATTGGGACAAGTCATACAGTGGATTGCCGAACAGTCATTGAGTGTAGTTGTAGTGAGACTGGCATGTGTCAAAACGTAGGACCTTGGTCGGAGTAGGCCATGGTGCAGGGACTAGGGCTTCCGGGTACTCTTGCGTGTGAATGTAATCTGTTCCATGTCTTCTTCTTCTGATGTGTGTGTTGCCTGGTGTGTCCTTGTGGTTGTTGGTTGTGAAGGGGCAACACACACCTCAGTGTTAGAAGACATGGAGGCAGACATCCCGGGGGCTGCTCCCTGTCGAGTAATGAAGGGCAGTACTGCAGCAAGGAGGGCCTGCTGGTTTTTTAGAATGGCAGCCACATCACGATGGTAGGCAGCCAGGTCGGCCCTGAGGGGTTCTAAGTTGCATTCGTGCACACGTTGACTGGCTTGCAGTTGGAGTTGTTGTGTCAACTGGATGACAGCTGTGCAGATATCCTTCTGTGTTTTTAAAAGTTCCTCCAAGAGCGATGTTCGTGCTTGCATTGCAGCTGCCTGATCTGCAGTTGACAACATGCACGAACGCACCCCCTCAAGGCTGGCTGCCATAGTTTGCATCCCCACCCGCACCTCCTTGGCCAGCTCCCGCTGGACCCCAACGACTGTTCCTTCAAAGCTGTTGCCAGTGTCGTCAGAGTCCTCAGCTGTGTTGGAGCTGGCAGGTCTTACAATTGGGGTGGCGGGTGGTTCTCCTGTGGTGGCTGCTTCTTCTGTGCTCCTCCTTGTGACTGAAGGTGGGGTTTGGAGGCTTTCAAGGACCATTTGAATGGTCTCTGGTGGGAGGTTGATGGTCTCGTCATCCATGTCATCAGGGAACTCATGGACAGGCAGATCGGCAGGAGATCCGTGTTCCTCTGCAATGAAACAGGGTACAATTAGTGTGTCTGTGTTGTGACAATTTTGCACTATGATACAAGCCTTTGGATGCCTTAACTTTGTACTCTGTGTTTGTCTTGGTATCTGCTGTCCGTCATAGGGCATTGTTGTAGGCCTATGGCCCACCTGTGTGTCACATGTATGATATGGAGCTATCAGACATGTCTGCCAGGTCGCCTCTAGGTGTTGCTTTGTAATAATTTAGGAATAGGCTTTTTTTTGTCCTACTCCTCCCTCGGTGTTTAACTATTGTAATGGAGGGACATTTTGTTGGGTGTGCTCTCATTATCCTACATGTGATTCTTGGCTTTCTAAGCAGCAGGATAGCTAATGGTGTGGGGGACTAAGTCTGACCCACTTGTAAATAACTCTGTCACCCAGATATTTCATTTTGCTCAGACTAACTAGCATTTTGCTCTGGTCTCCCACATCAAAGGAATGTTTAGACATCCGAGCGCATGACATCTTTGGAACTTCTCAGGGAAGTCGTGGTCACTCAGATCCTACACAATTATGTCTTTTCCAGTATGTTCCCATACACAAAGGATAAAGACAGTATTTGTTTAGTATGAAGTTTCATTGTACAACTGACTTGTAGAAATTTAGGTGTGAGCCCCAATAACCCAAACAATACACACTTTTAGAATTGAAATAGTCCGCAGGAGAGTAATACATTAGTACACAGCTATCATGGTGCCTAACAGTTTCTACTCTCCCTCTGCTTGTTCTATGTATAGCACAGCATGTTAAGTTTGGAGCTTGCCTGTCTGAATCACAGGGGAGACATCATCCCTCATATCAGAGGAATGGGCTGTGATCTGGTTGTGCATCAGCAGCAAGGCAGGCAGCATCTAGTTGTGATTTTCTGTTTGGAAACTCCCTCTTGCGTGTCTTGGGACAAGGAAGTGATTTTAAAAGTCATATGTCATGGTGATGACAAAGTTTCCCTACGCAGGAATGCTAAACCTTAACCCCTACCACATCTATCAGCAACATACCAGACTGTATCCTTGACTGGGGCACAGAGTGAATATGTTCTGGCAAACTCCAGTGCAGAAGTAGGCAAAACAGTGTGATTTGACTAATTGACCACACCTTAAGACTGGCTATTTGCTACGTTAACTGATAGGAAGGGCAATGAGAATCATTTAGTGCAAAGTGCTCTGAGGCTCTTAGATGTGAGCAAATGAGTATAAGTACATTCAGGGTAAGATGCACAAAGGCCTAAAGCCTGAAGCTAATGCGCAATGTATACGTTTCACTTGCCACAATACACTTTGACTGACTGTGGGTGCTGTGACTGCCCTGCCAGCACACTTGCCTCTCAGGCCCTGCCCCATACACTTTTTATTCACATTGCATGAACTGTACATGTTACGTGGCATTACCTATGCATGTCAATGTTAGGATGTGGTATGGATGTAAACATTGCTGATGTTTGAAGATGATGTTGGGTCATGTGTGTCTTACTGGATTTGCCTGTTTATCGTATGAATGTCCTATTTGTTTGTCAGACTGTGCAGGTGTGTTTCAGTGACCAGTTGCCTGTGTCCCCTCCTCAATGTTGTTGTCTGAGCAGTATGACATTAGTGATGTAGCCTTGTTAGCCAGGCACGTGAGGGACCCTGACGTATGCAGCATGTGTGTGTTGTTAGTGCTGTGTGGCTCCTATTGCTGGTTACTTAGGCTTATGTATGTGTCAGGTATGGACATTCGGCATTTGAGTATACTGGTACCTTTGTCTTATTTCTAGGAGTAGTTGCGGATGTCATCCTCACCCCCTAATTTAGGTATGTATGTTCCAGGGGGGGGTTCCTGCCATTTGGTACTATAGCTGCACAGAGATGAGAGGTGTTATTGTCAACTGTTGTGGCAGTTACATTGCAGTTGTTGTTTTTGCTACTGCATTACAGATAGGGACCTAGTTGATGTAGATTAGATTTTGCACTACAAGTGCCTGGATGTGGATTTGAGGTAGTGGCCTTCCCACCTGTCACTGCTTTCCCTTGGCTCTCTTGTTGTAATTACAGGATGTCCCCATGGGACTGTTGTTGTTGCTGTATTTTGTCGTGCCCCAGCTTCGGTCAGTACTGTGCATGCCCCCCTGCCGTGCCCCTTTACCCATGCCACTTCATATATGTGCTAAGTTACATGCATTGTGTAGTAGGTATCCCCCCCCCTGCTTACAGTCCCCATTATTGCATTTGAATTCCCCATGCGACTTACCCTGCATGTGCGTTGTGTCGTGGTAGTCTGCGCTGTCCAGTCCTTGAATCCCTGTGACGATCTCCTCCGGGATGACGGCTGCGACCATCTCCTCCATGTGGTCCAGGGCCTCCTGTTGTGCTGGACTCCCCCCTCCAGTCTGCATTGCTGCCTTCCTGTTCCTGGCCATTTTCTCTTTTGTCCTACGTTTGCAGTCATGCCAGCGTTTCTTACACTCAGTGACTGTGCGGCGTTCTTCAGCCACACTGTTAATCTTGTCCACTATTTGTTTCCAGATGGCCTCTCTCCTACTGAGTGGCAATTTTGAGGAGATGAAAAGTTGGTGCTGGTGTTCCGTCACCTCTTTCACCAGGATTTCCTGCTCCTCTTCACTGAAGCGACACTTTCTTTTTTTTTTTTTAAATGTCCTGGTTCCTGTATGGATCCTCCTGGCTGGTTCCTGGTCTGCTCTCATCCTCCTCGGGTCTGTTGGGGCATCTGGGATCCATTTTGGCTCTCCTCTGCTGAAAGGGCAGTTTTCGCGCAAAAATGTAACGCAATAGCGTGAAAAAAAACAGCGTTTTCACAATTGCGCTGTCGTAAATCGACCCACAGTGATGTGCGTCGCATTTACGTTGGTTTCCTTTACGACAGACGGACGCTGTGTGCGTCACGAAATAATGACTCCCACCTGTTGGTTGCGCCGCCGTACGTCAAAGTATAAATTTGACGCCCGCATGGCGCTTCAAAATGCCGTTAGACGGCGCAAATTTTTTTGACGCTAAACTGCGTTATCGCAGTTTTGCGTCAAAAAGTATAAATATGGGCCGTATTGTCATAGGCGATATGTATGGCTTTTGAAGTGCAAGTACCGAGTTATTTACTTTATCAATGTTAGGTGCATACTTATACTTTTTGATGCAAAACTGCGTGCATCAAAATATTTAGCATCGGCTTGCGCCATTCCTGAGCGCCAAATGGGCGCTATATTTATGGAATGGTGCAAGCTGGTGCAAAGGGTGGACTAGCGTAAAGAAAATTACGTTAGCCGAGTGGGTAATGGGAGAAGGGGGTTTTGCATCAAAAAATTACATTAGGCTTGTTAGAGGCAAAAAAAATGCCTCTAACCTGCCTAGCATCATTTTTTGACGCAAAACCATCCATACCACATGACTCCTGTCTTAGAAAAGACAGGAGTCATTCCCGCCACCCCAATGGCCAGCACAGGGGACCAGTGTCCCCTGAGCATGGCCATTGCACCCTGTACCATGTAGGGCCCCCCATGGCACTTTAAAAAAAACCAAAAATAATACCTACCTACACTTACCCTACTTACCTGGGATGGGGTTCCCCATCCGCTGGTGTCCCTCTGGTGTGGGTCTTCCTGGGGCTTGAGGAGGGCACCTGGGGACCCATTCCATGGTGTTGAACCACAGAAATAGGTCCACAGATCCCCTAATGCCTGGTCTGACCAAGACGTTAAATATTGGTGCAAAGTAATCTTTGCACCATTATTTAGCCCCTCCTCCCACCCGTGTGTCATTTTAGCATGGAGTGGATAAATATGGGGATATGGGGTTAGTACAATTTTTTAGATGGAATGCCTACCTTGCATCTCATTGACGCAAGGTAGGTTCACGCATCTAAAAAACTGTGCAAACTCCAATATTTTGATGTGAGACATGTCTAACGTCAAAATATAAATATGGGGTTAGTTTTGCACCGAACTTGAGTAAAAAATTACACAAATTCGGTGCAAATGGAGTATAAGTATGTCACTTAGTTTTATTCCATTTCCACAAAAGGAAAAACACATTAATTGTCACCAGTTTATCATGTCTCATGCATTTACAAACATGGGAAGCAATACTTGAATGTTTTTTGTTTTTCTTCATGGAAGATGTCCACTGTCACACATGGGTGGCCATTTTGGAATAGTTTTTGGAATGGAAAGTAATGGGGCCCATGTTGAGTGGACAGTGTAGAACATGAGGAACACCTTGTACTCCGACAGAGTTCTGAAATTCAACTGAAAAATACTTTCTGGATGTCAGTAGTTGATATAACTAATCCAATCAAATCAAAGGATACAGAGAAATGCTGTGAGATGGGGCACAAACAAAACTAGGCAGGAAAGCTAATGAACATGGGGCATTAGGCTGAGATAGACAATAAAGCCATCCAATCATGCGCTAGAGGCTGACCCAAAGCTGACCCTGCTTATTGTACTTCTAGACAACAGGTACTAAACAACGATCAGCTAAAGATGTCTGCTGAGGAGACCAAAAAAACAGTGCTAAAAATGTAACTTTTGTCTTGTTGGTTCAATACAACATATTAATGCACAGTTTATGAGTATGCAGTGGTAATGCAATTATTACAATTTATTAATAATCCATAGTATGTCTTGACTCAATACAGAGCTAACTAGGTACCAAGAGATATTACACTATCAATTTGCTCATTCATCTTCAATACATTGTCAAGTACTTTTTCCATGTTACATCAACATTGCTGTGCAATCAGTGAGGAGCATGGCCAAATCTGATTTGCATATGGCTAGTGTAAAGAAATGGGTCCCTTTTGCAATTACCCCCCCCTCCCACTTTTTGCCTGATACTGATGCTGACTTGACTGAGAAGTGTGCTGGGACCCTGCTAACCAGGCCCCAGCACCAGTGTTCTTTCACCTAAAATGTACCATTGTCTCCACAATTGGCACAACCCTGGCACCCAGGTAAGTCCCTTGTAACTGGTACCCCTGGTACCAAGGGCCCTGATGCCAGGGAAGGTCTGTAAGGGCTGCAGCATGTCTTATGCCACCCTAGGGACCCCTCACTCAGCACAGACACACTGCTTGCCAGCTTGTGTGTGCTGGTGGGGAGAAAATGACTACGTCGACATGGCACTCCCCTCAGAGTGCCATGCCAACCTCACACTGCCTATGGCATAGGTAAGTCACCCCTCTAACAGGCCTTACAGCCCTAAGGCAGGGTGCACTATACCACAGGTGAGGGCATAGGTGCATGAGCACTATGCCCCTACAGCGTCTAAGCAAAACCTTAGACATTGTAAGTGCAGGGTAGCCATAAGAGTATATGGTCTGGGAGTCTGTCAAAAACGCACTCAACAGCTCCATAATGGCTACACTGAATACTGGGAAGTTTGGTATCAAACTTCTCAGAATAATAAACCCACACTGATGCCAGTGTTGGATTTATTAAAAAATGCACACAGAGGGCATCTTAGAGATGCCCCCTGTATTTTACCCAATTGTTCAGTGCAGGACTGACTGGTCTGTGCCAGCCTGCTGCTGAGAGACGAGTTTCTGACCCCATGTGGTGAGGGCCTTTGTGCTCTCTGAGGACAGAAACAAAAGCCTTCTCTGGGTGGAGGTGCTTCACACCTCCCCCCTGCAGGAACTGTAACACCTAGCAGTGAGCCTCAAAGGCTCAGGCTTCGTGTTACAATGTCCCAGGGCACTCCAGCTATTGGAGATGCCCGCCCCCTGGACACAGCCCCCACTTTTGGCGGCAAGTCCAGGAGAGATAATGAGAAAAACAAGGAGGAGTCACTGGCCAGTCAGGACAGCCCCTAAGGTGTCCTGAGCTGAGGTGACTCTGACTTTTAGAAATCCTCCATCTTGCAGATGGAGGATTGCCCCAATAGGATTAGGGATGTGCCCCCCTCCCCTCAGGGAGGAGGCACAAAAAGGGTGTAGCCACCCTCAGGGCTAGTAGCCATTGGCTACTAACCCCCAGACCTAAACACACCCCTAAATTTAGTATTTAGGGGCTCCCAGAACACAGCAAGATAGATTCCTGCAACCTAAGACGAAGAAGGACTGCTGAACTGAAAAACCTGCAGAGAAGACGGAGACACCAACTGCTTTGGCCCCAGCTCTACCGGCCTGTCTCCCCACTTCTAAGGACACTGCCCAGCGATGCGTTCCACAGGGTCCAGCGACCTCTGAAGCCTCAGAGGACTACCCTGCAAATAGAAGGACCAAGAACTCCAGAGGACAGCGGCCCTGTTTCACTAAGACTGCAACTTTACAACAAAGAAGCAACTTTGAAACAACACACGTTTCCCGCCGGAAGCGTGAGACTTTGCACTCTGCAACCGACGCCCGCGGCTCTACTTGTGGAGAACAAACACCACAGGGAGGACTCCCCGGTGACTGCGAGACCGTGAGTAGCCAGAGTTGACCCCCCTGAGCCCCTACAGCGACGCCTGCAGAGGGAATCCCAAGGCTCCCCCTGACCGCGACTGCCTGCTTCAAAGACCCGACGCCTGGTAAAGACACTGCACCCGCAGCCCCCAGGACCTGAAGGATCCGACCTCTAGTGCAGGAGCGACCCCCAGGTGGCCCTCTCCCTTGCCCAGGTGGTGGCTACCCGAGGAGCCCCCCCCTTGCCTGTCTGCATCGCTGAAGAGACCCCTAGGTCTCCCATTGGATTACATTGCAAACCCGACGCCTGTTGGCACACTGCACCCGGCCGCCCCGTGCCGCTGAGGGTGTACTTTTTGTGCTGACTTGTGTCCCCCCCGGTGCCCTATAAGACCCCCCTGGTCTGCCCTCCGAAGACGCGGGTACTTACCTGCTGGCAGACTGGAACCGGGGCAGCCCCTTCTCCATTGAAGCCTATGCGTTTTTTGGCACCACTTTGACCTCTGCACCTGACCGGCCCTGAGCTGCTGGTGTAGTAACTTTGGGGTTGCTCTGAACCCCCAACGGTGGGCTACCTTGGACCCAACGTTGAACCCCGTAGGTAGTTTACTTACCTGCAAAACTAACAAACACTTACCTCCCTCAGGAACTGTTGAAAAGTGCACTGTCTAGTTTTAAAATAGCTATATGTCATTTGTGTGAAAACTGTATATGCTATTTTGCTAATTCAAAGTTCCTAAGGTCCCTAAGTGAAATACCTTTCATTTAAAGTATTGTTTGTAAATCTTGAACCTGTGGTTCTTAAAACAAACTAAGAAAATATATTTTTCTATACAAAAACCTATTGGCCTGGAATTGTCTCTGAGTGTGTGTTCCTCATTTATTGCCTGTGTGTGTACAACAAATGCTTAACACTACCCTCTGATAAGCCTACTGCTCGACCACACTACCACAAAATAGAGCATTAGAATTATCTCTTTTGCCACTATCTTACCTCTAAGGGGAACCCTTGGACTCTGTGCATGCTATTTCTTACTTTGAAATAGTACATACAGAGCCAACTTCCTACAGCTAGTCACTGTCTAGACTGGATACACACAAATTGTTTTGCCATTATGTTACACTACTTTGAAGTGAGTCCAAAATGTTTTATGTAAATCTAGCAGACCTGTCAAACAGGCTGTGACCCCCTCAAGAAAAAACACCTACTTTGACGGGGACCTGACTAGCTGGAAAGACAACAGAGTCTAGGTGAAGTGCCAACTAATATTTCACTGAGATAGAGAGGTCTCCTTGAAGTGCATCCCAAGTGTTATATGAAAAGCTCCAACATACCTGGCAAGCAGGATTTGAAATTCAAGCAGCACTAGCTGATTTAAGTTAAGCAAGGAACCTTTCAGCCCTTCTTGTCTATTCTGCAAGTTTCAGAGGGGGTAATCTAAGCCCATGGATGTCAGCCTATTGTTTTGCTCCTGAGAGCTCACACCTCATTCACACCTATTCAAATGTAAATTACTGACTGTCTGAAGTGGGAGACAAATATACAGATTCAGCTTCCAAGGGCTTCAGGCATGGCAAAGGTAATTTTTTTAATAGTGACCTTTCTGTAATATTTAGAACAAATTCTACTTCATCATTGAATTCCATTTTTAACAACTACAAAAATAGTTGTTTAATTATTTTACTAGCTAATCCTATTTTGAGGCACAGGATTAGTATTTAGTATTGAATCCCAGTGTTTTCCTAAGGAGCAGCCAAACCTGCTACACTGAAAATCGCTATGTGGGAATTTTCATTATAAGGACATTAAACCTTTACACGTCCTACTTTCAAATTCCAAGCATTCTGTTTTTAAATGCAATAAGGCCTACTTGGTGGTGACTTAGAAGCATTTAGAAGGAAAGTTTAGGCCTGTCAAAAAATAATACATTTAACTAGGCGATTTTTGTGGGTAAAACCTACATAGCCAAGGGACTGGTGGCAAGCTTGCAGTCATGTTTACATTGTCACTGTAGTGGATGGCACAATGAATACTACAGTCAACTTGTGGAATTTAACTTACTGGCCCTGGGCACACCTTGTTACCCTATACTAGGGACTTATAGGTTAGTTAAATATGGAAATCTGGAATATACAAATTTTACCATGTTGAAAGGAGGAGCACAATCACTTTATCTCTGGGAGCAAGGGTAAAGTGCACAGAGCTCTGTAGATAGCAAAAATAGGTTTCATAAAAAAGTCAAAAAAATACGGTGGCTCTGCAGGAGGGGCAAATTTCTAACACAGGCTCCATAGCCAAATGCAAGACTAAACTAATCAATTCCTTCATGAGCTTCCTTTCTGAGTCGATAGAACATGGACAATTTGCCCCTTCTGTAGTGGCACTTGCCTGCTTTATGCTCCTCTGAACGTATCTGTCCCCCTCTTGAACCACCCTGCTGGGCCACTGGTCTGGCCCACTAGGAACCCTTTTCCTCATCTACAGATCCCATTTGTGAGGTTCTTAACTTTAGTGAGCTCACAGATATATCCCAGTATGTAAACAGTACCACCATGGCCAACAAGGAGATGTGAGCCATTCTGTCCCCTATGTCAGAATTTTGCTCGTATCTAGGCAATTGCTGCCTGCAAGGACAGCAACCAAAAAGGCCACTGACATCTGTCAGTGTCAAGAACTGGGCCCCTGGCCATTCATTACGAGGTGGAAGTCTAAGTTTGGGGCCTTGAGCAGACCTCACCTCTAGCTGGGGGACTGGTAAGGAGACCACCACTTGTACCTGAGGTCTTCCTGGCCTTCAAGACTCCTCAGAGTGGCCTACACCCTCAGGTGATAGCCAGCATTTTTTCACTTGTGCCTCTGCCATCTAAGATGTGGTATTCTGAGAATAGTTACATTCTCTATCATGAGACTAGACAGGTGCCTCACAGTCCAGGACTTTCAGTGGGGAACCACAGTCCCCCTCAAGTGTATCACACTCTATCTGTGTCATGCATGGGTCTGCCTGGGACAGGCCTCCTGTCCTCCGTCTCGTGATAGCACTTCGAGCACCTCTAGGTCAGATGTGGCCTCAACTAGGACAGTTCTCTGTAGAGAGCAGGTAAGCCCTGGAATATCGGTCCTTCCGCAGTGTATTGCCTCCATCTCCTACCCCTCACTCTCCAGATTGGCCTGCATGCTCTCCAACTGGGGACAGTAACCTCAGAATTCTGAGGGGTTGGATGTCTGGTGCATCTACCCCGCCCAGCTGCTACCTCACCAGTGGCAGTTCATTGCCAAGTATGCATTCAATGGGCATCTAGGAAATAACAATAACTTTCCTCTGGGCCACTTCACCCTCAATTCTGGAGGACACCTTGGCCATAGGGTAGAACAAGTCCTGCTCATGGACAGAATTACTCTCCTTAGGTGTCCTGTAGATACTCCTGTGAGAAAACCAGCTTTTGCATCATCCTTGTCTGGCTAGCACAGATATTCCTCAGGGCAGTGACAGGGATCCCATTTACTGTAATCTGGTGAAAGTGATGACTCCCACCTTCAGGGATCACCAGTTTACCTTCTAGGTACACCTCCCAACTAAGGGACACTGGGGCATACTCTACCCTCTGATCTCAACCTCTTCCAAGACCACGTTGGCAACCCAACGGGAGGGTCCTACCTGGGAGTAGTTTCCTGGGATGGGTAGAGTTCCTCTTCCAAGGCCTTGCTTGGTGACCATCATAACACCTAGGTGGGAAAAAGGGAGCCCCTGGCTTCTGCCCATCAGAACATCTCAACTTGTGCCCTGAAGGATCATTGTAATTTCCCTCTGAACATTTTTGGGGCACTTTGAGGAATGTCTCTGCTTTATTCTGTACTTTTCCTCCTTTTGCTGAGGGGGAACAGAATCACCATTCCTGGTGGTTACTCCCACGTACCTCTTTGGACACTATAGTGCTTAAACAGAGGTCTGCTTCCTTCCCAAGCTCTCTAGGTACAGTGATCTGAGAATCAACTAGGTGCTGGCTCAAGTCTGTAAAACAATTATTGAGTATGTGCTCCTTCATGATGAAATTATAAAGCCTATCATAATCAATTCCTGTACTGATCTTCACACAGTCATCCAGTGTCTTACTCGATTAATCAACAAAGTCTACTTATGACTGGTGTGACTGCTTCTTGTTATCTCTAAATTTTAGACAATACTTTTCTGCGATTTGGTCAAACTTCATAACAAGGGCTTCCATGAATCAAGGTTCAGCAAAAAGGCAAACAAATCGGGATGGCCCAGCAGAAAAGGCACATTTCCATTAGGGCCCAAAACCAGTCTGAGATTGGTTCTGTGTATTTATAGAGGAGGTCTGTTTCTGGCAGTTCTTGGTAAGCTGTCAATACTGAAGCAGGACAAAGGTTAATGTGGATGTGGTTGACTTATGTCTGAAATGGCATTATCAGTGCAAAAATGGACTGAATATGACTTGATTGATTGTTACTGGCTGTGAGTTTTGCAAGCATTTCAATCAGCAATTTTGTACTTAAGATAAGAATGGTGATTGAGACTGTATTATGAAAATTCATGTGTAAGGAAAACATTTTTGCTATACATTTGTTGGTGTTCTTTGTAAATGTCAGGAAGTGTGGGTTGAAGATTGGCACCTCTTGACAGCTTCTACTGTCAACAAACAGTGAAGTGGTTAAGCCAAAAATATGTTTTATTTGACTAACAGCCATAAAATAAATGTAAAATAAAAAACATAAACATTATTTCATGGCTTGTTACTTTAACATTAAGGATCCAATCTACAAATTGAAGTTTGTAGTAAGTAAAGTAGTACTCAATTCATACTACTTACTTAGTAAAAATTAAAATTTACAAAACTACAGGTGGAGATCTCTTTCAAATTTCTTATCTTCAGAAGGATAAGTATATTATTTTGTGGTAAATGTAGGAGGGGAGGGACCAGACTAGTGGGAGTAGTGACAAAATGGTGAATAATTTCTATAAAACGGGTGGAACTAAAGGAAAATAAGGAGATGTTTGGGAGGGATAGGCCACATCCACGATTGAGTAAGACTACAGCAATTTACAAAATAGTCTTCTAAAGTTACTAAAACCTTTATGGTATCAAAACAGCCTTTGATTTAATCAAGCACTACACATGCAACTGGTACTGTAACACACTCCCATTGAACCTCACTGGAGGCAGTGAATTCAAGGAACACACCATAGGTAGAAAAGTTAAACTAATTAAATTAGTAATATATTTACAAATGAACACACACGCCATAGAGATATAAAAATGTTAGTATAATTAATGTAGCACTTTATTATCATTTAAAAAGTCTTAATATACTTTATTTTAGCAACAAAGACATTGTGATATATGATCATGCTGGGTCAACTAGAGTCTTAAATCATTTAGGAACTGGAGCACCTTTTTTACCACATTAGATGGCGGTAAATAATAGCTTCTCACAAGAACTTTCATGGCATGTGGAGCTTTTAGGTTGAATTATAACATGCTTTTTTTTACATACCTTAAGCCCTTAACGTTTTCAGCCCACTGCTAAGCCCTTATTAGGCTATTTGGTGTAGTTCATGCTTTAGGCCTCCACAACTTTTTTGCACATGAGGGGGCATATTTATACTTTTTGCTGAAGCATTGCACTAACGCAGCTTTGCATCAAAAAGTTTAGCTCCAGCTTGCGCCACTCATGAGCGCCAGCCAGACGCCATATTTATGGCAGTGCAAAGGGTGGGCTAAAGTAAAGAAAAAAATGACGTTAGCCGGGTGGGGGTGGCGGAATGGGGGAAGGGGGTTTAGCACCAAAAAATAACCTTAGGCTGGTTAGAGGCAAACAAATACCTTTAACCAGCCTAGCATTATTTTCTGGTGCAAAACCATCCATATCACATGACTCCTGTCTTAGAAAAGACAGGAGTCATGCCCACCACCCCAATGGGCAGTCCAGGGGACCAGTGTCTCCTGGGCATGGTCATTGCACACTGTGCCAGGCAGCGGGGCCCAAGTTGGGCCCCCGATGGCACTTTAATTTAAAAAACAAAATACTTACCTATACTTACCCTACTTACCCGTGATGGGGTCCCCCAGCTTCCAGTGTCCCTCTGGTGTGGGTGGGGTTGTTCCTTGGGCTTGAGGAGGGCACCTGTGGACTCATTCCATGTGTGATTTTAGCATGGGAGGATAAATATAGCAGTAAGGCCATACCGTCATTTTTTGCACGGAACACCTACCTTGCATGTCATTGACGCAAGGTAGTTTCGAGCAAGCAAAAAATCATGCTAACTCCAAATCTTTGGCGCTAGATGGGTCAGGTTTGCGCCAAATTTGTGTAAAAAAATTAAATGATGCAAATTTGTCACAAACAGAGTATAGTTCTGGGACGAGGTATCCACATCATATTTGTGTCCTTTTTTCCATCATCATGGGGATTCTAAAGGTTTCCAGGTTTCCAGGTTTCCAGGTTTCCAGGGTTTGTGAATTCTGCTTGAGGGGATTGAGAAATTGCCAAAACATGGCTAAGGGAACATGCAAATTAGTATTGAAAAAATATATTTTACTACAGTTTTGGCAATTTTCTAAGAGATAGCTAATTTTTCAAAATTTTGTACTTTCAACCTACTTCCACTACTGTGCTGAAAACAGGTATGAAACCCATGACTGAGGCTGGAAATGTATACATTTCTGAAACATAGACAATATTCTGAATTCAGCAAGCGTTAATTTGTGTAGATCCCTCAAGGTTTTCCCAAGGAAAGTAACTGTTGAATTAAAAAAATGTAAAACACGGGTAAGAAAAAACAGCCATTTGTGACATTGTTATCTGTAACTTCTTGTTGTGATGGCTGATTTACAAAAACAATATACCAGTACATCTGGTAGCCTTTTTTGGTCCCAGGAATATATAAGGTTTGTTGGTTCTCTAAGAACCCGAGGAACCCAAAATGAACAACTGAGCTACACCTAACAATAGTTTTCCATAAATGGGTATGAAGGAAGCATATGTATTTCTGAAATGTACATCAGATGCTGAGTGAGCAGCAATGGTTCTTTGTACATTTCTGAATTTGTGTGTACCCGTACTAGCTTGTGATGCAAAGTGTTCTTTCTTACACACTGGATTTCCTTTGGAAGTTATAAATGGAAAGAAATCCATTGACAATACCAAATGTTGTACTGTTTAGTAGTGCCACACATCTCTTCATAAAAATGGTATCCTACCAGTGAGGCGGGGCTGAGCACCTGTCACACAATACACCTAAAAATGTGACCAGGAAACATCATGCTTTACCCAGCAGAATTCAAGCTTTTTAAAAAAAATGTGGATAGCTGTGAATATTGGGTTCTAGCTCAGCAGCCACTCAAGAAAACCTACCAAGACATGTTTTAAAACGAGATACCAAGAAGAGTCCAGGGTGGCATGGCTTAAGTAGCTCTCGTCAGGTAATTCTATCCTGAAGCTCCTGCAAACCTCAAACTTTGGCTAAAAACACGCATTTTCCTCACATTCCTGTGGGGAAGTCACAAATCTCCTACCACTCAGCATTCCCCCAAGTCCCCTTTAAAAATTATAACTTACTTGAGTGGTTTGCTGTAGCCCCTGTAACAGGAAAGTCAACTTTTGTCAATGAAAATGGATCCTTTTTTCCAATACAGGTAGTCAGCACATAGAAAAAGTACATTTCTGAAAACTAGACACCAGGGACCTTATTGCACAAGCACCCTGGGGGTGAAAACAGATGTTTTCACCAACTTTATTTACCCCTTTGGCATTTTGGTTTTCAAAGTGGACTGTAGATGCATGTGCGGTCCCCTCAGCCCTATCATTAGAGGACATTACCTCATTTTAATGGGGGCTTGGCTCAAAGTAAATGAGGGAATCAATTTGCCTCTGCACCTGCGCCATATTACCAATGTGGGTGCAAAGGCAAACATGCCTTTAGAAGGCGCACTGAAAATTGGCACACTTTCAGTCCACGTTCTAAATGCATCCCACTAACTGGATGAAAGGGGTTCCCATGGACCCCCCAGACATCCCCACGCAGGTGAGTATAGTCACTCACTGCACCCACTTGCAAGGGGATCTCTGGTCCCTTTTAAAGGTGCAGGCAGGTAGCTGCATGAACAGAGAAATACAGAGCAGCCTTTGAACAGAGTGAAATTTCAATACTTGCTTTAAGGTGCCCTGTGGCGCAAACATGGAAAGTGCACCCTATTAGTAATACAGACCCAGGTAGAGTCCTGAGTGGTGCGACTCACATAGTTCTCATCATGTTGTCTTACTCAGAAGCCTTTGCCAACCTGAAACTTTGTCTCAGAGGACATATTTTCAGAATTCTGTTATGGAAAGTCATTGAATCTGTGGGGAGCCATAAATGTCCACCCACTAAGGCCCGTATTTATACTCCGTTTGCGCCGAATTAGCGTTGTTTTTTTCGACGCAAATTCGGCGCAAAACTAACGCCATATTTATACTTTGGCGTTAGACGCGTCTAGCGCCAAAGTATGGGCAAATAGCGTAATTTTTTGGCGTGAACGCCTTCCTTCCGTTAATGAGATGCAAGGAAGGTGTTCCCGTCTAAAAAAATGACGGCGACGCAAATGCGTCGTATTTATACTCCCGGGCAAAAATCACGCCCGGGAGGTGGCGGGTCAAAAAACCCCGCATTTGCGCCACTATTTAACGTCTGGGTCAGGGTAGGCGTTAAGGGGCCTGTGGGCTCAAAATGAGCCCACAGGTGCCCTCCCCTGCCCCAGGGACCCCCCCTGCCACCCCTGCCCACCCCAGGAGGACACCCAAGGATGGAGGGACCCACCCCAGGGACATTCAGGTAAGTTCAGGTAAGTATAATTTTTTATATTTTTTTATTTTTTTTGGGTGGCATAGGGGGGCCTTATTTGTGCCCCCCTACATGCCACTATGCCCAATGACCATGCCCAGGGGACACAAATCCCCTGGGCATGGCCATTGGGCAAGGGGGCATGACTCCTGTCTTTACTAAGACAGGAGTCATGAAATGGCGTCTGGGCGTCGTAAAAAAATGGCGCAAATCGGGTTGAGGCGATTTTTTTGCCTCAACCTGACTTGCCCCATTTTAAGACGCCCTAACGTCATTTTTTCCCAACGCCGGCGCTGCCTGGTCTACGTGGTTTTTTTCCACGCACACCAGGCAGCGCCGGTCTGCTTGCGCCGGCTAACGCCATTCCATAAATACGGAGCCCGCATGGCGCTTCAGAATGGCGTTAGACGGCGCTAAATTTTTTGACGCTAAACTGCGTTTGGCGCAGTTTAGCGTCAAAAAGTATAAATATGGGCCTAAGTGTTCTATCAATTCTCAAGCTAAAAATGGTACCTCACTTATGTGCATGGTCAAGTGCCAGCTATAAATAATTTCCTGAAGGCAAAATCTAGCTTTAATCTCAATAAGTATACATTCACATAGTAGCCCTGCAATTTAAGACTTCTACTTTGTGTGTGGGCATGCTCCTTGTGAACATTCACAATGCTATCACTCACAGTGAAGATGCCTAAAGAAGAAGTAGCCTGACCGATATATTTTTTAATATGTGTTTTCCCCTGGCCACCCCTCTCCCCCCCCCCCCCCAAGTGAAAATACACATTTCAAAAATAATATGGTCCGAAAGGGAGTTTACCCTTATGCCAGGAGGGTCGATGCCCTAACAATTTTTTTTTCAAAATGTGTGTTTTCCCCTGGGGGAGCGAAAAATATTTTGGGTCCAAAGGGGGTTGACTCATATGCCAGGAGGGCTCATTCCCTGAAAATATCCTTTTATTTTTTTATATTATTTCATGGCACTTTTATAATAAATAAGTGTGCCTCTCCCAGGGGAGTTGGCCCATACACCAGAGGGGCCGATCCCCCAAACCAGCGTATCCCTGGTAGCATATTACGTTTCTTGTTTGTGGATCATGGTGCAACGACAATCCACAAGCAGTAAACTGTTTCAGGGAAGCATTGCTATAAAGAGGAGACTCACCCCTTTCTAATGATGCCCCCCTGAAAAGTGGGAAGCCATCAGGCCTTGAAAAAAAAAACACTGGACAGTGGAAACAGCACTCACCTCCTGGCTTTTCCATGTTTGGAGGAATTGTGATTTCACTGCACCTTGCACCTTGTCACAAATGGGTTATCTGAAGCAGAAGAATTCCTCTGTGCCCAAACCCATTTAAAAAAATTAAAAAAAAAGAAACCTTTGGTCTAAGCACTAAGGGGCATATTTATACTCCGTTTGCGCCGAATTAGCGTCGTTTTTTTCGACACAAATTCGGCGCAAAACCAACGCCATATTTATACTTTGGCGTTAGACGCGTCTAGCGCCAAAGTATGAGGAAAGAGCGTCATTTTTTTGCGTGAACGCCTTCCTTGCGTTAATGAGATGCAAGGTAGGCGTTCCCGTCTAAAAAAATGACTGCGCCACAAATGCGTCGTATTTATACTCCCGGGCAAAAATGACGCCCGGGAGTGGGCGGGGCAAAAAACCCCGCATTTGCACCGGATTTTAGCGCCTGGGTCAGGGCAGGCGTTAAGGGACCTGTGGGCTCAAAATGAGCCCACAGCTGCCCTCCCATGCCCCCAGGGACCCCCCCTGCCACCCTTGCCCACCCCAGGAGGACACCCAAGGATGGAGGGACCCACCCCAGGGACATTCAGGTAAGTTCAGGTAAGTAAAAAAAAAAATTTTTTTTTGTTTTTTTTTTTGGCATAGGGGGGCCTGATTTGTGCCCCCCTACATGCCTCAATGCCCAATGACCATGCCCAGGGGACATAAGTCCCCTAGGCATGGCTATTGGGCAAGGGGGCATGACTCCTGTCTTTACTAAGACAGGAGTCATGTAAATGGCGTCTGGGCGTCGTTAAAAATGGCGCAAATCGGGTGGAGGCGATTTTTTGCGTCAACCTGACTTGTACCATTTTTAAGACGCCCTAGCGCCATTTTTCCCAACGCCGGCGCTGCCTGGTGTACGTGGTTTTTTTCCACGCACACCAGGCAGCGCCGGTCTGCTTGCGCCGGCTAATGCCATTCAATAAATACGGCGCCCGCATGGCGCTTCAGAATGGCGTTAGCCGGCGCAAAACTTTTTGACGCTAAACTGCGTTAGCGCAGTTTAGCGTCAAAAAGTATAAATACGGGCCTAAAGGTTTTCTTTAAACCCTCCCCAGTTTTGGCCAATGGGAGACAGATGCATTGGAAAGGATATGCGGGTGTCAGCCCCTAGCTGATGCCTGCACAAAAGGGATTAACTTAGCAAAAAGGCATACCATAATACCATAAGCAAACTACATAAAAACACAAATGCTATATGACATTGCACATACCTACAAAACAGTCAAAATAGAATGCAACATAAGTCCAGTACAACACTTATACTTACAATGCAATAATGCAGTAAAAAACACAGCAGCACAAAAACAACAGTGCACATTACCACTATAGTGTCATATGAGTGTGTATCGGGGTATCCTTTTGGCTCCTGAATGACTCTGTAGAGTGATGGCACAAGTGTTAGAACATGGTGAAGTGAATGCAGGTTTAGAATGTTGAGATTGCAGTTTCACACAGACACATAAAGACGTGTAATTCATAGCTCTTTGTTTGGCATATTCCTTGGCGGGTAGCCAGACTGGGCAGGATGCTACAACTGTCAATGAGAGGAAAAGTAACCTGAAGATTGACAATGCTCTCCCACAGAGTTTGCCATGGCCCAAGCAAATTCTTGTGTGTGTCATGTGTGCCTTCATTGAAGGGTCGAAGATAGGTGTTTGGTGTATGTGGAGTCAAAGCGCAACTCCAGTCGGTGTGAAGCATTTGAAGATAAAGAAAGCCTCCACTTCTATGCAATATAAAGCTATACAGTGGAAAATGTGATAATGATAAAGGTGGCCACAAACAGATACAGAAAAGAGTGCCACCTGACAGAACAATTGATAACCAAGGATACTATTGTTACACTTACCAGAGCCTCAAGCAGAGGAACACACTACGACGGGTGAACAAGGAGACGCAAGAAGACCAGGTCCAATGACTGAAGCAGCAAACCACCAAAGCTGCAGGGTGGCAGCTTAACAGAACTCCAAAAGTCTCCAGAAAGTGGGTTACTGTTCTACAGGCTGTTTAAGATGATCCAGAGGCCAGTATGTCACAAGGCCTGAAAGATGGTGTGCATGAACCAACTCACCAACACCACCAGGTGTAGCTGGAGAGAACTCGAATCACAATTTCAGCCAATCCTGTGAACAGTTATAATGCTGCCGCCTTCCTGAAACCACCACCATTCTTCAATGCTGCAAAAGAGCAACATATTTGTGATAACTGCCTTGATAGAGACATTTGGTAATTTCATTAATTCACTTGAAGAGACAGATAATAAAAAGATTATCATACACCTCAAGAATCTAGCTGGTGATGGTGTGAGAGAACTCATAAAGAAAATGATGCAAGATGATGTTACATATTATCAAATTAAAGAAGCCTTGAATCTCAAATTCAATCCAATGCCAAATGTAGATTATGAAAAATAAATTTTCAGTGAAGAACTGCAAAGACTTGGTACCATAGATGAATTTGTTGAGATAGTGGATATGCTCATAACACACTGCAGATTCAATAAATTTAATGACGAAGAAGCAATACGTCTCAGAGTTATTGATGGATGTCTTTCAGATAAACTCAAACAATGAATACTGAGCAAAACTTTTAGTCTGGAGCAAGTTCTCATGGCTGCCAGAGCTAAAGAGCGTGCTCATTGACAAGCTGCTGACATGGAGGCTGGAAGTGCCCAAATTGAGTCAGTCATGAACGTTAAATGAAAGCAAAAACACAAAGCTAGATGGCACAAGGTGATGTCCCACAGGAAAAGAAGTTGTGTTTCAGATGTGTCATTTCCACGCAAAGGTAAATGTCCCGCCCTTAGACAGATATGCAAAGGCTGTGGTAAAGAGAACCATTTTATGACAGTTCACGAAGTGAAGACATAAGTAAGTGTGTCACAGAAAGAAAACAAAATGGCCAACCCAGCGTTCCAGAAGCAACACTCAACGCAAGAATTCAAGGGCAAGCAACAACATCAGAGGAGACAAATCAACACCAAACTAAGTTGCCCATCATCTACATCATCGTCAAAACGTTTGTCAGTATCAATATCAAGAGAAAATGAAGATGATTGTGCAATGTCTAAGTTTACCTAAAAAATGCACACCTGTTGGACTGGCTGCATGTGAAGAAAAAGCCAGACAAGAAAACTCGACATGAAAAAGCACCAAAGTCATTCAAACATTGTCTGAAGATTACACTGAAAATAAGCAGTTGTTCCAAACCTTTCATCATTGACAATGGTGCTTCAATAAATATTATGCCGGAGGAGAAATATAATGAAGTGTATCCATTACCATGACTGACGCCCTCTAAATACTAAAGTGTACACACGCACTGCAATTAAACCCTTACAAAGTAAAGGTTAATTTGTAGCTACTAGAAAAACGCAAGAAAACAAATGTGCAAGAGCCCCTTCATATACTTCAAGAAAATCGTCAAGTGCCTGTTTACTCAGCTTCAGCAAAGCTTCTGATATGGGACTGATATCAGTGATCTACATTATGAATGCTCTTCATGAAATACTAAGTCAGTATTCTTTATTATTTCATGGATTAGGAAAACTTAAGCCTATGAAAGTGCAATTGCATATTATTGAGGATGTCTATTTGGTTGCTCAAAGACACAAAAGAACTGCATTTCATTTACAAGAAACTGTTGAAAAGGAGCCGAAATCCTCACTTAAGCATGATATCATTCATGATGTCATTGAGTTTTCTACTGGTCTGACTCCATGGGTTTCTCCCATAGTGGTAGTGTCCAAAAAGGACACTGAAGGATCTGTATGCATCTGCATGGATGTGCGCCAAACGGCCAAGGCAATCAAAAGAGAATAACATCCAAATCTGCACATTGCTGATAGGATAACACAACTGAATGGTGTGAAGGTCTTCTTTCGCCTTTACTTAAATAAAGGCTATCATCAGTTGGAACATTAAGAGAACTGTAGGCACATCACAACCTTTTCTGCACATATTGTTCTGTTTCAATAAAAACAAATTGGAGCCTGATTTACATCTCGATGGATGGAATACTCCATCACAAATATGACAGATATCCTGTCTGCCCTTTGACAATACCCATAGGATATAGTGTAATTTTAACATGGTGGACAGGATATCTGTCATATTTGTGACAGAGTATTTGCCGCCACCAAGATCTAAGTCAGGCCCAAAGTTTTGGTGTGCCATCAGCTGCAGAAATTTGTCAAGATGCCATTAGACGTATCCTGCAGCCTCTCGTGAATGCTTTTAAATAGACCGATGATGTTTTAGTTTTCAGAGCTATACAGAAGGAACACAAAAAAGCTCTCAGGCAAGAGTGTTGTTTACTTGACAATGCCGGTTTAATGCTAAATGCTGAGAAATGTGAATTGTATAAGACAAGGTGAAATTCTTTGGCCTTTTTCTTTTTTCATGTGGGCATGACACCAGATCCAGTGAAAGTACAAGAGTTGTCAACTGCCAGTCCCCCACAAGATGTTTCCATGTTATGTTCATTCCTTGGCATGGACAGTTACTGTCAAATACATGCTGTCCGCGGAGGCATGTAATAGATTCAAACAATGGAAGCCTTTGAAACTCAGTCAGTTCCCCTTAGTAAAACAGTAGATTGTAAAGAAATTAATCAGTGGCCTGATTTTTTGTTTCTATGTGCTGCTTTTGGGATCACCCCATATTTGGCCCACCTCATTACATGGTTTTTATGATGTGGTCTTCAAGAAGGTGGATTGTCATTACTTCTTACCTACCAAAACGTACGTTGACAGTCTTTTTGAGAGATTCAGAAATGGCAGAAAAGTAAGATTTCTTTCCTGTTGAAATCTGGAGTGTATGCTACATGTGGCTGGGGCATGAATGAGTGGATGATATGAGAGGATGTGTGTGTTGTATGTATGAATGAGAGAGTGGAGTGTGATGTATAGGTGGTAAAATATCACCATTGCAGAAACAACTGACATGTTATATTGCATGGTATTTTTTATGTTAAATATGTATGAAATGCATGCCATAATAATTTGTCTTTTTTCTTTGTATAAATGTGTTTTTGATAAATCAGTAAACTGAAGCATGTATGAAACTTCATGTAAGTAATGTTTTGAACAGATCATTGTAAAGCATGGTAGGGTATACCCACTATGTTGTGAGAGAAAAATAAAAAACAAATTAAAAAATTGTTTTACATGTTATTTTTATATGTTTTAAGACTGTTGTTGGTCAGACCATTGAGCACTTAGAGACTCTATAGAAGGCATAAGGTTGTGTGGGATCCTGCATTTTGTTCATAGCTAGTTACTGTTCCAGATATATACAAGACTTTGCTACTGTGAGTGCTCCATTGAGAGGGTTGATGAAAAGAGGATGTTTCATTTCACTGGTCACATGAATGTGAGAAAAGTTTTAAGAGAATCAAGCTTTTGAAATGCTACTGAAATGGCATATTTCAATCCAAAACTACATATAGAAGTTGTTGACATTAGCTTAATTGAGTTAGATGCAATCCTGGCACAGCCCAGTGGATGTCCAGATGATCGAAGACATATTGTAGCTTTTGCAAGCAAAAGTTTGTCAAAGACTGAACATGCTTTTTCACAAGCTGAAAAAATAAAAATTCGAAGTGGTGTGGGCTTGTGATCATTTACACGTATTCCTGTATGGCAAACCTTTCATGCTGGAGACTGATCACCAAGCCGTGCTGACTATCTTTGGCAATCTAAAGGCCAAGATACCTCCTTGCATTTTATGTTGAGGTCTATGATTTCAAGAGTACAACTACACAATTGTGCATCAACCAGGGAAATGCCAAAACTCTGCTGCCTACTTCTCCAGAGTGCCTATACAGTGTGAAGGTACCCCAGCCAAGACAGCTGAGGCCTACATACATTGTATTGTAAAATCAAACAACCAATTGCTATTTCACTAAAAAAAATGTCACTACAATGGATCAAGATAGTAACATATTAAAACTGAAAAGATATTACTACACATCAGTCATGAAACCGATATACTCAACTTTTTACCATTGACAGTGAATACCAGAAGTATGAAAATGTCAAAGATGAACTGTCTGCGACACAAGAAAGATTTATCCTGAGGGGCACAAGAATTGTCATTCTAGACAACAGATAATTGAAGTGCGATTGTTCCCACTAAACGAGCTCTCCGAGATCGAGTCTGGTTTCCTCATTTCGATGAAAGAGTTGAAAGAGAGTGGAAGGCCTGCCTTTTATGCAAATGCCTGTCACCAAAATCCACTCAAAACCCCCTAAAAATGTCAGATTTGCCAAAGCATCCATGGGAAAAGATTACTGTTGACTTTTCGGTCCACCTGACCATGGACATCACCTGATGGTAATTGCGGACTAATACTCTTGCTTTCCATTAATAGAAGATCTCTAGTCTATGACTCAGGAAATCTTTCCGATGTGATGAATTCCTACAATTTTCAAATCTGACAACGGCTCACCTTTCAATAGTAGAGAGTTCAGTGACTTTCTCAATCTGCTTAATGTGAAGTGGCAGAAGAGCACACCTGTTTGACCACAGGCTAATGGCCCTGTTGAACGATTCATAAGTATGTTAAAGAAAGCTGTTCGGAGTGCTACATTAGAAAAGCTCGATCTCAAAACTGTTTGGAATTTTACCCTGCAAGCTTACTTGTCCTGCAGTGTTGATGATCCAGAGAGCATGACAACTAAGTTACCTCAGTGGACCAATACAGAATCAAGGACAGATTAAGAAACTCGTACAAAAGACTTGGATCATAAAAAGAAAATGAAGTCCTATGCAGGCAAGAGATTACATGCAACAGACTTTGTTTTCACAAGAAGAGTTTGAGAGCTTGTACGTCAGCCAACAAGATGTATTTCTAATGCTCCATTTGATGCTGAGCTATTCCATATTGTAACCAGCAATGGGCACATGGTGACAGCTCAACATCCTGGGAAATCCATTACGCAAGACTCCTCGCATTTCAGACATGTGGCTCAACATTCATCAGATATTGATGACAACATAGAGAATGGTTCACAAAAGAGAATTGGAAAACCCCAGATTGTTGTTGATCCTACATCGCCAAAGCAGATCATGAAGTCTCCTATTGCTGATTCCTACTTTTCAAAGACATAATCAGGACAAGTCATCAGAGCACCAAGAAGGCTTAATTAAGAGTTATAATTGTGTATGTGTTGCAAAAATATGTAATTTTTTTATTTAACAGAAGGGAGATGTAGTGTTGTATGACTGTGTATGACAGAACCCTTTTTGCCCCTAAAAGACTCCGTATAATAATGATGCAAATGTTAGAACGTGGTGAAGTGAATGCAACTTTCGAATGTTGAGTTTACGATGACATGTAGAAGAATAAAAACATGTAATACATACCTGTGCATATTCTTTGGTAGGTACCCAGGCTGGGGAGGATTCTACAACCACTATAAGAACATTCCACTCAGAAAATGTGCTTACATTTTCTTTTTACATAATACCACTCTAGAATCCTGTTTTCATATTAAGGTAAAAGGTATTTGGAGCAAGTTCTACCTCAACTAACCTCTAACAGGAAGAAATAGAACCAGTTAAAAATATTTTGTTATCTGAGCCAAGACCTTTAATAAACACATAAAATGTTTGATTCCCACTCTTCCTGAAGGTGAATTATGTCATGCCCTGAATTGCGGCAATTCTTTATGCCAATCCTAAAGTACACAGAGACAGAACTGTTGGATGCTCAGGTAATGTGGGTCAGATGCAGGGAGTAAAGTCAAATTACCATTTCTTTAATGGAAATCTTCTTCACCTTTATAGTTCCCTGTTTGGGACTTTGGAGATAGATATCTGGAATGACCCGGCCCATTCGATTTTGCAAAACTGACATGCAGCACCACAGGACATCAGTGTTTGAAAGGCTGATCAACTCCATACAAGGCTGTAGAATACTTCCCTAATGAAGGCGTGTAGGGGAATGACATTGATGCTTCTCAATGCCAATCTGATTTCTGCTCTTAAAACCACAAGATCAGCTACCAAAGAGAAAATATTTAAAGAGGGTGCATGTCTTAAGCGAGATACCAGGAAATTTGTAACAGTAGTAAACACCACTGGGCCAGTTCTCTTACCTTTGAGGGAAACTGTTTGAGCAGTGCACTGTGGTGCCAATAAGTTTAATCACAACACATATCTCCACAACTAGTCAAATAACAGTTCTGACAGAAAATATCATTGTTTTGCAGAAACTGTAAGTCAGACCTATACACTTTAAAAGCTACTCCTAGCACTGAAGGTCAATCAGTGTGTCACATTAAGCAAGATTCTTTAACACAGAAGTCACCAACCAGTAGCTCAGGAGCTACTGGTATCTCACCGGCTCCCTGGAAGTAGCTAATGGAAGCCCATCCCAGTAGGTCAAAGGGAGGGTCTGGTCTCATTGAAGGAGACAGTGAGTCACATTTTCAGGCCCTTGGAGTTCCAGTCAGAAAAACCAATATCAGGTCTCCACACTAACACAAACACACACTGGCAGTCTGTTGCAGTCAGATGGTCTGCAACATGCCCACATGCTTTCCCTCGCAGAGCAGCAACATTGAGTAGAGATTGGTCAAATTGTGTACCTCATTCTGTCAATCACAGTGTGTAAATTAACACTCAACCAACTAAGAATAGCAGAAGAAGCAAGAGTAGATTCACCTTCATGGGCAGCTGCAAGGAGTGATCTATATTGGTAATCTCATATGGGAAGATCAGAACTGGAATCTTATTGAACATGGTCATCTTCAGAGGTGCAAACACCGCCTAATTTGCTTTCGTACATAAAAGAACAAATGAATACTGAAATACAAATCTATCATTTAGCACTATATTTTAGCACAAAATGTGTCCGCTTGTCATTTTTTGATGCTAGGCTACTGTTTTCACAAACAAAGTGCAAAAAACACAGCTGACACAAGCATGGGTACTTACATCTGTATGTTTCCATTTATCCAGCACTCCAGAGCAATTTATTTATATGACATGCTGTAATGCTTCAATTTTTAGTGTTATAACAAGCATACCACAAAATAACATTGGTGTAATTTAAATGTTATCCAGGCCTAGTCATATTGCACCACTGATAATATTCATGAGTAGTTCAGGGTGATATTCATTGACAAAAAGTAGCTCCTGCCATAGAAAAGGTTTGAGACCCCTGGGACCATCTTGGGATCAGCCCATACCACACAAGAGTATAAACAGCGTAAACACAACAGAAATCATAGAAATAATAAGGATAACCAAATGGGACAGAGGTCCAGGGCCTAGCAATCTGCCATCAGTCTTATATAATTCACAGTCTATTTTGGGCTCAAAGGGTAGGGACTTAAGTGAATGTTGCCAAAAAGTAGAGAATTCCAAATTCACATGAAAGGTCCAAGATTTATGTCATACACAAAAAAGGCCCAATGAAATAACTTTTAAATTACTGCCTCCCAGCATGTTTCAATGCTGAGTCAAAGTGGTAGGCATCATTACTCGTAAAAGATTTGGAAGATTAGAGGGAAAATGAAGGACTAGTGTCACTGTTCCATTCAGGATTCAAGCTAACTAGCAGCGAACATGAGAACACAGGAATATCATGTCCGCTGTCTTACTATCCTATTATATCCTATGGAGATTGTAATATGGAAGACGGGATATCCCTCAAGTTTGTGACAGAGTATTCCACCCGGCCGAGATCTAAATCAGGTCCATAGTGCTACTATCAAGTCAAGTTATAAAATACAATAATCGAAGGCTAAAACACCTATATGCTTGTTTAATTAACTTTAAGACATCGTTCTATGGTGTGAAGTCTTTCAACAGTGTAGACAGAGGCTGCCTTTGTGCCAAACTATCAAACTGGTATTACTCCAATTTACTGCTGCGAGCCTATGAATCCCTATATGAGGGATCTTGGGTTGAGGTCAAATTCGGAAACTATGTCATGCTGACCAACAAAATGAATGCAAACCATGAAAGCGTTCTGACACTTGAGCTTTTCAATTTATGTTTGGCTGCTAATCACACCCACTATTACTAGAAATAGAGCTTGCCCACCAGCTCTCAATTGACAGCTGCTCCTTATTCGGAAATCTTTGACCCAACAAGAGTTGGGCTTCAATACACCCTTAACGGTTTTTTATCCTACTGGAGAGTAAACAAACTGACCATTAAGCACTCAAAATCAGTATGACAGGTTTCAAGCATAAGCATGTTTCTGTGGGAGGCTGGTTTTTGTAAGATTACAAAAATTAAACCTGCTGTATCCAGCTAATACAGTTTGGTGGTCTTTTTATGAGTCACGGCCACACAGGGCACTTCTGACAATGTTAGTAACAAGATCAACCTCGGTCTGTTATGCCATAAAAATGTTTTCTAATTAGCTAACTTTACACCCCTATTAAGATATGGATTGGAGGCCAGTGGTTGTTCATGTGTGGCGCTTAACTTACTCCAAGATTAACCTGGAGTACATTTAAGACTGTTTTTCAATATTTGGGCTGTGGGAATATTGGAGTGTTTTTGTGAATAGCAATTGCCTGACTTGTATGTGGAAGCATCTGTTAAATTAGCATTTTTCTTCCAAAGCCCCTCCTTAAATTTCCATTTAACTCACCCATTTTGGATTGCATTTTCCGCATTTTTTCACCAATTCCCCTTGTCACTTGTCCCTCCCCTATTATCTATTAATTACTATACTTGCATGTGCAGACGTTTCCGACCCTGGGGCGGAGATCACGGTACAGCCAAGATAGGAGAGGCGAAGGTGCAGCTCTCCAGCTGTAAGTTTATGAAGTGCATTTTGACGTAAATGAAGTAGTCTGAAGGGAACACTACTTTACACACTCCTCTATGCCTTTATTGAAAAGTCCCATTTGTTATTGTAAGCTGTTTCGTTCTAATAGGGGAATCACTGTTGCATGTTCGTCTTTACTATTATTGATACTGAGCTGTTGACCTAAATGATTTTGTGTCGTGTGTACATGAATTTGTTGGTGGTATTGGCAATATTGCATTCGTTTATGTAAGCGGTATTTGAATTTGTGGAGTTAAAAGCACTCCACCGTCTTGTATTTGTTTGCTCAAAATGCTAATTCCTATATGCAGGCTAAAAATGCTCTATGGGGGACTATGGGATTTAAACGTTATATCTAAACTCTTACGGCATCATAGGTTTTAGAACCCTTTCAAATGAAGATTTATGTGTCTCTGATGGCATTGCAAGGTGACTAATATTTTGTTGCAGGACACAACATTTAAAAAAAAATCCACTGACAGCAATACCAATACATTTCATAATGTGTATGGTACAAACACCAAGCGCTTTGCAATTCACTGCAGGAATTCGGCAGACATATTGAAATACGACTGACACAAAACTGTTCAGGTGGTACAGGCAATCTGACAATCACCAATACTGGGTACCAATAACTGTTTTCCTGATAACGCAAAAAAGCGGTAACAGCACAAAAGGAATAGTGCATTTTTTTAAAAGTAAAAAAAAAAAAAAACTCATCTTCATGTATTTCTGCGCGCCTCTGTTTTGTTTCTGAAACTTACAGGACAATATTAAGGGTTTTTTGGTCAGTAAACGTGTGTGTGTCAATCCCCGTGCTACCACCAAGAGGGTGTATTCACGCTGAAAGTATTGATTACGGCAAGAATAGTACACATATAAAGGTGTATTTAGAGATAAAAGACTGTAATTTGAATATCGGTTAAAATGAGAGTTTTACAGTCTGCCGCTTGCTGGCTTTTTCACTACAGGGTGAGCTATTTCTATCATGGTCTCCAAGCCCAGAATAAACTGATGGATACTTCATCAGGCTTTGACATTTTAGTGTAATGTAGTTTCTTTAAAAGTAATCTGCTCCTCAAAAGTCGCTAAATCTTCATTATCCCTCCACAAGCTCCAAATTCATAAGGTCTTTAGTATTAAATCTTTTTTTTTAATAAACTTGACAGTTCGTAGAGTATTTATGGGGAAAAGCGCAAAGTCAGTTTAGGATTTGCTTTGGGTTGTTCAGAGCGCACAGGTACTCTAACACGAGGAAGCGCAGTTGGTAAAATAGTCTGACTTGAGCCCTTTCCAAATAACCAAGAAGAGCGGGAGGTGGCAACATGACACTGTCAACAAATTGACAACATGCGTTCGCTCATGTGGTGCTGGGTAGAAACCGCTGCTCTGTTTTACACTGGGAGGAGGAGGGGGGATGAGGGTCCTGCTAGGATGGGTTTGATGACAGGAATAAAACCGTTAGAACGTAGGGGATCAGAAAAGCATCTGCAGATCTGCATCCGCATCCTTGCCAGGGAAATATACAATTCAAGCTTTTTTTTTATTTCCTCCGGGCACCATAGAGGAAGGCTATTAATCAACCTTTTAAACAACGGGCAACCACAGTGAGCACATGGAGATTACAAATGCATGTAAATTGAGGGGACAGAAAATGTGTAGTGCAGGCTAGAGGAGTAGCGCATATAATTAAAAAAAATAATTTAATGAAGGAGTAGTTTGCTTTTATATAATTTAAACTTGATTAAAAAAAACGTCTTAAATTGCGACTCTTTCTTGGATGTTTTTATAAGACGATGTTAAAATAAGTTAAAGCATTGCTGAAACAGATGCATGTGTTTGGTGAAAGGAGGAACCTTTCACGCAAAACGCAATAGTTGTAGACTGTTCCCACCATGTATATTTCCACCTATAATGTGGTGATAGGTCCATCAGGGATCACAATAAAGCCAATCAGATTATCACGATAAACATAAAACTTGAATACAATTTATGAGAATGTTTTCACAAAAATACCAGGAGCTGGATCTCTTAATAATAGATGACAGTGGAAAGATCTCGTAGGATTTTACATTACGACTATTAACACATTTGTATTTTTTTGACCGCACTTGGGGACATATTTACAAGAAAGTGGTGCATAAGCTGTGATGTGCCACTTTTGTTGTGCACCCAGTTGACCCCCTAAGGTCATAACGGTAGCATGGTAGTTACAATACAGTGCACTATGGTGCACGTTTGCGCAAAATATTTGATGCTGTTGTGGTGCATTGGTCGACTAGCGCCAAAAAACATGGTGCTAGTCCAGCAATGCATGGTTTGGCCCATTGGAAATAGTGGGAGCGTCACTTTAGTGCTGGCCTTAGGCAGGCAGTTAAAATGAAGTGAAAAAAGGTGCAGTGAAATCATGTAAATTTCATTGCGTCATTTTTCTGGGCCTCCTAATGGGAATGCACCCCTTGCTTACATTTTGCCTGGTGCAGGCATAATGTGGCGTAAAGGGTTACAAAGTGGTGCAATGCTAGCATTGCGTCACTTTATACATCTAGTGCAGCGAAAAGGCCTCCGTGACACTGCCTTAGTGTAAAAAAAATACTCTAGGGCAGTGCAAGGAGTTGCTAGGGGCTTGTGAATATGCCCCTTGGTATTACAGATTTGCTGTTTTATAGATCAGTAAATCATAGGTGTTTCTATGACCCAAACCTTTGCTAACTAATTTACCGGCATCAGAAAAGTGAAAGGTTAATTGAGCTCTGGCAAGATTTGAAGATGTCAAATGCAAATTTTAACTAGAACCTGAAGCTAACTCATTGCTTCTGCTTTCTCCAAACCTATATTTCTCTAATATGACTACATGAACGATGCAGACGAGCAAATTTAAAATGAATAAAGATATTTTTCCACTTGTAGCTGAGTGGTGCAAGCAGTCATATTTATATAGTGCTTCTTACTACACATGCCTTTTTTAAGTACTATAAGTAACAGGTTTGCTTATTACCCAATTTAACAGCAGTTAATGTACCAATCCCAGAGTAATGGAAATTTGGAAAGTTGAGTTGGGTTGATAGTGATTCAAATTTAAGACTTGCAGATTACCTGCATGTACATCAACCACTAAGGTTTAACTCACAGAGGGGGTTATTCTAACTTTGGAGGAGTGTTAATCCGTCCCAAAAGTGACGATAAAGTGACGGATATACCACCAGCCGTATTACGAGTTCCATAGGATATAATGGACTCGTAATACGGCTGGTGGTAAATCCGTCACTTTTCCGTCACTTTTGGGACGGATTAACACCTCCTCCAAAGTTAGAATAACCCCCAAAGACTTTCTGCTGCTTAATTCATGGTCGGTAGAATAAACAACTATCTAACCTTTGTTCTTTGCACTGTTGATGCTCTTGTGGATGATGAATACTGTTTTCGATAGCTGTCTTAAAGCCAGTCAGTCAAGGCTTTTTCAGCTGTCTTTTGTGTTTTTTAGATGTTTGACAGAAACTACAAAGTGAATTACCTCATTTTTATTTTTGATAGAAAGACAAGGGTGGCCTTCATAGTAGTTTCCATGCACGCCGATGGGTTTCCGAGTGCAATCGGGAAAGTTACTTAAAATCTCCTACCATCAGGGTCAGTGCCTATGTTGAGGCTGGAGAGAATGCCTTCTTATTTTCCCATCCTTGGGCCACACTACACAAGTGCCCGAAGGTGCTACGGGTTTTTGCGCCAACTTTGCACACCCGGGGCACTTTGGTATTACAGAAGAGGCCACAAATGCTTATGTGGCCCCTTCTATAATACAGATAGCTCTGGTGCACATATAGCACCAGCGCTATCATTATATGGTGTTCCATCCTGTGCATGGATGCGTGGCCCTATGCAAATGAGTGAATCTCTTTGCCTCTGCATCCACACTGTATTACTGACGTGGCCGCAAGAGCTAAAAAGCCTTTAGAAGGCTCATTGAAAGTGCACCATCTAAATGAAGCCCACTAAAGGGATGAAAGGGGGTCCCATGACAGTCACTTACTGCACTCACCTGTTAGAGGGTCTCTAATTCCTTTTAAAAGTGCAGGCAGGTTGCCTCAGGCACAGAGAAACACAGAGCAGCTTTTAAACAGCTCCTTCAAATTTCTCTTGAATGTACTGCCCTGGGGGCATTGCGAGTTTGTGGTAGACCCAAGGGCAACACATTCCTCCTGATAGGGCTCACTTTCCATGTTTGCACCCAGGGCACCTGCTTTAAACATGGAAAGTGAGCCCTATCTGTAATACAGGCCCAGATGATCAAACACCCAGTACTGTTTTTAATATCAGCATCGACTCCCAACATTTGTAACAGGTGCAACACAATGGCTGGGATTGCATGGAACATGCAAGTGAGCACATTTAAAATGATTTTAAAGAGGTTGGCAGGCGTGCTTGACTACATTGTAAACACTTTAGAGTTGACAGGGCTGTTCAACGTGGCAGTCTGGTTAGAATTTCGTAATTAGCACTGCTCAATACAGGTGAACCAAAGGAGGCCAGAAACTTCCAAATAACCCTCAACTTCATTCTGACTCTCATTCTCAACTAAATAGCCAGGAGACACTCAGGTCAATTCAAGTAAACTTTATTCGGCCAGAGGCCATAAAAGCACAGCACAGAAATAAAAACATACAGTGATTAAAACGTACAATCCACTAAGAGCAGCTAAAACAAAATATCATAATAGCGCCACACTCATGTAAAGGGGGCATAAAATGCATAGGTCAATCTCAGAATAAATAATACATTATATACTATGGCGGTCATTCTGACGCCGCCCGCCAGGCGGGAAGCGCCATTTGGCCGCCACGCGGCCAAAATACCGCTTCCCCTATTCTGACATTCCCGCTGGGCCGGCGGGCACTAAGCAAGTTAGCGCCCACCGGCCCAGCGGGAATGAGGGCCGCAACACAGGAGCCTGCTCCGAATGGAGCCGGCGGTGTTGCGGCGGTGCGACGGGTGCAGTTGCACCCGTCGCGCTTTTCACTGTCTGCTAAGCAGACAGTGAAAAGCTTCATGGGGCCCTGTTAGGGGGCCCCTGCACTGCCCATGCCAGTGGCATGGGCAGTGCAGGGGCCCCCAGGGGCCCCAAGACACCCGTTCCTGCCAGCCTCTTCCTGGCGGTGACAACCGCCAGAAACAGGCTGGCGGGAAGGGGGTCAGAATCCCCATGGCAGCGCTGCTTGCAGCGCTGCCATGGCGGATTCGCCCAGCCGGGGGAAACACGGCAGTAAACCGCCGGCCCCGGTTTTCTGACCGCGGCTTTACCGCCACGGTCAGAATGGGCTTGGAAGCACCGCCAGCCTGTTGGCGGTGCTTCCGTCATTCTCGACCCTGGCGGTCAAAGACCGCCAGGGTCAGAATGACCCCCTATATCTCTTCCGCATCTGAAAGGATGTCATTATAAAGTTTAGTACTGAGTATCACAGCTCCCACAAGCTTAAAGACTGCAAATATATTAGCCCTTCTCTTTGAATTCTCGGATTTGATTCACACAATAGTAGAACCAGAAAAGAGCATCTCGGGTCCAAGTACAGGGTACAGAATAAAATAAAATGGCTAGTGCTCTGTGTTGAAAGGCCATTGCACCCACAAGGCAGGAGATCCCTACTTCGAACTCCTGTTTTATGGAAAGCAAATTTAAAATGCATGGTTTCCGCATCAAAATCATTAGCAAGTGTTAGTAGGTGGGGTTCTCAATTATCCCCATGTATGGCTCCATTTCACATGTTGTGGAAATGGCAGCATACCTAACAATGGAAACCTTCCACTTTAAGCGTATATTTCAATGATAATCCAGATATCACTGTTAAACATGAAATTTATGTTCTCTCTTAATGGTGAGAGGGTTATCGTTCAGGTCTGTAAGGCTTAATATGTTGATTTTTACATAAGATAACCATTGGATCTGAGTGGCTTTATCTAATGACAAACATTCAGTTATGCATATTCTAGTCACAACAGTTTTAGGTGGACCCCAAATGTTTACCCAAAGCAGTAGTGGTGCCAGGCTGATCAGGTTTTCCATCTATGTCAGCCCTACTTCCTCATGATATATTAAGATAGCTGTATTACCCAGAACTGCAAGTAATCTGTGGGTAAAACTGTTTTCTGCACTTTGAAGGGGCCCAGCTTTATTGTACCCCCATAACCCAGAACCATAAATGACTTCAGAGATGCACTTAGACTTATAAAAACATTTCAAGTAAAGGCATATGTTGCAATTTTAAGGCAAATCTAAATCTGGCTTTTGAATTTCTATAAAAGGATTGAAGTCTAACAGTTAAGATGGGTGTCCTGATGAAAAAGAATTCCTAAATAATTAAATTTCTTTGCCTTTGCTAGAAGATGGTCTCCCATTCTAAAAGACTGAAGGCTTGATTTAGATGTCAGCAGAGGGGTTACTCTTTTGCAACAGTGACAGATATCCCATCAGCCGAAATCTAAATACCATTGTTTTCTATGGTATTTAGATTTCAGCAGATGGGATATCCATCACTGTTGCAATGGAGTAACCTCTCCACCAAGATCTGAATCAGGCCCTTAGTCTTTGTACTAGGCCAGCCACATGTTATAATAAAGGAGTTTGAGAAAATCAACTTGAAGGTCCAAGTCTTTCATAAAACCCAGGAATAAGTCCAAATAAGTCTGCAACCCATTTGCTGTGCGGGCGATTAACTACGCAGTGTCTTCATACAGCAAAATGGGAATAGGCTTTTTTCCCCCATTTGTGGCACATCCTTCCCTTTCTCCATCAGAAAATGGTTAATCTCTTTTGTTTACAATAGTCAGAAGAAAGGGGCCACGAGACATTCATGCTTTATTGTGAAATAATAAATGCACTGAGTTAAGTCTTTTTTCCTTCATCAGGGTTGCCCCGTAGACATCAAAGGGGCCTCTAGCTGATTTTCCTTCATTTTGGGGCACAGTTAGGTTACCTCCAGTGCAATTCTGGACAATGAACATTCAACTATTCAAATGGTGATAGGCAGCTTAAGAAACATAGCTGTCATTGTCCTTATGATTTTGAATATGCTGTGATCAATAGCATGGTGTTTTCCCCTTCGATCAAGTTATTGTTCTTGATCACAAAATTTCTCTACCTAGTGCATACAAAAATTAAAAAACTCTTAATTTATTTATATGTCAGCCTTAAAGCATGCCATGATATCATTAAGAGATCCTTGGACAATAGGTTGGTGAGGAAAGGGGTAAGACGTGATAATTAAAGTAGTGGAAAGTAAATGAAAGGAAGTAAGTGAGTGAAAGCAGGATGGCAGAGGATGCTGAGAGGGGGAACGAGAAGAAGAGAATTAAAAATAGGAATTTGAGAAGGTTAACAAGGTCGGGATGTATGAGATAGAGCAAGGTTGTGAGGGGTTACAAAAGAAGAGATGTGGGGAGTCTGCAGGAACAGGTGATTGACATTGAAGAAACCAGGAAAGGTATGAGGTGTAAGAAAGGAGGATGTGTGAGACAGAGTACAGGACAGGACGAGTTCTTGGGAAAGTGAATACCGTATTTATATTTACCCTATAAGTAGTAAATATCTCTTTGCTTAGGTTGGAAACAGTCCCTTGCACTGGCCCTGAAATATAAAATGGTGATATAGAAAGCAGGAGCTGATAGATATAAGAGGTTGGGAAACGGGGAAGAGAAGATCGAAAGGGGAAGTGAGAATTTGTTTGCAAAAGTGCATGTGCCAGAGTATAGGGTCAGCTAGAAAGAGAGACAGGCAGGTAGCCATGAGAGAAGTGTAAATAAAGGGAGGATGACAAAAGGGAGAAAATACAGGCAAAGATATACAAACATTCACAATGCCAATAGGTTTGGCTTTGAAAGAATGTTATATGGTAGTGTGAAGAATTACAAGTAGATAGCATCAGAATGGATCTGTATTGGTGCAGAAGCAACAAACTGTTGAGAAATATTGGTGCATGTTAAAAGATCAGGAGACAGTTACACTCTCAAGCCAGAGCAGGATATTGATTACCCTCCTACTATCTGTGCTCCCGCCAGAAAAAAACACAATAAGTTATCTGGTAATCTAACAGAATTCAATAGCATGTGTGTGGCCTCGAAAGTTCAGCCTCAGGCAACTGGATAAATAAACAAAATGATCACAGCAGTGTTAAGAGCAAGCAACTGTTTGTGGAAACAAACAACTTCTGCTCAATCAAAACATGTACTCCTTGCTCCAAAATGTTGGCGTACCAAAGCCCCTATCCTGGTATACTCACATAATTGTCTGATGACAGCTGCGTGGTGTAGCCGGACCATGTAAACAAGGAAGATGGGAGGAAAAAGTGAGACAGGGACAAAAATAAAAAAGGAGAGAAATGAGAGCTGAGTGGCTGAATGAGAGGAATAGAGAGAGATGGAGGATAGTGTGAGACAGAGATAGAAAGAGAGAGAGAGAGAGAGAGACAGAGAGAGACAGAGAGAGACAGAGAAAATCAGAAAAGGGGATGGGTATAAAATAAGAATGCACAGTGGAGCATTTTTGATGGGCTGTGATACTTGAAGGACTATGAAATGGGATAGCTCATGCTTTATCCCATCATACGTAAGGCTCTGTAAAGACTGTGAATAATTTGTGATATTAGAAATGGAAGCGCTGCTGCATGCACGTTTGAAGTTCATTCATTTGCCAAAGCTCCATATGCCTGCCCCTCTGGAAACATGGCATGTACCCAGCTCTCACTTGAACCTTTGATCTCATCATCATCATGTACTTCTATACCAGTGATGAGACGTACAAGAGGCTGGACCAGTTGAGGAGAAAGATGGTGGTGCTTAACTTACTGTGTCTCTGTTAATGCAGTAGCTTGCAAACTGACAATATTTTGGCTCTCAATTAAACACCTATTTTGCTCCTCTGCAAAATGATCCCTCAATGGCCTCTCTGCACAAAACAATAGTGTACTTTTTTGGCTCAAAGAGTGCAGGGCCTCATGTCATCACATCTTCATTGGTTGGCCCAGCTTCAGCGATTCTGGACTTAGGATCTAACCCAATTACTGCTATGAAGGAGAGATAACTACCATGCCTATTCTTGTCCTTGATGATATTGAGGATGATCCTACAAGGAATGCAATACCTCAGACAGAGACCTACTCTAAGGATGTTCCTGTAAGACTATGCCTTGGGACTGCTACCAGAGACAACAAGGTTCATGAAACTCAGGAAACACTCAAGGTTTTTATTTCTTTATCAGATTTCTCTGGCATCCTTATTACTTCAGGCTAGGACCGTGAGCATGGTTTAAAACCAAAGGATGAAACTACTATACAATATACACTGGCAGCAACCATTAAAGGTGCCATTCATCATCAGCCCTATAAAATATGTGGTGGGTAGGGTGGAAACAGATCTCACAGACCGTCCTCTTAGTGAGGCCTCAGGTGGTGATAATGAGGATGAGATACTTTGGGATCCTGAGGGAATAGATTTGGAGCCTTCCTTGCTTCAACTTGACAGGAAGGAAAACATTGGTCTTAAACTTAAAATCATCTCACCTTAAAACCCAGGTGGTATTGAGTAAGGTGTCTAAGAACATGGGCATACTACACAGTCACTTGAAAAACATAGATTCACAATCTACTAGCCTCATGGAGTTAAAGATAGCTATTTAAAGCAAAGATGCTTGTCTTATCCAGGTGACTGGTTGACACCTGTTCGGTATAAGTCAATAAGGACGCTCAATGAAGGACCACACGCCAATTATAAATACAATTTAGCTTTACTAGAATTGCAGGTAAAATGTAGGCATTAAGCACATTAACAATAGTAGAATAAGAATAGCAATGAAAAGCATCTATTTATATATATAAGCAAAGAATTCATTGACAGATATAAGGTTTGATTAACTGTATACTAAAATGCATCACAATACGATATTCAGGAAGCAGAATATAAATGAGTTGAATACTTCAGATAAGCTTTGATTTACTGCACACCAAAATGCATTTTTCAGTTATTGTAGCAGTTCACACTAATAGGTTTAGAAAGCAAAATATAAACAAGCTGAATACTTCAGGTTATAAACATAGTGCAGGCATAAATATTCAGTCATAATATTAGAGCAGAGAAACAAAGGTATTTTATCCCTGTGTGGAAACTTAACTTAATCCACAACATGCTGGGGAGCCCTCTACCGCCTGCTTGGACCTCTCTCCCCCTCAAGCACCACGAGCAAACAGGGAGGCAGTGCTGGGCCATGGCAGCTTCCACAATTCCATCTGCGAGCTTCCACCTCCCTCACCCACAGTTCAGTGCTTAAAAAAAACTTGAAGCTTGGATTCTATCTCATTCTGGCATTTTCTAGCTATGTTATCAGTACTTGGCTGCTCTGCCCTTCTCCAGCCTTTGTTTTCATTCCATCTTCTCCCTGTACTCTTGTTCTCAAGGTTGAGACGGAGTCTTCTACACAAACAAGCTTGAAAATAATATCATGAACTTTTCCACGATGTTTGGAAGGGGGTTTCAACAGGCATTACACTCATCTACACTGCTCAAGCTAATTAACCTTTCGCGTTACAATGTCTTCCGCATCTTTCCCTATACTGAACAATGCTCAACATGAAGGTAAATTGCAGGATATATCTCAAAAGATGGAAGACATTGAGAATCACATTCCACAAAAAAATCTCTGCATGCTTGGGGTCCCAGAGGGGAATGAGGGATAAGATCCAAGAAGCTATATTGTCCATTTATTCAAACAGTTGTTTCCTCAGCTTAGTGACTAGTCCCATGATTATAACATACAACAGGCTCCCAGATTTCTCTTCCTCAAGCCAAGTAAGAGTAGTGCAGCACAGTAACCTGTTGTCATCCTGATTTACATTGGAAATTCAATTTTTAGGCAGCTTATATTCTATCCGGCACACCCGTGCAAACCTATGAAAGCTTACAGAGTTGAGTTGTTTATTATGTCTGACTTTTGTCATGAGACAGTTGAACGTAGATGGCACCTACAGGAGATAACCTCCTTCTTCCAGAAAGTAAGTGCAGCTATTTCTGTATTAGAGCCTGCTAATCTTAAAATCTGTAATAATTATTGAACAGGATACTGTGAGGACCCGGTCAAAGCACAGGGTATATTAAAGCAGTGGGGGATGTTTACACTAAATGATTTCCTCACTAATTGCATGCCTTCTAACTCCCTGCTTCCTCTAGGTTTGTGGACAGTTAGAGACTGAATAAATTATAAGTTTCAGAAAAGATCATGTCTGTCTAACTAAAATATCCTTCCTTGGTTTTCCATGAGTCTCCAATTGTCTAAGCAAAATCCTGCTAATTTTAATTTTTCTCATCTCTCTCATTTTATAACTGTTTAGATTTTGTGGAATATTTTTGCATGTTTTTTTTTTGTTCTCAAGCAGGCATAATCAGCCTTAAGAGAATCTTCCACAATCAGTCCTATAGGTGTAAGGTTTCACATCAGTTAACAAAGTTGTACTTCCCTTTGGGAAAATGGGAAAGGAAAGGGTGACTGTGTTTTTGGGGGTGTGGTTGGGTGCTGTGGTCAGAAGTAGGGGAGATTGGTGGGAAATATGGGGGAGGTTGGGCTCTCAGAAGTAGGGCTTCTCACTAAAATCAAACATTTCATTGGAAGGTGCAGGGGCAAAAATGGAAAAATAAGAAGTTTCCTTCATGTCAGTTTTAGATGTCAAGCCTGTTTCACGGGGTGTAAGTGTACACTTTTGAGTAGTGGCTCGTAAATTAGTACAAAGTACTTTGAGCCAGCATCTTTTGCATTTAGAGGAGACTCATCTCAGAGTCAGAGTCTCACAAAATAAACAGTCTTGGGTATAATACTGTTGCAGTAGGAATGGGTCACTTTTCAGGAAAAGCCTGATACGTCTGAGAGAAGTCTGAATGGCCATACAGTGAATGGTGATTTACAACTGACTGTTTGTGTCATTTTCATACTCAATATTGACAACTGAATGCCCCAGCAGTATTAACTTAATATTGGATTACATCTTTAATTAAGGTCAATTTATTAAAATAAATGAAAACGATTTTTCTGAAAGTTAAATAAAAAAATAAATTCCCCCTAAACTAATATCTATCTGTCTAAATCTATATCTATATCAGCAGTCATAGTTTTAAAAGTGATATATATAATTTATTAAAAGTAATTTATTAATATATAAATACAATTTATGTTTACTTTAATTTTAAAATGGAACAAAGACTCTAAAAATAGTTTAGAATTAAATTAAAATATGTACTATTTTTATACATTCTTTTCAGGATTAAATTATATTTATTTGAGTTTCAAAGTAGTTTAAGTAATTTAATTTAATTAAACATCATTTACTACAGGGTTTTATTTTAAGTTCCTAACTCCATTATTTTCTGTCAGAGGGTGTTGCAGTACCAGTCATTGGCCTTGTTTAGTGCTTGACTTACAACTGTTTTTTCTGAGTAGCGACTTACACCCCTAAATTTGGCTCCAAGCCTGTTTCACGGGGTGTAAGTGTACACTTTTGAGTAACTTTACACTCAGAGTTTTTCAATAGTCAAAAGTAGTGAAGTTACTGAAATGTATAAGAGTTTATCATACCTGCAGATATACTTGCAAGTGTAATTAACCTTTCTGAATAGCCCCAATACATGCAGTTTGAGCTAAGAAACATTCTAAAATGCTGGATTGTCATTTCGTACACTAAGGCATAGTTTTGCATTATTTTAGCACATTTATCATCATTTCCGCAAGCACTGATATCCTAGGGCTAAAATATTTACAGGGCTCTCAGGACAAACCTTTTTCCTGACCTGCACCATGCTCTGATTTACTAATGCTGAGACATACACAGGGTCTCATCCTCTCTATACTGACTCCCACAATGCACTGCTACTACATGTCAATTGATCTGCAAGAGCTTTAGGTGTGAGTGCAAATTCTGATGTTAGAACTTAATTTCCAACATCCCGGTCTAAGGGGGGATATTTTAGCCAATGTAAATCATTTCTGATGCCACGTTTTATAGTGTACACTAAGTAAATCACTTAATCACCATCAAAATAATCTCATTTTCCACATTTACATTAACAAATGACTGTGCAAATGTCTTTCTTTTCCTTTTTTATCCTAAAAAATGTTCAGTTTTCATGTTTTTGATTCGCTGGACACAGTTTGGTGCGGTGCACAACTTGGTACCCATACGATGGCATTTTCAAGGGTAGTGCATATTGGTTTATTTTTTATTCCTGTGCAAAATGGCACTGAGGAGGTGCTTACATTGCAAAGTTGAAAGAATAATATTTTGGTATGTCATACATTACTTGTGTGTGCTACACCACAAATCTTCATACATATTAAACCAGGAATGTCCCACTTATCTGAAAAGACTGCAACCATGCTAGATTCTCAGACAACCACTTGCTCTTTATTTGACTCTCATTTAGATGCACTTATTTGCATCGTCTGAATGGGTGGCCCAGAACTAATATGAACACCCCTGATTGAAGCTCTGAGGTGCAGGATTACTACGTTTTCACACAACGAGGTGCAGCAACAAAAGTTGTTGTGCTGAGTAGCGTGACAAGGAGAGAACAGAACAAAGTCAAATCTACTAAAATATGCCGTTTCACTCTCCCCCTATGCTGCCGCACTTTAGTTTGCCTTGTGCCACGCACATACTCTTTCAATATAGTGGAAGGGTGTGTATGTGTGATGCCTAGTATAGCTTTTGTACTGGAAGGCTAGTCTTCCAGTACAGACACTATGCTTAGAGAAAGTTAAAATGTATTCTAAATGTATATATGTAATTTTCTATAATTGCATGTGTGCTGTACATTTCCAACTTACTTGTATCCCTTGTTTACCCAATTGATTACATATTGAGAACTCCCTTGTTGCAAGGTTGAGTCAGCCTTGATAATACCATCTTACCAGGGTAGGAGGAGGTTGCCAAGGATGAAGCATTAAGCAAACCGTGCATGAGGCTTCCTCTTATAATATATCTGGTGTATCATTGCATAAGCTGCTAGCATAAGTAGGCACTTGTTTCTATCCCTTGATGGTTTATGATTTTACCTGACAAAGGCATGCCAAGAATAAACGTCACATCTTTTTTTTATTCATTGATTTCGCTGGAGTATAAGTGACAGTGTCAACTACATTTCTCCCTTTTTGATTAACCAATGTCCTGCCAGTATTTAAACTAAAGGTTTGATTGCAAGCAGGATTTACACCTGGGCAACTTCTTAATGCTCTTAATTTTGAAAAGCTTGCACCTATTGGTTATTTGGAAACATCTTTCACCTAAACTACTTATTTGTGTATCTTTAATAGCTAAATGTGTTGCAGTTCCCTGTTCAAATTACAAATTGCATGCTAAAACACGCTCAAAATATGGCTGCACCCACGTGTTTTAAATAAAAGTTACTCCACCATGTCCTTAAATGCTTAACCACTTCAGCCGAGGTGAAATACCTAAATATTTTCTTGTTTAGGAACAATTTTCATCAACCATGATTACATATATACAACAAACCGTCCTCTTGCCTTTTCATTAATTGCTGCTCAATACTGCCCCACAGTGTTTTTTATCTGAAGGTTACTGATCTTTGAAGGCACAATCAAGCTTTGACTGACTGGTGCTTTGAACATTTTTTAAATAATTAAATCACACGCAACATGTGCAATGCTCTTCTGGGCATTGTTTGATTGCGACGCGGGGCTCCTTCAACATCATATTTATAATAAAATAATATGTGATTGCTTTTTACTGGTGACTTCTTGCATATTCATTTTTTATCTTACTGGTTAACATAGTTAGATTTTACTCTGATAAGTCGACCATGCAAGTTACCCGCTCTTGCCCTTACTTACTGAAAATTCTGTGTGCTATCAGACGTTGAAAACGAGTGGAACTGTCTTGCACATTGCTCTTAACATATGTCTTGGAAAGTCACCAGTGAACCAGCAGCATTGCATGGGCCATGGAGTGCTTGTAAAAGCTATTGTCTCCTTGAAGGGAAGGAGGGTGGCAGTCTAATGTAGCACAATAAATATAGATTAAACAGTTGACAAATAACTTTTGGATACCTGTTTTTTTTTGGCTGGCCTTGAGTAATGATAGAAAATAGTACACAGTGGCCACCACAAGGCAACATTTTCAAAAGTGACAATTTATCAGAATAATAGAATGTTCTTAAGAAGGCACACACCATATCATCACCCTCAACAACACTGTGGCCCTCATTTAAAAGGTCTTTGAACCACCATTGGGTCACTTTTTTGTTACACAGAGGTGGCGCTAGCAGTGCTTTACACTACTCCGGATTTACAAACTGATGCATTGGGCCTAATGCATCAGTTTGCAAACCCTTGCATCACATTATACCTCGGCCAGGTATCATTTAGAAATGTACAATTCACTTTGTCATTCTGCCACTTCATTGCATCAAAATGTTACCGCCTGCTCAGAGCAGGCATAAAATTGACGCAGGGTGTAGTGCAATTTTTTTGATGCTAGGCCAGAAATGCGTGAGTTTAGAGCCAACAGATGTGTCAAAATGTCTGACATTGTAGGAGGCTGGCTCTCTATATAGTGTACGAAAAAGACGTGCACTGTGCAGATAGTCGAAGCCACCCCACTTTGTTGTCCAGAGGTAAAAAGAAGACCACATAATGCTCTGTTTCTGCGGTAGTGTGGGCAAGCAGTTAGGCTTATCTTGGAGATGTACTAAGCCTTTGTTGTACTCGCAGTATCATTAAATGTAGACACACACTTGGAAAAATAGCTCGAGATCAATTTACAAAAATACTTCAGATTTTTTAAACATTTTTAAGATAAGGATCAACAATATATGGTAAGTACTTCTTTTGTTATGATTTTTCAAAGTTTATAAAATGCTCGCTTTTTGTGCGTAATTATGCACCATAGGAATGAATGGGCAAATCTTTAAAAATGCATATAAAATCAGGTACTACTCACACAAGTGTCACCTTCTATTTTTAGGTTGAGGCCATCGAGATGTCCTGTGAGACACCTTCGGGTAGCTTCTGCTTCAATTGGAGACATAGCTGAATGTCTTGGAGCTGGTGCACAATGGAGAAGGGAACCACTTGGAAACACACTGCACAGGTGGACCTAAAAGCAGGTCCAGTGGGACCCCTTGGGGGGTAGAGGTGGAAAGTGGTTAGGGACCCCTAGACACAGCTGGTTTGGTGTTTCAGGGGCCAGGGAGGCCAGGTGCAGTGCACATAGGTCAGCCAAGAGTCTGTGTAAGGCAGTTCTTGAAGCCAGGAGCAGGTCACTTGGAAGGTAGATTGCAGGTCAGCAGGGCCATTCTGGGGGTGTTTCTTGGGTGTCCTGAAGTCCCTCGACTGGCACTTGGTTCTGGGCTTTTGAGAGTCCACAGCGGATGTTCCTTCTTGGTGTCCAACTTTGTGGGTCCAATACCCCAGGCACTGGTACGTCTCAGGCCCTGAACGATGCAGTGCCACTAAACTTGGCACACTGGTAGGTTTTGTCCTTTGGGTGTGTTGTGATGATTTTGGTTGGGTTGCTGGGTCCTGTTCATTGGTCAGTAGTGGGTCAATGAACTGGACTTCACTGGTTGCTTGCTTATGGTTGCAGGAGAGGGATACCTTCACAATGAGGGAGGTTCTTGACAATTTTTAGATGGATGGAGGTGCTCTGGGGCTTTGCAGAGTCCTTCAGGTTTCTAGGTGACATCTCAGAGGTGATCGTCGATTCGTAGGAGCAGCAGGAAGGGGTTTCCACCCTTTTCTTTGTGCAGCAGGACTTCTGTTTTTGTGCCTCATGTCTTCTTTGTTCCTGGTCTTCTTGTGTCCATTGAATCTGAACTCTAGGTCTAGGGATGCCCACAAAATGCTGCAGTTATTGGGCTTTAGGGGGTTTACCTGGCAGTGGCCAATGGGCCACCTACCTTAGGGTGGCTCCACCCACTAAGTGACCACTTCCTGTGGTAAAGGGTCACATCCCTAACCCTAACTGGCTATTGTCCTACCATCCAAGATAGAGGAAAATGACATGAAGTGGTCCCCTTGCCTGACACACCTGAGGGGTGGTGCAGACTGAGGGGGGCATTCCTCCTACTCTGGCTTTGTTTTCCTGATGGTTTTCCCACTCAAAATGGGGAAAAGACCATTGGGTAGCCATATGCTCCTAGCAGTACTTACCGCCAGTGCAGGGTGCTTGCCTGGGGGAGGAGGTTTAAAAACTTCAGCCAGGAAAACTTTGGGCCTCATTATGACATTGGCGGTAAATTCTGAATTCCACCGCAGTGACTACCAGGAACATAGCACTGCAGAGGCGAACATCCATCTGCCAGATTATGGCACATACGCACAAAACCGTCAGAAAACAGCCACAACCACAAATCCACCAGACCCACTGAATGTGATAAACTGCCATCCATCCCGTTATGCCACCAAAACAACACCCTCCAAATAATGCCCCACCAATCACCACAGCTGACATTCAACAACATTAAACCATTGGTGGTGAACACCGCCCGGCCGGATATGGCCACACAAAAACAAAACAAGACAACATTGGCCAGGACAAAAAACCTACACCTGACACAAATACACACACACCACACACACACACAAACAGCACTATAAAACACACACCCACATCATCCACAAACCTCTGCAAACATGAAAAGATGTATACACTTTGCGAGGAGAATCCAAAAGAGAACTGCACACACATCACAACTATCAATTCAGCCGACACGCACCACACACCACACCACACACACCACACACACCACCACATCACACATCACCCCTGCATAACCTACACACACCACACAACACTTAGGTCCCCACAAAGGCACCTCTGTTTCACCGATGAGGTGTTGTGGGTCATGGTTGAGGAAACAGTCAGGGTAGAGCCACATCTGTTTGGAGCACAGGTACAGCAGATATCCATTGCCAAGAAGATGAAGCTATGGCAGAGGATCATGGACAGGGTGAACACCGTGGGACAGCATCCATGAACATGGGATGACATAAGAAAGAGGTGGAACAACATACAGGGGAAGGTGCATTCCATAGCAGCAAGGCACCAGCTCGCTCTCCAACCTCCTCCCCCACAGCTGTCAGCATGGGAGGAGCAAGTCTTGGCAATCCTGAGGGACTCACTGGAGTTGCCAGAGGACTGGGCACTGGTGAGTCAACATTTACTACCTATCACCCCCCATACCTGCATGCCATCTCGACCCCCACCCTGACTTCCATCACCCCACTCCATCCCACACAGTGCACCACCACAATCAACAAACCTAAATGCCAAGCCCTGCATGCCATACCCACTGCATGCACATCCCTTCCAGCCCTGCATGTACACCCACTACCAATGCATGCACAGCATGGAGAACTAACAATCCCACATTCCATCACCATGCACAAACAAAGGTGGCAGGGGAACAGCTATAATATAGGGGAAGCTAGAGGTGCAAAATATGTCACAGACATGTAGCATAATACACCACTTACATCCCCACAGGAGCCCCAGCCAATCTCAGCAGCGAAGAGGTGCCACGGCTACCACGCTCCGCACCAGAAGATGCTGGAGGAACTCCCTGGCCCATCAGGGACCACTGGTGAGTCGGCTACCCAGACCACACTCAGTCCACCACAGAGCCTCCCCCTAAGTATCCAACACCACTGCAGCCACCCAACGTCTTCAGACCTCTGTCCTCAGGACACATCAATCAGCAGTGTTCCCACCTGTACAGGGACCCCAGTACACACCTCAAAGGCAAGACAGTGAAGGTCCAGGGGTCAGTGGCAGTGGGCACATCATTCAGGGGACACAAGCACAGGAGGCCAGGGACGGTCGGAGGACAGCTAAGCGCCAGGGGGAGGACAAGCCCAGGGAAATGATTGCCCTGGATGCACTCACTAATGTCCTGGGGGCATATCAACAATCCCAGGACAAGATGGGTCAGGTGATAAACATCATGCAGGAGAACCAGCGGCTGCATGGGGAACATCTCCAGGAGATCTAACAAGAATTGCAGGCCCTGAACACCACCATGGTCTCCATTGCAGGGGTGCTGGGTGACATGGCTAACATTATGAGGGACTACACAGCACACCAGCAGGCCCCTTCCACTAGCCAGTGTACAGACCAGTCCTCCACATCTGCAGCAGCTAGTGGACAGGAGGCCCCCCACAGGATCCACAGGCCACCAGCACCCCTCCCCCTGCAGAAGGTGAATCACCATGCAAACGGTCCCTGAGTCCCAGACAGACACCGGAAACACTTGCAAGGACAAAGACCACTGCCAGGAAATGAGGCCCTCCTGAATGTCCCCCTTGTGTTCCACTGTGTCACCTTGTCCCCTTTGAACTGTCATTGCTCCCCTTCCTATGGCCGCTTGGACACTGGACCTGTGCTTTAAACAAACTGGCCCACTACACTGGACTATTCCCAACCATCACCCCACTCTATTGCACTTCCGATTGTATACCCATTTTCAATAAACACCTTGGACACAACTTGAGTAATAGTGCTTTATCTACAGGTAATGTACACTGTATAGAACTGTAATGAACTGTAATGATCCTGTGTCAATGTCCAGCAATATGTGGACCCATCCTTCAAATGTGTCTCAGCAGTCTGTACACATCACAGCAGTACACTGTTGGAACAACACGAACATATGCAATAAGGGAAGGCATAGGTGACAGTCAGGTGAGATGCAAAGGTAATGACTTGCATTATGCTACAGTCACACAGCACAACACTAAAATATAGAAATGTTTAGTTCAACAGTTTTACCTGAGTGTCAATGGGAGTACTGCAGGATCATATGTGACCTGTTGTCCACTTCCTCCTCCTCTTCCTCCTTCTCACTGTCCTCATTGTCCACTGTGGCCACAGCTACATTGTCACCCCTTTCCTCATGCAGATAGGGCACATGCCATCTGAGGGCCAAATTGTGCAACATGCAGCACATAACAACAATTCTGCAGACATTCTCAGTGGAGTAGCACATAGATCCACCTGTCAGATGGAGGCACTTGAATCTAGCTTTCAGGTGCCCAAAGGTCTTTTCGACAATCCTCCTGGTAGCCCATGAGCATCATTGTAACTATTCTCAGCCCCTGTTCTCAGATTCCTAACAGGGGTCAGGAGCAAGGACACGTTTGGGTAGCCAGAATCACCTGCAAGAAGTAAGGGACACATATTAGCCCTGCACAATGGCATGGGCTATGACTTTTAAAGGCATACACTGACATACTTTGGGTGGGGACACAGGTTCACTTATTAGCCACACTCTGTGCCTCTGTAGTTGTGCCATCAGCTGTGGGACACTGCTATTCCTCAAGACAAAGGCATCATGCACCAACACAGGATACTTGGCAGTGACATGGGAGATGTAGTGGTCAGCAAGGCACACCACCTGGACATTGAGTGAGTGGAAACTCTCTCTACACTTGTTTATTGGCCCTGGGGGGGAAATAGGGCAATATGGGTCCCATCAATGGCCCCAATTACATGTGGTATAAGTCCCATTGCATAGAATCTAGCCTTTACAGCAGGTAAATCATCTACCTGGGGGAATGCAATGTAGCTTCACATGTGTTTGAGCAAGGTTGCTGAAACCCTTTCAAGCACAATAGAGAACATTGGCTGTGACATTCCTGCAGCCAAGCCCACTGTCGCCTGGAAAGAGCCAGTTGCCAGGAAATGGAGCCCTGAGAGTACTTGCACAAGAGGGGGTATTACTGTGGTGCAACTGACAGCAGGTAGCAGATCAGGCTCCAATTGTGCGCACAGCTCTGTGATTGTGGCCCTGTCTAGATGATAGGTGAGTATGATGTGCCTGTCCTCCAGTGTAGCCAAGTCCACAATGTGGTCTGTACATGGCTGCTTGCCTCCTCCTCCTCTTCCTCTGCAGTGGTTGGTACCTAATGGACCTAAAAGTAAAAGTGATTGACCACAGGAACCATGAACACAATACAGCAGTGTACACAGAGCATGCGTGTATGTTGGGCACTGGAATTGTATAGGTGAGAACATTCTACTCCAATGACGCACTTATCAATCTGTACATGTGTACCAGCATTAGAAAATGGCACCCACCTGTCATGTATTCAGGGACAGGTGGAAGTGACCTAAATCCACTGGTGTTCGCGTCATGGCAGGAGGCGGTTTGCACCGCCATGCAATTCCTCAATGGCTAACATAGCCCTCTATGCAGTATGGGAACCAATGATGATCAACGCCGGTGATGACGGCGTTCATTGCCCTGAATGTGACCACTATTGTATCCTTATCACTTCACTTGATACCTGACTTTCCACAGGACGACATCTCCACTGCATGTGCTGCTGTGAACTGTGCCTGGAACCTGCCATGGCTCATGCAACAGGGAAAAGGGCTCCAGCCTTCATGTCAGAGGAGTTGGAGAGGCTCGTGGATGGGTTTCTACCGATGTATGGGCAGTTGTATGTGCCTCCAGACAGACAGGTGAGTACACCATGGGTACGTTGCATGCGACATGGCTGCTTGGAGATGTGTGTGTGTGTGTGTGTGTGCTGTCAGTGTGTCATATTGGGGGTATGGCTGGTGGCAGCGCTAATGCAGGGCTATGGGTCATGTGTGTGCATGATGAGGGAATAATGCATTTTGTAGGCCACATGTGTGACAGGCTGGATTGTTTTGTTAATGTTGTGGAGCACCCACTGTAGGAAACAGTGGGAGGACCTGAGACGCTGGGCCCGAAAGACCGTGGAGGCCCAGCTGGGGATGGCCTCCCAACGAGAGAGTAATGCCCATCGGAACCTGACCCCCTGATGGCCCACATACTGGTGGTGGCCTACCCAGAGCTGGATTGGCGCTGGAGGGCATCACAACAGCCACAAGGGGCTACGTATAGTGTGTTTGACAACTGTCTCTGTTGCCTGGCATGGAATTTGGGTGCATGGTAAGAGTCACTGGATGCCCCAATATGCCAGTTTAGACATTGCTGCATGGTCCAGCTTCGATTAAAAGGGTGAAATGCATGTTTTTGATAGGTAGCTGGCTACCCATGTCATACAGGGCTTAGCTGGTCCCAGTTGGTTTGTAGCTGGCAGTGTTTGGCTCCTACCTGCTGTGGCACTTACCCAATAGTATGCCAGTGTGGTCCATACTGCACATACTCAGTTTCAGTATGTGATAGTGATGTGTATGCCACTTGTGCTCTCAGTGCTGTGATTGACCCTGTTCTCCCTTTCTTTCTCCCCACCCATCTCTCCTTTTATCATCCTGTCCATGTGTGCATTAGCATCATCTGGGAAAGGAGCAAGGGCACAGGTGAGTGCCGGAGCTGCAGCACACGGGACCCAGGAGGCAGAGTCCGCAGAGGGGACCAGTGGGACACGGGGCGAGGGGAGCACCACGGCAGGAACAGGAGGTGATACCACTGACTCTGATTCCTTCTCCGATGTGAGCTCCCTGGTGGTGGTGGACCCCTCTGGGGCCACAGCATCTACAAGTGCTACCGCCACCCCGTACCAGCACCACCCTTCCAGTAGCCCCCCAGCAAGTTGCCCATGCTCGCTCACCCAGGAGAATGAGCATCTCCTTCGCCTCAGGCACCTCAGGCCCTGCACCAGTCAGCCCTCCTCAGTGAGGAGGCTATTGACCTTCTGAGATCCATCTCCGTAGGGCAGTCAACAATAGTGAATGCGGATGGCATCCCAGATGCAGCAATGCAATGCCTTCTTGGACGGCATTCGCAGTGGCCTTGCGGCCCTACAGTGATCGTTTCAGGCTCTGGCCTCTTCACTGATGGCAGCCAATGTCCCTGTTTCACCCATCCTCCCTCCAACTACCACTTCCCAATCCCAGTTTCCTCACCTCCAACCCATCCCACGCACACATCCTGACAAGCATGCAACCGAAACAATACACAAGACTCATACAGACAAAAACAGGCAGAACACTTCAGTCCACAAGCAATCACACAGCCAACGCAACATCATCCCCAGACTCCTGTATCTTCTCCTCCTCCTCCTTTCTCACAGTCACATCCTCACTCACACCTGCATGTACTGCATCAACAGTCCAAGAACCTGCCACCTGTACATCCTTGCTAGAGTCACCACAACAGCTGACCCGCTGACATGCACCCCACACCGCATGCGCCGTCACCACCACCACCATCACCACCTCATGCAGCACACCCACCTCACTTGCAGACTCCACCACAACATCCATCCACAAGTCATGTTTGTCCTCCCCCACCCGGTCTGACCATCCCCACAGACACATAAACGATCACACTCAGAACCCCAACAGCCATCCACCTCACACACGCAAACTGTCCATTTACCTGCACCCAAGTCCAGCACACCTCCTACAACCACTCCCATCACTCCTCCCACATCCCGCCCCATTGGACCTAAGAAGCTTTTCCTTGCCCGGCTTCACCTCTTCCCTCCCCCTCCTGCCTGTAAAAGGAAGGTCCTATCACCCCAACACAGTACCTCTTTCAATGTGTGCTGTAGAATGCAGCACACATAGAAAGAGGAAAATGATCAGAAATTAATGTATTTCTTCTCGATACACGTCTCATGGGGAGCTGTATCTTTTAGGCACATTCCCAGGTTTACAAGTTCTTAAAAATCTGGAAATGTGTCAAAATCCATGGATGTTGTGTGGGAATACTCATGCAACACCCATGGAAATGCCTCCCTGGTGGAGAGCAATGTAACACAGCTAGTTGAACTACGTTACATTACTCGAAATCTATAAAGCTATGCAGGGCAGGTGGCCTTGTATGGCTTAATGAATCTCACTTAAGGTTTGCGACATTCTTGCACCATGTTGCACAGGATAGCACTTGAAATATTACTTAGAGACAAAGCAGAGGTAGGGGAGAGAATGGATTTGGTTGTTTTGTTATTTATAGATTTCCTTTGATGGAGTAACTGCATTTATTTAGCTGAAATGATCATCCTTGAGCTTTTTAGTTATGTGCTTTACCAGTTGACAAAGAATGTATTACTTAATTGCAGAATATTTAAAAAACAAAATCCATGCTTCAGAGATAAATCCCTTTGATCTCAGCTCTAAAGAAGGCCACATACCCACTTTTGTCTTTGTTCTTGGTAGTGATCAGCTGGTTGGCAGTGCCAGTCCATACTATAGCATTGTTGTACTTTTTTGATTTATTATGACTCTAGCTAAGGTTGTGGTTTTCTTGTTAGGCCAGCTTGGGAAAGTATTTTGGACGACTGTAAACACAGCTGGACACCAGATCACAGTGGTCCATACGAGGCATGCTTTTAAATATATAGATCCTAACATTCTTCTGTTGAAGGTATGTTCTTCAATATAATCAAGGACGATATGCCCTCAAATTATTTTGAGATCACCACTTGGCTAGTGGATTCTTGCCACAATTGTCTGGCAGACAGCCTCTACTTAACCACCTCTAGGGGAGGAAGGCTAAGAAATGATGGGAGGTAATTCATTTGCCATGCTCCCTTGCATCCATCTAGGGTCATCAGTTAGGGGGTCATCGTGATTATTGCACAGACAAATGCATGATCAGATAACAAACCCATTTGAGGCCTTCCAGCAGCACGTGCACATAGAGCCAACAATAAAGACAAGGGGTTGCTATAAAAATGTAAACAAAAACTTACCTGCATTCAATGTATGCACAATGTTAACAAATATGTTAAACAGTAATTCCAGCTTACAGCCGAAGTCCACTATATTCCAACAGTGAAAGGTTGACAATGTACTTATTTAATTAAATGAAACATCTTTGACTGATTCTGCTGCCTGATCCTGGGTCTTTTGCGCTGCTTTCCCTGTAGTTTGAGATTATTTGCCACCCATATAAAAACAAAGGGCAAGAGTGTTCTAGATTTTCACTTGAAATGTGATCAAGCTTGTGTTTGTGCATCTCTGTGTGTGCATGTAAAGCTGAATAGAGCAAAGCAGATCCATAATGGAGTCAGAGAGCTTTAAGGGACGATCATGGGTGCTTCAGTGTACAAACCTGCCTTTTGTAGTGCACAGCAGCAGTCATCAAGAGGGCATTGACCAGTCCCTACCACTAATTCCAAGTGGGAAGCCCACCTACATCTGGGTTGGCTACAGGCATTTGTGTTTAGCCAGGCCCGGTGCCATCTGGTTTTAGGCAGACAATCCTCACTGCGGGCATCTTCCAGATACCGAGAACAATATCCGAGTGTCAGTGATACAAATTGAAGCATTAAGATTTAGGATCAAACATCTTGAAAGGTAAGGTTCTCCTCTATCTCCATTGGCATAATGAACAGTTGTCAGATCACCAATACCATGTTGGTAAATAGAAGAACTAATAACATAATTATAACCTGCATTGTGAATCAGGATAAAAATGGCCAGCAAATGCAGTGATTCATGGAATCACTTTCACCAATAGTGGTCAACATCCCAGAAAATGTCAGGTTTATAATTATTAAGACAAATAAAATTGTGGCTACCTTCTGAATAATGACTCAGCTCTGCTGAAGGCAATAGTGGCTCACTTCTTACCATATCAAACAAATTACACTGTTGGGGGATTGGAGGATGACGCAAACCTAGAATACAAAGACAAATGCACGTATCTCGACAATGACTACACATCTGCAGTACAGAGGAAGTATGTGCTCTTAAAAAAATCAGAGATCTATGATAAGACAAAACATTGAGGGCCAGATGTAGGAAGGAAAAAATTTGTGAGCCGGAAATTGCGAGTCATTGTGACTCGCAATTTCCTACTCGCAAAATGGGATCCAACAAAAAAAACCGACATCAATTTGCGACTCGCAAATTATGTCGCACCACAGATTGCAAGTCCGCTGTTAGCGACCTCGCTAAAAACGAACTCGCAAATTGCGAGTCGGGTATCGCAAATTGCGACTGTGCCGTAAATTGCATGCAGGTGCAGCAAAACAGTTGGAAAAACACTTCCTGGCTCTTGCTGATGACATCAGAGCCAGGAAGACATCAAATACACCTGGGAGGAAGGAGGACCACACCCTTTTCTAACTACTGAGCAACTTCCTGGAGGAACAGCTGCAACAATGGAAGAATGGAAGACACAGGCAGTGCAGGCAGGAAGAGGAAATTGAAATTCTCTGAAAAGGAACTTGAGGTGCTGAAAGAGGAATGCTGCCGGCACCATGACCAGCTGTTTGGAAAGGCAGCCCTGAGTGTCCCAGACTCTGAAAAGAGGCGAATCTGGCAGGACATCCAAGAGAGGATCAATGCCATAGGGGTGAACCAAAGAAGCATCGAGGACATTAAAAAACGGTGGTATGACCTGCGCTCCAGGACAAAGGAGAGGGTGGCAGAGCGCCTCAGGGAGGTGAGGGGCACAGGAGGAGGCCCATCCACCATCCCACCACCCACAGCCATGGAGGAACTGGTTGAACAGACCCTGGAGCCTGAGGCAGTGTCAGGAATGGGAGCACTGGACACGTCAGCGCAAGGGACATCAAAAAGTGAGTAGCATGAAACATGCATGTACACCTATAAATGCTATACCCGCACTCACCCAGTACACAGCAGCATGCACAACCAGACTAGCTCCATTCCAGACTAGCAACCACGAGAATGGTGCATTATGGGCAATGTAGTACAGTACGCAGCTTATAGGCAAATGTTTATTAGGAGGCATACAACAGATGTTAGATACTGACAGTGTGTTCTCTATGTCTCACAGGTCTCCCACAAGACACGCCCACCAGCCACACCATCCAGGGTGAAGAAAGCAGGCCACAGGCAGGCTGCAGCAGCCACTACAGGGCCCAGCACCACACCACCACAGTTCCACCAGATGAAGAAGTAGATAAGGAGGAAAGAGACACAACACCTGGTCCCAGCCACAGTGTGAGACAGCAAGAGCCAGAAGCACCACCACGTAGCAGACGCAGACTCCAGGTCCAGGCGGTGTCCCAGGAGGATATAGGTGACGCATCCATGTCTGCAGTTGAGGCATCCCTCCTATCTGGTCAGCGCCTGCAAACAAGGCAGTTGAGAATTATGTCTGGGGCAATTCAGAGGATGGAGCACAATTTGACACATGGCCTGGTAGAAGTGAACACACAGTTCACAAGATTAAATGACAATGTTAGTGACCTAGCACTATCCATAAACCAACTGGTGACGGAACTGGTGTCAGAGAGACAAAGTGCAAGGCACCATGAGCGCCAACTGGTGCAGAGATTGGACCGCATGGCTGCATCCATTGTTCTTCTTGCAGTGAACACCACAGGCCTGTCACAACATACTGTGAGCTTGCAGGTGGACCTGGGTCACTTTGCAGGGGATGTGGCTCGGGGACTGGGCCGCATTAGCCACGCTGTGGACATGCTGGAGGCCAGGCAGGTGGCAAGGGGCACGGCTGAGACACCTCAGGACAGTGAGGAGGGGTCCACCATCAGCAGCGCATCTGCCAGAGACACACGTGTCTTGCGGAGTGGCAGTGCACGTCACGGGTCTGCTGACCCACCTAGCACAAGCCCTGCTGGGCGTACCAGGAGTAGGCCCAAACACTGCAGGACTCATGAGGCACATGGAGTTAATGTGTCCTCACTGAGGGTGGACATGTGCAGCCCCTTACCAACAGTTCAGTTATATAGTTATTAGGTTCACTTATTAAAATGTTTTGTTTGATCCACTTCACAACTGGGCTCTTTGTGTGTGACATTAGTGTGTGTGGTGACAGTTACCACGTACCTTCCAAAGTATTGGTTTGCCATGTGGTCCCGTCTCTGTCTGCCTTGATTTGCAATTCTTCTATCCCCAGGCTGGCGATGTGGTAGCTCTTGCTCGTCATCCTCCGAATCTGGGTCTTCAGGGGTGAGATGTAGCCCACGTCTGGTGGCAATGTTGTGCAGTATAGCGCATGCGCCAACTATCTTGAAAGCTATTATTGGGGCATACTGGAGCGCACCTCCACTTCTGTGGAGGCATCGGAATCTTGCCTTTAACAGTCCAAAGGTCCTCTTTACGGCATTTCTGGTCCGCCTATGTGCACTGTTATATCGCCTCTCATTCTCATATCTGGGTGTTAGGTACGGGGTAAGTATCCATGGTCGTAGCACATATGCACTGTCACCTGTGTGGCAAAATTTAACAATGTTAGCAAGGCATGGATGGTTTCTACAGTGACCTGTGTATATGGCTTCAGGGTGTCTGCAGCAATACCTAATAGATATCCGTCTCCAACCTCCCCACGTTCTAGGCGTTGGTGTATCCCACTGTGCCTGAAAATGTAAGAGTCATGTGTACTCCCTGGAAATTTGGCTACCATGTCAGTGATGACATAATGGGCGTCACATACCACCTGGATGTTCAGTGAGTGTGTACACTTCCGATTGCGGAACAGATATTCCAGATTTGCAGGAGGGCATATTTGTATATGTGTCCCGTCTACACACCCTATTACATGTGGGAAGTTGGCAATTCTGTAGAATTCCAACTTGGTGCTGTTGATTTCTGCCTCATTCCTGGGTAGGTATATGTATCTGGACATGTGTGTGATTATGGCATCTAGGAAACATCTGAAGAACTGTGAGAGTGCGCTATGAGATACCCCACCTGCCACTGCAATGACACCCTGATAGCTACCCGAGGCCAAGAGGTGCAGTGAGCATAGCACTTGTACATGTGTGGGGATGGCGCTGCCGCGCACAGTCTGTCGTTGAAGCTGCAGATTGAGTAGATCAATTAATTCTAAAATTGCTGCACTGCTGAGTCTGTATTTGTCATAAATCTCCTCCTCAGTTTGTTGGAAAAGTGTCTGCCTGGTTCTGTATATCCCCTCCCGTCTCTGGCTCCTCCTCCTCTTCTGCTGTGCAGCGTGGACTCTCCTCCTCCTTGCCATCACTTATATTTCAGCCATTTTGAGTAACCCAGATGCCTTCTGGGTCTCCTTTTATACTTTGGTTATAGTTACCACCTGCTCTGACTTAGTGGTAATTTGGGTGTGCAAAATGGGCTTTTTGCGACTAGTCGCAATTTGCAAGTGGCTTTTTCATATGGCTTGCGACTCGCAAATTTGCGGGACGCACAATGGGGTCACAAATTCTGCGAGTCGGTAATGGCTCACGTCGCAATTTGTACTTCGGAAATGGGATTTCTGCATCCCATTTCCGATTTTGCCGAGTCGCAAATTGCGATTCGGGCCATTTGCGACTCGAAAGTTTTTGCTACATCTGGCCCTGAATGTTTAACAATGCTCCCTGCTAAACTGAAACTCTGAGTTGCTGGTAAGGAGTACAATTTTGATAACATAATTAAAGCTGCCCTAACTCTTGAATCCTTGGAAACAGCTCACCAAATGAGAAAACAGCCATCATGGATACTCAATTTGGCTACAAGAACTGAGTGTAGGACTAGGAAAGAGGCCAGCCACGCAAAGGGAACCAAAAGGAGTTAGCATGAAAGCCTTTGAGACCCTAATAAAGCCAGTTTGGAAATGATTTTCCTCCACATAGACAAGAAACTATGTTCAGCCCATTACACTAAAACACTACATTCATTTATCACCCCATGCCTGTGATGTTGCACTGGAATGCCTATTTTAATGTTATACAAGGGACACATGACATTGAATCAGGTAGGTGCAAACAGACACCCCAGGCATCATCACTAGTACAGTGAGGCTGGGAAAATGATCCCTCTCATCACTGCAGTTATGTCAAGCTAAAAACAGTGGGCACATATTTCCCTACCCTCATTAGGCAATTAGGCCGGGCTGGCCCCTACACACTTTTTCATTGGCAGCCGCTTCAAACTACTAGTAGAGTCAATCTTTTCAGACTCCAGGGACTCAAGGGAAAAATAGCATATGACACTTTTCTTGTGATGTTTTGCTTTACAACTCAGGCCCGGTGTCAAATATGGCCAATAGTGCTCTCACTTTCATTTCCGTTCGGTCTGTATTAGAATATGTACTAATGTCGACAAAAGAAAATTACTGTATTGAGAGAAATTAAGAGATGCACACCAAACAAAGTAACAACAGGCCACTATTTAGAGAGTAGAGGAACAGCATTTAAATCCAACATTAAATAGCTAGAAATAAAGAAAAAGACCAGAAACTGGGGATTGATATGGGGCTAACTACAGACTTTTGTTGAGCTCCATCCATGGCAAGCTAAGGCTACTGTGAATACTATTAATATTTGTGAATGGAATAATTGATGTATTCAAAACAAGCCTGTTGCCAAGGTCTCCCTATCTTTTCCAGTGCCTACCCTCCTCAATCATGCCATCCACATGACAGACTGGGTCAAATACACATTGTCATTTAAACAGAGCTTGGTATAAAAAGAATAGTGTCCTCTGATGAAAAACTAGAGGAGTGTCTTCAATTATATTTTGAAGATGCCAAATACCTCTGCATTAGGAAATTCCTCCATCAAGATAAAAAAGGACCTGCACAAGATTGTAAAAACAAAAGATGGCTCTTATAACCTGAAGACAGTGATGTTATTTTCAAACAATAAAAAAAAAAAATAGTCTTCCTCCACATCTATAGATGAACATGAACTTGACAACTTTGTGCAAACTCATTACCTGTTTTGGGGTGCAGGATGAGGTCAAGAATTTTTTTGACACATTACACAATGCTGGGACATCAGACAGCAGCTACATTAAGTCTCTCTTTTAGACCATTTTTAGACATGTAACATTACCAGGCACTTAATTGTAAGCTACCACAGGGCACAACGCAAGACTCCCTAATCCCATTAGAAGCCATGAAAGGGAGACATAGATGGGTCCAATAATGAGGTTGAAGGGCCTAAAGTCTTTCCCTCAGTCTACTGTAGAACAAGGTCTCCTACATAGAAATAATCCTGGTGGAGGGCTATCATCTGCTACTTTTCCCTACTATTTCATACCAAACAGTGGTATAAATCAGCAGGTATGCTTTAATTTATGTTGCCTATAGTATACTAATTGGCACGGTTTCTAAACATTGTCTGAGATTAGGCTGTGCAGGGACCATACTGTTAAGGAGATCCAAAGTAGATTGAGGACACCTCTTCCAAGGAACACATCTAGATCGGGGCCCTTGCTTGCTGAAAAATACCTCCTGCAATTTCTAGCGGTGGCTGCCACCAAAAATCTGGCGCTATTACCACCATCAAGAAATAGAGAAGTACGATTTGAAATGAGAGACCACAATGAGAGACCAATGTTTTGAAATTGGTGTGCTCCCTTTGTTAACCTGAATTCACAGAATGGCGTATATTAGAATGGTGATAGAAACACTGACTGCCTGGTTACAGCCCCACATGAATACACTGTCCATTGCATGTACAAATATCACAACCTCTTGAGACATTCAATAGCTAGTCACATGCTTCCTCACCCAGGACAACCTGGCAAGCCACCCAATGAAACTGAAGGATTGATTATGACTTTTGTTAATCTCTAACTGAGGGAGCGCAGATGGAGGACCAATCTAATACCTATAAAGCTGCCAACCTCTTCCTGTGATTGAACATTGTACACATCTATGGGGAACCCATCCAGTTCCCATAAAGCTGTTACTTTCTTCCTTTGGAGGAACACTGGGAAATCATACACTCCCACATCTTAATGGGCAAAGTTTTACTAGCCTTCCTTCCCCAATGTAGGTGTTTGGGGAACTATTAGGACATACATGAAAAATAGATCTACAACTCACCCTACCTGTACCCATTCTCTCCTTATTTATTTCATACCTGCTCTAATGAATAACCCCCTGTTTGTTTCTCCTGTCTCATCATTCTCATGATAGGCTGCTGTTAGATGATATGGCTAAACTCATCTTAATGTCCTTAAAGGTGACAAGCTCATCACCCCTAGCCTAACAGATAGCTGAGAGATCAACACACCCCAAGCCCATGCTCAAATCACAGTGTCTTTGGATGTTCTCAAGCTTTCTTAATGCCTGAAACATATACACAACCTAACACAACTCAAATGTAACATTTGCATTATGCTAAATAGCCATAAATTAAATGAGTTGATTGAAAATGGGGGTGCTAGATTTCAATCTTTATGTTCGATCTTCCAGACATGGTGTGGGGTGTATGCAAAAAATGTCCATGTTATCTATGTTTTTTGATGCAATTGTTTCCCTTCTCAATAAAAATGTATGTCACAAAGATATTTTTGGACCTGGCTTTTTGACAGGGTCATCCCCAAACTTTTTGCCTCCTTCCTCCTATTTTTTCTGACCTGTTGTTGTTGGCTTTTGAACTCTGGGCACTTTACCACTGCTAACCAGTGCTAAAGTGCATATGCTCTCTGTGTAAATTGTACTACTGATTGGTTTATCCATGATTGGCTATTTAATTTACTTGTAAGTCCCTAGTAGGGTGCACTATATTTGCCTAGGGCCTGTAGATTAAATGCTACTAGTGGGCCTGCAGCACTGGTTGTGCCACCCACTTCAGTAGCCCCTTAACCTTATCTCAGGCCTGCCATTGCAAGGCGTGTATGTGCAGTTTCACTGCCACTTCGACTTGGCATTTAAAAGTACTTGCCAAGCCTAGAACTCCCCTTTTTCTACATATAAGTCACCACTAATGTGTGCCCTAGGTAACCCCTAGAGCAGGGTGCTCTGTGGTTAAAAGGCAGGACATGTACCTGTGTAGTTTATATGTCCTGGTAGTGTAAAACTCCTAAATTCGTTTTTACACTACTGTGAGGCCTGCTCCCTTCATAGGCTTACATTGGGGCTGCCCTCATACATTATTGAAGTGGCAGCTGCTGATCTGAAAGGAGCAGGAAGGTCATATTTAGTATGGCCAGAATGGTAATACAAAATCCTGCTGACTGGTGAAGTCGGATTTAATATTACTATTCTAGAAATGCCACTTTTAGAAAGTGAGCATTTCTTTGCACTTAAATCTTTCTGTGCCTTTCAATCCACGTCTGGCTAGGTTTAGTTGACAGCTCCTTGTGCATTCACTCAGACACACCCCTAACACAGGGTACTCAGCCTCACTTGCATATATCTGCATTTTGAATGTGTCTTCCTGGGCTGGCAGGGTAGAGGACCTGCCCTCACACAAAGGACTGCCACACCCCCTACTGGGACCCTGGCAGACAGGATTAAACTGAAAGGGGACCTGGTGCATTTCTTAGCCACTCTTTGAAGTCACCCCCACTTCAAAGGCAGAATTTAGTATAAAACAGGGCCTCTGCCCTACCTCATCAGACACTTGCTGGAGAAGAAACCTGAACCAGAAACTACATCCTGCCAAGAAGAACTGCCTGGCTGCTCAAAGGACTCACCTGTCTGCTTTCTACAAAGGACTGCTGCCTTGCTGTTGGCCTGCTGCCTTGCTGAACACTTGTCTGGCTGTAAAAGTGCTCTCCAACGGCCTGGCTAGAGCTTGCCTCCTGTTCCCTGAAGTCTCAGGACCAAAAAAAATTATCTGTTTCATTTGGACTCTTCGTGCGCCAAAAATGTTGATGCACAGCTTGCTCCGCTGCGAGAAAATCGCCGCACACTGACGCTGATCGACGCGACGCCTTCGAGGCGACCGGAACTTCGATGCGCGGCCTCGCAAGGACAACGCCGTCCGACTTTCAGAGGGGAAATCGACGCAACGCCTGCCGTAAGAACGAAACTTCGAGGCACAGCCTCGCGGAACGACGCGCAGCCAGAAAACAAGCAGAAGAATCCACACACAGACCCCGGGACATCTGGTATTCACGCAACCCACAGAAAGAGACTGTCCGCGCCCCGGAAAATGATGCACGACTTCCCCGCGTGAAAAATAACGACGCAAGTCCGTGTGTGCAGGGAAGAAATCGACGCACACACCATTTTTCCACATATCTCTTCTTCTGCGGCCCTTTGCGGAGATTTTCCACTTTAAACCAGGTACTTTGTGCTTGAAAGAGACTTTGGCCCTCATTCTGACCTTGGCGGGCGGCGGAGGCCGCCCGCCAAAGTCCCGCCGTCAGGTTACCGTTCCGCGGTCGAAAGACCGCGGCGGTAATTCTGACTTTCCCGCTGGGCTGGCGGGCGGTCGCCTTCAGACCGCCAGCCAGCCCAGCGGGAAAGAGGCTTCCACGATGAAGCCGGCTCGGAATCGAGCCGGCGGAGTGGAAGCTGTGCGACGGGTGCAGTTGCACCCGTCGCGTATTTCACTGTCTGCGCAGCAGACAGTGAAATACATGTAGGGGCCCTCTTACGGGGGCCCCTGCAATGCCCATGCCAGTGGCATGGGCACTGCAGGGGCCCCCAGGGGCCCCGCGACCCCCCCTACCGCCATCCGGATCCCGGCGGTCCGACCGCCGGGATCTGGATGGCGGTAGGGGGGGTCGGAATCCCCGCGGCGGTGCAGCAAGCTGCGCCGCCGCGGAGGATTCAATGGGGCGGCGGTACACTGGCGGGACCCCGTCAGTGGTGCCGGTCCGACCGCGGCTTTACCGCCGCGGTCGGAATCCCCATTGGAGCACCGCCGTCCTGTCGGCGGTGCTCCCGCGGTCCTCCGCCCTGGCGGTCAAAGACCGCCAGGGTCAGAATGACCACCTTTGTTTGCTTTTTAAAGACTTAAGACACTTTATATCACTTTTTAGTGCTATCTTTACAAATTCATGTTGCAAATTTGATCGTTTTGACCTGCAAATACCCAGATAAATATTATATATTTTTCTAAACACTGTGTGGTGTATTTTTGTGGTGCTATATTATGTTATTATATGATTTATTGCACAAATGCTTTACACATTGCCTTCTAAGTTAAGCCTGACTGCTCGTGCCAAGCTACCAGAGGGTGGACATAGGATAATTTTGGATTGTCTGTGATTTACCCTGACTAGAGTGAGGGTTCTTGCTTGGACAGTGGGTAACCTGACTGCCAACCAAAAACCCAATTTCTAACAGATATAAAATCTTCCCAGAAGAAATCAAGGATGAGGAACAGAAGTAAATTGATGCTCGGATGAGGAGTATTGCACTATTCTCTGTAACATGTCAAATCGAAATCTGATATAGGGTATGAAAAACCACAATTGCCATGAACTTAGAGTCTGCTTTATATGTTGGTGGTAAGCATACTCCATTCCAATGATGATGGACTATGCTTACCACCAGCATAACGGTCCGCATGCTAAATTTAGGAGCATGTGGAGTTTTGGTATAATCACGGTGGAGACTACTCCCCTATGATGAAACCCCTCTGGCAGCCCCGTGGAGTTGGGCTATCAGGCAGACCTCTAACTTGCATATCTAATTTAGTTGGGCTGAATTAGATGTCAGTGAAAACTGCTAAGGCTCCCCTGACATGAGAGAGGATTCCCATGCCGAGGGGGCCATTTTATTTTTGATTTTCAAAAAGAAAATCCCACTCAGAGATTTATTTTTTTAATGAAAAACAAGCTAGTTTGGTGCAGGGCTCTATCGTGTCGATAGAACCCTACACCAAACTGCAAAAAAGCATTGCCAGGAACAGCTGTGACACTGCTTGGTAATCATTTCTAAATCTGATGAAAGGTACTGCCTCAGGGTGATCAAGACTTATGTTGCTTCTAGTTAAAAGTTGTCATTTCCTGCTTAGGTTTTTGTGATCAAGACAAAACATGTTTTTAAAAAAACGCAAAAGAAAACGGTTGCTTCCTACAACTGCCTATTTTGTTTTAACAATAGAAATATTTTTCTTCTTCCTTTTTTTATTTTGTTATTCACCTTCAACAATAGAATACAATTAATTGTCCATGGGCTTATTGTTAGGAAAGGTAGCATATATAACTACCAGGTGTCTATCAATACTGCCAGCCAGAGGTTAGTTACAGGGCCTCACATCTGACAGCATGATGCACACCTCATGTCAGCTCAGGGCCGGGCCTGTGGTTAGGCCAGGTACACAACCTTCCAGTTGGCTAATTCTCTCTGTGCATATCATTCTGCATTAGGTCAAGTGTAGCTGGGGGTGGCTGCATTGGCTTGCCTAAGGCCAGACCCATGCTCCATCCTCCACTGATGTTTACTGCCTTTGGCCATGCACAATAGGGGTTGGCCCTGGAGCTGGCCTGTAGTCAGACGTCACACCCACCCTACCATCCATAAGAAGGACATGGCTCATAATGTTTAATGAGGTTTATTTTTCGAATGCTTTGGCCAGTGGTATCAAAAGCAGATTTTCAGACCCAAGAACCCATCCAGGGATTTTCAAATTTGAGGCCGATCCTTGGTGTGAAGAAATGGGTCATAAGTTGTGTGGCCTGCATGAGGAATGAGTCCATATTGGCCCCGACTGGGAACCAAACACCCCATTGTAGGGCTTCACTCTCTCAGGGTAGCGGAGCAAAGTAGTCCAAGGCCTACTCAAGGCAGGTGGTGTGGGCTAGTAATCATCATTCTCTGCATGCAATAATAACACTCAATATATGATTGTCTAGTGTGTTTTTCTTTGAAAAAGGAAAGCACATTTATTACACAAACACTACTCGGTACTACACAGTATTATATTTACAAATATACATAAGGGTGGTCAAAATACCTTTGATGACATTGCGTAATCACCGAGACCCCTTGACGGGTAATTTGTAAGTCTTCAATTTCAATAAACTACATGTCAAAAGTGTCATCATTTTGGGTGTAAATGCACTTATTAATGTCAATAAAACATATTCACTTTGATCAGTGATCACTATCATTGTTATATCATTAAAAATGAACACTGTCAACGTAATTATTACAATGAAGCATTAGAAAATGATAATCATGTGTCTGCGTGCATTTTATAGACATTCTAGAAATTAAATGCAGTCATAAAAACAGCCTCTAGATGACATCACATTTGGGTCTTATAACATGTAACCATAAACTTCACCCCTTGAGGATGCTGTACAACATGTACCTCATTTGACAGCTTCAGGTCACAGTAACTGCAGGTATAGAGTTGGTCCCTAGAGGGCATCACACTTCCAGATGTAGACCACATGCTCCAGCCTGGGGAGTGCTTTGAAGTGCTGCTAAAGCCTGAGGTAGTCATCTTTCCTGTGACCCTTCCAAATTAGGGTCAGTACTTTTTTTATAAAATACATTGAGCCACTTTTGGGAGGAGCTGGGATACTTTTGCAACTCCCCCACACTCTTTTAAGTAATTTGTGGTGGCATTGCCACAAGCATCAGAAAAGGTTTTGGTCAATTTCAGCCCGTAGGGCTCTCCCGCTGAGCCAGGAAAAGCCACTGCCTGTGCTTGAAGACATCTGACCTTGTGCTGCACAGTGTGCATTTCATTTTCTTTTCTCTTTTGGGGGTTGCCTGTGTGCTCCTGGCTGGCACTCTACTGTGCTGCTGGGGGAGCTGGCAGCTTTGTTCTCCCAGGCCTGCTCCTGTGGGCAGAATGTTTGTCAAGGTGGCAGCCGCCCACTTCCCCCGGCATGAGCACAGGTAGTGGGGTAGTTTTACTCCTCCTGTGGGGAGTGCAGCAGCACCGGTGTTAGGGATCACAGACCGTGCCTCTCTTCTTCCTGCCACAAAGGTGCAACAGTGTTCTCCTGTCCTTCTTTGGTGCTAGACACCCAAAACTGAGATCAAGGGCTTCCAAGTTTGAAACAATGGACTGAGGTTTGGGGTCCCAAGGTCCTCCATATTCTGGGGAGGGGCCCCAAGCACACCCAGCTGGGATGTGCAGGGAGCTGGATCCACTGGCTCCTTGCAACAGCCTTTGTCCTTGGTTTTCTCTTGAGCTTCTCTTCTCCTTTGTGCAGTAGTCTAGTCTTTCTCACAACTAGTCCTCAGGGGCTGCAGGAGGCCAGCTCCCCTGGTCCTAGGGAGAGTTGCAATGGTCCTGGAGGCAACTATAGTCAGAGTCCTTGGTCCAGATGGATATCAGGGGGTTCCTTCTTCCAGTTATCCATGGCTGTTGCCTTCAGTTCCAATCCAAGAAAGTCACAACCATAGAGAGCTCTCCCTATGCAGAGGACCTTCTACGTAGTGGTGGAAGGTTCAAGAAGCAAGGCACTGCTGGGATATTTGACAATTGCTTCATCCAGGATTTACTAGTCACATCTACTCTAGGGGCCTTAGCCCCACTCCTCGCTGACATCATTGCCAGGGCCTTATCCACCAAATCTTCAAAGAGAGTCCCCTCTTGCAATGTCTGTATAGGTCTGGGCTCCTTCCTTTGTACAGTGGGCTTAGGCTAGCCCATCCCTGGTACAGTGTGGCAGCTGATTGATTGATGCAGATCCATCATCCTTACCCATTTCCTCATTAGGAGCTGAGTGAAGCACTGTCAATTACTCCCTCTGCGTGGGGTGGCCCTTGTTTCTGTTGCTTGTGAGAAATATAATTAACTTTGCACAGCAGGGTGACAAAAGGTCTGTGCTCTGATGCTGAGCTGAGCCAAAGAAACATAACTATCCCGGATGGCCACTAAGCTGTATAGATATCTCTATGGAACTTGCTAAATTGATTTTCCTGCACAGGTTTCACCCAAATCTAATATATCACTGGTTTTTGTAGGTCAAACGGAAACCTAACTACACTCTAAGTCAGCCTTCCCCATAGGATTTTTATAATAGAGTGTCACTACAGGCAAGACAGTAAACCACACTGACTTTCCCTATGAGTGTACACTAACATTATGAGGCCTACCTCAGGTCAATATCCAATCCTGCAGAGTCCCTCTGTGCCAGGCTACCAGGCTGTGTAGAACAGGAGTCTCCCACATGCATCCATCACACATGTACACAGATACGTACACATGTAACCAGCCAAGTACCCCTTACCTGTGTTGCTTTGCAGTGGCCTTATTCTAACAGGTGGACACTGATCACAAACATGCACAGGCCTTCTACCATGGTGCTACAGTTGGTGAGTCACTGGTTTTGAGGCTCACCCACAGTAAAAAAGTTTAATAAAACAGGTCAGCCAAAAAAGAAAAAAAATCCAGGCGGATTTGATGGGTAGAACCCTCCTCACATTTGGGACATGTGCATTGCAGTGGTTCTGCAGACCACATGCGAAAAATAAAACTTTTTACATTTTTGTAGGCCTGGGAAGTCCCTTTTGATCCTTTCCACATGGAAAAAAAATAAGCCGAAACAATGGTCATACCTAGACTTTTGGAAAAACAAAACTAAACGATACTGTACCACATCCTAGAATTATATTAAATAGACTTTATCAATCAGTGTAATATAACTTTTAATTTATCATTTCAGTGCCTTATTCTATGAACATTGGCAATGTGCAAATGTGGAGAGTAGCCTGATGTATTTTGCATAGCTCACTGGCCTTTCTCAAATGTTGAAAAAATACAAATAATATTGTGTAATTTAAAGCCTGTTAACAATCACAACAAAAGATTACTTGCAGTTCCATCTTTGATTAATATATGTTTGCTCATTTGTGAGGAGTTGTGCAGTTGTGCTCATAGATTTTGCATCTGCTAGCAAACCTCTCTTACCCCTCAGCAGAGTTTTCTCTTGTCAAGGGAGAGGCATTCTGCCCAATCTTGAAGCTTTACAAATTCTAACTTTGTGTATGACATGGAGGAGTAAATGAGGTAGTTTGAGGTAGTTACAACATAAAGAATGTTTAGAGGCACAACACTGCTATTTAAATGGATTATTCATGAAACTCGTCAGACATGACGCTAACCTTAAGCTTGTACAGCAACGTTTTATTGCAACCTAGCTGGTTCTTGTCAACTCACACATTTGGGATTATTCTATAAAGGAAATCTGATACATCATTGTTCGGGGACATTTATATAATTTGCTTCAGGCATAACCTATCTTTTTGGCAACTCATAAACATTTCCTTTGAGGGACAGTCATTAATTTTTCATGGTGTACTTTGCATCTTCACATATAGGCAACTAAAATAATTTACACGCATTTTGTCAGCTTTGACCTTGCACTGGACAAAAAGCAAAGTGAAGAGTGGGAACTGCATTTAATAAAGTACACTTTTATATGAGGGAGACTGTTCTGCTTTTAGGAGAAATAATCACAAAGTACACACATTTTTCCTCAGATTTGTCAATTAAAAATATCAATATACACAATACTAAAACAGGAGTCCTTATCTATGGACAAAGCCAAAAGAAATCTTGCTCTTCTGTTTTGTGACTAAAAGGAGTGTTACTTTTCTTTGTGGAGAGGTGAAAAGAGCACCAAGTACAAAAGGAGTAACACTGTCATTCTGGGAGCCTCAAGACAATGGTGCTGTCCAAACTTTGAATGTCAGCCTATGCAAACAGTCAACTCATCTTTCCCCAGTTTTGAGTGGTAGCCATCATCAATTGTGATACAGCAGTTGGTTTCATAATCTTGGAGATAAAAGAGTGGTTGGGTGTAAAGGTACAGATAAGGGGTTACCTCTAGTTTGTCTCTACTGCAAAGACACTCTGAGTACCACAGTGACTGCTGACTTCAGTACCTACTTTTACGCCTGGAGCATTAAATGAAAGGCATAAACAATAACCAGTACTCACAATCTGCTGGAATCTCCACATTGCCTCACATTTGATGATAGCATGACTACACCTTGCACCTACATATTCTGGGGCAACTGCATGTGGAAAGACCCAGAAAATGTATTGGAATCATAACTTAAGCTGTCTCACGCCATCCCACTACAGCCACTAAAGCCTGGTCTTTACCTTTTGAGTTCTGAGAAGCTGTATAAGCTAATGGGCTTCTAAGGACACCAGGTCATTGACATGCGTACCACCAAATCCCAAAGGCTCCCTGGTACCTGGGGAGTCCTCACGGTTTCATCTTGTACCCCATCATTTACCGCCTCCAAATGAAGCCCCTTGGGACTCAACTCCACCATAAAGGCATCAAAATTTACCAATATGCCAACAGTACACAGCTGTTCTTAAAAGTATATTACACTCCAGGAATCCAACGCACAAGATACTTCCTGCACCTCCTTGATATGTTGATGTTTTAGCATACCTGAAACTTAATCCTGACAATTAACAAATAATACCTGCAATTGTCCATGAACAACAAGAAGCAGGTAATAGATACTTAACTCAAGGGATTCACTATTGACACTAAAATCACACCCAAGGAATTACTTGTGAAAAAAAACAAGATGACCTCGTAGTAGCTCTCACTGCTAAAGAAACTGAATGTGTTCCTTTCAGAAAACGGTTGCAGAACTGCATTCAGCCCTCACTCATGTGTCAGAATGTGTGAATACGCTGTTCAACGTCCTTCCAAATGCCACATGTTAGGAGCACCAAGCATGAAGCATCACATCCTATCAGTGGCCTAAAAAAATGAGACCTCAACTCCACATTGATGTAACTCCACTTGCTCCTCTTGCCGGCTGATGTCAGCTTCTAAATCACCGGTATCCTTTACACAGCCATCAGGACTAGCTGTGCTGCCCAGCTGGGTAACAACATTGCCCATCTCATTTGAATATGGGGACACCTGCAGCAACACCATCATACTTGAGACAAAGTGAAAAAATAATAATAATAAGCAACATGTATTATTATCTATGCCCCCAGGATCTAGAATAACATTTATGTATTAAACAGGACCACTTGATCTGTGCTCCACTTTGGAAAGAGCTAAAGACACATTTCTTTAGTGTGAAACACTAAATCAGGGCACATAAACAGCCCACTTCAGATTTCAGAAACTAGCTACTCATCCAGTGTTCTGCTGACTGTATAGTTGCTCTCAACTGGCTAGGTAACCCCAGTACAAATGCCACGCACATGCATGCAGGAGTAGTCAATTTGTTGACATGCTGGAATATATATCATTACTGATGCCAGACCTTCTTCATCTCCAACTGAGGGAACTTTTGGAATTTCAGATCTTCTACAGGGTCCAGTCCCATTGCACCTCCGAGTTCAATACCCCACAACCTATTACAGACTGGGTGCCACCAACACACTTAGGCCATCCTCTTGGCAGCCAAGACACTGCCTGAACCTTTATGGATTGATAGAAACAGAGGTGGTCATTCTGACCCTGGCGGTCTTTGACCGCCAGGGCGGAGGACCGCGGGAGCACCGCCGACAGGCCGGCGGTGCTCCAATGGGGATTCCGACCGCGGCGGTAAAGCCGCGGTCGGACCGGCACCACTGGCGGGGTCCCGCCAGTGTACCGCCGCCCCATTGAATCCTCCGCGGCGGCGCAGCTTGCTGCACCGCCGCGGGGATTCCGACCCCCCCTACCGCCATCCAGATCCCGGCGGTCGGATCGCTGGGATCCGGATGGCGGTAGGGGGGGTCGCGGGGCCCCTGGGGGCCCCTGCAGTGCCCATGCCACTGGCATGGGTATTGCAGGGGCCTCCGTAAGAGGGCCCCTACATGTATTTCACTGTCTGCTGGGCAGACAGTGAAATACGCGACGGGTGCAACTGCACCCGTCGCACAGCTTGCACTCCGCCGGCTCGATTCCGAGCCAGCTTCATCGTGGAAGCCTCTTTCCCGCTGGGCTGGCGGGCGGTCTGAAGGCGACCGCCCGCCAGCCCAGTGGGAAAGTCAGAATTACCGCCGCGGTCTTTCGACCGCGGAACGGTAATCTGACGGCGGGACTTTGGCGGGCGGCCTCCGCCGCCCGCCAAGGTCAGAATGAGGGCCAGAGTCTCTTTCTTGGCAGACCTTTCAAAGGTTACCAGTGCTAAGCACAAGAGGTTCCTAGACTCCCCTCCTGTCAGTTGAAGTGCAAAGATATCAAGTATAACCTGCATGGATGATGGTTACCATGGATGGAAAGTCTCAAGAGTTCACTGAACCTGGGGATAGCTAGCTGTTCCTACACTAAAAAAGACTCTATGATGAATGCAAGTTTTAGCAGACTGCCAGAGTGTCTGCACCAAGGGGATTCCCTCCCATTGAACCTCCTAAGATACCAGCCCAGTTACAATCACATGGGGGAACGCTGAATAGAGAATCAGGTTGAGCTGACCTACATCAAGTGATGAGAGCACTACATAAAGAGAGATACAAATCAAGGTCTCCTCTGAAGCAAGGAGCTGGAGATGTAAGAAGCAGAGGAGACATCTAAACATATCCTTCGACTGGTAACCCTTTGTTGTTTACTGTGTGTTGATTAATGTATTTCCTGTGGTGTCCTTTCTTCAAAATACCTTTTGCTTTTGCTGGGATGTCTCCTTGTCCTCTTACCCTCGGTTTGGGATCTGTGCTTCACCTTCTTGGTGCACCCTATTGGGCTTCTTTATCTACTCTTCATAGGGAATTTTGCCCAGTGGGCACCATAGGATGACACCACAGGGCTGATACAGACAGGTGGCTTGCATTGTCTCTTGCCTATCCTTTGTGCCTGCATATTGACCTCATTTGATCTGATGGTCCCTCTAGCCCCTTCCTCAGCTGAACCACTTTGGACTTTCACCCACCTGCAAAGACACATGGCAGTGGGCAACTATGGGCCCATTCAGCACCCATAACCCCTGTCCTCATATTTCCATCTGGGTGTGTATCAGCTGGTGTAGAAGGGAGCACAGACCCAAAGATTAGAGGACCTTGTCATCTGGTGTTAACCCCCCTTATTTTCTTATTTCCCCTGGTTGGAAATGGCCCGTTCTGCAGGGTTTCGCCTGTCTTTTTGGCCTCTGACCTCCTGTTTTTGATCCTGTGCTGAACTTTGTATTTGCTGACTTTAGTGTCCTCTGTCTAAATGGTATTGGGGATTGGTTTATCCTTGATTGGCATACTTGGCCTACTAATATGTCTCTAGTACAGTATAAAAAGTGTGCCAAGGGCCTGTAAATCAAGTGTTACGAGTGGGCCTGCAGCACTGATTATGCCACCCACATAAGTAGCCCTGTAAACATGTCTCTGACATGCCACTGCATTGTCTGTGTGTGCAGTTTTTACTGCCAGTTCGACCTGACAAGTACACCCACTTGCCAGGCCCAAACCTTCCCTTTTACTACATGTAAGTCTCCCCTAAGGTAGGACCAAGGCAGCCCTATGGGCAAGGTGTAGTGTATTTAAAAGGTAGGACCTGTATTTGTGTATTTTACATGTCCTGATAGTGAAATACTGCTAAATTCGGTGTTCACTATTTATATACCTGTTTCTCCCATAGGGTAAGATGGGGATTGACTTGAAATATCTTTTAAGTGTAATTTCCAATTTGGAACAGAGAGAGTGGAGTTTGTAGTTTCTCAATTCAGAACTTAAAAATACACCATTTGGTGAAGTTGTTATTTAAAGTGTAAGTATGGAAAATGCCACTTTTCCAAAGTGTTCATTTTCCAGCTTAATTATTCAGTGCCTCTGCCTAGCTGTGGAATACAGGCCTGGGTCAGGATGACAGTTAGGGCCTGATTCTAACTTTGGAGGACGGTGTTAAACCGTCCCAAAAGTGGCGGATATACCACCTACCGTATTACGAGTTCCATAGGATATAATGGACTCGTAATACGGTAGGTGGTATATCCGCCACTTTTGAGACGGTTTAACACCGTCCTCCAAAGTTAGAATCAGGCCCTTAGTCTGTTTGTGAATTCACTCTAGACAGTCACACAAAGGGAGCTGAGGTGTGCCCTACATGTCCTGATGTGTCTTCCAGGGTTACTGTGGTGGGAGGAGCTGACACTTGTGCCTGAATAGCCCTGTGCCTGTCCTTATACAAAGCAGTCTCCAACCCCCTGGAGTATGACTGGGGCAAGGACAGGAAAGGCAGGGTCTTGTGCACTACAAAGACTTTCCTTTGAAGTTTGTCTACTTCAAAGGCAGAAATGAGTATTGGACTTCTGAGACCACAACTTTAGAACACTTCTGGGCTGAGGACATTCTGCCAGGAAGAAGAGCTAGGTGCTGTAGGAGGGACTGCCACCCTGCTGGTTCCTTTGCTGTGCTGGCCTGCTGTTTGCTGCTTCTGTCCTGGGAGTCAAAGGACTGGATTTTGCTTTCTACATCCAGCTCCAAAGGCTCTTCAAGGATGGGACTGAGCTTGCTTCCTGTTAGAAGTCTCAGGGACATCAGAGATCTGCCTGTACCTCTCTTGCTGAGAGCCTTTACTCGCCAGGTTGTGCCAAATCCATTTTCTGGGCCCTTGGGAGTGAGTTCTTGTGTGATCAAGAAGAAATTAAGTACATCCACTCAAGAGAGACTTCAGTTCTGGCCCACTGTCCAACCCTACACTGCTGCCTGCACTGGAGCTGTGGTCCCTGCAGAGTGCAACAACCGCAACTGATGCCACAGGCCCGAATCCACTGCAGCATTTCCGGAGTGCAGCCACAGCATGAGTCGCAAGTGCCATGTCACCGACGTTCATGACACCAGACTATGATGCCTCACGCCTTGGCCTTCTGGATTCATCGACCCTGCCAGATCGTAAGGAACCAATGCCTAACCACCGATGCCGCATCACTTCTCCTTCAACAGTAAGAAACCGGCGCCTCACATCCCCCGCCTTGCAGTAAGGAACCAACAGCTCTCCTTACCTCCCTGACTCTGTGCAACGTCTTTGCTGCCTCATCCTTTTTAAAGGTACTGTCCCTAGGGTCCCTGCGTCTCTCTGACCAGTCCACAATCCCTTGCGAGTCGCATTGGACTGCTGGAAATGACTCTGTCAAAGACGTCACAAAAGCCCTAGATGGAACTATTGTGTTTCTAAGCACTTTACTGAGATTTACTGTTTGAACATGTGTATCTTTGCTTGTGTATGTTGGATTTTTGTTGTTTTGGTCTTGTTTTACTCAAATAAATATTGCCTATTTTTCTGAACTGGTGTGGAGTACTTTTGTGGTGTTTTCACTGTGTTACTGTGTATTTGTGTACAAATACTTTACACATTGCCTCTGAGATAAGCCTGACTGCTGTGCCCAGGTGGTGAACAGCTGTTATCTTAGTTGTGTGGCTGCATCACCATGACTAGAGTGAGGGTCCTTACTTGGACAGCATTCAAACCACTGCTAACTAGGGACCCCATTTCTATCAACCGTGTTAAGTGTCTCATCCCTTCCCTGCCCTTAGGGTAGTTCTTTCCGCATGTCGCACACTGTGACATCCTAGAAATGGGGTTAGTGAACACCAGTCCTTTGTTACTGGGCCTTGACCTAGGACAAAAAGTGCTACTACGAAGCTGGTGGGGAAAACGAGGTGTTTGCCTACCACCTGCCTGAGGGTTAAGAACAGCTTGTGCTCACATACGATAATGTGGGCTTGTAGACTCTCACAGGATGCTGTGGCTGGCCAGTAAAGGAACTCTACGCAGCAACATGATGGCTGATTCTGGGATGGACAAATGCAATGACTCTGTGGATCTATGCCTTTTAGAATCCAGTGCTCCTATCCTCACGATACAGTGTATCACATTCACTTCACCAGCCCACCAGAATCAGAGCTATAACTCACCAAGATACACCTGAATTCATACTTTACCAAAGCAGTGGAGAAACCCCTGGTTAAGTAGCGATGGCACCAGTATGACCGTGAGTTGCAGCCAGTCTTCACAAGGACCAAACTCCCATAGGAAATCACTGGGCACCTGATGCCTTACTGCACCCTGGCCGCCCCAGCGCTGCCCAGAGTGACCTGCTGGTGTGGTTCAAATCAGTGCCCAATGCTTACCTTTACTCCCTGAGATTGGCTTTGTAAGTCATTGTTAACCCTGTGTTTGTTGAACAGTGTTTTCCTCCATAGGATAACATTGAAGGACATTGAAAATTGCGGTGTTAATTTCTGAAGCTATAAAATTATTTATTTCTAAAAATCTACTTACCTGATTATGAAGTTCTTGTGTTTTAAACATATATAAAAAAATTGTTATTTTTCAAAATTGGTCTCAGATTTATTCTTTGAGTGTGTGCCTCATTGATTGCTTCTGTGAGTACAACAATTGCTTAGCACCACCCTCTGATAAGCCTAACTGCGTGCCCTCACAACCACAAATAGAGTATTAATCCTATCTACTTTTGCCTCTGCAATACCAATTGGGGATCCACTGGACTCTTTGTACCCTCTACTTAATTTTAGTGAACTCTATACAGAGCCAACTTCCTACACGCATTATACATAAAATCAGTCAAATTCCTTGGTTATATCCTATTCCTGACCCAGCAGAGAGAGAGAGATCTGTGTAAATGCCCGTGTAATTGCTAAATCTCTAATATGTTAAGCTGATGTATATAAGGAGAAACAAACACAAGCACTAAACTTAAAATATGAGAGTTTGTTCAATGGAATTTCAAGATTGTTGAATTCTCTGATGCAGATAGGTATTGACACAATGTGAATAGTGACTGGTAACAGATGTATAGGTCATACAAATGTACTAACTGCCCCTGTCATTAACAGATATTTCCTGATTTGAGCACAATATTTGAGTAGTGAAACACACCAGAGACCAGGAGATGAATCCAATCTGATGAATGTCTTCTCTACCTCTCACTCCCAGTCTCCAGCCCCACTTCCCTTCGGGTACTATTGCCAGTGCAGTACCCATAAACTACCATTGAGGGTAGCTTTCTGAAGGTTAGGAGGTGCAGCATCGCCCCATCAGAACCTCCTTGAGTTCAGCTGAGTAGCTATTGTAACACTGAGAAAGCATTCAACTGCTTAGACTGATGCTTCTCTTTCAGGCCATGTATCATATGGATCTGGGGACGACTTCAAAGGCAATGGTTGTCTCCTATATGATGCACCTGTGGCCAAGGCCTTGTGTGGCAGCTTCCTGTCGTAACCATTTAGGTTTGGGCGAGGCACTCAGCAGGGATGCTTCTTGTCCCCTCTTCTCTTTTTGTTGGTCCCAGAACCACTTACAGCAGAGCTTCATCAGGTGCAGGTGGTGAGATGTGTTCCCACAGCTGCAGGGGAAGTCAAGGCCTTCTTCCACATGGATGATATTTTGTTCCTTTTATCCCAACCCTGTGTTTTGATGTGCATTATTGAGGATTTCTCATGGTGGTCAAACTACAAAACCAATTGGTCAAAATTTGAGGCCCTCTACTATGACTGAATGCATTTGCAGCTATAAAATGTATGAGTCCCTGCAGGACTTTGGTATTTGAGCATTAAAATCATCACAGTCTTCTCTTGCATGGTAGAGACAACTTCTTCCCATGACAGAGTTCATGAAGTTTAAACTCCCTGAGTTGGTCTTAAATTAACCTCAACCTTTAATGGAGGGTGCAGACCATTAAGATGGCAGTAGCCTCCCTATTTCACTTTCTCTTTGGTATTGTTAGAAATTGGGGTTCTGGTTGGCTAGAGTATGCACCTAAGCCAGGCAGAACTCTACTCAGGGAAAGGGAGTTACACCTCCAAGACAACCCCACTAACCCCCTTGGTGGCTTGGCAAGAGCAGTCAGGCCTGTCCCAGAGGCAGTGTGTAAAGCATTTGCACAATGCATACAACACACATGACGCAGTATCCCCACCACAAAGGAAACACAAGTTATATAAAAATAAACTGTATTGTACACAAAGTCATTAGACCAAATAAAACATATCAGTAATGCCCTGCTACCCAAGCAGTTGTCAGAACGTTACACAATATTGTTATTCTGCAGAAATCAGCTGTAGTCACACATAACACAGGTTACTCATTATTCTGCAACCCAAGCAGTAGTCAGGAAAAACATTACTATAAAAATGCACTCATGAAAGTATCGTAAATGCCCATACCAGGAACATTATAAAACATATGGCAAGTCCTAAAAACATATCAGCAGGATAGGCCCATAAAAGGAACATCAGCAAAGATATGACACTTCACATAAAAAACAGGCTGCCTACAAGTCCCAGCATGCCCCTGCCAGGAACATCTGAAATATGTATAGTCCATAGAGAACACCTGTTTTGGATATGAACAAATAAAACAAAAGCACTCACGAGGCACTTGGAGATAATCAAACAGAACGCTCTCCAGGCGCTAGATCAGGGAAAAGGAAGTGCTCCTCATGTGCTTCAGGCAGTTGCAGGGGTCAGGGGTCAGGGGCCACAGCACCCCACCCCTAGGGGACACAACAGATGGATCACAGGGTGGCAGGGCCCAGCAGCAGGCCAGCACAAAGGGTTTGCAGGCAGTTGGCAGTTCCACCAGGTGACCAAGCAGGTCACAGGTCAGCACAGCAGCAGAAGTCCAAGGCGGTTCCTGGTGAGTCCAGCCAGCAGCATTCTGTGTCCAGTTACAGGTAAGTTGAGCTCAGAGTGTCTCCAAATTGTGGGGAGAAATTCCCTATATATATACTCAGTTTTGAAACGGTTTCACAAAGAAGGGGAGAGGAGGTTCCAAACGACCTTTTGTGCGATGCCAGGGCAAAGCATTTACAGATGCCTCCGACCTTCTCTCAGCCCAGGAAGACTTTTTAAAATGTAGATGCACCTCTGTGACACATCCACCCTGCCTGTGTACAGGCTGTCTGAAAAGTATGCACAAAACCCAACTGTCACTCTGCCCAGACATGGATTGGAGTCAAGCTGCAAAACACAAGAGTCATAAGCACAGAGAAATGCTCACTTTCTTGAAGTGGCATTTCTGTAATGATAATAAAAAAATCCACTTAAACCAGTAAGTTTCATTTCCTACTACCATTACAATCATACCAAACATGCCTATGCTACTGCTCACATATCAGAAAGTACCCCCTAGATATAAGGTAGGGCATTTCCAATGCAATCCTACGAGAAGGTAGCACTCACATAGTGAGAAACTAAATAGGCTGTTTGTCACTACCAGGGCAGGGCATGCTGCCAGGCACATGTCCTGACTTATACATACATAGCACCCTGGCCATTGGGCTAGCAAGGGCATACCTTAGGGGTGAAATAACTGTAATAAAAAGGGAGTTCTGGGTCTGGCAAGTACATTTAGATGCCAAGTCCCTGTGGCAGTAAACTGTGCATGCAGGCCCTGTGCTATCAGGCCCGAGACAGGTTTGAGAGGCTACTTCTGTGGGTGGTGCAAGCAGCACTGCAGGCCCACTAGTAGCAATTCATTTACAGGCCCAAGCTATAGGTATACCACTGTGCAAGGGACTTACAGGTAAATTAAATATGCCAATTAGGTATAAGCCAATCATACCAACTTTAGAAGAGAGAGCACCTGCACTTTAGCACTGATCAGCAGTGATAAAGTGCTCAGAGTCCTAGAGACAACAGCGAGAGGTCAGAAAACATAAGAGGAAGAAGGCACAAAGTCAGTGGGTGAACCCGCCAAAAGTGCCAGGTCCAACAGGTATGTTCCCCCTTGAGTATCTAGGATGCTCCTGACAGGCATAGAGGTGGATATCAACTCCTATAATAGGAGAGGGCATAAGCTCCGAGCATCCCACCTCTGGCCCAATACAACAGCCAGGGTCTTGTGAATACCCCACATGAAATCATACAGCCTTACCTTTCAGTTGTCACAGCTGGCAGTGTACCTGGGCCCTGTACAGGAGGCCCCCTATAGGTACGCTTGGAACAGCATCTTCTCAGTGGTCCAAACTCCTCTCTGCCTATACATCTTGCCACCTTCAACCAAGTGGTGGCTACCAATCCTGTCCTAGCATCAATGGTGCTGTCCTGAAGGGAGGCTCATAAACTCATGAGTACCCCCAACTGCTACCCCATAAAGCTCCACTTGGGCACAATGCAGCATGCATTGGAGGAAACCATTATTTTGGTAGTCCTGGCATGCTAATGGTCTCATGTGTGTAGATCACATGTATGATGGTAGACTGCTTAAATTGTTTCCTCCCTCGCACACAGACTTCGGACTTCAGTTGACACATCAGTGGAAATATTGCAAAATAATGCATTGTCTGCAGGCTGTCCTTGGAACCTAGCTGGTGGAATTTCCCTTTTCACTCATTCTTCAGTACCTTCTTGCAGAGAGGCATTATTGGGCTGTAGTCTCCGAAATGTATGGAGTACTCATAAAATCCTTAGACTCTAGCTCTTCCAATAATATGACTGGTTAGCAAGGCTGGCAACTACTACTGGGGAAGGATGATTCAACAGAGGAATGGCTGCCTCTACTGGCGGATCATGACAGGGTTCTCAGGGAATCCAGACTGATTTTTTTCTGCTTTAAGATCCTCTATGACTGGTATTGGTCATCATGAAAACTCAAAAGGGCAAAACTGTTCTCCACGACCATTGCTGGAATTGCAATGCCAATCATTGCAACATGTATCATATCCTTTGGCCATGCCCGATGCTGGTCAGCTGTCTGGCCACATCTTTGCCTCTAAGGACATGGACCATTCTCAGTCTCCCCATGCTCCAGCTAGCCCTCCTTCATGATATATCTGGCCTACCTGGTCTGATGACCCATGAGCATTTATGGTTAGTAACTTCCCTTGCCATGGCCAAATTATGTATTCTCCAACACTGGAGACAGCCTACCACACTCACATGCAATGAGCGGTGGATAGAACTTCATTGGGTGGCTAGCCATGAGTACACCACATACAAACTGAATGACCTTCAACACATTATGGGGACTCTTCTTGATGGAGGAAGAAACTGCCCCACTCTGTGGCCATGTCCACCCCATGCCCCCTCCATAAATTTGGATGGTTAGCCCATGATGCCAGTTTCAGTGTTTGGTGACTTCCCCCATCGCTCAGAAGTCAAGTCCCACCCTATCTCTCTAGTAGTGAACACCTCTGAAGATCCCACCCTGGTTAGAACCACGCTCACACTCCTCCCGTTCCTTCCTCCCATTCTCCTTCTCCATGTTTATTCCTCTGCGGTACCCTGCTGTTTTCCTTACTCCAAGTTGCCTTGAACGCTGATAGGTACGGTTTCATGTTTCATCTTCTAATGGTTATTGCATTGTCATTGCTGATGCTGTATTTTCACTGTGCAATATGTGGCATGTGTTTGTGTTACCATTGTGTTACCATTGTCCTTTTTCAGGCTTACAACTCATTCTGCACCCTGCAAGTACATGCTTGCTTGTTTTGTGACAACTCTAAATATGAATAAACAAATGCTGTAAAAAAAAAAAAAGAGAGAGAAAGTAAATGTTTTACGGTCAGTATTCTATTTGAACATGATGTAACATGAGCATGACGCCCAAATAAAACAATATGCAAATACAATGCTTTGCCTCTCTCTCTCAATTACCACACCTTATGTCCCTGTTACGACTTGTGAGAAATTATGGCCCTCATTCTGACCCTGGCGGTCGGCGGAGAGACGGCGGTCGGACCGCGAACAGACCGGCGGTATTAAAAATGGCATTCTGACCGCGGCGGTCCCCGCCGCGACCGACCGCTACTTCTCCACTCCGACCGCCACGGCGGTCATGACCGCGGGGCTGGAGTTTGCGCACTCCGGCCCGGCGGTCGTCCCAAGACCGCCAAGGGTATTATGACCCTGCCTACCGCCGCGGTTTCTTCCGGGCGGGAACCGCCGTGCGAACCATGGCGGTTAGCACTATCGGGGCCAGGGAATTCCTTCCCTGGCACTGATAGGGGTCTCCCCCACCCCCCACTACCCACCCGAGTCCTCCCCCCACACCCTCCACCCCCCTGCCACCCCCCAGAGGTGGTACGAACCCCCTCCCCACCCCCACCCCGACATGCACATACATGTACCCCGACATGCACACACCCCCAACATGCACATATACACACCCCCTACACACACATACACAACGGGGACACATACCCGCACACATACATGCCGACATGCGCACCTGCCGAACAGCGCACATTACCCATAGACACAGCAGCACCCCCCGCCCGCATACACGCACTCACACACCCCCTCTACACACTCACACGCACACCCCATGCACGCACACATCACACAACACCCCCCACCCCCTCCCCTCACGGACGATCAACTTACCTTGTGCGTTGGTCCTCCGGGAGGCGACGGGAGCCATAGGGACGTGACCGCCAACAGAAGACCGCCAACAGAAGACCGCCACACAGAAATGTGGGTCGTAATTCTGTGGGCGGTGTTCTGCTGGCGTGGCGGTGGAGGTTGACCAGTCTCCACTTTCCCGCCGACCGCCAGTGTGGCTGCTGGCGGTTTTCCGGCGGAACGCTCCCAGCGGTCAGAATGCGCACAGCGGCACACCGCCGCGGTCGGCGGTCTTCACCGCGGCGGTAACTCAGCGGTCTTGCGAAAAGACCGCCAAGGTCAGAATGAGGGCCTATATGTGAAGATTCCAAGTGATTTTCTCCATACAATTATATTTTGCATTTGTGATGGCATTGTTAATATAGGGACAGTCCAGAAAGACAAATGTTGCAAATGTTCGCAAGCATTTTCAATGTATTCGCTAACATTCGTTGCATTTCTGAATATAAGCACAACGCAAACAGACGTATTTACTAATAATTAAATAGTAGATTCATTATTGTATGAACCATCTCATTAATCTACTTTTAGTAAGTGGATAGGGGAGGTTTTCTTTATATGAAAAAATATTTCCATATGAAAAAAAGAGGAAAAAACTACATGCACAATTATCTCACTCTTATAACTCAAAACATTCACGATGTAAACAATCAGTCACATAGACAAAGGGATGATAGGACTACAGAAGGGAAACTAAAACATGTCAAACTTTCCACAATCGTAGGTCTTTAACTTTTGCGAATAATGTAAAAAACTATGAAAATAACAGGAATCCAGCTATGGAAGCTTGAGTCTATTCAGTTGCTTTAATCACCTTTAAAGTAAATAGGCATTATTTTCAGTGTTGCTAATTCACACAACCACTATAAAAAACTGAAAATGTGATAAATATGGCTCACTCAAGGGGTATAATCGCGAGAACTACTTACTTACCTTATTTGTGCCAGACAACGTTTGCTTTCAGTAGGAATACATCTTTTTGACTAAATATTGAAAGGCATATTATAACATTTTCAGAAATGACTGTGTAATTCCAAATGACCATTGTCGCTACTGATCATTTAAGGTTTGATATCGCTTTTATGTATCCCTTCTGCGTGACCAGAGCATTAAAAATCAATGCACAGCCCTCCGGATGACGTGCGCATTACAGAATGAGATTGACAATACTCGGCATATTTGCATCATTGCCACAGAGAAATCAAAGTACACAGAAACACATTCAGAAAAACAAATAAGATTTCCCTAACATAAAACATAACAGTTTGAGTTTCAACTCGGGTAACAGCACTGCTCTCATTTTGTCAGAGAATAATCCCAACATGCCGTTTTTTTCCCTTTTCCCCTTCAGGCTCAACCCCTTTTATCACACTAAAGTGCCAATCAATATTGAGAGATATATGTTACATGTTAGCTTTTTATAACATTTCTTTTCCCAGAAGGGATACTGTATCTTTAAGGAAATGGGTCTGCTATCCAGTTTCTGAAGGATTAAAAGACTTTAAAGAGACAGAAGAGGCTGTAAAGCCTTGTCATATTCTTATCCTCTCTTCATTATCTTGTCCGGTATCTATCCCTGCAGAGAAAATCTGGTTGTGTGTTTCTCCAAAGTGGTCATAAGCCGAAATTTATTTACTTCTCGGTGCACTGGAGGGGCATTACCGACTTCCAGGGCTCTCGGAAGCAATAAAGATTTTGCAGTGTGTGCAGAAGGAGCAGAAATTCAGAACTTCCTTTCCCCCTCTGAGGTCGTTAGGCCAGCCTAAAGGGGAGACACTTCTCATTTTCTGACAGGGTTTATTTCTGTAAGATTTTCCAATTAGCCGAAAAAGGTCACACTGATGTTAGCGCTGTTAAAAGTGAAGGCATCAAAATATGTAAATAGAGACTTTCCTCGAATGGCCGTGTCACTGTGTTGTGTTTGCTTAATTTGATAATCACAATCGCTTTTCAGGTAAAAAAAAAAAGTTGTAACTGTATCTGTCTACGGTCAACCATTTTAGGTTGGGTCTAACATATCCTGAACACATAAATATGCAACGTTGTGTCTGTCGAAACTGTACTTTTCACTGAACGTGTAAACAGTTACATGGTTGTCAACCATTTGGTTGTTATAAATATTCAGCGTCCAGTTGCTGTTTATACCACAGCATGGCAGTGTTTTCATCCTTATTTCTGGTCGGCGTGTTATATCATAATTATTTTAAATTAAAATGGTCTGGGCATCGGAAAAGTGGATATTGTCATGGTGTTATAATGGCAATAGCAGGGGCTCACCTTCCATTTGTGCAGTAGGTGCAGCAGCACGGGGCTCAGAGACCTGAGGGGCCGACTGACCCCTGATGATTGTTTTTTTCTTCAAATTTTATAATTCCCTCAACAGCCAAGGGACATATCTCTTTACTTGCCCTTGAGCCCATGACACACTAGCTACGCTACTGGGCGAAAGGTGCTATTTTTGGTATTTAATGGTAAAGTTCTGTATTGTTAAACCAGCTTAGATTCATACAGTTATACGAAAAGTAATGGCATTGCTGTAATTCTAGTGCTCAATTGAGATGGATTGTGCCTACGCTTATATGCTGCCCTTTGTTCAGCTTTTTAAATAAATATTTAATAGGCAGATGTTTTGTACTGCTGTCAGCATTGTGTCCATTGAATGGCCACATAATGCATGCTAAATAATATTTACAAGAAATACTGCTGTCAAAACGATGGGAAGTAACAGTATGGGTTTTTATTTAATTTCCAATCAAATAAAGTTGCACTCAGTAATGTGCGTTTGCGCCTTACATTTGTGCCACGTGAAAATGTTCGTCCTGTTGCACAATGCACTATGCATCCCAAAAGATGTTGGCCCTGCCAATACTTGCTTGAAGAGGATAAAGTGATGCTTTTCATCAAACTAAAAGTGACAGTTATCCCGCCCTGGGTAGTGATGTAACTTCTGTGGCTGGGACTTCCAGGCCCCTTGGAGCCCGCCACAGAGGTGACATCACATCAGGATCAAAAAGATGGTGTGGGTCATGCGACCTGTGGCGTGATCAAATGGGATGTGACATCAACTTAGTTAGGTGATCGGTCACATGGCTGCCGGGGCGTGACACCCCCTTTGTCAGGGACCCCATCATATGGCAGCAGTGATGTCACGAGTGAAACGTGACCCAGAAGAACATGTGACCCCAGTTGTGACATCCCCTTAGTCAGATGACCACCGATTACTGAAGACGATGTGATTAGGATGTCATGTAGGGACATCTGTCCGTCGTTTGATGCCTGAACATGCTCTTGCTTGTTGCATCCCTACTCACGGGCACTGCAGGGATCCAACAGCAGTGTAGCCTCAAGTAATGAGGCAACAGCTCAAAGCAGTTTTGCCAAGATGGAAGATGCAGAAGAATCTATAACAGCTCATAACTCTCCAGTGTACAAAGATGAGAGGTCTCCGACCCGGTCATCATCTGACTGCATCATTGTGCTAGAGCTGGGGGCGAGTTCTGATTGTGGTTATAAGTTCATGTTTGGGAATCACTCTCAGGAGCTAGGAGGTGTTCTTGAACAAGTTTTGTGCTCTGAAGTGAGTAAAAAGATATTCATTTTGAGTTTTAAACTGTATGCATATACATATTTATTGATAACTAATGTCTTTCTTTGTTTTTGGATCTGAAGAAAGCCCCATCAAAAGCAGCTGTAGTAGGGTACATCACCACTATTTAATTCAATTACATTTTACCGCTTATGTAGTTCAAAACAGACTGAAGGTTCCACAAGTGAAAGCAGAGAACCGCATAAGAAATGCACCCGTGTCCATAATATTACTGATTTTGAAAAGGAAGCCCCAGCCTAACCCTTCAAGGACATTTGGTTTGTTAAAGGTTGTTAATGCCTGTTTTGTGAATGCATGTCTAAAATCTGACTTCCACAATCTTTCTCATAGGCATAAAATCAATGACTTGCAGCAGCAGGCTCATAAATGTCTACATGCCTCGGACACAGCAAGTATCTCCATATATGTTTTATGTTAGACCTTCTCAAAGTATATAATCTGCTAAGGCTGCTGTATCATTTGACAGTTGAAACAAGTGTCCATCCAGACATGATTAGAGTCGTGTTGAGTAAATTGAGAGCGATCCAATGTGCGTGTGAGCTGCACTCAAAACCTGGGCGAATGCAAGGACAGTGCTTAGCATTTGCCACAAAGATGTTTGAAAGAGCTGTAGAAAAAAGTATTTGTGGTGTCTATTTTAAAAATAGGCAGGGGGACGTTCTTTAGCTCACAAACGCTGTTTTAAAAATGTTTGAGACCTCATCATCAGGGCATTATCTTGTAACTCAACGTACATACTTATTTACTTCTAGAACAAATTACAAAATGACTATCTGCAGGATGACACTTTTATAAGGCCTGGATACATATACATCACAGAATTGATATGTGAAAGAATATCCAAAATACATCCCACAATTCTGTCCTCTTTGAAAGACTGTGCTCTGTCAGAGGCACCAAAGTGTGATAGTCCTACGTGTATAGCCGGCTGGTTTGCCAAAGTATGGTTACCTATGACGAATGAATATTGGAACATGTACAAGTACCATATATGGGCCTTAATACTCTGGCCGACGGTCAGATTGCAAAGTGCCTTTGATTTTCTAACCAACAATTACTTTCACAACAAAGACTATGGGGCATATTTATACTCTGTTTGCAACAAATGTGCGCCAAAATGTTTGACGCACATTTGGCGCAAACCGTGCACCATATTTAAACTTTGATGCCCGAGGCCGCAGACGCCAAAATCCCGCCATGTGGGTCCTTTTCTGGATGCGGGAAGCCGCCTTGCATTAATGACATGCAAGGTAGGCGTTCCCGTCCAAAAAATGACTTAAACACCTGTGCGCCTTATTTATGCTACTGTGTAAAAATGATGTACGGCCGGGAGGCAGAGTCGGAAAATGACGCACAACCCGATTTGTGCAAAAAAATAACGCCTGGGTCAGGGCAGGCGTTAAAATGGGGCAAACACACCTGTATTTAATGAAACCACACAGAAGCAACAGCAGAGCTCCAAAAGGAAGACATGGAGGTGCTTTTCATCCAGCATGCACGCAGACTCAGAGCACAGGAACAAAAACAGCAGTTTCCACAACACCAGCAGGGATCCCAAAGGCAACGCAAAAGGCAGGAGAGGATATTCCGCACCAGGACAACCCTTATGGGACTCCGCCAACAAGACATCATTCAGAGGTACAGGCTGAACTGGCAAGCCATTCAGCAGCTGCTGTGCAACTTTTAGCCACAGTTGACACCCAGCTTGCAGACATCCCACACCATTCCACCAGAAACCAAGCTGCTAGCTGTACTACACATGTTGGCAAGTAGCTCCTTTCAAACCACTGGCGCCTGGTTGCTGGGATCTCACAGCCATCATTCTCCGCCTTCCTACCCAAGGTACTGGATGCCATCATCTCACTCACACCCCACCACATCTGCTTCCCCGACACATAGCAGAAGCAGCAGGAGACAAAGCAGGGGTTTTACCTCATTAATGGCTTCCCACATGTCCTTGGTGCCATTGACTGCACATATGTACGCATTGTGCCACCTGCTGCAACTGAACATCTATACCGCAACAGGAAACACACAACCTCCATCAATGTGCAGGCCATTGTCGATCACCAGGGATTGATCATCAACATCGTGGCTAAGTATCCTGGGAGTGTATATGATTCTTTCATCTTCTGTCACTGCACCATCAATCAACACTTCTAGGATGGACAATATGGAAATGGACTACTTGTTGGTAAGTACAGAAACTTACTTATAAACACACTGCACAGCAACCCCCTAGGACACACAACGCATACACCACGACATCAACATGTGGACAGGAACACACTGAGATTGTGACACCGCTAGGCATGTTTCATATCTTCACCGAATGGGAGACACACCTAGGGACAAATGACCGTTCCAAATAACAACTGATGCCACTCCAAAGACACAAGGGAACAATTAAAAAACAACACAATGGCAAACACATGGCCCCAACTGGCAGTACATCTGGGAAGAAGAAACTTTCAATATCACATCAATAACACTCAATCCAACACCCTTCAAATCAATACGTACTGTGTAAGGGGTGTGTAATGTTTTTAGCTGCAGATCAAACACTATTACACAAATAGCATGATGAGGAGTACAATGAAGGTCACGTTCAATCATTGAGGCCGTTCCAATATCTCAAATCACTCCTACTCTCGCATTGCCCACTACCAAGAAGCAAGTGGACTGTGCGAAGAACACATCTTGATGGGACAATTTTGAAAGTGCACATTCCTACACATACGCATTGTGACAAATTAACATACACACAAGAGATGTACTGCCATACTGACCTTCTGAAACTCTGAATGACAACCTCACAACCAAAATAGCCTTCAGAACCTGCACATGTTCAGTAGTATAGGAACACGTAACAACCTGAGTCGACTTGGCAAGGGCAGAGAAATAGGTCTGCAGTGAACTTGATACACATGTGAAACCAGTGTATAGTCAATTGTTAACACATCAGTGCTCACAACGTATGGAGATGTTTTGCACAATGTCACCTTGCCAAATCAAAGGGTCTCACAGATGCTTAAATGAATCTATTGCATATGTCAAATTGTATGGGATGTCCAGGGTACATAGATGCAATCGTATTACCACCACTGTCGAATTTATTCTGTGTATGCAACTATCATCTCACCCCCAGTTAAGACACAGGGACACCTGTATCACAAGTTGCAATGCAAGGGAGTACACACTGTACTGCAACTCTCCAAAAATATTGCTGACATCCGGTCAACAGCCAAACACCTGTTCAGATAAGGAAACAACCCAATGCTGATGGTACATCCTAGAAGCCTAGCAATCGACACAATAACACAAACACCAATGAGTCACAGACAACACAAGAGACCTAGGGGCATATTTATACTCCGTTTGCGCCGGAATTGCGTAGTTTTTTTTGACGCAATTCCGACGCAAAACTAACTCCATATTTATACTTTGGCGTTAGACGCGTCTAGCGCCAAAGTCCATGGAGTTTGCGTCATTTTTTAGCGTGGACACCTACTTTGCGTTAATGAGATGCAAGGTAGGCGTTCCCGTCTAAAAAATGGACTCCGAGGCATGTGTGTCGTATTTATACTCCCGGGCAAAATTCACGCCCGGGAGTGGGCGGGTCAAAAAAAATGACGTACGCCCGCTTTTGCGCCGTTTTTTAGCGCCTGCAAAAGGCAGGCGTTAAGGGACCTGTGGGCTCTGAAAGAGCCCAGAGGTGCCCTCCCATGCCCCCAGGGACACCCCCTGTCACCCTTGCCCACCCCAGGAGGACACCCAAGGCTGGAGGGACCCATCCCAGGGACATTAAGGTAAGTTCAGGTAAGTCATTATTTTTTTTTTTTGTGGCATAGGGGGGCCTGATTTGTGCCCCCCTACATGACACTATGCCCAATGACCATGCCCAGGGGACACAAGTCCCCTGGGCATGGCCATTGGCCAAGGGGGCATGACTCCTGTCTTTGCTAAGACAGGAGTCATTTCTATGGGGGTTGGGAGTGAAAAAAAATGGCGCAAATCGGGTTGAGGCGAAAAATTTGCCTCAACCTGACTTGCCCCATTTCTTGACGCCCAAGCCCCATATCCCCCTACGCCGGCGCTGCCTGGTGTACGTCGTTTTTTTCCACGCACACCAGGCAGCGCCGGCGGCTAACGCCGGCTAACGTCATTGATTAAATACAGCGCCCGCATGGCGCTTCAGAATGGCGTTAGCCGGCGCTAATTTTTTTGACGCAAAACTGCGTTAGCGCAGTTTTGCGTCAAAAAGTATAAATATGGGCCCTACTGTTTTGCAAGGTGATATTTATGGGGCAAGCTACATCAACATGTTCTCACTCATTTTCTCTTTCAGCTGATCAGGGGTATGGGATCCAGCCATGGATTATGACACCATTTGCCAACCCAAGCACTGCATCAGAGTGTGCCTATAATGAGGCACATAGGAGGACATGCACCATAGTCGAGAGGACCTTTGACATCCTGAAGTCAATATTTAGGTGCCTCGACATCACCGGAGGCAGCCTCCTGTACTCACCAGAAATGGTGTGCAAAATAATTTTGACCTGTGCCATCTTGCACAACATATGTGTGAGAAGGAACATTCCCCTATATGAACCCGGCCCACAAATGCCTGAAGAGGAGGAAGAGGAGGATGCTGGCCATCAACATGAGGGGGACCATCCAAACAAAGCAGCAGGATTGCGTCGGAGACAACAGATTGCACAAAATTTCTTTTGACCCTACTTACCCATCACCACTGTCTAACCATATGTAAATAAACCCCTGTACTAATCACCATATCATGGTCTGGAAAATCATTTTTGCATAACATTCTCTCTAACTATCAGCTTCAGAGTGTAGCCTCATGGAGCATTGCTGACATACCGATTAGGAGACAGAACTTTGCTAAACTAGTTAGATGCGTATGAATGTACAGCCACATTCATTCACACTGTAAATGACATATATCGTGTACATGTCACATTTGAAGGGTGATAGCAGAGGACCACAACTATTTCACACATACATGTTGGCAACAAGGTTAATTTCAGCATATGGCACACAACTAAGACACCATCAGTCAATAATGGAAAAACAAATCATCATACATGAGACAGTGGATGTGCTATTGCATTAGTAACAGGAATGTATGACCAGACCCTTGACAGCAATAACTGTTACATCACCTATCTTTGCAAGGACAATGTGTGACTAGATTTCCATGTAAGCAGCAAAGACATAGCACAAGTGCCCCAGGTATGACAAGCATTTCTCACATGACATCCCCTGCACATGTCAGCCCATGTCCTAAGTCCTGACACACCCATGTTCCCGGTCTCACCCCACGCGTCTTCAGAGGTCCCTGGAATGGTAATATGTGTACCCAGATAATACCTCCTCTACACACTCCCAGACTCACAATCTAAATCCAGTGTGCTTCACCCTTTAGTATGGTATGACATAGTCATTGTACTTCTGTCTGCATGGACGTCACGTTAAATAATGCACTGGCCTTGGAGACCAGCCATTTGAACATGCACTGCCCTTGCTGATGCATGGAACAGCATAGAAGCTGCCATTTTATCTACAACACTGTTATGCCTTGCCTTATAAATCAGCTGTGTAACACTGCCCTTGGGTTAATGTCTTACCTACCAAAACACACGACAAGCACAGTTTTCCATTTCAACTGTCTTGTTCCTTCTTTGACCAGTCTCAGTCTGACCATTGTGTATTTACATTGTGAACTGTCTGGATCCTGATTGACCCTGCATCCTGTTAGCCTGACTGGCTCCTGTCTTTGCGTTACCCTAAAGGTTCCTTGTGGCTACATTTGCATCATAGTTGGTTTCCCAAACCTCATATTCCTCCTGGGGTATTGTGTTAGGTGGGTCTACAATGCATACTCCAAAAAATGTATAGCATAATCAGTTTATTTATTGTACCATGGGTGGGAACTTGTCTCCAAATACCTGAATCATGCACTTTCCCTTGTCTGGGTCTCATGTATGCATGAGTGATACATTGTGACAGTGTACCATGGCTGTATGCAGGGATTGGGTATGGTGCGTCCAGCACAACAAACAACATCAGATAATGTGCATGAAATGTCTACACATGTTAGGACCCTGACAGTCCACACTCTGATTCACATTGCTCCCAACATATTGATGGGGCATGAGTGGTGAATGGCTGTGAGATTAATCAGCACAGAGGCAATGATGTTCCCAGATGCAGTGGGAATTTTAGAGGCCAACCTGAGTAGAAATGTTGTGATGACAGCTGCTGGTACAATAATCCTGAGATATTAACTGCATCAGCACACCAAGGTTGCCCTGTTGACAGTCTCATAACATGTCTGCAGTGACAGGGTTGGACCATCCCCATGTGTGTTCTCAAATCCTCATTGGCTTTCCTTCTATAGATTTGTGAAGGATACTTCGTACATACAGGAAATGGCACCACAGACTCATGACTAGATCTGCACGTAACTGTGACAACATAGATCCCAATAATTATACAGGCGAAACATTGGCCCACACATATGAACCAGACATCTCTGTGCATTTGACCACTGGAAATATGTGAACACATGCTGCTTGGTCTGCTGGTCCTCCACTGCCACTGGAGAGACATGGCTCAGTTATATGACCTCAACTGTGGTGTAACAATACAAATGTGGCTTATCTTTGGGCCTCCGTGTCACAAACACGGTACCCACATAGTATGTGCCCGTGCCTGACTCATGGTGGCTCAACAAACAAGTGCCTAGGAAGTAGTATCCAACATTCCAGGACATGTGATGGCCAAGTTTTGGACCATTTACATGAACAACCGCCTGCTATCTATCCAGTGCATGCTTTGTCATTTGTGGTGTTACAAAAAACTATAAAGTGCACACAGGAGTTGTTGCTACATGTATGACTAACACATCTCCTCTCTCATTTCCACACTGACTTGCATCTGAGGGTTGGACACAATGACTCCACATGCATACAAGCATATTTGCTACAATGCATCTTGTGATGGTCACACAGTGGGTCAACAACAATAGTAGTAGCCAAATCACACACATTGACCCATAGGCATTGACTTATTGTACTTATGTGTGTCGCCTTGCTATCCTCTCTTGACTCCAAACATGCCCAAATTGGGCAATACATATTTGTAGCCACACGTTTGGCCATCTATAGCGTCAGTGAAGAGTGAAAATCCTGTACACCAAGTAGCGGATCATGGTCCGCAATAGTATGATCTGTCACATGTGGCCACACACTGTAGTGCCCAAAGTGGGTGCAATCAGCCTATCTCTGTATTGTCACAACTGTCATGTACCATTTAAATGGGAAAATGACCCAAAGCCAGGTTATGTCAGAAATGTTGACGCATACATGTCAAAAAATGACGCACATGCGAATAAAAATTACGCTTATGCTTAGAAATATGACCCACAATGCCCTGAAACATCCATTGTCCCTGAGCTGTATTGTCCACACTGTACCCCTGGAAATTGGTTAAGTTGGAAACATTTTTGAACCATATGGATGCGGGGTTAAATCTACTCATGTGCGTCAAAACAAATGAGGCGCAGACTGTAATCGTCATAATATTTTGACGCATAACAATAAAAACGCACCGCATTTGAGGCAGGAAGTGATGTAATAGGATATCCTGTTTACAGAATTGTTACAGTGGGTGTACTTTCACTTTCACTTTGCAGTCTGTGATATTTCCTGACTGTGTGGCTGTGTCTAGAATTGTCTCTCTGTGCATTTTGTGATTTTGTCCCCAGTGTGGTCGTTAAATTATATTTTTGTGTTTCATAACTGTCTGTGGAATCCTGTCTTAGTGTTTTTGTGGTCATTTGTGTTGTCAACATTTGTCTTTGTTGTGTTGGGAGTCTGTTGGGGGTAGTGGTAGTTTGGGTATAGTTGGGCTTTGTTTGTTGTTTTTTTGCATTTTTCCTGTCCTACTTTCTCTCTATTCTCCTTTTTTTCCATTTATCTCCTCTTTATTTTTCTCACATAATATTGGGTAGGCCTCGTCTGGGCGCGATGGGAGAGGAGGAGCTGGGTGGGTTCATTTGACTGGTGTGCCATTTCCTACCCCTGATGATTGAGGCAGGTGGTTGTGTGATCCAAGGTTATCACACAGAGGCACGGAGGCTCCGGTGGGCAAAGGTGTTGCACCATCTGCAGAGGATATATAACACACCACGAAATGACCACCAGCTGAAGCACCGCTGGGCTGAGCTTGTATCCAGGGAGCAAGATCTGCTGGACCACCTGGGCATTGTGATTGGTGACCCTGTTGGTGAGTACAAATCAGGGTAATGTGCCCTTTTAAATGCTGTGTAATGACAGTAGCTGATTTTTTCATAATCTGCTGGCAATGTTTTTGAACATGTGGAATGCTAGTGAAACATACAGGTCCATATTTCTACTTTTTAGCACTGCAATTGCGAGTTGTTTTGAAGCAAGAGTGCCGCAAACTTACAAAATACAATTGTATGTAGTAAGTTTGCGCCGCATTTGTGTTTAACAGCAACATAAATGTGGTGCAAAATATGTTTAGATATGGGCCACAGTTGCCTGTGAGGTGTAGAAATTTCTGACACATTACCCTCATTTGTTGACGCAACAGCTACATTAACTTTATAAACACAACAGTAGCAGGGCTATTAGTGCAGCCTTCACGTCGATTGATGATGGCAATGTGGCACAAACATATGTTTCATGTGTGCTCCGTGAGTTTGTCAGGAAACAGATCATGGAAATCCCAATTTATTAAATAAATATTGTGTCCCACCATTTTTTTCACACATGTCTGAACTGGATTTGGACACATACGTAACAAGTTATAGCTGCGCTCAGCTAACATCTTAGACTGATATTTGGAATTTGTAGTGCCACATTTCAATTAGGGTGGCTGGCAAAAGGTATGCACATGGGTTCATATCTCTATGGTTGGTGCAACTCACAATAGCTGTGGCACATCAATTGAAGAAAATGATACAAATTGAGAGGTAACAACTGTCCCTGGCCCTCTGTACATTGTACTTGTGTGTCTAAAATTGTTCTTAGTCACAATGTCTGGGTGACTGGTATTGCAGTACCCACGGAAAGTGGCTTTGGATGTCTCTCATGTATACACATGCTGAGAGGAATACACTACATGATTTTGTCTGCTCACTAATTAAGGAGCATGTTTGCCATGACATGATATATAGGGCCACTGCATGTCTGCAGATATGTGTGTATCACTCAATGGAGTCCCTGGATCTGTACATGTTTGTAGTGGTATGTAGGATGCAGTATTATCATGTCTGAGAGGCTTTACTTTCTGAGTTCACATTACACATAGTATTTGTTTTTTGAATTGTTGTACAGTGCACAGACATTGAGCACATTTCTCCCTTCCATGCCTTACAGGTGGACCGGCACCCTACACTATAGGAGAGGTGGCTCAACTTGCGGACCCAGACATCTCCAGTAAGTGTTGATATTTATGTTCTGTGTTGTGTTAGCTGATGATGTGTGATTGACTCCTGTGTGTTGGACCCATAGCAAGGTGTGATGTGCTGGTCAATCATTTGTTTTGTTCCCTTGAGTGGAATATCATTGTATCACCATGTTTGAGTTGGCCAATCCTTATCGTATTGTCATAATTTGGGATTCTAGGTCAGTCCTGTAGGTACGGCAATGTGAATAGGGATGAGTCATGTGGATAAAACTTGAATCTGAAAAAGTGGCAGTGGACCATATTAGTGAATTATTCAGCCCGTCAGACCCTGATTCTCCCAGAATAGGGATGCCAAAGTGTTAGCTACAGACTTCAGGTTATCCAATTCACTAATGGATATGTTTGACTGTATGTTAAACTTCCTAGCTACATGTAGCTCCACATGTAGTGCTACGAGTATGAGGCACTTGAGTACTATGGCCTAGGTGTGCATGTAGCTCATGGCCAGAGGTGTGCTTGCATCTGTTTGTTGTAAGTCATGGCTTAATGGTAGTAACTGATGTGGACAAAGGTATGCATTTAGAAAGATAAGTGTTGATGGGATTGTCCAAGGTTTGGGTGTATCCTATTTGGAGTTCCTCCTTACCTGTGGTGTGCTGGTCAAACCCATGTACAGCTTTCCAAAGATTCCTGGGTGTCCTTGTTGTTAGAAATTATTAGTTGATTGTCCACCCCCCCTCAGACACAGGCGTAGGGTTGGGAATAGTGTACCTAGGACTGATGATCCAAGTTTGGTACACAGACATGTAAATCAGTAAATCACTTGTCCAAACCTAGGGTACCCACTCATGATTAGCACATGCTTTCTATACTGGCAAGTCCATTTACAACTCACAGATCTTGTGGCCCTAGATTGCCATCCAGTACATCGAAATTTGTTGGCCTGGCGGTGGTGGAGGATATGCAGCATGATTTTTAACTGATAACTGGCAGAACTATGATGCCAAATTCATTCCAGTTGTTAGCCATCTTGTAGGGTTTGAATGTGCTATTTGACGATAGAACATTTGTAGACTGGCTTGCCATGTACTTCCTCAAGAACTGTCAGTGATCTGTATGATGATATATGCTGTTACAGATACATTAGATGTAATGTCTGATTGACTTATTGAGCCATTTCACACAATGCAGTACATAATGTTTGGTTTTCTATTTGCCCTAACAGCTGCAAGTATGACTCCCATCCAGATTCTGGAGTTTCAACACCGGGCAATGCGATACCGCCACATTCTTGATGTTGAGTCTGGGTACCACAACATGGCAAGAAGACATCACCATGAAAGAGCCTCCAGAGTGTGAAGGGCATTTGCACAAGGGGGACCCTCCATGTCTAACACAGCCACTAGCACCACCACTACCAGCCAGATGGCACCAACAGCAGCTGGGACCTTTGCGGGACCATCAACTGCAACAGCTCCAGGAGCAGTCATAGCACCACCTGCCCCACGGCCTACAGACATTGCACCGACAAGGACCCATACTTGCTCAGCTGGCACCCAGACCACCCCTGCTGCATCCATAGACCCTGCAGCTTTTGCAGAGATGCAAAGGAAATTGGACCGTGTCCTACGAAAGATGACCAGACTGCAGCAGGAGGTGGCACAGGTCAACCGGCGGGTGCGTGCCATTAAAAAGACCCTGAGAAGAGCCAACCTGTAGGCATGAACGCAGACATGATTCCCTTCCCTCCCTCCTCTTTCCTGGTTCTTAAACGTAGTCGGTTTAGGGGGCTTAGTGTTAGGTTAGTATAGGCTGTTAGTTTAGTTAGTAGTAGTGGGTGGGGGCTGGGGGTTTTAGAATATTTCTACAGTTTGTTATTATGTGTGTGGGTGGGTGGGGGACAATGTTGGGGTATTGGTGTTTAAAAAAAAAAATATATATATATATATATACATATATATATATATATATATATATATATATATACTGTATTTGTTTAGTATAGGATAGTATGTGTTTAGGTTAGTATCTTTTGTCTTCCATGTGTCCCGTCTTATAAGGGGGGTGGGGAGTTGATGTTTAGATCATTTCATTAAATGTGATAAGTAAGTTTAGCTTAGGTTAGTTAGGGACAGTTTTGGGTAATGTGGAGTTAGAGTAGATCAGGTTAGGTAAGGTTTTTCCCCAAGTTTTAACTTCTGTTTTTACTCTTTAATAAATATGTAGGTAACCCTTTCCAGTATGTGTCAAATGGTTGTAGATTAGGGCATTGCCATGAGTGAACAGTGCCTCTTTTGTATTAGCTTTTGTGTCCCATGCTGCAACCATATCCCAACTGAGCTGATACATTGACAGCTACCCCAAAGCTACTTAGCTAAGATTCAGCCATTCATTGCTCCCACCACTCACGGTTACTATGGATCCCAAAGTGTGGTTATTTTGTGATGTATGTTTTCAATGTCACATACTGTGCCACCAGAATTGGTATTGGGGACACTGTGTTAAGTCTGCCTGCAGCTTGATGTCCAAGCAATTCCTTAAAGGGTGAGTGGTAGTATGCTCTCTTGCAGTGTAGTGTACATAACTCACACATATCAATTGTTACAATGTGCAGCATGGTTACTTATTTGTATGGAAACTCATACACATCCCTTCATGCAGTTTGGTGTGTGATAGGTTTAAATTGGGGCAAATGTCAAATATGAATGTTTTCACTTTCAACAACAATTGAAGGCAGTATTTTCTGGCTTAGACATCCCTTGAGGAAGCGTTATTCTGTCCAACACAGCATTATACTGTATAGTTTCTATTTCCCTCAAAATTAACCCTCAGGAAGGGCAGATGATGGTAAAATCCAGGCCACTGTATATAGTTATCAGCCCACATTATTTCAGGGCAGTTGTATTGACAATCTATAATCATTGACAGGAGGCAAACATCACTGATCTACCGCAAGGTTGATGTGTCACATTACACAGAGACAACGTGGTTGTGTAAATACTATTTATTTTAAAAGTGCTGTAGTGCTATTTGTACATTGTCCATGATTGAGAGTCCCTTATTGTGACATTGTCCATTGTGATCAGACACATGTGCAAAAGGACAGGTCATTGGACATGCTGGGGTGAAGTGTCAGACAGTGCAGAGGGACAGGATTTGCCAATGAGTTAGTGAGAGACAATCACCGGGCAGGGTGACAAGATAAACAGTGGGTTGCAGAACAGTGCTTGAGTACAGTTGTTGCAAGACTGCCATGTTACAAAGCACAGGACCTTGGTAATATGTGGCCATGTGGCAGGGACTAGTGCTACCGGGTACTCTTACGTGTGAAGGTGATCTGTTCCACGTGTTCATCTTCTGATGTGTTTGTAGTCTCCTATGCCCCTGGTGGTGGTGGTTGTGAAGGGGCAACACACACCTCAGTGTTTAAAGATGTGGAGTCAGACATCCCAGTAGCTGCTACCTGTAGTGGTCTTAAGGGCAGTACTGCAGCAAAGAGGATCTGCTGGTTCTTAAGAATAGCAGCCACATCACGGTGGTAGGCAGCCGGGTCAGCCCTGAGGGGCTCAATGTTGCATTTGTGCACGCGTTGACAGGATTGCTGTTGTAGGTGTTGGATCAACTGTATTACGGCTGTGCTGATTTCCTTCAACTTTTTTTCTACTTTCTGTAAGATAGTTGTTCGCCCTTGCATAGCTGCTGCCTGTTCTTCAGTTGACATCATCCACGAACGCACCCCCTCTAGTCTGGCTGCCATATTTTGCATCCCCACCCGCACCTCCTTGGCCAGCTCCCGCTGTACTCGAACTACAGTTCTCTCAAAGCTGAGTCCTCAGCTGTGTTGGAGCTGGCAGGTCGTACAATTGGTGTTGTGGGTGGGTGCTCTGTGATGGCTGCTAGTTCTGTGCTCGTCCTTGTGACTGAAGGTGGGGTCTGGAGGGTTCCAAGGACCTCTTGGAGGGTCTGCTGGCTGATGTTTGTCAGCTCATCATCCATGCCTGGACAGGCATATCTGAAGGAGATCCATTGTCCTCTGCAATGAGATATGGTACAATTAGTGTGTCAGTGTTGTGGGCTTTGTAATGTGACATGCTTGCATTCCGATTATTTTCACATTGTGATCTTGGTTCCTGTTCATTGTTCCTGTCTTTCAGATTGGCATTCTCCCAGGCCTATGCCCCTCCTGCATTTCACATGTATTGTGGTCAGTTAGTGGACTTGTCAGCATCATATCCTCTAGGTGTTGGTTCTGGCCAAATAGTGAATTGCCACATTCTTGTCCTACTCAACCCTCCGTCTACTTTCATTCTCATGGTGAGGCCTTTCACTGGCTGTGGGTGCTCTGATGGCACTAGCACCACATGTAACAATCTGGACCTGCCCCAGTCTCTGATCGTTCACATCCACCTATATGTAGTTGAGATGTAGCATATACAATGTATAGCATTGTTATGGCACGATATGGATGTCAGCATTGGTAATGTGTACTGCTGATGTTCGGGAATGTGTGGTACATTGGATTGCACTGATAGTCGTAGCAGTGTCCTATTTTCTCCTCTGACCGTGCTGGTGTATTTCTGTGAACAGTTACATGTGTCCTCCCCCTCAATGCTGCTGTCTGAGCAGTATGACATTTGGGATGTTGCATGGTGTCATTGGAGCCATAGTGACCCAGGCACAGGGTGGACCCTGACATATGCAGCATGGGTATGACATTTGTGCTGTGTACCTCCTAATGTTCATGACAATGGGTGAAGTTTGTGGCAACTTTTGGCAATCACATTTGACTGGATTGGAACATTTGTTTTTATTTCAGGGGATTGATAACGTTGTCATCCTGAACCGTCTAATTTGGGTGTGTTTGATCCATGGGGACGTTAATGCCATTAGCTACTTGACCTGCACACACAGCAGAGGTGGTAGTTGCAACTGTTGTCAATGTTACATTCCACTTGCAGGTATGGCCAGAGGTTGTTAATTGGGCCCTAGTTAATGTAGGGAGTATACTGGCTGACGTGTGACGGGCTGCCAGTTTTATGTTGTACCCTGCCCTCCTGGCCTGGCTTAACCTTTGCAACATCCTTGGCATGGCAGAATACCCCCATGCAAAGGTTGTTGGTGTTGTGTAGTGGTGTGCCCCAGGTTTCCTCAGTGCGGGCCATGCTCCCGTGCCACTTTACCCATTCCACTCCCTGAATTTCATGGCTGACATGCATTGTGTAGTAGGTATGTCCACCACCCCGGTTGCAGTTAACATTAGTGCATTTTAATTCCCCACGCAACTTACCCTGCATGTGCGTTGTCTCCTAGTAGTCTGCCCTGTCCTGTCCTTGGATCCCTGTGACGATCTCCTCAGGAATGATGGCTGCGACCATCTCCTCCATGTGGTCCAGGGGCTCCTGATGTGCTGGACTCCCAACTCCAGTCTGCAGTGCTGCCTTCCTGTTCCTGGACATCTTTTCCTTGGTCCTGCGCTTGCATTCATGCCAGCGTTTCTTGCACTCAATGACTGTTCTGCGCACTTCTGCCACACTGTTGATCTTGTCAACAGTTTGTTGCCATATTGCCTCTCTCCTACTGATTGGCAACTTTGAGGTGACAAACAGTTGGTGCTTGTGTTCCATCACCTCTTTCACCAGAATTTCCTGTTTCTCTGCACTGAAGTGACACTTTCTTTTCTTCCTCTCCCTGTCCTGGGTCTTGTGTGGGTCCTCCTGGCTGGTTCCTGGTCTGTTGTCATCTTCCTGGGGTGTGTGCAAGCATCTGAGATCCATTTTGTCTTTCCTCTGCACAAATTGCTGTTTGCGTAAAAAAACAAAGCATATCCGGTTTGCGGTGTCGTAAACCGTCTCACAGTCATTTCCGCCACATTAACGTCTTTTTCCTTTACGACGAGACGCAGTGGTTGAAGTAAGAAAAAATGACTCACACCTGTGATTTGCGCCTCCGTGCATCAAAGTATAAATATGACGCCCGCATGGCACTAAGAAATGGCATTAGCCGGCGTTGGTGCAGTTTTGCGTCAAAAAGTATATATGGGCCAATGTACTGTATTACAATGAATTTTTTGATCTTCTGCATGCCTCCAGCATCCTATGTGAACAAAGTGAAAGTAGGGGAGAAAGAGAAGTCCTATTTAGAGCCGTTGACTTTGTAGCTGTAAAAATATCAAAACTTGTGAGTCTGCGACAACTTTCCGCCCTTCACCTGAGTGTTGTCTGTAATGTATGTCATATTATGTATATAAAGTGGATAAACTCATTCTCTACAACAACATTCTGAGTACTTGAAATCAATCTTCTGTAAAGTATGCAAGTGGTTTGGTGTTCGTTCCTGTCACAAAAGATGTTTCTTTTATTTGATGGACTACAGGGGGTGATAACATGGCTGATGATGTGTTAAGGTAAATTTATTATCATAAAAGCAGCGGCAGAAGATTTGGAAGAGCAGAAGCTCTTTTTAGAAGGGAGCTAGTTGAAAAAGAGCCAGTAAATAGAAAGCTAGTGCAGGAGTGGCTGCCTGGGGAAGATGCATATTTTCTTCACACCAAGAAATACATTTTAAGGGTATTTTTAATTGATACATTGCCAGCTGAAGTTGGGCTAGAAAGGCCTGTCACTCTTGTGTTTAACACATATCCACACTATAAGGAATGAACTCATTGGGTGACTCTGTATTTCGATAAAGACTTTGCTACAGTGTTTAACAGTGCTGCGGGATTCTCCACACACCACATCTATACAAAGCCTACATTCACGTATTCAAAAAAAGCTTCTAAAATGGTAGAATGTAACAAAATACAGGTTCAGGATACTCTCCCCATTACGTTTGGTGAGCATTGTATATAATTAATTTGTAAAATGTCAGAGGTTGTTAAGTTTAGAAAGTTTTTAAAATCTATATTGAAGACACCTTGCTAACAACAACAGTTGTTTTATGAAATATGCAAAAGAAAACACAAGACCTACAACAAACACAGTTTAATTAGCTTTCCCAGTTAGTCAAACATGTAAGCCTGTGTGAGGCGCCCCTTTGTGTAATGTTACATGTGTAAAATCTGAATACCTGGTGCAGTTTGTTTATCTCCATTTAAACATACATATTGAAGCTTTAAAAATAACGGTGAACATTTTTAAAAAAGGGTTCTATTTGCAGAGCAGTTTTTGCACCACAGGGGCATTGAACATTTACCACAGAAAGAAAAAAATGTAAACGTGTCTATACAAACATATATACATCGGTGCATAATACACAGTTATGCAAGGCAGTTTTAAAAATGCATTAGACAGGTACCCACGTCTTCATTCTGAATAAATTGTTTTTAGGTTCCAGAGGTAGAGCCTAGGTGATCCTTTTAGGAGACAGCTGGGGAAAAAAGGCGATGCAAGCGTCTTTGAGCGGTGGTGAAAAGCACAAGCATCGGTGAATCTGAAGGCAAATAAGCTGGATCTTTTACGTTTTCAATTTGTTGCGGGTGTTCAGCTTTTCCTACAAGTGTAGAAGGAATGTTGAGTTCTGCAGAGGCACGCAGAAACTGCTCCCAGGCTTGAGGTGCTTTCTGCCACGATAGAGTTTTTAGGTGAGTCAGACCTCTGGCTAGGTGGTATATGTGGGACCCTACAACCGGGCACCCTCATTCGAGGAATTCACCTTTCTCGTTAAAGCAGGTAATATCTTTAGAGACAATCATTTTACCCAGCAACATTTGAGGAGTGCCTCTGTACCTTTGGATTATATTTTTTTACATTTTAAGGATATTAAACAAATGGGTCTGTGGTAGTGCATAGTTCTTGAGGTTCTGGCAGATGGTTTTTTCAGAGTCTGGGTTGTATAGAGTCAACCTATTTTGTTCATCCAGAACTTGCCGATATTATTTTGAAAGCATTTGAAGAGCATTTGAGCACAGGTTGGCTTTGTTGTGAGGGTTTAAGTCAGTGTGGTTCAAATTGTCTCTAATCTTGCATCCAGGTGCTGTGTTTCTTTTTTCCTCTTTTATCAATAGTGGGTGCCCCGAACTGTTTTAGATGGCATAGGGTATGAAGTACATCTTTTGAGCGTACTCCATCAGTTAGTTTGAGTTTAACTTGCTTGTGATTAAAGGAATTGCTATGACCAGCAAAGTGCATATAAACCCTCCTGACTGTCTCACCAATTTCTTTTTAGAAATTAGGCACATGCGTTTATTACTGATGCTCTTTTTCAAGCTACGATGCTTTTTAAAACTTGAAACTGATGCTCTGATATAGGGATGTTTCATTTTAGGGTGTTTAGTGTGATCTTTGAAATTGCAGCCACTAACTGATCCAAAGACAAACACAAGATGACTTTTATTTGTTGGGGGCTGACTGTGACTAGCATGTTTAGAAGGGTCAGATTTCAAAACTTGCAACAACATGGTTGACACCGTTTACTATAAGATCTAGACTGTAACTGTTATGGGGGTCTCTTTAACAATTATTTTGATAGATTCTAGGTTTTGTTTTCAGATTATAAGTAACCAGGAGAACAGGTGCAAAAATATCTGTATGCAGTTTGTAGTCTTCTAGACAATGTTTGTTTTTAAATCTACCAGCATATAACCATGGAGCTTTTTGATACCATAGTTAAAGGCTTCCAAGAAAAACTTTGGGGCATATTTATACTCTGGTTGCGCCGGAATTGCGTCGTTTTTTTTAACGCAAATCCGACGCAAAACTAACTCCATATTTATACTTTGGCGTTAGACCCGTCTAGCGCCAAAGATCTTGGAGTTTGCATCATTTTTTAGCGTGGACACCTTCCTTGCGTTAATGATATGCAAGGTAGGCGTTCCCTTCTAAAAAATGACTCCGAGGCATGTGCGCCGTATTAATACTCCCGGGCAAAAATGACGCCCGGGAGTGGGCGGGTCAAAAAAAATGACATCCAGCCGCTTTAGCGTCATTTTTAGCGCCTGGTCATGGCAGGCGTTAAGGGGCCTGTGGGTTCGGAAGGAGCCCAGAGGTGCCCTCCCATGCCCCCAGGGACACCCCCTGCCACCCTTGCCCACCCCAGGAGGACACCCAAGGATGGAGGGACCCATCCCAGGGAACTTAAGGTAAGTTCAGGTAAGTATATATATATTTTTTTTTGTGGCATAGGGGGGCCTGATTTGTGCCCCCCTACATGCCACTATGCCCAATGACCATGCCCAGGGGACAGAAGTCCCCTGGGCATGGCCATTGGGCAAGGGGGCATGACTCCTGTCTTTGCTAAGACAGGAGTCATGTCAATGGAGGGTGGGAGTAAAAAAAAAATGGCACAACTCGGGTTGAGGCAGATTTTTTGCCTCAGACCGACTTGCCCCATTTTTTGACGCCCAAGCTCCATTTTCCCCTACTCCGGCGCTGCCTGGTGTAAGTCATTTTTTTTTACGCACACCAGGCAGCTCCGCCGGCTAACGTCATTCCATAAATAAGGCACCCGCATGGCGCTTTGGAATGGCGTTAGCCGTCGTTAAATTCTTTGACGCACAACTGCGTTGGCGCAGCACTCATTTTATGAGAACTGCCACTTATTTTTCCTCATTTGACTTTTACTGACAGCAAGAGAGAGAAAAACAAAAAGAGGAAAAAGCAGCAAGAGAACAGTGAGAGAACTGTCACAAAGGGAGAAAGCAGAAACTTGCAAGAGTGAGATAAAAGCACAGGGGTGTGTGGTAGTGGATTAAAGCATTCTGAGGTGATTCAAGAATATTCAGCTTTGGTATTTGATGTTTGACATTTAATAGAGCTGTCTGTGGGCTTCTGAGCAAAGCTTTGGGCACTGGAACTCATTAGTTTACAAATTAAGCACTGGGTTGTAATTTAACCTGAAATCTGGTCTGAAGTCCGTGGCCCTGGAAGAAGTCCCCATACTTCACCAAAATATAATGCAGTTCATTGTGGCAATGGAGGTGTGGAAAATGACCAGTGAAGTGACACAAATGTAGCCACAAAGAACATGAACTGCGACTATTGATCTACTGCACTTTGTGTAACTGTGAACATGCATCCCAGCAGGGTTAGTGTTGCATCACTGAAAGTGTAGAACATTTTGTCACAGGCCTTGAATATGTGACTGACCCTAATTGAGGTACTGGCATGCAGACATCTTCTTGACTGAAATTGTCAGTAACCTCTGCTTTCCGAAGGTTACCAACCATGATATCTTGTGGTAGCAATTGCTGGCTTGCAAGAACACACCAAATCATGCCAATGAAGAACAACCACTACCAATTAGAGGACACCACACTACTCTCATCAGCTACTACTTCACCCAACATTTGGCAGACTGCACGATCTGTATTCCTCTCCACTTTACCCCTCTGGACTGACCATCCAACCTAAACTCTGTTGAAAAGTGTTTGAGCTTGGTAGGTTTTTTACAAACTAGGTCCTTTACCAAGTAAGTTCCCTCATGATGTACCTTAGCACCACAATTGTAGCACGTTTTTACTTGTGACCTTCTTTGTTACCTATCACCAGGGCTTGTCATCTGTGCCGCCCTCAGTTGTCTAGGGTAATATGCAAGAGTCAGAAGGATTTTCCACCTGTTGTCATCAACCAATTAAACACATTTAATTCACTAATCCTGTGCAGTCACATCCAAAATTCTGCTTACAGTCATTCCCGATCAACAAAGTAAGAGACTGCAATGTTTAACAAAGGGACACCACTGAATGACTGGATAGCTTTTTTCATATGCTATGGCCCTCATTATGATCCACTCTGGCGGCCAATAGATGACTGCCAGTGCGACTACCCACCGCCGGCCGTATAATGTTTTCCCCACCGGCCCAGCAGGGAAAAGGCCCGTAACAATGACAGCGGCTCCAAATGGACCCGCTGCCAATGTTGGTGTGCGGCAGATGCAGCTGCACCTATTGTGCAGATCACTGCCCATAAATCGGACAGTGACCTGCACGATGGGGCACTGCACAGGTGCCCCTGCACTGCCCATGCCAAGGGCATGGGCAGTGCAGGGACCCCCAGGGGGCCCCCAAATTGCCCCTAGATACCCATTCCGCCAGCCTTTCCCTGGCGGTGTGAACCGCTGGGAAAAAGCTGGTGGAATAGGTATCATTATCTGGAGACTTGCTGCTTGCAGCGCTGCCCTGTCGGATTGGAATACACCGCCCCGCCAGCATTTCCACTGGCAGTGGCGGTGTATTCAGCCATGGGGTTTAGGAAGGGTCATTTTATGGCGTTCTGGGCCGGCATGCCGGATGGTGGTATTTACTGCTACTGCCGGCATGGCGGCCCAGACCACCAGGATCATAATGAGGGCCTATGTCTGGCAAGGCATAAATGTATGAACGGAGTCTGAGAGATCCATGAGATACATTAATTGATCTTTCCAAGGATTGACTGTTTTCTCTCAGATTGAATCTTTTAAAATATTTGCTACCCTGAGCTCTACATTTAGCCGAAAACAGTTAGCCATAAACTAGATGTGAGCAATGCCTATCCTGACTTAGATGGAGGTCCTTTTGGACTATCAAACACAAAACCACCTGAGCTTTTGTGCAGCTTCCATCCACAACCCATGCAGTGATATCATGTGCCAAGAATAAAAATAACATGCATAAACCTTTGAACTAAAAGCAAAGAGATGCCAAACTAGTGGCTGAATTGCACAGCATGAAACTAGAAATTCCAGAATAAATCCCAGATTCCCTTCTTGGACAAATTGTGTAATACTAGGCAAATATGTTATTTCACTGTGCCTCCTTTTTCTTCATTATTGCATATGAGAGAATCTTGAAATATTTGGATTCAGGATCAATGCTGTACAAAAACATCATGTTTAATCTAATAAACTATAATGCTGCTGCTTTTCTAATAAGAATGTAGGCCACATTATAGTATGCACATGACTTCTGACGTCCGTGTTAGTTCATAAATAGCATCTTTGTCTTGGGTACAGACAGCATGAAAGTTTATAAACTCAAACAAAAGGGGCCATGTGTACAAAAGGAAATACAATTTCTTACCTGACCGAATCACAATTTTGGTCTGTTAAGAAGTGCAATACTGCCTTTCCAAATGTACAAAGGCAGTTAGGGAATCGCAAAATCAACCAATCTCTAAAGTCTTATCTTCATCCAGTGGACTTCAATAATAGCAAATATCCTCTAATGAGGATTTCAGTATAATCATACACCATCCCTTACAGGACCATATGCATAGGAACTTCAGTTTCATGTCAAATAATATCACAGCAAGATTGCTCCATGACCGAAACACTCACTCATGACAACTGTAAGTCAGAGGTTCAAATCCTGGCAAGGACTATTCAGCCTCACATCTTTCTGAGATTAGTAGATTAAGGGCCTCATTACGACCCTGGCGGCTGGTGGTAAGCTGACGGTAACACCGCCAACAGGCTGGTGGTGTTACTCCAGCTACTATGACCATGGCGCAATAACCATGGCCATACCGCTGGCCCCTCCACTATACCGCCAGGCTTTCCCCTGGTGGTCATAATCCCCAGGGTATCGGTGCAAGCACCGCTGCCCTGGGTATTATGAGTCCCAGACCACCAGCCTGGCCACGACAGGAAACACTGCCATGGAAAGGCTGGCGGTAAGGCGAACTTGGGGTGCCCCTGGGGGCCCCTGCATTGCCCATGCACTTGGCATGGGCAGTGCAGGGGCCCCCAGGTATAGCCCCGTCGCGCATTTCACCCTGCTGCACATCAGCATTGCCGCCGGCTCTATTACGAGCTGGCAGCAATGTTGATTTGGCTTTTTCGCTGACCCAGCAGAAAAGTCATGACAGGGAGCCAGAAATACCACCTGCACTGGCGGTATTCTGTCTCCCGCAGCCTCTGCGGTCTTTTTGAAAGACTGCCGAGGATGTATTGAGGGCCTAAGTACCAACAGATTGTTTAACAGTAAAACCCATTACTTACCCATAAATTGGCATGATTGAGCTTGCACCTGGTGTTACTGATAACTGTCTAACAGTTGCTCCTGGGGATGATGAAAATCTAGCCCATTACAAGGTAGACCCTGAGGGTCCACTGCAAAATTAGCAACAACTGGGGAAATTGGTAAGTGCTGGCCTATTTCCTGGTTAACTCCTAATTTTTCCATGTACTTTCACACAGAGATTATGGATGTTATCAGCAATTGAATTGTCTTCTGATGAAGATGAAGAATAAAGAGGCCACTTGTAATGAGAGGGTTAGAAGCATAAAAAGTCTGCTAAGTCACGCTATCCTAAAAGCAAGCAATTATCTCATTTGTATGTACCACAATGTTAAAGTAAACAGTCTTGCATATTTCGTAATCTGACTGCAGTCGGTTGACCTGTACAACTATAAAGAATAATTGCACTTAATAATCATAACATATAAAGGTGGTTATTTAAGACCCAATTAGTAATAACAACAGGTGCAACAACATTCCCTTCCAAAATGGCACTGCTCCTTTTAAATGTTCATGCAGCCATAAGAGAAAGGACAATTTACATGCAGCTTTCAGCAGGCACGTGTTAAAGCAGGGGCATATATGTTTTCCCCTAGTTAACCATTAGCACTTGTGTCTCAATAAACCTGTAACGTGTTCCTAAAAACACAATCAGTAAAACTAGCACACATTTATAACATTGGCACAGAAAAGGTAGTTTTTCTGTAATGAGGAGTCTGTAGTGAGTACCACAACATGTTAGAGGTAGGATGTTGGAGCCTATGAACTAAACAATTTCTTCCAAAACATCCTTCCTACATATGCCAACTGGCAGTACTCAACAATGATCAAAATCTTTCTACATCTGAAAATTTGTGTTGCTTTGACCACGTGCGAACATTAAGATCCATTTCTTCCTCATCCTCTTGTGTTTCATATATGATTGGTGTGTAACACACCAAAGAATGATAACAAAGTATGTCATTATGCACAGCTTTGAGAATAGACTCACATTTATACAATCGACAGATTTATAAATGCAAATTTCAAAATTAGATGACCTTTAAAAGCATTTTAAGAGTTTAGTTCAAACAATCCCATGCATATTGCGGTGTCTGATTCTGTTTGTGTCTGGTTCTGAAGCGGACAAATACAGTGCATGAAGGAATTGATTGGAAAAACAGATGTTGCTACAGGTGTTGCTACGGTTTTCATGGGTAGTGTCCCTGTTACTGCATGAATTTGCCTGTAAAAATTACTCCATGAAGATCCTAGAGTAAATTATAGCACCCATAAGACAATGAGTCATATTGCACCCTAAAGTACATGCCTAGGTTATTTGCTTGATCAAATATTAAACTATAAGGTAATGTGAGATCTTAAATAATAAATCAGTCATGTGTTGCAAATGTAAAACAATAGTATTCATTTCATTGTGCATTTCTGTGCATAGAAAATAGCCACAAAAAATAAAACTTCAATGTCAGTAGCTTGATTTGATTTTTTTTTTGCTTCTAAAAAAGGCCACATACAATTAAAAAGGATATTGTACGTAGGTATTATGTTTTCTGACGGGTATGCTCCTTCAAAGTTACTATCCTGTTTGTTACTAGATTGGATCCAATTACTGAAGTGTGTTAAATATTCTGTGTTTAAGGCTGCAGTATCTCCTCCTGTCTACAGGGGCAGAGCTGCGCAAAACAAATAAATACACATGGTGAAACACAGATCCCCACAAGGCAATTTTTTTTAAAGTTGTAGAAATTGGCTCAGAGGTTTTTAAAGTCATTTACAATAATTTAGAAGACTTTACATTGTGGGGGAATGGGTTCAGGTCCCCACAGTGCAATCAAGTCCCCACAGCGTGAGTATGTTATCGTACTCAAATCCCCACAAGGATAGTAACACAAACCCACTGTTAGAAATGGGGTCTTTAGTTGGCAGAGGTATACACCCTTGTCCAAGTAGGGACAAAAATCCTAGTCAGGGTAAGTCACACACACTCCAAAGTATCCTGTGCCCACCCTCTGGTAGCATGGCACTGAGCAGTCAGGCTTAACTTTGAATGCAATGTGCAAAGTATTTGTGCAATAAATCATGCAATAGCACAGTGAAAACACCACAAAAATACACCAGACATGTTTAGAAAAATATAAGCTATTTATCTGAGTGAATTAAAGTCAAAACGATCAAAGATTTAATAAGCACAAGTTGAAATATCACTTTTGAAATAATAATAAGAGTCTTAAGTCTTTAAAAATCAACAAATATCTCCTGTGTGCACAAAGTATCTGGTATGTGTCAAAATTACACGCACAGAGACTGCAGAGGAGGAGATGCATGGAAAAAGCAAGGTGTGCATCAGATTTCTGGGTGCATACAGACGATGCATCGATTATTTTCTACACACAAAGGGCTTTGTGTTGAATTCTGGTGTGCAGGCATGAATCCTCTTTGCGATGCAAGGTCTGTTGATGCCCAGGGACGATGCATGGAAATTCTGGGTGTGCTGGATGAACTCACAGATGCTGCAATGATCCGGTGGGTGATGCGTCAGAGTTTCTGTCACACTGCAGGTGCTGCGTTGATTCCTCATGCAGGAAGTTGGGCTGCGTTGTTCAAGCTTGGTGATGCGTTGATCCGGTGGGCTGTGTGTTGAAGTTACGGTTGCAACGCTGCCGCTGCGTCGATGTCCTCTCGGGGTGCTGGGCTGCATCATTCCGGGTCGGTGATGTGGTGATTCTTTCACAGCTAGGCAGGCTGTGTGTCAATTCCGGCAGGCTACGCATCCATTTTTACCACACAAAGAGTTCCTTTGAAGAGAAGAAGTCTTTTTGGCGCTAAGACTTTAGAAAACAGGAGGCAAGCTCAATCCAAGCCCTTGGAGAGCACTTCTCAGCAGAGCCAGAGGCCAGCAAGGCAGCAGGGCAGTAGCAAGGCAGCAGTCCTTCACAGCAAAGCAGTCCAGATGAGTCCTTTGGGCACCCAGGCAGTTCCTCTTGGCATGTTGCCGGATCTGGTCCAGAGTGTCTGTCCCAGGAAGTGTCTAAGTTGGTAGGGTCAGAGACCCAGTTTATATACCCAAACGTGCCTTTGAAGTGGGGGAGACTTCAAAGAGTGGTTTTGAAGTGCTCAAGGTCCCCTTTCAGTACAGGTCTGTCTGCAGGGTCTCAGTAGGGGGTGTGGCAGTCCTTTGTGTAAGGGCAGCCCACTAGCCTTTGAAATGTAAGTGTCAAGCCTCTACACCCTTCCAGCCCAGGAAGACCCATTCAATATATCAGATGTGTGCAAGTGTGACTGAGCATCCTCTGTTTGTGGTTGTCTGGATGAAATGCACAAGGAAGCTGTCAACCAGCCCAGCACAGAAGTGGATTGGAGATAGGCTGTAAGGCACAGATGGATCTTAAGTGCAGAGAAATGCTCACTTTCGAAGAGTGTCATTTCTAAAATTGTAATATAAAATCCGACCTCACCAGTCAGCAGGGTTTTATATTACCATTCTGGCCATACCAAATATGACCTATTTACCCCTTTCTGATCAGAATCAACCACTCAAAAAGTATATGGGGCAGCCCTAATGTTAGCCTAGGAAAGTAGCAGGCCTTACAGCAGTGGAAAACAAATTTAGGAGTTTTCCACTACCAGGACATATAAAACACACAGATATGTCCTGCTTTTCAACCACACAGCACCCTACCCTCTGGGCTACCTAGGGTCTACCTTAGGGGTGACTTATATATAGAAAAAAGGAGTTTAAGGGTTGGCAAGTACTTTTAAATGACAAGTAGAAGTGGCAGTGAAACTTCACACACAGGCCTTGCAACGGCAGTCCTGAGACATGGTTAAGAGGCTACTTATGTGCTGCAGGCCCACTAGTAGCATTCAGTTTCGGGCCCTGGGTACATGTAGTGCATTTTAGTAGGGACTTACAAGTAAATGAAATATACCAATTAGGTATGAGCCAATGTTACCATGGTTTAGGGTTGAGACCATATGCACTTTAACACTGATTAGCAGTGGGAAAGTGCGCAGAGTCCTAATTCCAACAAAAATGAGGTCAGAAAAAGAGAAGGAGGAAGTAAACATTTTTGGGGGTGACCCTGCAGAGAGGCCATTTCCAACACCCACACAACACAAACACACAGCACATGTATTTAGATGTCAACTCCTAGTCACATGTGGATTAATTTAATTTTTTGAGACTATTGCATGAACTAAGCATTTTATCACACTTAAATTCAAACTGATGATTGAAAATAAATCATGGTACCAATAAATTGCTGCCAAAGTCCACCACCTGCAACCACCGGTACCAATTAAGCACAGTCTAAAACCCTAATAACTATATAAAACTTCTGCAGTAGTACACATTTTAACCCTTTTGCTGCCAGGCCTTTTCCCCCTCCTGTGCCGAGCCTTTTTTGGCTATTTGGGGCAGTTCGCGCTTAGGCCCTCATAACTTTTTGTTCACATAAGCTACCTACGCCAAATTTGCGTCCTTTTTGTCCAACATCCTAGGGATTCTAGAGGTACCCAGACTTTGTGGGTTCCCCAGAAGGAGGCCAAGAAATTAGCCAAAATACAGTGAAATTTTTTTTTTTCAAAAAAATGGGAATAAGGGGCTGCAGAAGAAGGCTTGTGGTTTTTCCCCTGAAAATGGCATCAACAAAGGGTTTCCAGTGCTAAAATCACCAGCGTCCCAGCTTTTAGGAACAGCCTTGAATCAGAAAACCCAATTTTTCAACACAATTTTGGCATTTTACTGAGACATACCCCATTTTTACGATTTTGTACTTTTAGCCTCCTTCCAGTCAGTGACAGAAATGGGCATGAAACCAATGCTGGATCCCAGAAACCGCAACATTTCTGAAACGTAGACAAAATTCTGAATTCAGCAAGGGGTAATTTTTGTAGATCCTACAAGGGTTTCCTACAGAAAATAACAACTGAAAAAAATAAATTTGAAATTGAGGTGAAAAAATCAGCAATTTTTCTCTACGTTTTACTGCAGTGTCAGATTTTTTAAAGCAATATACCGTTACGTCTGCTGGACTCTTCTGGTTGCGGGGATATATAGGGCTTGTAGGTTCATCAAGAACTCTAGGTACCCAGAGCCAATAAATGACCTGCACCCTGCAGTGGGTTTTCATTCTATACCGGGTATACAGCAATTAATTTGCTGAAATATAAAGAGTAAAAAATAGCAATCAAGAAAACCTTTGTATTTCCAAAATGGGCACACGATAAGGTGTTGAGGAGCAGTGGTTATTTGCACATCTCTGAATTCCGGGGTGCCCATACTAGCATGTGAATTACAGGGCATTTCTCAAATAGACGTCTTTTTTACACACTCTCTTATATTTGGAAGGAAAAAATGTAGAGCAAGACAAGGGGCAATAACACTTGTTTTGCTATTCTATGTTCCCCCAAGTCTCCCGATAAAAATGATACCTCACTTGTGTGGGTAGGCCTAGTGCCCGGGACAGGAAATGCCCCAAAACTCAATGTGGACACATCACATTTTTTGACAGAAAACAGAGGTGTTTTTTGCCAAGTGTCTACTTGTAGGTTTTGGCCCCTAGCTCAGCCGGCACCTAGGGAAACCTACCCAACCTGTGCATTTTTGAAAACTAGAGACCTAGGGCAATCCAAGATGGGGTGACTTGTGGGGCTCTGATCAGGTTCTGTTACCCAGAATCCTTTGCAAACCTCAAAATTTGGGTAAAAAAACACATTTTCCTCACATTTCGGGGACAGAAAGTTCTGGAATCTGAGAGGAGCCACAAATTTCCTTCCACCCAGCGTTCCCCCAAGTCTCCCGATGAAAATGGTACCTCACTTGTGTGGGTAGGCCTAGCGTCAACAACAGGAAATGGCCCAAAACACAACATGGACACATCCCATTTATTTTTACAGAAAACAGAGGTGTTTTTTGCAAAGTGCCTACCTGTAGATTTTGGCCTCTAGCTCAGCCGGCACTTAGGGAAACCTACCAAACCTGTGCATTTTAGAAAACTAGAGACCTAGGGGAATCCAAGATGGGGTGACTTGTGGGGCTCTGACTAGGTTCTGTTACCCAGAATCCTTTGCAAACCTCAAAATTTGGCTAAAAAAACAGATTTTCCTCACATTTCGGTGACAGAAAGTTCTAGAATCTGAGAGGAGCCACAAATTTCCTTCCATCCAGCATTCCCACTAGTCTCCCGATAAAAATGGTACCTTACTTGTGTGGGTAGGCCTAGCGCCCACGAAAGGAAATGGCCCAAAACACAACATGGACACATCACATTTTTTCAGAGAAAACAGTGCCTACCTGTGGATTTTGGCCTCTAGCTCAGCCGGCACCTGGGGAAACCTAGCAAACCAGCACAGTTCTGAAAACTAGACACCTAGGGGAATCCAAGATGGGGTGACTTGTGGGGCTCTGACCAGGTTCTGTTACCCAGAATCCTTTGCAAACCTAAAATTTGGCCAAAAAAAACACTTTCTCCTCTCATTTCGGTGACAGAAAGTTCTGAATTTGAGAGGAGCCACAAATGTCCTTCCACGCAGCGTTCCTCCAAGTCTCCCGATAAAAATGGTACCTCACTTGTGTGGGTGGGCCTAGCGCCCACGAAAGGAAAGGGCCCAAAACACAACGTGGACACATCACATTTTTTCACAGAAAACAGAGGTGTTTTTTGCAAAGTGCCTACCTGTGGATTTTGGCCTCTAGCTCAGCCGGCCCCAGGGGGGGCAGAAATGGGCTAAAATAAATGTACCCCCCCTGGGGAGCGACCCTTGCCTACAAGGTCGCTCCCCTTGCGTGACTGCGCAAAAAAAGATCCCTGGTGCCTAGTGGTTTCTGCCCCCCTTGGGGGCAGATTGACCTAAAATCGGTCGATCTGCCCTCAAAGCAGGCAGAAATGGCCTAAATCCAATTTGCCCCTCCAGGGGAGCAACCCTTGCATAAGGGGACGCTCCCCATCTGTAAAACAACAACAACAACAAAAAACCCGGTGCCTAGTGGTTTCTGCCCCCCTTGGGGGCAGATCGGCCTATTTAAAATAGGCTGATCTGCCCCCATGGGGGGCAGAAATGGCCTAAAATAAATTTGCTCCCCAGGGGAACGACCCTTGCCTAAGGGGTCGCTCCTCTTACGTGTAACACGAACAAAAATAAAAACTCCCTGGTATCTAGTGGTTTCTATCCCCTTGGCGGCAGATTGGCCTCATAAAAATAGGCCAATCTGCCCCCAAGAGGGGCAGAAATGCCCTAAATATAATTTGCCCACTAGGGGAGCGACCCTTGCCTAAGGGGTCGCTCCCCACCTCAAAATCAAAAAAACTAAACAAAAAAATTATCCCTGGTGCCTAGAGGTTTCTGCCCCCAGAGGGGGCAGAAAAGGCCTTAAAAAAAAATGCCCCTCATGGGAGCGACCCTTGCCCAAGGGGTCACTCCCTTATGTCAATTTCATTTGTAAAAAAAGACATCCCTGGTGTCTAGTGGGCGTTTTGACAGCCGGATTGCTTTCAATCCGGCTGCCAAAACGCAGAGAGAGACTTCAAAGGGAAGGAAATACATTTCCACGCAAAGCATTTCTCTTCTGATCACGCTGGAAGCTGAGCTTCCATCGCGATGGGGGAGGCTCTGTGATTGTCAGCGCTCGCTGACGTCACAGGGGGGGTGGCGGGTGGAAGGGGAAGGGCTCTCGGCTGGGTGCCCAGGACGTAATGGTTACGTCCTGGGCACAGCAGCACTGTGCCGCAGGACGTAATCATTACGTCCGCGGCACAGAACTGGTTAAATGTCCTAAGTATTTAGAGATGCAATTCAAAATGGGGAAACATCTGTAATATGATTTATTTGAAAGTTATTGTCAAACCAGTCAATGCCATCTGCAAATCTTCAACCCAGAATGAGAGATTTGAGTATAGATATGTGTACTGTTGGAAAATGGGTTATTGGTAGGGCAGGTAGGTACCTACACCTAGCAACAAGCCACAAACCTCCACAAAAGTACAGTTAGGTCTCAGTAAATTAATCCCAGCTCTACCCTTGGTAGCTTGGCATCGAGCGTCAAGGCTTAACTTAGGAGACAAAGTGTAAAGCATTCAAATATCACAAAACAGTAATTAAATAAAACACAGGAAACAGTTTAAAAATCCAAAACCAATTTATAAAAATAGCTTATATTTTTATCTTTAAAATGACACAAAAACGATTAAAATCGGTTCAGGGGAACCGGAGATATGAATTTTGAAAGTTTTATTATTTTCTAGCGCATAGAAACAAAAAGCGCCAATCGGGTCATCTGGTTGCACCAGGACCGGGACAAAGTCAAACTTTCAGGCCGACCGCGATGGAGCCCTGCTCGGCTACAGGTCGCGGGAGGCCTCGGTTAAAAAGTTACCTTCTGACTTAGTCTTTATTTTGAAGTTTTTCTTCACCGGGACGAACCTGCCAGTTGGATCCGACCTCCTGGAGCCCTTGTCCGGATACGCGAAGTCGGTTTCCTCGGTGGTGATTTCTACCTTCGGACTTAGTCGTTTTTTCGAGATGAAAATCCTTCGACCGGGGTAAACCTGGATCTTGATCCGACGTCCGTGGAGCCCTTCTCGGATACGATGGCTGGAAGGTCCCGGTCAACTTTTTACGTTCGGACTTAGTCTCTTTTTCGGATGTTTTTCTTGACCGGGACGAACCACGAAGTCAGGCCGGGTCGCGGTTGAGGCAAGCCGGCTAGAATTTCCGCGTCGAGTCGGTCACTTTATGGAGCTTTTTTCCAAAATTTCTCCAATCTTTTCCAAACTTCTGGGGCTTCACCCAGATGTTCTTTTAAGGTTCTTTTGGGGTCCACAGCTCACCCCAAGGGTCCAGAAGTTCTGTGATGGTCCTTGGGAAGTGCGGACTTCAACTCCCAGAGTGCACCTGGCGCAAACTCCTTTTTGGCCACTGGACAGTGGTCAGCTGGTCACTTTTTCAGGAGTTGGTGCAGGGGACTCTGGTTAGCAATTTTTCACCTGTAGCAAACAGGGAGTCCCTCCTTGAACCAGTGGAAGTCAGGCAAAGTCCTTCTTGTGGTGAAGCCCAAGTGTGCAGCTGGTGCAGTCTTTCTGAGTGCAGGGTCCAGGTGCAGGCCAGGGGTCCAGCAGGGCAGTCCTTCTTCTCCTTGTAGTTCTTTCTTCTTGAAATTTGGTGGGGATCTGAGGCGTGGGTGCAGGTCTGCCAGTTTTATCCTTGCTCCTGGGTGAAAAGCAGGGGGGCCCTGGTTCTCCAATCAGGGACAGGGTCGTCCCCCTGTGATGACCACTTCCTGGGAAGTGTGGCAAAAATCCATCCCAGAAGGCAACAGTCTCTAAAAATCCAAAATGGATGAATCTGATTTTTGGAGGAGAGATCTGGCTGAGCCCACCCACTGGTGTGGCTAAAAATCATAAACACACCCCTCTCCTGCCTTCTCCTAATCTAATCAAGGGGGCACCTAGCTGTCTGGGGTTGCAGGATGTGGGGGTGTTGCTGGGTGCTCCAGATGTCCTTCTCTGCCTTTGAAGACCAGTTTGGCAGCCCTCCCCCTTCCTGCCTCACCATCTGCTGAGGGGAGATTCTCTCCCCCAAGCACATTCCTTTGTGTGAAGTCAGGCCACTTCACACCTCATTAAAGTAGCCTGGCAGAAGCTGCTGCAGGCTGGCCAATCAGAGCACAGCAGCAAAAACAATGCAGAGCTGAAATTGGCAACTTTTTAGGTAAAGTCTAAACTTTTTACCTGCACTAGTTATATTAAATCCAACAACTGGAAGTTGTGGGATTTATTATAACAATCAATTTGATACCAAATTCTTGGTATGTAACATTTAAGGAGACTTTAAAATTTTAAATAAAGTCTGCCCATTCTAGCCTATGAAGGCCATTTACTTCAATGAGGGAAAAACGAATTTGGCTGTTTTTACCTCACCAGGGCTTATAAATCTATTTTTATAAAGTCCCTGCTTATAGTTACATGGCACCCAGCCCTAGGGGCACATAGGGCACACCTTAGGGGTGACTTATATGTAAAAATAAGGTAGTTTAAGACTTTGGAAGTACCTTTAATTCCAAAGTCGAATTTGCATATAACTTTAATTTAAAAGCAGCCAGCAAGGCAGGCTTGCTTTTAAAATGACACTGGGCACCTCAGCAATGCACCTAGGTGTGCACCACCTATGCTGTGGTCCCTAACCCTACATGCCCTACCATATACTAGGGACTTATAGGTAGGTTAACTTAGCCAATTATAATTAGCCTAATTTGCATATCCATTTTACACAGAGCACAGGCCCTGGGACTGGTTAGCAGTACCCAGGGTACCATCAGAGTCAGGAAAACACCAGCATAAAGTGGAAAATGGGGGCAAAAAGTTAGGGGGCCTCTGCAATCAGCCCCAGTTTCTCACACAACCCCCCCCCAGCCCACACGCCCAGGAGACTCAGCCCAACCCTGGGAGAGTCTTCCTGGCTTGTTAGGCGAGGAAGACAGTGAAGAAAACTGGCTGTCCCTTTGCAGGGCCTACTCTGCCTTATATCCTCCTGTCAGGGTCACTCCCTCTGGGTAGTGAAGCCATCCCAACAGTAAAAGGACCCAACCCAAACTGAAACTTCCCTCTAGGGGGGTCTTCCTCCTCTCTCTCTGCCAACTTGGGTAGTGAGGTGCCCACCTCCCCTACTCCAAACTTTGCTAGGGCAACACCTAGCTTACCCAAAGAGGTCACCCAACACTTGAGCAACCCCACCATGACCAATAGGGTCAGGGGGCCTACTTTGCTATTGGCTCTGGGGTCTGCCTCCCAGGCCAAGTACAGTGCTGCCAGGAAGGCTAGCACCCAGCAGAGGCTACTGACAGCTGTCAGTACCCAGAACCACACCCTAAGCTCTCCACTGACAGGTGGCTGAGCTGCTTTAGGGGCATCTTTGGGGTCCTGGCACCCCTCTTGCTGTCTAGAGTGGGGGGCTACCACCTCCTGTGGCAGACACCCTCCTTCCACTCTCCCTTCTGTCAGTGCAGGGGCAACACCTTGCATCTGGACAGCTGCCTGACTACTCAGGACTTCCTTGGGGTCAGGTGAGGCCTCACCAGTGCCAACTCTGGGCTCCCCCCCTACTGGGGCAGAAGGCCTTTGGCTCCCTGGAACTCTCTTTAAGAGTGGCCTACCCTTCCTTTTCTTCTTTCCTTTTCTTGGGGACCCCTGTCTCCTAACTGTGGGGACTGACTCCCCAGGACTTTGGGTTGGGGGGGCGCCCTGGGCGACCACCCCATCTGTGACCAGACTCACCTCTGGGAGGTCATTGCCCAGGATACAATCTAGGGGAAGGTCAGCACTGACTACCACCCTAATCCAGTCAAGGATACCCTCCCTCTCTAGGGGCACTATGGCTACAGGTTTAGAGGTGACCTCCCCTGTGGCTATCCTGACTTTCTTTGTCTTTCCTGGGACATACATGTCTGGGGTCACTAACCGGTCACTCACTACAGTGTGACTGGCACAGGTGTCTCTCAGGCCAGTGGTAGGGATCCCATTCACTTGAATGTGGTGGAAGTGCCTACTCCCACCCTCAGGGATCACCAGCTTACCATCTGGTCCTGTCTCCCAGCACAATGCTAGGAGGACTTCATCATCTGAGGAATCCTCCTCTATGGCTACACTGGACAGCCCAGTGCTAACCACCTTCTTTGGACAGGCTGCATCTCCTCTGAAGTGACCTGTCTGCTGACAGTCAAAGCAAGCCCTACTGTCCAAGAGCTTTTTTAACCCTGGGTCTCCCTGTCTCTGCATGTCAGAGTGGGAGTGGGATTTACTCTCCTCCTTCTTAGGGTTCTGGGGTACAGAGGGAGTCTCTGTGGTGGGCTTACCACCTCCCTCCTTAGGTTTTTGGGGACCTGTCCCCCCCTTCTTGGAGTCTCCCCCCTGGGACTTGACAACCACCCTGGTTCTCAACCACTCATCAGCTGCCTCCCCTAGCTCTCTAGGGTTGGTCAGCTTAGAGTCCACTAGATGCTGGCGTAACCTTTCTTGGATACAATTGGTCAAGATGTGCTCTCTCATGATCAGATTGTATAACCCCTCATAAGTATTTACTTTGTTGCCAATAATCCAGCCCTCTAGTGCCTTTAGTGAGGTGTCCACAAAGTCAACCCAAGACTGGGTACTGACCTTCTGGGTGTCCCTGAACTTCATTCTATATTGCTCTGGGGTCAGACCAAACTTCTTGACTAAGCACCTCTTCATACTAGGGTATGAATCTGCCTCCTCCCCCCTTAAGGTCAGAAGCCTATCCCTCCCTGAGTTGGGGACCAACTCCCACAAAAGGGAACCCCAGTATTGAGGCTTAACCCTTCTCATTTGGAGTGCCCTCTCAAAGGCCCCTAGCCACTTATCTATGTCATCCCCCTCTACATAAGCAGGAACCACCCCCTTGGGTAATCTGGGGCAAACTCCCCCACCCATGGACACCTCAGCTTCTTTATCGCTGCTTCCATCTCTTTTCTCTTTGTATGCCCACTTTTTCTTTTCTAGGGCCAGCTTCTCTGCTTCCAAAGCTATGTATGCTAGCTGGGCCTCCAGCTCTCTTTCTCTGATGGATGGGTTCTCTCCTCCTGAAAGGACCCCCTTCCCACCACTAGCTTTGGATCTGCCCCTAGTGACTGTATTTACTGAGGACCGTTCTTCCTCATCCTCACTTGGGCTCAGATGCCTTCCCTCCCCTGAGTGGTTAGAGCTTGCATCCTCCCTTCTTTCTCCCTCCTCTGGAGCTTCTTCTGACTCTACCTCTTGGGCCTCAGCCCATGCTGTCAGGGATTTAATCAGGATTTGCTTCCTGAGATCAGGGGTTGCAGGCAACCCCCTCTCAATACACAACCCCCTAAGCTGGACTACTGTCAGTGTGGGTAGGCTAGCCAGATCAAGCTCCATGGTTCCCTAGTTTTGTGTCAACAAAAACTTTTTGCAAAAATTGGAAACAAGAATTTAGAAAAATTACAAAAATTCAATAATTGAAATTAATCCAAATTAATTTAAAAAAAAAAATTAAAATTAAAAATTTAAAACAATTTTTGCACTAGGACAATTTAAAGGATTTTTAATTTGTTTTATCTAAAACTGTAACGTGATATTGAACACAAGTACAGGATCCCGTCGCTGCTTCCAATTATGTTGGAAAATGGGTTATTGGTAGGGCAGGTAGGTACCTACACCTAGCAACAAGCCACAAACCTCCACAAAAGTACAGTTAGGTCTCAGTAAATTAATCCCAGTTCTACCCTTGGTAGCTTGGCATCGAGCGTCAAGGCTTAACTTAGGAGACAAAGTGTAAAGCATTCAAATATCACAAAACAGTAATTAAATAAAACACAGGAAACAGTTTAAAAATCCAAAACCAATTTATAAAAATAGCTTATATTTTTATCTTTAAAATGACACAAAAACAATTAAAATCGGTTCAGGGGAACCGGAGATATGAATTTTGAAAGTTTTATTATTTTCTAGCGCATAGAAACAAAAAGCGCCAATCGGGTCATCTGGTTGCACCAGGACCGGGACAAAGTCAAACTTTCAGGCCGACCGCGATGGAGCCCTGCTCGGCTACAGGTCGCGGGAGGCCTCGGTTAAAAAGTTACCTTCTGACTTAGTCTTTATTTTGAAGTTTTTCTTCACCGGGACGAACCTGCCAGTTGGATCCGACCTCCTGGAGCCCTTGTCCGGATACGCGAAGTCGGTTTCCTCGGTGGTGATTTCTACCTTCGGACTTAGTCGTTTTTTCGAGATGAAAATCCTTCGACCGGGGTAAACCTGGATCTTGATCCGACGTCCGTGGAGCCCTTCTCGGATACGATGGCTGGAAGGTCCCGGTCAACTTTTTACGTTCGGACTTAGTCTCTTTTTCGGATGTTTTTCTTGACCGGGACGAACCACGAAGTCAGGCCGGGTCGCGGTTGAGGCAAGCCGGCTAGAATTTCCGCGTCGAGTCGGTCACTTTATGGAGCTTTTTTCCAAAATTTCTCCAATCTTTTCCAAACTTCTGGGGCTTCACCCAGATGTTCTTTTAAGGTTCTTTTGGGGTCCACAGCTCACCCCAAGGGTCCAGAAGTTCTGTGATGGTCCTTGGGAAGTGCGGACTTCAACTCCCAGAGTGCACCTGGCGCAAACTCCTTTTTGGCCACTGGACAGTGGTCAGCTGGTCACTTTTTCAGGAGTTGGTGCAGGGGACTCTGGTTAGCAATTTTTCACCTGTAGCAAACAGGGAGTCCCTCCTTGAACTAGTGAAAGTCAGGCAAAGTCCTTCTTGTGGTGAAGCCCAAGTGTGCAGCTGGTGCAGTCTTTCTGAGTGCAGGGTCCAGGTGCAGGCCAGGGGTCCAGCAGGGCAGTCCTTCTTCTCCTTGTAGTTCTTTCTTCTTGAAATTTGGTGGGGATCTGAGGCGTGGGTGCAGGTCTGCCAGTTTTATCCTTGCTCCTGGGTGAAAAGCAGGGGGGCCCTGGTTCTCCAATCAGGGACAGGGTCGTCCCCCTGTGATGACCACTTCCTGGGAAGTGTGGCAAAAATCCATCCCAGAAGGCAACAGTCTCTAAAAATCCAAAATGGATGAATCTGATTTTTGGAGGAGAGATCTGGCTGAGCCCACCCACTGGTGTGGCTAAAAATCATAAACACACCCCTCTCCTGCCTTCTCCTAATCTAATCAAGGGGGCACCTAGCTGTCTGGGGTTGCAGGATGTGGGGGTGTTGCTGGGTGCTCCAGATGTCCTTCTCTGCCTTTGAAGACCAGTTTGGCAGCCCTCCCCCTTCCTGCCTCACCATCTGCTGAGGGGAGATTCTCTCCCCCAAGCACATTCCTTTGTGTGAAGTCAGGCCACTTCACACCTCATTAAAGTAGCCTGGCAGAAGCTGCTGCAGGCTGGCCAATCAGAGCACAGCAGCAAAAACAATGCAGAGCTGAAATTGGCAACTTTTTAGGTAAAGTCTAAACTTTTTACCTGCACTAGTTATATTAAATCCAACAACTGGAAGTTGTGGGATTTATTATAACAATCAATTTGATACCAAATTCTTGGTATGTAACATTTAAGGAGACTTTAAAATTTTAAATAAAGTCTGCCCATTCTAGCCTATGAAGGCCATTTACTTCAATGAGGGAAAAACGAATTTGGCTGTTTTTACCTCACCAGGGCTTATAAATCTATTTTTATAAAGTCCCTGCTTATAGTTACATGGCACCCAGCCCTAGGGGCACATAGGGCACACCTTAGGGGTGACTTATATGTAAAAATAAGGTAGTTTAAGACTTTGGAAGTACCTTTAATTCCAAAGTCGAATTTGCATATAACTTTAATTTAAAAGCAGCCAGCAAGGCAGGCTTGCTTTTAAAATGACACTGGGCACCTCAGCAATGCACCTAGGTGTGCACCACCTATGCTGTGGTCCCTAAACCTACATGCCCTACCATATACTAGGGACTTATAGGTAGGTTAACTTAGCCAATTATAATTAGCCTAATTTGCATATCCATTTTACACAGAGCACAGGCCCTGGGACTGGTTAGCAGTACCCAGGGTACCATCAGAGTCAGGAAAACACCAGCATAAAGTGGAAAATGGGGGCAAAAAGTTAGGGGGCCTCTGCAATCAGCCCCAGTTTCTCACATGTACATAGACAGATGGACACCTCAAACCCACCAGAAGATCCCCTATGAGAATCTCAGGACGAAATGTGGATCTGAAGGGCATTAGGAAGATAGAACACAAGAAAAACAAGACTATCATCTGCAATAACAAGCACAGGCAGACACTAAATATGGACAGTTAAGTCATGCAACACATCAGGCACGAATGCGACATAACAATGTAACAGAACTGTCTCCATGGCAGAAATGCAGTAGAAATGAATCACAAGAATTGGTAAAACTAATAGTTCTTGGCTTTTATATTCCAAGTTTTTTGCTTTGCGAATAGTTATTGAACGTCACATGCAAATGTATGTGTCAAGATGCATGAACATGAATAGCAGTCAATTCTGAAATTGTTTATACATTAAAGAAAATCCATTTCAAGATCTCTGCTGATGAGCATTCATGCGTGCCATATTTTTAATTTATTGTTCAAACATAAGGACAGCCATGTTAGAAAGGTAAATTGAAATGTGAAAAAATGAAAAATATTTTCAGGAAGTACTGAAAAAAGCAAGCAACCTGGCAAGAGTTTGCAGCTGTTGAACCCTCAAAAGTTTTTTTTAATTCAATTTATTTTTCACATGCTGGCCTCGTCTGTTTAGGTAAAGCCATCATATGCTTTAGTTGAATTGCAAACATGTAAATGAATATATTTCCTAATGGGATTGAACAATGACTTTCAGCAATGTTTTCAGTTAATATTGGCTTTAAATAGGGGCATGTTTGGTACATCTGTTTTCTCCATAGAAAACTGATTTGCCAAGGCATTTGGAGAGAATTCATTTTTTTCTCTCCATTTTATGAAAAACTACTGCATCCACGCTCACACTCGCGGTTGATCTTTTAAATGACCAGACCCCAACAGACCTTCTGTAATTGGGAAGAGAAAGGCATATCCATATCCTAAATGTTTTATTTACACCCTATGTAACCTTCCAGATAGCAAGAGCCCCACATGTTGTCATGAGATTGGTACAATTTTGTGCTTCAGTTCAAAAAACAAATGAGTGATACTTTGTTAAAGGCCTATCGGGTAAAAATTGCCCCATATTACTTTATGGGCTAGAATCTTTCAACTTCAAAGACACCCTCATTTATCCTAGAAAATGAACTTTCTTAAGGCCTTTCAACATTTTCTTTTCTTGCTTGAAGCACAATGCCTCAATCTTGGCATGGTAGGCTTGTCCTATCAGGTTTATGCTTAGGAAATAAGGTTTGCATGAGCAACCAATAGTCTATTAGATGTTCTCTGAAGTACTTTTTACTTAATGACTTTTCTAAACACACAGTCAACTGTTTGACCTGGAGTGGCCCTGCGTGGCTTGGTAAATCTGGAGTAGCACAAGGCAGTGCAAGTCGCTATTTTGTGTTACTCTGCCTGGTGGTGGCATCACATGGGTGTAGCATGGGTGCTCCAATGCTTTCACCCATGTATTCTGAAGCATTCCCAGATTTACCAACACTGGTAGACATAGTAATGTGTCAGAACTGTATAGCTTCCCACCAGAGGTGCAAGGAGGAGAAATATTTGTATTTCTCCTCTTTATTTACTCTTTCTAAGTGCATTCTGCAGCACACTTAGAAAGAGGAAAAGGACTTTTTTTGCAGGAAGATATCCCTTCTTGGACAAAAACAATCCTGCCTGTAACACGGACAATTTTGCTCCATGCCACAAGGGTATTTAGATGGAATATCAGAAACAGAAATATAGTGGGCCAAAATTAGGGGCGGTTGACAAATCCCGCTCTGCCGGAGGAGTTTGCAGAGTTTTGCCCATTCTGTTCTCCACTTGGAGCATGGAGTTCCGGCAAAACTCTGCCAACTGAGGCATGGCAGAATTTTGTCTTGCAAGCAGCTCAGCGACATTAAGTTGGCAAACACCTGTGAGAGTTTGCATCCCCTAGAGCTATTTGTGGGTGCTTGACGGCTGCCCGGTGAGATTTCTCAAAGCGGGCGGCTGTGGCAGGTCGCAACTGTTTGCATTGAAAAAGCTGCCGCTCAAGCAGAAAATCTACTATTGTGGCAGAAGAAGCAGCGCCCTCTGGCATGCCTTGTGGTGCCATTCACACTGATTCTACAGTGCAGAAGAAGCTTCAGGTGGTAAAAATCAGCACTAGCAGTGCAACATGCCTGATTCTGCCAGCTCCTGGAACTCTGTGGAATCTTGCAAAGTTTATGTGTACCTCTGCAGAAGTCCATGGAGTGAAACAGTGAGTTCTGTCCAGGCGTAGCCCGAGTATCATGTCAAGAATATCGAGGCCAAAAATATCAAGAAGGTAAGTTCCAATAGGTGAACAATTTTTACTATAGAGAACTCCACATTATGTACAATGACAATATATAAATATATATATATATATCCTTACCTTTTTGCACTTAATTTCTCGATATTTTGGTCCTCAATTGTTTTAAACAATATTAACTCCACATGACATTTCTGTTTTCAATATTCTGCCAGTGATCATTGCTGCAAGGTTGCCTGCATTAGTGCTAGGCTGCAGATTGTGCACCAGCACAGGCAGAGGACAGGAATGCATCTCATGTTTTGATAGATATGGTGCAATTCTGCCCTCTCCTTTGATGCAGTTCAGGGCATTATGTTGTCATGCTGTGTTGCATGAAAAAATGATAAATATAGACCCTGGTGTTAATAGATGGACTTGTGACGACAGCTGTCTCATGGCCTGTAGACTGCATTATAAATACATAATCTCTATAGATGGTATACGTAGTCATATAAAGGAAGAGTGCAAGGGCACTGATTATCTGGCAGATTACAATGCTCCTGTAATGCAGGAAATGGTGTAAACCCTAAAAACAAAGCAAGCAGCACATCAGCACTTTGTAGCTGCAAGCTGCTCAAAACAAAATGTAAAAATATTAAACTTGAAGAGAGATCTCAGGGCCAGATTTATCTAAGTGTTATGTTGCTCTTGCATCACACAAGGTAACGCAAGGGTACTGCAACACTAAAGTAAAATTTACCAAGGCACTCAATGCACCTGTATTTCTTAACAATTCTGGAATACCACAATGCAGCACAAATCGCTGCTTTGCGTTACTCTGTCCCAGGGAGTCATTCCAGGGGTGGCGAGTGGGTGCATCCATGCATTTACCCAAGGATTTTGGCGCATTCCCAGATTTACCCCTGGTGGTGGACTGATAATGCATCAAAATCCCACGTCTTCCAAGGGAGGTATAACGAGGAAAAGTAGCTTTATTTCTCCTTGTTTTTTCCTCTTTCTATGTGTGCTGTGTTCTGCAGCACACATAGAAAGAGGAAGAAGCCTCAGAGGATTGCTTTTGTGCAGCAGGGTGTCCTTTCCTGGCTCTAGGCAGCCAAAAGTGCACCAGTGCAAGGTGAGGGCAGGAATTTGCCATATAATGTAAAATATACTGCATTCCTACTCTATCCCTTTTTGCACAGTGCAGTGCAGCAAGGTGTCTTGCTGCATTGTATTGCCTGAAAGTTTCATAAACCTTGTCCTTGGTAAGGGCAATGTGGGCTCAATCATTTATGAAGGACAACGGAATGTGATGAGGCATGGACGTCCTTCAAGTATTGCCTCAAGATTTGATAAAGCCAGGATTTGAGGTATATTGGCAAATAGACTTTCGATGTTGAGAGTTACTACAAAGTTACTAAAAAGTCAGTGACTGTATCAATGCAACTCCCTCAGTCAATTGCATGACCATTGAAGTGTTCCTCACACATGATCTTCTTTGCTGATAAAAGGATTTAAGAAAGAAGTCTAAATATTAGGTTAATGGTTCAAGGATGGTTCCTCAGAAGCTGATCTGTTCCTTGCGCCTCTGAGATTTTTCTGGGAATGTATATTTTTCAATTATGACAAATGAAACTTTAATATATCAAGTGCATTACTAATGATGTTGTTAGAAATTGGGTCTGTAGTTGGCAGAGGTATGCACCCTCCAGGTATCACAATCTTTGTCAGGGTAAATCAGATACACACCCTGAATTAACCTGTGCTCACCCTCTGGTAGCTTGGCACAGAGCAGCCAGGCTTAATTTAAAAGGAAATTTGTAAAGTATTTGTGCAATACTTAAATTACAGTAACACAGTGAAAACACCACAAAAAGACTCCACACTAGTTTAGACAAATAAACAAAAAATATTTTTTTATGAGTAAAACTAAATGACAAAATTTCAACGAGTAGAACTTGAGATATGAATTTGAACAGAATAAACTGCAATATGGTGCTTAAAAGTCAAAAGTGCTTAAGAGTTACTTGAGATGGCTCATCACAGGGGCAAGTCCAAAAGTTTGGTCCAATTGCGATGGGGCACTTGCTGGATACAGGAGTTGCGTAGACCCACTGCAAAGTACCTTGGTTCCATCTACATGAAGGAAGATGCAAGGAACAAGGGAGGCAATGCCTTGACATCAATCGAGATGTAGGCAGTGCATCAGGTCTGAGCTGTGCAGTGTCACGGACACATCGAGAATTACGAAGCGGTGTGCAACAAGATGATGCATCATCATTGAACCACTGGACTGTCGACGATGCAAAGGCACTGCATGTGCAAAGTTCTTAATGCATCGGATTCTGGGAGCGATGCGCCATGCAGGAGGTGAAGCGTTGTCTGTGGCTCATGCAGCAGCAACAATTGTTTAAAGTCAAAGAAGAATGCAACAGTTCCGAACGGCACAACACATTTGATCATTTGGTTTCTTGGGTTGCAGCACAAAGTACTCACATCTAAGGGCCCAGGACGAGATTGGCACCACTTGGCAAAGCATGACTCAAAGCAGAGAGAGTCCATGTGCTGATAGCAAGATGAAGAGGAAGCCTTTGATGTCCCTGAGACTTCAGAAACAGGAGGCAATACATCAAGCCCTTGGAGAAACTTAGGTTCAAGGATGTAGACAGCAGGTCCAGTCCTTCTCAATCCCAGGCAAGAAGCAGCAGACAGCAGCCAAAACAGAAAAGCAGTTAGCAAAGTGGGAGTCCCAACCAGAACACAGCAACACTTCTCCATGGCAGAATGTCTTTATTTACAGCAATGTTCTGATTTGGTGAGGTTTGTGGTCCAGTACTTATAGTCAACTGTGCCTTTGAAGTTGAGTAGACTTCAAAGAGAGTCCTTTAAAGTGCACAGGCTCCCTGCCCTTCCTTCCCAGGCTCCAGATGCTCTGCAGGGGGTTATGCATCTCTTTGTGTGAGGACAGGTACAGCCCTATTCAGGTTCAAGTGTCAGCTCCTCCCTCCCAATCTAGCTCAGAAAGGCCCATCCGACTGGTGATTGGCCATCAGGATGTGAATGTCACACCCCAGCTCCCTTTGTGTGTGACTGTCTGGAGGGAATGCACAAAACCTAGCTGTCAACCACCTCAGATATGTATTTAAAGACAGGCAGAGGCACAGTATGGTTAGTAAGGAAATGCCCACTTTCTAAAAGTGGCATTTTGAGACTTGCAACTTAAAATTTGGCTTCATCATAAGCTGTGAATTTACATTGTGAGTCCAGAAACACCAAACTCCAAGTTTTATCTTAACCCCATTGGAAATTACACTTATAAATTGTCACAAGGTAATCCACCAAATGATTGGATAGGGGTGAGCTTGGCCAGTGCTAATGACGCTCCAAGTCAGCAGGAATCAATGTGTCTTCTGAATTTGAGAGTCCATGTCCCAATCGGCCAAGTCTGGAAAAGCCGTTGTAAACAGCCTAACAAATAAATGCTGTGGGTCCTCCCCTTCTCTGCCTTCAGGCATTCCAAAGACCCTCAGATTCTTTCACCATTGGCAATTCTTCAGGTCCTCAATCTCTTATTGGGCTGCCACCATTCAATTCTCATGCTCCCTGGTAGCCCTAACTGAGACTGTCCCCAACTTTACCATGCGGACTGCTCACTGCTGAAGCTTAGCCACTTGAGTAGTAAGAGTTGTGACCTTCCTGGTCACTTCTAGCAAGGACTGCTGCAACAATTGGTTATCTGCTCTGACTTAAGTATAGTGTTGAAGCGCGTCTCCCAGCTGAACCTGCATAAGTTGCATGATTGTGGTCAATGAGGGTTCACACCCTGGCTCTGGCAAATATACTGCATGCATCACCTTCAAAGAACAGTTACTTGGCAGAATATTCCCTGGAGCACAAAGTTCTTCTTCCTCAGTCTGGTTCAGGCCAATAAGAGATCTGGGAGGGAAAATGGGGCAGTACTGGAGCAATGCACAACCAAGGGGGGGGAGCCTGATGGCTGACAGTCTTCTATTGGACAGCAATTAGTTGCACTTTCAATAGTTGAGGTTGTGCCTGTAATTTTCCTTCTCACTTGTAAGCAATCCATTTCTGAAAGGGGCTAGTTTTAGAAACAGTGCCAGCACAGGAGACCGACAAGATGCTGTGCTGGAAGTCTCCCTGAGCCCTGCTGTCTCCCTTTTTTCCTCTAGAACTCCTGAGCTGGAGACGTTTCTGCTCCCATTCTCTGCATTTCTGCTTCTATTCTAAGAGTAGTTGTATAGTTGTATGGACAATCACCTTGTTGGGTATTGCATAGTGAGAGAGGCATCAGAGGTCGGTGACCTAACTAAGATAGCTGTGATACCAGGATCCCCTTGGCCAGTCACCAGGTGGGGAGAAGGATTGGTAGCAGGCAAATTTGTAGCCACTGTATCAGTAATACTATTCTTATCCCTCAAAGCGACTTCCTCAGTAGCCGTATTATCTAATTTGGCCAGGTCGCCCCCCACCAGTCTCCTCTGCCCGTGGAGGATTATGCTCCACAACACTGAAACCCCCATCCAGCATGCTGTGCATCAGCCCTGTGTTCTCATGCAGGAGAGGTAAACCAGAAGAGCTCACAGAAGTGTGTAGCAAACTCAAAGTGTAGACAAGGGAGAAGCCACTAAAGAAGGCAGTACAGGAGTTACATTGTTGCAGTTCTATGCCAGGAGCAGAGCAGCAGGAAGAGGGGTTATAGGTTCAGCCAGCAGCATACCTTGCTTGTTGGCCTGAATAGCAACCATTAAGGTCTCCACAATTGGGGATCCATCATCAACTTCCCGCGTGCCCTTTGTGTGTGCCTGCAATAAACTGGTTACTGTGTCAGATTGTAGCACCTTCAAAACAGGCCTGATGACTTTAAATGTGGGTGCCCGCCCTAATCCGAGGCCCAGCTCAAATGTGTGAGGCCTCGAAGGCATTCCCAGATACTGCCATCTGAGTTCCATGTCCTATACTCAGCGTGCTTCTCTGTATACATGCTATGTCTCTTACCAGGCAGAGGATTGCTGCTGTCAAAGAAAGACAATACCAGAGACACTAAATGAGGATAATGGGGACCTGAAACCCCTTACGAAGATATGACTGCATTCGTAATCTACCTCAGTTCATTGCAGCTGCTGAGCATCTGTTACACATAACTGCTGGGGTGAGTAGCAGGCGGCAATTGGGAAGGAGAGAATGTCTGACACCGTGGGAGAGAAGACCCACAAAAAGGGTGTCAACCCACAATCTACCTTTCCCTGTTGTACGGCGATGGAAAGATGAAGGGTGCCGCAGTCAGGAATACTCACAGTGCTGTCCGTTAGCTGACAGCTTAAAGGAGGGATGATTTATTTCTCCAGACATGGAGGGAGGGACTTTCTGGGGGTGTGGGTGGGCAATATACTTTAAAATCTCCAAACTTTTCTAGGCATTTCTCTGGGTGAGGAGTGCTTGGTTTGGTGGGATAAGGGAGAGAACATGGAGTCAGAATGTTCCAAAGATCACAGAAGGTCTGCACAGGGTTGTGGTACCTTCCAGATATCAAGTCCTGACTATTTGATGGTAACAATATGCTATAAAGATTGTTGTAATGGATGGAGTTAAAATCATGTGTTGGAATGTAGAGACTCTCAATCACCTCCTCAAGCAACACTTGGTAGAAGAAGGGATAGCTAGCCATGTCTACCTGAGACAAGGATTGTTCGCTACTGAAACAACTAGGATATAACACGCTCATCATCACTTCTCAGCTATTTTCTCAGCCAGGCATGCTGAGGGTGAGGTCCTTAGAGCTGCTGCCGACTCAAGAGGAAGGTGAGCTATTGTTGAGGTCTTCATACATGGTCAAAATATGTTTTGTGTACTGCCTATGGTTCAAATTTAGATGATCCATGTTTGTTGGAGCACCTGTATCTATAGTTTTTTGAATGGGCCGGGTATTAGATATTGCTGGGAGATTTTATTTGTATAATGGATTACGGAATAGACACCACTAATCACCTTGCTGATCAGCAAATGGTTAGGACAAGGGCATCCTTTTTTGGAAATTGTAAGATTGCATGGTTTAATTGACATATGGCGGGTCCTCTATCCAACTTCTCCTGGATCTATATTTTACTCCTCCCTTCATAAACATTACTCAGGGATCAATATGATATTTGCTGGGCCAAGGCTTGTTCAAGGGGCAGAGATAGATGTGTGTCCCAAGATTATCTCTGATCACAATCCAGTATTACTTATGCTCCTGTACATGCTGGCAGGAAGGAAAGTCATCAATCTACATTCCCACGTTCTATTCTCTCTAACCTAGCTTATCAGACTTATATTTCTGCCCAGCTTAAGAAGTTTCTGAAAGTTAATACTGAAACAGCTTCCCCACCAGTCATGTGGGACGCAATGAAGGTGTTAATACAGGGAGTCACCTTGCAGTTTTACTTGAGTAAAAATAAATCTGACAGGGAGGACGTATATAGATTGAGCCATCGTATAAGGGAACTGGAGCCTTTGCACCCTACACAATCTTAACCAGAGATCCGGGGGAACAAGCTCTCCACTTAGAGTTAGTAGCAAGTAGGTGTCTGGCAGAATGAAGCTTTAGGGAAAAGGGTGTTGCTAGCTATTAGAAGAATAAGGAACTTCAATATGAGTATGGGGAGAGGGTGGGGCGGATATCAGCTCGACAGATTTAAAAAAAGGTCAATGTGTGTTATTCAAGAGCCATTGAAGGCAATGATGGAGCTCTCTGTACAAGCCTGCAGGCTATTACAGAGTATCTCACTTTTTTTTACCAAGGTATTTATAGTCAGACCCAATCAGTTAACTTGGCTGAGTTTATTGAATAACTACAGGGCTGTTGTCTACCGAGACTGTGTGGGCTCACCCATGTCCAAGATGAAGTGTTGTTTGTGGCAACCGGGCACATGACATTGTGACTTCTCAGGGAAATTGTAGCGGATCAGATCTCATCCTTTTCTCTCAGCTATTTTTGTCTCACACATGCAACGACAAACACGAGCAGGAAACGGTTCAATAGGATTTCTTGAATCTGCTGCGTCCTGGATAAAGTAACATGAACTGTAATAATTAGGATGATAAAACATACTAGAAACAGAATGGTGACAAGAAAAGTGAAACACAAGAAAAGTCCCACCATACTGTCACTATAAAAAATGTGTGATTCCTACTTACACCACTAATGTTCTATATTAGAGCACAATAGGATAAGCCCCAGTCTGCCCTTCACAACCCCTCAGGAAGACATTGCCCCCATACCTGAGTATGACAGTAGTAGAGAAGCCTGCTGCCTATTGAGACACCTTCCCCATTTAGGCCAGGGAACAGGCAGTCTCAGCAAGAGGCTGTAGCAAAGTCAAACAGCATGTGGTAGCAGTCATCTGAGGGGAACCTCCCTCTAACGTGCAGGGGACAGAGATATATTTTTATAATAAAACAGCTAGTGTTCTGGGATAAGTGTTCCCATCTGAAAATACATATGTTACTGTGAAATATGAGAGATGCGTTGTACCACTTTGTGCCGGCAACCCTATCTTGTCACAGCCTTGAATAAAGCACAGAGTGAAAGCATTTTGTGCTAAGAAATGTAAATGCTTTCCTAAGCAAAATGACAGCAAGATATAGAAAAATAAAACATCACCAGAAATGTGATTGTTTCTAAAAGAATAAAATGAAATGAAGCATTACTAGGTGAAAGGGCACAGACAACAGGCCTAGTTGCTGAAATAATATGGCCATGAACATCACTAAAATGGCTTCATGAACACTACAAGGGGATATTTTGATGTCTGAAGTGAAGGCCGCTATTAAGCCTTAGCCATCTGTTAAGGCTGCTGGGGAGGGTTTTATCTTTTTAACATTGCTGTCTTTCTGAAAAAAGATAAACCTTTGGAGGATATGGGCTCATATCTCCCTGGTCAACTCTGATGCAAAGATCTACTCTAAGATATTAGCTACTCGGCTAGCTCTGGTCATTCAGGATTTTGTGTCATCACACCAGCATGGATTCGTACCTGGCTGAGACATTATTGGTCATACAAATACAGCAATTGCTGTGTTTGATGTTGCCGAAGTTACGGGTCTAAAGGTTGGCATGATTTTATGATTTTATTAGAAACAGAAAAGGCCTTTGACTGGGTTAAGTGGTATTGCCTATGGGCAACAATGGGGATTTTCGGCATCAGTATATCAAGTGGGTACAATCCCTTTATAGGAATCCTGTGGCCAAATTAGTTTATGGTGTGAACTCTTTGCCCTCTTTTAGGATCTTTAAGGGTACCCCGCAAGGGTGCCCACTTTCTCCCCTTTATTTGCATTATGTATTGAGCCATACTTGAAGGCCATCTTACTTAACCAGGGAATAAAGCAAGTGCTATCTAGTGGCTTTGAGTTTAAAGGTTTCTGCTTAAGCTGATGAAGTGGCTAATTTTACCTCAGACCTGCTATTTGGCAAGACTCCAATGAGGCTAACAGTTTTGGGAGCATTTCTGGGTATGAATTGAATTTAACCAAAACACATGTGCTGCTTAAAATGCAGCCAACAAGCACGATTCCTGGTGCTGTTGAAAATGCCCACTTACTTAGGCATTAGACTGAGCAGCCGGGTAGTTAATATCTTTAAGCTCAACTACTAATCTCTTCTACAATCATCCATCGCTAATTTATGTTCATGGAATAGACAACCCATTAGTATATAATGTAATTGAAACATTATTAAAATGATTATGCTGCTTAAATGTTTATTTCTATTTCGAGGTATTCCATTTAGGGATCCTGGTTCCTTTTTGAAGTGCCGTGAGGGCACCATCGGAGGCTTTATCTGGGGCTAACGAAGATCCAGGTTGGCCATTCACTTAGTAAAAATGGAAAATAATCAGGGTGGGTTCCAACTTCCTAATGTTAAGCATTACTTCTGGGCAGCTTTTGCAGGAAATCTATGGAATCTGCTTATGGGATGAAAACTAGATCCTTCTTTTTTGGGATATCAACTGGCGCTAGGGCCGGATGCTAGGATTTTTCTTTGAAGACTCTCTGATCCTAATTAATATAAATGGGTCTGGTTCAAGGCCATTAATTATGATATCATCTATATTTGGACGGACATTTGCTCTAACTACTCTCTTCCCTTATTACCCAGATAGACACCCCTCTGGGGAAACCCAGCATTCACTGCTATCTTCCATGAAGCCATTGGTACAGCATGGGCAAGAGCCGAGATCACTACAGTCGTACATTTGTGGTTCTGCTCATTTGCTTCTTTACGGTACTCCTATGATCTTCCTCCCCATTTATTTTAAATACTTACAACTGCAGTACTACTTTCTTTGTGGGAGTAAGGAGTTGGAGATACTCGACAATTTTCATATTCTTTCTTACTTATGTAGTCCAACCGGTAAAACATCAATTAGTACACTTTATCAGATTTTCACTATTTATAATATTGATGATAGTCCACTTTTGGCCTCCAAAAGTGGAGTAGGATGCTAAATCTAGAGATATCTCCAGCTGAAATACAGTGTCCTTTGGAAATATTTGATCGCTTTGTACAAAGTTACAGACATTTAAGACTGTGTATATTTTGTACTATAAACCTGAAAAGATTTCAAAATGATACTTAAGACAAGAATCAGATAAGATCTCTGTCCTAAATGCGGAGCCCTGGCAGCAGACATAGTGCATATGTTTTCAACCTGTCTGCTCTCCAGGGATTTTGGGCAGGGGTCGCTCAACTTTCAACTTCACGTTTTGAACTTAACCTTCAGTTGTCTGCTAGGGAGATCACATTGACATATACAAATGAAAACAATCTTAATTGTAGCTCTATGATGTCTTTTATAGTAACTACTATATGGCTGTGTATTGCAAGGGCCTGGATATCTCTGGTCCCTTCAAAGGTAACAGTGGTGGGCACTGATATGTCAAATATTCAAACTTGAGTCAGCTATTTCGAAAGCCATAGGCTCCAAAGCTGTTAAAAGCTTCCACAGAATCTGGACTTACAATGAGGGACAGGCTTGTGCATTATTATTATTTTTTTATTGGTAAGGACATAACCTTTATATCTCTGCAACCTGGTACTTGATTATATGTCAATTGGTGAATTTGGGACCCTTGTCTAATATTATTGTATGCATTCTTTCTGGTTTGTGCCAGCCTGCAATTACTGTTGTAATAACACTTTTTATTTTCTTTTTTTCTGAACATGACTGACTGTGAATTAAAAAACAAAAAGTGCTCAAAATCCTAAAGTCAGCGAAAAGGAAGTCAGTAAAATAGGAGGTCATAAGGCAAAAAGTCAGGGGAAACCACATCAAGAATACTAGGTCTAACAGAGGTGAATCTTTTCCTCATTACTTTGTTCAGAAAAAACTCTGATGCTGTTTTGTGCTTTTTTTCTGTCTGTATTTATAAACCCTTTGTGTTAAGACACTATGGGCTACATGTACGAAAGTTTGGTTTTACGACTCGTAAATTGTGAGTCAGAGCGACTTACATTTTGCGACTCACAAAACCTTATGTTGCACAGTGTCAATGACACTATTTGCGATTCGCAAGGGGGTCGCAAATGCCCACCTCATGAATTTTCACGAGGTAGGTTGCAATTTGCGACCCCCTTAGGAATGCCTGCCCTCACAGGGATGGTGGCCTGCTGGAGACAGCGAACCACCATGTCTGTGACTGTTTTTAAATAAAGCAGTTTTAAAAAAAAAATGCAGCCCGTTTTCCTTAAAGGAAAATGAGATGCATTTCAAAAACAAAAATTGAAACGTTTTCGTTTCATTTTTTCAGAGCAGGTAGTGGTCCATAGGACCACTACCTGCTCTGAAAAAATGTTTTTACTGCCATTCACAAAGGGGAAGGGGTCCCATGGGGAACCCTTCCTGTTTGCCAATGGGTTAGCACCAGTGTGACACTGGTGCTAACTGCAATTGTTTTGCGACCGTATTTGTGGTCACAAAACAATCATACATGGAACTGCGACTCACAATTAGGAAGGGAACACTCCTGCCTAATTGCAACTCGCAATCCCTTTTCGAGATTCAGTAAATAGTTTACCGAATCACATAAATGGGTTTGTACATGTCAAAGTGCATTTTGCACGTTGTAAACGGCCCAATTTGCTGTTTGCGATGTGCAAAATGCTACGCACATGTAGCCCTATGTTTTGTCTTTGCATATTTCATGTCTGTTTTGATTTGTTTGTGAATTATGTTGTTTTACCCGGTTATGGCAGGATTGCTGCTTTTGTGCAGCCTTACTATGCATTAGCACATTTTCAAACCAGCACATTGATGTTGATTTCTTATTGTAGGTCATCATTACTATTTAGGGGTTTTATGGCATTACAACGTAAGCCTTTACCATGCATGCCTTTACCACACAGTCTTTACAATGCACATACCATAACCACACATGCTTTTACCACCAACATATATATATATATAAATCCATTATATGAACCATTGCCACGTGACCCATTACCACACATGCTTTTACCATGCAACCCTTTACAACACAACTTTCTTTATTAAAAATGTAATAAATATGGTTTAAAATATTAAAAATAATAAATTCATTTCCGATAAAATTTTAATGTCAGTTGCCATATTTTTTGACAAATCTTTTCAGCTTTTAAAAATATATACACTGGGCAGCTCCACACAACAAAAGATGACACATCACAACACATCACAAGTCAACACAGTAATTTGAAACTCTATGCAACTTTCTCCAAATTGCTATTACAATGCATCAGAATGAAAAACAGCATAACAGTATGTACATTTCTTTTACACCATTGTAAAAACACACAACAGAAGACAAATAGTTCCAACACAATAAATATTTCTAAAGACTAATAAATATGAAAGCAACACACCATAACATGGCACAGTCGTTTAGTCCAGAGGCTAAACAGTATTTGCATTTAAGAAGTCGTACATTCTTCCATTTTGACAACTGCAGAAACCTTGTCCCCAATCAAGATGGCAGACAAATTCTGAAAAGATCAAAAACACATTACGTGTTCAATACAATGACTTTAGTCATGAGTTACTTCATAAAAAAGGTAGATTTCGAAGGTTTTTTTCTGTAAATTATAGTATACATTAAAAACATAAAAACAAGTGTTAACCATTTTTTAGCTAATGGCACACTGCCTACAGACATGACCACATGCACCAGAGAGATGAGGAGGGACAGTCCAAACAGTGCCATCTACCTATCCAAATAAGTATTACTTACACATCTAATATGCCTAGAACATTCAACGGAAATCAAAGCATCAATCATTTTAAAAATGTGTGCTTAATTTTGAAGCTTGAGGACTCACAGAGCTTTATAAATTAAACATTGATGTAAGTAAAACTATAATCTTATTTTTTAAAATTTGCAATTTAAGAGAATATCTCTGCAAAGCAAACAATGATAACTTTCATAAAAAAACAATACATGCTACAAACTACTCATGATAGGTGCTGGACAGTAGCTAGGGGAAAATTACTATTCTAACTCTGCCAAGTACTTACTTCAGGGAAGGTGCTGGAAAATGACTTGGGGGTGAGGGGGAGCTAAATTTCTTTCATACGTCTGCCAAGTACTTACCTCAAGGAAGGTGATGGACAGTGACTGGGACAAAATTATTATTCGAACTCTACTAAGTACTTACCTCAAGGAAGGTGCTAGACAGTGATTGGGGGAGCAAAATTACTGTTCTAACTGTGCCATGTACTTACCTCATGGATGGTGATGGACAGTGACCGGGGGGACAAAATTACTATTTTAACTCTGCCAAGTACTCACCTTAGGGACGGTGCTGGACAGTGACTGGGAGGCAAAATTGCTATTCTAACTGTGCCATGTACTTACCTCATGCCTGGTGATAGACAAAGACTCAAACATGAAAATTATCATTCTAACTCCACCAAGGTGTTATCTCAGAGAATACTTTTTTTTCTGTTTTTTGCAGATCATTGAAAAATGGAAAACACAGGGCAAGACAGCTTCATCAAATCGAAATGTGGCAATAGACTGTTAATGTATGGCAGCTACATTTATTGTAAGGAGAGATTAACTGAGCGTAGGAGTCATAATAGATGTGTTCAGTATTTTTCATCCCAGTGAAAAGAAAGAGCGGTTACTCGGTGCAACAATAATGAGACCACAGAGCTTAAACTCTCTGCCTCTGCAATTGAGATTAAATTTAGGGAAAGTATTCAATAAGTAAAGACAGTTGAATCCACCTCCAATGAACCTTGTAGCTCAGTTTTGAGGGAGGTAGCCCAGAACATCCCCATGCATGTTGCCAGTACAACATGCCCACAGTCCAAAATGTAAACAGAATGATTCAAAGACAAAAGCAGGTGAGAAATCCCCAAAGACTAAGGGCCTAATTTACAAGGAAATGGAGCAGTCCGGTGCTGCGTCATTTCCAAAACACAGGGATGCGTCATATGTACCAGAATATGGCATATTCCGGTGTTTTCCCCTGAACAACATTAAATCAGCTGCCCAGCATCAGCGCAGCTACCCTTTGGCCATGGTGCAAGAATGCCTGCATTGCGGAGGTGATTGTTTATGTGCTGAAAGACATCTTACTGTACAATAATATTCATTAATAGTGATTTGCTTCTTCTGTGTGTGCTGCATAATGCAGCCCACTTAGAAAGAGCAAAGAGCAAGGAGGAATAAAAGTATTTCTCCTCATTGCGCCACTCAAACGCCACCCCTGGGGAGGCATTTGTTTTTGCCGCTGCCTCAGGTTTACACTTCCTTCTAAATCTGGGGCAGTGTCAAAAAGCAATGGGTGTTGCATGGGTACCCCCATAGAAACACCCATTGCACACCCCTTTCCTGCAGAAAACTGGGCACAGAGCCACCAGAGCGTTGCAAAAAGTGATTCTCTTGTGGCATAAGAGGGTTGTATATGAACCCCTAAATCCTCAGACCAATTGTGACATTTAAATTTCCCCAGAACTAATTGTTTCTTTTAATAACTAACTTTTTTATTTTTGATAATGAGAACCCTCCGAAGTGAATATGAATATTTAGTACAGTACATGACACAGTAACTCTGCAGAAGAGTGACATTTGGATGATGGATGGAACTTTAAATTAACTACTCGTCCATTCACCCAAGCACTAACAAAACTACCATCCTTTTAGCTTATGGTTTACTTCTTAACAAACAATCTTCAACTTAGACTGAAGCTTTAACTGTTGAAAAATGGAAAACGGTGAATAAAAGTCCTAGGAAATAATAATTGACTTTTAATGACAATACCCTAACACAGAAATTCAAGTATTTTCTTTCACTTTTCCCAGGCATATTGGTGAAAACTTAAAAAAAACATCCTCAGCTGAGGATTGCTTGTCAAAACTGCAATATGAACTAAAAAACTAACAGCATTGTGTTTTGTATCTCCTGAGCATGCGGATGACTTCTACACTTCAATTATACAATCAGAATATTTTTCATAAGCTGAGGAAAGATTGGCTACACTTCTAAATTACTTTGAAGATACTTCGATAGGCCATCTAGGCAGGTCAGGTCCCAAACGGAATCCGCAAGTTCCTATTGAATAATGTAGCTGTTACTTGACCTGCTTAAATTGGCTTTTTGGAATATTATTTTTTGGAAACGTAAAACATTTTCTGAGCCCCTCCCTTTATCTGTTTTTTTCTTTCAACTCTTGGTGATATTTTATGAATCCTCCCAACAAGAGTCTCAAATAGTCCAACAATCTAAAGAGATGAACAAAAATCCCAAAATGCCCACCTGCATAAACATTTGTAGAAAAAAAAAAAAATTGCGTTCATTCTTCGACAATCCATAAACAAGGTAATCCAAAACACATAAAAAAAGCTTTTTTATTAAAAAAAATGTAAAAATGTATGCATTTTGCAAAATGAAATCAACTGAGAAATAGAAAACCAATCCGAAAATCCAGAATTTTTCCTTCAAGGAATTGTCTTCTTTCAAAATCGAAGAATGATAAAAAAAAACACAAAACAAATGTAAAAGATGCTTGTTATTCAAACAGGTTTTGCTAAAAAATGTTAAACTTAATTTTTAGCTACTGTTTTAAACCTATGTTGAAAAATAACACAACTGTCCAGACGTGCGCATAAAAACACAACATGTATGGGGATTTAAAGCTGGCTAAAAGTCACATAACATACATTTCTTTATTGTAGAACTCCTGTCTTCTCCACCAGATTATGAGCCACAAATCACCACAGTGGTTCTTCCATGGTGGAAAACCTTTGGTGGTGTGAACCACCATGATTAAATCCCACATCAGGCAGAACACCACACCACACTGGATAGTGTGATTATCCCACACCTGACACACAGCCATACATCTTTTGCAACAAAAACACCATTCAGATACCTAGAATTTAGGAGAAGATAATTGAAATAACACTTTCACACATTAGATGCACATACATATCACACTCAGCACACACCAACATCAGCACAACTAACACAATACACGCATCACAAGCACACACAAATCACGACAACTGTCACACCCTCACAACGCAACTCACAATACCCCCACACACTGTTGACACAAACACTACCATGTCCCCACAAAAACACCCACATTTCTCTGATGAGGAATTGAGGGTCATGGTGGATGAAATTGTCAGTTTAGAGCCACAACTGTTTGGAGCACAGGTCCAACAAACATCGATTGCCAAGAAAATGGAGTTGTTGCAAAGGATAGTTGACAGGGTCAACTCAGTACACAGCCATCCACGCACAAGAGACAGCATCAGAAAGAGGTGGAACGACTTCTGGAGGAAAGTGTGTTCTGTGGCATCATACCACCAGATAGCTGTGCACAAAATTGGTGATGGGCCCCCACCTCCACCCCCTCAGTTCATATCATGGGAGGAGAAGGTCATGGGCATACTGCATACTGAGGGCCTGACTGGAATACCTGGTGGACTGGAGTATGGTAAGTAACCACAACAGTCATGTCACACAACTGTATTGTCGTACATGTTTCCTCACCACCCGCATACTCCCTAATTAACTAAATGTCCCACTGTACATCCCATCTAATCACCTAATGCCCCTCTCCTGCATGGAACCACTCCACCCAGCCCAACTGCCCCACAGCCCCTGGCAATGGCAACTTAACTGCCGGCAAATCAAATCAATACAACTCCCAGAATGCACTAACCCAATATTTTGAAAACCTGGCATGTGCACAGCACATTACATTTCATGCATGTACAACTAAAGTACTAGCTACACCATTTAGATTGAACTAGTGAGGACCACTACATGGCAATGACAGCAATGCAATAGCACACTCACAATCTTAACAAAACAACATACAGCTACAGGTGAGTGACCATTCCTAATGGCCACAGATCAAATATCCCAAATAAGAAATAGACTGACCTAGGTTGGAAAGTTAGATGGCTGAGTCAATGCACATGCACAACATCTAGATACAGGACTATTACCCTTGCAAACTCACATAATGTATTCCTAATAGGACACACGTAGGCATTGTACAGCTTCAATTTGTGACATCTAGTAAGCCTCACTATTCACTAGGTAAAAGAGGTGAACAGTCATGTCATTTATCAGACAAAAACAGAATCCATCTGCAGTGCAATCTGTACCAAACTTGTATGACAGCTCCCAACATGGAGTATGACAATCAAGTCTCAGAGTAGTATGTACAACAAAGGTATACTGTGCAGCATCTGTCAATGTTGTTGCAGGGAATCAAGTAAAACTACTATTTGCATCTCATAAAGAGGAAATCAAACACGCGTTCCAACCTGAACTCTGTGTCTCACTTCCTCCACAGGTAACCCAGACATTGCCACCATGGAGAGGATACCTGAGACTACCAGTCCCCCTCAGGATGAAGGTCCCAGTGAAGACAACACACCTAGATGTCTGGACAATGATGAACAACTTGGCCCATCTGGGACACCTGGTGAATCAACGACTTCCTGCCTCACCATGCCCACATCAACAGCACCCAACTCTGCTACAAGGACATCACAAGCAACCATTCTTCCCCCAGCCTATGTCCTATGGTCTGTTCAATCTATTGTGTGCCCCACAGCACAAGGACCTGAGTCAAACCTTGACATCCCTGACAGTGAAGGCCCTGTTACCACTGGGAGTGGGCACACCATGCCAGAGGCACAGGCAGCTGGGGTAGGGTGTGTGGAAAAGATGCTGTATGCCAGAGGAGGGGGCCTCTAAGGGACTCCACTGACTAGGAAACCATCTCCAAAGTCCTGGGAGCACACCAAAGTTCCCAGGACAGGATGGGCCAATTAATCACCATGTTGGGGGAGAATCATGCAGCAGTGGCAGGCACATAATGCTATCATGGCTACCATTGCAGAAGTGTTGAAGGACATCAATATTACCCTCACTCAACAACCCATCAGGCCTCTCCTAATAGCAAAGAAACACCTGCCCCATCTACATCTTTGGCAGCTAGTGGAATGGAGGCCCTGCCAAGGGAACAACACGCATCAGACACCCCTCCCTCTATAGCTGAGGAACCGCCCCGCAAATGTGGATGTCCACCCAGACATCCAGCTGGAGCAGATGCCAAGACCAAGCTCACTGCCAGGAAGTGAACCTCTTTTGATATGTCACCTTTGTGTACCACTGAGACACCCTGCAGACTGTTCTGAGACATGACTCCATGTTCCCATTGTACAAGGACACTGGAACTGTGTAACTAAACTGGTGTACCTGCTACTCTGATGAATCCATCTACCATGACCTAACTCTTCACCCTACGTTTCATTTAAGCACTTTGATTTTGACCTTTAGTATCTTGATGTGCACAATAAATCACAATTGAACACAACTACTGTATACGTGCCTTTTATAATACATCAACAATTGCCATGCTTGCCAACTTTGGTGAAGTCATGCCCCCTTGCATTGAACAGCCAGTGTAATGATCATCAGATGAAGGCTCCCACAGCATGAGACACATAGCAACAGAAATGTCACAGGACAGATGTCAGAGAGGTTGCAATCCAGGTCAGTACCATAGTATAGTCAGTGTTCTAATCTGCAAATAGAGTATGACAGAGTACTAACAGGATGTAAGGAATGGTGGCTCACAATGCACAAATACAGGTGACAGACATCATGCCCATGGTAACCTACCTACAAAGCAGAGGCACCCAGATTGGACCTCTATATCACCAGGTACAGACTCTTCACATACATATACCATAGCTTCATGATCACATATCCCATGGAACACACATATGACATCACTGAGGACCCAGTACATTAACCATACACTAACATAGGGCCTATACCTATAGGAATTTTACTCACCTTTGTCACTATACAGTTATCTGCACTTGGACAGCAGCATCAGAATACAAACACAGCTAGGTGTCATGGTCATCACAAAGTACTCCACCCACTGTGTAGCCAGAGGCCATGATCCAATCTTCACACATGGGCCACAGACTTCTGTTGACATGTAATACACCATTTCACATCCCACCAACCCCACTGTTAATAGGAAGGGACTAAGAAGTCACAGTCCCACTTGTTTAAAGGGAGTACTAACAAGTTTCCATCCCAGTGTAACTATCTCCATTTTACCAGCTATCTGTCATGTACACCTCTCTTGTCTCTCATCGATTACCACTGGCTACTGACAATGAATACTTCGAGCCATAGGTTGAAGAGCCAAACAGGAAATTGCAATTTTAGTGAGTGGAAGGACTAGAGGATAGGAGAAGGCAAGACGCATAGCTCAATACTGATTAGTCCATTACATAATTATATGTTAGAATCAGATGTAACAATACATGTTTGAGCTGACCCTCAATTACTGTGTACCTTACAATGTATCAGTCTGCTTCCACAACTAACACATAGGCATTGGAGCTCATTACACCCCCACTGATGATTCAAGTCACAAGGTATAATGGCTACCCTCCACATCAAAATGTGCACATTCAACACTTGTAAAGTTTCACTTCACATACCTCTATCTCAGTGGAAGTACTGCTTGATGAGCTCTATCCTAGAGTCAGCTGTTCTTCTTCCTCTGGCTATTCATCACCTGCCATAACATCATTTCCAGTAACTGGTCCAGCTGCCTCACCCTCATCTGCTATCAATGGTATCTGATGTCTCAGGGCTAGATTGTGGAGCATGCAGCAGGCAACAATTATTTGTCATACCTTGTGGGGCGAGTAGAGGAGGGCACCTCCAGATAGGTCCAGGCACCTGAATCTTACCTTCAGGTCCCCGAATGTTTGCTCAATTACATGCCTTGTCCTCCTGTGGGCCTCATTGAAGCGGAGTTCTCCTGGCGTGGCTGGGTACCTCACAGGTGTCAACAGCCAAGGAAGGTTTGGATAGCCAGATTCCCCTGTGAACACAATGGTAGAACAATTCATAAATAGGTGCTGCGACTGGCTATATTGTGATGACAGGTGATATAATACTGAAACACACACTACAATGGATACTTACAAAGCAGCCAGACCCTCTCTGTTTGTAGTCGTGCCATCAGATGTGGGACATTGCTGTTCCGCATTATGTAGGAATAATGCACAGATTTAAGAAACTTGGCTGTGACTTTTGAGATGTACTGGTCTGCCCTACACACCACCTATACGTTGATTGAGCGGTAGTTCTTCCTATTCCCATACACCTGTTCATTGGCCAAGGGAGGGACCAGGGCAACATGGGTACCATCAATGGCTCCTACCATATGAGGAATGTGTCCCATCTCATAAAAGTCTGCCTTCACATAGGCCAAATCTGCTTTTTGGGGAAACCTGATGTAGATGTCCAGGGGTTTCACAATGCACACAATACATCCTTCAAAACCAGACTGAACACTGGCTGAGTCATCCCTGTTGTTAAGGTGACAATGTTCTGAAATGACCCTATGGCCAGGAAGTGTAGCACTGACAATACCTGAAGGATCAGAGTATGCACTAGGGATTGCGAATGTCTGGCATCAGATCTGGCTCCATCTGTGTACACAGAACCATGATGGTACGACAATTCAGGTGATATGTCTGAATGAAATGCCTGTGCTCCATGGTTGCCAGGTCTACTAGTGGATGGTACACTGGTGGTTGTCTCACTCTCCTCACTACAGGATAACTATGTTGAGAGGAGAGAATGTACAATGAGTTATGCAGTATGCACACATCATCAACACATTGTATATTAGCTGACACCTAACTCTTTAGAGGATGCATAGCACTGCTGACATATACAATACAGACCATAGATACACACATATTTCACCCTCACAGCTGCACATTAGCTAACATGTAAATTGGATTTTACATATGAAACATATGTAATTGTACATGTGTGGGAGACTTAACTGTCCTGCACTAATCAACATGTCTTTTTGTAAAGATTGTCACAATATGTTGCACAACCATGATGGCACAACATATGGTTATGGGGGAGTAAGTGACTTATGCAGCTCATTGAGCACATCCATGTGCCTAACATGGCAGGCACCTGACCTACTGTAGTGGACAGTTGAAAGTGACCTAAGTCTGCCGGCAGAAGCCATCATGGTTACAACCGCCATACAACTTGCCATTGGTTAACATTGCTGCCTTTGCCAGACTGGGACCAATGAGCATGACCGCTGGCGGTGACAGCCCTGTACATGGCAGCCATGACCACTATTTTCTGCAGTTTTGCTCACTTGACTCCTGACACTGTTGCCAGCAAGACCTCCACTATGTGATCTACTGTGAACTGCCTCTGGGAGCCATCATACCACGTCCTGCAGGTGATAAGGCCCCTACCTTCACCCCAGAAGAGCTAGATAAGCTAATGGAGGCTGTCCTACCCCTGTATGGACAGTTATATGCGGCACCATAGGAGGGGGTGAGTCAAATGCCCCAGCCATGTGTGATAGGTGCTGTGTGTGACATTGATTTGAGCATGTGAACTGGTGAGGGTGTAGATGCATGTAGATGGCATATTGTGAAGGCATGTGAATAGTAAGGATGGGTATGTGTGCCTACTTGCTGTGACTGATGTGTAGTGACCATGCCTATTGGTATGGTGCATGTGTACATGACTTTCTCGTTTTGTCTGTATCATCCATGCAGGTGAATGCCCATCAGAAGAAGTGCATCCGGTGTGCCATTGCCAAGCAAGTGCTGGCCCTGGAGGTCCACAGCCAGAGGAGCACCCATTGTTGAAAGCGGTGTGAGGGCCTGAGGGGTTGTGCCCAGAAGACTGCTGAGGCCCAGCTGGGGATATCCTCCCAATGAAGGAGGGGTGCCCGTCGGACCCTGACCTCCCTAATGGCCCGCATTTTAGTGGTGGACTAACTTGAGGTGGATGGGCATTTGAGGGCAGCACCTGAGCCACAAGGAGGGAAGTACTGACTGTATCCTTGTACTTGGCTCTGGTTGTATGGTGTTTGCAGTCTCACTGTAGTAGGTGCTACATGTATTTATACTAGTGGTAATACGTAGTACCCACATTACCTGACTATCAGATGGAGATCTGCATAATGGTTTGCTATGTGTACGTTGAGATCACCTGTGTCAAGACATATCTATGACTGCATGTGGAGATGCTGAAATGGCAATGCCACATGTGTGACTCCTTCCAGCCATTTATATGGATGTAAGCTGCCGTATCATCCTACCCATTGAGTATTTCAAGGTCCACCAATCAACATATGTGCTTAAGTAGCTATAAGTTGTCTGGTCACTCCCATCTGTCTTGATCACGGTATTTGCAACTGGGTGCCTGCCATACTTAATACAGGGGCTAATTAACTGTTGTCCTGGGACAGGTATTGACTCCATGTGAGGCAGGCATCTCAATCATTCCACAGATATGGAAAGCATATGACTGTACATATGAGTTTGTAGATGTATCCCCATTGTCTCTTCATCTTCATACTATGGGGTATGTGAAGGTTGTAATGGAAGGCAATTCAAATTTGGGTATCCAAATTTGTATATTTGCCCTTTTCAAGCTTCTCCATGCCACTGACATGTGGGCAAACCACTTTTATACCAATGGCTTTGTTCTAGAGAAGGTAAGTGGCTAGGCAGAGCTACCCTTTGACAATATGCAATGCCCATGTTGTATGTGCCTATGTCATACCAATAACAGTGCAACATATGTTATTAGTTGCCTACATCATGTCTCAATGGTTACTTGGGGGCACATCTTAGAGTGGGACAATCATTGCTACCCTTAGCCTAGCGGATTTGGGTAGTTTGGATAGGAATTGGTTTTGATTGACTTCTTATTTCAAGAAGTAATGATTTAGCTGTACTACTAGTTCAACTATTTCTAATACAGGTATGGGACATGTTGTCAGTCCAATGACAGCTCCGAAGGTCAATGAGTACATCATGTGTACATGTCTTTTCAGTTGGATGTGTGTGTTGTCTGAACCTAGGTACAGCTAATCTTGTGTCAGGAATGGTGTGCACGATGTTGGTTTACTCATCTTGTCATGTCTTGGAACTGTAGCTGAATGCCAGGTGGAATGCTATATGCTCGATAATGTATTCTGAGGCTGACTAATGTTTAGTTGTTCTTACACTGCACTCAGTGATTATCAGTGGATGTCTCATCTGTGCTATGTAGACCACTCTAGCTGCACATGCATGTATGAAGTGATGTGGTGTATCTGTGTTTTTTGTCTGAAGATTTTCTTTTTGGATTTGGTACATGTAGTGAAATGGATATTCTCCAGACATGTATCCTACACATCAGATGTCATGTGTATGGGAGTGCCACTTGTTGTGGTTACATCAATGATCGTATCCATTATGACATATATGGCATACAGGCAGGCAAGTGATTTGAATGTCAGGTGCTGTGTGGTCTGTGAATAGAGTTGTCTTAACTATCATGGGACATTACTTATGGACGTGGACTGGTCAGGTGTAGAATCAGAACATGCATGATATGTTGTGATCAGTCAACTGCTTTTCCTAAAGGTGATAGGAATATGAAAATTTATGACCAGGATTAGGATAGAATTTCAGCTTTTATCCGGGCATGAAGAGCATGCTGACATAGCTTTACAGTTTTTTTTAATGATCCAGCCATTCTACCTTACTTAGATTATGATGTGGGTGAGAGGGATGACATAAAGGGGTGGATAGAAGTAACATGTGGTGACATGATGTAGGATATGTGGGTTCCTACATGAGATAGCCTAGCCAGGAGATGTATACCTACAGTTGTCCATGTTGTAAAGTGTGAATGTGATGACCCTCTCTCTCCCTCACAACCTCTCCCTCCCTTTCTCTCTATTTGTGTGCATCAGCATTAGCAGGCAAAGAAGATGGGGCACAGGTGAGTGGGGATGCCGCTGGCTACAGGACCTGGAGTGCTGATACCACTGACAGTGAGGAACCCAGTGGCCCGGAGGGTGAGGGAAGTGCCACTGGGGAGACAGGATCAACATCATCATCATCGGAATCCTCCTCCAGTGGATGCTCCCTAGCAGTGGCAGACCCTTATGGGCCCTCCCCAGCACCATTTATGTCCACCACCCCCCTTACTACCACTGCCCTCCCTTTAGCTTCCCACCCAGTTGTCTGTGCCCTCTTACCCAGGAGGATGGGCATCTCCTTCACTGCAGGCACCTCTGCCCCTGCCACTGTCAACCCTGCTGCCCTCAGTGAGGAGCTATTGACCTCCTGAGGTTGATCTCTGTGGGTCAGTCAACCATCTTGAATGCCATCCAGGGACTGGCAACTCAAGTCCAACAGAGCAATGCATTCCTGGATGGCATTCATGGTGCATTGGCTGGCCTACAGAGAACCTTTCATGCTCTGGCCTCCACACTGATGGCAGCCAGGCACCCTTTGTATTCCATTCCCACCTCGACAGTCCTCTTCCCAATTCCAAACCCCTCTTCCCCATCCCTACCAAAGTACATAGACAGAAAAGCATGCATCTACTTCAACAGCCAAGGGTATAGCTAACAAACACAAGCACGATAAGACCCACCACCAGCTTGTACACAAACAACACCCACCTGCAGAGACACCAACACTCACTACCTGTACTGACTTCCACACCACCCCCACCTTCAAAGACACAATACCGGACACACCTGCAGACACCACACCAACATTCACAGATCAAGCCACAACTCCTATATTACCCACAGTCACCACAATAGGATACCCGCAGACATCCACCCCACACTCCACATCTGCAGACACTACAACTACAGACACGCCTACATGCAGCACATCCACATTACCTGCAGTCATCAACCCAACTGATAGTCACCCATCCACCATGGCACCTCCTAGCACCTCCTCAGAAGACATGTAAATGCCCACACTCACAGACACTACAGACACCCAGCACACACAGGCATACCTCGCATGCACAAGCACCCAAGTCATGCACCAAAACACCTCTTACAACCACTGCCTCTTCTTCCATGCCCAAACCCTTTTGCCATGAACATCCACATGGGTTGAATACATTTTTCCTCTCAGAGTAATACCTTTTCCCTACTCCTCTCCCACCCCATTTGATTCCCAAACGATCTGTGTCCCTTCCGAATTCCAGCCCTCCTGCCTCCAAACCCTTCCCTTGCTCCCTGCAGGTAGCCATGCCCCTCCCGCCACCGAAAAGTTAACCCCCCAAGAGTTCTCTGCCTCTTCTAAGCCTCGACCGAAGCCCAAACCACCCTCATTCCCCCCTAATCCCTGATGTGGCTGCCTGCCCCCTTGATGCCCCTACCCGAGGAGGTTATATGGCAGTCAGGATTCAAGTAGGGACACTTGGAAGTGCCATATGTGCATTATGCACATATGTTTTTGGACTGGCCTATGGCCATCTTCTTTTGTACATAGTTCTGTATATATATATATATATATATATATATATATATATATATATATATATATATATATTTATTTAGTGACATACATCTAGGCTAAACAGTTGTTGGTCCCAAGGTTACATTTTTATCCTGCCTTTCATTCCTTATGGCTGTTTTGGTCTTGGCAGCTTTAGTTTGTGTGTGAGTATGTTTTGTGTGTGTGATGGTTGTGCTACCAGTTGTGTCTGGGCACCATTATATGGTATTCGCACACATGCATTGATTCAAAGACAATAAACACAGGTCTGTGGATAATCATAAAAAATAATAATTACATACAATTATATATACACCGAAACAAATTTATAGTACATCAGAAATTACAGTAATCAAATATGAATTCCATCACATTGCTATTGTACAAAAAAGTTCATGAAGATTAATCTCATCCAGTTATCCTGATTTCCACAATAATCCTATTCAAAGATACTCCATTAATGAATGTCCTTCACATCATCCCGTTGTCCCATACATGAATGTCCTTCACATCGTCCTGTTGTCCCACTATTAGTGTAATCCTATTCAAAGATATTCCATAAATGAATGTCCTTCACATCATCCCGTTGTCAAAGATATTCCATAAATGAATGTCCTTCACATCATCCCGTTGTCAACACGTGTTTCATCCCGGGAGTACCCATGGATTTCCTCAGGACCTCCTACAACAATATTTACAAATATACTATTGTAGTACATCTTGTAATTATGAGATATTATATAAGTGTCACAATAGGTGTGCTGTGAGAACCCTTAACATTCTCAAACCCCAAAGTGTGTATCTAGATAATTAAAACACATACAGGTGAGCAAACCATTCTCTGTGATTCAAACCACCTTTATAATTAAACAGGTTTCTAAGTGATAGTCAAAGGTAACCGTTACCTCCTACTACTAGAGTAGTGCCCAGTATATCCCTCATGTGAACTCAATCTAAGTATCAGTCCTACCTGTATAAGTTGCTCCTCTTATTTGTATATGAATATATCCTTTAATCTGGACCTATCGTCAGAACAGAATTCAAAAATGAGTTCTCCAATTATCCGCTAATTTCATATTTCTAGAAATCTAGAGATAAGCTCCAATTCACTTCTTACCGCTGTTGCGTGATATAATACCGTCAAGCGAGTACGCTAATTCTTCCGTCTCCCGATATCTAGAAGACGCGGCCCCTCGGCTGCCCGCATTTTATACAGCTATAAGAAACAGAAATCGAAAACGGACGTTCCCGTAAAGGCGTCCGTTTGAATGCCAGCATTAAAGATAGAAAGCGGTCAGCAACCTGAAAGCGTCCATGTATATCTCTAAATAAAAATAAGAGACGGACTCCAGAGTCCCGAAGGTTACCACTATTATGAACGAATAACAACGCTCCACATCGTTCCTATAATAAGGAAAGAGTTATATCTGAGTTTATAAATAGTATATATCCGAACTACACTGTATTATTGATTTTTTCCTTAGCATAAAACTATAATAAATCCTATAATAATTCGTATCTCAATACTTTCCATAAAACCCTGTATTTTATAAACAGATTATAATCAAATATAATTTGAAAACTCAAGTTGGACTCAAAGCAAATACATTCTATTCTGGTTTAACCCACCCACTATCTGATACGTATTGACCTCTAACTATTCATTAGGTGTCTCCCAAGAAGTACTCCATTTCAAAATCTGTATTAAGACCCTGCTCTACAGCTCTTAATCTAAAAATCCAGTATGACTCCTTTCTCCTAAGGGCTAATTCCCTATTTCCACCACGGGGGTTAACTACACACTGGTCAAAGCCAAAGAATTTAAATGTTTTGTATTTATCCTGTGCTTGGCATACCTTCATATGAGACGCTATGGGGTAACGCTCATCCCCTACATTTATTGCCCTCCAGTGTTCGGAGATTCTGACCTTTAACGGACGTATCGTGCTACCTATATATATCTTATCACATTTACATGTGATCATATATACCACAAACTTCGTATTACAATCTATATGTGATTTAATGGCCACTAAGTTACCATTAAAATCCACAAATTCCTTCTTGGGCTGCCACGCCCATTTGCATACCATACAGCAACCACATTTAAAAAAAACTAGATTACGCTTCCCTAACCAATCTAACTGCTTTTTCTCAAACGGGTAGCTGGGGCTCAATATATTATTAAGGGTGTTGCCCCTTCTATAAGCAACATCAGGTCTATTACCGATATACTTCTTGAGTATATCATCCTGAGTTAGTATTGACCAGTATTTCTTCATACTCCTAATCAGTCTCTTAGACTTTTCTGTGTAGTCTAAGATGATCCTAATTTTATGCATTTTATCTCTAACTGGGGTGTCACCCTCATGTGTATCCTGCCCTAATGTCTGTCTGCGTGAGATTTTCCTCACTTTCCGCATCGATTTTCCAATAATGTTTTCAGAATATCCCCTGGCTCGAAATCTCCGTCCCATATTCTTAATTTCCTCAAGGAAGTCACTATTCTTACTACAATTTCTTCTTGCTCTGATCATTTCTCCGAAAGGTATTGCCTCAATCTGATGCTGTGGATGAGCACTGGTGGAATGCAGTATATTATTACAAGACGTCGGTTTACGATATAGTCTACTCTCTATTTTGTTATCATCAACGAACAGTTCCACATCCAAAAATTCCAACCGTGTCTCACTAAAACTGTATGTGAACTTGATATTTACATCATTGCTATTCAAATATGTACAGAATTCTTCCAGTGTACTGACATCCCCTGTCCATAACATAAAACAATCATCGATGTATCGTCCCCAATATAGAATATGGGTGTGCCATTTCGCTGCATTTGGGCCCCATATCCATATTTCCTCGAACCACCCCATAAACAAGTTGGCATACGAAGGGGAGAATTTTGATCCCATGGCTACACCCTGTTTTTGTTTATACCAATCATTTTTAAACAAAAAGTAGTTGTTGTTAAGTATGAACTCTATCATATCAATAATCATCTTCGTATGTTCCATCAAACTAGCAGACCTTTTATACAAGACATGCTTTATTGCTTGAATACCAAATATATGTTGTATACTCGTATATAGTGCCACTACATCTAGGGTGACCATAATCATACCTGCATCCCATTGTATATCCGAAAGTATACTTAGTATGTGTTTCGTGTCTTTAATATAAGAAGGTAAATTATGAACAAAAGATTGTAAGAAAGTATCTACAAATTCCGATAGTCTTTCTGTAGGACCTCCCACACCCGAGACTATTGGTCTTCCAGGTGGAAATACAGATTGTTTATGAATCTTAGGTAGTGTATATATGCAGGGATATTTTGGACGGTAAACCTGAAGATATAAATATTCATCCTCATCCAGTAATTCCCTCTGTCTCCAAATCTTCAGCATATTATTAATATCTCTAGTGATCTTATTAATAGGATTAGAGAATATCTTTTCATAGCAATTGTCATCATTTAATTGTGTATAAATTTCCTGCTCATAATCTTTACGATTCAGAATCACTATGTTACCACCCTTGTCCGCTCTTTTAATAATCACAGTCTCATCCTGTCTCAAAGATTTCAAAGCATTACATTCATCTTTGTTCAAATTTGGTTTATTTATGTATATCCTTTTCATGTCTTCCCTGTTCAGGTCTGCCCACACCATTTTATAAAAAGTTTCTATACTACTGTCCATTGCAAATCTAGGTACCCATGTTGATCTTTGTTTCAGACCACTGGTAACATGTGAGTCCGATGATAGATTCAAATCTTGTAATACAGTGGAAATCGTAGTGGGGTATTCTTCATAATCAGTAATTGTCATTAATGCCACTGTGTCATATATATCCTGAATAGACAAACCACTAAGTACCTGTTTATTATATAAATTATGTTCAGTATCCTTATTACGTAACTCAAAGTACTTTTTTATTTTTAGTTTCCTAACAAATTTATATAAATCTATCTTGGATTTGCATGTGTCTCCAATTAAAGATGGACAGAAACCTAAACCTCTGTTCAGAAGACCAATCATATCTGGAGATAGAGATTTATCTGACAGATTAACCACATTATTCTCCGAATCCTTTATGCATTGTATATTTTCTTGTCCCATGATCTCGTTCTCATTCCTGAGCGAGATTCGCTTTTTTCCTCCTCTATTCCCTCTTCTTGTCTTCCTGTTCTGTTTTTCTTTAGATTTGACTCCCAATTGCCTTGCTTTATTCTCTTCAATTCTTGTAAAAAACCCACTCCTTGGGTGTCTGAACTTATTTGAATACCTCCACCCTCTATATCACTGGTGTCTGTAACCAGACTACTCCTAGAGGAGGATGATGACTCCACTGAGGTACTAGATTCTACTGTCACACTTTTGTGCTTGACTAAATGATCATATTTGTGTGAAAATGTAAATACCCTGCCATTTGCATAGTCCAATTCATCCCTTTTGAACTTCCTGGCTTTCCTCTGTTTAATCTCATCTTGAAATCTCGTAATTATATCATAGAGTATAAGAAAATTCTTCTCTGTGGCTTCCTTAAGGTTTAATTCCTTAATTTCTTTCTCCAATACCTCTATATCTGTTTGTAATTTGCTCACTTTCCTTTCTGCATTTTCTATCAGAATATCCATCAGTTTCATAGAGTTAGATTTCAACTCCTCTTCCCATTTTCTTAATAAATCAACATCTAAATCATCATACGTAGGAAATATATGCGAACGTAGACCCCGTGGTATTCTATCCAACTTCTTGTACTGTTGTAATGTAACAGCGTCCCACCATCTGGACATCTCATTTTTCTTAAGTTTCTCTAACCTAATAAATTTATCCCTTAATCCTTCTTTTTTCTTAGGGTTCCCACCTCCTATAGCCTGTCGCACTGTTATACCTCTGTCTAAGCTTTTAAACAATTCCTCCGCTATCTTAGATCTATCCTCCATTTCTTAAGTATATACAAGTTCAGAATATTACCATTAGAGAAAGGAGCCGCCCACTCAAAACTGATAATCTAAATGTGGGGGTGAAAATACGAGTGATAAGGCGCTCCTGCCTCCAAGGATAAAGCAACAAATAATACTTTAGTGCACGGTGCCAAATATTGGGGTTGCACCCTCCAGTCTCCCCAAAAGAGGTAACCTAATGTTACCCGTAACGAACTATATGGTATTCGCACACATGCATTGATTCAAAGACAATAAACACAGGTCTGTGGATAATCATAAAAAATAATAATTACATACAATTATATATACACCGAAACAAATGTATAGTACATCAGAAATTACAGTAATCAAATATGAATTCCATCACATTGCTATTGTACAAAAAAGTTCATGAAGATTAATCTCATCCAGTTATCCTGATTTCCACAATAATCCTATTCAAAGATAAGGTATCTTTGAATAGGATTATTGTGGAAATCAGGATAACTGGATGAGATTAATCTTCATGAACTTTTTTGTACAATAGCAATGTGATGGAATTCATATTTGATTACTGTAATTTCTGATGTACTATAAATTTGTTTCGGTGTATATATAATTGTATGTAATTATTATTTTTTATGATTATCCACAGACCTGTGTTTATTGTCTTTGAATCAATGCATGTGTGCGAATACCATATAGTTCGTTACGGGTAACATTAGGTTACCTCTTTTGGGGAGACTGGAGGGTGCAACCCCAATATTTGGCACCGTGCACTAAAGTATTATTTGTTGCTTTATCCTTGGAGGCAGGAGCGCCTTATCACTCGTATTTTCACCCCCACATTTAGAGTGTCTGGGCACCATGTTTGGGTGTGTGCATTGCATTTGTCCCGCAGTGATGGCTCTGTATTGTGTGATGAGCATGCATGAGTTTGGGACATGGATTTATGTTGATATTGTGTGTAGTGATTGTGTTGACATTTGTTATTTGGAATGTTGTGTGCCCTTGTGCGGTGGTCCTGTGTGCGAGTGTGTGTGGTGATTGGTATGTCAGATCTGTTGTGAAGTGTGTTTGCAGGGTACGAATATGCATCATTGTATGGATGTGTGATTGTGTGTGTTAGTTCTCTGGTGTTGTTACGTAGTGTTGTATGTATGATTTGTCAAGTGTAGGTGTGTATTGTGGATGCTTAACGGTGCTTTGATGTGTTGCAGTTGTGGTGTAGTTGTGACATTTGGTAGTGTTGTGTGTTATTGTGTTTGACACTGCCAGTGCTGTTTATCTGGGGGTTGGTGTGAGTTTTAGAAGTGTGTCTGTGTTGGTTGTCATTTGTGTACTATATATGTGCTTGTGTGGATGTGGCTGTGCATAGGTGACCGTGTCAGTGTGAGGGTACGTGTGTGTGTTGCCATCATCCCCCACTCAGGATGTGTATGTTGTGTGTGCAAAGGTACATTGTCGCTGGTTCCAGAGTCGTTTGGGTGAGCAGGAGCAGTGGGAAGATGTGTAGCTCAGGCTCCATGGCGGCTCAAGAAAGGTATGTGTTCCTGAAAGTGAGTGTCTCCTTTTATAGAGTTGATTTCCGCCAGGGTTTCCATGGAGGTGCGACCACGGCAGAAAACTTGGCGGTGTGCAGCCTTGTAATATGTCTGGCAGAGAGCATGGTCTCCTTCAGCCTGAAGGTGGCTATCTTCATCTGAGATGGACTGACCTCACTGGTAGTACCGATGGTGGATTGGCTGTATTCTGTTGGGAATGTCGCCATGGTCATAATTTGGCGCTCTTCACTTCCAGCCTGCTGGCAGTACGACCGCCACTGCCAACATGCCAACTCATAATGACCCCCTTGTATGTAAAAAAAAATAAAAATTGTTCTTACCTGACCACAGTTCCTTCTTTCTTCTGATCTTGACTGCAACACTCCAGAAACTGCAGAAACAGACGCTGAACCATTTATGTAAAGCTGCAAAAATAAAACGTTAAAAAAGGACAATTTCTTTCATTGACGTCAATAGGAAACCGAGGAAAATGTTTTAATTTTGAAAATATATATGTTTAACCTAAAGATAAAATAAGTTTTATGTTTGAAAAAACTAAACTATATTTTATTAAATTTTTAATATATATTTAATTACATTTTTTAAATTATGATCCTTTTCTTTACAAATAAACCTGGTGTGTTTCTTAAATTCTAAATAAAATAATTCAAACTGTTCTTTTTATTTATAAAAAAATACACTTGTCATGCTACTTTAAAAAATGTTTATAACCTTCTACATGTCTTTTAATTTTATATTAAAAATCTTTAAATATGATAAATTACGTTTTTGAAACTAATACTCAGATATCTCAGTTGACACATGAGCATTAATACTTCCTCACCCATTATCACTATATCCCTAGCATCCCACTCCTAAAACATTCTTGTGATATTTAAAAAATAATTTGTAATTGTTATTTTAACAATATTTAAATTACTATTAAACGGTTTACAAATGTACTACTCAAGTATCATAGTTGACACCTGAGTATTAATACTCTTCTCCATCCATTACCCCATATCTATGTAATCCTGTATTTCAAACTGCATTGTGAACATTTTAAAAATAATTTGATAAAGGCTTAGAGTGACATATAAATTATGGACAAAGGAAGCAGAGAAATCTCGGTAGTTTCCAAGTTTAGGTGGTGAGCAGCTCCTGTTTAGAGCACCCTACAACACCAATCAGAATCTCAAATTTCTCACCTCAAATGTCTGTTTCCCTAGAAAAGTTTTTAAGCGTAGGTTTAGCACAGTGTTATCCATGCCAACCTCTAAAATGACAAAAGCTGTTTACTGCTCCAGGCAAAGTATTACACCTTTGGCCTGGTAATATACCATCCAAGAAAACCTGGAAACAATAAAAGTAACATCTGACACATTTCACTATTATTATAGTTCTTCAAGGAGGTGTAGCTTTTTAAATACACATGGGAGCACTCAGTATAAGCCAAAACAACACACATGCAGGCTTTGAGTGGTGCATACACTCTGCAAAAAAGCAGAGAAATCTGGGTAGTACCCAAGTTAAGGTAGAGAGCAGCTCCTATATACAGCACCCTACAACGCAACCAATGCTCTAAAATTGCTCACCTCAAAATCTTCTGTTTTGCATATATATATATATATATATATATATATATATATATATATATATATACACACACACACACACACACACTAGAAGATGAAGGATCACGAGAAAACAACAGCCAGCCAGGGCAAAAATCTGGATCCCAAAGGATGCAATGAGTCACAAAAAATGCAATATCCAAGAAAGAAGTGTCTCAAACAGATGATCTCTCCGAAGAACAAAAATATATTTCCCATACAACATTTCAGCTTCTGCCTTCTTCAGGTAGTACAAGATGGTTTGCTCAGTGGCTGCACAGCTGACACTGTTGGATTTTCAAAAAGCATCATAAATGAAGATTCCAATTGGAATGTGTAATCAATGCAGTCCTGAGAACTCTTCAGATATGTAGAAATCAAGTGATATTGTCAGTGATGTTCAGTCCATCTGGATGCACTGATTTTAAACAGCACATCCAGAAGTTTTCTCTGATGTCCAGTAGTTATTCCTTTAAGACATGCTCCACAGGGAAAATCTTCAAATCTGATAGTAAATGGTCCACAAGGGTAAAATAATTGGCTACAGGCTGGTCAAGTTTCTTGTTAATTAGTGCTGATTTGTGGTTCCTGAATCATGCACGGAGGTTATTCACTGTTTGGCGTACATATAATTTTTTACAGCTTTGGCATTGGCACTGAATCACAGAAATAATGCATGTTGAGTGACATGTCAGATGCTATTCTATTCAATAGGTCCTTCTTGTAACAGAGCTAGTTACTGATGATATTTGTAAAAGGTATTCACATGTAATGCACCTTGTAGAATCACAACAATGAACTCCAGCATTTGTTACAGCTTGCTTAAGCTCAGCTCTCACAATAAGCCATCATAATTTTGGAGCTCTGTGGTAGGCAATAACTGGCGGTTTTGGAAAAAGCTCTTGCAATTGTTCACAAGTGGATAGTAAGGGAAAAGTTGTTTGTGTCATATTTCTGTAGTTGGGAGCTGATGGATGATAGTCAGCCACAAATGGGATTCTTTTGTTTGCATTCCAAATAAGTGTTTCCCTGCGTAACTGCAAAGACTTGTCAATTTGTTGCAGAATGATATGCAGAGGATAGCCTTGCTTTTTAAATAATGAAACAAGCTCCTGTAGATGGCCTTTACAAGCGTCTTCATTGCTGCAGATGCATCTTCTTCTGCGTGCTTGGCTGTAGATGATGCTGAGTTTAGTGTGGCATGGGTGACATGAAGTCCAGTTTAGATACAAATGATCATCTGTAAGCTTGTGGTACAGATCAGTTTTTGTTCATGAACGGTGAGTAACACATCCAGAAAAGGGGGATGACTCTTCTGTTTAGTATTGCTGCTGGTGAATTTGATAGTAGAATGGATACTGTTGATAAAAGCTGTAAATTGCTCCAATGTTCTGCATCCTGCATTCCATATTATAAATATGTCATCAATGTATCATAGCCATACCAGTGTTTTGATGCCAGAACTCACAAGTATAAAGTCCTCCAGTTTGCCCACTAAGATATTTGCAGAGGAAGGAGCCATCTGAGTGCCCATGGATGTTCCTTGAATCTGCAGATAGTGTTTACCATTGAAGGTAAAATTGTTGAATTTAAGAATACCTTATGCAAAGTTGGTAAGCACATTTGTTGATGGTTTTCTTTCACAGTTCTTTTATTGAGAGCTTCAGATAATGCCATAAGCCCATCATCATATGGTATATTGGTGCACAATGATGTAACATCAAATGTAGCCAGGAGAGTGTCATCATCAAATATGTTGGTTTGCTTTAATTTTTCAGTAATCTGAAGGAAGTGACTGGTGTCATTAACAAACAATTGAAGTTTCTGGACAATGGACTGAAGGTTCAGGTTGACAAACAAAGATAGCTTCTCAGTGGATGTATTATTGACAGAGATGATGGGGCAGCCAGGAGTGTTCATTTTGTGAATTGTGGGAAGCACATAAAATCTCCCAGGTAAGAGCCACACAAGTCACACCAGCCTGTATTTCCCTACTTTGCTATGTTTTCCCAGGTGCTGGCTGTGCTAGATCCCAAAATCCACAGCTATCCACTTTGTAAAAAAAGGCAATTTTTGATTGGAAAAACGTGATGTATTGATGTTGTTTTTGGGCCATTTCCCATTGCAGGCACACACACGTGAGGTACCATTTTTAAAAGAAGACATGTGGAGTACAGAAGAGTAGAATTTTTGTTATTACTAATTGCTTTTCACAGTGTTTGTGCCTTCTAAATGTAAGCAGATTTGTAAGAAAGAAGACATTTTAAAAAATAACCTCTACATGAAAAATATAGAGATGTACAGTAAACACTGGTCCTAAACTCCATATCTTGTGCCCATTAAGAAATACACAGTTTACTATGACACCTATTTTTCATTCTACATATTATGTTATATGATTTGGTCTAGACTCAGTACACAACACCACTGTACGATGCAGCTCAGTTGTTGTCTGTGGGTACCTCAGGATCTTTGAGATCCTACAGACCCTATATATTGCCACAACTAAAATGGTTAACCAAATGGATTGGTACATTGTTTTGTATATTGGCCATTGCAACAAAAAGTTACAGGGGGAACCATTGTCACAAATGGCTCCTTTTTCCTACTAATTTTCAATATTTCTTTATTTCAACAGCATTTTTTTCAGGAAAGCCTTGAGGGATCTACACATATGTCCCCTTTCTGAATTTGGAATTTTGTCTTCTTTTCAGAAATATTCATGTTTACTGGATCACTCATGGGTTTCATACTGGTTTCCACCACGAGTTAGGAGAAGGATGAAAGCACAGAAATAGGGAAAATGGGCTAACTGTTTGAAAAATGCCAATCTGTCTTTTAAAAAAAGTGTTCTTTTGATTCTCCTCTACATGTTCCTCAAAGCTGTGAAGATGGCGACTTTAGCATAACAGACCATTTGTTGATGCCATTTTTATGAAAAAAGAGATACTTTCATCCAGAGCATTTATTTCCTATAGTTCCTAAGAAACTCAACAATTAGCTATATTTTGGCTATTTTCTCCAGTGGAATCCACAAACCCTGGGTACCGTAGGAATCCCCAGGATATTGAATAAAAGAACACAAATTTGGCATGTATACCTTATGTGGACAAAACATTATTGAGACGTAAGAACAAACTACTGCAAATAGCCAAATAAAATTGATTCTGTACCACTTGATCTTTTCCTTCTTATTGACTGATCTAATTTTGATCAAACTATGTACATATTGTGTAGAAATTCAGTAATATGACCCCTATGTAGATAGAATTTTGGCCTTAAGAGTCTCTGTTAGATATTGTATGGGTGATAGAATGGGGAAGATATGTAAGTGAAATTGGTGTTTTTTTCTTTCTTTATGAGCACCAGTTATTTAAAAGTGTCATTCACACCGACTTATCATGATGGTAGAAAGGATTTGAAACAGAAGGACTGAAACCTCTACTGTACCTCCAGAGAGTTCAACTTTGTCGAGATGACATTTTCTGCTTCTCTCAGTAATGGACTTTGAGGAACAGATCCATGGTCTCTTGAGGTTGTTGCATATTATCTAATGTTTTTGTCATTGTACTTGAGTGTCATGTGTGCATTAGTTTATTAAAATATTGGGTCTGTTTGTGCTTGTTACATGCTTTACATTTTAGGAGCATTACAATAAAATAGGTAACATTGAACATTATCTGACACCATGGTTCCTTTTTTCTGCTATTGTGTACAAGGCACAATCAGTAGGAATCGGGGCCTCATTACAAGGCTGCTGGTTCAAGGACCACCAGCCTCACACTGTCTGTTGGACTGCCACAACTGTGAGGGTCAAACTGCCACATTAGAACCCTGGCGGGTGAACCTGATGGGGTGGCGGAAGTCGGAGTTGTACTCAACCAGGGCGGCACTGACCTCAGCACCGCCTGGCTGATTGCAACTCAGCTTTCTGCCATGGCAGAAAGCCAGTGCTGGGGGCCACACTTGGGCATTACAATGGTGCTGGTTTGCTATGGTAATGGCCTTGGCTCCCTTAAAGGAGGAGAGGCCAATATTGTAGCCCTGTTCCCGCCAGTCGGCCCAGTGGGAATGCGTAATACAATGTTCCCGGTGGTCAGCCCAGCTAGAACATTGTAATATTCTCCGGGGGATGCCACTGGTATGACAGTGGTATCTTCCCCACAAGTTTGGCGGTAAGCTCCTCCGACTGCCAAACTCCTAATGAGGCTCTTTGTCATTTCAAAGCAAAGCATTTTAGTCCTTGTTGGCTTTGCATAGCCCAAGGGGCATTTTTTTGTTGCAATATAGAACCAGATTTAATGCAATGGTTTAGAGAGTGTGATCAAGAAAATGAAGATCCAGAAAGATGAAAACAAACACATTGAATTTAAAGCACCATACACTTTCCACAAATCCCAAGATCTTAGACTTCTTTGAACACTTAGTCAAGGCATGTTTAAAAAGTTAGAGTATAAAGTAAAATGAAAAAAGAGTTAATTTAACAATAAAGGAGATTATGCCATTGAACTACTTAACAATCCAAAACAGAGGTCATTATGACGTTAGCAGATAATGGTTTGGCACAGCTAGACAAAGGCAAAGAATTCTGTAATTAAATGCTTTCCAACAAGTAGAAAGTGTTAAAAGTAGACCCTATGAACAAATAGTTTAGATTTTGGTGCAAAAAGTAGAAAAAGCAAAATAATATTGATAAATCAATGCTAGCACAAACACTAGCACAAACACATTCTTGTGACAGAAATAACCACAGTCTCCATCAGTAGGCATGCTCTTCAAAATACCCCAAAGTCAGTAAGATCCACCACCCAGGCCCATTATTTGATGTATTGGATCTTCAATATCTGTTTAGTGTTATTTTAGTGCTGTCTGGACTGTTTGCAGTCTCTTGGCCAAGTAATCAGGGGCTCCAAGGAGGAGAGCATTACAATAATCAAGTAGGCTAAGTATAACACTCCCAAAAATTAAAGACTTATCATGTACTGGTAACACTAAGAATGCCAAGAAGCAATGCAAAACAGACATGTGCAACTTTATCAACATGCTTCTCAAGGGAAAGATGTACATCAAAAGTAACTCCAATGTTACGAACGGCCTCAGAGGAACACATCTCCACCTCTGTAGGTAGTGGTCAAAAATTTGGGGGTAGAGACAACAGCACTTTATTTGCTTTTCAACATAGGAACACTGTTTTTGTCTCCCATTTAGTTTAAGGGAATTTACATTAATCCATTTTACAATGTTCATTAAACAGGCCTGGAAGGAATTTACTGCATCCTGCTGATTATTATTGAGAGACAGGATCAGCTGCATATCATCACATAACTAATTAAAGAGATGGTGTGCATTGTTATTAAGGAAATCAGTGGCTTCATATAGATGTAAACAATACAGGTCTCAGTGCTGAGCCTTGCGGCACTCCATGTTGAATACATCTAAAGTCCAATCCATAAGGTGGCTTAGCCACCGCCTGGCAGCGATCTCTAAGGTAGGATTTCATCTACTCCAACATGGTGCCACCAACACCCAGAGCCACTAGTCTAGCTAGCAGGGTGTGGTTGAGCTGTATCAAAGACCACTATCAAATAAATCAGAATTAGCACTACAGACTGACCACTGTCTACCCTCCTGCGCATCTCACCCATGGCACTCAATAAAGCTGTCATCACCAGGCCTGAAACGAAATTGTTCCTCCTCTAATAGGAAATGAGCTTCCAGGTATTGAGATAGGATCCTGCTAACATGACGTTCCAGTGTCTTCACCGGAAAAGAAAGGGGCCCTATGGTTACCAAATACTGCCAGGTCTTGCTGATGTCTTTTTCAGTAAAGGCATAACTATGGCCTTTTTCCAAATACAAGACACCAACCCAGATTTCAGGGACTGGTTACAAAGTAATCTCGGTAGTGGCATTAGCTCGTCTACTCACTTTTTCCACTGTCTTCCCAAAAGAAGATCTAACAGGGATCCATACATAGAGGCCATAGCAATACTGAAGAAAAATTCCTCAGAAATTGGGTCAAGCCATTCATTCTGATTTTAGTACTCATGGACAGATCCTGTCTGACACCATTTTTAAGACTAAGGCCCATATTTATACTTTTTTAGCGCAGAAAATTCGCCGGTTTTTGACGCAAAAGTGGCGCAAACTTACAAAATACAATTGTGTTTTGTAAGTTTGCGCCGCTTTTGCGTCAAAAAGTGGTGCAAATGCGGCGCTAAAGAAGAATAAATATGGCCCTAAGCATCTCTGAAACATCATTATCAAATCGTGAAATAACAGCCGTTGTAGTCCTTTCATAGGAGAGTGACTGATCCACATTAGGAGAGCCTTCAATATCCCCACGGATATCCTCTAGGATCTTACTAATCTTTTCTGTCATTTCCTTGGGGAGCTGAACTGGCATACATTGGCTCTCAGAACAAAAGTTGGAAATTAGTTTTATAGTAATCCTTGTTTTAACTTATCTTTTTATCTACCTTTTGCATGCTTGCGCCTTTTTGGCCAGTTCTTTCCTGTTGGAGCGGGCCACCATCTTGGTTGCCGTACTAGTCGTTGTTGGAGGTGGGGCATACAATGAACAGGCTGGCATGACCAGGGCTGTGCTATTGTTTCATTGGGGATCTGAACTGGCTTACGCTTTCTCTGAGAACAAAAGTTTAAAATTATTTTTATTGTAATCCTTGTCTTTACCAACCGTTTTAATCTACGTTTTGTGTGTTTGCACTTTTTTGGACAGTCCTTGCCTGTTAGAGCAGGACCACCATCTTTGCTGCCGCACTAGTTGTTGTTTGGAAAAAGACTATTAAATTAACAGGCTGGCACGACTGTGCAGCACTGTTGTTTCCTTGGGGTGCTGAACTGGCATACACTTGCTTTGTGAACAAAAGTTGGAAATTAATTTTATAGTAATCCTTGTTTTTACCTAGCTTTCCATCAATTTTATGCATGTTTGCACTTTTTTAGACAGTTCTTGCTTGTTAGAGCGGGACTGTCATTTTTGTTGCCCCACTAGTCGTTGTTTGGTAGGGGAACTATAAAACCAAGAGCCCATCTGTGACCATCCATGCTCCAACTACATACATCACCAGCCATTCTGCCGGTGGCATGCCTGAAGCTCAGGAAGTTGCTGGGTTTTCTACACACACCAGAATTAGCTATGCAAGAGATGAATTTGTACATCTTGGCAAACAGTCTCATATTCCTAACACACCTAGTATGACAGACGTAGTGATTAAGTCACTGCCTCACTGTGATTCCTCTGTTATTACTAAGCCCACCTCCTTGAAGTGTGAGCTCCTCAGTGCTAGATCTCTAGTGAAATATTCAGAGGAAATTAATCTGTTACTAGAGTCAGGAATTGGGGATGACTTGTTTACTGCAGAAACATGGATTACCACTGAGGCAGCAGTGGATCTAGGTAAGGCATGCCCTGTGGGATTCAAGGCCTTCCACAAACCCTGCCTAAACAAGAAGATGGGTAGAATGAGCGTTTTATATCATGAAAAGTGGGATTTTTCTCACTCTCTCAATGGACACATTTGAAGGCATAGAAGTGTTAGGCTTCTCAATAAAGACCAGTAGGGGCATGCCTTTGCAGTGGCATTATGTTATAGGCTCCAGATTCTCCAATTTCACATTCCCACTTCTTCACAGAAGTGTTATCTAATATGGCTCTTGCCCACTCTAAATGTTTTTTATCTTAGAAGATTCTAATCTATGGGCAGAGGGTGACTTGTTTCTCCCTGCTAAAGAACCGTGGAGTTGCTGCGAAATTGCTGGACTCCAACAACTGGTACACTGCCTGTCCCATCAAGGGAGGCCATACATTAGACCTTATTTTGTACCCGGAGGGCCTGATATCAGGAAATTAGATTACCCCCCTCTGCTGGACTGACCATGCGTTATTTATTTCATTTGCATATCCAGAAATGGCACTCCTTGAAGAAGGCTGCAACTACTGGAAAATTGGTCAGGGCATGGCATAAACTCATTAAACCTTCCCAGGGATCTGTCTTTGAGCTTTCTGATTAATTTGATCGCAGGATTTTCATAGAATCTAGGACCCATATTTATACTTTTTGACGCAAAACTGCGCCGCACAGTTTTGCGTCAAAAATATTACCGCCGGCTAACGCCATTTTGGTGCGCCGTGCGGGCGTCATATTTATACTTTGACGCACGGCGGCGCAAACAACAGGTGGGAGTCATTATTTTTGACGCACACCACAGAGTCAAGTCGTAAAGGAAAACGACGTTAACGCGGCGGAAATGACTGTGGGTCGATTTACGACACCGCAAACCGGATATGCGCCGTTTTTTTTTTACGCAATAGCGTAAAAAAAAACAGCGAACACAGCCATTTCACCAGAGGAGAGCCAAAATGGATCCCAGATGCCACTACAGACCCCAGGAAGATGACAGCAGACCAGGAACCAGCCAGGATGTCCCGCACAAGAACCAGGAAACTTTTAAGAAGAAAAGAAAGTGTCGCTTTAGTGCAGAGGAGCAGGAAATTCTGGTTAAAGAGGTGACGGAACACCAGCACCAACTGTTTGTCACATCAAAGTTGCCAATCAGTAGGAGAGAGGCTATATGGCAACAAATTGTCGACAAGATTAACAGTGTGGCTGAAGTACGCAGAACAGTCATCGAGTGCAAGAAACGCTGGCATGACTGCAAGTGCAGGACCAAGGAAAAGATGGCCAGGAACAGGAAGGCAGCACTGCAGACTGGAGGTGGGAGTCCAGCACACCAGGAGGCCCTGGACCACATGAAGGAGATGGTCGCAGCCGTCATCCCTGAGGAGATTGTCACAGGGATTCAAGGACAGGACAGCGCAGACTACCACGAGACAACGCACATGCAGGGTAAGTCGCATGAGGAATTACAATGCACTAATGTCAACTACAACCGGGGGGGATTCCGACCACTAAATGCATGGAAGTCATCTAATACATGGAGTGGCATGGGTAAAGGGGCACAGCAGGGGGGCATGGCCCGTTCTGAAAAGACCTGGGGCACACCATTTCACAACTCCAACAACAGTCCCATGGGGGCATGTTGTCATGCCAAGGATGGAGCAATGGGAAAGCCACGCAAGGAGGGAAGGCCACTACGTCAAACTGACATCCCGGCACACGTCAGCCAACATACCCCCTACATTAACTAGGGCCCTATTAACAACCTCTAGCCATACCGACAACTGGAATGTAACTGTGACAACAGGTGCCACTACCACCTCTGCTCTGTGTGCAGCTCAAGTAGCCAATAGCAGTTACCTCCCCATGAATCATACACACCTAAATTAGGGGGTGAGAATGGCAACTGTAACAATCCCCAGAAACAAGACAAAGGCCCCAGTACTCTAAAATGTCAATGCCCATAGTTGTCCCAAACATCAGCCATTGTAAACATCAATAGGAGCTACACAGCACTAAGGACACACCCATGCTGCATATGTCAGGGTCCATCCTGTGCCTGGGTAACAATGCAACATCCCAAATGCCATACTGCTCAGACAACAGCATTGAGGGGGGAACACATGGAACTGGTCACTGAAATACACCTGCACAGTCAGAGTAGGAAATAGGACACTGATGCGATTATCAGGGCAATCCAATGTAACACACATTCCCAAACATCAGCAGGACACATTACCAATGTCGACATCCATATCGGATCATAACATTGCCATGCATAGGATATGCCACATGTCAATTACATTTAAGTGGATGTGAAAGATCAGAGATTGGGGGAGGTCCAGTTTTTAAAAGTGCTGCCAGGGCCATCAGAACACCCACAGCCAGTGAAAGGGCTCACCATGAGAATGGATGTACACGGAGGGTCGAGTAGGAAAAGAAGGTGGCAATTCACTATTTGGCATAAACCAACACCTAGAGGGAATGAGGCTGACAAGTCTGATAACTCAATAACATACATTTGACACACAGGTGGGCCATAGGCCTGGAAGAATGCCCATCTGAAGGACTGGAGAAATTAACACAAAACAAGATCACAAAGTGAATTCATCAAAAGGCAGGCATGTCACATCAAATTTGCCACAACACAGACACACTAATTGTACCCTGTTTCATTGCAGAGGAAGATGGATCTCCTGCTGATATGCCTGTCCCAGATTTCCTTGATGACATGGATGACGAGCCGATAAACATTCCCCAGGAGACTATCCAAAAGGTCCTTGACACCCTCCAGACCCCACTTTCAGTCACAAGGAGGAGCACAGAACAAGCAGCCATCGCAGAGGATCCACCCACCACCCCAATTGTAAGATCTGCCAGCTCCAATTCAGCTGAGGACTCAGACGACACTGGCACCAGCTTTGAGAGAACTGTAGTTGGAGTACAGCGGCAGCTGGCCAAGGAGGTGCGGGTGGGGATGCAAACTATGGCAGCCAGCCTTGAGGGGATGCGTTCGTGCATGATGTCATCTGCAGATCAGGCAGCAGCTATGCAATCCCTAACATCCATACTGCAAGGACTACAAGAAACTGTCAAGGAATTCACCACTGCAGTAAGGGAGTTGGCACAATACCTCGCACCCCAAACCTTCCACTGCATGCACGAATGCAATCATGACTCCCTTAGGGCCGACCTGGCTGCCTACCATCGTGATGTGGCTGCTATTTTCAAGAACCAGCAGGCCCTCCTTGCTGCAGTACTGCCCTTAAGACCTTCACAGGGAGCAGCAACCGGGATGTCTGACTCCACGTCTTCTAACACTGAGGTGTGTGTTGCCCCTTCACAACCAACAACAACAAGGACAAAGCAGGCAACACACACATCAGAAGAAGAAGACATGGAACAGATCACACTCACAAGGAAAAGTACCCAGAAGCACTAGTCCCTGCCACATGGCCCACATTTACCAAGGTCCTGCAAATTGTAACTTGCCAGTCTTGCAACAACTTTACTCGAGCACTGTTCTGCAAACCCCTGTATATCTTGTCACCCAGCCCAGTGATTGTCTCTCTCCTACTCATTGCCAAATCCTGTCCCTCTGCGCTGTCTGAAACATAAACCCCAGCATGTCGAAAGCATTTCCGTAACCCCTTGTGTTGGATCCCAATTTAAAATGTGTTGGAAAATGGGTTATTGGTAGGGCAGGTAGGTACCTACACCTAGCAACAAGCCACTAACCTCCACCTAGGTACAGTTAGGTCTCAGTAAATTAATCCCAGCTCAACCCTTGGTAGCTTGGCAACGAGCGTCAAGGCTTAACTTAGGAGACAAAGTGTAAAGCATTCAAATATCACAAAACAGTAATTAAATAAAACACAGGAAACAGTTTAAAAATCCAAAACCAATTTATAAAAGTAGTTTATATTTTTATCTTTAAAATGACACAAAAACGATTAAAATCGGTTCAGGGGAACCAGAGATATGAATTTTTAAAGAATTATTACTTTTCTAGCGCTTAGAAACAAAAAGCGCCAATCGGGTCATCTGGTTGCACCTCGACCGGGGCAAAGTCAAACTTTCAGGCCGACCGCGATGGAGCCCTGCTCGGCTACAGGTCGCGGGAGGCCTCGGTTAAAAAGTTACCTTCTGACTTAGTCTTTATTTTGAAGTTTTTCTTCACCGGGACGAACCTGCCAGTTGAATCCGACCTCCTGGAGCCCTTGTCCGGATACGCGATGTGGGTTTCCTCGGTGGAGACTTTTACCTTCGGACTTAGTCGTTTTTTCGAGATGAAAATCCTTCGACCGGGGTAAACCTGGATCTTGATCCGACGTCCATGGAGCCCTTCTCGGATACGATGGCTGGGAGGTCCCGGTCAACTTTTTACCTTCGGACTTAGTCTCTTTTTTGGATGTTTTTCTTTACCGGGACGAACCACGAAGTCAGGCCGGGTCGCGGTTGAGGCAAGCCGGCTAGAATTTCCGCGGCGGGTCGGTCCCTCTCTGGAGCTTTTTTCCAAAAATTCTCAAATCTTTTCCAAACTTCTGGGGCTTCACCCAGATGTTCTTTTAAGGTTCTTTTGGGGTCCACAGCTCACCCCAAGGGTCCAGAAGTTCTGTGATGGTCCTTGGGGGGTGCGGACTTCAACTCCCAGAATGCACCTCGCGCAAACTCCTTTTTGGCCACTGGACAGTGGTCAGCTGGTCGCTTTCTTCAGGAGTTGTTGCAGGGGACTCTGGTTAGCAATTTTTCACCTGTAGCAAACAGGGAGTCCCTCCTTGAACCAGTTGAAGCCAGGCAAAGTCCTTCTTGTGGTGAAGCCCAAGTGTGCAGCTGGTGCAGTCCTTCTGAGTGCAGGTTCCAGGTGCAGGCCAGGGGTCCAGCAGGGCAGTCCTTCTTCTCCTTAAGTTCTTTCTTCTTGAAATTTGGTGGGGATCTGAGGCGTGGGTGCAGGTCTGCCAGTTTTATCCTTGCTCCTGGGTGAAAAGCAGGGGGGCCCTGGTTCTCCAATCAGGGACAGGGTCGTCCCCCTGTGATGACCACTTCCTGGGAAGTGTGGCAAAAATCCATCCCAGAAGGCAACAGTCTCTAAAAATCCAACATGGATGAATCTGATTTTTGGAGGTTACATCTGGCTGAGCCCACCCACTGGTGTGGCTAAAAATCATAAACACACCCCTCTCCTGCCCTCTCCTAATCTAATCAAGGGGGCACCTAATTGTCTGGGGTTGCAGGATGTGGGGGTGTTGCTGGGTGCTCCAAATGTCCTTCTCTGCCTTTGAAGACCAGTTTGGTAGCCCTCCCCCCTTCCTGCCTCACCATCTGCTGAGGGGAGATTCTCTCCCCCAAGCACATTCCTTTGTGTGAAGCCAGGCCACTTCACACCTCATCAAGGCAGCCTGGCAGAAGCTGCTGCAGGCTGGCCAATCAGAGCACAGCAGCAAAAACAATGCAGAGCTGAAATTGGCAACTTTTTAGGTAAAGTCTAAACTTTTTACCTGGACAAGTTATATTAAATCCAACAACTGGAAGTTGTGGGATTTATTACAACAATCAATTTGATACCAAATTCTTGGTATGTAACATTTAAGGAGACTTTAAAATTTAAAATAAAGTCTGCCCATTCTAGCCTATGAAGGCCATTTACTTCAATGAGGGAAAAACTAATTTGGCTGTTTTTACCTCACCAGGGCTTATAAATCTATTTTTATAAAGTCCCTGCTTATAGTTACATGGCACCCAGCCCTAGGGGCACATAGGGCACACCTTAGGGGTGACTTATATGTAAAAATAAGGTAGTTTAAGACTTTGGAAGTACCTTTAATTCCAAAGTCGAATTTGCATATAACTTTAATTTAAAAGCAACCAGCAAGGCAGGCTTGCTTTTAAAATGACACTGGGCACCTCAGCAGTGCACCTAGCTGTGCACCACCTATGCTGTGGTCCCTAAACCTACATGCCCTACCATATACTAGGGACTTATAGGTAGGTTAACTTAGCCAATTATAATTAGCCTAATTTGCATATCCATTTTACACAGAGCACAGGCCCTGGGACTGGTTAGCAGTACCCAGGGCACCATCAAAGTCAGGAAAACACCAGCAAAAAGAGGAAAATGGGGGCAAAAAGTTATGGGGCCTCTGCAATCAGCCCTGTTTTCTCACACAATGTCACTATAATGGACTCACAATCATGGACAATGTACAGATAGCACTACAGCACGTTTCAATAAATAGCACTTACACAACAAATCTGTCTCTGTGTAATGTGACATATCAACTGTGAAGTAATTAACTGAAATGTGCCCACTGTCAAATTACGTAGCTTGTCAATACAACTGTCCTGATAATATGTAGTCAGAGAATTCTGCACAGTGCCCATGATTGCATCATACTCTGCCCTTCCTGAGGGACAAATCGGATGAAGTGAGAAACCATACACCACCATGCTGTGTTGGACAGAAGAATGCTTCCTCAGGGGATAACTAAGTCATCAACTAGTGGCCACAAAATGTTGTGAACATGCAAAAATAAGACAATAAACATGGCACACTAATCTAAGTTAACACTAAAAAAACTGCACAAATGAAGGTGTCTGAGTTAACATACAAATAGGTAATCATGCCGAACTGTGTCACAAATGATGTATGAGGGTCATGAAGACAAGAATACAAGATTGCCAATGAGAACTCATCTTATAAGGGTGTGCATGATCATCACACTGCAGTCAGACCTAAAACTGTTTCCCCAATATCAAGTTTGGAAGCATTGTTAGTGACTTTGAAAACACACTTATCAACAGAAACACATTGGGATCCATATTGACTGTGATTGGTGGTTGCAAAAAAGAGTCGACACTTTGCAAGGTAGCTCTGGGCTAGCTGCCAATCGTACAGCTCAGTTGGGTTTTGTTTTTAGCATAGGACACAGATGTTATAGTACCAAATTGATGTACACTGAATCCAAACCCACGATCAAGTACCATTCAACACATACTATTAAGGGTTAACCAAATATTTATTAAATGCTAATCACAGATGATGAAACTGAGGGAAAAATCTTACCTACCCTAATCTACCCTGACTACTCATTACCCAAAACTGTCCCTAACTAACCTAAGCTACACTTACTTATCACATGTAACGAAACGTTCTAAACATCTACCCCCCACCCCCCTTATGAGACGGGACACATGGAGGACAACACATACTAACCTAAACACATACTATACTATCCTATACAAATATATATTTGTTTGTCTTTTTTTTTTAACACACAAGAACCCCAACATAGCCCCCCACCCACCCACCCACCCACACACTTAATAAGTAAAAATATAAAGAATGAGGACCCCCCACCCACTAACACTAACTAAACTAACAGCCTATACTAACCTAACACTAAGCCCCCTAAGCCCACTAACTATAAGAACAAGGAAAGAGGAGGGAGGGGAGGGAATCATGTCCATCAAAAAAGTGTCTGGAGGTTGGCCCTCCGGAGGGTCCTCTTAATGGACTTAACCCACCGGTTAATGTGCTGCACGTCCCGGCTCAGGTGGCTCAACTTGCGCAGCACTTTGTCCATCTTATGTTCCATTCGGTTGAAGGCTGCAGGGTCAACAGAAGGAGCAGTGGCAGTCTGGGTACCGGTGGAGGAGGTCTGTGTGGGTGTGGTGCCAGGCCTAGTGGGTTGTCCTGCACCAGTGACAATGCTGGGGCCAGGATGTCCAGCAGATGTTGGACCAATAGTGGCAGCTGTGGGTGGGGCCACCTGGCTCTGATTGGTGGTTGTGCGGGTGGTGGCTGTGGTGGGCAAAGTAGGCCCACCCTGTGGGAAGGCTCTCCATGACCCGGAGGCCCGTTCATGGCGATATCGCCAGGCCATCCTCCGGAGCCCTGACTCCACCAGCAGGATGTGCTGATATCGCATGGCCCGGCACTGAAATTCACGGACCTGGTCTGGAGTCATGTTAGCAGCTGTGAAGACAAATGCAGATATTCTACATTAGTAACTGCATTGTGTGAAATGGCACAGCAAGTTAATCAGACATTACATCTACTGTACTTGTAACAGCTCATATCACAATACAGAGCATTGAATGTCCCTGAGGAAGTATATGACAGGCCAGACTACAAAGGTCACATCACACAAAGCACATCCATAACCTACAAGATGGGTAATAACTGGCTTTGACTTGCAATCTGAGTTCTGCCAGTTATCATCTAAGAATCATGCTGCATATCCTCCGCCAAGACCTGGGCTACAAATGTCAGTGTACGGAAAGCAAAACTAAAGCCACATAGTCTGCAAGTTGTAACTGGACTTGCCAGAATAGTACCAAGTGCCAAACCTGAGTGTGTATAACAGTATGCAACCAAACCGTCACTTATTCACATGTATGTGTAACATACTGGTAGCATCAGTACTAGGTACCCCATTCACAAACCCATGGCCGTGTTTGAGGGGGGGCGGTGGATACACAAATATAATTTGCCAACAACATGTACACCGAGGAGTGCATAGGAAACTCCACACATGTTTGTCTTTACAGACACACCACAGGTAAGTCTATCTACAATTAGGAGGCAGCAAACCCTAGAGCACTCATAGGGCCACACATGTCAGGAAATGCAGAACTTGGTACACAACATATACTTCCAGTGAGACCTGACTTACATCACACACAGAGTTGCTAGAACACCCATGATCATGAATTACATGCACACCTAGGCCATTGCACTCAGGTTCCACAGACTTGTTGCACTACATGTGGAAGTACATGCTGCTAGGAGGTTCTACCTACTGTTTCAAAATAACGTAGGTAAATAGGGAAGCAGATGTCTATTGGAAAGCTATTTGCTGTACCAATCTTAGAGAATGTGGGTCTGACAGGCTAACTAAATTGGGGCTGACTTCCATTGCGACTCTTGGTGATACAAGTGTCATACACATGACTAACCCCTGTACTCACAGTGGGGCCTACAGGGATGTCCTACAGTCCCTACATGATACGATTGGATACGCATTGGCAAACTCAAAACATGTGAGAACTGCATTCCCACTCATGGAACAAGAGAAAAGCTTGCCCAACGCATCACACCTTGCTATGCGTCTAACTCACACGAGTCCATAACCAGAAAACACAAAACATAACAGACATATCAACACTTACTGGAGTGGTCGGGGTCCTCAAATGTCACCACCTCTTCCACAGTGTAGGGTGCCGGTCCACCTGTAAGGTATGGAAGGAAGAAATGTGCTCAAAATCTGTGCACAGTGCAACAATTTCATAAACATTTACAATGTGTAGGCTGAATAAGGAAATGGCAGCCATTCAGACATGATGGTACTGCATCTGATATATCACGGCCAACTTGTACATAGCATGGGTCTCATGTGACAGTTACACACATATCTGCACACATACATTGGCCCTAACTATCATGTGGTTGCAAACATGCCCCGTAATAGGTGAGCACTAAAAAATATGGAGTGTAATCGTCTCATCATGTGCATCCAAGAGAGACATCCAAAGCCTGGTTACTTGAGGACTGCATTACCAGTCAAACATGCCTTGTGGCCATGACACATTTATTGCACATAGGCCCAATGTACAGAGGGAGGGGCAGGGACTTTTGTAAGCCATCCTGTTGTTACAGTATAGTCAATTGATGTGGCCCAGCTATGGTGATTTGCACCAACCATGGAGATGTGAGGCCATGTGCATACACTTGGACTGCCATCCATATTTGGATTGTGGCTCAACTAATTCCAACAAACATCTTAAGATGTTAGCTGAGGGCACCTTACACCTTTTCACAATGTTTTCAAATCAAGAACTGACATGTATCCAAAAAGTTCAAAGAACACAATAATCCCACACATTCATAGTACTTCTATGAACGCTTTCCTTCCACACTCACCAGACTCACATGAGACATATGTCTGAGCCACTTTGCTTTTATCAATTGACGTGAAGGCAGCACTCATTTTCAGTATCATGTAGTGATTCTAAAGTCAGTCTAGCAATTGCGTCAACATAGTTGTCCTAAATGTTGGTACATCTGTACTTCTCTGTCAATAGTACCCTATATAGACATGATTGGCTCATATTTTGTTAGCTGTTCTGACAAAAAGGCCGCACCAATTTCCTTCATGGAAAATTAACCTGTAAGTTTGCTGAGCACGTGCTACCTGACAACTAGCAATTGTGATCCTTGTCATAGTGCATCAATGATCCCCTTATATTTCCCCAGCATTACACACAGTCAGCAAGTTAGCTGGCAGACATTGTACTAATCCCCTGATGTCACTACAGAGCATTTAATCGTGCACATTAACATAATTCGTACTCACCAACAGTGCCACCAATCATGATTCCAAGGTGGTCCAAGAGATCCTGCTCCCTGGTGATGAGGTCAGCCCACCGGTGCTTCAGCTGGTGGTCACTCCTCTGGCTGGCATACACACACTGCAGGTGATGCAGCACCTTTCCCCACCGGATTCTGCGCCCCTCTGTCGGACACCCCTGTATCACCCTGCCCCCTGCCTGGATCATGAGCTGCAAGAAATGCATCACCAGAAAGATGAACCGCCCCAACTCCTCTTCCCCCATCCTGCCAAGACGTGGCCTACCAGACGTACTTATAAGTGAAATGGAATAGGGGTAAAAGAAATAGAAAGGGGTACAAAGACAGAAAAAAAGTAAACCTAAACACTAAAAGAGCCCAACTATCCCCAAACTAACACTACCCACAACAGACTCCCACAAACAAGAAAAACACAAGGTAAATGGACAAATGTAGACAAAACACAGTAGTACAGTATACACCAACAATATTTATTTCACAAATTGACAATATAGATAGCACACAGGACAAAAACAGCACAAAATCTCAGGACAACACTCTCTACACAGCCACACAGATTAGAAGGATCATAGACTGCAAAGTGAAAGTGAAAGTACACCCACTGTACATGATCTGTAAACAGGATATCCTATGACATTACTTCCTGTATGAAAAGTCCCACCTTTTTCGCGTTATGCGTCATTTTTTGTTTAACAAAACTGTGTTTGCGTAATTTTCTTTTGACGCACAGACGTGAATATTAACCCGCATCCACATAATGATACATGGACTGTACAAATATCTGGATGCGGGCAAAATTTCACTCCTGTGCGTCAAAAAAAATGACACAAATACAGTTTTGGTTGTCAAAAAATGATGCACAATGCTAGGGACGTCAAAATTACAGTGCATTAACTGGTTTGGGGCATTTTTACTTGTTTTTTGCTTATTTTACATTTGGGACACATCAGAGATTGGCTAATTGAAGACAGTATGGTGTTGATGGTGTATGTTCACATGTGTGACATCATACTGCAGCGGAACATGATCCACTACTCCCTTCACAGTATTTTTACAGTTGGCTGACGCAATAGATGGTCATAAGTGTGGCCTACATATATGTGTTGAACAAATTGGGCATGTTTGGCATAAAGAGAGGATAGCAATGTGACGCACATATGTACAATACCTAAATGCCTTTGGCTCAAATTGTGTGCTTTGACAACTAATGTGTTGGTTGACCAAGTGTGTGTGTATCACATGAAGCATAATTGTACATAAGGTTGTATGAATGTGACGTCCATGTGTTCAATCCTTAGATGCAAGTCATATTGGAAATGAGCGAGGGCATGTGTTAGTCATACATGTAACAAAACCCGTAAAGTGTACTTCCAAGTTTTAGGGTGACGTAGACACCACGGGCCAGATGTAGCAAACGTTTGCGACTCGCAAATGGGCCGATTCGCAATTTGCGACAGTGCAAAATCGGAAATGGGATGCAAAAAGCCCATTTCCGACTCGCAAAAAGCGATGGGACTCACATTTTGCGACTCGCAACCAATATGCAATTGCAAGTCGCAAATTGCGACTAGTCGCAAAAAGCCCAGTTTGCATGTCGCATTTACCACTAACTCAGAGCAGGTGGTAACCATTACCAAAGAATAAAAGGAGACCCAGAAGGCATCTGGGTTACTCAAGATGGCGGACATATACCTGATAGCAGTGAGGAGAAGAGTCTAGGCAGCCCAGCAGAGGAGGAGGAGGAGGGGCCACAGACAGGAGAAGATATATAGAACCATGCAGACCCTTTTCCAGCAAACTGAAGAGGAGATCTATGATAAATACCGCCTTAGCAGCGCAGCCATTCTAGAATTAATAGATTTACTAAAACCACAGCTAGAACACAAGACTCTGCGTGGCTGCGCCATCCCTACGCATGTGCAAGTACTATGCGCACTGCACCTCTTGGCCTCAGGGAGCTATCAGGGGGTCATTGCCGTGGCAGGTGGGGTATCCCAAAGTGCAGTGTCAAGGTTCCTCAGGGCCTTCCTAGATGCCTTAGTCACGCACAGGTCTCACTTCATATACTTACCAAGGAATAAGGCAGAAATTAACAGCACCAAGCTGGACTTTTACCGCATTGCCCACTTCCCCCATGTCATTGGATGTGTAGATGGGACACACATTCAAATATGCCCCCCTGCTAATCTGGAACATATTTTCCGCAACAGAAAGTGTACCCACTCACTCAACATACAGGTTGTTTGTGATGCCCATTACGTCATCACGGACATCGTTGCTAAGTTTCCAGGCAGTACCCATGACTCATACATTTTTAGGCATAGTGGGATACATCAACGCCTGGAACGTGGGGAATTTGGAGACGGATACCTCCTAGGTAGAGCCACAGACACTTGCAGACATACACACAGGTCACTGTGCACGACTATCTGGACTTACTAACAGTGTACCTTTGTGCCCAACAGGTGACAGTGCATATGCTCTCAGGCCTTGGATCATGACTCCGTTTTTAACACCAAGTAATGAATCTGAGAGGCAATACAACAGTGCGGATAAGAGGACCAGGAACCTGATAGAGCGGACCTTCGGACTCCTGAAGGCAAGATTCAGATGCCTCCACTGCAGTGGAGGCGCCCTCCAATACACCCCCATTACCGCATTCAAAATTGTGGTCGCATGCGCCATCCTCCACAACATAGCCACCCGACGTGGGCTACCTCTCACCCCTGCAGAGCCAGATCCTGATGAGGAAGAGCAAGAACAACCACATCGCCATCATGGGGATAGGAGTCTAGCTAATCAAGGCAGACTGAGACGGGAACACATTGCAACGCAATATTTTGGACGGTACGTGTCAACTCCCACCATACTCACCCATTAACCAAACACTCCTTTAGTTAAGTGGAAGAAAAATAACTGTTTTAATAATGTAATAAATGAACTATATACAAGATGAATTTGTCCATGGGCAGGGAAATGCCAACCAGTCATGTGGCACATTAACGCCATGTGCCACATTTATTTCTCCGGGCTGTTCTCTAGCTTCTCCTGCCCCTCCTGCCAGCCTGGCTGGTCCCTGCTGCGTCCATGGTGCTCTGCCTCCCACTCCTTAGCACCCTACTGTCAGTAGCAGATACACTGCTCACTGTGGAGCCCTCCTCACTATCTTGGGGTGTTTCCCCGGTGGCCCTCGACATCTCCCGTGTCTCCATTAGTTCTATTATATGTGTGAGACGTCCCAGGCCCCTGGCAACATCCCCAGCAAAATGGCCCATCTCTATTTCCAGGCGAACTGTCCTCCTCGACAGGCCTGTTGTGTTGATGGCTAGCCTGCCGATCGATGTGGCCATCCTGTCCAGTCTTAGCATAATCTGGCGATCTCTGCGCCGCCCAGCCTCTGCCTGGCCCAGCAGTCCGGCCGCCAGTTCCCTGATGGCAGAGGCAATGTCCCCAGTGTTCTGGCACATCAGGTCCATGCGTCTGTTGAGGTGCTGCATGCTTGCATGGTTGTGTCTTACAAAGCGGTGCAGCACCCCACTAATCCTGCCCAATATTGTGTTCTGCAGGCGCTGACCCCGCAGCAGATGTGCCTCACTGCTGGTTGGAGGAAGTATCCGGGATCCAGACGCTCTTGCCCTGCGACACCTGCGCTGTGGTGGCTGCCCTGTGCTCCCACCTGTATCCTCCCTGGCTGTTGCTGTGGCAGCTCCTGGCGTTGTTGTTGCAGCAGGCGTTACCACTGCAGGAATGCTGCTGACTGTGCATGTGGGGGTGCTGGCGGGTCCTGGGGTGTCCTCCTGGGCCTGGGTGCTTGGGGTGTAGGGGGTGTCTTGCTGGAGACCTGTGGGACATGGGGAACACACTGTCAGTGTCTAGTATCAATTGCACAATTCCTAATAAACATTTGCCTATGAACTGCCTATTGGACTACATTTCCCATAATGCATCATTCTGGCTTTTTCTACCCTGAAATGGAGCTATTTTGGTTGTGCATGCACCTGTGTACATGGTGGGTGGGGTATGACATTGATAGGGGTACAGGCATGTCACATGGTACTCACCGGTTCATGTGCTGGGCTCTGAGGTGTCCAGGTCCCCAAATCCACACACTGCCTCCGGCTCAAAGCTTTCCTCAATCATGTCTTCAAGGGGTGTGGGTGGTGGCACAGATGATGGTCCCCCTCCAGTGCCTCTCATCTCCCGGAGCCTTTCTGCCACCCTCTCCTTGGTCCGGGAGCGGAGGTCATACCACCTCTTCCTTATGTCCTCAATTGTCCTGTGGCTCACACCCAGGGAATTAATTTTCTCTTGCATTTCCTGCCAGATTTTCTTTTTGGTGGCCTCAGGAACAGTGTGGGCTGCTCTCCCAAAGAGCTCATCATGGTGCTGACAACATTCTTCGGTCAGCACCTCAAGCTCCCTCTCAGAGAATTTCATTTTCCTTTTTCGGGGGGTTCCCTCCATGGCTGCTGCTGCTTGTTCAGTGTGAAGACTGGCAGTTATAAAAGGGTGTGGTCCTGCCTCCTCCCAGGTGTATTTGTTAACTTCCTGGCTGTGATGTCATCATCATGTGCCAGGAAGTGTTTCCAGAGTGTTCTGGTGTGCTTTCTGGAGTGTTCTGCTGCACCTGCAAGCAATTTTGAGGGTACTCGCAATTTGCGACACCCACTCGCTAATTGCGAGTTCGTTTTTTGCACACTCGCAAACAGTGACCTCGCAATCTGCGGACTCGCACACAGCGTTGCGAGTCCGGCTGCGAGTCGCTAAATCGGACCGGTTATTTTCCTGGCATACCAAATTGCGAGTCGCATTTTGCGAGTCGCATTGACTCGCAAAATGCGACTCGCAATTTTAATTTTTCCTACATCTGGCCCCACATGTGACATATCATGCACCAGATGGATGGCAGACGCTTGTTCATGTCAATGGTCCACATTTTCTACATCCTATGTCCTAGAGTATTGGTAAGAGCTTCCTAGGCACTACTTGGAGAATCCCACAGTGAGTCATACACATTCATTGAGGAAGTGGGCACCATGTTTTTTGCACAGACTGACAAGGGTAATTCTCATATGTATGATGACACCACAGTTGAGGCCATAGAAGTGAGCCCCAACTATCAAGTGGCTGTGGTGGACCAGCATACAAGACAGCACGTGTCCACTTATTTCCAGTGATCAATTGCACATAGGTGTCTTGTTCATGTGTGTGGTCCAATGATGATCCTGTAGATTGTTTGGGGTGTAATTTGTCACAGTTCGGTCCAGGACTCATCATGAGTCAGTGGCAGCTATTCCTGTATCTACTGAGTATCCTTGGTTGATCAATGTGAGTAAAGTAGATGTGGACATGTGAACCAACATGTGGATGGTACCACCCTGTCACTAAATACGTGTAATGAGACAGTCAACAGGGCAACCTTGGTGTGCTGAGTGAGATAATTTCTCAGGTGTCATGTTCCGGCAGGTGTCATTACAACATTTGTACACAGGTTGGCCTCTGCACCTCCCACTGCATCTGGGAACATCATAGCATCTGTGCTGATTATTCTCGCAGCTATTCACCACACACGGCCCATCACTGTTTTGTTCGCACTGTGATGCTGTGTGTGAACTGTCAGGGTCCTGACATTTGTGTATTATTCATGGACATTATCAGAGGTTGCTGGTTGTGTTGAAAGCCCCATACCCAATCCCTGCCTACGGCCCTGGGACGCTGTCACACTTTGTCATTCATGCATAAATGCAACCCAGACAAGGGATGGGCCATGAATTTTGCTTTTCCAAGAGGATGTAACTCAAATGGTACAGTTAAAAGGCAGATGATGCTATACAAAGTATTTGGGTATGCATGGAAGAAGCCCATGCCCAATGCCCCCTGATGAATGAGAGGTTTGCTAACGCAAGTGTGGTACATATGTAGACACAGGGATACTTTATTGTGGCGCACAGACGGTTGCCAGTCAGGCTGACAGAATGCAAGGTGATTCAGGATCCAGTTACTTGACAAGTTACGTAATCAGTGGTCTGACTGAGACTGTTTTGAGGACAAACTAGACAGTTGACATGTCAAACTGTGTACGCCCTGTGTTTTTGAAGGTGACAAATGAACCTAATTGCTGTGTTACACGGCTTAATTAGTATCAAAGCTTGACGGTGTATTTGACATAATGGCAACTCCTATGCTGTTCCAGGCATCATCAGGGGCAGTGCTTTTTGAAATGGGTGGTGTGCATGGAGGTGATCACAGGTGTGGGCTGCATCTGTTTCTCACCAGTCCTGTAGGTGAGACTTGCATTCTAAGGGCCAACATACATTTTCACAAGGGGAAGCAATCTACATGTGCTAACAGGGCTTTGAAACTAGAAGACAGTGTATAAATTGACCTGACGTCCTTGCAGTCAGATGTTCTATGACAATGGCATACCATAGGAAAGGGTGTAGCACACTGGTTTGCTAATGTTGGTCTGTGTGTGTAGAGGAGGGAATATCAGGGTACACATCTTAGTATTCCAGGGACCTCTTCCGACAGGTAGGTTGTAACCAGGTGCATGGGTGTGTCAGGAGTTAGTTAATGGGCTGACATGTACATGGAATGTCATGTGCGCAATGTTTGTCATATGTGTGGAACTTGTGCTGTCTATGTTCTGCTTCTAGGGAACTCTAGTCACAGATAGTCCTTGCAAAGATTGGATGCAGTTGGACTTACTGCTGTCAAAGGTCTGGTCAGGCATTCCTGTTACTGATGCCAAAGCACATTGACTGCCTCATGTATCAGGCTTGTTTTCCCCTTATTGAGTGATGGTGTCTTAGTTGTGTGCCATATGCTGCGTTGGACCTTGATTTCAACATGTGTGTGTGAAATAGTTGTGGTCCTCTGCTATTGGCCTTCAAAGGAGATATGTACATGATATATGTCATTAAGAGTGTGTGTGTATGTGACCATTGTATGTTAGGCATCACATTAGCTCTGGGATGTTCCGTGTCCTACTCAGTATCTCAGCAATGCTCCATGAGGCAACACTCTTATTCTGATAAGTAGAGATAAAGGTGTGCAAAAAGGAATAGCCAGACCATGATATGGTGATTAGAATAGGTGTTTATTTAAATTCATTAACTAAAGTGGTGAAGGTGACCATATTCAAAATAAATTATTTACGATCTGTTGCCGCCTGCGTATACCAGTGGCTGTGTTCTGTAGTTCCCCCTCCTGTTGCAGGCCAGCATCCTCCCTTTCCTCCTCTTCAGGCATGTGTGGCTCTGGTTCCAGGAGGGGAATGTTTCTTTTGATACAAATGTTGTGCAATATTGCACATGTGAGGATGATCCTACAGACCATTTCTGGGGAATATAGGAGGCTACCACCAGTGATGTCGAGGCAGCGGAACCTTGACTTGAGGATGCCAAAGGTCCGCTCGACAATGCTGCCTTTCCCCCTATGGGCGTCGTTGTAGGCACGCTCTGCAGCAGTACTTGGGTTGCCAAATGGTGTCATGATCCATGGCTGGATGCCATACCCCTGATCAGCTGCAAGAGAAAATGATTGGGATCATGTTGATGTAGCTGGCACTATTGAAAAGACCTTTCATGGCAGTAGTTGTCTTGTGTTGTCTGTGACTCTTTTGTGTACTAATGTGGCATCCTATGCTTGTAGGATGTACCATCTGCATTGTGTTGTTTCCTTGGCTGAACGAGTGTTTGTCTGCTAAGCGTTTGTCATCAGTATGTTTTGGGATTTGCAGTACAGTGTGCCCTCCCTAGCATTGTGACTTGTGATACAGGTGTTCGTGTGTCTTCAATGGGGGTGAGATGATAGTTCCATGCACAGTTGAAATTGACAGTGTTGTTAACACGTTCATATCAATGTACCCTGGACATCCCAGACCTTTAAACTTATGCAATGGATTAATGTAAAGGTCATTGGGACACTGACAATTTGCAAGGTGACATTTAGGCAACCACACTGTACAGTAATTTCCGATGTGTGGCAGGTTCAATGGTGACCTAAGAAACATGGCTAGCGGTGTCACGAACTCAGTGTGTTCCTGTTCACATGTTGCTGTTGTGGTGTATGTGTTGTGTGTCCTAGAGGGTTGCTGTGCAGTGTGTATATAAGTAGGTTTTTGTACTTACCAACAAGTAGTCCATTGCCATACCGTTCATCCTGGAAGTGTTCATTGATGGTGCAGTGATGGAAGATGTATGAGTCATGTACACTCCCAGGATATTTAGCCATGATATTTAGCCATGATGTTGGTGATCAATCCCTGGTGATCGACTATGGCCTGCACATTGATGGAATGTGTGTGCTTCCTGTTGCGGTTGAGGTGTTCAGTTGCAGCAGGTGGCACAAGGCGTACATGTGTGCAGTCGATTGCACCAAGGACGTGTGGGAAGCCACTGATGAGGTAGAACCCCTGTTTTGTTTCCTGCTGCTTCTGCAGTGTGTTAGGGAAGCAGATTTGGCGGGGTGTCAGTCGAATGATGGCATCCAGTACTTTGGGCAAAAAGGCGGAGAATGATGGTTGTGATATTCCGCCAACCAGGGCACCAGTTGTTTCGAAAGAGCCACTTGCCAGCATATGAAGTACGGCAACCAGCTTTGTTTCTGTTAGGATGGTGCGGGGTGTTACCAAAGTGGGAGCCAACTGCTGTTCAATGTTGCGCAGCAGCTGCTGAATGGCCTGCCAGTTCAACCGGTACCTCTGGATGATGTCGTGTTCCCTGAGGCCCTGAAGGGTGGTTCTTGGGTGGAATATCCTCTCCTGCCTTCTGCGCTGCCTTTGGGGTCCCTGCTGGTGTTGTTGTAGCTGCTGTTGTTGCTGCTGGGCTATACGTCTGCGTGCACGCTGGATTAGTATCACCTCCATGGCTCCCTGTTGCTGCTCTGCTGCTCTGCTGTTTGTTCTGTCTGTTCTGATTAAATACAGGTGTGTTTGCTCCATTTTAACGCCTGACCCAGGCGTTAATTTGTGACGCAAATCGGGCTATGCGTCATTTTCTGGCTCCGCCTCCTGTCCATGCGTCATTTTTGCCCGAAAGCATAAATACGACGCACGGCCGTTTAAGCCATTTTTTGAACGGGAACACCTACCTTGCATATAATAAACGCAAGGCGGGTTGCCGCATCCCAAAAATTACACACACTGCGGAATTTTGTCGTTTGCGAGCTCGGGCGTCAAAGTTTAAATACGGGGCAACGTTTGCGCTGATTGTGCGTCAAACTTTTTTACGCACAATCGGCGCTGACGGAGTATAAATATGCCCCTAACTTTTTAGTCTTTGATGAAGAAATCACTGCAAGGTTAGATGAAATGAACCCCCTAACTAATCAAAAACTCTGCCTCCAACCATCTGCTCCAAGGTATAGTGAGTCATTAAAAGCAGCAAAGGTAGTATGTAGGCAATTGGAAACTAAATGGCTTTGGCACTATAGAGAAGAAGAGAGGCAAGATTTGAAGACTGAGAATGATGGTTGTGATATTTCGCCAACCAGGGCACCAGTTGTTTCGAAAGAGCCACTTGTCGGCATATGAAGTAGGGCAACCAGCTTTGTTTCTGTTGGGATGGTCAGGGGTGTTACCAAAGTGGGGGCCAACTTCTGTTCAATGTTGCGCAGCAGCTGCTGAATGGCCTGCCAGTTCAACCGGTACCTCTGGATGATGTCGTGTTCCCTGAGGCCCTGAAGGGTGGTTCTTGGGTGGAATATCCTCTCCTGCCTTCTGAGCTGCCTTTGGGGTCCCTGCTGGTTTTGTTGTAGCTGCTGTTGTTGCTGCTGCTGTTGTTGCTGCTGGGCTCTGCGTCTGCGTGCACGCTGGATTAGTATCACCTCCATGGCTCCCTGTTGCTGCTCTGCTGCTCTGCTGTTTGTTCTGTGTGTTCTGATTAAATACAAGTGTGTTTGCCCCATTTTAACGCCTGACCCAGGCGTTAATTTTTGACGCAAATCGGGCTGTGCGTCATTTTATGGCTCCGCCTCCCGGCCGTGCGTCATTTTTGCCCAAAAGCATAAATACGACGCACGGCGTTTAAGCCATTTTTTGGACGGGAACGCCTACCTTGCGTATAATTAACGCAAGGCGGGTTGCCGCATCCAAAAAATTACGCACACTGCGGAATTTTGTCGTTTGCGGGTTCGGGCGTCAAAGTTTAAATACGGGGCAAGTTTGCGCTGATTGTACGTCAACATTTTTGACGCACAATCGGCGCAGACGGAGTATAAATATGCCCCTATCCTTTTAATGTTTGATGAAGAAATGACTGCAAGGTTAGATGAAATGAACCCCCTAACTAATCAAAAACTCTGCCTCCAACCATCTGCTCCAAGGTATAGTGAGTCATTAAAAGCAGCAAAAGTAGTATGTAGGCAATTGGAAACTAAATGGCTTTGGCACTATGGAGAAGAAGAGAGGCAAGATTTGACGACTGCCTTGAATAACCATAAAAGTAGGTTTGCAAAGCAAAGGCTGATTTTTACACAAATTCTATCGTAGCTGCCTCAAATAGTGCAAAAACATTTTTGTGATCTGTCTAACCCTCATTTCGTGAAACAATAAATAATCACCTCGCAGAAACAGCAAATATTGCATGCTGGAAGTAATATGCAATTGAAATTGAGGTGTGTCACCAAAAAGCAGGTGCACTTCAACCTCACAGCAATATGTGACCTGAAGAGATAAAGACCGGACAAGGCCATTTTAGAGCTGACCGCCTTAGGGTGGTCTTCCCCCAAATTTTGCCTACCTCTTTCCATTTTTCTGACCTCGTCATTGCTGGTTCCAGGACTCTACCACTGCTGACCAGTACTAAAGTGCATGTGCTTTCTTCCCTAAACAAGGTAATATTGGTTCATACCCAATTGTCATATTTAATTTACTTTTAAGTCCCTTATAAAGAGGTACATCATATACCCAGGGCCTGTAAATTAAATGCTATCAGTGTGCCTGCAGCAGTGATTGTGCCACCCACACAAGTAGCCTCTCAAACCTGACTCAGGCCTGCCTTTGCAAGGCCCATGTGTGCAGTTTTACTGTCACTTCCACGCAACATTTAAAACCCCTTGCCAAGCCTTAAACTCCTCTTTTACTATACATGTCACCCCTAAGGTAGGCTCTAGGTAGCCATGTAGGTAAAAGGTAGGGCATGTACTCTTCAGTTGTACATGCCCTGGTAGTGAAAAACTCCCAAAGTAGTTTTCAATACTGTGAAGCCTACTCCTCTCATAGGACAGCATTGGGAAATCCTTAATACAATTTTAAGCTATAATTCCTGATAGGAAAGGAGTAGATGCATCGTGGTTTATATCATTAGAATGGTAATGATACATCCTCTTTACTGGTAAAGTTGGATTTAACCTTACTATTTTAGAAATGCCACTTTTAGAAAGAGCTTTGTGTGCCTGCAGCCTGTCTCTAATACACGTCTGGGTTGGGTGACAGACACACTTTGTGCATTCCCTCTAGATAGCCATAAACACAGGAAGGTTAGGTGTTTCTGAGTATTCTTCTGCATTCATCTGCATTCTGATGGCTCTTACTGGGCAGGAAGGGTGGAGGGGAGCTGATACACTGAAAGAAGGAGTGCCTTCCCCCACTCAAAAGGCTGATTACCCCGTACTGATGGCCTGGAGCCAGGGCTGGGATGAAGTGACCTCTGTGCACTTCAAAGACTCTTCTTTGAAGCTCCCCCCACTTCAACGGCACAACTGGGTAAAAGTACTGGGTCTCTGACTCCACCAAATTAGACACTTCTGAACCTACAATTGGACTTAGAAGAACTGCGGTACTGCAACAAGGACTCTTTCTCTGCTGGACTGCTGACCTGGAAGGACTGCTCTTCTTCAGTAATGCTCTGTCCTGCTGCTCTCTGACCCTGCTGAGGGAGAGTTGGACTCTGCCTTTCTCCAAAGGTGATCTCCAAGGGCTTGTCTGGAGTACTCTTGTGGTGTTTTCAGTATGTTACTGTGTGAGTTATTGCACAAATCCTTTACATATTGCCTTCTAAGTTAAACCTGCCTATTCTGGCCACGCTACCAGACTGTGAGTACAAGATAATTTAGGTTATGATATGACTTACCCTGACTAGGTGTTAGGACTCGCACTTACACACAGACGCTTCTTGCTGCACCCTCACAAAATAAACCAGCATGTATGAAGAACGATGAAACATGTCATGAATGTGTTTACAGCACAGCACTTCCCTGTAACTTGTGAGGAAAACTACATTGTATGTTTGTTTATATTAATACAAGCAAGTGCTGTCCCATTTGTGAACTGTGTTTCAAGTGGTTTAAAGAGACATCGAATTCCTTCATATGAATCTACAGAAGTGTTTGATGACTCATCACCAGCATGTGTCTGATGACTCATCACCAGTCTGTAAATAGAACTGTCAAGGTGTTTCCTGTGCGTGGCTTCGAGTCTTCCTTCGCTCGCAGGTGTTCCCGGTTCAGATAGAGTTTCCATGATTCTTTCTGGAGTCGTCATTTCGGAGTGAGGCTTCATCAGAGCTTCCCTCTCTGGAGCAGATTACTTTTGCAGCGGCTGGAGAATTTACGAACAGTATTCCATCGCCCTCAAATAATTGAAAACATTCTGGTAAAAGAAGTCAGTTCGTGAGTAATCCACCTCTCGTTCCCCTGTTTTCAGCCTTCTATAGGTTAGTGATCTTTTGGTGCATTATGAAAAACATTTGTCGATGCTGAGAAACCTGTGATACAAGACCATTTTCCAAAGATAGCTTGAGAATAATTTTTAAAGGCAGAATTAAAGTTAAGTGTTGAACTCCTGAAAGAATCGCTTGATATCTTTGCAAAATTAGATGTTTATTCTGAATATTTTTGGAGCAAGTCTATTGTGTGAAAACGAATAACAAAAGACAAATTAATAAGTTTGATTTTATAACGATTTTGTTGTGAGTTACAAAAGCGCGTTCCATAGTTGAGCATTCAAGAGCTAATAGTTATTGTTATTTTGCTGAAAGACTCTGTGATATTTGTAGTTATTTAGTTTTTGATTTGTTTTGGCCTTAGAAATTCCTGCACCAAACCCTGAGGCAACTTTCTTAGAACAACAGTGGCGCTCCTTTCTGAACCAGTGTTTTTGTTTCTCTTCCCTTCCCAAATCCCTGTTCCCTAACCCATTCCCCCAGAGACAATTCACTCATTCCCTGTTCAGTTCGGATACAAGATAATAGTGTTTAGGGGTGAGGATTTTAGTCTCTTCGCTCCTGTGGAACCTGGAATTCAGGTGAGTGGACAGGGTCTTGTCACTACGATTATGGTTCCTACTTGGACAGGGTGTATACCGCTTCCAACTAAAGACCCACCTTCTAACAGGACACAATAGGCATCATGTTGGCTACTATTTGGGGAGGATTCCAAATAAGTGGGTCCAAAATAGGTATGTAATATTATCTACCTCAAGAAAATGGTTGAGAGTTAGAATTTTTTTTAATGGTTGCACTCAGAACACTGTGGGCTTGTCCACTGAATGTCACAGCTCACCTTTTTGAATATCCTCACAACCATCATGAAAGCTTTATTCCAGGCCACAGATTAGCACATTGTCTTCCATAGTAGCTCTCAGACAGTAAATGCCACCAAAGCAAAATTTATGCCAAGTGTAGGATTCCAAAATGTGCTACCGACAATTACCTGCACTACAATAGCACTGTATGCCCCCCTTAAGCCCAGTAAAAGGCATACTGCAACCGGAATATGCATCACTCCATAAATGTCAAGATTTTAAGTAAAGTAGACCTCTGTGTCACTGATTACTGTACCATATTACCTGGTTCTACATATGACTCTATTATTATAAGGAAGAGCACAGTCCCATACCATGGAGACAGAGCACTTGAACATGATAGAGCTATTTGTTATATACCTGGCATTCTCCTCCTCACCCCTGTCGATGTATACCTTTAACGAATGCTGTCAAGTGCACAATGTAACAGAAGGCAGCAGACTTGAGATTATGCTAAATCTACACAGTGCAGCAGTTATATGACTAACACATTGCATTAGTGATTATATAATTATGTATTTCTGCCATTGCACTCTGCAACCTGTCTAGCATGTCACAAATGCATGCCTCAAGGGAATACTCATTAGCAATATCTATGGGGACCAAAATGTCCTCCTAAGGCATGAATGTATGTAGTATAGCTGCTTGCCTGACCTTTTTCCACAATAACTTTTACATTTGAATTTTTCATTAAACAAATGTTGACAAAGGTTCATGAGCATGTAGACACTTACCATTGCCAACAGTATCCATGTTAGCCACATATCCCCTATAGGTAATGTTGCATACCCCTGAACCAGTGACTCATTACTCTAACTTTAAGAACCTACTATGGTGCTTGAGTACTCATAGAAGTTGCACACATCTGAGAACGGAACACCATCAAGCTGATTTGTGCTCATAAAGGGGAGCACTGTATTGTTGGTGTCCTAGAGTACAAGCCAGACAAAGTTTGACATTTTTCACTCCATTGTACCATACGTAGGTACATAGTTGTAAGACAATGTGTACCTATGCCTGAAAAGGTTGAGGATAGGACAGAATGTATTTATCATGAAGATCCACAAAGGAATATGTTTGCAATACAACAGAAGGCAATGGCAATTAAGTGAGGAGAGAGCGATGATTTACCTGTTCAACAAAATGGCTAATTTGAGAAAATGTCATATCCTGACACTCCGATGATTGCCTAGGGTATCCATCACTGTGGCCATATCCCTTTGGCCTTTTGCCCTCTGCCAGCTGATAGTTAGGTTAAATGGGTGAACCATTTATGAGCATGGCCATGGGAGGTTGACTGGTGTTTCCTTTCCTCTAGTTTGATCAGTTTTCCTAGGTCTCCTATTTCATTTTGGTAAATTATTTTATAAAATAACTCAGCTTTTTTCCTTGTTCCTCTATATAGTCATGGAACTCCTTGGTGACTTGTGATATCTTTATAAGGTAAGGCAGGGACTGCTTTATCTCATATTGATGTGCTCTCCAAATGTTTCTTGCAACTTATACATCAATTTTCTGGCCCCGGTACTAAGAATTCAATCATCTGTACTGCAACCATTCCACAACCCTCTGAACAGTATTTTAACGAGAAGTGCTCAAGCAAACAATCAGTCAAGTGAGATGTTACAGGGACAAATTGCCACACTGGATACACCAGCAAAGGACACTAATAAAACACACCCCTTCACACAACACAATCCTCTGCATCTTCCCTGCTAGACACAAACCCCAAAGTGCATAAAACATTTAACTCTATAGAATAGGCACCTCTTCAACTTTTTTTAACATCCCATACCACAACCTGCCCATACCACAACCTGCCCACATTTCACTCCATTCATGCCCCTTTGAACTACCCCATTTTAGTTACCCACTGTCACTAATTTTTATGATTTTTTTTTACTGTACACCATCATGTCATGCTCCAAAAACCCATGTTTTACAGAGGATGAGTTGAAAGTCATGGTGGATTAAATCATTAGAGTAGAACCACAATGGTTTGGAGCCCAAGTCCAGCACACTCCTCACAGCCAGAAAATGGAAATATGGGAGAGGATAATTGACAGAGTAAGTGATGTAGGCCCCACCTTGTACACAAAAGAAACCATCAGGAAGAGGTGAAACGACCTCAGGGGCAAGGTCTGTTCCTTCGTCTTCAGGCACCAGCTGCAGTCTAAGAAGACTGGTGGTGGCCCTCCCAGTGCCCCATTACATCCCTGTCCCTGGGAGGAGAAGGTCTTGGCCATCCTGCATCCTGAAGGCTTGACAGGGATTCTTGGGGGAGTGGAGTCTGGTAAGTCACAACACTAAAAATGTCACCAAAATGCTATGTCATGCAGGCCACAGCTCACCTTTTCCCTAATTTACTTTTACTCCACTCACCAGCCCAGTTTTCTCTCCTCCAAATACTACTGTACGTGCAATCACAATGGAAGCGTACCCACCTGGATTTATATCTCACGTATAGAGTGCCTAGTACAGGGGGTGACAGGACTGCAAATCCCAGGAGGCACTGTTACTGTAAATCCAACCACCAGCCAAGTGTTCACTGCTACCCTTGTTTGGCAAGTCTCAAATGAAGTGTAATTACTTTGGGGGTCCACATGTGTATGGTGTGTCTACTACAGGGAATGACAGAACTGCAACTCCCAGCAGGCACTGTTCTGTAACTCCAAACTCCAGCACAGTATCCCCTTCTCCAAAAACACTTTTGGTAATCTCTTAAATGAAGTGTACTCACCTGGGCCGGGGGTACACATTTGTGTAGGTTGTGTAGTACAGGGGCTGATGGGACTGCAAAGGCCAGGAAGGCCTTGCGTCTGTGAATCCAACCACCAGCCAGTGTTCACTGCTACAAATACCCTTGTTTGACAAGTCTCAAATGAAGTGTACTCCCCCGGGGGGTTTACATTTATATAGCGAGATGACAGGACTGCAGCTCCCAGCAGCCACTGTTTCTGTAACTCCAAACACCAGCACTGTGTGATCTTGTCCACATACCCTTTTTGGTGATCTCTCAAATGAAGTGTACTCACCTGTGGGGTTCACATGTGTATAGTGTGTGACCTACAGGGACTGACAAGCCTGCAAAGGCCAGGAAGGCCCTGTGTTTGTGAATCCAACCACCAGCCCAGTGTCCACCTGTCCAAATACCCTTGTTTGGTAACTCTAAATTGAAGAGTAATCACCTGGGGGAACAACATCTGTATGGTGTTTGTAGTAGAGAGAGCAACAGGATTGCAAATCCCAGGAGGCACTGTTTCTACAACCCCAAGCACCAGCACAGTGTACCCATGTCCAAATACCCCTGTCAACTCACAAATTAAGTTTACTCTCCTTGGGGGATTACATTGGTCAGGTGTATCAAGTACCTAGATTTTCTTGACTGCAAGTCACAGGAGGCACTCTTACTCTGACTGTAAACACAAGAACAGTGTACATTCAAAGAGCACAGTTTCCCTACTCTCAATGTCAATTTACTCAGATATGTGCATACCTTTTGTATAGTGTGTGTAGTAGATCGAGTGACAGGACTGCTAAGGCCAGGAGCCTATGTAGTTCACACTCCAGACACAAGTACAGGGTCCATATGCGTAAATATCTATATCTGTGAAATCTGAACTGATGTGTACTTACCTAGGAGGATATCATTTGCAAATGGAAGGAAGTAGAGGGAGTGACCGGAAAGCTAAGCCCAACAGGCCATGTCCAACAAACTACAAAACCAAAATCAGTGTTCACTTGCCCAAACTCATCTAGTAGAGAAGTCCTAAATGAACCATACACATATTTGACACTGTAAATTGTCCAGTGTGTACAATGGAGGTTGTGACATGACTTTGACTCCCAGAAGGCACTATTTCTCCAAATATCAAAAAACCACACCAGTGGTCACTTGATCAAGTACCCTTACCTAATAAGTTACATTTGCGGTTCACTCCCCTGGGAGTGAGCATCATTCAGATCATGCCAAACTCTAAGATGTGTCTGGCTACCTAGGTCCATCTTGGCCTACTATGTCAAGATGAAACCATTGAGGACAGGCAAAACAGTTTATCCAGTGTGCTAAGCAATAATCCCAAAGACCTCAAGAGGCAGAAGCAGATTGGTATTGGCAGCACAAACATTAACACTGCTCTAACCACACAACTTCGGTTACATATACTACAATCTCCTCTGGCTGCCTGTATCACATTCAACTAGGCTTTAGCCTGCCCAGAAATCTAACTTGCCTAGCCGCTGTTTGGCCTGTACTGGTGGCAAGTTTACATTCTCAGGCCATCCCCCCAAGGAACAATGTTTTGAACATCTCAGCAACTGTGACAGACAAGGAGAGCAGGCATGCTTCACAAATGTCATGTAAAAAAAAACATTACTGTGTGTACTTGTCAAAATAGGGTTACCTGCTAAACAACTATGAACAAGGTCTCTGTGAAGTGTCACTGTATATGATTGGAGGTAGATGTAACAATATAACCAGCAACATTATGGGGGTCATTACGACCCTGGCGGCCGGCAGTAAGGTGGCGGTAACACCGCCAACAGGCTGGCGGTGTTCCCCCAGCAATTATGACTGTGGCGCAATAGCCACGGCCATACCGCCGGCCCCTCCAACATACCACCATACCACCAACATACCGCCTGGCGGTCATAATCCCCAGGGCAGCGGTGCAAGCACCGCTGCCCTGGGGATTATGAGTCCCCGACCGCCAGCCTGTCCGTGGCAGTAAACACCGCCATGGAACGGATGGCGGTAAGGGGACTTGGGGTGCCCCTGGGGGCCCCTGCACGGCCCCTGCACTTGGCATGGGCAGTGCAGGGGCCCCCAGGCATAGCCCCGTTGCGCATTTCACTGCCCGAATTTCGGGCAGTGAAATGCGCGACGGGTGCTACTGCACCCGCTGCACATCGGCATTGCCGCCGGCTCTATTACGAGCCGGCAGCAATGTTGATGTGACATTTCCGCTGGGCCAGCGGACGGTAACACTGTTACCGTCCGCTGGCCCAACGGAAATGTCATAATAGGGAGCCAGGAATACCGCAGGCAATGGCGGTATTCTGTCTCCCGCAGCCTCGGCGGTCTTTTTGCAAGACCGCCAAGGTTGTAATGACCCCCTATATCTTTCACATCAACAGGTCGTGCTGCCACTAGCCACACAGAGGCCACTGAAGGGACTGCCACTATCCCCCAGGATGAAGCCCTCAGTGATGACAACAATCCTGGACATCTGAACTTGGAGGACGATTCTGGCCCATCTGCGAAAACTGGTCAGATGCCAATAATGAGTCTCACTATGGCCATATCAACACCCCCCAGCCCAGTTGCCTCAACATCATGGGCAACTGTGTGCGCCCCAACCTGTGGCCCTAGAACACTGACAACCAGCTAGTTCACCCCAGTTCAGCATCCTGAATCATACCAAAACATCTCTGACAATGATGGTCCAGGAAGCAATGGGAGAGGGTACCCTATGGCAAGGGCACATGCAGTTGGGGGTAGGGTGAGTGGGAATGATGCTGTGGGCCAAAGTGGTGAGGCCACTGGGGATGCTCCTGTCCAGGACACCATCAGCCACACATTGGGGGTGTATAAGGATTTCCAAGGCATGATGGGCCAGTTACTAACTGAACTCTGTGAAATGAAGCCGCTGCAGAGGGAATTCATACAGGAAGTGTGTGCACAGTGAGAGGCCCACAATACCAACATGGCCTCTCTAACAGGGGTGCTGAGGGACATTAACACCACCCTGAGCAGGAATAAACAGCGAGACTCCACCCCTTTCTTTGGCATGTCTACACGTGGCACCTCAACATCAATGGCAGCCACTGGAAGGGAGGCCCTGTCAGCAGAAGGACCCACCTCAGACACCCCTGCCTCTATAGCAGTCGATCACCCCCCACACAAGCGGGTATGTCCAGCGAAGTATCTAAGAGGTGGGGTTGGCAAGACACCTACAACTGCCAGCAAGTGACCTCTTCCCAAATTACCTCCTTTGTGCGCCACATGTTCATTCTGTTGACTGCTCCTCTACCACCTTCCATTTCAAATGGGAGGAGTACACTGGACTTTAGACTTCCAGTGCTGTGCCATCTACCTCAATAATTTCATCCACCATGTCTGTACTCTTCACCTTTCTGTTCTGTCATGTCCTTTATTTTAATTATATTTACACATTTACAACAAATACCACCTATAACAAAGTTTGTGCCTGCTTGATTCAGTTTCAATTTTTGCTATGTAGATATGTAAGACCAGGTGATGTAAATGATGAAGACACAAGATACTAGTGCAAGGAGGGATGTATTACAGATACATTGTCCTGCTAAGGATTACAACCAACACACACAAACACACTGGTACGAGTGTCTGGTCACAACAAACATTTTAATCCACTGTACAGCACATAGGCTGTCAAAATGTCTGTACTGTCATAGCCAAAAATGGGTGACTCAAATTGTGTCAAGGGACACAGACTAAGGTACAGCTCCCCAGACTACGGAAGGAATGGCTTTGTCAGACATTGTCCTTTAGAATAGGCAACCAGAAAAGTGGATGTTGACACCAGCTTGAGCATTTTCATATATCATATCAAAGCAACACAACATCATATACACAAAGGTACAGACAACAGTCCCTGATCACAGGCACATCATAATCTAATGAACATGCATCTGGTAGTATGAAACAAACATATTTCGGTCTTGTGGCACAGGCACTGTTACCTGCACTGATGAAACACATCCACAATTACATACAAGTCATACAAGAAGAGTGTTTAGCCTATTTGAAGGGTGAATGCCTTGCTTGCTTTTGATGACAACATATTTCCTGGCCACGTGATCACACACATGATGCAATCGGCCCACCACAGCACACTAAACAAGTCAAATGTGCACTTCTGACCTTCCACCCAAACACTGTCCAAGCTGCTTTGGTACAGGTTTCATACACCCCCAGTCTGTGACCTTCATTACCTGGAACAATCCATGTCCACTTCCTATGTCAGAACAGCATCAGATATCTGCCAATGTCACAACTTTGAAATGCCCACATGAGGATGTCATGGTCAAGGTACCTGTACAAAGATAAAACAAGAAGGCTAGGCTTGAAAACATTCCTATTACACAATTCATATGGCAAACATCTGGGAAGGAAATTGCATTGCAATGAGACTGACACTAATGATGTAGCTATATCAAGGTGGGGAGATGTCAAACCCTTCATGTGCCCTCTGGCTGAATATTGCAGAGCATTAGCTCCCTAGTTCTTGTAAAAACACTCTATGACACACATTCTAACAACTACAGTTCATTACGTCACATGACATACTTACAGTCAAGAAAAGTAGGTATTGCTGAGATCTTCAAACAAGTCAGCTCCTTCCTCTTCATCACTGCCATCCTCACTTGGGATTTCAGGAGGCACACCCAGTGGCACTGCAAGGTGCCCGTCCTCTGGGATGTACAGGATATTCCTCCACAGGGCAATATTGTGGATCATGCAGCATGCCACAGTGATCTGACACACTTTTCCAGGTGAGTAGAGGAGGAGTCCACCAGTCCGGTCAAGACACCTAAATCTGGCCTTCAGGAGCCAAAAAACCCACTCCACTCTTTGTTCTTCCAGGTGCCTCATTGAAGCAGACTTCCCCTGGCGTAGTTGGATTCTTTAGTTGAGTTAACAACCAAGGACTGTTTGGGTATGCATAGTCTTTGTCAGGAATCCCCAAGGTACTTCCTGCGTTATCTTTCAGCATCCTCAGGGATGAGGGTTAAATCATATCTCTGTTCTTGGTTAAACCTTCATGTTTCTAAGTAAACATAATGTGCTGTGTTACACAATTGGTTTTATCAATGCTTCTTTTACCAATGCGTGTTTGCTAATGTGAGCAGGTGTAGACATGTGATTCTAATTGGGTGTGGTGTAGATATGTGCTTCTAATTGGGTTTGGTGACTCATCCACATGTGGAAACTCAACTGCTTTCCTCATTGGCTATAAATAGCAGAGTGAAACATGCCTCCCTGCTTGGCTTTGTTTTGCTTCCTAATCTCAGCATCTGATTTGGCACTCCAGCCCCTGCTGTCATCCTCGCATTCAGGACATTTGAGGCAATTCTTTTCTTTGTTCCTGTACCAGTTGACACCAGGCATTTCTCCAGCACTCCGGAAAAGACTGCAGCTAAGTGATTAGTATTCTCCAGGGAGTTTGTTCTTTGAGCACCACGCTTTCCTAGAACAGATGTTGTATTTCAGACCTTGTATTTTGGCAGAGTGCTTATCTTGAAGAGACAAATGCTTTTCTGAACATTCTACATTATTATTGTAGTTACTTGCCTAAATGTGCTTCAGGAAATCTGCTTGAGCTCAATTACTACAAAAAGTGACAGTGCAATTTTAAAAGAGCATTTACGTGACGTTTCTTTCTCTAATAGCATAACTCTTGGATTTAAAATTGTGTCATTCATGTCTGTGTTTCAGGTTTGAGGAATCTGCTTTTGAAGGGTTTTTCACACACACAGTGAAACCAAACCAAACTGTGCCACCCTAACTGTTTAAACCCAGAGTGGACATTTGTATTTCTTGAATTGTTTTTGTTCCTTTTAGTTTAACCCTATGCATGCAGGAAAGTTATCTGTGATATAATTAATGCCCTTATTTGTCTTTCTTGTGCATGATAAGTGCAACCACAGTTCTAATTGTAGTGTACAACAGTGAATCTCTGTGGAGCCAGCCCTAGTGTTGCAGTACTTATTGTTATGGTACTCAGTTTAGGTTTTTGGTAATGCAGTGTTAGTAATTGTTCCAACACTTATTATTATCCAAGAAATGTGCTGGAGCATCCCAGTGTTCTTCTACCGCTCTGTGCCCATATCAGAAAGAGAGATTCAGTTTCAAAGAAGTTGAGTCCACTAACTCTATTATCACTCTGTCAACAACGACATGCCCCCCCCCCCCCGGAAGATACAGGGTGCTTGGCTTGGCTGGCAAGATGTGGCAGTGTTTTGTCTCTTTCTCTTCCACTCCCCTCTTCCTTTTGGGACACCTGCTGGGGTTTCTGTGTCCACCAGGAAGTGCCGAGAGGTGTTCATGGAGGTCGGGGGCATACCATCGCCCCTGCAGACATCTTGCTTTTCAGGTGAGTGGCCCTGTTTCGACAGTCTTCTGTTAAGAAATAGGACATATGTGCAAAAATGAGTCCCTCTTATCAGAATTGTGGCACCAGACATGGCACACACACAAACAGGACAGATGTGACTTACTAACCAGCCAGGCCCAATCTGGGTACAGCTGTGACATCAGCTGGGGGATAGTGCTGTACTACATAATGAATGAATCATGGACTATACCTGGATACCGGCACATACCTGTGAAATGTATAGATCTGACGAACAGACAACTTGCACAGGAATGGAAGTTCTTTCTGTTGTG